>NC_139142.1:200486165-201856998 GCF_964270905.1 Leucopleurus acutus
CTGGCCAACTTATTAAACTTCTAAGTAGTTTTCATGGACTTAGATTTTCAAATATTCATTATGTCAGTGACAGATATCAGGGTTGTTTTCCTACTGGGTATTTATGAGTTAACTCATTTTTCGTGTCTCAGTACATTTCATATCTTAGTATTGCACATTTGTTGAATAAAAGCCATGATACTTGGCATTCTGGGATTTTTCTTTTTTCGGCTGGGCTGTGTGGCTTGCGGGATCGTACTTCCCTGACCAGGGATTGAACCCAGGCCCTGGCAGTGAAAGCGCCAAGTCCTAACCACTGGACTGCCAGGGAACTCCCCCTGGAATTATTCTTGACTTTAATGAAAATGCTCTATCAGTGTCTTGCTGAGTATGATGTTTATTTTGAATAATAATTTAAAAAATCAAATTAAGGAGGCATCACCTGTTCCTCACTTGCTAAGAGATTTATCCTGAATCCATGTTGAATTTTATCAGTAGCTTTGTTGGTGTCTGTGGAGATGATCAAGTTAATCTGTTAATGTAAAGAATTACAGTAAGAGATTTCCAGAAGACAGACTCCCTTAATATTTCCACTTTTTCCTGATTTATTTAATGCATTGCTAGATTTGAGTGCTAATGTTTTATTTAGTATATTTTCATTGATATTTATAAGTGACATTGGTTTGTACTTTTCTTTCATTTAATTCTCTGCTTTTGTTTCAGAATTATGCTAGCCTTATAAACTTTGTTAAGGCATTTCAGTTTTTTTTAATTGGGAAGGCTGTTTAAATTTGAATTGTTTAAACAACAGGAATTAGTTATTTCTTAAAGCCATAGTACAGTGTGTCTCTAACATTGTTTAGAAAGTTGCTGTTTCTTGGTGTCTTTATTTCCCCAAGTCTAGTGAAGTATCAGGAGCAAAGAACTTTAACACTTGTTGGATTTTCTAGATAAGGTCCTGGGAAATGATTTACGATATAGAATTACTTGTTATACTAACAGGGTTGGTTTTAGTCAGAGAAGCACTGTTATCCAGCTAAGTCATCAGGATATGGAATTAGTCTGGAAGAGAAACACATGGAAATCTGTCTTCATGGATAGATTTTCTTCATAGAAAAATGCTGTTTGGTGATAGTCTAAATTCAAAGCTAACATTTATAGGAAAACGGTCTAATTTGTATCACTGAGTACAATATTTGCATAATTACCATGTTTAAAAAGACCAAAGGTAACCATTTTATAAATGTATTCAGGTCTTGGGTTAGTTTTACTATTTTCTTTTATTTTTATTTTTCTATTTTTGGCTGTGTTGGGTCTTCGTTGCTGCACGCAGGCTTTCTCTAGTTGCGGCGAGCGGGGGCTACTCTTCTTTGCGGTGCACGGGCTTCTCATTGTGGTGGCTTCTGTTGTTGCGGAGCACGGGCTTTAGGCCTACGGGCTTCAGTAGTTGTGGCTTGTGGGCTCAGTAGTTGTGGCTCGCAGGCTCTAGAGCGCAGGCTCAGTAGTTGTGGTGCACGGGCTTAGTTGCGCCGCAGCATGTGGGATCTTCCCGGACCAGGGCTCGAACCTGTGTCCCCTGCATTGGCAGGCAGATTCTTAACCACTGTGCCACCAGGGAAGTCCCTACTGTTTTCTTTTGTAAAGCTTATTCTGTAATTTAGATTCATTATAATTAATTTATAGGCAAATAATATTTTAGCAGTTAAAGTACTTTAATTTCAATAAAACTGATTCAGTGTATCCATCCACATTTCCCTTTTATAAAATTTTTATTAGCATATAGTTGATTTACAGTGTTGTGTTAGTTTCTGCTGTACAGCAAAGTGAATCAGTTATACATATACATATATCCACTCTTTAATTTTAGATTCTTTTCCCATATAGGTCATTACAGAGTATTAAGTAGAGTTCCCTATGCTATGCAGTAGGTTCTTATTAGTTATCTGTTTTATATCTAGTAGTGTGCATATGTCAATCCCAGTCTCTCAATTTATCCCTCCCTCCCTCTTCCCCTTGGTAACCAAAAGTTTGTTTTCTGCATCTTTGACTCCATTTCTGTTTTGTAAATAAGTTTATTTGTACCATTTTTTTAGATTCCACCTATAAGCAATATCATATGATATTTGTCTTTCTCTGACTTACTTCACTCAGTATGGCAATCTCTAGGTCCATCCATGTCACTGCAGGTGGCATTACTTCATTCTTTTTCATGGCCGAGTGATATTCCATTGTGTATATGTACCACATCTTCTTTATCCATTCCTCTGCTGAATTTAGGTTGTTTCCATGTCCTGGCTATTGTGAATAGTGCTGCTGTGAACATAGAGGTGCGTGTATATTTTTGAATTATAGTTTTGTCTGGGTATATGCGCAGGAGTGGGATTGCTGGATCATATGGCAGCTCTATTTTTAGTTTTTTGAGGAACCTCCGTACTGTTCTCCACAGTGGCTGTGTCAGTTCACATTCCCACCAGCAGTGCAGGAGGTTCCCTGTTCTCCACACCCTCTCCAGCAGTTATTGTTTGTAGATTTTTTGATGATGGCCCACATTTCCCTTTTTTAATTCAGTGTTTTCAAGTGTTCATAAAACTAGGGGTATATTATAGAAGTAATTGAACATCTGAGTCATTCTAGGACTAATATGGCAAAGGTTCTCAACCAGGGGCAGTTTGTCCCCATGAGACATTTGGCAGTGTCTGGAGACTCTAATTGTCACAGTGAGGGGAAGCCACTGTCATCTGGTGGGTGGCAGCTGGAGATGCTAGTGAACATTCTACAATGCCCAGGATAGCCTCCCACAAAAAGAATGATCTCTTCCCAAATGTTAGTGGTGCTGAGGTTGAGAAACCCTCTTGTAAAAGGAAAGATGTATACACAAATACACACACACAGTATTAAAAAGGCGTTCTCAGACGTGCACTTTTTCTTTCAGCAATTATAATTCTAACTTAATACAGTTTACAATGTCCTTATGCAAAGTGTATGAAGAGTATTCTGCTCTTGACTGACATCTAGTGAGACATTTAAAAATAAAAAGTAAAACTGAAGGTTGAGACTGAATAAGCATGTAAATCAGAGTTCCTACTAATTGTTTTTCCAGTCAGGAAATTCACAAATAAGTAGACTAGGAAGAGAGGAAAGATTTGTTTATGGCTACTGAGAAATTACAGCTGAGAAGTAGTATGTGGTAAATTCTTACCTGAAGTATTGTGTCTCCTTCGTCTTTTACTTATATTCTTGATTCAGTATTAGAGCTTAGGATATGAAATCTTTCTTTTGATAGTTTTCTGAATAAATGCTGAGTTACCTATATGTAAGACTTTTTATATTTTGAAAATTGCCTAAAATCATAGAATTTTAGAGCCAATGGGGACTAGGTGGTTTAATCCAGTTTCTTCACTTACAGAGATTAAAAAGTTCAGTTTCAGAGATATGAAGTGATCTTTTTTGTTGTCTTACAACTTGTTAGGTCAGATCTTGAACTGGAACCCATAGCTCCTCACTTCTAGTCGAGTATTCTTTCAGGGTGAGGGGAAGTAATTAAGCACGCTTTAAAAAAAAAAAAATTATTTATTTATTTTTGGCTAAGTTGGGTCTTCGTTGCTGCGCACAGGCTTTCTCTAGTTGCGGCGAGCGGGGGCTACTCTTCGTTGCGGTGCACGGGCTTCTCATTGCGGTAGCTTCTCTTGTTGCAGAGTACAGGCTCTAGGTGCACAGTCTTCAGTAGTTGTGGCATGCAGGCTCAGTAGTTGTGTCTCGCGGGCTCTAGAGTGCAGGCTCAGTAGTTGTGGCTCACAGGCTCAGTAGTTGTGGCTTGCGGGTTCAGTAGCTGTGGCTCGCAGGCTCAGTAGTTGTGGCTCGCGGGCTCTAGGGCACAGACTCGCGGGCTTAGTTGCTCTGCGGCATGTGAGCTCTTCCTGGACTAGGGCTTGAACCCGTGTCCCCTGCATTGACAGGCAGATTCTCAACCACTGCCCCACCAGGGAAGCCCAGGCACACTTTGGATTCTCTTTAAAGCTTATGTTTTTTTTTCAAACTATGAATATTAAAACTGTTAAATTCTTATTTCCTTATAAAGAATATATACACCTGTATATATGTTTTAAAATGAATTAGTATTTATGTTTATAAATCTCATGTTTAATTTATAAGCGTTATGCCAGTTTAAACATGGATATTTCACATTTTTCACAGGCGACAACACCTCCAAATCAAGGGCGGCCAGATTCTCCTGTCTACGCTAACCTGCAAGAACTGAAAATATCCCAGTCGGCTCTCCCCCCGATCCCTGGAAGCCCAGCAATTCAGATTAATGGAGAATGGGAAACTCATAAAGATAGTTCAGGGCGTTGTTATTACTATAACAGAGGAACACAGGAAAGAACTTGGAAACCCCCTCGTTGGACTCGAGATACAAACATAAGCAAAGGAGATTCCCAGAGTCCAGGAGATCAAGAGGTATGAGGAGTTAGGGGGTCAACCAGTGAGTTACCGAGCTTTTTCTCTTTTTGTTCCTCAAAGAAGTGAATAGGTTTGCTTCTAACCCTTGAAATCTCTAAGATACTAAATCTTTTTTCCACGTTTTATTACATTACTGCTTGTCGCTTCCTAATCTCTAACTAGTGGACAGCGTCTAGCCTTGTAGCATGCTTACTAGTTCCAGAATTAACTGGGTTAATGTTGCCTAGTGGCAGTAGTTTCCCTCATGCGCTAGAAGATACTAATTCAATCATTGTTGTTGCCCAAGGAGTGACATCTTTTAGAAAAAGGAGAGAAAATATGTGATATGATTTAGCCAAACAAATAAAAACAAAGTTATTTAATTGACACTTTTCTTTATGGTTTGGTGGGGCTAGCAAGGTACTTGTCAGTTTTTGTTAGACATACAAGATCACTTTTTATTTCTATGTAGGGGAAATTAGTATAATTCCTTTGCTGCGAACAAAGGACCACCCTCTAAGTCTGACAATTCACTCTATATCGTTATTTTCTCTAACACGTGTCCATACTGTCTCCCCACCTGCCTTGGTTTCACTTCCCTCCCACCTCTCAGAGGGTGGTGTGGTGAATTGGCCAGCGGTGTTTTGAGAAACACTCATCTCCGAGGCCTGGAGAGAGTCCTTGGGACTGTTCAGGTGTGCAGGAGAAGCTTGGGTAGCGTGGATAGAATGGAGTTAAATCCTGCTGTTTGGTAGACGGCGGTCCCCGCACCTGCACAGGACACCTGCTCTTAGAGAGAGCAGCTGGCTTGTACGGTAAGAACAGAACTCCAGTTATAGGTAGGAGCTGGAGAAATCAGGTAACACATCCTGTATCTAGCAGAATCTGGAAGCTTTTTATAGTTAACGACCCCTCGTCTTATCCTGTTTTTCAGTTGGTTATTTATAGCTTTGCTTTGGTGGTAACTTGTACTTTTAGTATTCAGGAATGAGGTGGGAGGATAGTGAGAAATTGTTCATGTGTTACTATAATAGGAAAATGTTAGGAAAGTGATTTGAATTTGTGTGTCCAGAAAGATTTGAAAATAAGTTGTCCTGTGTATCAATAATAAAGTAAAATCATATAATTTGGAAGAATTGGGGTAAGGGCTAAATTGTAGAATAATTTAAAGAAATTTGAAGTATACATGGGAACTTCAACAGCCCTTCTTAGCTTTCTATTTCAGTGACTAGATGAGAGTGATTAGTGTTTCAGAGTCTGAGCTCACACCACTCACTCTCTGCAGGTATTGTGTAAAGTAGGTATTTCCAGAGTGGCTGGAGCATATCTTCCAGTACCTTCTTGAGAAAGGTTGTGCATGGGAGGTAACATTGAGACTTTGTGTGTGAAAAGGTCTGTATTCTGCCCTCCTATTTAATCGATAGTTGGCCTGAGTGAAGAATTCTGGGTTGGAAATCATTTCTTCTCACAGTTGCAAGGCATTTTGAACTTGACTTTATGGCGATCTCGGTCAGCTGCGTGTGGAATGTCTCCAGTGTTGGAACCATTCGGTCTTCCCTTTCAGACTGACTCGTCTCTGCAGAAGTCTTAACGCCTGGACAGTAAGGGCCGCCTGGGTCTTGGTACCCGGCGTTTGGTTTGCACATAGTTCCTTAGTCTCCCCTCTTTCTGTTTGGTACCTGCGTCCCAGTCGTGCCTGTTGTCTTCCAACTCAGAATCCCTCTTGATAGGGAGTAAAACCCTACACTTGGGCTGGAATAAGGGAGGGGTGCACACCTAGCGGCCAGGCACGAGGAAGGGGAGTCTGGCGATTTCAGTCCTCAGTTCAGTACCCTCGGTTCCAGGAGGACTTAATACTGTCACTTCCTGGGCCGTTTGAAGATTTCGCTCTGCAGGCCTGTTGCATTTCATCTCCCCTCCCCGGCACCCATCCCCCCACCAGTTTAGATTCTGCTTTCTTTGCGGATAATTTAGGGGTTTGTTCATCTGCTTCTCAGCCTCCAGAGTTTTGTGGCTGTTGTGTCTCCTTGTGTTCTCCCTGTTCTTGGCGGTTCGGGTCTTTCTAGGCTTGTTTCGATACTTTTATTTCAGTAGGGTTAGAGAGGGAGCAGATGCTCACCCTCTCGTCCTAACCCAGAAGTTTGTTATTTCGGTGGTTGCCCTAGCACAGTGGTCCTCACGTGGGGCAGTGTTGTCTCCGGGGGGACCTAGGCAATGTCTGGGGGTATTTTGGGTTGTCACAACTCAGCGAGGGCTACTGGCTCCTCGTGGGTAGAGGCCAGAGAAGCTGTTGAGCATCCTGTGGTTCACAAGACAGCTCCCACCGCGAGGAACAATCTGGCCCTAACTGTCCACCGTGCTGCTGCTGAGAAGCGCCTCCTCAGGACGTGTAAGTGGCGCACTTATCAAAGTCTGCGGTTAATCAGCTCTTCTTGCTCCTTTTGAAACCATACAGGAACTATATGTGCGGCGGTGCTGTTGTTGTTTATTTTATTTCTATTTTTTAGCTCCCTTACTACTTGTTCTACATGATGGCTCAAAATTTATCCTCATACGTACCACTTTCTTTTTTCACATTTCTTAGGCAAAGTAGATTACCTTGGATAACTTTATACTGTCCTAAGTACCTACTTTTAAATTTCCTTAGTGAGCCTCTGTTAGTGATAGAATCTCAGTTCTCATTTGCCTGGAAATTTGTTTTTCATCCTTACTTTTGAAGAGTATCTTTACCTGGTGCACAGTTCTAAGCTGATGGCGTTTTATTTTTCCCTTGTTCGTTGAAGACTTTATTCTCATGTTTTCTGGCTCCCATTGTTGATGTGGAAGATTCAACTTGTAGATCCCTTCCTGTGGGTGGCTTTGAGGATCTCGTGTCTGTAGTTTCACTATGATGTGATTCGGTGAAGTTATCTTTTTTATTTCCTTCCGGGGCTTTGTTGGGAATCCCAAATTTGAGGCGTTCCATCTTTGATTAGTTCTGGAAAAACTCGTAGGCATTGTCTTTATACAGCTCCTGTCCCGTTTTCTCTTTCCTCTTGTTTTGGGACTTTGATTAGACGAACAGTTAATCTGCTCGCTCCGTTTATCATGTCTCTTGATTTCCCTTATACTTTAACATTTTATTGCTGTGTCTCTCTCTGCTTGTTCCCAGTCATTTCCAAGCCAAGCTCCTGTTTGCTCTTTTTCTCTTCATCATGTATGTTTGTTTGATATTAAACCCACCCTTGAATTTAAAAAATGTGTTATTTTAAATTTGTTTGGGGAGCTTCCCTATCTTAATTACTTGGAGAAGTTTGAAACATACAAAAAAAGTAGAAAGAATAGTATAGTGAGCTGCCAGGTGCCCTCATCTGGACTTACAAGTTGTTAACACTTCACCACATTTGCCTTGTTACTTTCCCCCTCCTTTTACCCTTCTAACTCTGCAGTAATTTTTTTCTCTGAATCATTTGGACCAGACAACATAATGTTTCATTCTCTAAGTATAAGGACTGTTTCCAGCAAAATCTTTTTTTGTGTGTGTGAAAAATACTTTATCATACCCAAGAAATTTAATATCAGTATATTATTTAATACAAAGGTAATGTTCGTGTTTCTCACTTGTCAATTCATATCCTTTATAGTTTTTTTCGTGCAGTGAAGGATCATATATTGCATTTATTTGTCATGTCTTTCTTAAGTCTTATTTTCTACTTTATTTTTGCTAATTTCAGTATATAGTCTTTAAGAGTCTGAATATGCTGTTCTTCTGCTGACTCTCACTCATGGTGTTTGTTTTACATCGTGTGTGTGTGTGTGTGTTTTTTTTTTTTTTGCAGTACGCGGGCCTCTCACTGTTGTGGCCTCTCCCGTTGCGGAGCACAGACTCCGGACGCGCAGGCTCAGCGGCCATGGCTCACGGGCCCAGCCGCTCCACGGCATGTGGGATCTTCCCAGACCGGGGCACGAACCCGCGTCCCCTGCATCGGCAGGCGGACTCTCAACCACTGCACCACCAGGGAAGCCCTGTGTGTGTGTTTTAATGTGAGATTATAGTTGTTGGAAATTCATATATAGCAAGTTTAATGCTAGGGTTGAAAGTTTGTTCCTTCAGAGAGGATTTGCTTTTGTTTCTGCCAGGTGCCTGGGGAAACTAGTATGCTGTGAACATTTGAAACTAAATTTTCAGTTTGCGTTTTCACAGGCCACCTAGGTAGTAGTAATTTTGGATTGCATGAAGAGTGGCTTGTTGCGTTCTCCCCCAGTTTCCCCTGATTAGTCCTGTGATTTTCCTAGCATGGAATAAAGGGCCAAGATTTGTTTCTGATTCACCCCGTAAACTGCAGGTATAATTCTTTGGGGTCCCCTTTCTTTCTTGTGGGACTCACTGCCTTAGGTTGTTCCGAGTCCTGTTCCCCAGCACTTCTGCATGGCCTTGAAAGCTAATGTTCTAGTTCAGGATTTGGCAAATGCCATCAAGGAGAAAGCTGCCTTTTTATTGTACTTACCTTTCTGGATTCTTCTTCTTCTTCTTTTTTTAAAATAAATAAATTTATATATTTATTTATTTGGCTTCGTTGGGTCTTCATTGCTGCACGCAGGCTTTTCTCTAGTTGCGGCGAGCGGGGGTTACTCTTCGTTGTGGTGTGCGGGCTTCTCACTGTGGTGGCTTCTCTTGTTGCGGAGCATGGGTTCTAGGCACGCGGGCTTCAGTAGTTGTGGCTCGCGGGCTCTAGAACGCAGGCTCAGTAGTTGTGACACATGGGCTCAGTTGTTCCGTGGCATGTGGGATCTTCCTGGACCAGGGATCGAACCCGTGTCCCCAGCATTGGCAGGCGGATTCTTAACCACTGCGCCACCAGGGAAGCCCTCCTTCTTTTTTTTTTTGATGGTTGAATAATATTTTCCTGTACAGATTGCCTTCTTTTACTCTGTTTCTAAAAGATTTTATTGTACCTTTCCTATATGAACTTACATTTTAAGTGGTCTCAATTAAATTAAAATAAATCCTGATTTTTGAGTTAGGTTTTTCATTTTTTAAAAATGTTACTGTTACAAAACATATATAGTTCACTCTACGTAAGACTTCTGTTAAGTTGTCTATGTCAGTTGTTGTGAACATATTGCTAACATTAGGATGTTTACGTATGTTACTTCTACAGCACTGAGAATCTACATCTTAGTGTTTCAGACCAAATTATGGTAGAAAATCCAGTCTGATTGAGTAGATTTAATTGTCGAAGATATTTTACCTGAACGTGACCCTGGAAGGGTCATTTGCACATTAGAGTTAGCCTAGTAAATATTACATACTGAATTTCTTAATCTTTCTGTATTGTGTTTGTATTTTCTCAGTATTATTTTTTCTTCTTTCAAAGTGTAGTTTTGAATAGTTTTAAGAAGCATTTGGTTGAGTGAGTTAGGAAAACTTGACAATAAATTAGAACATAAAATATAGTGTTACAAAGCTAGTGTCTTTTCTCCCCCCATCTCCATCCCACACGCTTTAAGAAAATAGTTGAACATATATTGAGCACTTTTTGCAGGGCATTTGGCTAGGAACTTGCAATAAATCGGTGAGAAGTTTCAAGAATCTCAGTCTACAGAAGTGCCCTCACTTCTTGCTTTGCTTACACATGGATGTGTGCACACACACACACACGCACCCCTGTCATTTTCTAACCTGATTTCAGTTCAAAAGCAGCATTAAATAGAAGGTAGCATTTGATCTCTCAGTCTGAAAACTGTTCTCAATTTCATTATAGTAAATTTTTCTAGGCTTGCATTAATGCGATAAAATAACTTACTAATTTCGCCTTACTTACAGTATACCATTAAAAAGACTAAGCAATTTGTTTTGAAAACTAAATATTTAAATATATTCAAGATATATTAGTATGTGTAGCCAAATAAAGTCAATTGCTTAGATTTTCAACTGCTGCGCGCGCGCGCGCGCGCACACACACACACACACACACACACACACATATACATGTTCAAAGAAGAAAAATCCTTATGTTTCTGACTATTTATAGCTTCTTTCATCAGAAGAAAACTACCACAGCGTTTGTTACAGCCAGTCAGATAGTCAGTGTGGTTCTCCTCCAAGGGGTTGGTCAGAAGAGTTGGATGCACGTGGGCACACCTTGTATACCAGTGACTGTACTAATGAAAAGGTACTTTCTTTTTCTCTCATCTAGTTTTCTTGGCACATTCCACTCATAAAATCATTATGTACTGAAGCTTTTTTAGTATTTTTAAAACTCATGAAAATATTTTCTTGTAGTTCTGTAATCATGTCAACTGACAATATGAAAACTCAGTGTAACTACTTACTCATGGTTTTAAACTGCTTCCAGTTACAGTAATGTTTGTGGTGTCAACCTGTTTAAGACAGACCCTTTGAAGAGAAGACCTGTTGAGTGTCAATCTGCTTACGCTTCTTCAGTAAACATATTTCTTTGTGTTTTTCTTGGGGAATAGTTTTTTGGGAATAGTTTTTTCAACATGCTGTTATGACATACCACCTCACTTCCTACACTCCTTTTTCTTTTATAACCAAGTTACATAAAACAAAACCCATGAATCTAGTATTTTATGATTCATCAACCAGTTTGAGAATGCATTTTGAAATTTTATGTGTTTATCATCAGAGAAGGTAATGGGTTGTTGTGCTAGTTTAAAGAATAAGACCCTTGGGAATAAATGGAGATATACTTTTTTTAAAAAATTAATTAATTAATTATTTTTGGCTACATTGGGTCTTCGTTGCTGTGTGCGGGCTTTCTCTAGTAGTGGCGAGCGGGGACTACTCTGTGTTGCGGTGCGCAGGCTTCTCATTGCGGTGGCTTCTCTCGTTGCGGAGCCTGGGCTCTAGGCGTGCGGGCTTCAGTAGTTGTGACACATGGGCTCAGTAGTTGTGGCACGTGGGCTCTAGAGCTCAGACTCAGTAAGTTGTGGTGTGCAGGCTTAGTTGCTCCACAGCACGTGGGATCTTCCTGGACCAGGGCTTGAACCCGTGTCCCCTGCATTGGCAGGCGGACTCCTAACCACTGCACCACCAGTGAAGTCCCTAGTTTACTTATTTTTACCAAACTTAAAATGCAAGTCTGTTAGTATAGGTTTTGTTATATTTCTTTTGCAATGGTCTTGAGCAAGTAGAATAAAATTCATGAGAATGTCATCTAATATCTCTGGTTGTATAGGCTTAAACTCAATTTTATGTACATTTAAAATATAACACCTGTTTTGTCTTTATAGTGGCTCAAGCATGTTGACGATCAAGGTAGACAATATTACTACAGTGCAGATGGATCTCGGTCAGAATGGGAGTTGCCAAAGGTAATAAACATTAACACTGGATTTCTGTTTAGAAATAGTAGATAAAATAATATCTGAAAATGGTTACAGCAGATTCACTTTTAAATTTTTATTCAACTTCTAAAAAGCAGCAAGACTAGTTTTTTCAGAATTCATCGAGAATCCTTTGGCTAAATTTTTCTAAGATGTGCATTATCTTATAGCTATATAATACTGATAATCCCTATTTAAAAATTCTTTTGGTTTAACTTGAAATCAGTTTTTCATTGTTCCTGGATACAGTGTCCCCTTCAGTGCCAATAATGCCAGTAGTTTCCTTGAATATATTGCGTCTTCTACATGAAGTTGGTCTTATATTTTTTTTTAAAGAAAGAAAAGCAACTCAGTATTCAAGTTTATTCTTATATGTAGATGTGTGTTGTAATTGAGTCAGTCATGAGCAGCTTGTGGCAATGAGATCTAGGGTCTCATTGGCTCTCTCTCTTTAGATAAGTGCACCAGGGCTGAGTTTATCCAAAGCAGTAGGTTTCATAGTGGTCATATACTTATCACTACTAGTATTCAGATAATTTTAAGTGAAATCTGAGCAAACATTTAAACTTTAATTGGTACATTATTTTAATGTTTTAGAAGGCAAGTGTATGTAGCAGACATATCTGTAGTGTCAATTACCAGATAGACTTTAGTTTTCTTTGTCCCGGAGTAAGTCAGTTTAAAGAAAAATATTATTAGTATAAAGATACATGGATATAGAAAAAAAATAATTGAAATATAAAGTGCAGTGGATATTGTAAACTATAGACAGAGGGACAGGAAGGTAACGAATATTAAAGCATAGTTAGGAGAAATGGAAGATGGGTGGGAAGTTTCCTACATTCATATATCAGGAATTCTAGAAGAAGAAGATGGAGGAAATGGTAGAGAAATAGTATTGGAAAATATAATTTCTGGGAATTTTCTAAAACTAAAGGAAGGCATGCACTTTTTATTTTCTATCATTTTTTTTGTGTGTGGTACGTGGGCCTCTCACCATTGTGGCCTCTCTCGTTGCGGAGCACAGGCTCCGGACGCGCAGACCCAGTGGCCATGGCTCACAGGCCCAGCCGCTCTGCAGCATGTGGGATCCTCCCAGACTGGGGCACAAACCTGTGCCCCCTGCATTGGCAGGCGGACTCTCAACCACTGTGCCACTAGGGAAGCCCCAGGCATGCATTTTTAACTGGAAAATATGCCCTCAATACAGACCAGAAGAGAGAAAAATAAATACACGTGTTGCCAGATTTTACTGGATCTATGGAAGTTCAGTAGAGGAGACAATCTTAAAAGCCATCAAAGGGTAGACAACCAGATTACCTGTGGTGTCAGACTGCAGCATTGGACCCATTCCTTACCCACTCCTGTATCAGTGCTGTCTGCTGTGTACCTTTGTAGTGGCCTCCCGCTGTGGATGGGGCGTATTGTCCTGCTGTTACCATCATGACTGAATCCAGTCTAGTCATGTGACTTGCTTCCATTGGTGGGACATGAGCAAATGTGTCACAAACATGGTATTGAAATGGGCTTGTGTGCCAGGACTTGCTCTTCCACTTCTGCCACTGCCATGAGAGGCATGCACCAGGCTAGCCTCCTGGACCCAGAAGGAGTAAATACATTTTAAGAAAATGAACAGAGCCTCAGAGATCTGTGGGAAAATACAGAAGATCTAACATTCATTTCATCAGAATTCCAGAAGAAGTGGAGAAAGAGTGTGAGGCTGAAAAATATATGCAGAAACAATGTTTGAAAACACCCAAATGTGCAAAAGACAAATCAACAGGTTCAAGAAGCTGAATAAGTACTAAACAGGATAAACTCAAAGAAATCCACATCCAGATGCATTGTAATCAAATTTCTGAAAATTAAAGAATTCCCTTTTTCCTCCTCCAAAAAAAAATCTTGAAAGCAGCTCAGTGAAACAACATAGTACCTGTAGGGTAATAATGATCTGAATGGCATGGATGTCTTATCAGAAACCGTGAAGCCAGAAGGAAGTGGTGTAACATTTTACAAATGCTGAAAAAAAAACCTGTCGACCCATAATTGTACATCCAGCAAAAATATCCTTCAGGAATGAAGGTGAAATGAAGACATTTTGAGATGAAAGTAAACTAAGAGATACATTACTAGCAGTCTTGTTCTCAAAGAATTGCTATAGGAAGTCCTTAAAACAGAAGAGAAATGATAAATGAAGATAACTTGGAACATTATGAATGAAGAAAGTACAATGGGAAGCGTGAATATCTGAGGAGAGTTTTAAAAATTATGTTTGACCTTTAAAGCAAAAATTATAACATTTCTGAAGAAGTACTCATTGTAGGCGGAGATGATATTTAAAACAACTATATCATAGAGAGGGGAGAGTACTATGATGTAATTGTTGGTAAGGTTTCCACATTTCACTTGAAATAGTAAAATGCTGATATTGGTAGACTGAGAGAAATTAAGTATGTACATTGTAATCCCTAGAGCGAGCACTAAAAAACTGTAACAAGAGATAGACTCAAGAAACTACAGGTAAATTAAACTATAATAGTAAAAACTCCTCAGGGTAGTCCACAGGAAGGCCAGAAAGGAGAAACAGGAATGATAAACAGAACAGAAAACAAATAAAATAGACTTAAATCCTAACATATAAATAATTACATTAAGTGTAAATGGTTTAAACACAGCTGTTAAAAGATTCTCAGAAATGACAAAAAACTATGACCCAACTATATGTTTCTACATGTTTCTACAAAAAGATCACTTCTATATATATATAATGATATATATATATCATATATATAATGTGTATATCATATATATATCATACATATAATATATAATTATATCATATAATATATATATAATGATATATTACATCATGCTAAAGGTTATTTATCATATAATCAACAGTAAATTTCATACTTCATGGTGCGATTACAGAAGCTTTGCCAATAGAGTTAGGACCTAGCCTGTAACTTTCCCATCAGTGTTTCTATTCAACAATAAAATAAGAAAAAAAAATGAATTGAAAGATTCAGTTGTTCTTTTGATTATTAGAAAATCAGGAGATTCGGCAAACTGAAGAGTGATGATATTAAAATCAACTTAAAAAGCACCCATGTCTCTAATAAAAAGTCAATTTGAAAATGTGATAGGAATAAAGATCTTTTTTACATTAGAAGCAGCAGCAACACTAAGAAGAGTCATAACTAAGAATACGCCTGCAGAAGGTTTGGTTTGTAAGATCTTAATGAAGAAAATTTCAGAGCAGAATTGAGGGACATAAAAGTTGACCTGAAATGGTGCAATACACCATTCTGACCTTGGGTTGGGACACTTAATTTTATAAATGTCCCCATTGATCAGTAAGTTCACTGTATTTCCATTTCCTGTCGCCGTCCCTACTTTTTTTTTTTGTCTTGAACTGATGGTAAATTTTATTTGCAAACAAAGGTCTATGAAGAACCAAAATGTTCCTGAGTAGGGAGAATCTGGGGGTAGGAATGGGGTTCCTGCTGTAGTGATTTTAAGTTGTGGGCACATGTGTAGAGAAATAGACCAGCAGAACAGAATAGGAATCTCAGATGCGGCATCACAAATTAACAGATAAAGCGTGGGCTGTGCAATAAATGTTGGGAAGATTATTGGTTATTCACATGAAGAAATGAAATAAACATAGATCTTGACTTAACACCTAGTAATTAATTCCAGGTAGATGACAGTTGTCAACGTAATAAGCAAAACTTTAATAGCTAAAGAATATGTCAAAGAATATCTTTGACTTCAGAATGGGAAAGATTTCTTAAACAAGACTATATAAGGAAAAATTATAAAGGGAAAGATGGACAGATACAACTACATAAAATTCAACAGAACACCTTTTGATACAAAAGATACCATACACAAAAGGCAAGAGATGAGCTTCAGACTCGGAAAAGCTACATTCAACTCACATAGCTTACGAAGCCTTAGAAGCCTAAATATATAAAGAGCCTCTTGGTTCTTTCTGTACACACTAGTGAGAGAGAGAACCCAGTCAAAAATAGGCAAAGTATATGACTAAGCAATACAGAGAAGAGGAGATTCATGAAATAAGTATATGAAAAGATGTTCAAATTTATAAGTAATCAGAGAATGCAAAAGATAACATTTCACTCTTCTAATAGAATTTTTAAAATTTGTGCACGTGTGCATACATTTATTTTTTATACATAAATGCATATAAGTTCAACAGTACCGAGTAGGGCAGTCCAAAGTATTATGTTCTGCTGGTAGAAGTGTAATTAGTACTACCACCTCGGACATGTCCATTTACAACAGAACGGTTAAATCGTGGTATCTGCATATAATGTAGTGTTACATAGAAGTGAAACAAATGAGTTAGAGCTGCATACTCACCAATATGGATGCAGGTTTTTTTGTTTTAATAAAAACATGTTGAGTGAAAAAGCAAGTTGAAGATTGATGCATGTGATATTCCACTTTTATAAAATCTAAAAGCTTACAGGTACTGTGTATTTACAGATACATACATATGTACTAAAGTGTAAAGTGCGTGAGAATGGTGAGCACTGAACTATATGGTACTGTCAGGGAGGGAGGGAGAGGAATGGAATCTGGAAGATGTCTTCAGAGGACTCTAGTATTTTTTTTCTTTAAAAAAAAAGGTACCTGTTTTATGTTAGATATGCTGAAGCTTGTGGTGGGTTTTTTATTATAGTCGCTGTTCTTTTGTATGTTTGAAATAATTCAAATAAAATTGCAATTAAAATTCTTAAAAGAAAAAAGGTGTTCTAAAAAGATTTCTAAAATGTTGTTTTAGCCATCTTGTTTAACTACACGTGTGTGTGTGTGTGTATTTTAGCTGTGGTGTCATCTTATTTTTCTTTTCTCTGATTATGTGACACTTTATTTTTGTCTTCTGTCTACACTAGATTTTATATGACATTTTATTGGTGCTTTATTTGCTTTTATCAACATACTGTTGGCTAATAAAATTACCAGCACCTTTTAAATTGTGAATATTACCCAGTTTAATTTTACATTATTTTTCTTGCCCCTTGGAAAGGATTTCTAAACAACTGTAGTTATAAAGCTCAACAGCTAGGGTAGGTATCCATTAAAGTTCACACACAAGCTTACACGCATCTACACATTTTAATTATTGCTAATGATGATTGTCTGGAAGGAGCTCTGCTTAATAACTCGGTCTCTCTTCACTTAGTGATTTACGGCGCAGAATTTTTGCGGGGGAAGCCTTTAAGCTTCGTCTTTGTTCATTCTAGAAGTGATCCCTTTGTTAACTTCTGTGACAGATTTTAAGATGGCGGTTTGTTAAGCAGCAGTGAATGAGAAACATACACACATGTGCTTGCCCGGCTTTGGCAAGTTTTTAATGTAAAAAACGAAGTAACAGCTTTGGAAACAGTTTGGGGGACCTGTCTGGACTCATTTTGGAAAGTGAAGAAATGGCATATTATGGAGAAAGATGTTGGAAAGTTTTTAAATTTTAAAAACAATATAAATAATATGTTACTGAGATTTAGTAGTGTAACATATAATAAGACATTTCACTGAAATTACGAGTCATTAAAATTTAAAATTTACTGGGCTTTTTAGAGAAGTAGATATTAGGTATCCTTTGGTTTCAGGAGAAGGATGTATCCCTTAAAAAGTAGATGAATTTTCTTTTGTCGTTTTATTATAATTATTTATAATTTATTAAAACTGCCTGTATGAAACAGCATAACCCTTAAACCTTGCATTTCTCCAATGTTTATGCCTGGTGGTCTACTTGGCATTTCAGACACTCACAAGACCTAATACCTTATTGATAATGTGTTCTTACTTTTATATTTCATTTTCAGTTGGTAGTTATTACTTATCCTTTGTACACAACTGGTATGTTCAGGATTGGTGTTTGGAAGGAGTACCATCCCTGCCTTTTGACTCGGTTATGTTTCACCACTTCAGAGAAACAAACAATAGTGTGTTTGGCCTATATGTGGAAAGTAAAAGTAAAAACAAAAACCCCTTTAAATGTGAGAATACTGTTGTATATGAAAGCATCTTTCAAAAAACCTAAACCACAGATTGAATTCATGTGGATTTTCGAAGTAGAAGGAACCTTAAAAAATTAATTTGTCCAGTGACCTCATTTTATAAATTATAACCACTAATATTTATTGAGAACCTATCAGGGCTACATCTGGCACTTTTTATACTGTTTAATCCTTAGAACCCTATTTCCATTATATCTGTTTTATAGTTGATGAAACTTAGCCTTGTGGAGATTAAGTGTTTTGCCAAAGATAACATTAACTTGGTCTCTCCAGTACCCAAGTCTGTGATCTTGATTGTGTCACGGTGCTGGTCAAAGATGAGAAAACTCAGGTTAGTGTCACGTGGTAAATTTTGCCTAACACCATGTGTCACTTGGAGCCAGCATGTTTAGATTCCACTTTTGTTTCTATTATTTATGAGGTATAATCTGTTTTCTTTAGTATAATGCCTCATCTCAGCAGCAAAGAGAAATTATTAAAAGTAGGAGTCTGGACAGGCGGCTGCAGGAACCAATAGTGCTGACAAAGTGGAGACATAGCACCATTGTGCTGGACGCCAATGACAAGGTAGGACCTTCTGAGAACATCTGCTGCGGACTCTGCCAAGTTCTTTATGCTGTGTTTTCTCCTCAGCTGAACCTCATACCTTGGTGATGACCGGTTTATCGTATGTCGTATCAGTTTGTCCCGGAGTGGGGTTTGGTATTGAAATTTTTTGGGTTTTGCACAGTGGACTGACTTACATGTGGCATGACGATGTGTTCCATGATACGTTTGGGCCTAGTAGGTGACAGGTTTTTTTTCATCATCTCTTTTTAAAGTCACATATCCGTTATTGTTTGTCTTCAGTCTCTAGGAGGTTTAACGGTAAAGACGTTTAACTAACTTTCCCATCCCAGGGAAGGTTGGAACCCTGCTCCTGTTTCCCTAAGTGCTATTTGCACAAGTGCTTCTGAGAAGTCATGTTCTCTGTTTCAAATAGGGAATGGATTTTTTTTTTTTTTTTTTGCGGTACGCGGGCCTCTCACTGCTGTGGCCCCTCCCGTTGCGGAGCACAGGCTCCGGACGCGCAGGCTCAGCGGCCATGGCTCACGGGCCCAGCCACTCCGCGGCATTTGGGATCTTCCCGGACCGGGGCACGAACCTGTGTCCCCTGCATCGGCAGGCGGACTCTCAACCACTGCGCCACCAGGGAAGCCCCAGGGAATGGATTTTGATGCAAACATGAGATTGGAAAAGCCATGAAGTTTTGAATTTCCTTGTGAGTTACATCTTTACATTGTGACTTCATTTTTGGGATAGAATAGGAAATTAGTACGAATTTGTAGAACAGCAGACATACTAATGCTAAAATCTGAGGGTGGTGGAAACACCCTAAAGCTAAAATATTGGTCGCTGGGGACTCTTATTTTACCACCAGGCTGCTCCTTTGACATAATTAATGTTTCCTGCATTTTTAGGTAGTTAGTGAAAACAGGATGAACTCTCCTGAGGCGTATTTCTCTGTGTCTGTATGCTTTCAGTCCTAAATTCCTTTCTAAATTATCTCAGTCAGTCATTCAGTCAGACAAGTACTTCTGATTTCTATTTGTAAGGATGTGATGTGGTTGAATGTAGGGGGCATATTAAAGGAATGAAATTTTGGAGTCTGTCTATTGAAGAATGCTTGAAAATATTGGGTTGGCCAAAAAGTTCCTTTGGGTTTTCCATAAGCGCTTGTGGGAAAACCCGAACGAACTTTTTGGCCAACCCAGTATACTAGCATTGAGGTTAACCTGTGTAGGTAAGAGTCCTAGAGATTTTAATAGAAAAATTCATTTAATTCCAAGAACGAGATTACAGTTCAGTGTATACAGAAAGCTCGTACTGTATGTAATGAAAGCTCTAGTGCGAAAGCCGTTGTTGAGCCAACTCTACTGCCTCTTCGTACTAGAACAAAAGGGATGGTTATTTTAGTGACGTAGACTTAAAATGTGTTACTCCCTTATAATCTTTCTTGAGATTCATTTTCAGTCTATTATTAAAATAACCTGCATGAAGTTCTTATTATGTATCCTTTTTCATCTAATTGTTTCAGCATGTGATAACGTGATTTTCTTGAGACCAGAGCTCTACTTATTTTTGGTAGACATGTCTCCCCCCCCCCACCCTTATAAATGGAGTCATAGATAGCTACTTCACCAAGTAAACTCTTCTATTTATCATTACACAGTATACATGATTTTAAGATTTGAGATTATAAAAGAGGGACTATACCAGAACAAACTAGCTGACTAATATATGATAAGGGGTGAAATGCGTATAACTTGAAAGGTAATCAGGGAAACCTAATACTATGTAGTGAATGTTGTTATGATGATATGGGTCCTAATTCAGTTGCCAGACAACCTTGGTGGAGCTAGGTGTGTGTGCGTGTGTGTGTGTATATGGATACATCTGTTTGTTTCTGCCTATGTATGATTTTTACCAAAACCTGCTGCTTGTAGACATTAAGATGTATTTATATGTGCATATACGTTTATAAGTATACATAAACAAATGGGTAAATGTAAAATTGTTTATAATAATTATAATTGTTGTGTTTACATTATTACTCCATTTGCTATGGTTTTCATTTCTGTAGGACTGATAATGCCATGAAAAATAAGTTGTAATTACCATTCATTTTATTCAGTTACTTATTTTATAGTTTATGGGTCATCAAATCTTTCCTCTTTTTCTCAGAGTGTTTTAATATTAGACGCTTTTAGAAGTCAAGAAATTGAAAAGTAAAACATCTGAAGCTGTTAGAAAAAAATACTTAATGAAGCTAAACTGATATTTGGACATTAAATGTAATTAATTTTTATAAAGATATATTTGATAATGATTTTAATGTTTTCTCCATTTATAGTGTAGGTCTTGGATTTTAAGGTTGTTACCTTCAAGGATTTTCCCTGTACAGTTTCACTGCTACCTGGTTTCTGTATTTACGAATTGTACAGAATATAAACCTGAAGACTTTTTTCTAAGTGAACGGATTTTACTAATGGTTTTTTGTATTGTGATTTAATACAAATTCCCAGGCTTATCAACAGTACGTTATCCAGTTTCATAAGTATAGTAAAGTAGATGATACAGATGTGAAGATGAATGTCCAAGTAAATTATTTGGTTTTATAGGAAAAATAATAATAGACATTGGCATATGATTTTCCTAATTCTCGTTTCCTGAAATTATTCAGAGCTTCTAGGAGAACAGAGAAAAATGGAGCTTGGTAGATACCATTGGTACCATTGGCTACGAGTGGCTCTTGGTACCAAAAAATGTTTTTTCAGTCTTATCCTCCATGAATAGTTTTACAGATATCTGAGGTAGAAATCACATACCATGTTTTAATATTAACAAAGCAGAATTGCTTTAAAAATGCACATTATTGGTTTGCTCCTATTATATATTCTTGTAGGCTTAGACATTAAAATATTTTTTTTTCCTGGTGAGTTATTAATCTGTAAATCTGAGGTTTCTTCTTTGCATTTTAAACAATCTTGCTTATTTCTAATAATTGGAAAGTTAGCTATAAATTATATTAAATATTAATAGCAATTTAATTTCTTAATACAACTTCTCATTCTGGCAGTTGCCAAGTAGTTCCTGTGACTATCCCTTGCCTAATCCTAAATCCTAAACCAGGATTCATACCAAGAGCAAGTTAGCATGGGGACTGTTACATGTTTATCCGTAGTGTTCGGATTTTACTTATTTTAAATATGGTTCATTTAAGCTGATGCAACATCATGATTTTAAGGCAACATGCATCATTTCTTTAGAGTAATTCCGTATGCGGTATTTAAATTTACTGTAATTGGTATAAAATATGCCGTATTTCATAAACTTTATGATATCTGTAGTTTTCACATCTGTACCATATTAGTTTCGTAGCTGAATATAGAAGGGAAATAACTAGGAAGAAATTTTTCTTAGCGTCCCTTAGTAAGCTTTCCCACTGTCAGTAGAGGGAGAAATATAATTATATGAAATAGAGTAACATTTTTCATTACTTATTTCTTGTAGGAATCTCCAACTGCCTCAAAACCCTGCTATCCTGAAAATGAGTCTTCTCCCTCTTCACCAAAGAACCAAGATACAGTTAGTATGATAGCAGCATATAGATAATATGGTCCAATTATTTCAATCAATTTCAGTAAATTAATCTTCTCTAAGTGTAATGTTTAAAAATACCTCTTGGGCGTCTATTAAATTTCATTGGTCTTTCAAAAAATAATCAGATAATAGGTTTAAATTAAAAATCAGATTTTATTGATTTAAAAATTCCCCCTTTTATGTAAAATATGGTATCTTCATGATCAACTTGTATACCATATTTGTAAGCAGTGAATTTATGTTTGGCTGTTAAACATAAATATAAAAATCCCTGGAGAATACTGTCAAATTACACTTTACCCTTCCTTCCTCAGGCCAGCAGTCCAAAGGTAAGAATCATTTCCCTCCTTCTTAACGAGCGTTAGATGCCTTCCCCCCCCCCCCCGCCCCCGCTAAGCTGTCAAATGCATTGCCCAGCCTAGGCCAGGTAATATTGGCGATACAGTGACTTCTCTTCAGTTATTCATTCATTCATTTATTTATTTGCTGCCTTGGGTCTTCGTTGCTGCGTGCGGGCTTTCTCTAGTTGCGGTGAGCGGGGGCTACTCTTGGTTGCGGTGCGTGGGCTTCTCACTGCGGTGGCTTCTCGTTGTGGAGCACGGGCTCTAGGTGCGTGGGCTTCAGTAGTCGTGGCACGTGGGCTCAGTAGTTGTGGCTCACGGGCTTAGTTGCTCTGCGGCATGTGGGATCTTCCCGGACCAGGGCTCAAACCCGTGTCCCCTGCATTGGCAGGTGGATTCTTAGCCACTGCGCCACCAGGGAAGCCCTTCTCTTCAGTCGTAACTTTGGAGGAATCCTACTTGATCTTGGTGTTTGCAGCGCCCCCGTCCCCAAGTCTAGCCTGTGATTTGCCCCTCCTGCTCTTCCCCTCCAGCGGCTCTTCTTTCATTTTAGAAGGAGGATGCAACTTTGTGACGAGCTCTGCAACACTGCGCCTGTCCCGGGTCCTCATACCCCCTCCTTGCCCCCACTTGCGTGTTTTCCTGCAGCCCTTCTACTCTCCTCTCTGCAAAGGAGCCTGCTCTTCAGCTCCAGCCCCTTCACGCACTGAAACCCATCTTCCCCGACGTCTTTGCCTGGTCAACTTCTGGTCATTCCTTAGAGCTTGGTTCAGGCTCGGAATTTTCTTCATATCCTCTAGATTTGGTCAGGTTTCCCTGTGATACTCTTAATAACATTTAATTATATGTTATTTGATTCCGTAAAATCGAGTAACTCTTCTCATTTCCTATTTCTTGTAGGAACTTCCAACCCTCAGTTAATGTCTTCCCCACTAGACAAGGAAAAGACTCCTTAGAGCAGGGCCAGCGTAACCCCAGTGCCATAGAGCCGCTGTTCCGTGGGGTTTTGCCAAAAGGAAGAAATGAAACTTCTAAAGCTTTCCAGAAGACAAACTTTTATTGTTACTTCCTTAATTTTAAGAAACTATAATAGACTCTTGTTTATTAGGATACTTCTGATTTTCTAGAGGCACAGGTTTCTCACAGATGCTGTTTTCCTTGTCTGGCTCTTTTCTCCATCCCCTGAGCAAATCAGGTCTTTTGATTCCTATCACATGTTGTCGACCCGTCCTGCTGATATTGCACAGGTGGTTTCCCTGCCTACCGTGGTCCTCAGCCTCTCTGCACCTACAGTTAATCTTGTGCTGACCAGTGAGATGACCCCTTAGGGCCTGCCCACACTAACCTCAGCATAATAGCATCTCTTCTTTTTCTTTGAGCTCTCAAGTCACTGATGGCATTAATGGTGTGAAAGTTACCTCATGTGCCCCTCAGCTCTCTGCTAAGGGTTTAAACTTTGAAGGGACTCAGAGAGATAGAGAGGGGCTGCTTTCTAATACTTTTTATCTGTTGCATTATTTAACACAGTCCTGGGTGCATGAACATTAAATAAAGATCAAAGTGAACATGATTTTAGTGGTATTGTCAGGATTTCCTGTATGAATGTAAGGTGCTATTACTGCAGTATTCTTAATCTATCCATCCATCTAGAAAAGAGGCAGAAACGCTTTTTAACTTATTTTAAATATGGGTAATATGTAACTTCTGAGAAGACCTTTTATAAATTATTTACATTTTGGTAAAAGGGAATTTCTTGGTAATCCTGGAAACATGAGTTTATAAGTGTTCGCATGGGAGTTAAAAGGACGGTTTGCAAATTATTCCCCCAGGCAGTTACCCCTTTCACAAGAGTTTGCCAGTCACCTGACTGCCCCAGATTCAGGGTCCCCTCTGGTGGCCACGGCAAGGAACTGCCTCAGCAGGGTTCTGTTTCGTTCTTCATTTACCTTCGGGTGGAAAACAGGAACAGCTCTGTTAATTCTGCTGAGGCTGTTGTTTCCCTGTAAGTGTGCAGCGTCCTTCCCCCCAAGCCCCAGTCTGGCCCCCCTGGGCTTCTGCTCCCCAGAGTCTCTTCTTTCTTCCTGCAGCCTCTGCTCCCTCTTCTCTTCTTGCCCTGTTTGAATGGAGTCTTTTGCCTGTCTTTCCCACTCTTACCCAGTTAATACAAGCAGATTTCTTTTTTTTGGTTCTTTGTGAGTTAAAATCTGGTTGGTGTAAAGCCTTAGTGGTAAGAAAAAGAAACTGACATCGTAATCAGTGTTAGTTACCTCATGGCATCTTTAAATCTCTGCAGATTGCCTATTGAATCTCTCTTCTTTTATTTTTTTTTTGTTAAAACCGTATTGAAATATGACTAACATACTACACCGTTCACCCGTTTAAAGTGTACAGTTCATTGGTTTCTAGTATGTTCAGATAAGTGCAACCATCAGGACAGTCATTTTAGAACATTCATCACTTCAAAAAGCAGTACTCGTTGCTGTCACCCCTCTGCTTCCACATCCCATCAAGCCTTAAGCAGCCAGCAATGTGCTTTCTATCTCACTAGGTCTGCCTCTTCTGGACACTCCACATGCGTGGAGTCATAGAACACGTGGTCTTGTTTGACGGGCTTTGTTCACGTAGCATATGATGCTTTCATTCAGTCTCCTCCAGTCAAACCAGATTAAAATTTCATCCCTTAATCTAAATTTTAAACATGTTCATTTTTTCTTGTCTTATTTCCAGTTTTCAAATGCATTGTTATTTTTCATAGTCACTTCAAGTCCTGTTTTTTTTTTGTTTTGTTTTTTTGCGGTACGCGGGCCTCTCACTGTTGTGGCCTCTCCCGTTGCGGAGCACAGGCTCCGGACGCACAGGCTCAGTGGCCATGGCTCATGGGCCCAGCTGCTCTGCGGCATGTGGGATCCTCCCGGACTGGGGCACGAACCCATGTCCCCTGCATCGGCAGGCGGACATGTTCCACCATGTTCCACCAGGGAGGCCCTCAAGTCCTTTTTTGAAATAGATAGGGTATACATTTTTTTAAAATTGATATTTCTCTAAAATATGACTGCCACACATGGATTAAATAGGATTTTGTAGGCTGATCTAAGAACCTCGTCTCTGTTTGTCCCAGTGTGCCTATGAGGATATGCATTTCAAGTTCTCATTTACTGAATACTGAGTACAATTTTAAGTATGTAATTTGGAAACTTGAACTTTTGACCTTGTGTTTCCAATTATGGTATTAAAATGCTTTACCCACTTTGGAGAAAAGGGCATTTCAACACGTTCGTTACCAAAAGGGTTTAGTGGACAAATCGGCTAATTTTTTTTCATTGAATATTACTATTCTAAAGCCTTTTTTAAAAACATGATTTTAACAATTTTTTATAACACTGGTTCTTTAAACATTTTTTTTAATCGAGGTGAAATCCACATAACATAAAATTAGCCATTAACCACTTTAAAGTATACAGTTCAGTGGCTTTAGTGTATTTAAAATGTGTGTAGCTGTCACTCCTGCCCAGTTTCAGGACACTGTCATCCCCTCAGAGGGAGCCCCCTACCGTTAAGCAGCCACTGCCCCTTTCCGCACCTCTCCTCCCTCTGCACGGTAGCCTCTGGTTTGGAGGTCTGCATGGATCTACCTGCTCTGGAAGTTCTGTCACACTGGTTCTTTTTCAGCATATCACAGGGCAAGGTTACTTACTCTGTAGAGAAAGAATCTTTTTATTACATGATTGTAACATGATTAACTGAAGATAAAGATTTTAATGGGAGGTATTGATTTTGATATATAATAATTATTAGCCAAAATTGGGAAATGCTTATCTTACTAAATGAATGTAAAATCAATTAGAAATTCTGGAGCCTGCAAAGTGATTTTGAACCTGTGGAAGTTTTCCCAGATTACTCAATATAACTGACATTTTATTGTTTTCTTGCCTTAATTAGGATAGGACAATCTTACTACAATATTTTTGGTTAAAATTTAACCATATTTTGCCAGTTCATATTAAACATTCCTGCTTATTTTCAACACGAAGTTTCCCTTAGAGTATCGACATATTTAGACTAAGAAATATTCATGTGTGAGTATGGGCAGTTTTTAAAGGACTTAACAAGGTATTTTTATGAAGTTATTTTAGTAAGCTACACAAAAACATGGGTTGACTTTGAATCATATTAAGTAGAGAAGAGTACACTACACAGTATGAAATGATAATCTGCCTAAATCCCCCCCTGAAATCTACACCTGTGTAGCCAAACCTGTATCTGCCTGGTTGTCACTTTGATGTCAAATTCAGAACTTCAGTGCTTAAAAGTTAAAGCTTTATTTTCTCCATCACTGACCTTCTCTTACATTTCTTGGTAGTGTGATAGCACGGCTGCTTTGTTGGTTAATTACTTCAACACACATGTGTTGAGCCCCGGCACCATGCTAGCCGCTGTGCTGGGCGCTGTCATACATGGTGAGCACAGCAGATGTGGTCCCGACGGACAGCCTGACAGTAGGTGGCGAATAAATAATACGTAATTGTGCTTTGCATTAGGTGCGACGAAGGAAACAACCTGGGGGCTGTCGTCAGTCATTGGAGGGCAGAGGAGCTCCTACCGCAGGGGTCAGGGACGGCTCCTCTAAAGCTTGTCTTGCAGCTGAGGGCCCCCAGCTACCCAGCTGCTCAAGCTTGGGAGTCCCCCCGATCTTGCCTCTTACCTCCCGGCCTGTCCCTGTCAGTCCTGCCTTCCGAGTCGCTCTCACGTGCGGCCCCTCTTCACCCTCTCAGGCCTCTCCCTGGGCCAGGCCGTCAGCACCTCTTGCATTGATAGGAGTTATCAGAACACTGTTCCGGTGGCGCTGCGTCACCTGCTCCCGCCTTGCTCGTTCCGCTGCCCCCTCTCTCTTGCTGCTGCTCTGCTGCACCCCGTACGCTGAGGGAACTAAGCCTGGTAGAGATGATGCGCTTCCAGCTTCTGTGCCTTCGCCTGTCCGTCGTTTCTGTGTGGCCGACTCCTGTTGCTCGCTCCTGGGTCAGGGTCTCCGGGAAGCTTCTCTTCCTCCCTACTCCCCTCTCAGGTGGAGTTAGGTATGCCTTCCTCAGAGCACTTTGACTTTGCACACCGCGTGGTAATGGTCATTGTATTGGTACGTTTCGGACGTGGCACATTTTGTTCTTATTTTATGTTAACGTTAGAGTGCTTACTGCTCAGAGCATTAGTGCTTGGGTCTTGGTCCCTGTGAAAATTTCATGGGAGCTCTGGGCCTTTCCCTTGAGTGATGCATGTACACGCACGATTATGTGCGGTGTTGGTCCAGCCACGACTCAGGTAAGAATCCCCGATCCAGAGCGTCTCTTTCCCCCGTAGGCTTTGGCCGTCTGTCACTGCTGCTGTCCCTTCCATTTTTCTTCCTGTTTTGATGCTGGCATTTCCTTCCTGTGTCTGCTTTTTCACCCTGCATAGTTCCAGCTTTGGTGTTTTTTAATAGGCTGTTCCCACCTCCGCCCTGGAGTTCCTGTGCTCACATCACCAGCGCCCATCCTCTCAGATTAATGTTACTTAGTTCCTGGATCATTGAAAGTTTTTCTTTCCCTCCCTGCTTCTGATGGTAAATTGGGAAAGTTCTTACTTAACGTCCTGTACATACTTATCACCGTGTAATTGATATTTTTATTGAGAGGCAACAGAGAGCTCTTATGAAATGTATCAGACTTGCATATCTAAGGAGATGCAACCTATGCTTTGTGAAAAAATTATAGTAATATGGATATTTCCCAAGTTCCCAGTATTATAAAAGTGAATAACATAATAGTTTGTCAGCTTTGTCTATAGATGTGAGTTATTATCAGACCAGGCAAAACTTTCAGACATTATCTTTTAGACATTAGTGAGAAAATAATGCTATGTTTGTCCCTCATACAAGAAAGAGTTTTTTTTCTAATTAAAGTACATTGAGAAAATAGCTGAGGTAAATAGTTAGAAATAAATTCTGAATTGAGACTATTTTTTCCTGTGTGTGTGTGTTTTGTGTGTGTGTGTTTTAACTGAAGGAAAATTGACTGTTTGGTCATTTTCAGACAGTGCTCACTAATGGATGATTGCTGTGGGCACAAACGCATTTTGATTAAATTCATTTGACTATAGAAGGCTAGAGCAATGAGAAAGTGCTTCTTCAGTTCCACCTGGAAGAATTTTAAGATAACATTTAACTTGAGCACAGTGACTTTTGCCTTGCTAGGGTTTGATGATCAAGCTGGGTTGCTGTTTTTTACATCAGCTGACTGATAGATCTAGTTTGTCCAGAGCTCAATTTGCCATCTGATAATATGTTTAATGAAGCAACATACTGAATTCTTTATGCCACATTAAGGCCAGTTCTATGCATAGTGCCACTTACTTTTAAGTAATTTATTAAATACAGTCACTGCATTTGTTCTACCTACTTATTTTCACATTCTGACAAAGTAGGTTAGTATCTTAAATAATTTTCAGACTACACTGTTCTAAAATGACAGCAAAGTAAACTGTTCCTTTTTTGTGGTATTTATAGCATCGTATCACTTGGTTTGAACAGGAAGTCATAAATCATTTTTCCAGTGCTGATCTGTAGCATTCATGTGGAAATTTAATTTGATTTTACCTTATGGCTGCTATTCCTTGAGAAGACCAAGTGTTTTTTTGTTTTTGTTTTTTGCGGTACGCGGGCCTCTCACTGTTGCGGCCTCTCCCGTTGCAGAGCACAGGCTCTGGACGCGCAGGCTCAGCGGCCATGGCTCACGGGCCCAGCCACTCCGTGGCATGTGGGATCTTCCCAGACCGGGGCATGAACCCGTGTCCCCTGCATCAGCAGGCGGACTCCCAACCACTGTGCCACCAGGGAAGCCCAGACCAAGTGTTTAATCACAAAAATAACTGAAAAAACTTTACAGAAGTGTTAGGAAATTATATTCTTAAGGTAGTCTAGAACTAACCATATTACACACTGACTGATCTTTTCTTTTAAGCTAATATTTAGAGTACCAGATCATTTTGATTCAGTCCTATATAAGAATTTGAACTTCACTGTCTGTATGAATGATCTATAAACAGTAATACCTCTGTTCCATATCATAGGGTCAAGAGAAATATGGATTATTAAATGTAACAAAAATTACTGAAAATGGGAAAAAGGTTCGGTAAGTACACAGATCATTAATGTTCTCACATGTTTCATCTGATTGATATAAATAAAAACTGAATATAATTATATTCTAGTAGAAGTGATTAACAGGTTCAAAGAATTTCAAATGTGTTTTCTAATATGATGGATATAAGATTGTCAGGAAGTAGAGGAAAATTTTTCTTTGTCTTGACCTATTTCTAAAGGTGAGATTAAATTCGGAGGTGGTAAGGTGGAGGATTCTGAGCAGGCATTAGCTTTATTAAAATTTTTTTCAATAAGTAATAAATGCACACGGCAAAATACAAACATACACAAAACATGTAGTCAGAAGTCAGTGACCAGCCATCAGTTTCCCTCCCCAGAGGTAACCAGTTATGTCTAGTGAGGTGTACTGTCTTCCTCCAGAGATAGAAAATAGATACATTTACATGTGCATAGATTAATTTTTTTAACACAGTCTTTTAACAGTTTATCTTGGAGATGGTGCATTTCATTGCATGTACAGCTGACACATAGTTTTTAACTGCTGCATAGTTGTATGTTGTATGGCTGCATCATAGTTTATTTAACTGTTATTTATTTGCAAGTGTGTCTATTGGTAGACATTTTAGGATGTTTCCATTTTTTGCTATTACAAACAGTATTACCCTCAGTGTCTTGCACAGTTCATTTTGCAAGTATGTAGCTATGCCTGTAGAACATATTTTATGAAAGTGGAATTGCTAGGCCTTATGCAGTTGGACATTTTCATACAATTCCAACCTGTGCCCTAAGGCCCTCAGTCAGTTCCAACCTCAGGAGCCTTGGATTTCTCCATGCCTTTGCCCATTCAGTACGTTGTCAAACTCTTTGATCTTTGCTAATAGAGATTTGAGAGAAAATGGTGTTTTTACTTGCGTTCCTTTTTAGTGGGGTAGAGTACCACAAGCCATTTATATTTCTTTTTTGTTGTCCTCGAATTATCAGTTTATACCCTTTGTCTCTTTTTCTGTTGGGTTGTTGGTTTTTTTTTGGTTAATAAATTAAGGAAATTAACTCTTTGTAAGGTAAGTTCCATTTTCCCCAGTTTTAAAAAACCGCTGAAATGCTAGGGTTTTATAGCCAAAGTGAGATCAGTCTGTTGTTTAAGAAAGAGTTTAAAATTTACATGTAGTTGAGTTTTTTAGATTTGCTTTAATTGAACTTTGTCAGATTTTGGTACTTGGAAGTTTTTCTTTTAAGTGCTTTGAAATAGCTTTACAAATACTGCAATTACCTGTTCCTGAAGCTGTTCCTTGGTAGAAGTCATGTGAATCGGATCTTTTTTTCTTTTCTCCCTTTTGGGCATATGTAGTGCAGGTAGGTCTTTGGCCACTTTCCCTGTTTTCATTGCTGTCATTTTTCCTGTGATAATTAGTTTTTTAGATTTTCTACTTACTTTGGAATGCTTTTTGGAATACTTCTCCTAAGAATATCATCCATTTCATTATATTCAAATGTATTTATATAGAGCTGAGCACAGTGGTATTTTAATTTCCTGTATTTTAGTGTTTATCAAACATTTTGTTCTGAGGACCTCTTTAAACTCTTAAAAATTATTGGTTAGTGCAAAGAACTTTTGTCTATATAGTTTATCTAGAATTATTTACTGTAAAAAATTAAAACTGAGAAATTTTAAGAATCTCTATTAACTCTTTTAAAACTAATAACCTGTTACATGTTAACATGAATAACATCTTTTATGAAGAAAACCCCCTGTATTTTCTCATGCCGAAAACTTCCATGAGAAGCGTGGCATTGTTTTATGTTTTCAGAAATCTTTACTATTTGGCTTAATGGAAGACACCTGGATTCTCATCTCTGCTTGCAGTCCGTCTGTTGCAACATACTGTTTTGGTTGACGTATATAAAGAAAATGCCCCTTTACATAGATAAAGTTGGAAAAGGGAGGAATATTTTAATAGCCTTCTCAGATAATTGTGCGTATTTTTCTGCTACACCAAAACGCCAAAAATGTTAGTTGCAATGAAGATTCTGAAAAACTATCCTTGAACTTTCAGTACTCAGTTACACTAAAATCCATGGGCCTGTGTTGCATTGTGAATGAATCTTTACCTATGCATAATTTTGTAGCATCTTGTAGGTCATTTGGAAAATACTGGTTTACTAAGTTTGCCGATTTTTCAAATGTTGGCACATTTTATTTTATAATATCGAAGAGTCATAAATCAGTACTACCATCACCAGAGTCACTAAGGTTTGGAATATTGTCAGCCTCACAGTGGCAGATGTGCCAAGTTTTCCAGAATTCTGCTTTCTGTTTGAAAGCTTTGTCATTGTGAACATATACTATCATTTATTTTCCTTGAAATGAAAGGCTCACTTCATTTATTTTTGAGATAATGTCTACCTGCCAAGTAGTCAAGTCTAAATAATCAGTGTATCCGTCAGTTGTTTGTTCAGGAAAAAATTGGTTCCATGAAAAATGTGTGACTGATTCTACCTGCAACTCAATATTTGGATACTGTCATTCATTCAGTATCCAAATATTCAATATTTGTTCTGAGATACACATTCTACAGTTTTTTTAATTTTGAAAATTAAACTCAAAAAGTTTATTTAAAGTGGAAATACATATATATCTATTTTAAAGTGGGAATATATTTTAGCATTTTTCAGCATAGAGAAGTTAGATATTATCTAAAGAAATATAAGATGGAATATAAAATAAATTTACCAATGAAAATAAATCCTTCCAAAATATCTTGAGGTCCACACAAAACAAAATAATAAAATAAAATGAAAATATAATAAAATGATGACAGAACAGGTACCAAACATATGTGTCGTATCAGTATAAATAAATGTAAATGCACTATATTCATCTGTTGAAAGAAAAAGGTGCTCAGACTGGAACACAAAGCAAAACCCAGTTCAATATTACATACAAAAGAGACATCTGAACAACGATTCAGAAAAGTTAAAACAAATAACGCATATCAAAGGCATAAAAAGTAAAGCAGGAATAGGGATCTTAATAGCAGACAGGTTCAACTCAGGGGGAAGGCACTAAGCATCTTTAAAATGATAAAGCACTGTGGATCAATCCACAGTGAAGATCTCATCATTAGAAATAGCCATTCACTGAGTAAGTAATGTTAATGACCATAAGCAAAACAACAGGAAATAAAAGGAAAAATAGAGATTCAGTAGGAGTAAACTTTATTTCACTTTTCAAGTTCAAGTGGACATTAAAAGTCGTAAAATAATCAAGTAGGTCTAATTGGTAGATATTAAATTCTACCTTCTGAATATGGAGAATAAACCTTCTTTTGAGTGCCTATAAAGTTTTCACAAAACTGGCCATATGTTTGGCTGTAAGGCGAGCCTTAATAAATTCCTGTGGAAGATACATTTGACGTTCGTTTTAGCCTGCCAGCAATTAAATTGCCTTATAACGTAAACACTGGTTACCTCTGGAGAGGCGGTTGAAGGAGAAGAAATGGGGCCTTTTTCTGTCTACATTTCTGCGTTCAGAGTTTTGATATAGTTTGTGTGTTGATTCTGTAATTTAGGAAAGAGTTTTTAAAGCCTCAGTTTAGTAGTAGTAACCTTAGTTATCAACCAGCATGTGATTATACGATCTACCGCTTACCTGGTATAGCCTTATTAAGGGAAGGAAGATAACTAAGAGATATAAAACAATCTGTATCTGCAGAGGATTAGGTAAGATGAGCATGTTTGTCGAATTTTTAATTGCGAATAAGAATTCTTGCCAAATGCAGTGTTCCGTTCACGTGACTCTAAATTAGTGTCCTTGATCACAGATGTGCTGGATTACCCCCATGTGCACACAGTTAGGTGTGTAGTTATTCTGATAACTTACATCTCTCATTGACTTCATTAGTTTTGGGACCATAAAATGATTGTAATTTCCATTAGAATTATATCCCCAATAAAAACAATTGGAATGTCAGTATGACTGTAAATTGTGGACAACATTGATAACAGCTAAGTAACTTAAGTTTTTAAATTTGGGGGGAAAACTGGATACGGAGCTTTAATTGGCCGTCTTTATCATTACAGAAAGAACTGGTTGTCTTCTTGGGCCGTGTTGCAGGGTTCATCTTTACTGTTTACCAAAACTCAAGGAAGTAGCACAAGTTGGGCAAGTATTTCTTTTCTTTGGAGGTTTTCTACATTTAAATTACGTGGGTGGTGTTGCACCTGAACTTCACGAAGTATTCCAGAGTCCTCCCAGCTACCGCTAGCTTGCAAATAAGAGTAAATGAGGTTTTCTTAGTTAAAGATGCATTTTGACTCACAAGAGAAAGAAAAGGGCTAATCAGAAAAGTCTGACTCATATTGTTAAAACCAACCAATTATATTTTATGCATTGAACTGAAAGGTGACCTTACTGCTTGGGCATTAGAGAACATATATTTCTTGGTCTGTTTTCAGGATGCCAAAGCTTTCCTGTGTCTGTGACTTGGCTCTTTCAGATATTTAGTCAGAAAATAAGCAGTCTTGTGACAAGCCCCACCTTGAATTGTGATCTGACCCTTGGATACTAGTCAGGTTTCCATGTCTATATATGACATCAGCCAGCTTTGAGAAGAAAAAGAAATGTCACCATTACCTGTGGGACTTTGAAGCTTTTTGTATATTTGAGTGTTTACTATCGCTACTCCTTGGTTATTTGTAATACAAATACCAAAAATTATAATTTGTGACCTATCACAATAGCTAACATTTTTTGAATGCTGAAAATATATTAGGTACTGTTCTAAGTGTAGAGGATGGTATATATATTATCCTCTTAACTCTGGGAGAGGACTGTTTATCATTCCCTCTCCCCCTGTTGGAGATGAGAAAATGAAGTATAAAACAGTTCAGTGCCTCGCTCAAGGTCTTACAGCTACTAAGTGACAGATCTGGGTACCATTTTGGCTCCAGAGTCCATGCTCTGGGTATTTCCAAAAAGGTTTTAAAATGAAATTAATCTAATGTTTTTAGTCTGCTTTATATCCTGCCTTAACCAGTATTTCTTACACTTACGGAGTTGATTTAAAATTAACAGGACCTATTGACTTTACGTTTGATAAAAGAGAAATCCATTTGTAAAATTCAAGCAAATTTTAGTCCTCTGCGTTTACAGTGCAGCCATGTAACATTGTTCTGAGCCAGGAGGGCCACAGAGCATATTAGTCCTCAAATACTCTGCTATGGCAACCCCCCAAATCTGCTGGATTGAGCATGAATATGAACTTCCTGGAATGTTTCTTCTCTTTTGCTTCACTGATGCTTTGATTTGCTCTCTGGGCAGCCAGTACAGTGGAACTGACCTGTGATATGCTTTCCAGATTAAAAGACTGAAATTTTTGTTTGACTTGTCTTAAAGTAAATTGATAATTATTTCTCCTTTTTCCCCTGAGGTGAAGCATATGATACTTTTTTGTTTATATTAATGCATTTCTAGAAGAAGATGCAGTTATTTCTTCTTCCTACTTGTGGCTCAACTTTTATTTGAAACTGAGTGAAGTGAATGAAAGAAAAGGAATGGAGAAGCAATTAGAGATTAAAATAACAAAAAAGTTCCTGAAGAAAGCTGGATAATGGTCATTTATTTGATAATTACTGACCCCTAAAGATTGAAGGTTGTGGTATATACAGATAAAGCAAGTACATAGATCATTGTGGTAAGTGAGGCATCGTTGAGGTAGGCAGATATGCATGTGATTTAAAGAAAATGAAATTAAAAAAAAATTTTGAAGATGTTAAGTGAATACCCTGGCACAGAACCATTAGTACAGTCTGGTTGCATTTTATGACGGTCTCTTGAGGACCTTACATAATTCAGAACTCATGATTAAAACTCATGCCGACAGAGGGTGTGGGGTATTTCTGTTTATCAGCTGAAGTTGTGTTATAGCATTACCATGTGGTAATAGCAGAAGCGTAGCTTAAAATTCACTGAGCTAGCCAATTTTGAAATTGGAGAATTCTTAATGGAGTTTTAACTTTAGAGATTCACTCTTTGAATTTTTGCCTTTAAATGAAATTTTATTAATATGTTGTTAATAATACAGTACATTATGGTAATCATTTCAGGTTGGTATAATTAAATAAAATATAGTCACACGGTGTTTTATAGTCTTAAAAACTAAACAGATATGATAAAATGCTTGGCTATACAGTCAATTCTTAATTTTTATTTTATGGCTAATTAAAAAATCTCAAACTGCCTTGCTTTTTCTTCCCATATGTAACACATATTAAGGGAACGAAAACTAATTTAAGTGGCCTAAGTAAAAGCTAGTAAGATTATTCAAATAAAAAGTATGTAAGCATATGTGGCATATACAACACTCATGAATATTAAAAATTGATGAAATATGCAAGATGCTTCTTAATTAACTCAGTAATTAGGATTGTTCAAAAAGGGTTTGAAAGAATCCTAGCTTTATTTCCCTGCTCGGTCACCAGCTAGATCTTTCGTAGGTAAAATGTTACCCTGTTTATACAGTGAAATCACACCTAACCTGAGGCTAACACATAAGCCCAAAGGACAAAAATCACCCGTAATGAAAATTTCCCTTGAGTGTCTCTCGGGAAGATGCTGTGAGGAGTCAGTCTCTCGCAGAGCCAGTTTTTTCCTTTGATGTTAGAAGAGATTGCTTTTCCTTCAGCTGGGTTCAGATGGTTTGTTCCGGGGCCATGCTGGAGAAGTATGGTTCTTTACAGATTAGTGTCACACTTGGTGCAAAAACCTATACCGAGATCCCCTGGAAGAAACAGCCAGTTCAAATCTTACAGTTTACTCCAGGGCATATACTGATCGATGGGATGCTGAGTAAAACCATCCGTACTATTGGAAGCTCTGTTTTTAGAAAACCATTCATGCTTTGTGTTTATTTTTGGTTTCATGGGTAGTAAAAACTGAGTAAATGAAATGTGCATATGCCACACGCAGCTCCACTGTGAGATAATTTTACACCAGTGCTGTATCATCCAGAAGCCACCGAGCCTTTCCTTCTCCTTGGGATAGGTAGACGTCACTTGTTTTCCGGAAAATATTAGTTATCTCCCGGGTTGTTGTATCAGTAACTTAAATTATACTTTCTCTTTTCTTACTTCCTTCACCTCATTTGTTCAGCAGACATAAAAGCCTGCTCTGTTCTGGGCCTGGTGTTAGGCTTCGGGGTTCAGAAGTGAGTAACGTGACCCCCGTCTTCAGAGCTTACACTGTAACAGGGGGACCAGCACGTGCACAGTCACAAGACGACACGACATACACTGTGTTCACTGCAGATTTAAATACTCATATTCCTTGAGTATTTCAAAAGTCACCCCACAGATATTGGTAGTTGTTCAAATTCATTTATATGATGCTTTCAAATTTCTAAAAACAGTGGCTTCTTTGGACCAGATAATACTTTGTTGTGGGGACTGTCTTATGCATTGGGGGGTTCAGCAGGTAACAGCAGCACCCCACCTCCATCTGAAAGAGTCTCCAGACATTGCCAGATGTTCCCAAGTGGCAGAATCGCCTCTGGTTGAGCTCCACTGTCCTAGAGGACGGGGAGGGCAAGCTGGGTGGCAGGGCCTCTCCCGAGAGAGGACGCGGACAGGGACCAGAGGACAAGGCCCGCAGGCCATAGGAGGGGCTCAGGGACTCCTCTCCATTCCCCCAAGGCTTCCATTGTGAGTATACGGGAGAACAAGTTAGCTTAAAGTAAGTTGTATAAAGCATTCATCTTAAAAATAAAACATGAATTTATAGAATAAATTCAGAAGTCAGAAAATACTCTGAGATAAATTCTAGGGCCTTTGAAAAATATTTTGGAGATGCAGCTTGGCCTGTGTTACCTGCTTACGGAGTCCTGTTTTTGTCCTCTCTGGTTCCGTTATGGTTTTCTCTTGTACGTCATTTTGCCATTGTGCACTGTAATGACATCGTCATTTTCTTCCCTTTTCCCATCAAGTCATTCTGCCGGCAGGGCTCAGTCTCTGAGCTCCTGCTCTCGCTGCTTTCTTCTTGGACAAACTCTGTCAGCCGCCGGCCTGCTGTCGCATATGTAAAATCTGCTCCTGTGTCCGCTGTCACTGTATGTTTTCTTGTTGCATGTCCTTTGCCACGGTAGTTCTGTTTTCTTTGCCATGAATGCATTGGAGCGATGATTACAGTAGAGAAAAGCAGGACTAGATTTTGAGAAATAATGGATAACAAACCCAAAATTTTGCCAACCACATTGAAGCATTTTTATAGCATTCCTTGTTATGTGATTGTATTGATATTTGTATTTGGTTGCTATAATTTATTTGGTTGGCTACTTATATCTTACCTTATAGCTAACTATCTACAGAGCATGTCATGATGACAAGTTAAATTAAGTTGATTTCTATCATTTTGTTAAATGTGTCCATTTAAGTTTTGTGACTTTTGAGATATATCAAATTTGCTCAGAAAGTTATCTGTGCCCATCATAGCTTTATGATTAATTACATGTCTTTTGAATGACAAAAGGTACTAAGGAAGGCAAAGGCTTTGTAGAATTGTTGAAATTTTTGTTGTGAATTTTATTATGATGCCACTAATAAAATTCCATGAAATACCCTAAATTTTGTTTTGATTCCACTAATAAATTCAATATAACATCCTAAGTTTTGTTTAGTTATAACAAGTATATTATTTAAGTCCACACTGAAAAGATGAAGTAAATGGGAACAGATGAAGTCAAACCATTTTTTAAATGTGAAACTACGCAGTAGTCATTAATGTTATGAATAGCGGTAAGTTATCACAGGATTGGGGGGTAAGATCCATTTCCAATGACAAACATAATTTGAAAATATTTTAGCAAATGAAATTTCCTGTAACAAATCTTTATGACCTTAAAGATTACAATTCATCAGCCCTTAAAGATTTTAAAACCCCCAAACCCTACACTAACATAGGAATTCTATTTTCTATTCTCAGTTAACAGACTAAACAGAAATTTAAGTTATGATGGCAAGATACAGAGTAGGTCTATATTTAACATAAATTTTCTCATATTTTCTAATCTTTTCCTTGTCTGGTTAACAAAATATAATAGTTAAGTGCTGCTTCTTCTCAAACCACCCATGTCAACTGTTTTCCTCTTCTGTTCATGGTTCCTCATTAAATTGCTGAGGCTTTAGAGCACCTGGCTCTAGTTTTTATTTCTAACAAAGGCTGAATAGAAGAACATGGGGCTTAGGATGTTGTTTTTACAAGTTATTGTTAGTTGTTGACAACATAAATAGTTGATAAGAAAATAACCCTTGAAAGCACGAAATCAGGTTTAGAGAATATTTATTAGGTGGAAAAGAACTTGTTTTTCTGCCAGATATTATGTGTACGTATATAAGAATACCGCCTTTTGAACACATCATTTTCCCTAGTCATCGATAGTTTAGAATAAATTCCAAAAAATAGAATTGTTGAGCCAAAGGATACACGTCTTTATAAATTTGTAAATATAGTATGAGCAGCTTTTCTTCTCTAGGAGTTCTGAGCTATATCCTACTTGCAAATGAGGGCCTGTTACTCTGTAGCCTCACCAATGCAGTTTTTCATCGAACTTTTTTTGTTGTTTTTGCACTAATGGGTGAAAAAAGATTTTACTATGGCTTTATTTTGTATTTTTCTTATAATGATGGAGGTTGAGCCATTTTGTTTCCTTTTCTATGAACTATATATAATCATGTCTTACATTTTTCAATTTCAATTTAAAGTAGGAATTGTTATTTTATAATACGAAAAGAGAAGAGGAATTTGAGGTGACCACCTTTTTGATTTATTGTTAACAATATACAATTGGCCGTATTCTTTTTGGATACACACATGTACATGAATATAACATAAAGGTTTTTCCTTTTTTCTAAAACGAAGTTTGGGAGTAATCAGTCCAAACCAGAGTTCACGGTGGACCTTAAGGGGGCAACGATTGAGATGGCTTCAAAGGATAAATCCAGCAAAAAGAATGTATTTGAGGTAATAAATTATTCTCTAAGTATAATCCACATTCTTAACCATAGTAACTTCATGTTCTGTTTTGAGTTATTTCGGGAAATGGTCTTTCAGTGTGACTAGTTAAGGCAAAGTTAGTCATTAAGTTACTTTGATTCATAATTTAAGGAAAAAAGCTGGTGTAAAGATCTGGCTTCATTTGCATAAATCACTGGATCTCCGAAGATGTATTACAAGCCTTTGTTCCACAAGTCGTGCCTTTCCCCAGCAACAATAAAAGGGTGTGGTTCCCTTTGCCTACCAAATCTAATATTGAAAAACAAATTAAAACTTTCCTATTTGCCATTAAAAGCCCTCCGCGGTAATGCACGATCCTGCATCAGTTACTTATTGCTGCCTAACAGACCATCCCCAAACTCAGTAGCCTGAGGAAAGAACCATTTTGCTTGTTTGGTTTGGCCTGTGCGGAGCTGAATGGTTCTTCTGGTCCCACCTGGGTCCAGTCACCCGGCTTCAGTCATCCAGTGGCCTGACTGGGGCTGGACGGTCTAGTTCCCCCCTCCGGGTTGGTGCCAGCTGTTGGCTGGGCTCCCGGTCACCATCTCTCCTCCTCAAGGAGGTGACCCCAGGCTTCTTCACATGTCAGGGTTCCGGGGGGGCCAGAGTGAGAGCCGCAAGGCTTCTTGGGGACCAGATGTAAGAGCCAAACAGCAGTGTGTTCTGTGGCTTAAAGCACGGCCCCCCCGCTGGTGGAGGGGCAGCAACACTGCACAGGGCTGCGTATGCAAGAGGGCAGAGGGCGCTCGGACTGTCTTTGCAAAGAATCTCTCCTGTCTCAGGGCTTTCCTACTTGTCGTCTAGGCAGATTAGAACAGTTGATATTTCCCAAGTGGAACCCGGGTTTTCCTGTCTTGATGGTTTTCGCTCCTGATGGATCTGCCTTTAATACCAACGGTTGCTAGTCTCTCCTTGTCGAATGTTCCCTCTCTTCCAAGACCCACAAGAAACATTACCACAGCACAGATGCTGCTGCTCTATGCTTTTAATGTAGCGCTTGTTCTCATGTACCTGGAGTTTTCCTCATCTGTAAATTATTCCCCCGCTAGATTATTAAAAAAATTTTCTTTGCAAGCAAAGAGACTGCATGCTTTTCCTTACTTTTACAAAGTGAGACCCTCTAACAGAGTATCTTGGCCCACTTTCTAGAAGAAATGCAGGAAAGGAAGTCACTGTTACCTGAGGTAGCCTTGTTTCATTCCAGAATGAAGAAGGTCCCATGGTCAAATAAATTTGGGAAAAAGTATATATTTTATTCCTCTGTTAGGAAGTCACGGTGCACCCTGGAATAGCAAAACTCTGAGAAGTCTTGAAGGATGGAGTCTTGTTTAGCTCTTTTCAATCTAGCACTTCCCAAATTAACATCACATAATGAGTTCTTTATTTTTTTGAGGAATGCCTTTTAAAACATTACTTCAGGAGCTGTTTGAGGAATATATCTCAGAATGTTGTTTGGGAAACATTGCCATATGTTCCTCTAGGAAAAAAGAAAATCAGACACTTAGCAAACAGAAAATAGAAGGAATGATTTCTATAAATACCTCAAAATTCTTCCTCAGTCAGGTGTGAGAAACTTTGAACCCAGGAGATCATACATAAATGGGTTATTGCATTCATGTAGAATCATATATCATGTCCTTACTTTAGTGAGTTCATGATTTTACAATTTAGTGATGTTTCTGTCCAGAAGGCTTGTGATGTATAATTTCCTATTAAATAGTCAATATTGAAAGTCTAACTCTTGTATATTCTCTTTCTATATATATTTTTTTAACCAGAGAGAGAAATTCTCAAAGTTATGTTAAAATATTATAGATTTTATTTCTTAACAAATTATGTTTCAATTCTCATTTAAAATGCGCAGCGTAGGTACTTGAACTTATTTTTCAGTGATAAAGTATTCTAGATTCCAGCAAGTTTTATGTTGTTTGTGTGACGGAGTTTGGGATCCTAAATTATTAGATTTTCATTGAGAATTTACTCTGAGAAAAACGTCATGTTTTATAAAATTATCCAGCTGGTATTCTTTTATACTAAAATAAAAGATAATTCCATCACTGTGGAGTACTGTAACCTTTCCACTATTAATATGATATATGGCATCCAATCTTCTGGTGGTTTTGTAGACTTTGGATTAAATGTATTTATTTACTTCATTGAAAGCACTAACCATGCTTTTTTTTTTTTTCCTTCTTATCTCTAAAGCTGAAAACCCGTCAAGGGACAGAACTGCTGATTCAGTCTGATAATGATGCTGTTATCAATGAGTGGTTTAAAGTTCTTAGTAGCACTATCGGTAATCAGGTATGTGTTTGACTCAGGTAAATGTTTTTTTTAACTTTAGAGCTGCTTCTCTTGTTTTGTTTTTTGGCTTTCTAACTGGTTATTATATATCTAGTTTCCAATTTATATTTAAAAAATACTTTTAAAAAATACATATTTTGAAAGAGGTAGGAAAGACAGTGATTAGTTTAGCAATTCCCAGGGGCTGATGAGTGATTTAACATTGGCATTTATAGGATTTTGCCACCAGTAGATTTCACATAACTTTCACATGAGGCATTGGTTCAAAAAGAAAATAGCTCAGGAGGTAGGGATGGTCTAACTGTGCCTAGTATGTAGTATTTATTCGTGGAGTGAATGCTTTGGAAATCATCCTATTTGGTGGAAACAGATCCTGAGCAAAATGGTGAGATGCATGAAGCTGTCGTCTTGTCGTTCGTACTTTTTCTTTCCTAGTGACCTTTCTACTCAGAGTACCCTCATGTTCCTGGAAAATTTCTTCTCATGTGTATTACAACCAAAAAGAACCTCGCGTTTATATTCTGAAGCTGTGTTTGTAAGAGCAGTAATAAACAACTAGAAGCTGTACTTTCTTAGACTGCACTCTTACCCCCTCACCATATGGGGACGTGGTTCCTGATTAAGGATCATCTATCAGTGACAGAAGTGAAATGAAAGTGAATACTTACGGGAGTATGTAATACAGGTTTTAAACTAAATGGAGACAGAAAAAGCTTGGGAATCACTGGCTTTAGTGGAGATGGAGATGTCTTTCAGAGACTTTATAGGTGACGCTTCATTATTAATAAGGTTTGTGATTGTATCAAGGTGTTCTCCTCCTGTGAGTCTCAGTTTTTCTACTTAAAAAAAATAGAGAGATTGCACTGGATTGTCTCCAAGTATCCTTTTAAGCTCCAAAATTTTATGATTCACCCAGTTCAAATCACCCAGATTTGGAATCTGAGTATTCTTTAACTCTTCCGCCTCCAACTTTTACCTCTTCTAGCAAATTATTTACCAATCTAGATGTGAATTCTTCCTTTGCAGTTTGTAATACTGTGTGATATTTCTGAACCTTGTCCCTTTCTTTCCATTTATTCCTGAAACCATGGGCAGGCCTTTAAATGTTGATATTAAGAGTAACCTCCTAAACAGTTTTCCTTATTTCATCTCATCCCCCACCAATGCATTGTTAATGCCACTACTGTATGAAACTTCCTGATGTCACTTTTATAATCCTCCCCTGCACAGAAACCTTACGTGACTCCTATTAGAATTCAGCAACCTGAGCCCAGTCTTTTCAAATGTACCTTCTCCTCTACCCAGTACGGACTTGCAGGTCTAGTCACTGTAATGTGCTCGCTACCCCTTGAAAGCAAGGGTGGCCGCGTCCATCTCACACACATGTGAGTGCCTTGCGCACTGGGGTATAGCAGCGTGCAACCGGATGCTGCACCTAATGCATGGAGCTTACAATCAAAGACAGAAGGTTACTGAGGACAGACAACTGAACAGTTCATATAATGAACTATAAAAACTCCGATTAAGTAGGGGCTAATGTAGTGTGGGGATCAAGGGAGGCCTTGCAGAGAAAGTGGCTTTTTAAATTAAGGCCTAAGGGTTCAGGGAATAAGCCAACTGAAAAGAGAGGAACATATAATTGACTCTAAAAATTTTAAATGTGTACTGTTTACAAAGTGGCAAAAGATACTGAGGGCAAAGAGATGGGCAAGATTACAAAACTTTATTAAGAGACATTGACAGAAACTTAAATGAGAAGTATGTCCATAGATTAAAAAATTCAATTATGTAAAGATATAATATTCTTCCAAATGGCTTATAAATTTGTAGGTTTGAGATTTTTGAATCTCATTCAAAATCCCAGTAGGTTTTCTGGGGGAACTTGACAAACTTATTCTAAAATTCATATAGAAATGCAAAGGGCTAAGAATATGCAAGACACCTTTGAAGAAGACTTGCTGTAGCATATGTCAGGACCTTATAAAGCTGTGTGTCCATAATGGGATAGATATACAGACCTGTGGAACAGAATAAAGAGCCTGGAGACAGACCCACGTACCTTTGGACACTCTGTGCCAGGTAGAGCACGTGCTGGGTCAGCTGGATGTCTGAGAAGAATTGGGGCCTTTCCTTACACTGTGCACAAAAATAAACTCTGGGTGGAGAGAGGACCTCAGAGTAAAAGGCAGAGCAGTGTTTTTAGCTTTGAGAATTCAGTTTGCTTTTTAACTTGTAAAAATGACCGTAGTTAGGCTGTAAATGAGTTCTAGGATTTCTTTCAATTCCTGATATCTGTAGGTCTGTGAGTAATGAGTGATGTCAATTAACTGTTGACACAAAGTGCAATTTTAAAAGATTGTTGGTGTGAAGCAGTTAAGGTACCATTGCTAGTTAGCTTTATCTGTCCTATCATCAACAATGTACCATCATCCTGTTCTGTCACCACAGATTATATAGCCCAGCCTTTTAACTGTTATTACTTGTCACTTGATCAAAACGAGGCAAGATAGCATCACCATCAGTACAAGCGCATTATCCTTGTGAATTATCAGTAATTTTTTCTTTATCGAAATTCTGTTAATGCCATCATTGGGGGTAGGGGGAAGAGTATTTTTAAAGATTTATCAAATATCTAAATCATATATCGTATATACTAATTGGTTCCCTAAAATCATTTGGAAGAGTCGACTACTGATCATTCTGAGAATTACATCTAAAGTAATAGCAAAAGTAATATGTGTTTGGAAAATCTCTAACCAACAGACAGTAGAACCCGATGAAGCGATTGAGGAGGACGTACCAGATTCACCAGGAATAGAAAAGCACGATAAAGAAAAGGACCATAAGGATCTGAAGAAATCGCGTTGTAAGTTTTCTTTCCCGGTGTTGCTAGTGGTTTGAGTGAGCTTATTCTCTTAGCAAAGGTTTAGAGTAAATATATGAAAGCTGAGTGGACTCTCCAGTGTTGCAAGACTTCTAAGATTCAGGAGTTGCAGTCTCAGTGGTTCTCTCTCCTCGTTAACTCATAATCATTTTTTTTTTTTTTTGTGGTACTCGGGCCTCTCACTGTTGTGGCCTCTCCCGTTGCGGAGCACAGGCTCCGGACGCACAGCCTCAGTGGCCACGGCTCACGGGCCCAGCCGCTCCGTGGCATGTGGGATCTTCCCAGACCGGGGCACGAACCCGCGTCCCCTGCATCGGCAGGCGGAGTCCCAACCACTGCGCCACCAGGGAAGCCCAACTCATCATCACTTTTCAGCCTAATCGTATGCACCCCGATGGAATCATATTAATTTTAAGATATTATGATACCCTTTCAAGAGAAAAAATGCGCACAACAGAATGCGCTTGTGTTGAGGCCTCTAGGAAGCTGAACTTTATTGATTGGAAAATATATAATTACTGTTTAAGATTCTAGATAGACCCTTAGACATTAAGAAGTCACAAGTTATGGGATATGTACCATAGTTCCCTATTGGATGCCAGGCAGCCGCCTCTAGACTGGGATATGTCTGTGCATTTAATCTCCAGACCACATATTATGTTACAGGACCAGAGAAACGCCAGCAGTTGTAAGGATTTCATTTTCTTTTCTTTCCTTTTTTTTGGCCACTCCATGCCGCATGAGGCATCTTAGATGGAACCCGTGCCCCCTGCAGTGGAAGCACGGGAGTCCTAACCACGGGACCGCCAGGGAAGTCCCAAGGATTGCATTTTCTAACACAGGCCTCTTGTGAATTATGTGCTTTAAATAGGCCATTACCCGTGACTTGAACCTGCTTAAATCTATTTTAACAAATCCACATTTAACTGAGAAATTTTTGGTCTTCACATTAACTGAATGATTAGAAAATCAGTTCTCCTTTTTTTCTCCCACATTCTTATGAAGTTTAGGCCTAGTACTGACACTGTCACTGTATAATAGTGTAAACCATGAAACTTTTATTGTTTTAATTCTTTACTAATATATTGTATGTGCTCTCAACTTTCTTCAAGTATGGTTATTTTCAAGAAATTTACTTTCTGAATTTTTATTATTGTAACCCAAAGATAAATCAGGTCTGCAGGCAATGTGGAAATCCAGGTGGTCCCATCCTTAGCTCGGAGTAGAGATAATTATGATGGGTCTTAGCTTGAAGTACAAATAGTTGTGATGGATGTTTATACATATATATCCCCTGACTCCTGGTTCAGTGAGTATGGGGAAGGGTAGGGATTTTGTTTATGTTTTATGGGTTGGTTACTTTATTTTTTGCTGGTCATTTTACCGTCTAAACCTGATGGAGAGTCCAAGACTATATCATTTGTGAAATAATGAATATAAATTAGAATGACTTACAAATGTCTTGGCACATATACTAAAGAAGGCACAGTTTGCGGTCAGTGTTTAGTGATAAAAATGAAATGTTTCATTTGGTTTGTCACTTTGAAATTGTGTTAGTTTTTGATTCTTCATGTGTTACTCTTAAACCGTATTAAAGTTAGAAAAACTGAATTTATATACTGTGATTTTTTATATATGAGATTAATATGTTTTGAGTACTAGGTGGAAAACTTTTCATCAAAAAAGCCTTTATTTTATAAAATGCTTAATATCTATCTGTCTTAAGCCACGAAAGTATCTAGCATAGATTCTTCAGAACAGAAAAAAACCAAGAAAAACTTAAAGAAATTTCTTACACGACGCCCCACTTTGCAAGCTGTTCGTGAAAAAGGTTATATTAAAGGTAGGTAGAAGTGATGTTTATCATAATGAACTTTGGCCTAAATCGGAAATAAGACATTTTACATTAAAAGCTGAAAATTTTCCAAACAGTAAAAATGTCTCATTCTTTATTCATGAAGTTATCAGATTCAGTGATTAAAATACATTTGAGTAATTAAAATTGATTTTTTAATGCACATGAAGAGTTTATTTTAACTAAAGCATCAAACAGACATAAATACCAAATTAGTTTTTTAGAAACCCTGTACCAGAGGAGCTACATGGATGTGATGGGGTGGCGTGGCAGATTTTCAGAATGACAGATTTTTAGTTTTGAGATGCACAGATCAGAAGAAATTTCAAGTAATCACTAGCTGTAGAAAGAAAAGATAATGTACAATTTTATTCTTGATTGTTTGCCTCCAGTTCTCATTTAAGGTAATTTTAAAATTAGGATAAAGTGTTTTTTTCTAACTAATTTTTACATTTTATTTTCATGTATAAGAACCATAATGTACTAACAGAATATTTTCTTAATAGGAAAGTATTCTTTAAAATCACATATACTTGTATATATATATACCTTTAGTTTTTACAAGCATGTTTAATTCCAAAGATAAAATTTTCTAACACATGACTCAAAACAGAGACATTTGTTCATAATAAAACTATAGGAAAAGGTAACATAATTTATACCATATATATTAGAGCTGTCTTTGATTATGAGGTTTCTAACAAACACCATTGCAGAAACATCCGTTATGCAAAGCATCTGGATTAAAGTACACAAATGAGTTTCATTAAAAAGCTATTTAAAACTTCTAGGAAGAGTTCAGCTAATTAAGTGATTCAGATTAGCAGCCTTAAAGAGTTAAGGGTAAGCAGGCACCCCCAGATAATGCACGTGAATTTAGCATGTTGAGCTTAGAACCTTCAAAAAAGCCTCACAAATAAATGGATAGAAACTGCTGCTCATTCTTCGTCAGACCTTTTCAATGAGAAATGCAAACTTGCCACTTTCTGGTGTTGTTCATCCACTTCAAATACTGTATTGTATTTGTTTTCCTGAATATTTAGCACTAATGTGGAATTTCAAAACTGTTGGGTTGAAAGATTACTAGAACGGACTTTGATATATTTTGTGAAATCAGACGTTGGCACACGATGGGCATGTGTTTTTTTTTGTTTGTTTTTTATTTTTTTATACAGCAGGTTTTTATTAGTTATCCATTTTATACATATTAGTGTATATATGTCAGTCCCAATCTGATGGGCATGTGTTTTTTTTTGTTGTTTTTTTTTTTGCGGTACGCGGGCCTCTCACTGCTGTGGCCTCTCACGTTGCGGAGCACAGGCTCCGGACGCGCAGGCTCAGCGGCCATGGCTCACAGGCCCAGCCACTCCGCGGCATGTGGGATCCTCTCAGACCGGGGCACGAACCTGTGTCCCCTGCATCGGCAGGCGGACTCCCAACCACTGCGCCACCAGGGAAGCCCAGATGGGCATGTTTTAATAGTTTAAAAAATATTTGAGTATTTGCTAAGTGGTGGACTTGAGCCTCAGTGCTGGGAATAACTATCTATTGGCATTCAAGAATGAGAGGGTCCCTGCCCGCATGCAACTTCTATAAAGATGAGAGACAGCCAAGGTAATTTAGAATAATGGTGACTTACCTGAAGAATCTGACATAGTGATAAAACAGAGAGTGACTGGAATTGGGCTGCCTTAGGATGGTCAGAGGGTTCTTAAAAGGAGGTGGCATTTTAGCTGAGACCAGGAGTGGTGAGAAGGAGCTCCATTTGGGGGAAGGTTGATCTCCACACAGGAGGGGAAGGTAAGAAGGGAGCCAGGCAGGAATGAAGAAGGGTGTTCTTGGAGCTTGGAGTCGGAAGAGGTAGGCGAGTGCAGATCAGACAGGCGTGCGTTGTGGTGAAAGTGTCTGCATGCAGGGGTATCTTCTGTTGCACTGTGAATCATTTAGCCATTTTGTGAACTAAAGTTTAGCAAGGTGACTCATTTCTTGAAATCTCTTTCAGATCAGGTATTTGGAGCCAATCTTGCTAATCTGTGTCAGAGAGAGAATGGCACCGTGCCAAAATTTGTGAAATTGTGCATTGAACATGTTGAGCAATATGGTAAGAAAATGAATTTTTTTTAAAGTTAAGCACACCACCCATTGTTTTGCCATCAAAATCTCTAGGATTTTTATGATTTTGAGTGTTGCAACCCAAAGTTCTTTATAGTCATAAGTTGTCAAGAAAAGCATCTTTTTTGCAAAAAACCATTTTTTTTGCATTGTTTCAAATTAAGGCCTTTGCAGTCATCTATTGCATGTTCAGTACTTAGGGTTGATTCAGCGTATGGTATTCCTTGAAGCCATTGGGAGTTGTTGGCATTTGCTTAAAATGGACGTGGTGATTGTGAAACTGTGTTTATTAAGAAATGATCCAGCAGTGTAAGAGACAGGAGGAGATAGTGTTTACTTACTAAGGGGAAGTTTCTTCTGTTTATAATAAAAATGAGATGACATTCCCAAACTGCTAAATCAACTCTAAAGTGTGCAAATAGACAAATCCTCTTTATGTCATTTCCTGTACTTCTGAAGACTTAAACTAATTTCTGTTTTGGTTAATTTTAACATGTTTATAATATTTATACTAGCTTTTAAAATAACAGCATCTTGACTGCAGTCCCATTAACTTATATCAGTATATCATCAAAAATATCTTGTGTAATTAAAATACTTGCATAAAATGTAATTTCTGCTAGTCACAGGTCTCTGACTCTCAGCCTGACAATAGAGACGCCATGCTCCTTGGCTTTACTAGAACTTAAATGAGTAGCACATTAGATGATGTTAGGTGTGTGCATCATTATCATTTAATGAATATATGAATTTTGGGGCTTCATTGTGTGAATTTCAAATGATTCTGTTTCATATGTAAAAGAAATTAATAACTGTATCAAATTATCAGTTGTTATAGAACCATTATTTTAGTTGCTGGCTTGTATTAAGTTTATTACAAGCACTTAATATGACAAGCACTTTGATTCAGAGAGCACCTTAATATGTACATTTACACTCTTAAATGACGTGCCAAGAAACGGGTGGGCTGATTTTATCTACTGGCTTCCTTTACTTTTTGAATTATCGTCTGGTGTTTGCTGAAGTTTATCTTAAATTGCTAGTATTTCAAGTTTGAGATGATTCCCTTGAGGTGGTGATCCACAGTCTGCATGATAAAGTAGACTTGTTGCTGTTTACCAGACGATGCAGAGCGAATCCCCACCCCTCTCTCACTGCCAAGCATCTATAAAGAGCCATTTAGAGGAAAAGAGTAATTTTATTTTAGGCTAATGTTAATAAATAAGAATTCTGAAACATGAAAGCATCTTTAGAAGAAGCCAACAAGAACTTTAAACATAAAATTATTGTTATTTGTCTCTTAGGGTTGGATGTTGATGGGATTTATAGAGTTAGTGGCAACCTTGCAGTGATCCAGAAGCTGAGGTTTACAGTCAATCATGGTAAGATCATGTATTGTTAGATACAGAATAAATAACTCACGACTGTTAGAATTGGTTTAAAATAATTTCAGAAACTTTCCCGTTCCTACTGTTTTCCAGATGAGAAATTGGACTTGAAGGATAGTAAATGGGAAGATATTCATGTCATCACTGGAGCACTGAAAATGTTTTTTCGAGAATTACCAGAACCTCTCTTTACATTTAATCATTTTAATGATTTTGTTAATGCAATTAGTAAGTATGTAATTAACTCCACTCAGTTTTTTCCCTAGATGTTGAAAACCCTCTGTAGCTGCTACAACACTGCTTGATATTTTAAACAAGTTTTTTCAAAGGATTGTTTTACTCCAGAAATTTTAAATGTAACCACCAGGTGTCACTGTGTATTACCAAATACCAGGTTCCAAAATAATGTCACTGCTTTCAGTTTCATGCAAAATCTCCAGTCATTGTCTTTTTTCAGAACAAGAACCAAGACAGCGTGTCTCTGCTGTGAAGGATCTAATCAAACAGTTGCCAAAGCCTAATCAGGACACAATGCAGACACTGTTTAGACATCTCAAAAGGTAAGAGTCTCACCGCAAAAGAGAAGGAATAATTAGGGGGAAAAAGAAGGTCGGAGAAGTGCACAGGTATGAGATGTGGTGTAGGACCCCCGGGGCCAGGGCCACGCAGACCTAGGTTCAGAGCCCCGCTGTGCTGCTCGCCTGTTTGTAACATGAGAAAGATGACTTCTCTGAGCCCCAGTTCCTCGTAGGTAAAACGGTTTGGTATAAAGAACACACTGAAGTAGATTTCATATGTGAAGCATTTATATAATGCCTAGCACGTAGTAAGTGTTCAGAAATTGTTGCTAAAAGTTAATTATGATGAAGATGAGATTGGTTAAGTGAGGAATATTCAGTTACGTTGAAGTCAAGGTAATTAGGTCTGAGTTACTACATAGTCACTCTGGAACTTCTGATAGAAAGAACACGAGATTACTAAAATAAGTGATCACAGTATGAGAGATTTTTTAAAAAAATAGCATAAAATGAGTAAAATTCAAAGTTTAATCTCTGTGCCCTAATGATATTTTCCCCGTCACCCTAGCGGAGGAATCATTGTTACCTGAATTGTAATAGGTATTCAAGTCTATGTCTTATTTTTAAAACTAAGCTGAAATATCACACATTTAAAGTTTGTGAGAATATGTATACCTTTCAGCTGTGTTTATGCAAAAGAAAGCTTTACGTGCTATTCAGACTGAATTCTATTTGGTTAAATAGTTTATATGTACCTTAGGAAAATGAGCATTATTTCTCTTTTCTAAATGCAAGCTGTTTATAATATTTTTTGAAGAATTTCCCCTATTTAAAAATTTTCTCTTTTAACTAAAATTTTTGTTTTTCCTCTTAGAGTGATAGAAAACGGAGAAAAAAACAGAATGACGTATCAGAGTATAGCAATTGTGTTCGGTCCTACTCTGTTAAAGCCAGAGAAGGAGACTGGCAACATAGCAGTTCATACCGTCTACCAGAATCAGATTGTAGAGTTAATTCTTCTCGAGGTAAATTCCATCTTCGGACGTTGACTCTTCCTGAAGAGAACCTGTGGAATAGAAGCCGGATTTCATCAGATTCCAAGTCCTTACACCTGATGTATTTTATGTTTGGACCAAGCAGTGACTCTTTGATTTTGCACTTTTCTGAGGGACCGGAAGGGAATGGGAGAGTCCAGATGTGTGATAGGCCCTCATATTTGCTGCTCTGTTGCAAGTTGATAGAACTGTGTGTACGTTTGAATTAATTTTATCCTGAATGTTTGCATTTCATACTCTGAATTCCAGTAAAAATCAAAACTTGCGATTCTAACCAGTCATATACACTGGATAATTTGGTAAGAATACTACATTTTTTCTCCTCAAACTGGATGACGTAGAATTTCTTCTCATGATTCAATAGGTTCATCACTCGATAGAAGAATACTTACTATCACCTATTTTGAAAACGCTCCTGGGCATTTTAAACAAAATGAAGTATATCTGTTTTGAAACCTGTGTTGTTTTTTTTCGGGGTTTCTGCATGCAGTGGCAGTCTGATTGCTAGGACCCATTATAACCCAGATGCGATCCCTTGATGAAGGCTTGCTGTCTTTACGGAGTAGCACAGCAGCATACTAACAGTACTTAAAACACTGTGATATACTGGAGTTTAATTTAGCATAAGCCAGTTCAGGGTATTTTGGGGCTGTCTGTGCTACACTGACTTGTAGCTAACAATCCTAATCTACCTAGTGCCATACTGAGTTCTTGGTATGATCCTGTGGAAACCAATGTTATTTGATGTAAATACAGGCTAAAGACTCACTGTCCTTTAGCTTATGTATATAATTGTGTTATATAGTCTCAGAGTACATTCTAACCTCTCATTTCTAATCACGATATTGGTAATTCTCCGTGAATATTAGGGTTCCTCCAGAAATAGGCCGTTATTTGAGAAAGTTAACTGTGTGCACTTTTAGATTTTAATTACATTTACAGGCAAATCACTGTAATGCAAATGGTACTGGAACAATGCTGAATAGACTTGCTAAATGGTAAATGCACTACAAGAGGAACCTTTTAGATTATTTAATATGTACAGAATACATTAGAAAAAATTTATTACAGAATTCTAACTGCAGTACGAATAGTGGAAACCCATATGTAAATTAGAGGGAAGTCAGATCGAAAATGACATTGCTAAATTTGAGAATTTCTTTTTGCATTACTATTGTAGATTGGTTTGTATAATAAAACAGGGTTTGGAAGGTTTTGTTACAGAGAGCATGGTCTGCTGAGGATTTTTTAAAATGTATTTTTCTAGATTAACTGCTGTATATGAAATATCTAATCTGAATAAAGAAAACTATAAGAGGTTTAGAGATTTTTCCATTGGAAATGTGTATTTTGGTTTATAATTTTGTTTTGTTTTTGCATTTACTGGCACACTGTTATAATACCTCATTTTTAAAAAATCAACTGAATCCAGTACTTCCTGTGGCAAATGTTTTCCTTGTTTCACACCTTTTGTGCTCCCTGCCATGCCAGTGCCTCTGCCACCCACCCCTCCCACCCCCTCCCACCCCTTCCCACCCCCTCCCACCCCCTCCCACCCCCTTCCATCCCCTTCCATCCCCTCCCACCCCCTCCCATCCCTCCACTCTTTATTTCTTCATCAGTATTTGAAAGTGAATGATTTGTAACCAAGATTCTTTTTCTTAGGGTTGCATCTATAATTTACAGATTACTTTTCTTGGGGACAAATATTTTTTGTATGACCTGCGTAAAAACCTCTCACCTGAGTTTTGTGGTGAAAATGTTGTTTGTTGTTGTGATCTTGTTAAATTGATAACAAACCAAGCTACTTGACAGCAATGGGAAAGTATTGTTTTTTGGGTAGGGAGAAAAAGCTCCCAAATGAGAATGTTTATATTTGCCTAAAGATGTCCTTAACAATATACAGTATGCTTTAGGCCTGGCCTATATAGTGATTGTAATGCCAGGAAAACAATTAGATTCAAATCAGTGATGTTCTTTCTCTTGGTAGTTATGACATATCAAAGATTAAAATTGTCCTGTGTTTCTTGTTTCCAAGTACACCTGTGTGTATGTGAAGTCTTGAATGTTTTAATAGTCCACAGCTAATCAGCTTATTGTAATATTGTATGTATAATGAGATCAATGTCTTGTGTTTTCATCCTTTGTGAATTAAAAATTCTCACTTGTTTTCTTGTCATAACAAAACCAGTAATATTTTTCTGTCTTGACAGCTTGATTTTTAGTAGAAAATATATTAAAGGCTGAAATAAATTGTCAGTGGAATTTCATTTACTAATAGGCGTTCCTTCAGAATGTCATTTAAAAAAGTAGTTGGAAATTGAAAGGAAAAAGTATATTCAAGTATGTTGTTATAATCCAATAGAAGGAAAATACTTATTTAAATGTTACAGCAGTAAGAAATTTTACCTTTTACTCTAGAAAAATTATGAAATATTTCTTGGAAGACGATGTTACCTTTTAGATAGAGGCAAATGTATAGATTTTTGTTTTTCTTATGTGAAAAGTACAGATGGAATAATTCAGCCAAACTTTGGGCCTAGGCAGTTGTGTTATATACACGTATGCACATATATGTGTATGTAAATGTGTGTGTGTATGTGTCATTGCTTACATACAAATGAAAACTCATCAATAATAATCATGGCAGATACCTGGAGACCTTTGTACTATTTTAGTTTTATCCTATGGTTCTTTGTAAGCCTGTAATAATAGATATTAAGATAGCAGTGAGAGGAAATTTTTCCTAGTTCGTGGGAGAGGCTTCTAATTAAATGTTTAAAGTAAACATGCAGTTTCCCATGACACTGATTTCTCCAACATCTTTAAGCATTTAAAAAAATATACAGAGGAACCTACAACATGTCATTTTAGTAAAAAATAAGAATAGTCAAATGGGTGTCATCCTCTCACTGATCTTAAAAAGTCAACTGTTCAAATACTGCATCTATATAGAGTTGAAAATGGTAGAATATAAGATTTTATTGAGTTTACTGGTCTCTGAACTCCAGCCGTCAGCTCTAACGATTCTCTTTTATAGAAAGCACGCCTCTAGTTTGAGACAGAGGTGTCTTAATTAGCAAGTTCAGCCTGTATGTTACAGTCCTGGAGGTGGGGCATCATTTCTGTTTTTGTTTTTTTTTTAAACAGTATTCCTGTATAACTAATACAGTCGTGTTGAATGCAACTTTAGTTTGAAACCAAAAGGAAAAAAAAAAAAGGCAAAGGGGCTGCAAAACCGCATCAGCAGCCTTACAATGATAGTGATTAGACTCTGCTGGAAATTCACAAGCCGTGAACCCAGGCCAGGCAGAGTCAGACTTAGCCTTCTAGAAAAGGGGGAGGCTCAGAATGCTAATGAAACGTTCCCTAACTGCTGAAGGCCGGGCGTTCTCCTGAAGAATCTCAATTAGCCTTCTCAAGTGAAGTTTTGTGGGGCAGTGCTGGCTGTAAATGTGTTCAGCTGCTTTGAGCTTTTTCAAATTAGCCTTATGTGAATATGGCACTCAAATGAACTCTTTCATTTCCCTCATTGCTTCCCTTCTCCCACAGGAAAGAAAAAAGCACTTCCATGGTCCTCATAAACAGAGGACTTCCAGGACAAGGTAACTGTTTAACAAATCACTACAATACGAATTTAAAGAAGTTTGGTTTCTTACTTTTTCTCATCACCCTGCCCCCCCTCTGTTTCACTTACTCTCTCCACGTTTTCAGAAGAGCAGTCTTTGGTAAAGATTTTAACTGACAGCCAGATCTTCCAGGTAGTTCTAATCCTTGTGGCTCGCACTGCAGGTAGCACTGAAACTGGTAAATTGTCCTGAACCTTGTAACATTCATGGAACCCCTGCTGATACCAGAGTGACAACGTCGTGGAAGCTCTTATCAACAGAGCCCTTGCGGAGGTAGAAGTCAAAACAGCCGTCCGGTCAGGGTCATGACTAGCGCGGGTTCCGCATGGCCTTCAGGGCCGCCTCCTGGGCATTTGGAGAGATTGTTTATATATGTAGTCAAGAGAAATGGGTATCTTAACAGTCAGGTAAAACGGAGTCTCACTGATTGATAAAGCAGGCCAGAACCATAGGGACGCTCACACTCACAGTCTTATGTTATGGAGGCCCAGAGTGCATGTGAGTGCCTACAGCCTGATGGCTGGTTAGCGGCTCAGAAGCCTGAGGGATGTTGATTAGTTATGTTATTTCAGTTTAAAGTTTGTGACAGGCACTTCCCCGGCCGTCCAGTGGTTAAGACTCCACGCTGCTTCTACGGGGGGCTCGGGTTCAATCCCTGATCCTTGCTTGGGAAACTAAGATCCCGCATGCTACACAGCGTGGCCAAAAAAAAAGTTGGTGATGAATTTAAGTAAAGCATATTGTGGCATGTTCACATAATATCATTTGAGGAGGAAGCATGTAGCTTGTCTACCTATTGTGGACATCTGTTTTCAAGCTAAATTTTTATTTATGGGGCATGCTGAAACTTCTGTTTTCTTGCTTTTATATGTTGTGTACATCTCTTATGAATCTGGAGGTGGCCTGTCTCAGCAGTTGCTGTTTGCCTTGGACAGTCAGATGTGTGGCTACTCACACAGGCCGTACTGGGGCTTGCTGAGGTCCTTGTGTCCACAGTGGACTTAAAGAGGAATCAAAGACTTAAAGAGGAGAGGAATCAAAGAGGAATCAGAGGCCTCCACAGAAGCCAGCACAGCTGCGTTATAAAGGGGGACAGTAGCTAAAGATACCAATATCTTTAGTTCTGACTATGAGGTTCCCTGAATTCAACGCCTTACGTTGGGAACCAGATGCGGTGTTTCTGACACCTGGCTGCATCTTATAACGGCCCTGTTTCCTGGCCTGTTACATTAGCCAGATTGATTGCCTGAGCACTGCCAGTACCAACAGCTCAGCCTCCTTACCCATCTTACCACACTCGGAAGCGGCTGGAGCATATTCAGTTGGCATCAGTGGTTCCACAAAGCCAGCATCATACAATATGAAATTGCTGTTTTAAATAACAGGTAGTACTGAAACATCCCCCACTGAAGAGAGTTTAATATAAACAACCTGCTAGGATCCCATTTATTCATTCAACAAATTCAGTGACGTTGTATTAGGTGTTTACGCATGGTGTTAACCTCTGGGGATATAACGGTAAGCAAAACAGAAGCACAGAGTCTTAACCACTGGACCACCAGGGAAGTCCCATTTTCTGGTTTTGAGATTGGTATTATGACAGCTGGTATATATTTAGTTCTGATATAAACCCTTATTGAGTGGGTGAATTGAAATGGTCAGTCTCAGTAGTTTTATTATAAATGTGCCTTCCCAGTCAGCTACTAGTGGCCAGGCCAGGTTGCTGAGATTGAACTAAGATTTATTGCTACGTGATTGGGTATGAGTTGAGAATGACATAATTCTTGAGTACTTGTGGAGTTGAAGTTAGGCAAGTTTGTCAAATAAATACAGGAGATGTCAAAGGCTTTGATGAAGCATCATTTCAATGGATGAGGCCTGGTTTTAAACAGCAGATGGATCATCGTGGCATGAAGCAATAAAATGTGAAGTGGGACATTCTCAACTGAGAATGTTGGAAAAGCATGGATTTAACCACATTGTCAGTGGTCACACAAGTAATCCACATCATACCTCCTGTATGAAAATTAATATATGGAAAGGATTCCTGGGAGGTAGTGGTGATGGCATAGTTCTTCAGTTCCCGTGTTAGAACAACAGCATGATGACACTGACAGCAAAGCTAGGTAACAAGATATCCTCACAACTCCCAGAATACGAGCACCTGGGGATAAAGCACCACCAGCCCCAGGATCTGGAAGCGTGCGGAATTTGAAAGAGGCAGCAGGGTAGCATCTGGTAAGCCCGAGGGCAGGAGAACCACAGCATAACCACCAGGACTGAAGGGGCTGAGTCACTGTCACCCCAGGAATTCTCAAAACCAACTTGCCAGAGATCCCTTCCAGGACAAGGCCTCACACTGAAGAAGAGTTGCTGGGAGTAGAATCAAAATTGGGTGGGATAGGGACAGTAGATAAAGGAGGTTGTCTAGTTCAAGGTGGGCAGGGGAAGTAGAGCCAGGAAGTCCCAGGAATCAAGCTGCCATACTTTTTAACACAATGCAGAAACAACACAAGAATGAATCTGTGAAGTTAACAAAGCTTTCTTGACTCCTTAGTCCATAAGTTCAGGAAAATTAATTGTACATGAAAATGAGCAAAATAATAACATCAAGGCCAAATCCCATAGGAAGTTATAAGGAAAAAGAATAAGCAGAATAACACCCCTATGGAAAATGGGAGCATTCCAGAAACATGTGCCCATAAAAGAAAACTAATGTTTTATTGCAAAATGAGCTTTTTAAGAAATAGTATAAGACATGAAAGAACAACATCAGATCAGAATTATAAGATGGCAGAACTCAGGAAAGAATTAGAAATAAAACACTTTAGGATCATAAATAGCAACATAAGAGCAGATAAATAAAACATAATGCCTTAAAAGAAATAGAAGGTGTAAAAATTTTTTTAATAAAAAAGACAAAGATTTTTAAAAGATTAAAACGTGACATTGGAGATAGGTAAAGAAGGTCAAACATAGTACCAATAGGAGTTCATAAGAAAACCAAGGCAAGAAAAAGACATTAAAAATATTTTAGGGCTTCCCTGGTGGCGCAGTGGTTGAGAGTCCGCCTGCCAATGCAGGGGACACGGGTTCGTGCCCCGGTCTGGGAGGATCCCACATGCCACGGAGTGGCTGGGCCCGTGAGCCATGGCCCCTGAGCCTGCACGTCAGGAGCCTGTACTCCACAACGGGAGAGGCCACAGCAGTGAGAGGCCCACGTACTGCAAAAAAAAAAAAAAAAAAATATATATATATATATATATTAGAAGCACTTCCCTGAAATTAGAAATTATGTATTGAAAGAGCACACCAGATAACTAATATTGACCGAAAATAACCATCAATAAGACGTACTCTAGTGAAATTACTGGACTGTAAAGAGGAAATTACTAGATTATTAGAATTTTCAGCTGTACTATTTTATACCAGATGCAGGTGGAACAATGTGTTTAAGATTCTCAAGAAAGTCAAGGATTTCCTATCTAACAAAACGACTTTGAAATATAAAAGGCACAAATTGTTATCAGCATCATTTAAGAATTCAAGAAAGCCTCTTCTCATGATCCCATCTTTAAGAATTGATTACAGAAGTTTACAGACTACAGATTACAGAGTTTCAGGCTATCAAAATGTCTTGGAGACATCTGCATAAGCACTGGTGGTTGAGTATTAAATATTTAGTTACTTATAATAGAAATAAGACTAAATGAGGGCCAACAGGGAGGAAAGATAGTCCTTAATGACTACATACGCCCTTCCAAATGAAGATTTAGTACCATTGTTACGAAGAATGGGGAGGACATACGCAAAAATTCAAAAATATTTTTAGTAATTGTATTGGTGGTATTACTCTGGTTGGTGTATATGTAACAGGAGACTAAACAAATGAACACTTAATTCTGTCATCCCCTGGGTCCCTGAGAATCAAGATTCTCCAGCTGAGAACAATTGGAAAACCTGGTAACATTTAAAAATCAATGTTATTGAGGTACAATTTACATACAATAAAATATGCCCATTTAAGTGTATAGTTTGATTAGTGACAAATGTACTCACCTGTGTAAACCACTAGCACAAACAAGACAAAGACCATTTCCATCACCCCCAGAAGTCCCAAGAGCCCATTTTGGCCAATATCTATTCTCCAGACCTGGTCCCAAGCACAAATACCGATGGGCTTTTCTATAACTATAGATGAGGTTTGACTCTGCCAGAGATTCATATAAGTGTTACCATTATGCAGATACTCTTTCTGTCCAACTTCTTTGATTCACTGTAGCGTTTTGGGATTCACCCAGGTGTTTGTGTGTCTTTCTATTGCTGCGTGGTATTCCATTGTGTCTCTATTGCATTTGTTTATACATTCATCTCTATATTTATTTTGTGGGGAGAGGGAATTTATTGGGAAAGAGGCCCAAGGAGTGATAAAATGTGCCATATTTTGATAGATGTGGGGTGTGTATTTGTCAAAGTTCATCAAACTATTCACTTAAGATCTTCACATTTCCCTGCATGTAAATTATGCCACAATAAAAAAAGGGGGGAGATGTGTTTAAAACTTTTAAAAGAAGCTTAGCCTCACTGTGGGACCAGAACATCTAAGTCACAATTTTTCATACACAGTGTCTGGCATTAAATTAAAACAAGACAAAACAAAGCAAAAAAGCAGAGAATAAAAGCAATAATTGACCAAAATCAATAGAAAAAACAGACAATAGAAATAGTTACACATGAGTTCCAAATATTGGAATTGTCCTATTTTACAAATGCTGTGATTAGTATGTTTAAGAATGAACAGATTCTTAAATGAATCTGTTCATTTCATTTCATTAATTCTGTTCATTTCATTAATTCTGTTCATTCATTTCATTAATTCTGTTCATTTCATTAATTCTGTTCATTTCATTAAGAATGAAAAGATCGAGAATTTCAGCAAAGAACTAGAAATAATAAGACTCAAATGGAATTTCTGGGACTGAAAAATACAGTAGTTGAAATTAAGAACTCCATAGATGAGCTTACAGATTAGACATAGCTAAAGAGAGAATTGTACCAGAAGATAGCTCAACAGATAATATCCAGATTGAAACCTGGAGAGACAAAAGGATAGAAAATAAAGAATTGAACATAAGGGTTATATGGGAAATGGTGAAAAAAATTTAACATCCATGTAGCAGGGCTTCCAGGAAAGGTGAGAGAGAATATGGTAGAAGCACCATTTGAAGAGAGAATGGCTGGGAATTTTCCAAAAATAGATTGAAAATCGACAAACCATAGATGGAGGGAGCTCTCTAAATACACAGGATAAATACAAAAAAAAAACCCCCCACATCATTGTAGGGATATCATAGGGAAAGTACCAAACAGTAGAGACAAAAGAAAAACATGTTACCTTCAAATAAGCAATAATAAAATTGGCTACTGACTTCTCAACAAAAACAGTAAAATACTGAAAGTAAACTGCCAACATAGAATTCTTACTTGCGTTATTGTGATTTGTAAGAAATATATATTTGGTCATTCAGATATATTTTGGTCATATATATTCAAATATATATAAAAATTTTTTCTGTATGTATTTAGTATTTGTCTGCAATTCCTGGCTCACAGCTCCCAAAACACTTGGAATTTCCTGAGAGCCTGAGAGGTAAGAGCAGTGGGAGTATCTTTTGTTACAATATTTGGTCTCTTGTCCTCAGTTCCTGGAAATATCAAAGCCATAAAAGTGAAATGTCTCCCCCTCATTTTCTGGTCTTCTTTTGACTCTAGTAGTTTTCAATATTTCACTTCTCTTACTGTAACTATTAGCTATATATCCTTTTACTATTTTTTTATGATTAACAAAATAGACAAAGAAATCTGTCATAGACGAAGAAATAATCTCCGTAATATTTAAAGAACTCTTAGAAATTAAGAAGTAAAAGACCAATAATCCAGGAGAAAAATGAACAAAAGAAGAAAGAGAAGAGCAACCATGAAAGTAATAAGCGATTCAGGCAAGAATCGTTAGTAGATGCTGAACTGGCAAGTGGAGGATGAATGAGATATGAGGTGTATTCCTCCCACTTCTTTCAATCATACCCCACACTGCAAGTGCTGTGTGATCTGTAGACTCTAGCCCTCGCTACGGCTTTATTATTATCATTACTACTATTACTCCTCCTCCGCTCCTCTTCCTTCCCTTCTTTTTAAAAATTTTTTTGTTTAATAAATTATTTATTTATTTTTGGCTGCATTGGATCTTCGTTGCTGTGCGTGGGCTTTCTCTAGTTGTGGCGAGCGGGGGCTACTCTTTCGTTGCGGTGCGTGGGCTTCTCACTGCAGTGGCTTTTCTTTGTTGTGGAGCACGGGCTCTAGGTGCACGGGCTTCGGTAGTTGTGGCCCGTGGGCTCAGTAGTTGTGGTTTGCAGCCTCTAGAGCGCAGGCTCAGTAGTTGTGGTGCACGGGCTTAGTTCCTTCGCGGCATGTGGGATCTTCCCGGACCAGGGCTCGAACCCATGTCCCCTGCATTGGCAGGTGGATTCTTAACCACTGCACCACCAGGAAAGTCCCTTTTTTAAAATTTTTTTAAATTTTTTTTAATAAATTTAGTTAGTTTTGGCTGTGTTGGGTCTTTGTTGCTTCGCGCAGGCTTTCTCTAGTTAGGGCGAGCAGGGGCTTCTCATTGCGGTGGCTTCTGTTGTTGCAGAGCACGGGCTCTAGGTGTGTGGGCTTCGGTAGTTGTGGCTCTGTGGGCTCAGTAGTTGCAATGTGCAGGCTCAGTAGTTGTGGTGCATGGGCTTAGTGGCTCCACGGCATTTGGGATCTTCCCGGACCAGGGCTCGAACCCGTGTCCCCTTCCTTGGCAGGCGGATTCTTAACCACTGCACCACCAGGGAAGTCCTCCTTCCCTTCTTACATCAACCCTCAGTGTCTGTGTGGTAGAAGGAGCTAGGCTTGACCTTATGAAGCCTTAGAAACTGCCCTTTACCATCTTTTGGCCTTGATTTTCTTGAAATGACTATCTTTCCGCTTCTAAGAAGACACTATCTTCAAACTGAAGATTTTCTTGGATTCTCAGCTGCTTTGTTTGGTGACTGGTTATAAGGGCTACAATGGTAAAATTAGGAACATTGAAATTACATTTGAAGTGTAAGGAATCTACATTTTTCCAAAGTTGTATTCTACTATTTTTTTTTTTCAAAACAGAGCATTGGGAAGAAAAATTCCCCCATATGACAGGAATATTTGTGTGTGAGGCTAATCTCAAACAATTTACCTGTTTTTGAAAACTCAATTTCTGAAAAGTCTGATAGGCAAGGCTAACTGTTAAGACTCTTTTCATCATTTTTGGATGAATTTATACCTGGGCTTAGGGCACCAGAGCATGTGTGACATTTATTAATATATCTCATATTGATGTAAGATTCTCAATAACTTTGTCATATGTTACTTTGGGTTGGAGTAACCAACACAGAATTGTCAACTCAGTTAAAAAATGACTATATTTTGCGTGACATTCAAAAGGGAAGGAGAAAAACATTTTTCATTTAGTGGCTGTGGAAGTTATTTGTGTGGAGAATGCCGTTTCCCTGCATTTCACCTAAACGGAGTGATAAATCTGCATGGTTTTCCAGCTGTCACAGTGATCATCAATAAAAGGCACATGGTCCCTTTGTCCAAGTAGCTGAGTCTGCTTGAAACTTTAATAGTACTATTTTATTAGCCAAACAGCTTCAAGTCTTTCTCTTAGAGAACAGTTATATTTTATTGAGAATAATTGTGCTGCCAGGTAATGGAGAATAAACACTAAACACTGATGCTATCATGCTCTTGACTTGTCTAATTTTCCTGGTTCATAATGCATTGTGGCTAGACTGATGAAATCAAACCGTTAATGGTAAATTACCTGTCAGACTGATTTGTCTACTCTGTTCATTTTCTTTGGTGAAAATACGGCTCAGGGTGTGTGTGTGTGTGTGTGTGTGTGTGTGTGTGTGTGGTGGTTTAATTTCCTTGAGCTTGAGGTAGGAGTTGGAAATGTCTCTTTGCAGAAAGTAAACTTAGTATGTTTATATTTAAAATATCTACCCACTCATAACCTACATAGATGTAGGCATTTACTGTTTGGAATTGTTCATAGTAGTTAATTTTAGGGTCCTCGAAAACAATAGTGGAAACTCTTCTGGTTGTCACTCTTTAAAAAAAAATTAAAAAAAAATTTTTTCTGGTTGTCACTTGTTACCCCCAAGACGCACTGAATGCAGAGGGTTCTTCTGCTCCTTGGGTGATGGACATTGAAAAAAACTTTGCCATAAACACAGGAAGGCCTTCCAAAGAGCAAAATGGAAACTAAACTGATTCCAAAGTGGACGAGGTGTGGTTCTGTTCAGACTTAGGAAACAGGACTTTTGGATCTGGAGACAAGGGCAAAAATTTAAAGCTGGTTTTTGTCTTAGGTTGAAAAATCGCTTTTAGAAAACCTTTTGTAAATTGAAAAAGAACTTCCTTTGGTATCACCGTCTCCTTGCACGATCTTTTAGACACTCAAGGGCTGCTTGAACACGCCTGTGAGCGGAAGGCAGGGTGAGTGATCGTGAACTGAAGCAGATCTGGGGCGACCTGAGGCCGGTGGCCCCCTTCACCAAAGTCAGGGAGATGCTCTGCAGACCTGGGTTTCCCCAGGAGATCTGGGTTCTTGCCCAGCTGCCCTTACACTGGGGAATGCTGTGCTCTGGTGACTACACTTCTAGTGAATTTGGGAGGGACATGGAAAGCAGAGACCCTCTGGCGTTCCCTCCTTGATTCCAGCCAGCTAGTCATTTCCAGAGCAGCTCTGGGCGAGGGGGAGCTTGGAGAATACCCCGAGGCTGGGGGTCAGGAGAGTGCAGGCGCTGGGATCAGAGAGGCCTGAGTTCCGATCCCGTATTTCTCAGCTGGAGTCAAAGCAAATTTCTTGAACTTCTAAGAACTTCAATTTCTTCATATGTAGAATTCAGACAATCACACCTTCTTTGCAGTTTTTAAGACAAGGATTAAATGAGAAAATGTCTTGGAAGCACCTTGCATAGTGTCTGGTTTACAGTAAGTGCCTAATCAGTGTTAATCACAGAGCAAAATATGATATTACTCCAGCTGCAATCCTGTAATAAAACTTACATTTTTCATATATTGCGTTTTATTTGGTCCTTATAAGAACCCTGGGAATTGCGGTGTTTAACAGACATCCTTGCAGTTTAAGATGACACTTTTAAAATAAAATTCTCTGCTAATGATAACTTGAGCCCTGCCACTCCATGGAGACCCGGCAGGACCTGTAGGATCTTATGTGCAATTGACATTTTCTATTGCAATTTTGTTCCTGTTTATTTTTCGATTTTTCTTTTTGTTTCACTGGAGAGGAAAGATGACACTCAGTTTTAAATGTTAAAAGAGTACAAGTTGCTTTGCTACAATAAAACTAAATGTGTACACACAAATATAAGTCATGTTATTCCATTATACGAGAAGGGAAACCAAATTTCAGAAAGATCAGTGGCTGACGAAGGTCATAAGACAAGTGGCAAAGTTGGGACAAACCCCAAGTCTTCTGAGCTATTTGTTCAAAAACAATTTTGAGTCCATCCAATGTGCTAGACACTGGAATTATGATGAATATTACCAGATATATTTCCTGCTGTCAGGGTGTTTATAGTCTAGTGAGGGATAGAGATATTAATCGAATGATCCCACTAATAAAAGTATAATTCAAAACTGATTTAAGTGCTCTGAAAGCAAGGAACCAGGTTTATAAAAGTGTATTTAAAAAGGGGTTTAGGCTTGGGGTCAGAGCAAGCTTCCCTGAGGAAATGCCTTTGGGGCTGAGGTCAAAAGGATGAGCAGGGTTGCTGGTGGCAGAGAGAATGTCCAGCCCACGTGGGGGCCAGGGCGAGAGAGCAGCGGACTCCCAGGAAACGGGAGGAAGCAGAGCTGTGACGGAAGAGGGAGAGGGGTCAGAGAGGGTATGGAGGGGGTGATGGGGAGGCCGTCACGCTGGCGGCGTGGTGGGCGTGGCTGCTAGCATACCTTGACCTGTACCTGCGGAGCAGGCCCATCTGGGACCCTCTGACACACATGCTTGGCTCGAGTTTCCCTGTGAATCTAGGCTGTAAATTCAGTCCAGCGCCAGTGGCCAGGCCTGGGTCGTCCGCTTTCCTTGCTAGCTGCGAAGGCCATTGTCACATGGGCCCCGTAGTGAGTGTGCTTCCGGGGGTGGAGAACGGGTGCAGCCCCGGGGTAGGCCTCCCTGCGGGAAGGGTCTTCTGCTGGGCGCCCTATCACGGTGTGCGTGGGGGAGGCAGGCTTCGGTTTCTGTTTCTTTGCCCCAAGGGGCTGTTAAAGCTAAAAGCCATCAGTTTGCCCATTTTAGCAGCAGCCGTTAGGGTAAAAGCAGCCGAGACGCTTGGAAATCTGTCTCCTTGCAGGAGTCAGAAGTCCACCTGACGCTCTTGCCGGCTGCCCCACTCCCAGCCTGTGGACGCCTGCAGCAACCTGGGAGTGATGCGGGGTTTTTTCCGCTGCAGAGTTAAGTAACTGAAGAATTTTTTTTTAATTGTAAAATATACATAACATAAAATGGACCATTTTAAGTGTACAATTCAGTGGCATTAAGTATGTACACAATTTTGTGCAACCATTACCACTATCCATTTCCAGAACTTCTTCATCATCCCAAATAGAAACTCTGTCCCCATTAAACAATAACTCCCCATTCCCCCTCCCCCGGCCCCTAGTAACCCCTCTGGGTTTCTGTATGACATTGACTACTCCAGGTGCCTCGTATAAGTGGAATTGTACAATACTTGTCCTTTTTTTTTTTGCGGTACGCGGGCCTCTCTTTTGTGGCCTCTCCCTTTGCGGAGCACAGGCTCTGGACGCGCGGGCTCAGCGGCCATGGCTCACGGGCCCAGCCGCTCTGCAGCATGTGGGATCTTCCCGGACCGGGGCACAAACCCGTGTCCCCTGCATCGGCAGGCGGACTCTCAACCACTGAGCCACCAGGGAAGCCCTTACTTATCCTTTTTTAACTGGCTTATTTCATTTATCATAACCTCGAGATTCATCCATGTTGTAACGTGTGTCAGAATTTACTTCCTTTTTATGGCTGAATAATATTCCATTGTATATACACCATCTGTTGTTTATCCATTCATCCACTGATGGACACTTGGATTGTTTCCACCTTTGGCTGTTGTGAATAGTGCTGCTATAAACACGAGTGTACGGGTGTCTGAGTCCCTGCTTTCAATTCTTTTAGGCATATGCCTAGGAGTGGAATTCCCGGGTCATATAGTAATTCTGTGTTAACTTTTTGAGGATCTGATCATGTATGTTTTTCATTGAAGTATAGTTGATTTACAATATTGTGTTACTTTCAGGTGTACAGCAAAGTGATTTCATTATACATATATATGTATACATCTATAGTCTTTCTTTCAATTCTTTTCCATTATAGGTTATTACAAGATATTGAATGTAGTTCCCTGTGCTACACAGTAGGACCTGTTGGTTATCTATTTTATATATGGTAGTTTGCATCTGTTAATCCCAAACTCCCAATTTATCCCTCCTCCCTCCCCTTAACTGTAAGTTTGTTTTCTATGTCTGTGAGTGTGTTTCTTTTTTGTAAATAAGCCCATTTGTACTACTTTCTTAGATTTCACATATGAGTGATATCATATTATATTTGTCTTTCTTCATTTAGTATGATAATCTCTTGGTCTATCCATGTTGCTGCAAATGGCATTATTTCATCCTTTTTTACGGCTGAGTAATATTCCATTGTATATATGCACCACATCTTCTTTATCCATTCATCTGTTGATGGACACAGGTTGCTTCCATGTCTTCGCTATTGTAAATCGAATCATATATTTCTTGAAGTCAGTTTTTCTGACATGAACTTCATGCCCTGGGCTCCTCCTAGCACAGCTCCTCAAGGCTGATCCTCTCTGCAACAGTGTCCTGCCTGTGTGGTCCTGTAACGCCTACACTGGCCCTGTGACCACACAGACTTAGGTGCATCTCCTGGGGTTTCCAGCAGGGTGAGGTCTGTGTCTACTGGACACGGTGCCTGGCAAGCTGAATGAATTCTCTTTGACGGCTATTTTATACGCTCCCTTTCAAGGGTTGTGGCTTTGGAACACGGCCTCTGAGAACTGTTTCCCCGTCAACTAGACTTAGTGCGGACGCAGCCTGATCTGAGTGCTCTGAGCTCAGCCCTGCCCTGACTCTGGCCCCATGGACACGGCAGCCTTGGGTCTGTCCTGGCTTCTAAGGGTGCGGGCAGAGGGTGCAGCAGGGTGCCCCGAACTGAGGCACGTGCCGGTGCTGGGCACCACTCGCTGGCCGGGGCTGGGAGCTCGGCTGGCCTGGCCCTCTGGGCTCAATGCTGCTCCAGGCTCCTGGGAGCACAAGGGCTTAAGCCATCTCTCCAGAGGCCAGATCTGGAAACAATGGACCCGTCTTCTCTTTACTCCCCTTAGGGCTTTTCCCCATTTAAAAAATGATGGTAAAGTTCACAGAACATAAAAGCTACCATTTTAACCCTTCAGTGTCCAGCTCAGCAGTGTTAGTGCACTCACAGTGTTGTGCAACTTTCCCATCCGTTTTGGAAAGACCTTTATTTGTGCTCAGTAGAGGTTTTGCCTTTCTAAATGCTAAAGGGTTTCACGTGAAGGAGGCAGAGTGCCTCCCAGAGTGTGTGGCTCACTGGGCTGGTGAAGAGAGCATGTGGGCCACAGAACGGGCAGGGCGCCTTCCCTGGGCTCCTGTCACCCAGTCCTGCCTCCCCCCCGCCACACACTTTGTTTGCACAGTATTGGAAGTCGATGTTCACCTCCCAAGGCTTCCGCATCTTTGAGAGGCTGCAGGAAGAGTGCTGCTCTGTGAATAGTAGTGATTAATTCCCACTTTTGTCTGCAGGAGGTGGTGAGGGTTAGTTGAGCCATGGCAAAACTGAAGAGCTGGAGCTGAAAGCTTTCTCATTTTTACCAAACAGTCACTATTTTAAGCTGAAAACCCGTTAGCTTTTATTTCAGTGTCATTGTTTCAGAGCGCAAGGGCCATTTCAGAAATTAAGCAGCCGCAAAGCAGAGCCTTGTTGCCTCGGGCTCTGGGAGGCCACCGAGGCGCCTGGGTCCTGCTCTCAGCTTCATCCTTAACCTTGGGCATGTGACATCTCTGCAGCTCAGGTCTCCTCTTCTGCAAAACGCAGGAAGTAGGCTCAGTGCCTGCCGGGGTCTCTCCCCGCTCCGAGGTGCTGGGACCATCTTCCTTCCCACCATCAGGGGGAATCTCTGCACAGTTGTGGACTCAGAACTGGAGGAGCTGGAAGGGTCAGAAAGGACTAATCCTGAGCCCATTTTGTAGATGAGTTCATTGTGGTTCTCGGGGAGAAGTGCCTTTTAGCTGCAGCAGATGCAGGAGCAGAAGCAAACGCCCAGAGGGAACAAGCACACTTTCTCCCTGGCAGCTGCAGGACTGTCTGCACCAGGTGGGGCAGCTCTGGGCCCAAGTTGGCTGCCCTAGGGATTCTGTTACCAAACCGAACTTGGGTCCACTTGCCCTCGGCACAGCAAAGCCAATTTACTGACACCGGGTTGGGGTGAAGCAAGGTATAGTGTTTATTGCAGGCATCAAACAAGGAGAATGGGCAGCTCATGATCAAAAGATCCAAACTCCCTGATGATTTTCAGGGGAGCGTTTTTAAAGGTCACATTTAGGGGGAGGGCTGCAGGATGCATGACTTCCTTCTGATTGGTTAGTGGTGAGGTAACAGGGGGATGTTGCAGGAATCTCAATCATCAGCCAGTTCCAACCAGTCTGGGGTCTAGTGCTTGTGGTCAGCATCCTCCCCTTGGGGGCAGGGTGTCCTTAGTTCCTAAAGAACAACTAAAAGGTACCCACCAGATTGTTACCCACATCCCTGGAGGAGGAACTAGGACCCTGTTTTGTTTCTTTTTGGCTGCGCTGCACAGCATGCAGGATCTTAGTTCCCTGACCAGGGATTGAACCCGTGCCCCCTGCAGCGGAAGCACGGAGTCCTAACCGCTGGACTGCCAGGGAATTTCAAACTAGGACTCTGTTTTATCCCTGAACCATTGTTGTTACTTTTCTTTATTTTTAAAAAAATAAATTTGTTTATTTTTGGCTGCATTGCGTCTTCATTGCTGCACATGGGCCTTCTCTCATTGTGGTGAGTGGGGGCTACTCTTCGTTGTGGTGCATGGGCTTCTCATTGCGGTGGCTTCTCTTGTTGCAGAGCACGAGCTCTAGGCACTCTGGCTTCAGTAGTTGTGGTGCATGGGCTTAGCTGTTCTGGGGAAGACGTGGGATCTTCCCCAACCAGGGCTTTGAACCCATATCCCCTGCACTGGCAGGCAGATTCTTAACCACTATGCCACCAGGGAAATCCCTGTCATTACTTTTCTTGTTTAACTGCTTTTCCTTTCTCTCTGCATTCCCTCACCTCTCTAATTAGTAACTGCTTAAATCTGCTCTTTGGAACTCAGGGAAGGCCTAGGAGACTAAAGCCTTTTTCTACAAACAAGAAATGGAGAAGCAGAGGGGCTTTTGTAGCCAGGAGGGCCCCGAGAGGTCCTGCTTGTTTTCAGTCCCGCCTTTCCTTTGACACTCCTCAGTCCTGAGGGGAGCTTGTGTAGGACAAGAAGGGGAATAAAGTTTTGGATAGAGAGGGTAATCATGAACTCAGCAGAGGAACTCCGTTTTAGGGGGACTCGGGTTCAGTTCAGAGCCCCGGGATTCTCCCAGGGGCTCAGGACTGGGAGACTGGGAACCCCTGAAGTTCTCACTCCACCTCTGCCCTCAGGGCCCTGTTCTCAGTGTTGAAGGACAGCCACTGACCCCTTCTTCCTTTTCCCTGTCTTTTCTTAGGCAGGAAGCCTGTTTGGGCCCCAGGTTTGCAGGAGCCTTCCCAGGACCTAGGCCTGATGTTGATTTATGGGGACACGGCTCCCCTGTGTGTACTGGGCAGCATCCCTTAACGGGATCTGTCACCTTCCCTAACCGCCACGCATCTGGGGCCAGAGCAGCTGCCTCTGTGCCTTTGTCTCTGCTCTCACCCGCCCAACAGCAGTGGCCCCTCTCCTCCCGCCTGCCCGGAATGAGAGCTCAGGGCCCTGCCCACCAAGTGCTCGCGGTACACACAGTTTACGTGCTCACGGTACACACAGTTTATGAGAGTGACGGTAAGCAAGTGTCCTTTGTAAACAGAGAGTCGTGGGTGGTAGCATTAGCTCTTCAACATCATAATCAACTCTCCCGGTGGCCTCTTAAGTTTGTGTGAGGCTTTTCTTCTCCATGAAATAGGAGGAGGCCCCAGAGCTGGTGAGAGTGGGGAGCACATGTGTGGCCTTTGGTGCCTCAAACTAAAGTGCAATCCCCAGCTCGGGCTGCTGAGAATCTGGGTCCCCCTCAACACACACTTGGACGTGCACTCACAGACACACACATGCACGCACACACTGCCACACACACTCACAGATGCATACATGAACACACACATTCACATATGCACACACACATGCACACACACATGCAACACCCACATTCACATATGTACACACACCCACACATGCACACACCCACACATTCACATATGCACACACACACCCACACACATGCACACACACATTCACATATGCACACACACATGAATACACCCCCCACATTCATATACGCACACACTCATACATGCACACACCCACACATGTACACATACACACTCCCTCGCGTGTATCTCAGTGGGCTGAGCTGGGGGCCCAGGAAGCTGGTTCGTCGGCCACATGGGTTCATGGCAGACTCAGTTGTATTTCTCTGCATCCCAGCCCCCTCCTCCTGTCAAATCTCAGAGGAGATCAGGTATGGACTGGGAAGGCCTGGTCCGGGGACTTCGGTGCTCGCAGCCCCGCCTGGGTCTGGGTGGGGAGTGAAGTCCCACCAGGGGGACGGGGTGTCTCTGAGAGCTGTGTGCCCAGCTGCTGCCCCCGGTGGCCTCGTGCCACATAGGCCGATCTGCCCCGTCCTCGGTGGGTGCCAGAGTGTACCTTGGGACAGAGTTCACGACAGACACCCCAGTGACCTGCCTGCCGACTGGTCGGAACTCCAGCCGCGCTGCCTCAGAAATGGACTGCAGGGTCCCCAGACACACACGTGGGGCTCGCAGGTCCAGCTTCCCACTTCCGGGCTGTGAGGCGTCGGGCAATTTATTTATTCAGCTTCCCTGAGCTTGTTTCCTCATCTGTAAAAGTGAAGATGAAAGAGCCCACCTGGCCCGGGCTGTTGATGGGATTAAAGGGCAGCACGTGTGTAAAGGGCCTGTCGTCTGGGGCTCAATACTCTGCAGGTGCAGGCAATAACATCTTCAATTCCTCGCCTCTCTGGGCAGAGGCTTTGCCCCGCGAGCAGGCTGCCGGGCCCAGCGCCGGTTTCCGCAGCGGGGCCCATGGAGCCTCAGCTTTTAGGTGAGAGTCTGAGAGGGAGCAAGGCCTTGGGGCGGGGGCGAGGATGGCAACCCAGGGCCCCCGGCTCACCCGCTTTGTCCCCCGGTCCCCGCGCTCCGGTGGGCGCGGGGCCTGAAGCCACCGGGATGGGCGGTCAGTCCCGGGTCACCCCAGGGATGTGCGCTGGGCCCCTGCCAGCCCTGGAAGGCCTCCCAACGCGGAGGTCGGGACGGAGGCCGGGGGCTCGCACCGGCTGCTCCAGGCCACCTGGGCGGGAAGCCAAAGCCAGCCCGGCGGGAGCGGGGGGCAGGCGGGACCGAAGGGCTGAGCAGGCCCGGCGGGGAGCAGGGAGTGTGGCACCGCAGCCCTGGGCCACCGCCTAATGTTCCCCAGGTGCTGGCGCCTCATGTCTGCGTCGCTTGCGAAGACCGTCTCTCTCCTGACCCAGCACCCAAACCACGTTGTCGGACATCGAGGCCACGACGTGAAGTCTGGTGAGGTCCCCTTGGAAGAACCGTGTTAGAATAACACAGGTCGTTGCTAAGACCAAGCTGACAGGCAGTCTACCGCCGGGGACAGGGCGGGAAGCTGGGAAGTGGGCCGCCGCCCTGTGCTCGCCCTCCGCCGGCACCTGGTACGCGGCCGGGCTTCGCGCAGCTCCTGGCTCACGGGCTGCCCTCGTTAAGCCGAGTCCTGACTGCAGCCCCCCATCTCCCATCCCCCAAGCACAGAAGCACAGCTTTGCTGCTGTGTCCGCTCCCTCGCTTGCAGGAGGGCGTGGGCACCCCGCACCCACTTACCTTGAGGGGGCAGGCAGACACCGGTGGTGACAGCGCGAAGCGTTTGCTCCCTGCCGTGTACGTGAATAAATGTCACGTGTGTGTATACACTTTTTTCGTTTTATTTTAAAATTTATTTTATTTATTTATTTTATGCCAGTGTGGCATTTTCATTGGCCCATTTCTGAACTTCATGGCCAGTAAAGTGGATCCCTTGGTCGCTATGGATGTCCCAGGGGTCCTATATGTCGTGCACAGCTGTTCTAGATGCTGAATAGTGGTTTTTGGCATTGCTCGACAACTCGAGTAGGCCTTTTATAATGTCTCCCACCAGTTACAATGCTTTATGGACCGCATGTAGCTGCTCTTCCACCACACTGCATTGCTGCTCTGCCCCCTTCCACAGCTGGGAACAGAAGCCCAAGGGTAGTCTTATTATTTTGCCATTGCCACAGGCCTGGGCCAAACCCTTCCAGGTAACTGGCCATGTCCAATTCACAGGCCTGTCCCTGAGTTAATGTCGCTAAAGCCTGTGTCTGTAGTTGTTTAGGGCTGGTGGCTTGGGGGTATGCTTGTCCTTCGTAGATAATTCAGGTCCTTGCGTCTGTCTGTGTTCTCAGCCATCCCCGTGCAGTCAGAGGGGCCACGAGGATGGGGCTTCTGCTTTTAAACTGGAAAGAGACTGAGTTTAACAGGATATCATCGATATTATATAGGTGATTTACAATGTTGTGCTCGTTTCTGGTATACAGCAAAGTGATTCAGTTATATATTGAGATATATATATATTCTTTTCATATTCCGTTATTGTTTATTACAAGATATTGAATATATCAATAGTTCCCTGTGCTATACAGTAGGACCTTGTTTATCCATCCTATATATAATAGTTGGCATCTGCTCATCCCAAACTCCTAATCCATCCCTCCCCCACCCTCCCCCCCCCTTGGCAACCACAAGTCCGTCCTCTATGTCTATGAGTCAGTTTCTCTTTCATAGATAAAAGTCAGTTTCTCTTTCGTTTGTGTCATATTTTAGACTCCATATATAAGTGATATCATGTGGTATTTGTCTTCTCTTTCTGACTTACTTCACTTTGTATGATAATCTCTAGGTCCATCCATGTTGCTGCAAATGACACTATTACATTCTTTTTTATGGCTGAGTAGTATTCCATTGTATATATGTACCACATCTTCTTTATCCATTCATATGTCAATAGACATTTAGGTTGTTTCCATGTCCTGGCTATTGTGAATAGTGCTGCTTAAGAACATAGGGGTGCATGGATCTTTTCGAATTATAGTTTTGTCTGAATATATGCCCAGGAGTGGGATTGCTGGATCATATGGTAGCTCTACTTTTAGTTTTTTGAGGAACTCCATAGTGGCTGCACCAATTTACATTCCCACCAACAGTGCAAGAGGGTTCCCTTTTCTCCACACCCTCTCCAGCATTTGTTATTTGTAGACTTTTTAATGATGGCCATTCTGACTGGTGCGAGGTGATACCTCATTGCAGTTTTGATTTGCATTTCACTAATAATTAACAACGTTGAGCATCTTGTCATTGGCCATCTGTGTGTCTTCTTTGGAGAACTGTCTATTTAGGTCTTCTGCCTATCCTTTTGAGTGGGTTGTTTTTTGTTACTGAGTTGTATTAGCTCTTTGTATATTTTGAAAATTAAGCCCTCATTGATTGCATCATTTGCAAATATTTTCTCACAGTCCATAGGTTGTCTTTTTGTTTTGTTTATGGTTTCCTTTGCTGTGCAAAAGCTTATAGTTTGATTAGGTCCCATTTGTTTATTTTTGCTTTTATTTCTATTGCCTTGGGAGATGACCTAAGAAGATATTGGTATGATGTTATGTCAGAGAATGTTTTGCCTATGTTCTCTTCTAGGAGTTCTATGGTGTCATGTCTAATATTTAAACTTTTAAGCCATTTTGAGTTTATTTTTGTGCATGGTATGAGAGTGTGTTCTAACTTCATTGATTTACGTGTGGCTATCCAGCTTTCCCAACACCACTTGCTGAAAAATGTTTTTTCACCATTGTGTATTCTTGTCTCCTTTGTCAAAAATTAATTGATCGGGGCTTCCCTGGTGGCACAGTGGTTGGGAGTCCGCCAGCTGATGCAGGGGACCTAGGTTCGTGTCCTGGTCTGGGAAGATCCCATATGCCACGGAGCGGCTGGGCCTGTGAGCCATGGCTGCTGAGCCTGCGCATCCGGAGCCTGTGCTCTGTAACAGGAGAGGCCACAGCAGTGGGAGGCCCACGTGCCACACACACACAAAAAAATTAATTGATCTTAGTTGTGTGGGTTTATGTCTGGGCTCTCTGTTGTGTTCTGTTGATCCATATTCTGTGTTTGTGCCAAGACCATGCTGTTTTGATTACTGTGGCTTTGTAGTATGGTCTGAAGTCTGGAAGGGTTATGTCTCCAGCTTTGTTTCCTTTCCTCAGGATTGCTTTGGCAATTCTGGTTTTTTATGGTTCCTAAAATATAAATTTTAGGATTATTTGTTCCAGTTCTGTGAAAAATGACATGGGTAATTTGATAGGGATCACATTAAATCTGTAGATTGCTTTGGGTGGTATGGCCATTTTAACAATGTTAATTCTTCCAGTCCAAGAGCATGGGATACCTTTCCATTTCTTTGAATCATCTTGAATTACACTTTTATATACAAAATAAAATTATTGTGTATATCCTGTTTTTGAACCTGATCTTTTCCATTTAGCATATTGTGACTCTGTTTCTGTATCTTTGTATATAGTCTTCTATAACATAATTTTTAAAAACTGCAAAGTATTCCCTTGTGGTCTCCAAAGTGAGGCACGTGCAAGACAGTCCCCTGGGGTGAGGGAAGAAAATGTTGCAACTTCCTCTGCTATTTATTTTTATCCCCAAATAAGCTGATGTCTGGACTCACCATGGTGCTGCATGCAGTCTGTGAGCCTGATGGTACCAGGTGGTACCCATGGTCCTGGGGGAGGCTGTTCGGGGTGGGGAACCCCACAACTTTCTTTGCTTTTAGCAAACTGCAATTTACTGCCGTTTTTGATTTTTGGTTAGAGAGATCTCCAGATCATACTCTTTAATAACCGTCACAAAATGGACGGGTGGCTGAAAAAGCTGCCTGCAAAGAAAATGTAGGAAGTGAGAGGAAAACAAGAAGATAACAGAATAGGTTCTTCAGTGTCTGGTATGAGCTTGTCATAGTTCTTGTTAGATGTAAGAACACCACCAATATAAACAGACCTGAAAATAAGTCAGCCTCAAACGTATCAACGTTTTGAGAGAATAATGGATATATTAGCCATTCCGTTTGTAAGGGCCTTACTCTAAGTGTACCTTGAGAGCTAATAAGAATATCACCATAGACAGGACATTAAAAAAAAAAAAGGCATTGAGAATATAACGACAAATTTCACCATTTTCTACCGATGTTTAAAGACAAGAAATATTTCCGAATTTATACGTTTTGACTCAACTACTACTAATAAATGTTTAGAAGCTTAAAAGCCACTTACCAGGGTAAAACTGGCCAAAATAACATGTGGGGAAAATGTGGGGATGAACTTAAATGTAGTTTTTGCCAGAAAATTCTACTGGATGATGCATAGAAAGCAGTTGCTGAATATTTGGAGAAACAAGTATTCGAACACACAACACAGTGTGGAAATTTTGCTCTAGAGGTGGATGAAATCTCATACGTTTTCAACATGATTCGGTTACAGCATTTGCTGAGTTCTGTTTCAAAAACAAAACACATGAAGTATGTTTTTGTAGCCACTACAAGAAGGATAACTGAAGGATATATATTCTCAATATTAAATAATGTTTGCAATAATGGTTAAAAACAGCAACAACAAATGTTGTTCTTATACATAGGTAAAAGAGCAGATAGAAAATAGAGTGCCCGCTTTTTTTTTTTAAATTCATTTATTTAATTAATTTATTTTTTGGCTGCATTGGGTCTTTGTTGCTGCTCGCGGGCTTTCTCTAGTTGCGGCGAGCGGGGGCTGCTCTTTGTTGCGGTGCATGGGCTTCTCGTTGGGGTGGCTTCTCTTGTTGCGGAGCATGGGCTCTAGGCACATGGGCTTCAGTAGTTGTGGCAGGCAGGCTCAGTAGTTGTGTCTCGCAGGCTTTAGAGCGCAGGCTCAGTAGTTGTGGCGCACAGGCTTTGTTGCTCCACGGCATGTGGGATCTTCCTGGACCAGGGCTCGAACCCATGTCCCCTGCATTGGCAGGTGGATTCTTAACCACTGCACCACCAGGGAAGTCCTAGAGTGCCCGCTTGAACCACAAGGTTCTTGAACTTCAACAGATAGACGTAGACACATAGATAGTAGTCTAGCAAGCGGGGAACAGTACTGTCCTTGGACCTGGACTGTCATGGTTCAAATTCCAGGGCTGCTGCTTTCTCGCTGTGAGACAGCAAGTTACTTGGCCTCTCTGGGCCTCAGGTTCCTTACCTGTAAAATGGGGATAATAATTATATCTACACGAGGGGTAGTTGCAAAAGTTAAGTGAGTTAATATATCTAAAGCGCTTAAACTATGCCTGACCCGTAGTAAGTGCTCCACTAATATCAGATGATAATCTGCACCATGCTTGAAATTTATTTACAAACAAACTACCGTAGCAAAAGGGATTTGAAACTCAAGTGCAACGTTCTACGCTGAATATCAGTCACGTGGCTCCGTTTAGAAAATGAAGCTTTAAACATATAGTAGAATCTTTGTAATATTTTTTTAAGGACATAGGGAGTGAGCAAAAACGTCTTTTATGTACACAAAGTTTGGATGTGTATCATGTAGCAAATTACTTAAAAGAGCTAATAAATACAGGAATTGGGTGGCTTCTCATATTATGTCATTTAAGTTTCAAGACAAACACATGGGATCTGTCCCTTCAAGTTATGGTGACATTTTAACAATGAAAAAGAAAATAATGCTTTTTGAGAGGAGTAGTGAGTGCATTTTGATTTCCAATGTTATGCGATTTTATTGCTGGAAAAAATGCAGTTATATATAAATACTCTCATATTTGCTCAGTTTAAAATGTGGAAACAGAAATTTCTAACTTGTTGAAAGATTTTCCCATGAAAGTTTTCGTGTTTTGGATGCATTTGTTAAAAGTATTAAAAAAATGTAGGATGGATTCATTGACATCATAGAAATGGAAAATTTACTTAGCCCCATTCCAGAACAAATCTTTGTACGCTTAGTACATGAGAACGAAAAATTAACTTGATTTATCGTGTGCCCAATTATGCCTTCCTCCTATTTGTATCTGCCTTCATAAAAGATTACTTTCAATCATGGCAGCTTTATAACCAAGCAGAGAAATACATTGAACTTTCAATAGTTGCATCACAAAGTGTAATTACGACGATTGAGCATGTCCAAAATCACTTGCTCTCTCAAAGCCTAAACATTGCTGTGGTATTAATGAATAAAATAAAAATTAAAATATTGCTTAAAATGCCCATATTGTATGTTTTTAAATGCACATAACATTTGTAGTACCACAGTACCCATACACAACTTATTATAAATAAATACACATTTATTTATCAGGATGTGCTTTCAAAAATTATGTTTGCTAGGGGTCTGTAACTGTTGACTCAAAGTAGAAGAGACCATTCAATCCTCTCTGATTGGGCACGTAGGTTGTTTCCCATTTTTTCTGTTTGCCACATTCCTGGCTTATTTTTCTGGGGATGGATTCCTAGAACTGCAAGTGCTTATTCAGAGATCCTATCCATTTTCAGGGAGTATTTTATATTTATTTGTTTATTACAAATTGCCTGCAGAGACGGAGGAAATCCACAGTATCTGATGTGCCCACAGGCATCCATGAGAGTGTTTCTCCCCAGCCCTGGGTTTGTCTTCATGGGATCTTATCTCCCTGGTGGAGGAGAGGACGGTGGTCTGTCTCAGGCAGTTGTGGAGCCCAGGGGCCCCAGAGAAGGCAGTTCTGGGCAGGGAGCCTGGGTGACCTCAGACAACGGCCACCGAGAGCAGCGTTTGCCTCAGGCCCTTCCTCTCTGCCAGGACGAGTTTCCTGGGGACTTAGCGGTCCAGCTCCAGGTGGTCAGGGGGGCGGGTGCCGGGTGGTGCGGGGATGCGGTCACCTCCCTCAGAGGCAGGAGTGGGGTCAGCCAGTGAGGTTCTGTTTCTGGAAACTGTCTGTGGGATGATGACTGTTTACACGCTGCGGTGTCCAGGGATCAAACGCAGGGGGAAAGAAGCCTCCTGCACTCAGACCATGTGGAAAGCATTTCTCCCTCACAGGAGAACAAAAGCAACCTTGCCGAGGATGTGGGGCCCTGGCTGGCTGGCTGGCTGTCTGTCTGTCTCCCTCCCTCCCTCTCCCTCTCTCCCTCTCCCTGTCTTTTTGCCAACAGAGCAGAGTGGGACTTCCCACCAGAAACCACAAAGGCCGATTTCGCAAGCAGGGTGGCCTCCCGGCAAAGTGCGGGCACTTTCGTCTCCGTCTCTGGGCAGCCTAAGTCGGCACATCGCTCCACGTCAAGCACGTTTCTCCCTCTGGGGGCCCAGACCCCACGAAGGAACAGCCGGTCCGACACAGGATTCCGACCAACGTATTGAAAGCGGCTCCTGGTGGAAGGTGCCAGCCTCACCCATGGCAGGCGCTTGGTGGCCTGGATCCCCTGCGCAGGGGCAGCCTGGGCCGTGGGGGACGATGGCGCGGTCAGGGAGCCTTTGGCACCGACCCTCAGCACTCTGGCACCCACCTGTGTGCAGGGAGGGTGCTTGGGGATCCGAGGGCCAGCCCTGAGGTTGGGATGGGGGTGGATTCTGCTTCCACCTTGTCTCTGGCCTCACGGGGAGCCCTGACCTGGGGTCTCTGCAGCCACACCCGCTTCTTCCTTCCTGGGCTCTCCTAACCCCGCTGCGGCTAGAGGGGACATCTAGGGATGTGGGAAAAGCCTGGGCTCCCAGAGCGGGGTGGTTGCATTTGTGGGGTCTGAAGAGAAGGCGATTTATCTGCCCTCTGGGCGCAAAGCACCTGGGGAGATTTTGACGCTTGCTTCGGGCCATTTACGTAGCCTGTCTCCAGGCAGCCAAAGAGCCTGGAAGGCAGACTGAGCGCTGTCCCAGAATAAGCAGGCGGCGCTTAAGAGGTGAGATCAATCTCTCCGCTGGGGCTCTTGACCCATCCCTCCTCCCCGGGGACCCTTCCCTAGCTACCTCCAGCGCGCCCTCATTCTCTCTCTCTCTCTCCCTCCACACGCACACTCCCTCTCTCTCTCTCTCTCTCTCTCACACACACACACACACACACACACACACACACACACACACACACACACACACACACGTTCCTGCCAGCCAGCCATCTACTTGCTTTTTCATTGGTTCATTCAGCAAACATGACGATGGTTTAAAGCAGAGGGCTCCAATCCACTCACTGCTCACAGGACCTCACAGGCGGGCAGGACTTTGGACAGAATCTAGTTCATAGCTTTGCATAAGAGGTTGATTTACAAACCTGGAGGCCCAAAAGCAACACCCCAAGCTAGACTGGGTGGGATAACCGGCCCCTCCTGGGGCAGATTAAAGTGCAGGAGGGGATGTCTACTCAGGCGGCTGCACGGAGTTCTTCTCGTGCCAAGAAGATTCCTCTCTGGATAGTGCTACAGGAGCCCCAGGGCAGCCAGAGCGGGGTTTACAAATGTAAGTCAGGTCATGCCTCTCTGCTGCTGAAACCCCTGCAAAGGCTCCCGGCGGTCCAGTGGTTAAGACTCTGCGCTTCCACTGCAGGGGGTGTGGGTTTGATCCCTGGTCAGGAAGTCTTGCCTGCCTCGAGGTGCGGCCAAAAATAAATAATAAAAATTTAAAAAATAAAGAATTCATTGTACTTAAAATTCCAACTCCTCTGAGTACGAGGCTCTGGGGGATCTCGCCCTGCTTGCTCTGAGCACTTGGCTTCAGCCATGCCTCTCTCTCTGCTCCTGCACCATCCAGCCTGAACCCTTCACGCTGTCCTGTGCCGGGAGCCCAAGCCTGCGCGCTCCGTGAGGCCTGGCCTTGCCTATCTCCTTCGCCAGTGTACCAGGGCCGGCACAGAGCAGGTGCTCGACGTGTTGTTTAAATGAACGCGCAGTGCCCGTTAGTGACAGGGTCGGCTCTGCTTTGAACCGGGTGGTAAACGATTTTGGACTTTGTAGGGTGGAAAGGGATGCATCTTATTTCATTTTTCATTTTTATTTTCTCCTGGAGTCTAGCTGGTTTACCATGTTGTGTTAGTTTCAGGTGTACGGCAAAGTGATATATATACATATATCTATTCTCTTTCAGCTTCTTTTCGAAAGGGATGCCGTTTAGCCCTTTGCCTTTTGTTCTCCTTCCGTTCCTCCTACCGCCTCCTCCTTTCGGCTAGACATCACCATCACCTTGCAGCTTTTATGCAGATGGTGAACCAGCCTGGCTGACTGCTGTGTGGCTGTCTCAGAGGAGCCCTGGACAAACCAAGGAGGCACCAGCTTCCTGGAGAAGCTGGATTCCAGGAATTAACCAGAAAACGAGGAGAAACCACGGGAAGCCTGGGAAGCGTTTTGAATTGGCGCATGTGATGGGAAGGGAAGAGGCTGCAGCCCGGGTCAGAAGGTGGGCAGAGGCAGCGGGGCAAGAATAGACCTGGAGGCTTCTGAGATTCTCCCCTTGTCTCATGAGTGCTGAGATTGTACTGGAGTTCAAGAAACACCTGTTGCTGGGGTAGAGGAGGTTGTCCAAGACGACAGGGAATGAGATGCGTTTAGTAAAATAAAGGAATGTATCCTGGGATGGCGGCAAGACTTTGCAGGTGCCAAACCCAGTGGATTGTGTTTTGTGGATTTGGGAAATGAGAGGATCTGCTATACTGCTGCGCTCCATCACTCTGCTCTTTAAGGCTTCGAGAGTTTGTGAAAGCAGCTGCAAGTCTGGCCAAGTTAAAGGCAGCCTCTTCCTTCTTTTGAAAAGGAATGCACCAGAATCTCAGCTTGGTCCTGGCCTCTGAGGTTCCAGGGCTGGACTGTATGTTGCCAGTTATTACTGGACAGTGTGCAAGGAAGAGGAGGAAGACGAGGGGAGGCACAGCAAAGGGGGGGTCCCCGAGTTAAGCAAGCGGCCAGAGCTGTCCACGATGGCGTGGCAGAAAGGACACTGATTTCCACCTGGCCTGGACAGCTGGGCAGCCTTGCACAAGTGCCCTAGCATCTCCGGGCCGCACTCTCCTCATCTGTAAAGCCAGGGGGCTGGACGGGATTGTTTACGGCCGCTGTCGGCTCTGGCATCTGACACTTCTTTCAGTCCTCAGCCCAGAGCAGTCCCGGATCTCCTCGGCTTAGATGGGAAATTAATCTCCCTTGCAGATTAAACACCTATCGATTTTTTTTCTCTGGCAAAGGGGAATGAGACAGCTATTTCTTTTCCTGCAGACAGAAGCAAAGAAAAAAAAGCAAAATTAAATCAGGCTCCCATTCAGTGCTTTCCTGTTCAAGTCTGAACGCTAAGCATCATTGGCTCCCCCCCGGGGGCGGGGGGGTGTAACTCAGACTCTGCAGCTCAGAGAAATCTGGAGTTGGAAGGGTCCTGACAGACCATGCAGTCCTTCTCTCTAAGCTGAGGAATCAGAGACCCCCGGATGGGAAGTGACACGGAATCAGGTAGTGATGGAGCCTGAACTCCCGTCTAGAGAGACAGACGTCCAGGATCAGCACAGTCTGTTGGCTCTTCGCACAGACACCTTTCCAGGGCCGGTTACTAGGAGCTGCTCGGACTCTCAGATTGCTCCCTTATATATGGGCGATTAGATAATCTTGCTTGCTTTTTGCTTCTCCAGTTGAAGTTTACGTTGACCTCAAGCCATCAGCCTAGGTTTCGTGTACAGAGCGCGGTTTCTGGCCTGAGGGGGGGTCTCTCCACTCTTTGTAGGGAGACGCGGCCGGTGATTGGTGGCTTCGGGGAGCGCCGGGGCGGGCGGCCAGTGGGGAGCGCAGGGAGGCGGGGCTTCCCGGGGCGGGGCGCGCGCGCGGTCGCCGTGGTTATCGCTCCCGCGGCGCCGCGCGGTGGACGTCGGTTCAGTCTCCGCCCCGGTGCCGGGCCGCTTGCAGGAGGCTGAGAGCTCCTCTACGCCGCCCGGACTCTGCAGTGGTTTTAATTTCACGGCTCCGTCCTCGAGTCTGTGCGAGCGCATCTGCATCACGTGCAGGGCTTCCCGACGGGACTCTGATGGTTGTGGCTCGAAGGGAGGCTGCTTCCTCGCAGGGCTCTCCCACCACGGGCCTGGTGGGAGAGCCCTGCGGCGCCTCGGGTGGTCCCTGATGGAGCAGAAACACCACCGCTCCCCGTGCGAAGGCCGTGGTCGCCCACCGGGACGCCTGCTAGGGATGCGGGGTGGGGCCTCACCTCGAGCCCCGCCCCCACTGCCTCCACCTGTGCTGCCACGCCCACCCTCCCGCGCGCAGGTGGGCGCTTACTGTCCCGCTCCCCCGGGGGCGGGCGCTGGAGGGACTTGAACCCCGCACCGCGCCGCCGGGACTGAGGCAGTCTTGGGTATTTATCACCCTGCTGACCCCCGAGGCGAGGGCCGCGTCGTCAGACCACCAGGATGCTAAAGGTCAAGGCAATGAACATTCCTCAAGAACGTGGCTTCACAGTTCTTGTTCTCGGGACAAAACCTGGCAGTCAGTACTTAAGGAGAGTTTCCCTCCTATCTTCCGGCCACTGAGAGAATAAAAAACTGAAAATAGAAACGAACCTGTAAGTAGAGTGTAGACGTCAGTCTCCTGTCATCTAGGACCTGTCTTGCATCCTGAGTGAGCACTGATGTGAAGGGAGTTGGTCTGCATCCTTTGCATTCAGAGAATGCAAAGGATTCTCAGATTTTCCCTCAGATTTTTAGAGAATTCCATTTTTTCCACAAGCTCTCATGACACAGTCTAACTTATGAATTGCACCAAGTAGAAAATGGACCCGTTTGACATACATCAATTTTGCAGTTTCAAATTTCACGGAGCTGGAAGGCCAGGAACAAGGTGTGTGAGCCTTTCAGGGCCTGAACCTCCTCTCGGTCCCACCCTGGGAAAAAATGTGCTTTCATCATTACTTCTGTGCTCGAAAACCTAAGCTGATGCCGGGTTTTGCCCTCAAGTACTAAGAACACTAAGGGCTGCCTCTACCACCTGAGGCTCTAATGAAACCAAGCAGATGTGCTGTGTTGTCCCACGTCCAGACTCAGCCCCGCCCGGAATCCCTTCCTTTCCTCATCTGATTCCTCTCCACCCGGCAAACTCCCCCTTCTCCATCCACATCTGGTCAGTCCCGCCCTTAACGGCCTTTGCCTCATTAAGTACTGGAAGAAAGGGCCTTTCAAATGGGAGGGCTGGTCCAGTGCTGGCGGAGGGCCTCCTGTTCCCACAGGGGCTGCCCCTGCCCTTCGTGTGGTCCTGGGTTTGTGGGGCAGCGTGGGAGGGGTCGAGGAGAGAGGGGACCGTTTGGTGTCAGTGAACGGGGTGTGAAGGTGAGGTGGGAAAGTCGAGAGAGGTGTCAGCACAGGTCAGCATCCCGAACTGCTGAGGCCTGTTTGGGGTTTGTCCCAAGCTCCACAGTAACCCTGGACAAGATACCAGAAGAATTTGGAGAGCTGGGTTCTTCCCTGTCAGTTTCTGACCGGCCGCGTCTGGCCAAGGAAAAGGAGTTGGAGGGAGAGCATGCCAGGAGTGACGGGCCACAGGCTCCGCCACTAAGGCTGAGTCTGAGATCCAGGCAGGGCCAGAAACTGCAATTAGCTTGCAAGTGATGATCATTTCAGGAAAGAAAAAGGCCCCAGCGCTGGTTCCCTGTTGCCTCTCCCCTGCGCTGGCGCCCACCCAGACGGCCCTGGGACGGCCCCTCGGGCTTGCGGACCTGCCGCTCACCTGCTGCCGTGGGGAACCAGGCCCTCAGGCTGGGGGCAGGCCCCCCCACGGCGGGAGGAGGAGGGCCTTCTCCCCCGGGGTCCTCGTACTTTCGGGCAGCATTTGTAGCCGGCCTCCCAAGGAAACTCTGTCGCCAAATCGTGCAGAGTTTAAAACAGGGTCGGAGACCGTTCACCACCTGAGAAGCAGGTGCTCTCCGTGAGAAGGCTGGGCCGCTGAGCTAACGTCGGAGGATACAGAGCTTTTCGCCGTTTGTGGCGATGGAGAGGATCGGGTGTGTTTTCACCTTCGTCCTCATTTTGCTTGTAGGCTGTGGGTGGAAGGGCCTCCGTGACGCCTGCTCTAAGGTTGCCATCCCTCACTTGACGGCTCACGCGGGGCGCATGCCCTGCACGCCTTGCACCCCTCTCCTTCATTAAGTACCGGGGTCGCAGGTGATTGTGAGTGGACCCTGGCATCCAGTCAGCTTAGGGAGCCCCCCTCCAGGAAGGCCTCCCCTAAGTCCAGAAAGAGAACGAGGTAAGGGCGTGGGCGGAGAAACAGGCTGGGAGGAAGGCGAGGGTTCTCTCGGGCCGGCCCAGACGCCCTGCGGCATCATCCGGGCGGGCACTGCCTTCTCCTCTGGCGGGGCTGCCGGAGGTCCTGGCGCAGGTACCGCTGCCTGCCCAGCCCATCAGGTGTCCCCGGAGAGCTGCCGGGAGGGACCTGTGGGCCCGGCACAGAGAGCCGGCAAAGCCAGAGGCCGTGTGGCGGGGCACGAAGGGCTCCTGACCCGGCCGGGCTGTGGCCACAGAGTGGACGCGTAGCGTCCCTGGTGCTCCTGGAGCCTGTCCAGCTCTCGGCCGCCGTACAGGCTTCTTGTCCCCAGATGATGGGCCACCTGGGGCTTGGAGGCAGACAGACTGGGGTGAGCCCTGGCTCCAGCTTTATGGTCTGTGGGATGTTGGGCAGGTCTGTGTAACATAAAATGTGGAAAACGAGGTCTAAGGAGACAGGGTCACCCCGTGGATTAAATGAGATGCTGCCTGTGACGTGCCTGGCGTTCAGGGGGCCGGGGGGCCCCAGCGGAGCCCCTCAGGGTCACATGCAGAAGCCCGAACGGTGCTCAAGAGCTCCCTGGAGAAGGCGAGGACCCAGCGGGGCGTCTGGAGACCTGCCTCTGGCTCAGTGGGTCACGGTCCGGGCGCGGCTGCCCCGCCTGGAGACTGGTCTCTTGCAGGTGGTTGGAGGGGCTTGGACTCCGTGACCCTCTCGGTGCCTTCCAGCTCCAACATCTTGTGATTTGTGACTCGGGGCAGAGATCAGTTTTAATGGGGCGCCACTGAAGGCTGGAAAGAACAGCAAGGGCCCATCGGACGTCACAAAGGGGTTTCAGAGGATTTCCCCAGAGTTGGGGAGCGTTTTGTGTCAATGCACTCTGCCCTTGGAGGAGCTGTTGGTTATTTATTTTATATATAGTAGAGTGTATATTTTAATCCCAAACTCCTGATTTATCCCTCCTACCCTTTCCCCTTTGGTAAGCCTAAGTTTCTTTTCTATGTGACTCTATCTCTGTTTTGTAAATAAGTTCGTTTGTATCATTTATTTTAGCTTCCATGTATAAGCGATGTGATATGACATTTGTGTTTGTCTGGCTTACTTCACTTAGTATGATCATCTCTAGGTCCATCCATGTTGCTGCAAATGGCGTTATGTCAGTCTTTTTTTTTTTGCGGTACGCAGGCCTCTCACTGCTGTGGCCTCTCCCGTCGTGGAGCGCAGGCTCCGGACACACAGGCTCAGCGGCCATGGCTCACGGGCCCAGCCGCTCCGCGACATGTGGGATCTTCCCGGACCAGGGCATGAACCCGCGTCCCCTGCATCGGCAGGCGGACTCCCAACCACTGCGCCACCAAATCCTATGTCTGTCCTTTTTTATGGCTGAGTAATATTCCATTATATATATATATATATATATATATAAACAACATCTCCTTTATCCGTTCATCTGTCGATGGGCATTTAGGTTGCTTCCGTGTCTTGGCTATCGTATATACTGCTGCAGTGAACAGTGGGGTGCATGTATCTTTTCGAATTGTGGGTTTCTCCAGATGTATGCCCAGGAGTGGGATTGTAGGATTTTATGGTAGCTCTGTGTTTCATTTTAGGAGTCTGCATTTTGATCAGCCCCCCACCCCCCTGCAGGTGATGCTGACAGCTACACAAGGGCACACCTTTGGGACCCCCTGGAGCACCATGTCTGAGAAACAGAGGACACACTCTCCCAAACGTCTTAGCAGCAGGACAGAAATCGCCCCTGGAGCGGCCTTTGACTCAGAGTGTCCTGGCCAGACAGACACTCTGTGACCAGGTGTCGTGAACGCTTAGCAGAGCCGGCTGGGGGAGCGCTTCTGTGGGACAGCACCAGTGGGGCAGAAGGGGCTGTATGCGTTCGCCAGGGTGGCTGTTACGTAGTAGCACCGGCGGGGGGCTTAAGCACAGAAATCTATTTCCTCACAGTTCTAGAGGCTGGAAGTCAGAGATGGAGGTGTCGACAGGGTAGCTTTCTTCTGAGGCCTCGCTCCTTGGTTTGTAAACGGCCGGCTTCTGCTGAGCCTTTCACATGGTCGTCCCTCTGTGAGCATCTGTGTCCCAATCTCCTCTTCTTTTTTTTTTTTTGCGGTACGCGGGCCTCTCACTGTTGCGGCTTCTCCCGTTGCGGAGCACAGGCTCCGGACGTGCAGGCTCAGCAGCCATGGCTCACGGGCCCAGCCGCTCCGCGGCATGTGGGATCCTCCTGGGCCGGGGCACGAACCCGCGTCCCCTGCATCAGCAGGCGGGCTCTCAACCACTGCGCCACCAGGGAAGCCCCCATCTCCTCTTCTTATAAGGACACTGTCGTATTGGATTAGGGCCCACCCTCATGACCATGTTTTAACTTGATCACCTCTTTAAAGACCCCGTCTCCAAATACAGTCACATTCTGAGGGGCTAGGGGGCAAGACTTCAAGCTACGAACTTTGGAGGGACACTTCAGCCTGTGGCAAGAGCACCTGGCGAAGAGGTGGGGCAGCGTCACACTCCCTCCCAGACTTGTCCCGGGGCCCACCCGGCCTCTCCTGTGCCCCGGCCTCTGAGGGCCCACCTTTGCTTGGAAGGGAGCCCTGGGCTTGCTGGAACCCTCTCCTGGTTCCTGTCCCATTTGCCCTTCACAACCACGCTGTGAGCGGGCAGGGCACGTTTATCTTTATTTTGCAGGGAAACAGAAGTTCAGAGAAGTTCAATGGTGGATCCGAGGACACCACGATTGGCACCTGGAATACTGTTCTTTCCACGGGTCCACTGGGCTCCTGCTATGCCTTCTGCGTCCTTATCCTTGGCTTCCAGGGACTTGGGTGCCATGTCTGAGGGCAGCTGAGAGCTGCACGGGGCCCACGGGATTCCATTTCTCTTTTGCTTTGATCACCTCTCACGCTCTTGTCTCTAAAGGAACTCCTGGGAGAATTAAGCCCATTCTGTGTCTGTAGCTAAGTGTTTTTCCCTTTTTGCCCCTATTAAAAGCACAGGGCTTGTCTCGTTCGTTAAAAAGCCATGTTCCATTTGCCGTGGCGGGGATGCCGAGACAGCTGAAGAGCGGAGGAGACCAGGTTGGCTCACGTTGGGCTGGGCCGCGGGGCAGGGCCTCGGGGGGCGCATAGCCAAGCTGGGGATCAGTGAGCCACCTGGAGGACTCGTTCACTCCGTGGGCACTGAGCACGTGCTGTCCTAGGCCGCAAACAAGCGCTGCCGCTGCTGCTGTCCTCGGAACTAGAAACGGAAACCGTCAAGCAAATGGACGAGGACGTGGCAGCGTAGTGAGCAGAGTGCTGAGATGCGAGCGTCAAGGTCCTCAGTAATGGCAGCGCACACAGGACAGCAGACGGGGAGGAGGGGGGAGTCAGGGGATAAGGAAGGAGCTGGGCAGGGAGTGATGCCTTCCCCAGCTGTGTGTGTGTGTGTGTGTGCGTGTGTGCACGTGCAGACACACACGTGCGCACACACTGGCTCTTGTGACGTCCTAGTCTGCGCTGTGTTCCCTGGAACCCGAGCCGTGCAGAGGGGAGCTCCGTGTGATTCCCCGGCTGCCCAGCTGCCCGTGGCTGGGGCTGGGGCTTCTTGGAGGCCAGCTGGAGGTGCTGCAGTGGCCAGTGGGGGAGTGACCAGGACTGGTGCCATAGGGCTCCCCACCCTGTGGTCCCCTGGTTGACAAGCTCCTCGGCCTAGGAGTTCTCCCGACACATCTCTGAGTCACCGGGGGTGGGAAGGAAGGTGGGGGCATGATCTGCAAAACGCAGAAACCGGCAGCAAGTGGGCAGACGTGGCCCCAAGCCACCAGCCTGTGCAGGGCTCGTGAGGGCAGCGTGACCATCTCTACTGTCGCACCCTGACTCGGGGACTTCCCCAGAGGCACGTCCTTGATGGCCTGGGCCCTCAGGACAGGGCTTTCTCCTAGACAAGGGCCCCACTAGTCACTGGGGAAGGGGTTCCCGCAGTGACAGGGCCTGGAGGTCACGTTCGGCGCCACGCCGTCAGCAGTTGCCTGGAGAGACGCAAAGCCCAGGTTGCCCAGGAGTCTTGGGCCACAGAAAAGTCCGGGCCCCTCAGTTTATAAATCGCTCTCTCTGGCCAGGCCAAGGGCAGACCTGCTCGCCTGTTGGCTTGTACACCCTCGTGCTAATCAGGGGCGGTGACAGCCTTTTACGCTCTCCCAGCCGGGATCATAGAATCGGGTCTGGATCCTTGATGTTGGTTTCCTCCAAAAGCCAATTCCCCATCCCAGGGCCGAATCCCCGCCCCCTGCTTCCCCATTTGGTCCAGGCTCTTCGGCCAAGGGCAGGAGAAGAGCTGCCCGGCTCGGGGGCTGCTTCTTCACCAGCCGCCAGGGAGGCTCCAGGCTGGTGACGTGGGGGGGCCCTCGCTCATCTGCCGCTTGCGTCTCCAGCCCCGCAAAGCCCCCATCCCTGCGTCAGACCAGGCTGGATGGGACCCTGCCCCCAACCCCCCCACCCCGGCCCTGGCCGGGGCCCAGAGCTGCACGTCAGGGAGAGGCCCGAGGCGGAGGGGGGCAGGGGACCGGGCAGCCTGGACGGCCGCCAGCAGACAGCTTTGTCTGTATGCTTCTCCTTCCCCAGACGCCAGCTGAGGGGGAGGGGAGGGGAGACAGGCAAGAGCGGGGCGGGCTGGGCACAGCTGCGGGGTGGGCCCGCTCGGAGCTCCTGCGTCCGCCCTCCAGAGCCCGGGGCCAGGGGAGCAGATGTCTCGCCGGAGAGGCCCCCCATCAAAGCCCCCCTGCCGGCCTCCCCGCTCCCCGCAGCCCAGCGGGGCAGGCGCCGGCCTGAGGGCCGGCCTGCCAGCTGTTGGCTCCCTCGGGCGCGGGCCTGGCCCTGCCTCGTGGGTGCCAGGCGGCAGGTGCTGGGCAGGGGCCGCGGGGTGGAGGCATCAGGGATGAGGGGCTGCTTGCGGGGCAGCAGGTGGTGGGGACGAAGGGCAGCTGCTTTCTTCAGGATTCAGGCCCGGAGGGGGTCCGGAAGGCCCCCCGCCAGCAGCAGCTCCGACGTGCGCTAAATACCAGGTGGACGAGGGCATTAAGTCTTGGCCTAAACCTAGGAAGCCACGTCATTCCCTTGTCACTTGGAGAAACGCCCTCCAACCGTGGTCTCCCCCGCAGGCCTCAGACTTTCCCAGGACAATGCGACGCAGAGGAGGCAGCGCGTGGGCGCCGGGGGGCATTTCTCAGGCTGGTCAGGCACAGCCGGCTCTGAATCGGCCCCTGAAGCCTGCGGGGAGCCGCAGGAGAGGCTGAGCAAGTGGCCAGGCCTCTGCTGGGACCGCCCTGGCCCGACCTGCCTCAGGAGCCCTTCAGACACCTTCCCGAGGGTGGGCACCGCAGCAGCTGCGGGCCGCGAGGTCGCCATGGTGACAGGCGACAGCCTGCATCCCCCCACCCGGCAGGCCGGCTCCCAGCCTCCAGCCCACCGGCTGCCTCGGGGCCTCTTTGCAGCGACAGCGTTCCCTCTGGCAGCATCAATGCAAAAGCAGGTTCTAAGTTGAGTCACAGGGGCACAAAGGTGTCTCTGAAGGACTCTAAGGCTTTACAGATGTAAGCTATTGTCCCCGTGCTAAATAAAATCAAACTCATTACGCAGGAGATAGTAAACATTATGATGTTACAAGGAAGCTCGCCTGGTCGGAGCAGCTGCTCTTCCTCCTGAGGGTCCCCAGGCCTGGCGACTCATGCGTTTGTTTTCTGGTGTCCTGCTGAAATCTGCGCCTTAAGATGGTTCACTTTCATTTTGTCTTCTGAGGTGAACAATGACCGATAAGCTCCCTTCTCAGAAATCTTCAGCTGTTTTAAGGCCAATCAAATCTCCTCTTCCTTAAGCTGAGCCATCCCAATTATTCTGGCTCGGGCTTTTAATGACTGAACATCTTTTTATTCTTTCAGGAGGATATTGACTTATCTGCTCAGTAAATTAACATCAGCTGACTTTTTGGGCGCGTCCAAGTCCTCCTGCCGATAGGAAAAAGGGAGAGGACGAGAGGATTAGAGGAAAGGGTAGGGGAGCCACCTCAACATTTATCAAGGTAAGAGGACCGGCACACATTTTTAAAAAAATGCATTACTTTTAACCGTTTTTTGAGGGTCTATTGCTCGTATCTTTAATCATCTCTATTGCTCTTCCCTGAATCCCTTCTGGTTCTCAATGTCCTTTTCAGAGGATGTTCATCAAAATTCCCCATTATTCTGGTCAGGGCCCAAGGAGCTACATCAAATCATAGAAGAATCACTTTCAAGCCTCTGTAAGTCATACACGCGTCCTTTATTATAGCCCAGGTATCAGGCTAGCTCGCTTTCTTTGCGTCTAGTAACACTCACTTGTTACTTCACGTGCAGCTGGTGGTCCACGGGGGCCCCTGGATTTTTGGGTTTGTTTTCTCTCTTCTATACCTGTGCCTAACTAGCAAGGAGTTTTGTGTTTGTATGATCTGCCATTTTATTTAAAATATTTTCACTGAAGCAGAATAAACGCATGCAAAAGTGCTCATATAAGTGTACAACTTAAAAAATTTTCACAAACAGGAAGAGCCCATGTAACCAACATTCAGATTAAGCGACATTACGTTGTCAACAGCCCAGAAGCCCTTCCTGTGGTCTTTCACCACCTTTACCCCCAGTCCGCCTGTGTTAACCAGTCTGCTGATTGATAATGCCATAGATTGATTTAGCCTGTTTTCATTCTTTATAAAATGCCGTCAGTGTGTGCGCAGTTCTGTGTCTGGTCCACTCATGGTGCCCTTCGTTTCCGCTCTTTTATTAAACTCACCTTTTCATTTGTAGGCCTAGGAGGATCTAGGGACCTGAGGACCAAAGCATTTTAGCCTCAGACCTGTCAGTGTTGGCTGCAGCTAACTAAATTAGTCCCTGTGACACACCAGAGTTCTAAGTTAGTCCCTGTGACAGGCCAGAATTCTAGGTTAAAATTTTACTTTAACCATTTATTGGTTATTTTATCCCTCTTTTTCCTCAAATCAACCATCTCCTCCCAGGTCATACTTTTATGTCAGGGTACTCTCAGAAGACATTGCGTGTGTGTGTGTGTGTGTGTGTGTGTGTGTTACCATATAAAAAACACAGAAGGGGGTTTTAACCCTATGGGGAATTATTTCTGCTACTATGAAGGAAATATAGAGAGCTGAGGCTACGTTTAGGGAGACCCTTAGTTCAGTGGTTCCATTCAGCGTTTAGTCCCTAGTTGTGGTCTGTCTAATACACTGTAGGCATGGCAGAGGTCGAGGCAGGGAAATGAGGGTCCCCAGTACCTTAGGGCAAAGCTTCCCAACCTTTCCCACAACACGGCACCACAGAAAATACGACTACTTACATTGCAAACTGGGCACATAGAGGAGATATTTTTGTAGTGGTGGGTCACAAAACGCAATACAGTGTTTTACACCATTCAGGTATTTACAACAGTTACATTTATGTGTATATTTATATTTAAATATATTTAGTGAATATATGTAACATATGTATTACAAAACGTATATGTATTACAAAACGTAATACAATGTTTACACTGAAGTTTTACATTCAGATATTTACACCAGTTACATTTATGTGTATATTTATATTTAAATATATTTAGTAAATATATGTAACATATGTATTTCTATTATTATATGGATTTATCTTTAAGGAATCGAATAACGGCTCCTTTTCCATGCCACATATAGTGTTGACTTTTGTGTAGGTGATGATGTGAGTAGAATTTCAAATCCAAGCTAATTTATTTCCCATTAACCATTTTATTTTTTAAATTTAAATTTTAAAATTAATTAATAATTATTTTTGGCTGCGTTGGGTCTTCATTGCGGTATGTGGGCTTTTCATTGCGGTGGCTTCTCTTGTTGCGGAGCACAGGCTCTTGGCGCACAGGCTTCAGTAGTTGTGGCACACGAGCTCAGTAGTTGTGGTGCACGGGCTTAGTTGCTCCACGGCATGTGGGATCTTCCCGGACCAGGGTTCGAACCTGTGTCCCCTGCATTGGCAGGTGGTTTCTTAACCACTGTGCCACCAGGAAGTCCTGATACTATTTTAGAATAAAGCAGTTCTAATTTGCAGAGTGAACATGCCTTGTTAGAGCGATGCTTCATCAGTTAGCTTAGACATGACTCAAAGGCACGTCACCCAGAATCACAACAGAACTGTCCAATGTAAGTGAAGCTGGAGGTTGAGCTGAGCCTGCCCGGAGCCCCTGCCCACCCCCACGGTCCTTCTCCAGGCACATGGAACACAGGGTCCTCCAGCAGCTCACGGGCCCCTTGTCCATGAGCAGCAGCTGCAGACTTCGTGGCCTGCTGCCCAAGTCCAGGGCCAGGTGGTGGAGCCACGGGTGCGGGGCGTTGCTCTTGTGTGTGTGCCTGCACGACCATGCAGCATGCCATTGGACCCCGCTCCCCCTGGCCGCCTGCCCAGGAGCCTCTGGTGAGGCTGCTCCAGCTGCCCTGGAGGATGGGGTCCTCTCCCGGGTCACTCCCGGAGCTCATTTGCAGCACACTCCGGTTCGCTCACCATTCGGGACCTTCTTCCTAAGATGTTTCAGTGACTGAGCCCAGTGCTCCAGAACCCTTGACCCAGTCTGTTTGGGCTCCTGTAACATCTACTCCATAGATGGAGTAAATTTACTTCTCAGACTTCTGGAGGCTGGAAGTCTGAGATCAAGGTGCCAGCACGGTCGGGTTCTGGTGAGGGCCTCTTCCAGGTTGCTGACTGCAACTTTTTGTCGTAACCTCATACGGCGGAAAGAGAGGATCGCGCTTCTAGGAGTTTTTTGGTAAGGTCACTAATCCCACTCATGAGGGTACCACCCTCACGACCTAATCACTTCCTAAAGGCCCCATCTCCAAATATCATCACGTTGGGAGTTAGGATTTCAACATATGAATTTCGGGGAGACACATTCAGTCCATGGCACCCCTCCAGCAAGCAAGCTAGTGTCTGAACCAGCTGAGACCAGTACAGCCCTGTTGGGCAACTTCTTGATCATCTATTCAAAAGCTGGTGAAAAGGTGTCTCAACATGTGTGGGGCTGAAGACCTTTACACAGGATGCAGACAGGTGAACCATGGATTTACTTCATTGGAATAAACGCTCTGCTGCACTTTCTTCACACTTAAAGAACATTTTTTTCCTTGTCTCAGGCAACATGAGGTCTATGGTAATGAATAAGGCATTCTGTAGGGAATGATGGTGCTGGCAGTGTCTTATGACCAGGGGAAGCGAACACTTATATAGACTATGCATCTATTCGTACAAGGGCAAGTCACTGCCCCCATGGTGATGGAAAGGATTCAGTGTCATCAACCTGTCACCAGGTGACTGGCTATTCAGCTCAGGGAATAATACCATTTTGGGAGTCTATTCATACACTCTTCTGATCAATCTTCCGATCTCATTCTTTCTAAGTCCTTGACTAGTTGGCCAACCCATTAGTCTCTGCTCATGAAGCAGTAGATCCATACTTCAGTCGTTTCCCCTGTAATGGGTCAGAGCAGCAAACCCAAGTATGGTGTATGTTACCCCCCAAACCCACAGGTCTATCAAATACTGTATCTCTTTCTTTGTATTAGGAAGTGCATTTTGTCACTCATTCCTGACATCTTTCAGACCCCTGGGTGCCTAGAAACTTTGCAATATGGAATGCCTCTAAACTTTCACGGGGTTTGTCTCCTGTTGCCTGAAATGCATGTATCTTACTAAGACACCTAAAATATTTGCTACTTCCTGGTCACCAGGTCCAATTTGTACAGTGTCATGAATTAAATACTGTGATGTTCTCTGAGAATCAAGATGACCAAGTTCTCGTGGACTATAGTACAACAGAGAACAAGATAGTCGATACAGCCCTGATATAAAGCCTCAGGTGAAAGTGTACTGTTGTCCCTGCCATGTGAAGGCCATCAGCTTAGCTGCTTGGAATTGAAGAAAAGCTTCCTCTAGGACTGTAGCTTCATAGCAGGTGCCGGGGGTGTTTTTGATTTGTCCTAGTAAAGATATCCATCTGGAACTGCTGTTGGACTTGGCATCAGCACGTGACCAAATTCTCTATCATCTATACTCATTCTCTATGATCTATCTGGTTTCTGCCCCAGTCAAACATGAGTTAAATATTAATGTGGTCAGAATCACCACTCCTGGATCTTTTAAGTATTTGATGGTTACACTAATCTGTGCCATTCTCCCAGGGTTATGATATTTCTTTGGGTTCATTATCTTGGTAGTGGGGGGAGGGGGAAGTTCCACTTGAAAGGAGACAGTTTCCCACTTGGTCCTTCCTGCCATGATGGGCTGCGTTCCATGGGTCAGGGAGCCACCGTGAGATTCTGTGAGTTACTAATGTATCTATTACTGTTATGTATTCTGGGAAGATAACAACAGGATAGAGCTTCAGTCCTACTGAACCCACTGTAAGATAGACCTGATTTCCATGAGCTCATACTCTCACTGTGGGACCACTATGGAAATTTGAGTCTCCTGTGGTTAGCATGAGTTTAGAAACAGTATCTACTAGTCCCTGGAAGGTCTGGATAGTTCCCTTTTCCTGTTCTGTTCAGTGGAGCCAGGTGTCTTTGGGGAGGATTGGGGGAAGATTCATAGACCTATGGCTGCATTGCAGGCACGTGCTCAAAGAGACCCCTACCCCCACCCCCCGACCCCAGCTCCACCCCCCAAGTCAAGGGATTCTGGGCCTTTGGGTCCAAACACTGGGGAAGTTTTGATTCTCTACTATGATTTTGCCCACCAGGCCCAGAATTTTTCTGCTTATATATGTCAAGCAGCATCTTAATAGCCTGTACATCTACTGCAGGCATAGTGACCCCATGATCAGGTAGCCAGGGCCACAGATTCCTAGAGGCCCAAACAGTCCAATGACCGCTCCAGTCTTACGTTATTGCAATGTGCACGTTGTGTCTTTGAGACACCTGACCCCTCCTCTGCAGGGATCCCACTTTTTCCATTAACACCAGAGACCCTAATTCTGTTGCCGTCTCTCCCACTATCATTTCCTGCCTACAGAAAACAGCCAGGAAGAGCTTTTCAAGGAGGCCTGTGAACACTTGACAATGGAATTCTTCTGGCCTCATGAAGGGAGTTATCCTCTAGCCCTCCCAGGGAGTGTGGTTAGGTGTGGCTATGATGTTGTACAGAAGAGACCCCTCCAACATTCTTAACTTCCTGAGCCTTCACATTTCCTCTCCTTCAGAATGTTAGAAAAGTCCTCCTTCACTGCCAGCCTCTGTTGCGTCCAGCAGAGCTCTGAATGCCCCTCCCTGGGGTTCACGCCAGCACATGAAATCCTGACTCTTCAGCGAGCATGACTGTATCATCAAATTCTCTCCGACCCAGTTTTAAATTTTGTCCATCTCCATCCAATGCCCTTGGAACTCCCTCCAATGAACACGCCATGATTCCTGCTGGTTTCCCTGTGAACCTTTTGGCGTACAGGCTCTCTCCTCCTGTACCAGCTTTGTCCTTCTCCATCTGGGCTATCCTAGGATACAACTCTGATTATGGGCCTGGAGACACTAAGTGTGTGGGTTGGGTCCCGAGGCAACTTGGCAGCCACATCTGTCTCTGCTCCAACGTTCCAACCAATGAATCAGGGTCCCACCCTTCCAACCAGTGGAAAACATAAGAAATCTGGTGGGGTTGAAAATCTAATTGACTCTGTATGTCTGTCACCTTGTCCCCTTTATAATCAGTCCCTGGGCATATCTGCCCAGAAGGAGATCAGTAACTCCCTCAAGGCTACCATAGAGGATTTGGGGGTTTCCACCCATGTTCTGAGTTGGGCATTCAGGACCTTCACTTTGTCCCTTCTTTGTGTAGGTGTAGTCTCTGGGGCTGTCAGAAAAGCCATCCACACCACAGACCTGTAATCAGCATTGTCAGCACAGCCAAGCACTCCACCTGCCAGCATCTTGCCTTCCTTTTGCACTCTTCCAATGCACTGCTGGTGACGATTTGAGCAGCTTTGATGCCACCGTATTTTATAGATTACCTGTGTTCTATCTCCCTCTGGTAAGGGGGTTATCCCTGTACATCTCCAGTATGTGAGCAACCCCATCCTAGAACCTCACATGAGAGTTATTTTCCTCTGGGGCCATCTCTGGTACCGACGAGTTCATCAGTCAGGGTCCCAGTGGGAAAGGGAAAGCACAGTGAAGTGGGGTAACTGAAGAGGGTTTTTACAAAGAGAGATTTACAAGGTGTGAGCAGGGTAGCACCCTGGGGCTGGAAAGAGCTGGGATCCCTTGTCTTATCTAGGTCTCAGTGGTTCCCAGAACCTGGAGAGAGAGCTGTAGGTATAGGAAGAGGCCGCAGAAGAGGGTCTGTGGTCTTGGGAAGGGGAATGCTGTTACTGGCAATCCTCAGCTCAAAAGGGTGAGAGCCTGGGAGGGGGACTGCGATGTTGTCAGGCCCGGGCTGGGGAGGGGATGGGGAGGGAGAGGGACCAGCCTTTCGTCTGCGTGCTCTTCCGTGGGTACAGGAAACCTAGGGGACACTCATCAGCAAGTCACCCTGAAAATCCTCAAACTCTGTCTAGACTAGTCACCTCAAAACTGGGAGCGCACACTTCCTGATTTAAAAAAAGAAGTCACCTATTAAAGACGCTTGGGGGGAAATTGGGGAAATTCTTATTAGGTAATGTTGAAGACTGAAGTCATTCTTCTTCATTAGAACGTCTTAAGAAGATGTTGAAGATGTTTTGTTAAGTGTGACGATTTCTTGTGGATGGTAGGAAAATGTCCAATTTTTAGGTGCAGTTTAAAAAATGTCATGTTGTCTGTAACATATGTTAAGTTGGTCCAGCCAAAAAGGAAAATATGTGGATGTAACATAGATGCTGCAACGCTAGCAGCTCTTTATTCTGGGTGGTGACTCTGTGGGTGGTCATTGATGTAGTCTTTTTCTGTATGTTTGAAATTTTTCAAAATAAAAAGTCAACAACATGGTAGGATTCTGTGGCCTCCCGTATCCTCAAAGAAGTGGTAGCAGATGGAAGCATTCGACAGCTCACAGCTGTTTGGTAACACGGGCGGGCAGCATCGCTCACCGTGGGGTCACTGTATCAGCCTGTATACAAATAACAAGGGAGCTGGATGAAATGCAGATTCCTGGGCACCGCCTGCCTGAATCAGGTTGTCCTGTGGGTTGTCCTGTGGGTGGGGCAGAGGCATCTGTATACGGAACAGATTCCCTAGAAGAGAAGCATAAGTGTGGTCAGTTACCAGTCCAACTAAGGGTCGAGGGCGAAACATTTGGATTCTGTTTCCCGCTAAATGGCTGTGTGACCTTGGGCAACTTGCTTAACTTCCCTGGGCCTCAATGCAAAGTGGTGACCTTACATAAAAGCTACCTAACCAGAACTACCTCGCTGGTTAGTTTAATTCCATATTGTATTTTTCTTAATGCTCTCTAAGGTGCTTTCCAGGTAAAGGTGATAAGCTAAGCGGTCAGAAAGAGTAAGTGTTGTTTATCAAACATTCATTATGCATATTTGTAAGCATGGTACGTACAACACTGGGTCTGATGCTCAGAACAGTGGGAGAGACAATGGTGACCCTCTCTTTCCAGATGAGGAAATGTGCTTGTCCAGGTTTGTGTCAGTTTCCTGCCGCTGCTGTAACAAATTACCACAAACGGAGTGGCTTAAAACTACACAAATTTGGGACTTCCCTGGTGGTCCAGTGGTTAAGGTTCCACGTGCCCAGTGTAGGGGGCGCAGGTTCGATCCCCGGATGGTTGGGAAACTAAGATCCCGCATGCTGCACAGCGCGGCCAAAGAAAAAACAACACAAATCTGCTCTCTTACAGTTCCGGAGGTCAGATGTCCTAAAATCAAATTCAGCAGTGCTGTGTTCCTTGTGGAGGCCCTGAGGGAGAATCTGTTTCCTTCCCTTTTCCAGCTTCTAGAGACAGCCGGCATGGCTGGCGAGGGCCCCTTCCTGTATCTTCAGCCTGGCAACGCAGCATCTTCACATCTGCCTCTTGCTCTCTCTCTGACCTTTGCTTCTATTGTCACATCGCCTCCTCTGACTGTGACCCAGCTTCCCCCTTAAAGAACCCTGCGATTACACTGCCCCTGGCCCCCGAATAATCCAGGATCATCTCGCCACCTCAAAACTCTTAATCACACCTGCAAAGTCCCTTTTGCTGTGTAAGTTGCATCATATGCTAGCCTTACACTTTAAAATCAAAATGTAAAGCAAACATCGAGTACAGGTAAAACTAATCTTGAAAAAAATCCTTAAATCAAACTTAATTCATTAAGGCCACGGGAAGCTCAAAGCTGAGAATTAACCATTAGTAGGTCTCTTTGTTTTTCAGCTGTGGCTTCTTTCCCCAGGGGAAAGTGGGGGAAATATGGTTGACTAGGGAAGGTTAATGGAACAAATAGACATTTTCCTCCCTCTTTTCCTTCCTGTTTCGCTTCCGCTGCATCCCCTCCCTCCCTCTCCCTTCCTTTCTCAGGTATAGTTAAAAGCACATCCGCTCCATATTAGGATCCTTCCCCCAGATGGATGCTCTGAGGGGTAATTCCGAGACTGTCCGCTGGGGGCATCAGTGGGGCATCAGTAATGGCATCTCTTCCCATTACTGTGATGAGCATGGTGTAGGTGCAGCCTGAGCGCGCCTCCCCCTGGCCCCTAGATCCCTGCCCTGGGGCTCTTCTGAAGCCTCGGCATGGGCAGCTGCTGCAAGCTGCTGTCACCCCCAGGTGTGCGATCTGGAAGCGTCGTTGCCCGGGAGGCCACTTGGATCTGTGGCGACGAGAGCCGCTGGGTGACGGCTTCCCCTTCATGCCCAGGTGGACACTTGCAGAACTGGGTACCGGCATCCACCTCAGGGGACTTGATGACACATCGTCGGCCTGGCTTCCCTCCTTCCCTGTTTCCCGCCCCGTGTCCTGCACTGCTGCTTCCTGGGATCACCTCCAAGTCAGCCGTCTTGGGCTCTGCTTTGGGTGAGACAGGTGGGGACCTGGGACGCGGGACCGTTTGCTGCAGTGATTGCAGCTGGACAGACGTGTCCTCCAGCAACAGAACGCAAAGAAACTCTACGGGACGAGAAATAACTGCACACAGGCGCAGTCAGGGTAATTACGAACAGTAAGATTCAAAAAGGCCACAGATCGACTGCCACTTCTGAGGGGCTGGGTGCACAAGCAGGGGTGTACTGCGCAGGATCCTCACCAGGGCACCACCGAGGGGGTGGGCCGACCAGCTAGGCCACGCCTCCGGCCCCACCCACTGATCTGCCTCCACCCTCACCTTCTTTAAAGGAACCAGCCCGCCCTCCTACCGGCGAGCAAGGGCACGCATTACTTGCTTTCGCTCCCTCCTGCTGCAGCAGGGAAGTCATGCCCGAATTCCTCATCGGGCCTCTTATCAACTGCTGTTGACTAAGGAGTCCAAGGACCCGCGTTGGTAACACGGGGACACCGAAGGTAAGACTCCAGGTGCGCCCCGCTAGCAAGGTGCCAGGGGCTCTTATCCTCCCTCTTAGTACCGCGAGGATCACCCTCTTCTAATCTTCACGCACCGTTACGCAGAGCAAGGGAACCTCAGTGTTGTCCTGGCTTACATTTCTTTGACTACTAGTGATGTTGACCATTCTCTTTCTGTGGAAAGATTTTCTTCCATGTTATGTAATTCCTTCTTTTATGCTTTAATTATTGAAAGTATACTTAGAATTCTGGGGTTCTGATCTCACTGTGGATTGAGAATTATTTTTTCATGTTGTAATTTGGGTCATGTACCCTGTTATCTGGCTACTTGGGGGCCCCTCAGAGCAGTTCTTTTTTTTTTTTTTTAATGTCTTTTGTTTTTAAACATCTTTATTGGAGTATAATTGCTTTACAATGGTGTGTTAGTTTCTGCTTTACTCAGAGCAGTTTTGCATCTGTTTCTATCAGACAACAAAGGGGGGATTACCATTCTAGGGCCACACTGTTTGGAGGTCTAATTGACACACAACATTATATCCATCTCAGGTGTGTGACATAATGGTTCGATATTTGTATACATGTGGGCTGATGGCCACAGTGAATCTAGTTCTTGACTCCTAACCCTACCTCTGACAACCACCGATCTCATGTCTGTAACTATGAGTGGTTTTTTTTCGTTTAGTTTTTAGATTCCACATATGAGTGAGATCATATGGTATTCATCCTTTTCTGTTTGATTTATTTCACTTAACATGATGCCCTCAAGATCCATGCATGATGGTGCAAATGGCAAGATTTTCTTCTTTTTTATGGCTGGATAATATTCCACGTTTTCTTTAGCCACTTATCTGTTGATGGACACTTACGTTGCTTCCATGTCTTGGCTATTGTAAATGATGCTGCTGTGAACATTGGGGGGTTATATATCTTTTCAAGTTAGAGTTCCTTTCAGATAACTAGCCAGAAGGGGAATTGCTGGGTCACATGGTATTTTTAATTTTTGGAGGAACCTCCATACTGTTTTCTACAGTGGCTGCACTATTTCCATGCCCACCATCAGTGTAAAAGGGTTCCCTTTCTTCCACATCCTGGCCAGCATGTTGCATTTCCATTTGCACTTGCCTCAAGAGTTTTAAATTCTTCCTTTGATTTCTTCTTTGACCTGTTGGGCGTTCAGTAGCATGTTGTTTAATCTCCATGTATTTGTCAATTTTCCAGTTATCTTCTTGCAATTGATTTCTAGTTTCATACCATTGAGGTTGGAACAGATTCTTGATACAATTTCAGTCTTCTTAAATTTATTAAGACTTGCTTTGTGGCCTAACATATGATCTCTCCTGAGAACATTCCATGTGCCCTTGAGAAGAGTACATGTTCTGCTGCTTTTGAATGGGAAGTTCTGTAAATGTTTGCGAAGTCCCTCTAGGCTAGTGTGTACTTTAAGTCCATGTTTCCTTATTGATTTTCTGTCTAGATGATCTGTCCATCGCTGGAAGCAGGGTATTGAAGTCCCCTGCTATTACTGTGTTTCTGTCTGTTTCTCCCTTTAGGTCTGTTATCGACCCCTTTAGAATGTAAGCGCCATGTAGGGAGGGATATTCTCTCTTGTGGTCATTGCTGGGGCCATAGCACCCAGCCTGGTATGTAGTCTCTGCACTCGATAAATGTATGCTGAGAGAGAGAGAGAGGAAGGGAGGGAGGGAGGGAGGGAGGAAGGAAGGAAGGGGGGGAGGGAGGAGGGGAGGGAGGGAGGGAGGGAGGAAGGAAGGAATGGAGGGAGGGAGGGAGGAAGGCAGGCAGGCAGGCAGAAATGGGAGTTCCCTGACGGGGGTTCAGCATCCTCAGCTGTTACCCTGGCTCCCCAGCTTCCTCTCTGTCTCCAGCCTCCCTGCCTCCATCAGCCACCCATTCTCCTCCCACACCACCTTCAGGTATTCTGTGTTCTCTGCACTTTCGCTGAGTCCACGAAGCTCACCTCTGGGAAGCTTCAGGACCAATCACTGTCCTGTTAATATCATGCTTGGGGCTGAAACACATAAAACCCAAAGTTTGCTGTGACTTAACACAGTAACAGTTTATTTTTCACTCACATTGTCATCCAATGTGGCCATGTTTGTAGGTGACTGTAGTGAGTTGAACCACGGCCTCCAGAAAGGTGTGTTGAAGTTCTAACCCCTGGTACCTGTAGATGTGAACTTGTTGGGAAAAAGGGTCTTTGCAGATGTCATTAAGTAAGGCTCTCGAGATGAGAGCACCCTGCATTAACTGGATGGACCCCCAGTCCAATGACAAGTCCTTATAAGAAGCATGAGAAGAGGGCTTCCCTGGTGGCGCAGTGCTTAAGAATCCACCTGCCAATGCAGGGGACACGGGTTTGATCCCTGCTCTGGGAAGATCCCACATGCCGTGGAGCAGCTAAGCCCGCGTGCCACAACTACTGAAGCCCGCGAACCTAGAGCCCACGCTCTTAAACAAGAGAAGCCACTGCAATGAGAAGCCCGCGCACCACAACGAAGAGTAGCCCCTGCTCACCGCAGCTAGAGAAAGCCCGCGCGCAGCAACGAAGACCCAAAGCAGCCAAAAATAATAAGTAAAGTTTAAAAAAATTAAAAGAAACACAAGAGGAGAAGACACAGAGGAGCAGACCACGTGAAGATGAAGGTAGAGAATGAAGTCATGTAGCTGCGACCCTAGGAGCACCTGGAGGTACAGAGGCTGGAAGTTTCAAGGAGTCTCCTCTAGAGCTTTAGGAGCGCATGCCTCGGTTTTGAACTTCTGGCCTCCAGAGCTGTCAGACAGCAGATGTCTGTTGTTTTCAGTCATTAGGTAAGTGGTCCTTTGTTAGGCAATCCTAGGAAACTAACACGGTGACCCTCCTTGTGGTCTCCCGGGACCCAGGCCCCTTCCTTCAGGGGCTGTGCTTTTGTCTAGCTACACAGAGCCGTCTCATGCTGCCTGCACCTGGGGAAGATGACCATGCAGAAGGTGCCTTCATTTCTTAACCCCTGTAGCTGGGAGGGGGCACGCAGCCCACCGGGTGCAAGGCCATCTGGAGAACATAATTCCCTGCTGGGCAGCCACTTTCCAGTAACTGCTTGTCACCATGAAAGGGCAGCACAAATCTTTGGTGGTCACCTGGCTGTTTCTACCAGGGTCACATATTTATGGTACGTTCAGATCAGTGTTCAGCCTTGGCCTCAGCCATCTGCCCTTTACTATTTAGCCTAATTGGTGTCTGTCTCCCATTAAGGGAATTGATGGTAGCTGCAGGCAGATGGGTGACGCAGAGTCCTTGAGGGCTCCTCCTTTGGCCTCTGCGATGTGAAGAAGATAATGGGTTAGAGCAGTTTTCAAAGACAGCCTTGAAAGGGGAAAGGGAGCATCTCAGAAGCCCACCTGAGCGCGAGAATTTTGTGAAACGGGAAGGGGAGGACAGCCTCACTCATGTGGGTCCAGGGACCATGGTCTGGGCTTAATATCGCTTCCCCTCTTACCAAGAACCGAAGTCGTAGCGCTGCTACAGGGGACTCAGGGCAACTGCTGGGACCCTTCCCGGCCCCGCGCTTAGCATGGGAGGCGTGTAAGACTCAATCATTCCCGGCACCTCCTGGGCGCACCTCCTGGCCTGCCCACAGCCGCGGTCGTGTAACCCGTGTGTTCACGGGCAGGCCTTGTGGGTGTGTTCACAGAAGCAGTTCTGGTTTCGGTCTCCCACTGTCCCTCTGAACTTGTTCACAGCCGCTACCCTCCTTCTGCCCTGAGTGAAAAGTTCCGGTGGGTGCCCTGACTTTTCTGAGCACTGTTAGATCATTAAAATTGCCGTATGAACTTAAGTCCCAGACATAGCCTGGGTCCAGTCACTCCTAGAGAAGACCAGTCCAGACCCAGAGCAAAACTCCATCTTCACCCGCAGGTCACGCTCCGCTCAGCTCCCTCAAGAGGCCTCCGCTGGCCGCAGGGGAGGTCACCTCCATCCCAAAGTCCTCCTCTTCTTTTTCCTTAGTTTGCACATCTTCCTTCCCCAGCTCGGTAATCTCTTCTGCCCTCTCCGAGGACGTGAGGGGGATGAAGAGAAGGGGACCCAGAAGTTCTTAGTCCGGTGGTGCCTCTGACTTGCTGACACCGCTGCCTTGGCTTTTCCAGGCTGGAGTCGGCACCAGCCCTGCGCCCCCAACTGCAGGGACACATCAAGCTTCCTGACGGTCCCCCCGAAGCCTCTCCCAAGGCAAAGGGCAGAGACCTCCCCGCTACAAAGCCACCCTTGAGATGAAGGTGGGACCCACAGCACCCAACTCTTGTTGTGAGTGAAGGGGTTCGAGGTTGGGTCACCAGTTTTCAATTATCTGCTTCAAAATTCTGCAAACGGCCTCAGCTCTCCATCATAACGTAGCAGTTACTATAGCTTTGGTGCCTTGGCTGTAACGTCCAGTTTCACATTCTACTACGATAAGCACCATATCAAGGTGCTACGCTAGGGGTTTTAGGAGCTTTGATCTTCACAGCCAAATCTCTAGGTGAGTGTCGTTATTCCCAATTTACAGATGAAGAAACTGAGGCCCGGTTCCTGAAAGAGCCAGTGCCAGAGTCTGAAGCCAAGTGTCTCCTGCTACGTGTGCTCCTTGCTGTGTCACACCCCTTAGAAGGGGTTGGGAGGAGGACCGTCCCCTGCACCCCTCTCTGAGGAAAGATGAAATGTGCTTGTCACAGTTGTCCTTAATCATTTATGTAATCATTTGCTGATAGTTCATTTTCCCGCCAGAATGTCGGCTCCATGAGCTCCACCCCTGGGTCTGTCTTGATTACGGCTGGTTCCCCAGCCTGGTCCAGCACCTGGCACCACTGAGGGCTGCAGAAGTGTTTTTTCTATATCAGGCAGGTAGGTGCTTGGAGTGGAGATGGGCAAGGGTGGGTCTATGTGGGACATTAAGGAATCGGAGGAAAAGGGAGGAAGTAAGAGAAGAGAGGGCATTGTTTTTTTTTGTTTGTTTTGAATTTTATTTAGTTTATTTTTTTATACAGCAGGTTCTTATTAGTTATCCATTTTATACATATTAGTGTATACATGTCAATCCCAATCTCCCAATTCATCCCACCACCACCACTCCACCATTTCCCCCCCTTGGTGTCCATACGTTTGTTCGAGAAGAGAGGGCGCTGTTGTGTGAGAAGGACAGAGGGGAGGGAAGTTTAGTTTGCTTGCAGGAAAGGATGTGTCAGCAGCAGAACCATGAGGCAGAGCCTGGAGAGAAAGGTTGCAACAAGAGTGGGAGAGGCCCTCGTTCCAAGGAACTGAGGCTCAGATGGGACACCCCAGGGTGGGAGCATGGGTTTCCTGAGATGGAAACGCTTTGAACTTTTCTCTGGGCTCTACAACCAGTAAGAGTGAAATCAGCGGCAGACAACCAGGGCATCCCATGATTTGTAGAGATTATTATCTCTTGGAGGTCCCTGAATGAGATCTGCCCTGATTTTTTGTTTTTAAGACAAAAAGCCTATTGAGGGCCAGCACCAGAATTCTTCTTAGGGAGGAAATTCTTTTTTGTTTGGGAAAATATCTGGACTAAGCTCTTTGGGACACAAAACGAGACTATGAAAGGCACATTTCATTTGCACAGCAAATGAAAGAGCTGTTTAAACTGGACTGCAGGAGAAGATGAAGAGAACTTGATCTCAGTGTGAGAGGTACAGAGAGGAGGGGAGAGGACACATAAGTTGGTGAAAGGCTGTGTGGCCGCAGGAAGCAGGAGGTCTCTCAAAGTGGCTGAAACCTGGGAGCTTAAATGGTCTCACATGAGGAGTGTCCTGAGGTCAGGGGTTCCGGAAGACCCAGGCTCTTCCCATATCTCTGCCCCACTGGCCTTGGCCTGGGGACTCTCCCTCCTGGTTGTGCCGTATCTGTCCAACTCTGGGAAGATGGTCCTCATGTAGCTGCATTCAAAGGCAGGGCAGAGGGCTTCCCTGGTGGCGCAGTGGTTGAGACTCCGCCTGCCAATGCAGGGGACACGGGTTCGTGCCCCGGTCCGGGAAGATCCCACATGCCGCGGAGCGGCTGGGCCCGTGAGCTGTGGCCGTTGAGCCTGCGCGTCCGGAGCCTGTGCTCCGCAATGGGAGAGGCCACAACAATGAGAGGCCTCCGTACCACAAAAAAAACAAAAAACAAAAAACAAACAAAAAAAAAACAGCAGGGCAGAAAGGGGAGTGGAAGAGAGCTTTTCCTTTCATATCTTATTATTTTTACCAAGAAAGAAAATACGCTCCAGAAGCTTCTAGGAGACTACTACTGGCTAGCTCTGGTTTCCTGTACCCACAGCTATTCCCATCCCTGGCCAAGGTCAACGTGAGGGTCGCTCAGGCACATGGTTCACCCCCTGGTCCCGTCAAAGGGCTCACCTTTGAGAAGCAGGGCCCCACGCTTGAATAAAAATGAGGTTTCATTAGATGGGAAAAGGCAGGAGGTGGCTGTTAGGGAGACATCTAATGGTGTCTGACATGCGTGAAGAGCTCGTGAGGTGGGCGCTGTGATGGGGGCGTAGCCACAGTGAATCTTCCAGTGAGAATGATGATATAAGATCGCTTGGTACACAGATGACCCTCCTCTGGGCTTTCAACAATTTGTACAGCTCCCTGTCCTCGCCAGCACCACGTGTGTGTGCCTGTGGGGACTCTGCCTGCTGGTGTTCATCTGGTAGCCGTGGTGGGCTCACCCCGACGTTAACGCTGGCATCTACCTGATCGTCAGTGCCTGTGCTGTGTCACCCTGGGTGTGTGTAAGTCAAGGATGGTGTGACCGTCGTGTCTTGGTCAGAAAAAAGTGAGTCCAAGATTTCAGAGGTGGAGGCAAAAATGACGTGACAACTGAAGCCCCCCAACGCACGTGTGAGATCTCCGGGAATGCTCTGAACACCCGCGAGTCATGGAGAAGAAGGAGAGCCAACCTTATCTAGATCTGAAGGGACGCGAAGATTTAGCTGACCTGCAGGTCATCGCTGCTCACCACTGAGGAGGAAGTACAGGCTCAGGGCCATTTCAGAGAAGACTCCGATGGGTTTCCCAGGTGTACTGTTCAGCACGCCTTCCGTGATCTGGATTCTTCTTGCTCCTCTTCAGAGACCGTCAAGGTTTGGGGGAGGTCTGTGCAGCTTCAGTCCTCGAGTCCCCCCCAGCCCCCCCCAGCCACAGCTTGCAAAGGAGTGGAGTCCCATTTCCCTCTCCCAGCTCTGGAAAGGACAGTGGGAGCTTCCACTTGGAAGGACCCTCTGAGAGCATGGAGGCAGGAGTCAGAGGTCCAAGGCTGGGAGGATTCTCTTGAGGTTGTCAGACAGGGGTCCCTACACCAGCATATTTCCCACGAACTGGGCTCCTTCCCTAAGAGGAATTTTCGGGCACATCCTTCCTCCCGTGTGAGCTTCTGAGGCACAGCTGCGTTGGACTCTTGCACGTAGAGCCAAGGAGTTATTTGACGGCAATTGTGAGGAGCTCTGAACAAAACCTACAAAGACAGTTATTAAACGAATCCAGGACAAAGGCAAGAAGGGGTGTTAATTGTACCCGGCTTGACACCAGCCTAATTTCTCGGCATCTTTCTACAAGTTGAAAGTGGGTAGGAGGTCCAGCTGATACAAAGAAGAATGGCATCTAGTTATGCAGAGCAGGTGACAGCTGCTCTGAGGAACCAGACTCCTCTCCCAGCAGGCAGGAGGCAGAACCTCCCCTGAGGAGGCCAGTGCTGGGCCCCCACCTTCCAACCTCTTCTCCTCTTTGGTGACCCCAGATTCACACAGTGTTTGGGGGAGTTGTGCTCACCCTAAGGTTAGCCAGCTCCCTGGGCTCCTTATATCTTACTGCTCCACTGTGTTGGGCTCTGTTTCCCAAGTTTACCTCATGGCCCAAGATGGCTGCTTCAGCTCTAGCACTCACGTCTGCATTCCAGCCAGCAGGAAGGAGAAAAGGGGAAGATACGGGCCTGTCTCCTCCTTTCATGACATCTGGAAATTGTACACACCACTTCTGTTAATATCCAATTGGCCAGAACCCAGTCTCATGGCCTCGCACAGCTGTAAAGGAGGCAAGTTTGCCAAATGAGGCAAAGAGGCACCTGAGAGTAAAAATTATAATAAATGACAAAGGAGTCAGGAGCAGTATGACAGAATAAGCACAGGGCCTTAGGGAAGAATGCAGCAGGGGCTCTGGGCTTAACACCAGCCTGCCCTTGGCCCATCCAGACCTGGCCCTGGGCTTTCTACAGGCCTGGGAAGCAGAAACTGAGGCATGGAAGGTATTCCCTGCCAGAAATCGGTGCCTGACATCAAGGGTAGGTTGGCAACACCTCTTTCTGCAGATTTCTTGATTAGAACTTATGAGGTAATAGCATATAATAAGGTTAATCATATAAACACTGTTTTGTTCTGATAATATTTCATCATAAATGATCATGTCACCAAGTCCAAGCTCATACTGCTGACCACATGAGAGGCCAGTAAATCGAGAGACAAGTTGTTGGGGGAATGAATAGCAACTTTCTTCAGGAAGCCAGCAGACTGAGAAGACGGGGGACTGCTGTCCCAAAGACCCATCTTACCCGAGTTAGAATTCAGGTTAGAATTCAGGCTTCTCTTATACTAAAAAGGGACGGGCTGTGGCTGCTTGTTGCAAACTTCCTGGTGCCGGAATCCTTCATTCTTGCAGCTGCCCATGTAGGTCAGGTCATGATGTTCCTACAAACCTCCAACAAGACACATGTTATTCTCTATTCTGCAATGCTTTATCTCTATATGAATGGAAAGGTGTTATGCCTTTAAAGGTCAGGACCTTGAGGATGGGCTATCCTGTATATTTCAGGCAATAGGTAACATTCTTAACTTGTAGCAAAAGCATAGAATACAAAGGTTAGAGTGAAAGAAACAGATCTAATATGGAGTCAGATTTGTTCTTCCCTGTCACAATAATGCTACTGGCAACCAAGTTATACCCTTCATGGTGTACGTCACACTCAGGATGCAGAAACATAAAGAGTTGTTTCCAGAAACGTTTAAAGTTTCTGTTTCCACTTCCTCTCACAAACTCCACTCTCAGCATTAGTCCATCTGTCCCCAGGGAAGTGTGTGTGTGTGTGTGTGTGTGTGTGTGTGTGTGTGTGTGTGTGTGTGTGTGTGTGTGTGGTGGGTTTGTGGGTGGTGCGAGTGTTGCTAGAAAGATCTCACTTCTTTAAAGGCTTCACATCTACTCTTGATTATCTCCACATGATGCTCTAATAGTGCTGCATTTATTTATATTTTTGTAAGTATTTAAAGTGTTTGTTAACTGTTATTATATTTGAAAAATTGCTTTGGCCTTTCTTAATTTTTTTTACATGGAGAGGCTCAAAAATGGAAGTGACTCACGTCTTCCTGTGTCCACCCTGCTGGGTGTATCTTGGCATTTCCTCTCTCTGCTCAGCACCACTGATCAGCGATCTGGGTGGTGCACCGCCCTCTCTCCAGCCTTGCTCACCCTGCACCAAAGGTTCTCTGCCCTTCCCTCAGCCATTTTCTTTCCACCTTCATTAGATTTTGGTGTCAGGGTTATGTGATTTATTAAGTAAATTAAGTTACTTTCCTTCCACTGTTTTGTACTCTCTGGAAAAGTTTATGTGACACAGGAGTTACTCACACATTGACAATTTAAAGAAATCTATCAGGAAATCCATCAGAGTTCCAGGTCTGCTTTGAAGGTGGTTTCTGCGTAACTTTCTCAGATCTTGTTCTTTTCATGCCTTTTACGCGTTGTTGCATTGCAAAAGCTTTGGTTATTTATATTTACTAGGAGAAGCATTTTGGTTTTTGTTAGAGATTCCCAAATTTAATACCATAAAATTGTGAATAGTTTTAATCTCCTTTGTACCTTTATCTCAGATGTTTATCACTTTCTCATTCTAATTTATTAATTTTTTGTTAAAACTGTTTTCTTTATTATGTTTGCCAAATGTTTATCAATTTTGTTTGTTGTCAAAGAACCAGGTTTTTAATTTACTTATTTAATTCATTTTTCTACTAATTTATTTTTTCTGCTTTTATGTTCATTTTTAATGTATTTTCCTTATTACATTTTTTTAAAATAATAAGAATGTTTAAGGCTATGATGTTGCCTTTGAGTTTAACTCTTTGTAAAAAGACTTTATTCTTAGAGCAGTTTTAGGTTCACAGTAAAATTGAGTGGGAGGTACTGAGATTTCCCATAAACTCCCCTCGCCCACACATGCATCCCTCCCCCATTATCAACATCCCCCACCAGAGTGGTATGTTTGTTACAATTGTCCAGCCTACACTGACACATAACAATTACCCAAAGTCCATAGTTTACATTAGGGTTCACTCTTAGTGCTGTACATTCTGTGGTTTTGGACAAATTCAAAATGACATGTATCCATCATTATAGTGTCATAAGGTATTATCACTGCCCTAAGATCCTCTGTGCTCTACCTGTTCATCTCTCCTCCCCTTTTATATCATCTTTGAGCCCAGCTGGTTTCAATAGTGATCTCATTATTATTATTTTTTTTCAAAATAACTGCCATTATATCCTTCAATTTCTTCTTAAACCATTGCTACTTTGAAGAGTATTAAGGGTACTTAATACTTCTTAAACTATTGCTACTTTGAAGAGTATTAAGGTACTTGCTACTTTGAAAGTATCCCTTATCCATGGGATTAAGGTTTTAGAAATCATTGTTTTAGTGTAAAACATTGAATTTTGGATTTTTTCATTTAAGATGACAGATGAAGGACTGAAAATTTTATGACCAAAATTTTATTAGGAGATTTTATTTTTCTTAATTAGCATTTCATCAATTTTATAACTGTTTCACATAAACTCCAAAAGAATGTGCATTATGTGTTTTTAAGAGCCATCAAATAAGTCAACATAATACCATAGTGGTCTGAAAATACACTGTGTATTATTTCCATCCTTTGATATGCATGGAGACTTATTTACTGCCCAGTTTATGGTCTACTTGCTGAATGTTTCATGTGCACTTAGAAAGAATGTACACTATAGACTTGGGAGTTGGGTTATAAAAATATTAATTACGTAAAGCTAATTGATCATGTTGTTCAAATAATCTATATTTTTACTAGTATTTTTCCCCATCAATTATTGAAAGAAGGATGTTAAAAAACCTTCCACTATCTTTGTGGCTTTGTCCATTCTTCCTTTGATTTTTAAAAAAATTTTTAATTTAATTTAATTTTTTTTATACAGCAGGTTCTTATTAGTCATCAGTTTTATACACATCAGTGTATACATGTCAATCCCAATTGCTCAATTCATCACACCACCATCCCCAATCCACCGCAGGTTTCCCCCCTTGGTGTCCATACGTTTGTTCTCTACATCTGTGTCTCCACTTCTGCCCTGCAAACCGGTTCATCTGTAACATTTTTCTAGGTTCCACATACATGCGTTAATATACGATATTTGTTTTTCTCTTTCTGACTTACTTCACTCTGTATGACAGTCTCTAGATCCATCCGCGTCTCAACAAATGACCCAGTTTTGTTCCTTTTCATGGCTGAGTAAAACTCCATTGTATATATGTACCACATCTTCTTTATCCATTCGTCTGTCGATGGGCATTTAGGTTGCTTCCATGACCTGGCTATTGTAAATAGTGCTGCGGTGAACATTGGGGTGCATGTGTCTTTTTGAATTATGGTTTTCTCTGGGTATATGCCCAGTAGTGGGATTGCTGGATCATATGGTAATTCTGTTTTTAGTTTTTTAAGGAACATCCATACTGTTCTCCACCAATGTGCAAGAGGGTTCTCTTTTCTCCACACCCTCTCCAGCATTTGTTGTTTGTAGATTTTCTGATGATGCCCGTTCTAACCAGTGTGAGGTGATACCTCATTGTAGTTTTGATTTGCATTTCTCTAATAATTAGTGATGTTGAGCAGCTTTTCATGTGCTTCTTGGCCATCTGTATGTCTTCTTTGGAGAAATGTCTATTTAGATCTTCTGCCCATTTTTGGATTGGGTTCTTTGTATTTTTAATATTGAGCTGCATGAGCTGTTTATATATTTTGGGGGTTAATCCTTTGTCCGTTGATTCGTTTGCAAATATTTTCTCCCATTCTGAGGGTTGTCTTTTGGTCTTGTTTATGGTTTCCTTTGCTGTGCAAAAGCTTTGAAGTTTCATTAGGTCCCATTTGTTTATTTTTGTTTTTATTTCCATTACTCTAGGAGGTGGATCCAAAAAGATCTTGCTGTGATTTATGTCAAAGAGTGTTCCTCCTATGTTTTCCTCTAAGAGCTTTAGAGTGTCTGGTCTTACACTTAGGTCTCCAATCCATTTTGAGTTTATTTTTGTGTATGGTGTTAGGGAGTGTTCTAATATCATTATTTTACATGTAGCTGTCCAGTTTTCCCAGCACCACTTATTGAAGAGACTGTCTTTTCTCCATTGTATATCCCTGCCTCCTTTGTCATAGATTAGTTCACCATAGGTGCATGGGTTTATCTCTGGGCTTTCTATCTTGTTCCATTGAACTATGTTTCTGTTTTTGTGCCAGTACCATATTGTCTTGATTACTGTAGCTTTGTAGTATAGTCTGAAGTCAGGGAGTCTGATTCCTCCAGCTCCGCTTTTTCCCCTCAAGACTGCTTTGGCTATTTGGGGTCTTTTTTGTCTCCATACAAATTTTAAGATTTTTTGTTCTAGTCCCATAAAAAATGCCATTGGTAATTTGATAGGGATTGCATTGAATCTGTAGATTGCTTTGGGTAGTATAGTCATTTTCACCATGTTGATTCTTCCAATCTAAGAACATGGTATATCTCTCCATCTGTTGGTATCATCTTTAATTTCTTTCATCAGTGTCTTATAGTTTTCTGCATAGAGGTCTTTTGTCTCCCTAGGTAGGTTTATTCCTAGGTATTTTATTCTTTCTGTTGCAATGGTAAATGGGAGTGTTTCCTTAATTTTTCTTTCAGATTTTGCATCATTAGTGTATAGGAATGCAAGAGATTTCTGTGCATTAATTTTGTATCCTGCAACTTTACCAAATTCATTGATTAGCTCTAGTAGTTTTCTGGTGGCATCTTTAGGATTCTCTATGTATAGTATCATGTCATCTGCAAACAGTGACAGTTTTACTTCTTCTTTTCCAATTTGTATTCCTTTTATTTCTTTTTCTTCTCTGATTACCATAGCTAGGACTTCCAAAACGATGTTGAATAATAGTGGTGAGAGTGGACATCCTTGTCTTGTTCCTGATCTTAGAGGAAATGGTTTCAGTTTTTCACCATTGAGAATGATGTTTGCTGTGGGCTTGTCATATATGGCCTTTATTATGTTGAGGTAGGTTCCCTCTATGCCCACTTTCTGGAGAATTTTTATCATAAATGGGTGTTGAATTTTGTCAAAAGCATTTTCTGCATCTATTGAGACAATCATATGGTTTTTATTCTTCAGTTTGTTAATATGGTGTATCACATTGATTGATTTGTGTATATTGAAGAATTCTTGCAACCCTGGGATAAATCCCACTTGATCATGGTGTATGATCCTTTTAATGTGTTGTTGGATTCTGTTTGCTAGTATTTTGTTGAGGATTTTTGCATCTATATTCATCAATGATATTGGTCTGTAATTTTCTTTTTTTGTAGTATCTTTGTCTGGTTTTGGTATCAGGGTGATGGTGGCCTCATAGAATGAGTTTGGGAGTGTTCCTTCCTCTGCAATTTTCTGGAAGAGTTTGAGAAGGATGGGTGTTAGCTCTTCTCTAAATGTTTCATAGAATTCACCTGTGAAGCCATTTGGTCCTGGACTTTTGTTTGTTGGAAGATTTCTAATCACAGTTTCAATTTCATTACTTGTGAGTGGTCTGTTCATATTTTCTATTTCTTCCTGGTTCAGTCTTGGAAGGTTATACCTTTCTAAGAATTTGTCCATTTCTTCCAGATTGTCCATTTTATTGGCATAGAGTTGCTTGTAGTAGTCTCTTAGGATGCTTTGTATTTCTGCGGTGTCTGTTGTAACTTCTCCTTTTTCATTTCTAATTTTAATGATTTGAGTCCTCTCCCTCTTTTTCTTGATGAGTCTGGCTAATGGTTTATCAATTTTGTTTATCTTCTCAAAGAACCAGCCTTTAGTTTTATTGATCTTTGCTATTGTTTTCTTTGTTTCTATTTCATTTATTTCTGCTCTGATCTTTATGATTTCTTTCTTCTGCTAACTTTGGGTTTTGTTTGTTCTTCTTTCTCTAGTTCCTTTATGTGTAAGGTTAGATTGTTTATTTGAAATTTTTCTTGTTTCTTGAGGTAGGCTTGTATAGCTATAAACTTCCCTCTTAGAACTGCTTTTGCTGCATCCCATAGGTTTTGGATCGTCATATTTTCATTGTCATTTGTCTCTAGGTAGTTTTTGATTTCCTGTATGATTTCTCCAGTGATCTCTTGGTTATTTAGTAATGTATGGTTTAGCCTCCATGTGTTTGTGTTTTTTACGTTTTTTCCCCTGTAATTCATTCTAATCTCATAGCGTTGTGGTCAGAAAAGATGCTTGATACGATTTCAATTTTCTTAAATTTACTGAGGCTTGATTTGTGACCCAAGATGTGATCTATCCTGGAGAATGTTCCATGTGCACTTGAGAAGAAAGTGTAATCTGCTGTTTTTGGATGGAATGTCCTATAAATATCAATTAAATCTGACTGGTCTATTGTGTCATTTAAAGCTTCTGTTTCCTTATTTATTTTCATTTTGGATGATCTGTCCATTGGTGTAAGTGAGGTGTTAAAGTCCCCTACTACAATTGTGTTACTGTTGATTTCCCCTTTTATGATTGTTAGCATTTACCTTATGTACTGAGGTGCTCCTATGTTGGGTGCATAAATATTTACAATTGTTATATCTTCTTCTTGGATTGATCCCTTGATCATTATGTAGTGTCCTTCTTTGTCTCTTGTAATAGTCTTTAAAGTCTATTTGATAGGAGAATTGCTACTCCAGCTTTCTTTTGATTTCTATTTGCATGGAATATCTTTTTCCATCCCCTAACTTTCAGTTTGTATGCATCCCTAGGCCTGAAGCGGGTCTCTTGTGCACAGCATATATATGGGTCTTGTTTTTGTATCCATTCAGGAAGCCTGTGTCTTTTGGTTGGAGCATTTAATCCATTCACGTTTAAGGTAATTATCGATAGGTATGTTCCTATGACGATTTTCTTAATTGTTTTGGATTTGTTTTTGTAGGTCCTTTTCTTCTCTTATGTTTCCCACTTAGAGAAGTTCCTTTAGCATTTGTTGTAGAGCTGGTTTGGTGGTGCTGAATTCTCTTAGCTTTTGCTTGTCTGTAAAGCTTTTGATTTCTCCATCGAATCTGAATGAGATCCTTGCCGGGTAGAGTAATCTTGGTTGCAGGTTCTTCCCTTTCATCACTTTAAGTATATCATGCCACTCCCTTCTGGCTTGTAGAGTTTCTGCTGAGAAATCAGCTGTTAACCTTACGGGAGTTCCCTTGTATGTTATTTGTCGTTTTTCCCTTGCTGCTTTCAATAATTTTTCTTTGTCTTTAATTTTTGCCTATTTGATTACTGTGTGTCTTGGCATGTTTCTCCTTGGGTTTATCCTTTATGGGACTCTCTGCACTTCCTGGACTTGGGTGGCTATTTCCTTTCCCATGTTAGGGAATTTTTGACTATACTCTCTTCAAATATTTTTTCTGGTCCCTTCTCTCTCTCTTCTCCTTCTGGGACCCCTATAATGAGAATGTTGTTGTGTTTAATGTTGTCCCAGAGGTCTCTTAGGCTGTCTTCATTTCTTTTCATTCTTTTTTCTTCATTCTGTTACACAGCAGTGAATTCCACCATTCTGTCTTTCAGGTCACTTATCTGTTCTTTTGCCTCAGTTATTCTGCTATTGATTCCTTCTAGTGTAGTTTTCATTTCAGCTATTGTATTGTTCATCTCTGTTGGTTTGTTCTTTAATTCTTCTAGGTCTTTGTTAAACATTTCTTGCATCTTCTCGATCTTTGCCTCCATTCTTTTTCCGAGGTCCTGGATCATCTTCACTATCGTTATTCTGAATTCTTTTTCTGGAAGGTTGCCTATCTCCACTTCATTTAGTTGTTTTTCTGGGGTTTTATCTTGTTCCTTCATCTGGTACATAGTCCTCTGCCTTTTCATCTTGTCTATCTTTCTGTGAATGTGGTTTTCGTTCCACAGGCTGCAGGATTGTAGTTCTTCTTGCTTCTGCTCAGTTCCTTTGATGTTTTAAATGTGTTTTCAAGATCTCTTATGAGTTGCATGCATTTGTCTTATTGAGGAATTAATCCTTTTATTATTAGGAAGGGATCCTCTTTAGTAATACTCTTTGACTAGTAATACTCTTTAACTTAATCCTCTTTGACTTAAAGAGTCAATACTCTTCAACTTAAATACTCCAGTAATACTCTTTGGCTTAAAGTCTACTTTGTTTGATAAGTATATAGCCATACCAACTTTCTCATGCTTAAAATTTGCATGGTATGTTTTGTTTTCTACCCTTTTATTTTCAACCTGTCAGTGTCTTTATATTTAACAGTATATACTTCATCTTGCTTCTGTATTCAGTCTGTCAAACTCTGACCCTTAATTGGAATGTTTATTCCATTTTCATTAAATGTCATTATTATATGATTGGATTTATGTCTCCCAATTGAATTGGTTATTATCCATCTCATTAGTTCTTTATTCTTTTGATTCTTCTTTCCTAACTTAAAAAAATTTTATTGAAATATGATCGGCATAGAAAAAACTGTCCATATTTAATGTACATACTTTATGAGTATGGAGATAAGTACACATCTGTAAAACTGTGACCACAATCTATGTCTTAGACCTATCCATTACCTCCAGAGGTTTCCTCTTACCTTCTCTATTCTTCTTCTCCCTTTTTTCTTTTTTCTTCTAGGACCACTTAACATAAGATCTATACTCTTAGCAAATTTGAAGAATACAATACGGTATTTTCAACTATAGGCTTTATGCTATACAGTAGATCTCCAGGATTTATTTACCTTGCATAGCTGAAACTTTGTACCCTTTGACTAATACCTCCTTGTTTCCCCCTCCCATATATTTTCTGCCCTTTTTGGGGTGTGGGTGCACTGTGTAATTTTTAGTATTCCATTTTATATCCTGTATAGACTTTTTAAATCTTTGTGATATTTCTTGTAGTGGTTGCTCATGGTCAACCTTCTAATAATACACTACTTCATGAGCTGTATAAGAATTCCATTTGCTCCAGCCCATATTTTGTGTTCTTATGCTATAAAACCCACAGTACATATTACTATTTTTGGTGTAAATGGTCAATAATGTTTTAAAAATTATTTTAAAGTATTATACACATGTATGCACATGTATATATGCATTACTACAAAGATGAAGTCTTTTATTTTAACTATTAGCACAGATATTTACCCTTCCTGCTGGTCTTCATTCCTTCCTGCAGATCTGGGATTCAATCTGTTCTATCTGGTATACTGTTTCCCTTCAGAAAGAAATAACTCTTTAAGTCTGAAAAATCTTTTAGCATTTCTTGCAATGTAAGTATGCTGGAGACAACTTTTTAAAGTTTTTATGTGTCTGGAAATACCTTCATTTTGACTTCATTTTTGAAGCAACTTTGTATGGGGTATAGTATTCTAGGTTAACAATTTTTTATTTCAGTGTTAAAAAAAAACACATAATATTCCATTGCCTTTTGCCCTCCATTGTTTCTGGTGAGAAATGACATGTTCTTTTTCTCTGGTTGCTCTTAATATTTGATTTTCAGTAGTTTGATAGTGATGTGCTGAGTTGTGGTTTTCTTTTAACTCATCCTGCTTGAGATTTGCTGGGTTTCTTGGATTTGTGGATTTAGAAGTTTACTGACCATTATCTGCCCAAATATTTTTCTGCTCATTTCCTTCTGTCCTCTGTTTCTGAGACTCCAATTACACATACATTAAAATGTTTGATATTTGATATTGCCTCACAGATCTCAAATTCTTTGTTTTATTCTTTTCACTCATTTTTCCTTTTGTTTCAACTTTAAAATTGCTATTGCTCTGTCTGTAAGTTTACTGTTTTTTTCTTTGCTTAGTCCAGCCTGCCATCGAGGCCATCAATTGAGTACTTTATTTGTAATGTACTTTTTAATTTCCAGCATTTCCATTTGATTCTGTTATAGTTTCTATGTCTCTAGAAATTCCTCGTCTCTTCATGCATGTTTTCCACCTTCCTACTAGGTCCTTTAGCATTTCTATCATAGTTATTTTAAAATCCCTGCCTGAAAAACTTAAAATCTGTTTCAGAGATGACTGTCTGTTTCTATTGACTGTTTCTTCTTTTGATCATAAATCATATTTTCTTGATTCTTTAGGTGTCTTGTAATTTTTTATTGATGCCAGTCATTTTATATAAAATAACAACAGAGAGTGAAGTAAAGAATGTCTACCTCCAGGAAGGGGTACTAGAATTGAGGGGCTGAGTTAAAATTTGTGCGATTGGGTCTGGGTTTTATTTATTTATTTATTTATTTTTGGCTGCATTGGGTCTTCATTGCTGCACGTGGGCTTTCTCTAGTTGTGGCGAGCGGGGACTACTCTTCGTTGCGGTACGCAGACTTCTCATTGAGGTGGCTTCTCTTGTTGTGGAGCACAGGCTCTAGGTGCACAGGCTTCAGTAGCTGTGGCTTGTGGGCTCTAGGGTGCAGGCTCAGTAGTTGTGGCGCATGGGCTTAGCTGCTCTGTGGCATGTGGGATCTTCCTGGACCAGGGCTTGAGCCCGTGTCCCCTGCATTGCAGGCACTACCTCTCAATCACTGTGCCACCAGGGAAGTCCAAAATGACAGATATCAGATTTTTAAAAAAATTTTTAATTTTTTGGCCACACCATGCGGCATACAGGGTCTTAGTTCCCTGACAAGGGATTGAACCCGTGCCCCCTGTAGTGGAAGCGCAGTCTTAACCACTGGACCACCAGGGAAGTCTCTTGGGTCTGGGTTTTATTGCAACTTTATTTGATTGGCAAATAGATGAAAATGTTTTCAGTGTATCATCAGGACTTTCCCTTCTCTAGGCCTTGGGGATCTGAGTACTGATAAGATTCTGAGAATTCTTTGTTCTTTACAGCTTCCTTACAGGTCTCTCCCACTGCTTTATAGGTTATCAGAATTTTGAGTAATGAGGCGTCCCCCTTGCTCTCTGCTCTTGCCCCAGGCTTTTTATTCTATATAGAAAGGTTTTCCCAGAGCAGTTTCTCTCAGTTACCCTTCCCTGCCTTCGTCTCTTGGCAGCTGGAAATCCAGGGCACCTCAGACTGATTTTTCTCAGCTTTCCTGCTCTGCTCCCCACTTCCTTCCCAGATTGGCTGCTTGAACTTGGAGGGGGCCTCACATACTTCAGGCGATATCCTCCGAGATCTCCTGTCCTGCCTCTCATCCTTTGGCACAGTGCTCTGAGGACTCAGTGAAATCTGCAGGGAAGCATCGGTGGTTGGGAACAGACTGACTTTGTGGCTGGGACTCACACATGTTGTTAAAAGGCTTCTACAGTTTCAGCTGGGTTCTCTTTATCCACAACTCTGGAGGATTCTCCCTCCTCCTGACCCTTTCCTAGAGACCAGGAGTGAGAGCAGCTGTAGGTGTCTTATCTCCCTCAAATAGCTTCTTACTTTTGGTGGTTGAACTCACTTAGGTTACTTTGCATCCTCAGCTCCAAAAAACTATGGTTTTGTAGTTTATCCAGGCTGTTTTGGTTGTTAGGGTGAGAGTGAGGCTCTCTTGTGACTTTTACACCCTAATCAGAAGCAGACTCAGCACAATATATTACCATTATTGTTTAAATCTTTTGATTTACTTTATCCACTATTGGTACATCACAGATCCATTGAAATACCCCCTGGCGATTGTGTCTCTGTCAACATGTATTTGTAGTTTTCTTACATTATGTGATTTTTGCCATATTTGGCAAATAAACCTTTTGGTTATTTTGCTCAGAAAGCAATAGATTGAATAAATAAATCCGAGAATGGTTCTTTGGCACACCCCTAAACAAACAAATGAAAACCCATAAAAACAAATAATTCTCTGGCAAATTCAGTTGATTTTACCTTTGACAATATAAAATTATTTGATTCAATGATTTGTCTTAAATTCTACTTCTTCTGCTACATCAATATTGCCAGTTCTGTTTTCTCTGTATTCATGTTTCTTTTTAATCTTCATGACCACAATCTTTTTATATTTAGCACTTTGGGGCCATTTATTTATTTATTTATTTGTAAAATTTTATTTATTTATTTTTGGCTGTGTTGGGTCTTCGCTGCTGTGTGCGGGCTTTCTCTAGTTGCGGCGAACAGGGGCTACTCTTCGTTGCGGTGCGCGGGCTTCTCATTGTGGTGGCTTCTCTTATTGTAGAAAACGGGTTCTAGGTGTGTGGGCTTCAACGGTTGTGGCACATAGGCTCAGTAGTTGTGGCTTGCGGGCTCTAGAGCGCAGGCTCAGTAGTTGTGGTGCACAGGCTTAGTTGCTCTGCGGCATGAGATCTTCCCGGACCAGGGCTCGAACCCGCGTCCCCTGCATTGGCAGGCGGATTCCTAACCACTGTGCCACCAGGGAAGTCTGGGGCCATTTATTTTATATTTTAGGTACAACTCTTATAAGCAGAAAAGTTTTAGATTTTGTTTTTCAATTTAATCTGAGGCTTTGGAGAAATTTTAGCTGTTTATGTTTATTGTCATAATTTGATGCTTAGTATGACTTTATTGATGTATTTATCAAATATTTATTGAACACCTTTCTGGAAATAAACACATGAACAAAGCAAAATCCTTGCATGTGGGGAGATCACAGCCTAGTAAGAGAGTGTGGTAACCACCACTAACAATAACTTTAACCAGGGAACATGAAAGAGTGATGTGAAAACTGGAGCGTGAAAACTTACTCCAGAGAAAAACTGATTTTAAGTTCTAGTATATTATTCAGTCGAAATGATATGAGGATACAAAACATATGCTTGTTCCTTGTTTCTTTTTATGGTTACACGGAAGACTTTCTTCCCTATCAAGTAATATGTCGTATATATAAAGGAGTTTTCTTGGATCCTGTACTTGGCGTACCATGTTTCTGGAAGAATAATTTTATCTTTGCAACCATTGGATCAGTTTAATGTTATTTCAATGTAATTTTTGCCTAGAGGTTGAGGATAAGATATGTTATAGAATACTATTTTGTAGGCCAGTGGAGTGTTTCTGCCCTAGAAAAGAATAATCTTTTTCATGTGAATGAACACATTTCCATCAAACAGTTAAGGCCTTTCTGATTCTGGGAGGGTGGTCTGAAGAGAGAAAAGTTAAAATGTAACTACTTCCGATAATTTGCCTCTGAAGATAGAAGAAGTTGTCTTTTACAAAACTGCTGGCCGGCTGGGTTAATGGGAGGCCTAGAAGGAGATGGCATCTGATCCTCTAGCCTGCTCAGGATGGGGCAAGAGTCTAGAGCAGTGGCTCTGTCACTGTGTCTGTTAGAAGGGATGATGGAGAATGCCTTCGGCCTGGACCTTTAGACCAATAGCCAAGGATGAGCGAGTGTGGCATCCCTGAGTCTGTCTTCTGATAGACACCCCAGAGGCTGGCTTGGAATTCCAGGCTCTGGACTCAGGACTCTGCTGTGTTTTGCAGCTGGAGAGAGGACACTGGCAGAACTCAGGTACTTTGCTGAGAGCAGCTGGCAGCTCAGACAAGAAAAGGAACCTGGGTTTCCCCAGTCTGGAGCAGAGCCCCCTTTTCTGGGATGAACAAATCCCCGTTCTCCCCATTCCTGACCCCCGCATGGCTGTCAGTCAGGCGTGGTGGCTGAACCGCCGTCCTCAGCCCCTTCCACCCATCAGACGTAGGGTCACTCAGGTGTTGTACTGAAAACGAATGGACGCCCAACATTGGAGCCAGCACCAGTTTAGAGCTCACAGTTCACAGAGTGACCAAACGTCCCAGTTTGCCTGGGACAGTCACCCTCTACACTTGGTGTTTCAGCATAATTATTAATAGCTTTCCTTTTCACTCTCAGCCGTGTCCACATTTAGACAACAAATGATATGGGCACTTTAACCTCTCATCTGTGACGAGCCCCGTTCTTTAGCTTATACTGACACCTGTAGGCATGCAAAATGGCTTTGAAGAAAATGCAAACGTGGCAGGTTTTGCCCATCCTCAGTCTCCAGGATTTCTGCCCACCTCCTGAATATACCGAGAGCCCTAACTGAGGGGCATGTTCTAGAAAGGGGTCCAGGCAGGGAAAGACGTCCACTGGAAGATGCTGCACGCTCCACTACTGTGAGCGTCCAAGGGTGTACTGACACTCGGAGTAACGTTTTGATCACTCCTATTGGTGACAGGAGTCACCCTCAGCTTCAGGTGAGAATATGAGCCCAGGTGGCTCTATGAGCCGTGACAGATGTCGCCCGGGTTGGGAGGTGCGATACGTGGGGCCGGTGAACCTTGAGGCTGCAGGTGTTCACAGCTGGGAAGGCTTGAGAGGAGAGTGTAGGCAGGTCGGTTTCAAGGCCCCCCGCTCATCTGCTGGAAATCAGGTGACCCTGGGTCTCCCTGGACCAAGAAGACACGCACAGTGGAGCGCGGATGTGAGCTGTGCTACCCGAGGGCCTCACATTCTCATCTCCCTCAGGCCCCATCATGACACCTGGATTCCAATCTGAACATCAAAAACAACACGATACACTTAAAAAAAATTAAATTCCGAGATCAGGACAGCTTCGGGCAGGCCTAATTTGTGTGCTTGGCTGTCATAATGATGGATTTGAGACAGATTAACCTGTGGGCTCCTGAGCCTAACAGCCCTGTAGGGCCCCCTCTCCCTCCACGAAACTGCCTTTAAGGGGGGGCCCCTGTCCCCCCGCCCCGAGGCCACCCCTCCCGCTGCCCGACAGCCCTGAGCCAATGGCTCCTGTGCCCGGAGAAGTGAAAATAGACCGTTGTCGAGATAAGAAAGGAGGCTTAGCAGGCGTGTTTGCCCTACTCAGAGCAAATCAGGATGGGGAAGGGAAACACAGGATGTCTGACTTCCAGCTATTCTTGTAGGATTTTACTGCAGTTCTTGTTTTTGTCTTCTTCTTATTTTTTAAATGATGTTGTAAAGTCCCTGGCAAGACAGAGACCTTGGGCTTCACCCACTTCCTTCGAAAGGGCTGGCGCTGGATTCTTCCAGACTCTGAGAAAATCTTGGCCGTGCCCCCTGACCCGCATCTTGGGGATGGTGGCGGCTGAGCGGCCTGCCTCCTGGCTGTCGCTCGCTGAATGAACAGACCATAATGAGTCAATTCTCTGCCGTCTGCTATTTAAAACAACGGGTTCCTTCCTGTTTCCTACGCGCTGACTGAGACTTCTTCTGTGTTAGGGGAAAAAAAAGGAATTCCGGGATAAAGTGGGCCCTCTGCGACTGAATGAGCCATACATCTCGGCCCGCGGCGGCACAAAAGCTCCTAACTGTTTTATCTGTACAGATGGCTCTAATTTGGTGTTGGTGGCATGACTCCGTGAGCTAATTTTCCAAATACTTGGTTCATTGAAGTGGAAGAAAAAAAAAACACAAAGCCCTTTAAGCCAACCGGGACTCCCCCAAAAAACACAAGTCCTGAATGTGTAGCTGCAGCGTTGCTTCCGACGGCGCAGGAGGGGGAGTGAAAACCTCCAGGCTGCATCTGAGGGCGCCCTGGGCTCCGGTTCCTTTGTCCGCCACCCCGGGGAGATCCAGGCACCCAGTGGGAGTGAGGCCCGCCCCCACCCCGCTCCCGCCACGACCTGGTCCCCGGGGGGGAGCTGGACCGGAGAGGGCCGAATGTGGCCTCAGATGATGGGCTGGGGTCTCAGCGATGCCACATCAGGGCCTAACTCGGGCTGCTTCTCTCTTTCTCCAGCCAAGTGTAAGGATGTAGGAGGGGCGTAACGGTGGTGAGTCTCAGCCGTACCTCCCGCGGCCGCTGCCTGGCCGCTGCTGCGGCCCAATGGGCACCGACACCGTGCAGCTCCGGCCGCCCTGGGGCTGGGACTTCCTGGGGGCGACAGAGAAGCTCCGAGAGTGCTCGGAACACTGCGGGGACCTCCGACCCCTCGCGCGTGCAGCAAGCACGCTGGGCCCCGTACCGGTCGCGGGGGCTTGAGATTAGTGATTCCCACCCCCAAGCCGAAGGGGCAGTCATCTCACCGCCCCAGGCAGGAGGGTAGGAGTTGCATCAGGGTCTTCACTTGCCCAGGAAGCAGGCGAGGCGTCACAAAGGAGGCGCTGTAGAGCCGAGTCCTGAAGAAAGGGGGTGGGACCATATTAGGTGGAAAAGCACAGAAAAGGTGTGTGTGATATGCTTAAGAAACGGGGGCTTCCCTGGTGGCGCAGTGGTTAGGAGTCTGCCTGACAATGCAGGGGACACGGGTTCGAGCCCCGGTCTGGGAAGATCCCACATGCCGCGGAGCAGCTAAGCCCGTGCGTCACAACAACTGAGCCTGCGCTCTAGAGCCCGTGAGCCACAACTACTGAAGCCTGCACGTCTAGAGCCCGTGCTCTGCAACAGGAGAAGCCACCGCAGGAGAAGCCCACGCACCGCAACAAGAGTAGCCCTGCTCACTGCAACTAGAGAAAGCCCGGGCGCAGCAACAAAGAACCAACACAGCCAAATATCAATCAATCAATACATTTATTAAAAAACCAAAAAACAGTACCTACTTTATAAGAAGAAAAAGAAATGATGACAGTGTCAGTGTCGTCTCCCAAGTGCAAATAGTTGGCACTCTGTAAATAATCGCACATGTGAAGGAATAGATGGCCGCCGTCTACATATGTGCGCGTGTGTGTGCACGTGGGTGTTCACGTGGGGGGGGCAGGGGGAGGAATATAGGACACAAGGCTTTGCCAGGTAGGCTGGAACCAGACTGAGAAAAACCTGTTGGCAAAGAAAAGCCTAGAAAAGTTTTCAAAGTCTCGAAATAGGTAAGAGTTGGCTAGAAGGAAACAACCAGACAGGTATTTCTAAAGCTCATCGTGGATACTGTCTGGGGAAGGGCTGGAGGGGTGCAGATGAGAAGGTGGCCGCTCGGGCTGAGGGAAGGGCAGTGACCGTGGAGGCACAACCAGCGGCCGGGCTGGAGCTGGACGGCAGGGGCAGCAGGGAAGGCAGGGGTCAGTGACCCTCAGACCCCTGGTTCGGGCAGAGGGAGGGGCTGGACACGCCCTGGGTGCTGAACACAGGAAGCAGCAGGGCAGGGCAAGCAGGTGGGTTCAATGTCATTGAATCGAGGTTCAGAGGGGCAGCGGGACCAAGCCCATCCCAGGGTCGCTGGGCTTGTAAACCTAGTGGAGGGCAAGGCAGGGCCCTGGAGGCAGGACAAGGTCTCAGCAGCGGGGAGGGGAGGCCAGGAAGGAAGCCGGAACCACCGGAGGAGACAGATGCTGGGCCCGAGCGGGGCGCAGAGCCCGCCCCGGGGTGGCGGCGGGGGCACGGGCTCCCAGCCACGGCCACGCGGCCCTCCTGCTTCTCCGCTCAGGTCTGGGCATCTGGACTCAGGCGGCTGGTGGGAGGGCGCAGGCGCGGGGCCAGGGGCGGGCACGGGAGGGACGTGTGTCCCCCCGACATGCTCACCCACACTCGGACCCCGAGGCCAGGTCCGCATCCCGGGCCTGAGCTCTGGCTCCTGGTTTCAGGAGGGTCCCCCTCAATGGGGTGGGAGTGAGGGCTGGAGGGCCCAGTCTCCAGGGAAGGGTGGGCACTTTCTACCATGACTCTCTCAGGACACAGGGCTCCCCCCTTTTCTCAGGGGCGTGGAGCGCAGGGGGCAGGGTCCTCACAGGGAGAGGAAAGGGAAGAAGATGGTAGTTTGGACAAAGCAGAATGGCCCAAACCAGTGGGAGCTGGGAGCCCCCGTTGTGGTGGGAACACGCCCTTCCTCTGGCCCCACTGAAGGGCCACAGGCCTTTGCGAGAAAGAGTGGCCTTGGAGAAGACTTCAAAGAATAGAAGGAGGACAGGTACCCTGTGGGGTCTCTGCTCCCTCCCCTCCAACAGCCGGATGGGCCGCCACGTCTGGATGAGGCCGGACCACTTACTCGAGACAGGGGCAGAGTGGGTGCAGGGCTGCTGTCCAGCTGGGATGGGAGAGAGAGGTGCAGGGAGGCCACAGAGGACTGGAAGGTCAGGTCTGAGCCACCCTGGAGGCGTCTCGGGCAGCCAAGAATGAGGTCGGGGAGAGGCCGGTGGCCAGGTGGCCAGGAAAGTCCGAGGCGTGAGCCAACACCCAAGGGTTGTGTGCGCAAGGAAGGGAACAGGAAGCCAGTCCTGGGACGCACCTGTGGGTGCGAGGCTGGCGGGCAGGGTACCCCACTGAATCCACCGAGAGCCACGATCACAGGCCAGTGGAGACGCTGGCCTCCTCCGTGGTCGGGGAGAAAAGAGCAGGGAGCTCTAGCTTGGTCTGGGGGATGAATAAGGTGGAGTGAGAATGAGCTCAAAAGAGTAACGAAGCTGGTCAAGCCATTAGGCTGGCGCCTCTCGGCGACCCTGGGGGTCCTCACTCTCTGATGAAAGTAGCTTAGTCGCCTACAGGGCTCACTGGGCACCTGCTCCCTAAAGAATTCCCTGCACAACGGGGGGAACCTCTGCCCCGAGCTTGTGGTCTGAAGGGGAAACCCTGGATCCCTTCAGAGAGGCTGGGGGAGCCTCCCGCCCCAGGGGCCGGCACCCAGTAAGGAACCAGCACTGCTGAGGCCCCCCAGACTGCTCCACACGCACAGGAGCCAAAAGGGCGCCCACATTTCAGGGCCTTCTAAGCCGTTTTGTGTGTGTACGTGTGGACCACTGGACTGCTTTGTCAATTTGGTGAATGAAGCCTATAGATATCTTCCCAGAAATGTGTGTGTTTTTTGAAAAATAAAAGGCATCTTTTGTGTGTGTGTGTTATTTTTAAATGGATAAAATAGAATACTAGATTAAAATTCATACTCAAATATAGTTATTAAAGTATAAAAGTGATAATTTAATATGCACACCTCTTAATTAACCCATTATTTAATAAGATATAGGGGGAGGTTTCATAACCACCATCCTTTTGAAGTAGTGATGAGTATAAGTGATATTTTGATATAGGCAAAATAACTGTATTATGATGTGAAAATATCTGATTTCTATTACAAATACTGCCAGTACTGATGTGACTTATTGACTACATTTATTATTGAAGAAAGTGCTGAGTTTAGAGAAAATAAAGGTGTAAATTTTTTTCCCATCCAGGTTCACAGTGCTCTTGAATTCTATCTAAGGCTCCTCTGGGGTTGCTGGACCTCTATTAAGAGCCTCTGTTTATCGTATAAAGCCATGGAGATTTGGGGGTCCGTATGTTCCAACAGCAGCGATAGCGTTAATTATCCTAACACATTCGTTGGTCTTATTTGGCCCGGAAGGGGCACCATCCCTATACAAGGAGCTCGACCTTCACATCATCTTATTGTGGAGGCTGAATAATGCCCCCCAAAATGCCCATGTCCTCATGCCCAGAATTATGAGGATGTGACCTTATACGGCAAAAGAGACTTTGCAGCTGTGATTAAATTAAGGATTTTGAGATGGAGAGATTATTCTGGATTATCCAGATGGGCCCACAGTTATCACAAGGAGACCAGGGACCCCCCTCCTGGTGGTCCAGTGCTTAGGACTCTCTGGGTTCAATAATCCCTGGTCAGGGAACTAAGGATCCTGCGAGCCGCGGGGCGTGGCCAAAAACAAAATAAAAAAGAAGGAAACTGGACAGGAGTGGGGATGTGATGACGGAAGCAAGAGGTTGGAGTGATGTGAGAAGAGGCCACGAGTCAAGGGACGCAGGTGGCCTCTAGAGGTTGTGGGGGGCTCCCTGAAGGCTCCAGAAGGAACTCAGCCCTGCTGACGCGTTGGTGATAGGCTTCCGACCTCCAGTACCATCACAAATCTGGGTCGTTTTAAGCCACTACGTTTGTGGTAATTTATCACAGCGGCAGGAAGCGAATACGCTTACGTAAGACGCATCATCCCAAGACATTCTGTGGAGGTGCCCTGTGTGCGTGAAGTGCTGTGTTCTCACTCACAAGCTGAGCGACTTTTTACACTTTCTACTCTGTGTAGCCACCCCGGAGCCAGGATGTGGAGCAGCGCGGCTCCCAGAAGCCTCCCTCAGGGTCCCTCCCGGGCAGCAGCCCCGTGGGACCCCTCTTCTGACCTCAGTTCGTCTGCTGGTAAATAGGTGGAATCGTGCCTCACACACCGTCTGCTTCCTTCACTCAGCGTTGCGTCTGCGAGATGCATCTCCGTTGCCGCTTCTCGATGTCCGTGTTCAGTTTAGTCCTTTTATCAGTTTGGTAGGAAATTATTTTATTTATTCATTTATGTTGAAGTAGAGTTGATTTGCAATGTAGAGTTTTAGGAGTACAGCACAGTGATTAAGTTATACATACATGTATATCTATTTTTTTCAGATTCTTTTCCCTTACAGGTGATTACAGCACACTGAGTAGAGTTCCCTGTGCTACACAGTAGGTCCGTGTTGGTTATCTGTTTTATACACTGGAGCGTGTATATGTTAATCCCCAACTCCTAATTTATGCCCGCCCCCCAGGAAATTCTTACAACCTTGCCCCCAGAAACAGGTGGAAATAGAGACACTGTCCTCTACTTCCCCAGTTTCATGGCTGCCCTGAAATGCACTCCAGCCCTCAGATCTCGTCCTCATTCCTCCCCCCAGAGACCAGGGCCTTGCTCAGCGGCCACAGGGGTAGCTTTCTGGACTTGGGTTTGTCTCCCTCCAGGACCCCTCTGACATCATTGCCTGAGCTTTTTGTGGTGAAGGTTGTCTTCAACACCAGAAGGTCCTGGGGACCTTTTATGTTCTCTGTCCTTCCTGCCGCCTCTGACCTTTCACGTAGGGTAACTCTACCCAACCCCCCGGAACCACCCTGCACTCTGTCCCCTCCTCTCTGTCCTCCATCTGAGCCCTCCCCAGGGAGCCCCCTAGTCCCTCCCCACTTTGGCAACATTTCTTTACGGCAACAGCCACCCTGGCCTTTCCAAGGACCCACCCAGAGGGTCCCTCACTCTACGAGGTGACATCTTCATTGTATACAGCCAGGGAAGCCTCGCCCCAGCTCAGGGTCCCCTCTGGCCTCGGCTCTGCCTGGAGACGGTCCTCGCTGGGCCATGGGTCCCCCAGCCCGCGGCTTCCGGTTGCCAGAGCGACTCAGTGTGGCCGTGCTGGGGGTTGGTTGGCGGAACAGCAGAAGAAGACGTTTCCGGAGCCGCAGGGCCTGGGCCCGGAGTCCAGGGTGACGGACCTGCTGCCGGACAGGCAGTCACCGCTCTCAGCCCCCAGTCGGCACCCTCGCCCACTGGCAATTCGCTGCTTCTGTTCTTAAGATCAAAATATCCTATTCATTCCTAATAAAGCTGATGGGTGAATTCGGCCTTCGATCTGCAGTCAGGAGGGTTGCCAGTATCCCTCACCCCCTAGTTTATTTTATTGTTTAATTTTTATTTTGTTTTGGAGTACAGTTGATGTACATGTTGTGTTAGTTTCAGGTGTACAGCAAAGTGAATCAGTTATACACATACACGTATCCACTCTTTTTCAGATTCTTTTCCCAAATAGCCTATTACAGAATATTGAGTTCCCTGTGCTCTACAGTAGGCCCTTGTTGGTTATCTATCTTATATGTAGTAATGTGTTTATTTTATTTTATTTTGTTTTAAGCTTATTTATGTCTTTTTATTTTTTCCAGATGCGAAATCCAGTTTTAAACCATTTTTTTATTGAAGTGTACTTGATTTGCAACGTTGTGTTAGTTTCAGGTGTACAGCAAAGTAATTCAGTTATACATACCTATATATACCTATTCTTTTTCAGAGTCTTTTCCATTATAGGTTGTTACAGGATATTGAATAGAGTTCCCTGTGCTCTACAGTTGGTCCTTGTTGTTGATCTATTTTCCATATAGTAGTGTATTTCTGATAATCCCAAACTCCTACAAGAAATCCAGCTTTAGAGCTGTGGCCGTAGAGAATTTTACATTATTCCTAGTGTTTCTCAAGCACTTTTTTTTATGTCCAGCATTGACAAGAGTCTATTTTTATTTATCTATTTTCTGGCTGCGCCGCGCGGCTTGCGGCATCTCAGTTCCTGATCAGGGATTGAACCCAAGCCACAGCAGTGAAAGCCCGGAATCCTAACCACTGGGCCACCAGGGAGCTCCTATTTTTAATTTTTAAAATTTTAATTCAATTTTTTAAGGTTACTTTCCATTTACAGTTATGACAAAATGTTGGCTGTCTTCCCCGTGTTGTATTGATACAGTAGTCCCCGAGCCTGTCTTACACCCGGTAGTCTGGGCCCTCCCCTCTCCCACCCCGTGTTGCCCCTCCCCCTCCCCACTGTAACGGCTAGTTTGTTCTCTAGATCTGCCTCACTCCCTCTTTTCATTGAACTGACTCCCCGCAAACTTCCAACCGGCCTGTGTGATAAAGAACTACGGCCTGTGATTTGAGAATACGGGTCACAACCCAAACGGGGAGACGCAAGGAGAGTCAGGGGGGCCTTTACGAGTTTTATTTAGGGGATGACGGGGGTAGAACAGAAGAAGGGAAGCAGCTCTACCCGTGGGCATTTCCCCCTCCCTCTAAGAAACTCCCCCGCGCCAGGACCACGGACAAACCCCTCCCTGGAAGACAGCCTGCAGGGTTCTGTTTCACAAGCTGCTCCCAGGCTGCAGAGGCAGGCGCCTGCCTCCTTCTGCCGTCCTCGCCTCCTGGGAGTTCAGGTGCCTCGGCCTCATCAGGGTTTCAAATAAGAAAGATTTGTTGTCCTTGCCCTCATTAGTTCTTTTTTTTTTTTTCTTAAAGAAAAATGAGCTCAAGAAAGAGAAGTCTGCGCGTAAGAACGTCTCTAGGCTGGGCTGGAGAGGCTAGGAAGGAAAGCTACCTAGGACTCATTCTTATAAACATCATAATAAATAACACGGATTTCAACAGACGTCTATAAATAACATCTAATGTTTGCACTCAACAGTTTCAGGCTCTCAGGTGATGGCCCGGGACAAGTGGCCGCCCGGTCCTGCCCTGCTGGCTCGCCGCCCGGTCACCTAAGCCTCCCTGTTTTCAGAGGTTGTTTTCTGCATCTCTCTCAGAGACTGTAGGCGCGCCAGCCCCTCCCTCGCTGCCCCGGGCGATCTTGGGGACCTGCCCCTCGGTGGGAGGACATCTGACGGGGAGGCCACTGGGTTACCGGTTTCCTTCCTCAGCGACTCACAGGCCCGCAGCCTCGCAGATGTGCTCCCTGGGTTTGTTTTGATAGCTTGTTTGAAAAACAGTTCCTATCCACCAGCTGTTCAGATAATCAGATTCCAAGTGGCAACCAACTGGGATTACTATGGCGGCTGTTTACCCTGACCAGCATGGCTCAGCTGGAAGATATGGGCCTGGGTTGGGGGTCCCCTTTCTTGTTCTTGTGATTGCCGCCCAGATTGGCCGTAAGGAAGCCTCCTTTTCCGCTTTCCTCCCCTGGGAGCCCTGTGTTCCCCGGGGAGACAAGGACGAGGGGCAGGGATCTGAGGGAAGCTTCGGGAACGTGGGTGTTCTTGGCATCGGTGGCCCTCACCCCATATCAGACGGTTTTGCCGTCAGTACTGGGACTTTGTGTCCCAGCTTGTGCAGGGTTGGAGGGAAGGCCTGGCTCAGAGGTTGAGCGTGTCCTCTGAACTCTCCCTCCAGTGCCCCAAACCTTCCAGGCCTAAAATCAAGCTTCCCACGTGCCCACCCAGCCCTAGCACCCCTACCCTCTTCCCTCAGCGTGCAGACGGCACCCACTGCTCCCCACGCACCCACACCAGGCCTGCTGTCCCCCCGGCTTTCCTGTCCCTTGACCCCCCAAGTCAGGGGTTTGCCAAGCCTGGCTGAGTTTCCTGGGGCCTTTTCTTCCTCTGCCTCTATGTCTTCTTTCCCATCTCCACTGCCTCTGCCCACAGGTGCCGTGTCACCTGTCCCTTTCACCGTGGCAGGAACTCTCCATCACCGTCCCAGCCATCTTTCCTCCTCTTCAACTGCACCCTCCCACCACTGCTAGGCCCGGCTTTCTAACGCTGCCCTCTGTTGTCACTTACCTGCTCAAACCCCCTCAGCCCCTGCCCGCTGTGTGCAGCTTGGAGCGACGGGACCTTGTCTGCCATCCCAGGCCCTCGGCACCCTGGTTCCAACCTCACCTGATCTCCCTCTTTCGCTCGGTCCTGCTCTCTCCCCCTGTCTTGTCAAGCTCACATCTGTGCTTTCCAGCAGGGCTGATTCCAGGGGCTGCCCCTCCCTTGACAGACTCCATGAACGCACTTCCTGGAGTTGTACGGCCTATGCGACAAGGGGGCCTCCGGGCCTTTGCACATCCTGCTTCCTTGTTCTGGAGGGCCGTCCTCCCCCAGCTGCCTGTGAAAGCCAAACAATTCTTCAAATGGCACTTCTTCCATGAAGCCTTCGGTGATCATCATTGCTTGAAAGAGTAGCTCATGTTCACGGATCTCTGAAAAAAATTGTACCTTATGCTTATAATTTTCTTTGTATTTCAGATTTTGCTTAGAACACAAACCTCCATAAAGACTATTGATTACTTCCCTGTAGATCGTTTGCTGTGCCTAGCGCTGGGCCTGGTACATAGTAAGTGCTCCGTAAGTTTTTGTTGGACGAATGAAAGAATGAATGACTTATGTTGGGCTTGGCTCCACCCCAGCTCACCGTTCACCTCTGGTTGCATTTAAATTCAGGTACACGGCCTCTCCTCGTGCTTATTTACTACTAGAAGCAGAGAAGGATTGAATCGATGGTCCCTCCATTACCCAGACTCACTTAATGCGAAGCAGCGATTCTCAGGTACGTGAGTCCACAGAATACTAACTGGTCCAGTGCTTTGCAGACCATTGCTCAGAACGCTGGGCCCCAGGATATGTCTCCAGGGCACGGGGGTCCGGGGGGCAGAGGGCTGTGGATGAGGGAGCGTTGGGCCCCTGCCCCACTTCAACAGGTCAGCTCTACTTGTTTCTGTGTCACACCTTGAGGTCTGGTAGAAGCTCTGTTCAACCAGAGGCCCCCCGAAATTTTTTTAGGAAAAACAGAAACTAAAAAATATATATATGTAGTTCAACTGGGTAGCCATCTTACAAGAAATGCCTGTCTAAACGTACTTGTAAGGCCCTTAAAGCACATCCCGCAGTACCCAATCCAGAGCAGTCATCCACACTGCCACGGGACAGCCCCCCGCAAAGAGCCATCGGGTCCAAGTGGCCCCTTCGTCCAGGGAAAGAGCAGGAGGGTGGGAATCAGTGCCAGGCCTTAGCTCGGCTCTGCCACGAACAGGTCGTGTAACTTACACCAAGTGCTTTCCCTCCCTAGACGCTGCAGCTCATTTACAAGTGCAAGTGGGGGGTGGCCCCCCTTGGGAAGGCCGGGCTGCACAGTGGTTAGGGGCGTCCCGGGTGAGCCTGATGGGGGCGGGGGCCGCTGGGAGAGGCGCACCAGGGCAGGAGTGCCAAGTGCTGGGCGCCCCGGTCTCCGGCGAGCCTGTGGATCTGGGAGGCCCACTCCAGCTCTGTCACTCGGAGACTGACTCAGCTGGCAGCCGTAGGGCCCGGTTGCCGGGGGAAATGCTGTCGGCACATTTATTCTGGGTTTGGATATTTAAAGAGCTGGGTGTGTGGCACGACATTTCGGAAGTGCTTGGGGAGGGAGGGGTTGCGGACCAGGGCTTTTTTTTTAACCGTTAGAGATATCCTGTCCTGATCTCTCGGGTCCACAAAGAGCGATTTTCTTCCCTAAGAATCGGACGTGGGTTCTGCCCATTGCGTCTACCTGGCTGTGCAGCCTGGCAGGAAGCAGGTGGCCCAAGGTGGGACCTGGCTGCCGTGGGTCCCCATCCCAGTGCCACCCTGCCCCCTGGACGAGAAGCCTGGCAGTGGCCCCCGAGGTACCGGGAAGGAGGTAGAGCGGTGGTCTGGTTCCCCAAGGGCACCTGGGCAGTGTCATCTTCCACCTGGCGTGACACGATGGAGTAGCCTGGGCCCTCAGGAGTCTCGGGGCCCGGGTGACAGCACAGGGCCCCCGGGGACGCTGGGAGCGCGGGCTTCCTCTTCCTCACGGGCTGTTTGCACTGGCTCCGGAAACGCTGGCTGAAAGCTGGGACTTTGCGTCATTTTTAACTATTTGAACGGCCTCTTTGGGCTGCTTTTAGGAAGGTGGTTCTTTTGTCCCTTTTCTCACTCAGGATGTTGTTGCCAATAGATTTCCTCACAGACGCTGTCTGCTGCCTTTGTTTTCCTTTTCAGATGCATATGGAGAAATCTTCCAGAACTGAGGCCCCCATCAGCAAATTGCACCTGTGGTGCAGTGAGTGGCACAGGGTAATGCTTCTCTCATGACATTTATTGTTTTCATTTCTGCTCACAGAGGTCATTTTGTCCACATGCTCATGGTAGCACATCTGAGAAATAGAGGAAATAAATATAGGTGATATAGGAGGAAAATTAGTACCACCTGTAGTTCCACGCCAGCCAGAGATCTACGCTTGGCAATCTGGCGTTGGTTTCTTTTTTTTTTAATTGGGCTCGTCCTGCACACCGTGTAACGGAACTGGCGTTTCACGCCCCGCACTGTAGCGTCAGCAATGCCCCCTGCCCTCGGAGCCTTGTGGGTGCAGATTGCGAGCCTCTGTGGCTCTCCTTTAGCTCTGCCACCAGCAAAGCAACATCCAAGACATTAGCCCGCGTTAAGGAGGAAGGAGGACAGGAAAGCCGGCCCGCATGACCCGTGTTTGTATGTAGAGCTGAGACGGGTGGGATTGTGGGTGACTTTTATTCTATCCTCGTTATCTTCTTTCTCTTCTAGAGTTCGCACGTTTTTCTGTAACAGACCTGAGAGTAGAGGCAGGTGATGTGATCCGAGGTGCAAGCTCGGTCCTGCCTCCCAACCAGGGGAGTTTCTTGGCCGCCCTGCGCCTCAATTTCCTCACCTCTAAAGGGTGGACGCTGATGCTACCTACCTCACAGGTACATTTTGAAGGTCAGGTGTAGGTGAAATGATGCATTAGAAGCCCAGTGAAGGCCCAGGGATGGGAACAATTGTGGCTTTACAGTATAATCCTACAAATTCTAGAAGTTACAGGATTATAGGCTCAGTTATGTCCCCCAAACATTCATCTGTTGACGTCCTAACCCCTAGGAGCTCAGAATGTGAAAGGATTTGGAGACAGGGGTCTTTACAAGGGTAATTACATGAAAATGAAGTCCCTAGGACCCTAATCCCATGTGACTGGTGTCCTTAAAAGAAGAGTTGGTTAGGACGCAGACGCACACGGAGGGAAGACCACCTGAGGACATGGGGAGGAGACGGCATCTGCAAGCCAAGGAGGGAGCCTCCAAAGAAACCATCCCTGCCGACACCCTGACCTTGGACTTCCAGCCTCCGAACGGTGAGAAAATAACTTCTGTTGTCTAAGCCTCCAGCCCTTGGTCCCCTGTGATGGCCGCCCACGTGAACTGACCACAGGTCCTTAACTGGAATATCGGTGTCACCGTTGTTCATGGTCTGAATCTCCACCCTGAGGTCCTTACCATCTAAGCACGCTGCTGAGAGAGCTCGTCTGAGCAGGACACGGCCCCGGCCCCCTTCCCACTCCTGGAGCCCCTCATCTTCCCAGGGGCCCTGCTCTCCTGCTTCCCAGGACCGTCTCTCCCGGGTGACGGCTCTCGACGCCCCTGGAGGGAATTTGCTCCTTCCCCCTTCGGAAGCCTCACTCCGCCGTTTCCCGCCCAAGATGCCCCTCTGGAGGGCACATCTGCCCTTCAAGGAGGTGGATTTAAAACTCTCCAAATACCAACAGGAGGCTGTGTTCGAGCCTGCTCCACTGGGATCACCAACACGCTGGTCTCTTAGGGTGGGTTTATTTTTTAATGTTTAACTTTATTTATTTATTCTTAACTTTGAAAATGTTTGGTGTGGTAAGAACACTTCACATGAGATCTACCCACTTAACAAAATTTTGTTTTTGTTTTTGATTTTGTTTCTTTGGCTGTACCGCACGGCTTGTGGGATCTTAGTTCCCTGACCAGGGATTGAACTCGGGCCCCGGCAGTGAAAGCTCTGAGTCCTAACCACTGGACCACCAGGGAATTCCCAGCAAAATTTTAAGTCTATAATCCATCATTGTTTTTTTAGATTTATTTTAATTTTTATTGACGTAGAGTTGATTTACAATGTTGTGTTACTTTCTGCCGTACAACAAAGTGCTTCAGTTATATATATATATTCTCTTCCATTATGGTTTGTTATAGGATATTGGATATAGTTCCCTGTGCTCTACAGTAGGTCCTTGTTGTTGTTTATCTATTTTTATCTATAGTAGTTTGTATCTGTTAATCTCAAACTCCTAATTTACTCCTCCACCACCCCCCTCCCCCTCGGCAACCACAAGTCTGTTCTCTATGTCTGTGAGTCTGTCTCTGTTTCGTAAATAAAGTCATTGGTGTCGATACGTATCGTGTATCATGTAAGTGACATCATCTGGTTGTAATCCACGACTGTTGACTATTGGTACAGTGTCGTACAGCAGATACTTAGAGCTCGTTCATCTCACTTGACTGAAACTTTATGCCTGTTGATCAGTAATTCCCCATAATTCCCCTCTCTTTCCAGTCCCTGGCAACCAGCATTGCACTCTGATTCTATGAATGTGACCTTTTAATTTCAGATACCTCATGTAAGTGGAACCATGTCTTTCTGTGACTTGCTTATTCACTGAGCGTAATGTCCTCAAGGTTCACCCATGTTGTCCCATTTTGCAGAATTTCTTTCTTTTTAAAGTCTGAATGGTGTTCCACCGTACGCCTCTATCACATTTCTTTATCTGTTCACCTATCGATGGACATTTAGGTCACTTCCGCATCTTGACTATTGTGAGTGATGTCGTAATGAATACAGGGGTGCTAATACCTCTTTGAGATCCTGAATTCAATTCATTTGGATAAATACCCATTAGTGGGATTGCAGGGTAGGATTCTGAAGACACGGAGAGGAGATCCCTGGAGCCGTGCCTGCAGTGCTTCCTGGGGTTACAAAGGCACCGCTAGCCCTGCACTGGGAGCACAGGAAAGTGGTTGGGGGTGAGGCTAGTTTTGTCTTGCAAACTGCAGGCCAGGTCTTTCTCCTGGGCCAGGGAGTTAACCAGTGCACCTCGTCTGCTAAGTCATCCCCTGTTTTCTCAGGAGACAGTCTTATAAATCTGGCTAATAACTCCCATTTCATTTCCCCAAACTCCATTAGAGGGAAGTTATAATGAAGCTCAAATACTCGCCAGGTTATTCACGGGAAAGACCTCTGGCTTTTAAAAAATGCGTTTTAGGTGGCCAGATTAATCTAGCGGCACATGACAGTACAGCCCTGCTGAAGTTGTGCGGGAGATCCCTGGCACCCGGCACTGTACCTTGCACAGTGCTGCCAGGAGCGTGAACTATCTTTACAGGAAGAGGCGAGAATGAATATGTCAGATGGAAAAGACCCACTGGCAGCACCCGATGAAAACCCAGGACCCTCGTTCCTTGCCAAGGTTCTTCAAGGTTAGAGTCATAATCCCACGACTGAGGACCAAGCACCCTCGGCCGGCCGCTCCCCGAGAAGGGCACCAGGCAGAGCAGCAGAGAATTTACGCGCTGCCTCCCTCCATCTGGCCCTGCTCGCCCACAGCCTTGGAGAGAGGCACCTCCCTAGATGCGTAACTTACGGCAGCCACGTGGAAAACAACATGCTGATCTCATTCCTTTCATTACCTCCCTGGCAGAGCAAGTTAATCAAAAAAAAGGTATGATCGCTGCTTTGTGTTCACTTAAGAGGTTGATTTGCAATGTAAATATATGCATTTGTATGGTATATACATCAATATAAAAGTAATAATAACGATGATGGTATCTATCACTAAATGAGCTCCGGACCCTGGGGAAGGATAACTACACAGATTATCTATAACCCCATGAAGCCAACATTATTCGGTTCATTTTATTGATGGAGAAACTGAGGCTCAGAGTGGTTAAGGAACTTGCCCAAGGTCACACAGCTGCTATGTGACGGGATTCAACCTAAGTTATAAGGTAGTATTTGTGGCAGGGTGAACCGAAGCTTCTCTCTGAACACTCGGCCCCAATCCCACTTGATCCCCACCAAGGTCAAGGGAAAAACTTGGGCATGAGAGATAGACAGGCCCCTGGTCATTGTTGTGTATATGAGGAAGCTGAGGACTGTAACGGGGAGAAGATCATATCTGCCTCCAAGAAATGCAATGTTATTAAGACACAAGTAGGTTAAGAGTGAGAGGATGAAAAAAGCTATGCTATGCTAATCAGTAATCAAAAGATAGCTGGAGAGAGAATATTAGTATCAGACAAAGCAGATTACAGAACAAATAAAATATCAGGAATTAAAAAGTCATTTCATAACGATAAAGGGATCAACTAAGCCAGGGGACATAACAATTCCAAATGTTATGCACTGAATAACAAGGCTTCAAAATACATGAAGGAGAAATGAATAGAATTGCAAGAAGAAACAGACAAAGCCACAATTACCGTCAGAGATTTCAACACCACTCTGTCAATAATTAGTAGAACAAGTGGACAGAAGATCAGCAAGGATGTAGACAACCTGGGCAACCCTCCACCAACTCAGCCTGATTGACGTTTATAGATCACATCACCCAACAACAGCAGAATACACATTGCTTGTTAGCGCACACGAAGATTTACCAAGATGCATAATACTCCGGTCCATAAAACAAGTCTCAACACATCTAAAAAGATTCAAGTCATACAAAGTATGTTCTCTGACCACGGTGGAAGTAAATCACAAATCAGTAACAGATATTTGGAAAATCTCCAAATAATTGTACATGGAATAATACATTTATAACTAACCAATGAGTCAAAGAAGAAATTATATGATTATCTCAGTAGCCATAGAAAAAGCATTTAACAAAGTCCAACATTTGTTCCTGATTAAAAAACAAAACTTTAGTAGTAGAAGGGAACTTTCTCAGCTGAATAAGAGGCAGCTACAGAAAAAAAAGAAAATGTATAGCTAACATAATGAATGGTGAAAGGCTAAATCCTTTCCTTTTCTAAAGATCAGAAATAAGACAAAGATACCTGCCTTCACAGCTTCAACTCAACATTTTACTGGAGTTTCTAACCAGGGAAATTAGGAATGATTTTGTTTTAAGGGACTTTGGGTCACTTGCAAAAGTAAGCCCATGTTGCAAAAGTGAAAATGTGCTATTATGCACAATTAAAAAGAAATCTTACTGACCATGAAGATGTTTCTAGGAGCAAACTTATAGCATTGTTGCTGAGATGCATGCTGTCCTCCAAGAGAACTTGTTCATTTGGAATATCACTTCTGAAGAGATTGTTTGTCAAACAAAACCAAACAAAAATAAGTCAACTTCCTTTAGACCTAATCTCTCCCGTCTATCTTCAGTGGGTCATGGGGACTCCTGGGGGCTTCTGTATTCTTATGACTTCCTGGAGAAAGGCCAGACTTTGGCCTCAAATAAATCAACAAAAATGTGTTGTGCGCCCAGCATGGAGGTGCTGATGGAAGCAGAACATTGGCTTTATCCCTGGAAGAGTTTCAGGACTCAGTGACCAGTTTCTCCTGCAAATAAGTTCCCATCTCTTGTCAGTATGACAATTAATTACAGGCACCTACAGGCTACGCTTAACAAGAAGTGCTGCATTTCTGCTAACGTTTTCTTTTCCAAACCTTCATTCATTTACTCATTCGACAGATATACTGGGCACTTATCTTGTGCCAGGCAGTCTTCTAGGTGCTGGAGATACAGGATTGAAGAAAACAGACAAAATCTCGCCTTCATGGTAGCTTGCATTCTAGCGGGAGAAACATATGATAAGCCTAATATAAATGAAGTAGATGGTATGTAAGAGGGTGATAAGGGCTCTGGAGGTGAATGAAGCTTGGGGAGGGAAATAAGAAGTACCTGCGGGTGGGGGAGGATTTGCAACGAGGGAAAACCTCATGGAGAAGGTAACGTTCAAACAAGGACTTGGAGGAGGTGGGGAGTGAGACGTCTGGATCCCAGGGCAAGGACAGCCGGGCAGTAGTAATGGCCTTGAGCTGGGAGGGCTCCTGGTGTTTTCAAGGGACACCAAGGAGGCAAAGGAAAAGACTGTCTGCACGAGTGAAGTCCTAGTCAGGTCAAATAAAGACGAGTCTTGCAAAGTGGGGTCCTCCAGGGAACCACCAGACAGCTACGGGAATAGGGTTTTGACCCTCTTCTGCCAGACGGCCGCTTTTCGCTGGGATTGAAGGCTGTTGGTTTTCAAAGCTACTGGGGAAGTGGGGAGAGGGGGGACGAGAGTAAGGCAAGTTACAACACCATAAAGCTCATGGGTCTTCCTGAGATTCTGCCTTTTCCTTTTCCTAGTAAACACTCCCCGGTTGCTGCAAGCCTTTGGTTCATTTTCTGAATTCTGCAGAAGTTGATGGTGATGATTTTTGCCACAGTTCTCAGAGAGGACGTTCAGAGGTCTTTACGCCATCCTTCCCGCCGACACTACTCTAGGAGGGACACTTGAGGCTGGAAATGGACATAAACGGAGTTGACTAAGCAGGGTGCACCCAGAGTTTTCCATGGGTGTGCAACTGTGAGAGGGGAGAAATATTTGGTTGGCTCAGGGGCCCCAGGCGGCAGGACAGTGGGAATCAGGCAGGATGGGTAGCTTGGGGCCATATCCGAACTGGCATTTGAAGCTTTTGAGGAGATAAGTGAACATGAATCTTTGAGGAAGATTAAGCTGGCAGTGGGTCCAGGAGGTGAGCTGGAATAGACGGAAGAAGACCAGTCACTTTAGTCAGAAGGGAATATTGTGTGCCTGAGAGAAGCAATGGTAGCTTGGATGGGAGAGCATCCCCAAGGAAGCTTTGGTCGATGATGGGTTATTGCGGGGTGGGGGGGGGGCTTCTAAGTACTGTTGTTTTCTGGAGTTATTGACAGTGAGACACCCCCGGCCCTAAGTTTCCTTCTTGCCGTCCCAGAAATTATGTAGCTTCCAGTGGGGCCCTTTTGGCCTCACCCTCTTATACTGCTTGACCCCATTAAGGACCCTCACGTCTTGAATATCTTGAGTATCTTGCAGTTCATGGCCAGTAATTCCCCCAACAGTACTGCTCCTGTGTGGGGAAGCACAGCTGGGTCCGCATAGCCAGGCTCTACCGTAAACACACAGGAAGTTCTTGAACACTATGGGGGGCCCTCATTTCAGGAAATCAGTGTGTTTGTCATCCATTTGCTGGTGGGGTCACTGTGCAGAGAAAAGAGGGGCTTGGCGCTTTGCTTCGGGGATCACCGATAATCAGACCCTCTCTTGCAGGTACCGTGGCCCGAACGTCAGGGTTGGGGGGGGAACACACGAGACACAGCAGGTGTCGAGATTGCCCTGTGCTGCCGTGTCTCCCAGGTGGTAGGTCCAAATCCTTCTTCAGAACATTGGGGTCTTTTCAGACAACCTGAGAAAGACCTCCGGTTCCAGGCCAGCTCCGGCCCACAAAAGTGGAAAGAATGATTTGGTCAGACACTCAGCGTTTCCCCAGGTGTGTCCCATGGAATTCTGGTCCCACAAGTGTCTCCTCACAGAGGGGTGTGATGAGTGAGAAAGTGCTTCATTCTCCATTTCTTTCTAGAAGCCACGCAGTACATGTGAGCACTTCAAAGCTCGGAGAAGTCCTGCAGTAAAGGAACTCGGTGTATTTAACTGAGCATTTCCTAGTCGCCACTGAGCCTGGGGCTGTTTCTCCACCCAGTTTGGGGTGAGGGCTTTGACAAGGGCCTCTCCGCCTACCCTGTCTTTCTCTGGTCCTACAAATACGGCCGCCCTCTCGCATTGATGTCCGAGGGCTTCCATCAGTGCGGGTCCCTTGAAAAAAATGAGGATTTCAGTTAAATATGTGTAGCAAGTCACTCACCCAGAGGTCCCAGCCCCGCTCTGCTTAATTGTCCCCCCAAATCCTGAAGGGCTTCCAGTTGCTCAGAAACTTGGAAGGCTCTATCCGCCGTCCTCCCTCAGACCTTCCTCCATGGAAAGTGGGGTAAATGGTACCAGCACTAACCTCCCAGGATCGTGGAAGTTGCCTAACACGTGTTCACGCAGGAAACGTGCTCGGAACAGCTCCTAGCACCCAGCAAGCTTTCTACGCAAGGAATGCCCATGCTTTAGCCATTATCGGGAACTTACTATTATTCTGTGATGTTAGCGTGTGGCTCTAGTATTGTTTTCTTTTTTTTTGCACAAATGGTCAAATAGTCCAAAGCAACAAGACATGACTGCAGGATGTGGGCAAACTCCCCGTCTCTGTCTGTCTCTTTATACACACACACACCCACACACACTCTTTGACTCTGAATTCACCGACTCCCGTTCACCTGTGTCTCTGGCCTGGGGGCCCAGTGACAGACCCGCTGAGGTATGAACTCAGAAGATGACCGAAAGCAAGAACAGAGGCTCTTTGGGGCAGATACAGAAGGGGAAGGGGCGGGCCTGCCACCGTGCAGGACTGTGGTTCAGGGAAGGTCTCGACGGTTTTGCGGGAACAGCTCAGTGAGCTCTGGGCCAGCCCTGCCCACCGAAGGGAAGCAGCCCCTGGTCTCCCTCAATGTCTGGAGGATGAGGTGTGTGCGTTGCCTTTTAGAAAATACTGCCCCACACAGGAGGGAAAAGGATGTAAGCTCGGGAAGGACATTCTCCCTGGAGGTAAAGGCTGGGGAAGGCCGGGCTCCCTGCCTCCGGAGGAGAGGAAAGGGCAGTTTTGGAAGTGCCCGGCGCTCCCACCCTTCTCCACCGCCCCCTTTACCGGAAGCCGAGAGCTGGCTTTCCCCTGTACAAGCACCGCAGGACGGTGGGCCGTCTGCCTGTCACCAGCTAAAGAACATTTCTGAGAAAGCACAGCCTCCTTGAGGAATGGGAGAAGGGGGGAAGCCCAGGAGGCCAGGTCGAAATTTCCAAACAGAAAAGGCGTGTCCGTGACCCTCAGAGAGCAAAGAACAGGGCTAGCCAAGGAGCAGCCTGGGGAACCGGGCTGCAGGGCAAGGTGCCCTTGTCTGTGCGGCTCGGGACGCCGGCCCCCTGCGCCTATTTCATGACAAACGCTCCCCCCCCCCATGATGCTTCCACTTCCATTGTCACCAGCTTACGAATTAAAGATGACAAAGGAAAAACATACTTCGGTGGCTGGCCTCTCTCCAGGCAAGAGGGAAGCTTCAGTTGGAATCGCTCTGCACGGGAGGTTTCCTCTTCCTTTTACCCCGTCCCCAGGACAAGTACAGCGCCTCTGACCCTCATCAATGCCTGGCCACCTGGGCCTGGAAGTTGGGCAGATGCCCATCACCCTGCCACCAAACAGAACGCAAGGGTGGGTCCCCTGTGAGCACCTGATGTCTCACCAACAGAAAAGGGACATGTCCAGTTGACAATCGGTCACCGTCTCCGTGCCCAGGCTGGGCGGGGCAGCAGTGCCTGGAGGGCGGGCCCCATGCCGGGGAGGCTCAGCGCTCTCGAGAGAACTGCCTGCCGCTGCGTTACAGCCCAAACCCTGCTGTGGTGCCCAGGAGCCTCTGGAGGTGCTCCCCAGCAGGCTGCCAGGTCTCTCACTGCAGGGCGGGGGTGAAGATGAGCTCCCAGCTACCTCTGGGTTTACTGCTGCTCTCAGGAGGGCTTGGAGAGGACCTCAGACTGGACCCTCACTGCATCTCACAGCATCTCCTGCAGCCAGGCCCCCCCGGAGCTGGCCCAGTCACCCTGGCGCCTCCAGAGAGCTGGCTGGTTCGCACGCTCTGCCCCGATTTGTGTCATTTGGTTCTGTTGGGGGAGCCTGTCCTCCGCGGAGGCTTCTGCTGGGCCGGGGCGGGGGAATTCTGCAGCCCCCCGCACACCCCCAGCCAGTCCCAGGGCTCTGCTCACAGAGGCTGCCTCTCCAATCAGGGTGCGTATCTCCCATCTGTTCTGGAAAAGTCCCCGCAGGCAATCTGGGCCTGCCTGGGAAGCCAAAGCCCGGGTTTCCAGGATGGCTGGGGTCTGTCACAAAGCTCAGCTCGGTCTCTGCACCACTACCGGGAGGCATGTGGACGCCAGTCCTTTGTGTCCGCTGGAAGAGACCGAAGGCCTGTGTGAGGAAGGGGGCCGCCCGGCTGGGACAAGCCATTTCATCTCGTCTTCCTGGAGGGTTAGGCAAGGCGGGACCAAGCCCTGGATCTTCCAGCACATTCTGTGCCTGGTGAGCACCCAGAGGCCCCAGCCACGTGGGGCCTGAGGCTGGATGCAGGGAGCCCGGGCTGAGCCGTGACCTGCGGGCCGGTGGCTTTTGTCCTCAGGGCTGGCTGACCACCTGCAGAGCCGGGCATCCACGGGCGTAGTGGGCGCCCACCTGCCCCAAGACCAAAGCCTCCAGCGCCTTTGGTCCATATCACCCCTTATAGATAGCACTCACCTAGTCCAAGCGCTAGGTTAGACTAGGCTTAAAGTAGCCACAGAGGCAGCACCTGGTTTACTGCTCCCGGTCACTCACAGCCCCCTCATTGCTAAATGATCATTTTCTGTGGCCAGGTCCCCTCTTTCCAAAGCTCTCGTGCTTGAATCACACCCAAAGCTGTTTCTCTTTGGGGCCAGCTGTCGTCACGTGCTAGTAGGCAGGCCTCGTGCAGAGCAGTTCGGGAACTGTTGGCACCTTGTGTGTAAGCCTGGCGTCTCCGCGCTGAGTTGCCCCGGAGACGGGAGAGCTGCCGTCTATTCCTCTTTGTCCCTGGCCCCTCCCCTGTACCTGTCCCTCGGGGTTCACAGACACGACCTGCTCTAACTCCTGGCTCTACCCACCGTAACCAGAAGTCCCAACACTCGGGACTTGGTTTCAGGTCGACCTCCCCACTCTGCTGGGGCCACAGCACCGGGCCTGTCAGCCACGGCGGGGTAGCGGGGGCCCCGTGTGCACGGCTGTACTTGGGTTTTCAGCAAACACTGATTCGGTGTCAGCTAAGTGTCAGGCAGTGTGTTATGTGCTGGGGACACGAGGGAAGAGCCACGGTTCCTGCTCGTGAGGCGTTGGAGGCCTTGAACAGAAGAGGTAGAGCTGGTTCTTTACGCTTGTTTATCATTCATTCCAGCTTTACTAAGGGCCTTTCAGGTACCAGATTCAACACGAGGTCGCTCCAGGTCCGACATGGAATGAAACTAGTCCCTACCCCACAGGAGCTTGCAGCCCATGGGCAACGTTAGATTCAGCAATGCATGCAGCCCAGGGCACCACACACAATGGCAGAAATGTGCACAGTGGACGGGGGAGGGGGGCACCCAGGGGTTATCTGCCGCAGAACACTCCGTCCGGAATTCTGGACATGATGCTGGAGTGGAGTTTTCAAGGGCAATGTGGTAGATCAGAGGTGGCCCCAGGGTCTTTGCACTTCTGCCACTGAGACGTAGACTCTGTCTGTCCTAGAATCTTCGGGGGGCTAATTCGCTTGACCAGTTGGATGCAGCAGAAGTGATGTGCCGGAACTCCCAGGGCTAGGTGAGAAAAAGCCTTGCAGCATTTACTTCCAGGCTTTTGGAACTTGTAAGCAGTCTGACCGTGCTGGGGAGGTGACACGTAGGGGCTCTGACTGGCAGTCCTCGCGGGGCCTGTCCTCCCAGCCAAGGCACCAGACACGCGAGTGAAGCCATCCGGGTCTATCCAGACCAGCCCATCTGCTGGCTGAGTAACACTGAGTGATATCACTGATACCAGAGGAGTAGAAGAATCGCTCAGCTGAGCCCAGCCCAAGTTCCTGATCGGCAACATGTAAGGTGTAAGTATGAGGCCTTGGGGCCTGCACAGCGGTGGCTGGTACCCCTGTGGTCATCCTCACGTAACAGGGGCAGGGAGGGGCCTCTCTTGTCTTCCTGATCGCAGGGCTAGCACAGCCTGCGCCTCGGTTCTCCAGCCTGTCCTCACCTAGGTCACCACCCTCCCTACTCCACAGTTCGGCATTCTTGCATTCACGGATTCATCCTCTGATTTGTTTGGACGATAATAGTTGGATGTCTATTCATTACACTAAAAACAGGTATTAACCACTTGTCAGGCCCTGGGTTCAACACGTACGTGAATTATCTAATGTAATCCTCAGGACATCCCCCCATGAGGTCGTTAGTATAGCCAGTTCTGCTATAACACTCGTTTTAAAAATGAGAACTTGTTTCGACGTAATTAATATACTAGGGAACACCTTGAGCATGGTGTGAATTTTGCGTTTGCTTCCGCGTGATTTTGTCCACACGCACCCAAAGCTAGGTGAACGCAGAAGACTGCACCCAGCCGCCCTGAGCTGCACGGGGATACAAGACGCAAACACACGCAGACCCCCGCCAACACCTCCAGCTACCTGGGTTCACGGCGAACAGGGAGCCACGCCCCTGCACACCAGGTGCTACCACTTTCCGTCCGATTTCAGGTAATCCTCCCCCACCTCACAACAACTCACTCACCGACACCCGCTTCCCAAGCAACTTCAGGTCTTATTCAAGGTAAAGCGCCAGACGTATTCGCAGTGGTTAGGAATTTCTAAACCACGGAACCTGTGTAAACCAGCGCTGTCATTTTTATTAGCTTTGGGTGTGTCCCTAGCCCCATTTTCGCCGTAAGCCCTGTAGTTTTAATCGTGCGATTTTGCGTAGAAGGGTGATTTCCAGGAACGCCCCTGTCGGATTGGGGCAGAACCGACTGTACCCTTATCTCCACTTTAAAGTTGAGGAAAGTGAAATTCCGAAGAGGCTGGTCCGCGCTGGTAAACGTAGGACCCACCTCAGATTCCTGGCTGAGAAGCTGGACTCCGACTGGCCCTGTGCCCCTTCCCCCGCCCCCAGGTGTTCAGCATCCTTGTGATGGGAAAGGCCAGGTGGGGGAGGAGCGCTCGGGACGCTTTCCTCACGGGTCCTTGCTCCCGGCCCCGCCCCCGGAGCAGGGGCCCCGCCCACCTGGCCGCACACCTGCCAGCGCCTCCCACGAGAAGGGAGGGCTGAGCGGCCTCTCTCCCCTCGGGCTCCTCGGCGTGCCGGGCGGGGCCTGGCGCCTGCCCGGGCCTCGGAGATGCTTCTGGAGCCCGACGGGCCTGCAGGCGAGGCTTGGCTGCGGAGAGCCGGCAGGCGGAGCCAGGCTCTCGGGCAGCCCCACGGAATTCCAGGCACAGTCAGGACCCCCCACTTCTGATCAGAAGCCGGGAAGACGGTACCCTGCGGCCTGAGGCCATGGTAAGCTCCCCTAAGGGGAGAGTCAGACGCCGGCCCCTCCCGGCCACTCGTCCTGGATCTAAAGCTCTTCTCCCTCCTTTGAGGGCTCTGTCAGGACCCCGCTTCCCTTTGACAGCTGAGCGCACACTTCCTGGGCCTCCAGGGAACCCCCTACCCCTGCCATCCGTAGGACCCTCTGTGTCGTCAGGCTCAGTGCCCTGTGCTTTCCATGCTCCTTTGGTAATGAACCGTGTCCCCTTTGTGATGACTGGGCTCCCGCGTACAGGCAGATTCCGGTTACGCACGAGCTGCGTTCTCAGGTCAGTTGTAAGTGGGCCGCTGCAATCAGAACGCGTGTTCCCGTAGAAGCTCCTAGGATGGAGGGTGGGGCCCCAGGTGAACGTCTACAGGCCTGACAACCCATAATGCGGCCGAGCGGGGCCAGAGCGGGGCTCTGAGTGCCGGGGCGCGCAGGACGGGGAGAGGAAAAGAGCTGCTTCTGCCTGAGCGCAAGAGCAGCTGTCAGAAGAAACCCAAAACATTGGCAGGGGAGGATGGAAGTGCTTCCATCTCTCCTGCATCGTCTTCCCATTTTCTGTTACCCTCCGCGGCCCCGGGCCAGTTTTGACACATTTTCTGAAGAAATGAAATGAGAAGCGGTCGGGAGTTGTCTTCAAGCAGGCCTTTAGCTACCACGTTGAAGGGGCTTTCGATTTTTTTCCCTTTGCGTCGTAACGGACAGACTTGGGGGGGAGACAGATTTAGATTCAAATATCTGAAGGAAGTTTATTGTTTTTTTTTAAAACTGAAGTATAGTTGATTTACAATATTATGTTGGTTTCAGGTATACAACAAAGTATGTGTATATATTTTTTCCAGATTATTTTCCATTATAGGTTATTACCAGATATTGAATATAGTTCCCTGCGCTATACAGAAAATCCTTGTTGTTTATGTATTTGATGTACAATATTTACCTTGTATGTGTTAATCCCTTCTCCTAATTTATCCCTCCCTACCTTCCCTTCCCCTTGGGTAGCCATCAGTTCATTTTCTATGTCTGTGAGTCTGTTTCTGTTTTGTATGTAGATTCATTTCTATTATTTTTTAGATTCCACATGTGACTTCATAGAATTGTCTTTGTCTGATTTAGTTCACTTATTATGATGATCTCTAGGTCCATCCATGTTGCTGCAAGTGGCATTATTTCATTCTCTTTTATGGCTGAGTAACATTCCATTGTATAAATATACCACATCTTCTTAAACCAATTGTCTGTTTTGGTTTTTTTAAATAATTTTTTAAAATTTTATTTTATTTTTAGCTGCATTGGGTCTTTGTTGCTGCGCGCGGGCTTTCTCTAGTTGAGGCGAGCGGGGGCTTCTCTTCGCTGCGGTGTGCAGGCTTCTCATTGTGGTGGCTTCTCTTGTTGCGGAGCACAGGCTTTAGGCATGTGGGCTTCAGTAGTTGTAGCACGCGGGCTCAGTAGTTGTGGCTCAAGGGTTCTAGAGCACAGGCTCAGTAGTTGTGGCTCACGGGCTTAGTTGTTCCACGGAATGTGGGATCTTCCTGGACCAGGGCTCAAACCCGTGTCCCCTGTTTTGGCAGGTGGATTCTTAACCACTGCACCACCAGGGAAGCCCAAACCCATTGTCTGTTGATGGACACTTAGGTTGGTCCCTTGTACTGGTTACTGTAAATAGTGCAGCTATGAACATTGGAGTGCACATATTTTTCCAAATTAGAGTTTTCACCTTTTCTGGATATGTGCCCAGGAGTGGGATTGCTGGATCATAGGGTAGCTCTATTTTTAGGTTTTTAAGGAACCTCCACACTGTTCTCCATAGTGGCTGCACCAATTTACATTCCCAGCAACAGTGCAAGAGGGTTCCCTTTTCTCCACACCCTCTCCAGCATTTATTGTTTGTAGACTCTTTCATGATGGCCACTCTGACTAGAGTGAGATAATACTTCATTGTGGTTTTGATTTGCATTTCTCTCATAATTAGTGATGTTGAGCATCTTTTCATGTGGCTGTTGACCATCTGTATGTCTTCTTTGGAGAGATGTCTATTTAGGTCTTCTGCCCATTTATTGATTGGGTTTTTTTTTTTAATTGACTTGTATGAGCTGTTTGTATATTTTGGAAATTAATCCCTTGTCGGTTGCATCATTTGTAAATATTTTCTCCCATTCTGTAGGTTGTCTTTTTGTTTTGTTTATGGTTTCCTTTGCTGTGCAAAAGCTTTTAAGTTTGATTACGTCCCATTTGTTTGTTTCTGCTTTTATTTCTGTTGCCTTGGGAGACTGATCCAAGAAAATATTGCTACAATTTATGTCTGAGAATGTTTTGCCTGTGTTCTCTTTTAGGAGTTTTATGGTGTCATGTCTTATATTTAGGTCTTTAAATCATTTTGAGTTTATTTTTGTATGTGGTGTGAGGGAGTGTTCTAACTTCATTGATTTACATGTGGCTGTCCAGCTCTCCCAACAGCACTTGCTGAAGAGACTGTCTTTCCTCTGTTGTATATTCTTGCCTCCTTTGTTGAAGATTAATTGACTGCAGGTGTGTGGGTTTATTTCTGGGCTCTCTATTCTGTTCCATTGATCCATATGTCTCTTTTTGTGCCAGTACCACACTGTTTTGATGACTGTGGCTTTGTAGTATTGTCCGCAGTCTGGAAGGGTTATGCCTCCAGCTTTGTTCTTTTTCCTCAAGATTGCTTTGGCAATTCTGAGTCTTTTGTGGTTCCATATAAATTTTAGGATTATGTGTTCTGGTTCTGTGAAAAATGTCATGGGTATTTTGATAAGGATTGCATTAAATCTGTAGATTGCTTTGGGTAGTATGGCCATTTAAACAATGTTAATTCTAAATATATGAAGGAATTTTAAATGACCCCCAAACTGTTGGAGAACAGCGTGGGCTTCCTTCAAAGACGGCGATGTGTCCCTCATGGCTGCATGTTTGGGAGGTGCTGGAGGCTGAGGGTCATCAGTTGGTCAGAAAGTGAAAGCAGTGAGGGAATGTTTTGGTTGATGGGATGTTTTGGTTGACCCACGTGGTTTAAAAAGTTTGAGCCAACATTAAAGTTTGGGAGCTTATACATAAAATATCAGATTTCTGGTGTCTGCTGAAAAATTAGAAGATCTGCCAACATGAAGCCCTCTTTTCTGCATGTTGACCAATCAGCCAGAGCTAGTGGTCTCTTTCCCTTGACCCGAGGCTACGTTCTCTAATTCCTCAAAGTCTTTCCCACTCCTGCAGTGCAACCTCTTGACCAGGTCGGTTTAGCTCATTTCCATAGCCTGCCTGGCTAGTGCAGGCCTTGGATTTGACACCCCTGCTGTAGAGCTTCCTCTACAGCACCCGCTCAGCCTTACTAGCCCTGCTTTCTAACGGGAACTGCCCACCCAGAGCCCCTGCGGCCAAGACGGCTGTGTTTTGTGTTACGTTCCACCACTTTGGACTGAGCAGTTTGGGTTGACACCGGATCCCAGGGCTATCAATTCACTGACTGATAGTGACACGTAATTACGTCCATCATGGGGCCTGGCGTGGGAAAGTGTGCTGAGCCAATCAAACTTTCCCTCTCAGCTTTCAAAACTGAGAAGTACAGTGTGAACCAGAAAGTTGGCAACGGTTTGATGTCAGGGAGAGGCCAGAGAAGTCACAGAGGGCCACGAGTAAGCTGAAAGTGGGAGGCGGTGGGAAGAAGGGGTTGGTTTTGGGAGGGATGGGAGGGAGTGTATGGCCTGAGAGGCAAGTCTAGTCACTGGTCCCCAGAGCTGTCTTGGTTCCTTAGAGGTTTTCAGCTTCAGACCCAGCTGATGTGTTTTTCTATAATCAGCTCCTATGCCCTGCACTCAGGATAAGCTCATCAGGCCACTGTTCAGGCCTCTGCTAACTGGAGAGTCTGTGGTTCTACAAATTGAGCTTAAGGGTTTACCTCCATGGTATGCGCCCCACACTGTAGGCGCATAACACGTGGTGGACAGACAGCAGGTGCATTAGGAATCGATCTCTAAGACTATTTCCTCTCCTTTGTCTTCAAGTTGACTTTTATTTTAAGTTGAAATATAGTTGATTTACAATGTTGTGTTAATTTCTGCTGTACAGCAAAGTGATTCAGTTATACATATATGTACATTCTTTTTTATATTCTTTTCCATTATGGTTTATCTCAGGATACTGAATATAGTTCCCTGTGCTGTACAGTAGGACCTTGTTGTTGATCCATCCTATAGATACTAGTTTGCATCTGATAATCCCACACTCCCACTCCATCCCTCCCCACCCCCCTCCCCCTTGGCAACCACAATTCTGTTCTCTATGTCCATGAGTCTGTTTCTGTTTCTGTTTCGTAGATAGGTTCGCTTGTATCATATTTTAGATTCCACATATAAGTGATATCATGTGGCATTTGTCTACTTCCTCTCCTTTTGCGTCTGCAGCAAAGGTATGCATACGATTTTCAAGGCATAAACATGCAAGCATCTTAAGATCTAATTTTATTGCATTATCATATTCCCAACAAGAAAAAAAAAGCGTGTAGGTAAAGCTGCTTGTTATATACATCTGTCAGCCCTAATCAGACAAACCCCGCTTAAGTGATAGAAAACTATTCAGAGGTTGTCATCATTCTTGTGAACCTGAAGAATATTTAACTTGTTGATTAAGTACTTAACATTACAAATGAATGCAAAACTGCCTGTCAGTTCTGGTGTGATTATTTTGGAAATGGTGTAAGTGTTCAGGTTGCCGTGACAATGAATGACCTCTGGGATATTTCAGGCTGCCGTGTTGCATTACCTTTTCCGTGGAGTTGCCGTGCGGGTTCCAGGGAGAAGAAAGGAATGATGCGTATTATAATTCATCATAAAGTCGCTGATTTGTCTTCTTTAAGCAACTGCTGTTGAAATGAGATGACGAAGAACTTCAGGCTGTAGCTGCCCCAGCGAAGGGAGCTGAGGAAGGGTAAAGACAGCGTGTCACTGGGGAAAGCTGCCAGCTATGGTGGCGTCTCCCTGGCACCAGCCGAACAATCTGAAACCTGAACAGCCACGTCGATGGGGGACACACAGAGACAGAACAGCTGGGGAACTGAACGAACTTTCCACTTGGTAGCCTAGTCTCTTGGCGTCATAGAGATTAAGATTTTACTGATCTCACTGGACAATTGTTCAAACCTTTGCCACGCTCTGTTTTCGCAGATACTCGTTTCGCGTTCCCAGGGAAAAAAAAAATCCACACCTGCTTAATCATTTCAAACACAATAGATAGAGGGCATTTATTACAAATTAGTGAAAAAAGCGGTCTCCCGTTTTTTGCTAGAATTTCAAAGGTTTCCTCTGTCAGAAAACGATGGCTTGGCAATTTTTAATGATAAAGACAAATTAAAAGGAAAAACTGTCTGAGAGAGAACACGTTTTATTCTCTTTTTACATTTATTTTTAATTTACGTAAAGTGCAATACAGTAAAATTTGCCCTTTGTGGTGTACAGTTGTGTGGGTTTTGACAACTGCATATGCCCACGTATTGTGTTTCCATGAGCAAACTCATATGGGAAGAGTTCTACCAGTCCCAGATTCCCTTTGGAGGAGTAGCCCTTCCCTCCATCCCCACCGCTGCCAGCAGCGATCTGTCCTCTGCCTTTATAGCTTTGCCTTTTCCAGAACGTTATATAAATGGAATCATACAGTGTATAGCCTTTTCGTTTATAGTAACTTAATTTATTAACTTACTTTTGCTAAAGTTCTACCCGATATAATGTTCTGTGCAGAGAGAAGAAAAGTGGGAAAAATATTTGGGGGGCTGGGGGAATCTTGGAAGACAAGAACGAGGAAGTGGGGAAGTGGCCACCAGCCTCACCCACAGAATTATCTTCATCTGTGCAAAGAATGTGTCTTCAAGGAGGTGAGAACCCACGGCAAAGATTTGGACACCCCAACTTAGCTCCCGTGCAGAGCTCAAAGGAAGAACCCGTGGGCTTAGCCTTTGGCTGTCTGTAACTGCTGGGATCTGACCCGGGGCTGGGTAATTAACATGTGTGATCAGCTCCTGTTTAGTTATGAGGGCAGTTGCGGTGTAGGCAGCATCAGGCTGGTGGAGAAAAGCGCAAATGAACTCTGCGGTTGTGCTCCGGAGCGGCCGCCCTTGTTACGCTTTATCAACACAGCAGCTGGATTAGCCCCGCATTCAGTTTGCTTTGCCTCATTACGATAATTGCCTTGTGAACAATGGCATGTTTCAGCGTGCTTCTCCTTACCAGGGGACAGGATTAGTTTGTACAAGTGAACCTGCTGGCGGGAGGGGCAGCTGGCTGGGCTAATATGTGGGTCTTGAGGTTGATATTAATTTTTTTTTCTTTTTTAAGAAAGCATTTGAATTCAGGGCTGAGTTGGGGAAGGTGAGTTTATATCGGAACTATATTCTGCCCTCCAGTCATGCGATGCACACTGGTTGCCTTCCTGTTGGGAATAACGTGGTCAGTTGCATGATGTCCGGGGTCTGGGGCTTAGGTTCCGACTCTTCCATGCATGTGCTAGATGGCTTTAATCCCTCTGCTCTGTAGTCCTGAATTTTTATTTCTATTTATTTAAAAATTGTTTTTCATTGAGGTATAGTTACTTTACAATGTTGTGTTAGTTTCAAGTGTACAGCAAAGTGATTCAGTTACACACACGTATATAAATATATGTTCTTTTTTCACATTCTCTTCGTTATACGTTATTACAAGACATTAGAGTTCCTTGTGCTATACAGTAGGTCCTTGTTGTTTATCTATTTTATATATAGTAGTGTGTATCTATTAATCCTGAAATCCTGATTTATCTCCTCCCTCACCCCCTCGCTATCCGCTTTGGTAACCATAAGTTTGTGTTCTATGTCTGTGAGTCAATTTCTGTTTTGTAAACAAGTCCATTTGTGATAATTAAGTTTTAAAAATCAAGTTAGATCTGCTCTACTAGAGATTCTTGGAAGGCTCGCTATACATCTAGGCCCTGTGCTGGATGTATCCACACACTCACATACGATTAGCCCCATTTTTCAGAGGAAGAGATCTACGTTCCAAGGATTCCCTTCCAGCTTTTCTGCCCCTCAAGGTTTCCCCCGTGTTTGTGGTCTCTTGATGATACTGCCCTTTCAGGAGCTTTGAGAGACACCCTACGAGATGGTCACCGTGGTGACCAGCTTCTACTCAGAGGTGATGACACCTTCACAGGAGTCATACACTATATTTTGTCAAAATCCATCCTCCCAGGACACCTTCTGAGAGCTTCACAGCCACCCTGTGAAGTAGACTAAGGGCAGGGAAGCCACATCACTTGAGCTTCTTAGAGCCTCCTTGGAATGGCCGCTGCCCCAGCCTCTCCATGGGATCCTCCAGCTGTGGCTTGCAAGGAGGTTTAGGAAAGACGGCTGAGCCCTCCCCCATCCTAACACACAAGGGAGTGGTCCCACCTCAGACTCTCTCGAGGGGACCTTGATCCTCACAGCAGTGAGTGAGCCACTGCCTGGGGGTGTGCTGTCCTGTGGCCCCAGCAGTGTCTGAAGCCCCCGTTCGTCTCTTTGCAAGTGGTTATTTCGTGAAGACTGTGTGTGTGTGTGTGTGTGTAAAGTGGGAGGGAAGGTGCAAGAAAAGGGGAAAGACAGTGTGGTCTGTTCCTTGGAAAGTTTGTTGGGAAACAAAACCATGGTCATCTCAAACATGGTGACATTGGTCCTTAGGATGGACACGTCCCCACTGGGCCTGATCCTTGTAGGAGTGGTGGGGCTAACCTGGCAGGAGACAAAAAGCACAGGGTCTGGGGTCAGGGAACTGTGGCCTCAGTTTCCAACTTCCACTTACCTGAGCAAGACCCTGAGCAACTTTCTGTGAGCCTCAGCTTCCCCGTCTGTAAAATGGAGCGTGGGATGAATACCCCCGTAGGGTTAGTGTGGCGAATAAAATCACACCCCTAAAGCTAGTCAGCTGAAGACCATTTGACTCCAAAATCCGCGCTCTTAGGCACTAGATGGATACGAATGATTTCGTGTAAGTGTATTAGATAGATGACCCTGTGTGCGCATGGGTTTCTATGACGGTGAGCTCAGCTGAGAACGAAACCCATCGAAGTTTTTTCAATTCTGAGGGGCCGAGGATAAAGCCAGGAGGCAGCATGTGGGTGTGTAAGCGTTGTTAAAAACTGCTAATAAGCATTTCGAGTACAAGACAGCATCTTGGCTTCAACGAGGCTTCCACTTAGTAGGGCCGAGAGAGAGGTGGTCTTTTGGAGCTTTGTGACTAAGTGGTTTCTACCCAACCTCAGGCAGCAAACGGCGAGCATATAGTGATCCGGACTGAGTATAAAAGCCTGATTATGGAGGGATTATGTGGCCTGGTTCCAGCCAGCTATTATCTAGTGGGTTTATTTATGGTTAGTCAAGTGAGAATGACAACACAGACAGCCACCCTGGGTGTGATATTATGTGAGCAGCGTGGTGTGATCCGAAACCACGTGGGCACCTCCCATCCCTCGGCTACACTGCAATAAGGCGACATAGCAATAAACAACCACAAACAACGTACATGTCCTCCCTAAGCCGTTACCCTCACGCCTGCCAACAAAACCCCTGAACCGTGGGTTTTCAATGCCTGTTTATAAGAAACCTGCCAGGTGCTCTTTTAAAAAAGAATATTAAAAAATTACCTAAGTTATATGTGTTTACGATAGAAAAATGGGAAAATACGGTTAAGAAAAGGAACTATAATAATAGTCACCTTTAAGCCCCCTCCCCCTCCCCGCGAGGTAGCCATGGCTAACATTTCGGTGTGCGTCACTTCGGGATCTTTTAAATGTCCGTGCACACGTACGCAGCACATGGAGAGCCACGTGCGTATGTTTATTTATCGGAATGCGTTTGCTCCACACGCACGGTTTATGAGCTGAATGCTTCTCGTACTAGCTCATGGATGTTTCCCAAGTTAGGAAGTCTTTGAGGTCCTGTGTCTCTTTATAAGGGGAGCTCCCTCCAACATTAGACATCGATCGTGTCCCTACAGAGCGTAGCCTTCCCGGCCCCCGAGTCTACCCTTTGGGTGGAGTGTGAATTCAGGGAGCTTGCGTTGGCTATTGGAGCCCCACGTGCAAGAAGTCAGCTTCCACAGACACTGAATCAGAACCAGGGCTCTCGTGGCTGCCTCCTAAAAGTGGACTGGTCAGCTCAGCCTACAGACACCCTGGGCCACATGTGCACATTTGCAATCCCAATAAGGCATCAGACCCTGAGCAGAGAATGGGCAGCATAGCCTGCGAGGCTGGGAGATGCTTCTTCGTCACTTCTTTGGCAAGGGACCCGGTCTTCTTACCTCCGACCTACCACAAACCTGCAGCTCTATTCCCTCCGCGGGAAACCTCCAGCCTGTGGACCCAACTCGAGCGCGACTTACTAGCAACCTCTGTGTCCCTTTGCTCTTTTAATTGAAGTATAGTTGATTTACAATATTATGTTAGTGTCAGGTGTACAACATAGTGATTCAGTAGTTTTGCAGATTATACTCCATTATAGATTATTACAAGATAATGGGTATAATTCCCTGTGCTGTAAATATATCCCTATAGCTTATTTATTTTATACAGAGTAGTTTGCGCCTCTTAATCCCCTACCCCATCCTGGCCCTCCCCCTTTCCCTCTCCCCACCGGTAGCCACAAGATTGTTTTCTATATCTATCAGATTATTTCTGTTTTGCATATATTCATTTGTATTATTTTTTAGATTCCATATGTAGTAATGTCATACAGTATTTGTCTGGCTTATTTCACTGAGCATAAAATATTCTCCGGGTTCATCCATGTTGCTGCAAATGGCATCATTTCGTTCTTTTTTATGGCGGAGTCGTATTCCATTGTATATATGCACCACATCTTCTTTATCCATTCGTCTGTTGATGGGCATTTAGGTTGCTTCCACGTCTTGCCTATTGTAAATAGTGCTGCAGTGAACATTGGGGTGCATGTATCTTTTGAATTACGGTTTTCTCAGGGTATATGCCCAGGAGTGGGAGTGCTGGGTCGTAGGGTAGTTCTAGTTTTAGTTTTCTGAGGAACCTCCATACTGTTCTCCACAGTGGGCTGCACCCACTTACATTCCCCGCAACGGTGCAGCAGGGTTCCCTTTTCTCCACGGCCTCTCCAGTGCTTGGTATCTGTAGACTTTCTGATGTGAATTCCTCTGCTCTCGAGGGCTTTCGTGCCAGGTCAGACCAGTGAGTCTTGGTGCCTTGATTCTGACACGAGCTAATCCTTGAGGTTCAGTAGGAGAGGGTTCTGATGTCATTTCGAAAGGAAATGGATGGAATTAACCACAAGTTATCAACCTGCAAAACCTAGAGATTTCAAAAGTGCTCGCCAGCAGGTAAGGGTGGACTGTTTCTGAGGTGTGGGCTGTCTTCCTGGCTCCTTGCAGGGGTTCCTCCAGCCTCCCCTGGGGTTGGGCGGGGGGCTGCCTCTCAGCCTGCCGCTGAGCCCCAGCGGTGGGCGGGGCTGTTCCCTGCTGCCACCTGGCCGTGTGCTCAGGGCTCTCGGTGGCAAGGGATGCTCGGCCGAAGCCGCCGAGGCCTGAGGAGGAAAGAATATACTGGGGGCTTCGTGCACTGGAGCCCCGGGAAGGACGGGGGTGTGGGCAGGCCCCAGGTGGCCTCGGGGCTGGGGGGCCCGCCGCCCGCCTCCTGCCTCTGCTGTTCCCCGAGGGCCCATTTCATTCTCTCCGCGAGAGCATCTCTGTAGCTTCTGCCAACAGGGCCCTCGGGGCCGGGGAGGGGTGTCCGGCCGGCCTGGTTGGGGTCCCACAGCCCCGGCGGGTGGGCACGGGTACCGTGACAGCAGCCCCTCTACCGCATCGTGGATGGAATGCAGGGAAGGGTCACCGAAAGGCAGTGGCCCTTTCTCAGAAGCGGGCAGATATAAAAGGAGGCAGACTCAAGCCTTCCCATCCAGCTTTATTTTTCAGCTCTGTGAGACAAAAGCCGCCCTCACCCTGGTCTCTCCTGGGTCCCCTTCATCCCCCGACCACCTCTGGTCACTTGCTCTTGCCTATGCTGGTTCCCAGGCCCAAAGGCCTCCTCCCCTCCCCGTTATGCAAATCCCGCCCGGTACCCGGTACCCGGTACCCGAGGGCTGCATCGCATCAGGCAGTCAGTTCTCCCCCACCTCTTGCAGCCTCTGTGTGTCTCCTTGCCCCACTTGGAGTGACAAAGTGCCTCGCGTTCTGTTCCTTCTCCTGTTTCCTGAGCCTGTCTCATCTGCACGGCCCTCGCTTGGCCCCTTGCAGGGAGAGCTGAGCCCTTTCCAGCTCTGCTTCCTCGTTTCCACGACAACTTTAGCCCGTCTCGCTCTGGGAGCTCTTCCGCTTCTCCTGCACACTCGCCCCTGGCATCCATCCTCCCCACCGGCCGCCTCTTGGGTCTTATCTCACTCGACCTTTCAGAAGTTCAAGTTTTCAATGAAAAGCTAACCACTCTTTCTGCCTTAAACACTCTCTTCTCTGGGATTTCATGACACCAAGCTCTCTTGTTTCTCCCCACTTCAGATACTCCTAACTCAGTCTTTTTAATTTTTTTTTTTTTTTTTTTTTTTTTTTTTTTTGCTGTACGCGGGCCTCTCACTGTTGTGGCCTCTCCCGTTGCGCAGCACAGGGTCCTGACGCGCAGGCTCAGCGGCCATGGCTCACGGGCCCAGCCGCTCCGCGGCATGCGGGATCTTCCCGGACCAGGGCACGAACCTGTGTCCCCTGCATCGGCAGGCGGACTCTCAACCACTGCGCCACCAGGGAAGCCCAGTCTTTTTAATTTTTAAAAATATTTTATTGGAGTCTAGTGGATTTACAATGTCGTTTTAGTTTCAGGTGGACAGCAAAGTGATTCAGTTATACATATACATCTATTCATTCTTTTTTAGATTCTTTTCTCACATCCGTTGTCACAGAATATTGAGCAGAGTTCCCTGTGCTCTACAGCAGGTCCCTGTTGGTTATCTGTCTTATATATATAGTAGTGTGTGTATGTTCATCCCAAGCTCCTAATTTATCCCTCCCCCGACACTTCCCCTTTGGTATCCATAAGTTTGTTTTCGATATCCGTGAGTCTGTTTCTGTTTTGTAAATAAGTTCATTTGTATCACTTTTAAAAAATTAAATTCCACGTACGAGTGATATCATATGACTAACTCAGTCTTCTTTTAAAAAAACCAGATTCCTTGTCTTCTATGACCAAGGCTCCTGCCCTCTTTCTGTCTCTTGCCGCATCACCGTCACCAGTTCCATGCCAATTACGTGCCCTTGACTCCCAGATTTGTACCTCACCTGCCTCTCCTGAGCTCCAGCCATATATACCCTGCTGTCCAGTTGACGGCTCGACTTGTGTGTCTCACGAAGTGTTAGTGCGATAAATAAGATCGTGTGCTAAAGGTAACCAACTGATTAACGTGCCAATCTCCAAGTTCAGACGTCCAAAAATGAACTAATTCCCCAGAAATTTGCCTCTTGTCCAGGCTCCCCTCTCTGAGTAATGGTGCTTCTGTATCCCCAGCTGCTCGTGCCAGAGCCCGGTTTGACACGGTCCTCCCCTGTGCTACCCGAATCCATCACCAGGTCCCAGCTCTGAGCTGCATCACGCTCGTCTCTTTCTCTCTGTCGCCACTGACACCTCTCATTCTTCACCACCATCCTCTCACTAAACTCTAACTCACCTGTTTTCTTCCTAGTCTCCCTTGCCATCCAGTAGCCAGGGACCTCTTCCCGTCATCCCTCTGCTCCAGGGGGGAGTTATTGCTCTCAGAAGAAAATCCCAAATCCAAACCCTGTCCTATTCAGAGCTGATGAGATGCCAACCTCCTTCTCCAGCTTTATTTCCACACCGGCCTCCTGCCGACACTCCCAGCCGCACCGACAATCTTTGCGTTCCTTCGGCCTCCCAGCCCCTTCGGCCCTCGGCCCCTCCCATGGCCTCTCCCATGTTCCTCAGTCTGGAACTTTCTTTCCTCACTCTTTTCCTGCATCTCTCAGGACAGCTTAGGTCACTCCTAAGAGAGGCCGTTCCCTCCCTTCCGCAAACTGAGCTGAGACTACGTATGATTCTCTGTCACAGTACTTCTCCTTTCCTACGTAGCATTAATGACTTTTTGTTCTATGTTACTTGTGTGATTGTTTTATTATATATTACTTGTGTGTCCCACTAAACGTCCCGCTTCACGAAGGCAGGGGGTCGGTCTTGTTTCCCCAGGAACGCGGTGTCTGCGCGATAAAAAAGTATTGAATGAAGGAATGAATAAATAAATACAACTACATTTTAGTATCCCCCCAGGGACAGAGTGGTTTTTCATTGTTTTCACCCTCAGTCAAGAGTTTAATAAATACGTATTGACCTCAATACTGTATTGTGAGAAAAAAAAAACAAAACACAGGAGTAGCAACAACAAGAACAAGGAAAAGAATTACAGCGTTAGAAGTCTGTGTGATGGAATGAAAGTCATGGGCTCTAATATAATTAGTCTTGGCAAATGAGGGACAGGATTACACCCACAGGATCCCTGAGTTTGTGAAATAGCAATGTGCTTAATAATGTAAGTTTATTATGTTTGGAAATAGCAGATGAATTGGACGCACCTCTGGGTATCTGGCATCGTGTAGACAAAAACATCTGGATGATTGGCCAAACGCTTCAACTTAACTAATGTGTTTTGGAGCTGTGTAAACAGTCGCAGAATGACTCTGAAATTATGTTTCTTGGGAGGTGGCCACGTGAATAAGTGGAGAAGGAGAGTTCTCTTTCCAGAAAGATGATGGACTAAGAGACCTGAACTCCCTCCTGTCCCAAACACACAGATGTTCTGGGTAGGTGTGACCCTTGAAAATTGCACAGCTGAGATCATGAGTCTCTGAAACAAGGAGACTGAAAATGAGAGCAACGTGGGCCCATGAACTGACCTGGGAGTTTGTTTTCGGTCCTAGTAAACCTGGGGGCTTGGGTTTGAGTTTGTTTTCGGTCCTAGTAAACCTGGGGGCTTGGGCTTTAACACGCATTTGAGGACAGGAGACAAGGTCTTGGAATCCTGAGAAAGGTCTATGTCAGGACATTTGAAGAGCTGAACTCTCAGTGGAAAGGGGGATTAGGAGAAATCTGGCTCTTGGCACAGGGAGGAGACAAGGAAGCTGCCTCAGCTTGAGTTGAAGGAAGCAGTCTCCCTAGAGAAAATTAAGCCCTGGGCTTGCCCTTGGGTTTTGGGTCCAAAACATGTCTTTACTCCACTCAGAAAACCTGCAGATATCTCTGCAAGGCTCAGGAAAACTGTGAGCAGAGAAATAAATATGCAAATCTGTCCCAGAGTGGACACCCCTGGAATGTCTGTCATACTAAGTCACCCAGCAGAGGTACTCTGACAGCACTGGCCTCACTGTGCCTTCTCAGAAAAGAAGCCTCATTAACGGTGAGCTCATGAGTTTAAAAAATTAGGAAACATACAGTGAAAGAATTTGCTGTGAGCAAGAGACAGCAGACACAACAAACAGCAAGATTCCAGTCCCATGAACTCAAGCTAATAAAGGCACAATCAGAGGGGGAGAAAGGTATGGTAAAGATGCTTAGAAGCATAATGGATGGAATCAAGTCCTGGAGGGAGGATCAAGATGCTGTAAGTAAGGAAGGTTTGCAAAATAATGAAATAGGCCTTCTAGAAATGTGAAACATATTCATTGAATGAAAGCCTCAGTGGATGGATGGGACCCTGAATTAGCTCACTGGAGGAGAGACTTGTTGAACTAAAGATTAGAGGCTATGACCTAGAACACAGCACAGAGCTAAGATGGCAAATGTGAAAGGGAGTTTAAGATAATGAAAATGTCCAATACAAAGCTAATAAGAGTGCCGGTATGTACTCACTGGTGGTATCTCTTAGCTAATAAGACCTAAACAGAGAGAAGGAATCAGAGGAAATATCTGAGGAGAAACTAGATGATTCGGAACTGATTAAAGACATGAATCCTCAATGGAAGAATTCCAAGAATTCCCAAGCTGGGTAATCCCACACCTAGAGACTTCCTTGAATAACCATTAAACACTAAATAAAAGGAGAAAATCTGCAAAGCAAAGAGAGAGATGAGATCACATACAATGTACCAGTGATTAGAATGACAGCAGACTTCCCAATGCCAACAACAGAGATCAGAAGAGAATAGAGTTATACTATTAATCAAGAGTGAGGGGAAAAAAATGAAAACCGTTTTAGGTAAAAATCATGTAGAGAATTTGCCACTCACAGACCTTCATTAAAAGAATGATCAAAAAATGTGTCTAAGAAGGAAGTAGATGGAAGGAAGGAGAAGCATTTACTGGGTAAAAACAATAATGAAGACTTATTTGGGGACTGTTACAACGAGATGGATTGATTCACGTGTTTCAGTGATTAGAATGGACATCTTTGGAGGCCGCTAGTCTGCCTGTCATAGTGTGCTTGGTACGTTTACTTTCAGCATCCTCGTGGGCATGTCACCGGTGGTATCTCCTTGTGGTTTTAATTTGCTTTTCCCTAGTGACCAATGATGTGGAGCATATTTTCATTTGTTTATTTGCCATTTATATATTTTCTTTTGTAAAGAGTCTGATCAACTTGTTTCCCATTTTTACTGGCTTATTATCTTTTCTTTAGTGAGTTTTAAGTTTTCTTTGTATATTCTGGATTTAAGTCCAGAACAAATAAAAGTTTTATGAATATGCTTCCCAGTCTGTGGCTTGCTTTTTAATTGTTGAACACTGTCTTTTGAAAAGCAAAAGGTTTAAATTTTGATGAAATCCAATTTTTCAAGGATTTCTTTAATGGTTCTGCTTAATTTAGCCTACCTAAAAGGTCTTAGCTTAATTCAGAGTCATAAACATTTTGCCATATGTTTTCTTCTAAAAGTTTTATAGTTTTGGGTCTATATTTAGGTCTGTGATCCATTTGAAGTTAATTTTTATATAAGGTGTAAGGTAAGGGTTGAGTTTCATTTTCTTGCATAGGGATATCCAATTATTCCAGCACAATTTGTTGAAAAGACTGTCTTTTCCCATTCAGTTATTTTGGTACTTTTCTCTTAAAATAACTGACCATGTATGTATGGTCTATTTTGGGAGTCCCTATTCATTTCATTGTCGATACCACACTGTCTTATTTACTAGACTTTATTAGTAAGTCTCTAAATCAAAATAGTATAATCCTTCCAACTAGTTCTTTCTCAAAATTGTCATGGCTACTCTAGATCCTTTGCATGTCCGTATAAATATTCAAATCAGCTTATAAATTTCTACCAAGAAAAACTCTTCTGGGATTTTATTGGCATTTCCTTGAATTCACAGATTAAATTCAACAGGAACTGACAGCTTAACAATATTGAGTCTTCTGATCCATGAACATGGCATATCTCTCCAATTTTTTATGTCATCTTTAATTTCTCTTGGCAGTGTTTTGTAATTTTGGGTGCATTGGTCTTGAACATTTTTTGTTGTTGTTGTTAAATCTCTCCCATAAAACTTTGTACATTTTTATGCCATTATAAATGGTATTGTTTTTCAATTTCAGTTTCCAGCTGTTAGTTCCAGTATTTTGTATGTTGACCTTCGTTTCCAGCAGCTTTTTTGTAGATTCTTTAGGTTTTCCTCCATAGATGATCATATTGTCTTTATGCATTTTATTACTTTTTGTTGCTTAGTTTCTTTGGCTAGGTACTCCAATATAATGTTGAAGAGAAGTAGTAAGAGTGAATACTATTGTCTTGTTCCCAATCTTAGGGATAAAGCATTCAGTCATTAAAGGTGATATCCATTGTAGGTTTTCATATATGTCCTTTATCAGGTGGATAAAGTTTGTGTAGAATGGGTACTGTTTCTTCCTTTAAAGTGTATTAGAGTTCACCAGTGAAGCCATCTGGACCTGGAATTTTCTTTGTGAGAAGGGTTATAACTACAACTTTATTTAAAAACAAACAAATACTGGGCTGTTCTGCTTATCTTAGTTTTTGAGTGGGCTTTGGAAGTTTGTATATTCCAAGGAGTTTGTCTATTTGATTTAATTTGTCTAACATATTGGTGTAAAATTGTTCATAATGTTTCCTTATTGTCCACTTAATGCTGCTGGATCTATAGCAGTGGCTTCTCTTTCATTCTTGATATTGGTAATTTATCTTTTTTTTTCTGACCACTTTGGCTAAATGATTGCCAATTTATTGAGCTTTTAAAATGACCAGCTTTTGACTTTGTTTTCCTTAATTGTTTTTAAGTTTCCTTTTTATTTCTATTTCATTGATGTTTGCTTTTTTATTACTTCTTTCCTTTTGCGTATGCTGGGCTTAATTTGCTCTTTTTTTTTTTTTTTTTTTTTTTGCTTTCTTAAGGTAGATACTTAGTTAGCTGACTTGAAACTTCTCTCCCTCATGAGAGCATTCAGTGCTGCAGACCTCCTCTGACTGCTGCCCTGGCTACACCTCGTAACTTTTGTTACGCTGTGTTTCCATTTTCATTCAGTTCCAAATACTTTTTCTTTGACTTGTAAGTTACTTAGAAGTGTGTTCTTAAAATCTTGAGTATTTGATCATACTCCAGATATATTTCTGTAATTGATTTCTAGTTGTGTGGAATTACACTGTGTTCAGATGAAGCGCTTTGCATGATTCCAATCCTTCTAAATTTATTAAACTTACGTTATGGCTCAGAATTTGGTTTATCTTGGAGAATGATCTGCAAACCCTTTAAAATCATGTGCGATCCTGCTGTTGTGGGGAGGAGTATTCTCTAACTGATCAATTAGGTCAAGTTGGTCAATAGTGTTATCAAGTATTCTAGATAATTACTGATTTTCTGTTTGTTCTAACAATACTGAGAAAGGAGTGTTGAAATCTCCAACGATGATTGTGTACTTGTCTACATTTCCTCTCACTTCTACTAATTTTGGCTTCATGTATTTTGAAGCTCTGCTATTAGGTACATTCATATTAAGATTTATTATATCTCCATGGTGAATTGACCTCTTTATCATTATGAGATGTCCTTCTTTATCTCATATAATCTCTGATAATATTTCTTTCTCTGAAATCTGTTTTACAATAACATAGCCCCTCCAGCTTACTTTTATTTTTTTTCAAGTGAGAGAACAATGTATTAAACAGGATCTCATCCATGTGAAGTTGGCAAACCAAATCATTAACATGGTATATCTGGGGGGAAAGGAGACAAAAGAGGGACTTTTGTTTTGACTATATATTTGTCATTGAATTTGAGTGTGGAGCCAGGGGTGATTTTTAAAATATCTTTTCTGTATTTTCCAAATTTCTTACAATAAACATATATTAGTTTTGTAATAAATGTCACCCTTTTAATAGTTGAAACCAGTTCATTCATCACCAGTTCACTCATCTTTATACTTCAAAACAGCCACAAGATTAATCAGCTGTATCTGTTATGAGTTTATCATTTAGTCCATAAGGGAAATGGCATATACTATTATTTATAGAACGTGGTTCTCCTCTTCTGCTGTTTATCAATGTTTGCCTCACAATAACTTTTTCTTTATGGTAAGTGTATGCTTACTATTATTAGCCAGCTGACTTTTTTTTTTTTTTTTTTTTTTTTGCGGTACGCGGGCCTCTCAATGTTGTGGCCTCTCCCGTTGCAGAGCACAGGCTTCGGACGCGCAGGCTCAGAGGCCATGGCTCACGGGCCCAGCCGCTCCGCGGCATGTGGGATCTTCCCGGACCGGGGCACGAACCCGTGTCCCCTGCATCGGCAGGCGGACCCCCAACCACTGCGCCACCAGGGAAGCCCGCCAGCTTACTTTTGATTACTGTTTGCATGGAGTATCTTTTCCATCCTTTTATTTTTATTTATTTATTTATTTTTAATATAAGTTTATTTATTTATTTTTGGCTGCATTGGGTCTTCGTTGTTGGGTCTTTGTTGCTGCACGTGGGCTTTCTCTAGTTGCGGTGAGCGGGGGCTACTCTTCGTTGTGGTGTGTGGGCTTCTCATTGCAGTGGCTTCTCTTGTTGCAGAGCTTGGGCTCTAGGCACGCAGGCTTCAGTAGTTGTGGCATGCAGGCTCGGTAGTTGTGGCTTGCGGGCTCTAGAGCACAGGCTCAGTAGTTGTGGCTCATGGGCTTAGTTGCTCCGCGGCATATGGGCTCTTCCTGGACCAGGGCTCAAACCCATGTCCCCTGCATTGGCAAGCGGATTCTTAACCACTGCACCACCAGGGAGGCCCCATCCTTTTATTTTTAACCTTTCCGTGTCTTTTCTAAAAATTAATTAATTAATTTACTTATTTATTTTTGGCTACATTGGGTCTTCATTGCTGTGCATGGGCTTTCTCTAGTTGTGGCAAGTGGGGGCTACTCTTCATTGTGGTGCGCAGGCTTCTCATTGCAGTAGCTTCTCTTGTTGCAGAGCATGGGGTCTAGGTGCATGGGCTTCAGTAGTTGTGGCACGTGGGCTCAGTAGTTGTGGCTTGCAGGCTCTAGAGTGCAGGCACAATAGTTGTGGCGCATGGGCTTAGTTGCTCCATGGCATGTGGGATCTTCCCGGACCAGGGCTCGAACCTGCGTCCCCTGCATTGGCAGGCAGATTCTTAGCCACTGTGCCACCAGGGAAGTCCCTCTCTCTGTGTCTTTACACACAAAGTGGATTTCTTGTAGACAACATATGGTTGGGTTTTGCTTTTTTTCCCCAATATGACAATCTCTGCCTTTTAACTGTGGTGTTTGGAACATATGCTTTTAATGTATTTGATTATGTCATTGGATTTAAATCTATCATCTTACTATCTCTTTTCTGTTCATTCCATCTTTCCTATGTTTCTTTTTTCTCCTTATCTGTCTTCTTTTGGATTAGGTATTTTTAATGATTCCATCTTATCTCCACTTGTGGCTTATAACGTATGCCTCTTTTTTGTGTGTGGTTGATCTAGGGTTTAAAATGTACATTGTTAACTTATAACTGTCTATCTTCAAATAACATTAAATCACTTCAAGTCTGGTGCAGGACATTTATAACATTACAGTCAGGTTTCCCTTGCCCACCCTTGCCCATCCTTTATGCTGTCGCTATTCTTAATTATCCTACATAGGTCATAAACCAAACAATATACTGTTATTTCTTTTATTCAGTCAGCCAACTATCAATTAAAGAAATGTTAAACATGAGAAAATCCTTTTAAATTTACCCATTTTCCCCATTATGGCCTGCTTCGTTCCTTTTGTATAACCATCTGCCGTCTGGCGTCGTTACCTTCTGCCTGAAGAACTTGTGTTGATGTTTCTTGTAGTGTAGGTATGATGACAATTCTCTCAGCTTTTATTTGTCTCAAATAAGAATGAATGCAAGGAAGAATGAGAGGGATAAATGTAAACCTAAATATTTTACTAATTGTGATACATTTTAATATCATTTTGATGCATTTTGTATCAGACTGGATTTTTTTTTTTTTTTGATGTGGACCATTTTCAAAGTCTTTATTGAATTTGTTACAATATTGCTTCTGGTTTTTTTTTTTTTTTTTTTTCTGGCTTTTTTGCCACGAGGCATGTGGGATCTTCACTCCCCGACCAGGGATCAAACCCGCACCCCATGCATTGGAAGGCCAAGTCTTAACTACTGGACCACCAGTGAAGTCCCCAGACTGGATTTTTAAAAATCGTGTTCTGTGCTTTTTACAAGAAACATACCTAAAACATAATGACACAGAAATGTTCTCAGTAAAGATACATACTAATTAAACTTATGAAACTACATTAATAACAGATAAAATACACTTTAAGGCAAAAAGCACTATTAGGAGTAAAGAGGTTTGTTACATAATGATCAAAGAAAAATTCAGCACAAGACATAAATCTGAAGTTTTAAGTACCTAATAATTTAGCTTCCGATCTTATAAATAAAAAATGGACAAAATTATAAGGACACATTCACAAAACTACAGTTTGGTAGGAAATTTTAACACCGTTTCCCTAGTCATTGATGAAATAGGCAAAAAATTTAAATGATATAGGGATTTGAATAGTGTAATGACAAGGCTTATATATTGAATATAAATCTATATCTATATATCTATCTATATGTAGAGAGAACTTCAGATCCAACAATTAGAAAATACACATTCTTTCATTCATGTAATTTATAAAATTTATAAGATTTATAAAAACGGAGAAAACTTTTAAAATGTTAAACATTTAATATCCCCCATGTTCTCTACAACAAAGGAAAAAAAAGAAAAAAATAAATACCACAAGAAAACAAAAACCAACATTGGTAAAATTAAAAACCCAGTTCTAAATAACTAATGGTCAAAGAAAGAATCATAATAAAAATTTTAAAATTAAATTAAACTTGTGGGATACAGCTAAAACAGTTTTTAAAAATAAATCTATACCTTTAAATGAATATAATAGAAGTGGAGAAGTATAATTATTAATAAAAAAGCAACAGATTAAGTAGAAAGTGTAAGAAAAGAAATAATCAAGATGAGAACAGAAATTCACAAAATAGAAAACAAAGATAGAATTGAAAAGATTGACAAATCAAACAGCTGGTTCTTTGAAAAGACTACAAGGATAAAAATATCTCTAGCAAGGTTTAGCTAGGGAAAAAAATAAGGATACTTAACATATATATGATTAAGTATATACATATATATAATCATATATACAATATATACAAAACATATATAAGCAAATTCTATGAACAAAAACATGACAACTGAAATTAAATAGACAGTTTCCTGGGAAAATTTAACTTCTAAAAATCTACCCAGTAATAGAAAACCTACCTGGGTCTATAACCCAGAAAGAAAATGAAATTGAAATTAAGTATCTGCTTGATTCCTATCCTTTGTAAAAACAAAATCCACTGAGTTCTGGCAACACTCTAAGGGACAGATACTTTCTATGTTATGCCAGTTGTTCACAGAATATTAAAATAAAGGGAAAGTCCCCCTCCAACTCATTTTATGAGATTAGTGTAACCTTGGTACCAAAACTCAGAGAGGAGTAATAAGTAAATCATTGACAACCTCAATTATGAATATTGATACAAAATTCTACATAAAATATTAGTAAAATAAACCCATCAATATACAAAATACATTATTATCAAATTCTTGGGTTTTCTGAGAATACAAGAGTCACCCACTTTAATAAATTAATCATTTCAGTAGATGCCAAAAATAAATTTTACGTAATTTAAAACCCATTCCTAACGAAAATCCTTAGTACACTGTGAATAGAAGTGAACTTTCTTAACCTAATAATCTACCAAAACCCTATGGTAAACATTATACTTACTGGAGAAATATCAGAAGCATTCCTTTTTAAACCAGGATAAAGATGAGGCTATCTGCCGTCACAACTTATGTTTAACATTAATCTTGAAGTTCTAGCAATAAGAAAAAAGAACTGTATTGATTGGAAAAGAAAAAAATCCTAACTAGTAATAGTTCAAGATTACACGTTTATTTGCAGATAAACTATTAGTTGAGTATGAGTATCTAAGCTGTTTAGACTATTAACTAAACTGCGGACAAACTAATGGGAGAATTCAGCAAGGTTGCTATGTAAGGCTTACGTACAAAACTTAATAGTTCTTCTATATACCTGCAATAAACTCTTAGGAAATGCAATTACAGACAATATTTTCTATAGCAACAAAAAATAGCAGTAGGATATGATGTGACAAAATAATAGGTCTTTATAAAAAATTATAAAATGTATCAAAAAATATCAAACAAGACCTAAATAAGTGAAGAGATACTGTCATGATGGAAAGGCTCAATATTATAAAGTTAATAGTTCTCCTAAATTAATTTATATATGCAGTGCAATTCCACTACTGACTGGGAATTTTCCAAATTGATCCTAAAATTATTATGGTAGAGTGGAAAAGGCCGTGAATAGCAAAGGTAGTTTTGTGGAAGATGAATGGTGGGCCAAGGTGGGGGATTGTTGTAGATACCAAGACATTGTGAAGTTATGACAATAAAGACAGTAGAAGGGGTGAGGGATGGACGAACAGACCAGCGAGACAGAAAAAGATCCCATATTTGGTAAGTAACTTGGCATTTGACAGAAGTCTCATTACCCATTAACAGAGAAGACATGGACTCTTCAATAAATAGTGCTGGGACAATTGGCTCTCTAGAGAAAAAGAAAAGTACGTTTTTATGTTACTTCAGTCCCAGATCACAGACCTGTATGAAAAGCTATAAAACTTTTAGAAGAAAACCTGCCAGAATACTTCTATGACCTCAGGGTAGGGAAGCTGTTCTTAGGATAAAAAAAGCACAAATGACACAGGAGAGGCTTGGTCATTGGATCAAATTAGTGTTAATCCTGCATCACAAGTGAGACCCTAGACAAAAAGACACGCCCCCGAGAGGGATAACGTATCCGCAGTCCCCGCGAGTGACAAAGGGTGAATCCACCCCGTATAAAGGAATCATATTGTATAAATGAATACAGTTAAGACAAATACCTCCACAGAAAACTGAGCGAAGGATGTGACCAGACCACTCCAGAAAGGAAACCAGAGTGCGCAATGTGGAGATCTCAGCCATAGTAATAATCTGGGAAAAAAAATTAAAATGGCAACAGGTTATCATTTATACCCTTCAGAAAGGCCAAGTTTAGAAGTCTGATAAAAACTGGCAAGGATGTGGGGGAATGGAAATCCCAATAGCCTGCTGGTGGGAGTATACATTAATACAATCCCAGAGGGAAGTGGGGTGCTCTTGTGTTTGAAGATGTGCATATGCTACGACTTGGCAATTCTTAAAGGAGCCATGAGCAAGGCTGTGCATGGCAGTCCGCCCTCTGTGTAGCAGAGTCATTTCACCAAGGATAATACCACATGGTGTTTAACCTGAAACACGTGGTCTAAATTACCAACCATGCTCCCCACCCCCAAATACACACTTCTTATCCCCTTGTCTTCCTTAAATGTTCTCCTGAGCACTTACCACTGCCTTAGTATATTTCCATATATACAATACTTCATACAAATCAGAGTATATATTTTACTTATCTTTTTTATTGTTCATCTCATAGAATAGGGGTTTTGTCTCTGTCCCTTTTTTTTTCAATTTCAGTACCCCCAAAAGTTGCCTGCTTTATTGTAGGCACCCTATAACTATTTGTAGCAAAAATAAATAAGTGAAATTGCAAAAACGTAAGAAACTTACGGCAAAAGGGTGTGGGTACCACACATGTAAATTTGAAAACACATAATAGCACAAAGTTTGTGGCTACCTAATGTGTATGTATTAAAAAGAATTAAAACATGCATGTTCACTTCAAGATAGTAGCTCCCTCTGGGGAGAGCATGTTGGGGAGGCTTTGGAGTGGGACTTTGGTCCCATCTATAACATTGCATTTCTTAGCGAGTCCAGTGACCTGATGCAAATGTGGCAAAATGTGAACTTCTGTCATCTCCGGTGTCGGAAGCATTTTATATATATTTTTAAAGTTGCAGGTAAATAAAGAAAGAAGAGAAAGGTTGTCAGCTTATCTCCTTGTATTAAGGTTGTTCCTGGGGTTCTGACGCTAAGGCCGCCTTGGGTAGATGGAATTCTTCACGTTAACCCCCCTCTCCTGAAGGTCACAGACGCCACCCTAGGCCATCACGAACAGGTGTTTCTGGTTCTCTTCATGTTGAAAGATCTAATTCCGCCGTGTCTTATTTAATCAGGGCTCTCTTTTCCTGTGAGGAGAGGCCATCAAGTAACCGGAAGTGAGCCCTTCCCCGCAGTCAGCCCCAGCGGCCTGTCCCCCTCCCTAGGGCGGAAGAGCAGACACAGTCACCTCGTTGATCAGATGATGGGTGTCTGCCAGCGAAACAAGGCTGGAGCAAACACAGACATTTATTAACACAGATAAGTTTTTATTGCATTAAGAGGGAGTACTTAGAAGGCAGACTCTAGAGAGTAAAAGGATTAAGTCATCTTGAAACACTGTTCTCCTGTCACGGGGGCTAGTAAAGCATCCTCGTGGCCATCTGATTCTGACTCTGATTCCGACCCACTCAAGTGCGTGGCGTGGCAGCCAGTGGCGGCAAAGCAAAGCGCTCACAGGCAGTTTCCAAGAAAAGCCTCTGTTGGTGAGCGTCAGAGATCACCTACCTACAGGACAGTGCAGTGACCAGAGTATCCAGAGAATACACTACTCTGATTCCAGAGGAGGGTGACATGTAAGGTACCAGGATTTATTTAATTATTAAAAATACATTAGAAGTGTCGATGTACTTTCCTTCCTTGATCAGTTTCTATCAATAAGGTTACACGATATTCCATAAAATGTCCACCATCTTCAACCGTGTCGTGGTCATTATTATCCTCATTGTACAGAAAGGTGTGAAGCTCCAGGGAGGTTAAATACTGCTGGTCGTGGGGCAGGGGCGGGACTCCGGTGCCAGTACTTTCACCCCTTTCCGCTGCTTCTGCCCCTCCCCCTCTAGCCTCCCCACCCGCCCCGACACAACACAGATCTGCGACTCTTCGATGACCAAGCATCTTCGGCTCACATTGTGAACATGAAATTGTGTGTGAGGGATGGTTGAACATGTATTGAACTCAGATAATACTATATAAACTGCTATTCCAGTGATCATTTCTCTTTTCCAAGATTTCTAATTGGTTCTCTTTCCCTGTCCATCTTTTTTTTTTTTTTTTGTCTTATAGACCTGGTTATTTATTTAGTCCAGGGCCCAAGCAAGGTTTACACATTACGCTGTTTTTTTTTTTTTTGTTTTTTTTAACATATTTATTGGAGTATAATTGCTTTACAGTGGTGCGTTAGTTTCTGCTGTATAACAAAGTGAATCAGCTATACATATACATATATCCCCATATTTCCTCCCTTTTGCGTCTCACTCCCACCCTCCCTCTAGGCGGTCACAAAGCACCGAGCTGATCTCCCTGTGCTATGCGGCTGCTTCCCACTAGCTATCTATTTTACATTAGGTAGTGTATAAATGTCCATGTCACTCTCTCACTTCGTCTCAGTTTACCCTTCCCCCTCCCTGTGTCCTCAAGTCCATTCTCTACATCAGCATCTTTATTCCTGTACTGCCCCTAGGTTCTTCAGAACCTTTTTTTTTTTCAAATTCCATATATATGTGTTAGCATATGGTATTTGTTTTTCTCTTTCTGACTTACTTCACTCTGTATGACAAACTCTAGGTCCATCCACCTCACTACAAATAACTCAATTTCGTTTCTTTTTGTGGCTGAGTAATATTCCATTGTATATATGTGCCACATCTTCCTTATCCATTCATCTGTCAATGGACACTTAGGTTGCTTCCATGTCCTGGCTATTGTAAATATGCTGCAGTGAACATTGTGGTACATGTCTCTTTTTGAAGTATGGTTTTCTCAGGGTATATGCTCAGTAGTGGGGTTGCTGGGTCGCATGGTAGTTCTATTTTTAGTTTTTTAAGGAACCTCCATACTGTTCTCCACAGCAGCTGAATCAATTCACACTCGCACCAACAGTGCAAGAGGGTTCCCTTTTCTCCACACCCTCTCCAGCATTTATTCTTTGTAGATTTTTTGATGATGGCCATTCTGACTGGTGTGAGGTGATACCTCATTTTAGTTTTGATTTGCATTTCTCTAATGATTAGTGATGTTGAGCATCCTTTCATGTGTTTGTTGGCAGTCTGTATATCTTCTTTGGAGAAATGTCTATTTAGGTCTTCTGCCCATTTTTGGATTGGGCTGTTTGTTTTTTTGATATTGAGCTGCAAGAGCTGCTTGTATATTTTGGAGACTAATCCTTTGTCAGTTGCTTTGTTTGCAAATATTTTCTCCCATTCTGAGGATTGTTTTTTCGTCTTATTTATGGTTTCCTTTGCTGTGCAAAAGCTTTGACGTTTCATTAGGTCCCATTTGTTTATTTTTGTTTTTATTTCCATTTCTTTAGGAGGTGGGTCAAAAAGGATCTTGCTGTGATTTACATCATAGAGTGTTCTGTCTATGTTTTCCTCTAAGAGTTTTATAGTGTCTGGCCTTACATTTAGGTCTTTAATCAATTTTGAGTTGATTTTTGTGTATGGTGTTAGGGAGTGTTCTAATTTCATTATTTTACATGTAGCTGTCCAGTTTTCCCAGCACCACTTGTTGAAGAGGCTGTCTTTTCTCCATTGTATATTCTCACCTCCTTTATCAAAGATAAGGTAACCATATGTGTGTGGGTTTTTTTCTGGGCTTTCTACCTTGTTCCTCTGGTCTATAAGTCTTTCTTTATGCCAGTATCATACAGTTTTTTTTTTTTTTTGGAATCATAAAGTTTTAATGACTGCAGCTTTGTGGTATAGTCTGAAGTCAGGCAACCTGATTCCTCCAGCTCCATTTTTCATTCTCAAGATTGCTTTGACTATTCATGGTCTTTTGTGTTTCCATACAAATCATGAAATGTTTTGTTCTAGTTCTGTGAAAAATGCCATTGGTAGTTTGATAGGGATGCCATTGAATCTGTAGATTGCTTTGGGTAGTATAGTAATTTTCACAATGTTGATTCTTCCAATCCAAGAACATGGTATATCTCTCCAACTGTTTGTATCATCTTTAATTTCTTTATCAGTGTCTTATAGTTTTCTGCATACAGGTCTTTTGTCTCCTTGGGTAGGTCTATTCCTAGGTATTTTATTCCTTTTGTTGCAATGGTAAATGGGAGTGTTTCCTTAATTTCTCTTTCAGATTTTTCACCATTAGTGTATAGGAATGCAAGAGATTTCTGTGCATTAATTTTGTATCCTGCTACTCTACCAAATTCATTGATTTGCTCTAGTAGTCTTCTGGTAGCATCTTTAGGATTCTCTATGTATAGTATCATGTCATCTGCAAACAGTGACAGCTTTACTTCTTCTTTTCCGATTTGGATTCCTTTTATTTCCTTTTCTTCTCTGATTGCTGTGGCGAAAACTTCCAAAACTATGTTGAATAATAGTGGTGAGGGTGGACAACCTTGTCTTGTTCCTGATCTTAGAGGAAATTGTTTTAGTTTTTCATCATTGAGAATGATGTTGGCTGTGGGTTTGTCATATATGGCCTTTATTCTGTTGAGGTAAGTTCCCTCTATGCCTAATTCCTGGGTAGTTTTTATCATAAATGGGTGTTGAATTTTGTCGAAAGCTTTTTCTGCATCTATTGAGATGATCATATGGTTTTTCTCCTTCAGTTTGTTAATAGGGTGTGTCACATTGACTGATTTGTGTTTATTGAAGAATCCTTGCATTCCTAGGATAAACCCCAATTGATCATGGTGTATGATCCTTTTAATGTGCTGTTGGATTCTGTTTGCTAGTATTTTGTTGAGGAGTTTTGCATCTATGTTCATCAGTGATATTGGCCTGAAGTTTTCTTTTTTTTGTGACATCTTTGGTTTTGGTATCAGGGTGATGGTGGCCTTGTAGAATGAGTTTGGGAGTGTTCCTCCCTCTGCTATATTTTGGAAGAGTTTGAGAAGGATAAGTGCTATCTCTTCTGTAAATGTTTGATAGAATTCACCTATGAAGCCATCTGGTCCTGGGCTTTTGTTTGTTGGAAGATTTTTAATCACAGTTTCAATTTCAGTGCTTTTGATTAGTCTGTTTGTATTTTCTATTTCTTCCTGGTTCAGTCGCGGAATGTTGTGCTTTTCTAAGAATTTGTTCATTTCTTCCAGGTTGTCCATTTTATTGGCATATAGTTGCTTGTAGTGATCTCTCATGATCCTTTGTATTTCAGCAGTGTCAGTTGTTACTTCTCCTTTTTCATTTCTAATTCTGTTGATTTGAGTCTTCTCCCTTTTTTTCTTGATGAGTATGGCTAATGGTTTATCAATTTTGTTTATCTTCTCAAAGAACCAGCTTTTAGTTTTACTGATCTTTGTTATTGTTTCCTTCATCTCTTTTTCATTTATTTCTGATCTGATATTTATGATTTCTTTCCTTCTGCTAACTTTGGGCTTTTTTTGTTCTTCTTTCTCTAATTGCTTTAGGTGTAAGGTTAGGTTGTTTATTTGAGATGTTTCTTGTTTCTTGACGTAGGATTGTATTGCTATAAACTTCCCCCTTAGAACTGCTTTTTCTGCATCCCATAGGTTTTGGGCCATTGTGTTTTCACTGTCACTTGTTTCTAGGAATTCTTTGATTTCCTCTTTGATTTCTTCAGTGATCTCTTGGTAATTTAGTAGTGGATTGTTTAGCTTCCATGTGTTTGTATTTTTTACAGTTTTTTTTTTTCCTGTAATTGATATCTAGTCTCCTAGCATTGTGGTCAGAAAAGATACTTGATACGATTTCAATTTTCTTAAATTTACAAAGGCTTGATTTGTGACCCAAGATATGATCTATCCTGGAGAATGTTCCATGAGCACTTGAGAAGAAAGTGTATTCTGTTGTTTTTGGATGGAATTTATATCCTATAAATATCAATTAAGTCCATCTTGTTTAATGTATCATTTAAAGCTTGTGTTTCCTTATTTATTTTCATTTTGGTTGATCTGTCCTTTGGTGAAAGTGGGGTGTTAAATTTCCCTACTTTGATTGTGTTACTGTCGATTTCCCCTTTTATGGCTGTTAGTATTTGCCTTATGTATTGAGGTGCTTCTATGTTGGGTGTAAATATTTACAATTGTTATATCTTCTTCTTGGATTGATCCCTGATCATTATGTAGTGTCCTTCTTTGTCTCTTATAATAGTCTTTATTTTAAAGTCTATTTTGTCTGATAGGAGAGTTGCTACTGCAGCTTCCTTTTGATTTCCATTTGCGTGGAATATCTTTTTCCATCCCGTCACCTTCAGTCTACAGACTATGTGTCCCTAGATCTGAAGTGGGTCTCTTGTAGACAGCATATATAAGGGTCTTGTTTTTGTATCTGTTCAGCCAGTCTATGTCTTTTGGTTGGAGCATTTAATCCATTTACATTTAAGGTAATTATTGATATGTATGTTCCTATTACCATTTTCGTAATTGTTTTGGGTTTGTTATTGTGAGTCTTTTCCTTCTCTTGTGTTTCCTGCCTAGAGAAGTTCCTTTAGCATTTGTTGTAAAGCTGGTTTGGTGGTGCTGAATTCTCTTAGCTTTTGCTTGTCTGTAAAGGTTTTAATTTCTTCATCGAATCTAAATGAGATCCTTGCTGGGTAGAGTAATCTTGGTTGTAGGTTTTTCCCTTTCATCACTTAAATATGTCCTGCCACTCCCTTCTGGCTTGCAGAGTTTCTGATGAAAGATCAGCTGTTAACTTAGTGAGGATTCCCTTGTATGTTATTTGTTGCTTTCCCTTGCTGCTTTTAATATTTTTTCTTTGTATTTAATTTTTGATAGTTTGATTAACATGTGTCTTGGTGTGTTTCTCTGTGGATTTATCCTGTCTGGGACTCTCTGTGCTTCATGGACTTGATTGACTATTTCCTTTCCCATATTAGGGAAGTTTTCAACTATAATCTCTTCAAATATTTTCTCAGTCCCTTTCTTTTTCTCTTCTTCTTCTGTGACCCCTATAATTCGAATGTTGGTGTGTTTAATGTTGTCCCCGAGGTCTCTGAGTCTGTCCTCAATTCTTTTCATTCTTTTTTCTTCATTCTGCTCTGTGGTAATTATTTCCACTATTTTATCTTCCAGGTCACTTATCCGTTCTTCTGCCTCAGTTATTCTGCTATTGATTCCTTCTAGAGAATTTTTAATTTCATTTATTGTGTTGTTCATCGTTGTCTGTTTGCTCTTTAGTTCTTGTAGGTCCTTGTTAAAGGTTTCTTGTATTTTCTCCATTCTATTTCCAGTGGATCATCTTTACTATCATTACTCTGAATTCTTTTTCACGTAGACTGACTATTTCCTCTTCATTTGTTTGGCCTGGTGGGTTTTTACTTTGCTTCTTTATCTGCTGCATATTTCTCTGTCTTCTCATTTTGCTTAACTTACTGTGTTTGGGGTCTCCTTTTTGCAGCCTTCAGGTTCATAGTTGCCATTGTATTTGTTTTCTGTCCCCAGTGGGTAAGGTGGGTTCAGTGGTTTGTGTAGGCTTCCTAGTGGAGGGAACTGGTGCCTGTGTTCTGGTGGATGAGGCTGGATCTTGTCTTTCTGGTGGGCAGGACCACATCCGGTGGTGCGTTTTGCGGTTTCTGTGAGCTTATTATAATTTTAGGTAGCCTCTCTGCTAATGGGTGGGGCTGTGTTCCTGTCTTGCTAGTTGTTTGGCATGGCTTGTCCAGCACTAGAGATTGCTGGTCATTGAGTGGAGCTGGGTCTTAGTGTTGAGATGGAGATCTCTGGGAAAGCTCTAGCTGATGGATATTATGTGAAGCTGGGAGGCCTCCGGTGGTCCAGTGTCCTGAACTCAGCTCTCCCACCTCAGAGGTTCAGGCCTGACACCTGGCCGGAGCACTGTCAGCCACACGGCTTACATGTAAATGGGTTAAGTTCTCCAATCCAGAGACACAGGGTGGCCGGCCTTCTGAGCTCCTCTCGGTCCTCCAGCCGGGTGTCGTCCTCCAGGCCTGGGTGATATGGACAGCCTGCTTTGGATCCAGGTCCAGCTGCATTCCCTAACGTCTAGAAGAAGCAGCTGACACCCCCATCCTCCCCTATCCCTGCCGCAGTTCATCACGATCCTGTCCATCTTTTCTTGTTTCATTGCTTCCTAGTTTTGTTTCAGAAAGTCTTGTTAATATTCTTGCCTGGCCCTCCTTTATGTCTTCAAGAGCTAAACGTGCTCATGTAAATGCCTTTGGAGAGAGTGCTTCTATTACATGCATTTACACAGAGGAGGTTTCTCTGTTGATCATTGCTTGTGGGAGCCCTTTCTTGGGGCTACATTTCTGGCATTCTTTAGAACTTTGTTTGCAGGGTGGCCTGGACTGGAAGTTGTTTCTGATTTCTCTCTCCCTGGTTTTATGGTTGCCTCCACCGTGCACCTGAGATGGCCCGTGTCCCTGACTTGGGGCTCTGTTCCTTGGTGGTAGGAACCCAGGTGAAGCTCTCTCTGATTCTTCCTCAGCTGTGAGCATGCTTTATGGTACCAGCCACGCTCTGCCCTTCCTGCCTTACTCCCTCGAGCCAGCTCTGGTTTCGCACCAGGAAAGGGAGGCCTTCAAACCCATTCCCCTGCAGGATTGAGTTTGGCCTCCTCTGCCTGGAGCCCCACAGACCTGTGACATCAGCATTCACCACTGTGTGTCTGTTCAATTTCTAGTCCTTGTTTCTTTTGGTTCTAATCGTGACCCTGTCTTTTTTATATAAAGAAAAATTCATCTCTAAGTGTCCTGCTTAGAGAACAGAGGGGACTCCAAGGGTAAACTCACAATATCACTTTGACCTGCAGCCCCAAAGCTGCTATTAATTTCTGTTTTATTTTTTGAACAGGAATGAATGTTTTGTTTAGCTGTTTTTCCTGTCTCCTTTTATTTTTGTTTCACCTAAAAGGAGAATGCAGAACATACTCCACTCCCGGTGGAAAGTCTCGATTTCTGAGGGTATTGGCAGGACGGCGTGGATTTTTTTTCAGCGTTTTATGGTAGCACATTCAGCTGCAACGGGTGGAGTCTGGCCCATTCCTGTATTAAGAGGGCTAAAAATTGGAGGAAGGGAGGGAGGGGATGAGAGCTACATTCCACGCCTTATCTTTAGCATTTACAAGAACCATATAAATGTATTCAAAACCCCTCAAGCAGGAAGAGAGTAGTAAAACCCATGTGTTCATAGGAAATTCCGGGGCTATTTGCTCTGCAGTGGGGTTTGGAAAGAACCAAGAGGTAAATAGCCAGAAGGGAGGTGGCCTGGGGGCCTAGAGGGGCCCACGGTAGCTCCCCCCGGGGCCACCATGCCGGGTCACCCCTCTCCAGCTTCTCCTGGGTCCCTGTGGATGCAGAGCGACATTTGTGAGCCAGGATGGGTTGGTGGCCTGCTCTAGGCCTGACGCCTGCATCCTTGTGTCTGGATTTTAAAGGGTCTCAGGGTTGAGCAGTTGGGGAGACTGTCTTCATACTTGGCCGCCCTCCACTTTCCACAATAAAATAGACAAATATCTGAATCTTCAGGCAGCATGGCGCAGAGCTCGAGAGCACAGACCTAGGAGTCAGGAGAACTAGGTCAGCCTCGCAGCCTGGCCACTCACTGAGCTGTGACGCTGGCTACTCAGTCTCCCTGGATCTCAGGCCCCTTAGCTGATGGTAAAATGGGGCTAAGTATCTGGCTCAAGGGAAACCTCTTGTGAAGATTAAAGGAAGGAATGCGTAGTAAGCACTTAGCATAAGGTAAATTGCTCTGATTTGCATTATTTTATCATCTGGACTCAGAAAGGCATGGCAGGCAAATTAGAAAGCCAACATTTTTGTTCCTGAGCCAAGTTCCGAGCACTAAACTCTCCCTCCCCCGAGTCCCCACCCCAGCCCTAACCGGGATGCTCTTTCAAATGAATCTTGTAATTCTAATTGCACGTCTGTGTCTCTTAAGGCTTATTGGGTCTTGATTCCCGTTCCCAGTCTACCTGAAATGCCACTGTTTCCATTAAAGTCAATGAAAGAACACATCTCCCCAGGGACTCAAAAGCCTGCTTGCCCGGCGGCCGTGAGGGCCCTGAGCCTGGGTGAACCCGAATCTCTTCACACTCCCACCCCCACCCTCAGCCCACTGAGAAAAGACACTGTCCAAAGGAAGCACTAGTGACCACTCGGATCTGTGGGTCCCGTGCTGCAGTGCTGCCCGCCCCACAGCCTCCACCCTGGAGGAGCTACGTGGAAGGTGAGAAATTGTTCTCTCCACAAACTGCAAAGGGCCCTGTGCCTCCGTTTTCAGCGTGAACCATGTCTGTTGAGGAGAATCACAGAACTGCCTCTAATATGACTCCTGCTGTAATGGAAGCGAGGGCGAGAATATTTGTGCCTATTTTCAAGCACCTTATAGCTAGACTGTTTGTGCTCCAGGAACGTAAATATGGTTAATCTTCAAAATAGGGTTAATCTTATTTATTTATTTATTTATTTATTTTTTGCGTTATGCGGGCCTCTCACTGTTGTGGCCTCTCCCGTTGCGCAGCACAGGCTCCGGACGCGCAGGCTCAGCGGCCATGGCTCACGGGCCCAGCCGCTCCGCGGCACGTGGGATCTTCCCGGACCGGGGCACGAACCCGCGTCCCCTGCATCGGCAGGCGGACTCTCAACCACTGCGCCACCAGGGAAGCCCGCATTTTGGCATTTTTAAAGAATTGATTCCAGGGCTAATTTGTATATTCCTTTGGCTTTTTTTTTTTAACTAGAGACAGAATCTCATTCATAAAGTGGAGATAAAAATAATACTTCTATTGTCCTGATGAACAAAGGAAAACTATGTAGGATTTACTTGGCAAAGTGTAAAACACTAAACAAATCTTATGTTTTAAAAAATTCTCTGAGGGTGGATTAGAATTTTTAAATGGCTCCAAATCATTATGAATGAAAGCTATTAAACTAGATGGATAATCAAACTAGGTAGTGTCGTGTAAGTGGTCCAAAACTAGGAGTGACTAATGCAATGGGGTTGACTTTCTTGGTGGTTTAACCTTGACTCTGAACGCAATTCCAGAAGGATAGCTTTCAAGATTAGAATAATGCTACAAGGCAACGCCTTTTTATTTTTTATTTATTTATTTTTTTTCTGCTGCAGCATGCGGCATGCAGGAATCTTAGTTCCCCGACCAGGGATGGATGGACCCCTCGCCCCCTGCCTTGGGAACACAGAGTCTTAACCACTGGACTGCCAGGGAAGTCCCCAGGCAACACCTTTGAAAGACACCATTGGTGGACATGCTCTGCTTGTTAACATTGTAGCCCCATTTCCATGTATGGGACTTTGGAGGGTGTGGGTCCCCTAAGGCAGTGACCATCCCTAATCCTTGCCCCCAGAACCTGGCACGGCAGCTGGCAGGAGACAGGTAAAGAACAGATGTTGGTTGAAAATAAAGCTTTTTCAAGGCTAAGTATGTACATATTTATAGAAATATTGATTTTTAAAATATTTTTATAAATAGCAAACAAGATTTGAAAGCTTTATTTCCCTCATATCTTTGCTCTTTGTCTCAGGTTTTCAGATGACCCAGAGACGCTAAGCGCCTCACACATAGTCACACAGTAAGCACATGGCAGGGTGAGGACCAAACCCGGGGCTGCTGACTCCCGGCTCAATGCTCCTTGCATCCTACCTTGTTGCCCAGGACCCAGGCCAACTTCCTGGACATGTGGCCTGTGCATTCACCCAGGGCCCCATGCTTGGTTTAATAATCTGCTATGCCTGTCTTGATATTTTTAATAACTTTCAAAAAAGGGGCCTCACCTTTTCATTTTCCTCTGGGGCCCACAAATCATATGGCCTGTCCTGCCAGGACCTTTGTGGGTATGATTCAAGGATTCCTCATGTCTCCTTGGAGGACTGTGTTCCAGAACCACGACTTTCTAATGCTCTACCTTGAGGATCAAAGACAGAAGCTGACAGCAAAGGAGGATGACCCAGGGCTCGCTCTCCTTGGCCTTGGCTTCCCTTTGGTGCTCTATTCATGGTAACTGCTTACCGGTGACGTCTTCCAGGCCAGCTCTTCCTGGGGCACCTCCCTGTGCTGGGAGGTGGCCTGGAGCAGATGCCGTCGGCCAGCGTCAGGGTAGCTGGTGGAAAAGTGAAGAATCCTCTCCCTAGGCACAAGCACTGCTGTTTGGTATATTGCCAAGGGAGTTTAGCTATTGGTTGTGTTTATTTTCCTACTGACTCAGCTGATTTTGCAGTGAAATGCCTGAAATGAACCGTTCTTCTCCACGTTGCGTGGGGACAGCTGTTGGTTTTTGTTGTACAGGGTTAGTTTCTTTTCTGGTGGGATCTCGCCAGGCCATAGGCTCAGCTGGTGTGACTAAGCGTGGAGCCTACTCATAAAAGCTAAGTTATCAGCTTAACCGTCTTCTTCCCTCCAAGGCAGTCCTCGGCAGTGCTAGGAGATGGATGGCGCCTGTCCACGCTCCCCCCTTTCCTCTGGGCATTCCCTGACATTCTTCCTCATACATAAAGTGCCCGCACGCTCAGGGCCACCACCACGGCCCCGCCTCGACCTAGGACATTGCTCTGCATTTTCAGTGTTGCTTCCCCATCGGTTTACCTGTGCTGGTCCTTATTTCCTTGGAGATCGTGCTCTCTGCCACCTGACGGCGAGTGATCTGCAGCTGATGCCTTTATCCCAGTGCCTGTCTGTGTCGGCACGAGAACCACCCAGGGGCTCACCGGTGACTGTCCTCTGGGTCATCGTTGGTGGGTGCGATGCTCTTAGGAAACTGGACTCCCCAGAATTGACACATAGGACAGAGGCCACACTTCTGAGAACAGAGAGAACTTACGCGTCAGAGGCCAGTCATCACTGTAACTGAGCAAGGACAGGTTGGCCTCTGGGGACACGGACCCACAGAGGTCTGTGGCAATGGCGAACAACCATGAGTTCCCAGGGGCAGGAGAGACAGGAAACCAGTGGGCGTTGCTTGACCTATAGCAGTAAACGAGATCGGGGGTACTAGGCAGAAGGTGATGGCGACCACGAGGTGGACATGGCCATCCCTTGCCCAGCGTCCGGGACTAAGCCTGTTCTCAGACCCAGAAGCCAGTGAAAGGGGAGGCCGGGCTTCCAGAGGAAAGACCCTGCCGCACCAGCCAGGTGTGCAGCGTGGATATCCTCTGATCTGTCCCCAGAGGAGCCGATGGCTATTCCAGAAAACACACACTGGAAGAAGGGATCAGTCAGGGTTTTGGAGGGCTTTCGGACCCATCACTCTCAGACGCATCAGTTACCTGTTGTGTCACAAGTCACCCAACACTCAATGGCTTAAGATGACGGTTATTGTTATTATGTCGCTATTTCTGTAGGTCAGGAATTTGGGGGCCTTGTGAGGCATTATTGCCAGGAAGCAGCCCTCGGCCGGGGATGAACAGGAGCTGAGCCTCAGGGGCCCGTTGGGTAACCGCGCCGGGTGCTGGCTCTCTCCCTTCCAGCCCCGTGGGCCCACTTCCTGTTGGTACCTCCTGAGATATGCCCCCCACACACTCGCACCCCTGAACCCAGCCCAAGATGCAGGCCCTCGCGGAATAGGGTGAGGGCCACTCTCTCACCTGCCTGTCTTTGGGGCAGAGGAGGGCAAACCTGAGGACAGGCTGCAGGAAGAGCCCGTGGGTTTTAGCTGCCCTTTAAGGAAAGTAGTGAAAAATCAGCCCTTCCCGGGATATGCTGCTACTCAGAGTAAGGGACAGCATCGCTGTCACCCTCACCGCAGGACACAGACCAGGGGTTGGTGACTGACTCAGAGACAGTGATGCCACAGGTTGGACACTTCAGAAGTGGATGGTACTCCAGACTGTGTGATTATGCTGACAGATGAGCCCAACAGACCCGCTGTCTGGGAACGTAATGCTGGGCAGACAGAGAGGGCAGGTCAGTGACTGTGTCTGGCTCCGACTGCCCAGCAGGTCTGTGGCACACCGCAGGCGGCAGTGCTGCACATCCCATCACCTAGGATGTGCTGGGCACCTGCTGGCCTTGTGACCTAACGCGCCACCTGCAACATCAGCATCTTTCCAGCCAAGGTCTGAGTGACGTCCCAGCCACAGTCCCAAGGCAGCATCGCCCCTTGGGTCCATCAAGGGGTAGCACAGCCAACCCTCCCTCTCTCCAGCCAGGTGGCCTCCATGGTGCTTCTCCCGTGCAGGACTCCAACTCCAAGGGGATGCTCTGAGCAGGAAGGTGGGAGGCCCAAAGCTCCAAGTCCACATTGCTATCCGCATGTTTTCCTGCGGAACCCGGTGCACTGGTTCTCAGCTCGGCCCACCCAGTATTCTCATTGAGGGGCTTTTAGAAAATATATATTTGCCTGGGTCCCACCCCTAGAGATTTTAACTCACATGTCCTGCTTTGAGGCACAGGCACTGCCGAGTTTTAAAAGTTCTTCAGGTGACTTAAAAAGAAGACTTTATTTTGGGATTTCCCTGGCGGTCCAGTAGTTAGGACTCCGCGCTTTCACAGCCGAGGCCTTGGGTTCGATCCCTGGTCGGGGAACTAAGACCCTGTAAGCTGGCAGCGAGGCTAAAAAAAACCCCAAACTTTATTTTGAAATAATTATAGATGCGTAGGAAGTTGCAAAAAAAAGTCCAGAGGGGTGCTGTTTCCTCTTAACCCAGCCTCCCGAGTGGTAACATTTTGTGTAACTACAGTAAACTGTCAAAACCAGGAAACTAACCCTAGTACAACGCACAAAGTGTGTGCAGGTGTCACTGGTTCTGCCAGCATTCTGCGTGTGTGCCTGTGTGTGTCTGGGCGCATCTCTGGGTGCGTAGACCACCTTGCACCAGCCAGCCTTCAACTCTCCGCACTTCAGTTCCATCGTTTATAAAACCAAAGAGCTCAGTTCTGTTGTGTCTGAGGTCTCTTCCAGGTCCGTTGGTGAAAATCGGGCAACTTGGGTTTGGTTGCTCTGAGTCGCACGGGCAGAGCCCTGGGGTGGGTGTGGTTGGGGCCTCTCGAGGGGCCTGCCACTTGCGGGTGGTGGCCTAGGAGCCTATGACCTTGACCAGTTGGTTCCTCTTGACCAAAGGGGCCACAGCCTCATTGCTCATTGGCTTTGCAGGTAGAATCTTGCTTGGCAGACTCTTGGGTGAGGTTAGGCGCCCCCGGTAAGAAACCAGGACCTGAGTCACAGGGGCTCCAGGGAGACTCGGGAGTGTCCAGAGATCAGGAAGGCGGAGGGAGCTCCCAGGCCTTCAAGGTCAAAGGTCAAGAGTTGAGGTGCGAGTTTCAGCCCCCTCCCTGGGTAGAATTAACATTGGAGCTTCTTTGGAAACGACTTAGAAAACTGCTTTTGGAGTCAGGCCAGATGTCACTCTTTACTAGCTCTGTGACCTTGGGAAAGTTGTTGCATAGCCCTGGGCCTGTTTCCTCGTCTCTAACGGGAGGGTGACAGTGTCACTCACCTCCTGGAGGAGCTGGGGCTTAGGCGACATATAGCCCCAGTGCATGCCTGGCGTAGAGCAAGTGTCCTGCATGAACCATGTGCTGCCTTCCTCCCCTCCCCGCGCTGTATTCTGATGCTTTGACATCTGGGGTCTTGCTGACCCGGAGGGACTGCCCTTCCCATGCTTAGCCAGTTCCTAGAGACAGTAAACAACCTGGCTGCAAGTGCAGTCTTCAAATACAGACCAGCCGGTCCAGAGCCACACACCCAGCCACTTTCTTAATCGGCTCCTGCACTCGGGGCTGCTCTCGACCTGCCCTGATCACCCCGAGGCCAGGTACCAGGCAACTGAGGCAGCCCCTATGGCTCAGCCTGCGGAAGTGATGCAAGCCAGCCAATCCTAAGCTGCTTGGCTTCCCTCACCCTCCTTCCCACGGGAACCACAGTAAAGGCTCCTCCCACATTTCCCCTCCCTGGCTCTGTCTCCTGACAGGTGCTTCCCTGTGTGACCCCGTGGCCCCCCATGGCACGTGTGCATCCTCTTCTTGAGAACTGTGACAAACTGTCGTTTCACCGGCAACCCCTCCTGATCTATTGGCCTTATCGTACTTCAAATTTTCTATTAATACACTACTTTATTAGACTTTATTTTTAGAGCAATTTTAGGATCACAGAGAAATCGAGTAGGAGGTGGAGGTCTCCCATATACCCCCTTCCGCCACACGTGCATGGCCTCCCCCATATCAACACCCCGACCAGAGCGGTACCCTTGCTACAGCTGATGAGCTACACTGACACATCCTGATCGATACACTATATTTTAAAACATCTAAAAATGCGCACCACTAATGCTGCTTGTGTATACTTGTTTGCGTTGGTTCGTTTGTCAGTGTATTCGTCTAACCTTCCTGGGATGACAGACCCCAAAACAGAGGTAGTCCCCGCCTGGGAGGCATTCTGGGTCACCGATAGTTGGAAGCATTAGGGGATGAGAGCAAAGTGCTGGGACAGGGGCAGAGCAGGTGAGCAGCTGGCAGCCCTTCTGTAGCTCATTTTTCAAGGAGAGATCGTCAGAGATGATCAGTTTACCAGGAAAGTATAACAACTTGGAATCTTTATATGTCGTTTTCACCTACCAACATCACCTTCAGATACCTAAAGCAAAAACTGACAGTCATAAGGAAAAGTCGACAGATCCACATTCATAATGGGAGAATTCAAAATATTTCCCTCACAAAACGGCAGATCAAAATTGTACCAAATAATTGGTAACGATAGAAGATCTGAACAACGCCATTAGTAGATATATAGAGAGAACCCTTTACCCAATACTTTAAAAATAAACTTTTTTCTTCAAGTATACATGGAGCATTTTCTTTTTTTTAAGTTCTTTTTAAAATTCATTAATTTATTTTTTTTCAGTTTTAATATTTTGAAATTGAAGTACACTTGATTTACAATGTTGTGTTAATTTCTGCTATACAGCAAAGTGATTCAGTTACATACATTATATGCATTCTTTTTTATATTCTTTTCCATTATGGTTCATCATAGGCTATTGCATATATTTCTTTGTGCAATACAGTAGGACCTTGCTGTTTATCCATTCTGTATATAATAGCTTACATCTGCTGACCCCAACCTCCCACTCCATTCCTCCCCCAACCCCCTCCCCCTTGGCAACCACAAGTCTGTTCTCTATGTCTGTGGGTCTGTTTCTGTTTCTTAGATAGGTTCATTTGTGTCATATATTAGATTCCACATATAAGTGATATCATATAGTATTTGTCTTTCTCTTTCTGACTTACTTCATTTAGTATGATAATCTCTAGTTGCATCCATGTTGCTGCAAATGACATTATTTCATTCTTTTTTATGGCTGAGTGGTATTCCATCGTATAGATGTACCACATCTTCTTTATACATCTGTTGATGAACATTTAGGTTGTTTCCATGTTTTGGCTCTTGTGAATAGTGCTGCTATGAACATAGGGGTGTATGTATCTTTCTGAATTATGGTTTTGTCTGGATATATGCCCAGGAGTGGGATTGTTGGATCATATGGTAGTTCTATTTTTAGTTTCCTGAGGAACCTCCATACTGTTTTCCATAGTGGTTACACCAACTTAAACTTCCACCAACAGTGTAGGAGGGTTCCCTTTTCTCCGTGGAGCATTTTCAAAAGCTAATCACACATGAGGCCACCCACCCACCCTGATAAATACTAACACTTCTGTACCATCCCAGCCATGTTCTCTCAATACAGTGCAATGAAATGAGAAAACAAGATGGGAGGGAAAAATCCCCAAAATTTCCACGTATTTGGAAATGTTCAAGCACTTCTAAATAATTCATGATCTCACTTGGAAAGAGAAATAGGAGGGAGAGAAGAGGCAGACAGGTGAGGGGTCAATGGGAGCAGTTGGCTTGGGTGAAAATGGCCATGGATGAAAGAAAAATGGATTTGTGATTTGTTGAAGAGGTAAATTTGGTAGAAAGAAAGCACACTGTGGCTCTCCCATCTTCCTGACTAAAGCATGGAATCTCCTTCCGATTTTCTGTGGCATCTCGGTCAGGCCTGGGGAGATGCTGGCCCCCTGGCATCTCCAGCATCTCCAGCTCAGTGTCTGGAGGCACTGAGCACAGCCTGGATCTCTCCTTCCCCCTGCCCTGCTCTGCACGGGTGTCTGTACGTTTTCCACGGCTCTGAGTCTGGGAAATCTGGTGTGCGTGGCTAAGGGACACGAGCTCCACTCATCCCCATGGTGCTTTCCTGGAAACCTGATGAAACAGTGTTATAATTAAGGTCACATCCTGACCAAGGACTTAGCAGCAGATAACTCATAGACCTGATGCCCCCACCATGTAAATATTAATGCAATGGTTATAGAATTCAGAGATCACCTAATCCAACCTCCTTAATTTACAATTATACTAAATGTTCCATAAAGATAACCATGCCAGAGTTGCTCACCACTATATTTTCAGGACTAGCACAAAGAATAAGACACAGGTGTTCTAATTGTGTTTTCTTAGCTTCTGTCTTTGTCTGCTTGGCATCCATTCATCACTGGGCCAATTATGTTAACTATATTTTCTCCCCCCAGCTTTACTGAGGTACGATTAACAAATAAAAACTGTACATATTTAAGGTATACAGTGTGAGATTTTGATATACCTTGGGAAATGCTCAAGCTAACAACGTATCCATCACTTCATGTAGTTACTTTTTATGTGTGTGGTGAAAACATTTAAGATTTACTTTGAGCAAGTTTCAGGTATACAATAGAGTACTTTAGTCACCATGCGGTGCCTTAGATCTCCAGAACTTATTCCTCTAGCATAACTGAAACTTCGTGCTCTGTGACCAACATCTCCCCATTTCCCCCACCACCCACCTGCCAGCCCATAGCAACCAACATTCTACTCTCTACTTCTGTGAGATTGACTTTTTTAGCCCCATGTATAAATGAGATCATGCAGTATTTGTCTTTCCGTGCCTGGTTTGTTTCACTAAGCCTAACATCCTCCAGGTTCATCCAGGTTGTTGCAGATAAAAGGATTTCCTTTTTTTTCTTGTATGGCTGAGTAATATTCCAGTGTGTGTGTGTGTGTGTGTGTGTGTCATATCTTTTATCCATGCATCTGTTGATGGGTACTTGGAATGGTTCCATATCTTGGCTGTTGTGAATAGCGCTGCAGTGAACATGGGAGTGCAGATATCTTTTCAAGATAGTGATTTCGTTTTCTTCAGATACATACCCAGATGTTGGATGGCTGGATCATATGGTAGTTCTGTTTTTAATTTCTTCAGGAACCTCCATACTGTTTTTCATAGTGGCTGCACCAGTTTACATTCCCACCAACAGTGCACAAGTGTCCCCTTTCTCCACATCCTTGCCCACACGTGTCACTTTTTGTCTTTTGATAATAGCCATTCTAACAGATACAAGGTGATACTTTTTTTTCTTTTTTTTGGTTTTGATGTGTATTTCCCTGATGATTAGTAATGATGAGCATTTTTCATGTGCCTTTTGACCATTTGTATGTCTTCTTTTGAGAAATATCCATTCAGGTCCTTTGTCCATTTTTTAATCAGGTCATTTTTTTCTTGCTATTGAGTTGTTTGAGTTCCTTGTGTATTTTGGATATTAACTCCTTATCAGATATGGCTTGCAAATATTTTCTTTTATTCCATAGATTGTATCTTCACTCTGTTGATTGTTTCCTTTGCTGTGCACAAACTTTCTAGTTTGATACAATCCCATTTGTTTGTTTTTGCTTTTGTTGCCTGTGCTCTGTTTTCATATTCAAAATATCATTATCTACACCAATGTCAATAAGCTTTTTCTCTATTTTTTTCTTCCAGTAGTTTTATAGTTTCAGTTCTTAACGTTTATGTCTGTAATCCATTTTGAGTTGATTGTTGTATATGGTGGGAGGCAAGGGTCTAATTGCATTCTTCTGCTGTTGATATCCAGTTTTCCCAGCACTATCTGTTGAAGAGACTGTCTTTTCCCCCATTGTGTGTTATTGGCTCCTTTGTTGAAGATCAGTTGACCATAATATGTGGATTTATTTATGGACTCTATTCTTTTCCATTGGCCTATGTATTTGTTTTTATGTTAGTATCATACTGCTTTAGTTATTATAGCTTTATAGTATATTTTCCTGCTAAAGATTGCTGTGGCTATTCATGATCTTTTGTGGTTCTATACAAATTTTAGGATTTTTTTTTATTTCTGTGAAAAATGTCATTGGAATTTTGATAGGGATTGCCTTGAATATGTAGATCACTTTGGGTAATGTGACTATTTTAACATTTTGATTAATTCTCTAACATGGGAGATTTTTCCATTTATTTGTGTCTTCTTCAGTTCATTCTATCTGTGTTTTATAGTTTTCATTGTACAGATATTTCACCTCTGTGACTACATTTATTCCTAAGTGTTTTAATTTTTTGATACTACTGTAAATGGAATTTTCTTAATTTCTTTTCCAAATAGTTCATTGTTAGCATATAGAAACAGAACTGATTTTTGTATGTTGATTTTGTATCCTATAACTTTACTGTGTTTATTAGTTCTAACAGTTTTTTGGTGGAGTCTTTAGGGTTTTCTACATACAACATCACGTCATCTGCAAACGGAGACAGTTTTACTTCTTCCTTTCCAATTTGAATGCCTTGTATTTATTTTTCTTGCCTGATTGCTCTGGGTAGGACTTCCAGTACTATGTTGAACAGGAGAGCATCCTTGTCTTGTTCCTAATCTTAGAGGAAAAGCTTTCAGCTTTTCACTATTTACAATGATGTTAACTGTGGGCTTGTCATATGTGGCCTTTAGTATGTTGAGGTACATTCTTACTATACCTAATTTGTTGAGAGTTTTTCTTTTTAATCATGAAAGCGTGTTGAATTTTATCAAATGCTGTTTCACCACCTATTGAGATGATTATGATTTTTATCCTTTCTTCTGTTAATGTGTTGTATTGTCACATTGATTGATTTGCGTATGTTGAAACATCCTTGAATCCCAGGGATAAATGCCACTTGATCATGGCATATGATCTTTTAAATATGATGTTGAATTTGGTTTGCTAGTATTTTGTTGAGGATTTTTGCATCTATCTTCATCAGGGTTATTGGCCTGTAATTTTCTTTTCTCATGGTGTCCTTGTCTGCCTTTGGTATGAGAGTAATGCTAGCCTCATAAAATGAGTTTGGAACTGTTCCTTCCTCTCCAGTTTTTTGGAAGAGTTTGAGAAGGATTGGCATTAATTCTTCTTTAAATATTTGCTAGAATTCACCAGTGAAGCCATCAGGTCATGGACTTTTTTTGTTGGGAGGTTTGTGGTTACTGGTTCAATCTCCTTACTCATGATTGGTCTATTCAGATTTTCTATTTTTTCATGATTAAGTCTTGATAGGTTGTAGGTTTCTAAATGTTGATCCATTTCTCTAGGTTAAGCAATTCGTTGGCATATAATTGTTCATAGTACTCTTTTAATCCTTAGTATTTCTGTGGTATTAGTTGTAATATTTCCTATTTCATTTACAATTTTATTTATTTGAGGCTTCTCTCTTTTTTCTTGTCTAGCTAAATAGTGGTCAATTTTTTTTCTTTTTAAAGAACGACTCTTTGTTTTATTGATCTTGTAAATTGTTTTTCAAGTCTCTATTTATTTCTTCTCTGATCTTTATTTTCCATCCTTCTGCTAACTTTGGGCTTAGTTTGTTCTTCTTTTTCTAGTTCCTTGAGTTATTAAAGTTAGGTTGTTTATTTGAAATCTCTCTATTTTCTTATTGTAAGAATTTATTTTTATAAACTTTCCTTTTGGAGCTGCTTTTGCTGCTTCCCATAGTTTTTGTATGTTGTGTTCCATTTTCATTTGTTTCAAGGTAATTTTTTTTTTTTTTTTAGCGGTACGCGGGCCTCTCACTGCTGTGGCCTCTCCCGTTGCAGAGCACAGGCTCCGGATGCGTGTGCCCAGCGTCCATGGCTCATGGGCCCAGCCGCTCAGCGGCATGTGGGATCCTCCCGGACTGGGGCACGAACCCTCATCCCCTGCATCGGCAGGTGGACTCTCAACCACTGTGCCACCAGGGAAGCCCTGTTTCAAGGTAATTTTGATTTCTTTTTAAATTTATTCTTTGACTCATTGATTATTCAGATGCATGCTATCAATTTTCCATGTTTGTGAATTTTCCAATTTTCCTCCTATTATTCATTTCTACTTTTATACCACTGTGATTGGAAAAGATACCTGATATGATTTCATACTTCTAAAATGTGTTAAGATGTGTTTTGTGGCTTAACCTATCATCTATCCTGGAGAGTGCTCAGTGTGCACTTGAAAAGAATGTGTATTCTGCTGCTGTTGGATGGAATGTTCTGTTTGTCTGTTAATTCCATTTGGTCTAAAGTGTAGTTCAAGTCCAATGTTTCCTTATTGATTTTCTGTTTGGGCCATCTATGCATTGCTGAAGTGAGATATTTAAGTCCCCTTTTATTATTATATTGCTGTCTATTTATCCTTCCAGCTTATTAATATTTGTTTTGTATATTCAGGTCATTCAATGTTGAGTACATACACATTTACAACTGTTATATCCTCTTAATGAATTGACCCCTTTTTCATTGTATAATGGCCTTCTGTCTCTTATGACAGATTTTTACTTAAAGTCTATTTTGTCTTGATGTAGATTTGTCTGGTCTGCTCTGTTTTGGTTTCCATTTACATGGAACATCTTCTTCTATACCTTCACTTTCACCCTATGTGTGGACCTAAAGCTAAAGTGAGTCTCTTGTCAGCAGCATAGAGTTAAACTGAGTTTTTTAATCTATTCATCCACTCTGTGTCTTCTGATTGGGCAATTTAATCCATTTATATTTAAAGTAATTATTAATAGGTAAGGACCTACTATAGCCACTTTGTTAATTAAAAAAAATTGCTTTGTAGTTCCCTTGTTGGTTTTTTTCTTTATGATTACCATGAGGCTTACATAAAGCTTCTTATAACATTTATTATAGTCCATTTTATGCTGATAACAACTTAACTTACAACCACATACAGAAACTCTACATTCTTTCCTCTCCTTATCCTACGTTTTATGTTTGATGTCACAGTGTACATCTTCTAATATTGTATATCCATTAACAAATTATTGTAGCTATAGTTTAAAAAATGCGTTGTCTCTTAACTTTTATACTACAGTTAAAAGTGATGTATGTACCACCATTACAGTACTAGAGTATTTGAATTTGACTATATTCTTACCTTTACAGTGAGTTTTATACTTTCATATGTTTTCATGTTGTTGGTTAGTGTCCTTGCATTTTAACCTGAAGAAGTCCCTTTACAACTTCTTATAAGGCAGATCTGTTGGCGATGGACTTCAGCTTTTTAATTTTTAAATTTTTTTGGTCTGGGAAAGTCTTTATCTCTTTTTAATTTCTGAAGGACAGCTTTGCTGGGTATAGTAATTTTGGTTGGCAGTTTTTTCTTGTGACACTTTGAATGTATCATCCCACTCTCTCCTGGCCTGTAAGATTTCTGATGAGAAATCCACTGATAGCCTTATAGGAGTTTCCTTGTATGTGACAAGTCACTTTTCTCTTGCTTCTTTCAAAGTTCTCTCTTTGTCTTTAACTTATGAGAATTTGATTATGATATGTTTTGGTGATGATCTCTTTATGTTTAGTCTATTTGGGGTTCTTTGGGCTTCATGGATCTGGATGTTCATGTACCTCTCCAGATTTGGGAGGTTTTCTCTAATTTTTTAAAATAAGCTTTCTGTCCCTTTCTCTTTCTCTGCTTCTTCTGGGACTTTAATAGTATCAGTAAATTGGTTTGCTGATGGTGTCCCATCAGCAAGTTCTTGTAGGCTTTCTTTTTTTCCTGCTTCACTTCATTTTTGTTCCTCTGACTTAGTAATTTCAAGTGACTTGTCTTTGAACTTGCTGATTCTTTCTTCTGCTTGACTGAGTCTCATGTTGAAGTTCTCTGTCAAAGTTTTCAGTTCAGTCACTGCATTCTTCAGCTACAAAAATTGTTTGGTTATTTTTTATCGTTTCTCTTGGTCAAGCTTCTCATTTTGTTCATGTATTGTTTTTCCGATTTTGTTTAGTTTATCTGTGTTCTCTTGTAGCTCACTGGGCTCCTTTAAGATGATCATTTTGAATTCTTTGTTAGGCATTTCATAGATTTCTGTTAATTTAGGATCAGTCATTAGTGCTTTATTTTGTGCCTTTGGTGGTATCATGTGTCCCTTATTGCCTTCTGTGTATTTGAAGAAGTAGTCACTTCTGCCAGGCTTTACACACTGGCTTTTGCAGGGAAAACTCTTCACCAGTCAATCTGTCCAGAGATTCTGGGCAGGCCAGCTGATGGGTTCCATAGGCTGGCTTGCTGCTGGATGGAGTCCTTAAGGGGCTGGCCTTTTGCCTAGGCCACTGGGTGGGTGGGCCTGGCACCTGGGTCCATTGGAGCCAGCCTGGTGCCTGGGTCTTCAGGGGTGTACCTGGAACATGAGTATACTGGGATGGGCCTGGAGACTGGTCCACAGGTGTGGGCTGGGATGCTGGGTCCATGGAACTGGCCTGGTTGCTGGGGTCCACAGGGTCAGGCTTGGAGACTGGGTCTGCAGGGATGGTCTGGGAACCTGGGTCTGTGGGGGCCAGCCTGGAGCTGGGGTGGGCTTTGAGCCCGAGTCCTCAGGCCAGTTTGGCATTGGGATGGGCCTGATGCCTGGGTCTACAGGGATGGGCCTGGTCCTGAGTCTTTGGGGGCTGGCTTGGTACCAGGGCCCACAGGAACAGGTATGGAGCCTGGATCCATGGAGGCTGGCCTGGTACTGGGTTAGCCTGGAGCCTGAGATCATGGTGACGGGCCTGGAGCCTGAGTCTGTGGGGGTTGACCTGGGGCCTGGGTCCATAGGGGAAGTACTGGAGCCCAGGGCCTTACATGCTGGCCCAGCACCAGGGTTCACTGGGACAGGCCTGATGCTGTGGTCCACAGCAAAGATGGGTGCTCATTTTACTCTCCTTCCTCCATGAAGTGGGTATCTTTTTCCATGCTGCACTGTAAGGAGTTGGGGGAGGGCTGGCACAGAGCCTTAGTCCATTCAGGCTGGTCTACCAAAATACTATAGACTGAGTGGATTATAAACACAGAAATTTATTTCTCATGGTCCTGGAGGCTGCACACCAAAATCAGGGTGCCAGCATGGTTGGGTTCTGGTGCACTGCAGAATGCTGACCTCTCTCTGTGTCCTCACGTGTTGGAAAGGGCAAGGGAGCTCTCCTGGCCCTCTTTTATAAGGACACTAATCTCATGCATGAGCGCTCTACCTCCCAAAGATCTCCCAAAGGCCCTACCACCTAGCACCATCACAGGGGACATTAGGTTTCAACATACGAATCTTGGGAGAACACAGACATTCAGACCATAGTACATGGGTGATGTGAAACTGTCCTTCCTACCATCTTCATTGCACCTTTTCTTATTTCTCTGCTCTACTCAGGTGCTGTAAACTCTCACCTGGATTCCTCAGCCCTTGTGAAGGTATTTCCACGTGTGGATGCCTGTTCAGATTGATGTTTTTTGAGGGACAAGGGCTGGGAACCATTTTGCCATCTCGCTGGTGTCACTCCTAGTGAGTATACTTTCCTACTTTATGCATTCTTTTTTAAAAATTATTAATTTATTTATTTGCGGTACGCGGGCCTCTCACTGTCGTGGCCTCTCCCGTTGCGGAGCACAGGCTCCGGACGCGCAGGCTCAGCGGCCATGGCTCACGGGCCCAGCCGCTCCGCGGCATGTGGGATCCTCCCGGACCGGGGCACAAACCCGTGTCCCCTGCGTCGGCAGGCGGACTCTCAGCCACTGCGCCACCAGGGAAGCCCTTTTTTCTAATTAAAAAAATTTTTTTTTTAATTTTTGGCTGTGGTGGGTCTTTGTTGCTGCATGCGGGCTTTTCTCTAGTTGTGGAGAGGGGAGGCTACTCTTCGTTGCGGTGCGTGGGCTTCTCTTGTTGTGGAGCAGAGGCTCTAGGCGCGTGAGCTTCAGTAGTTGTGGCATGTGGGAGTTGTGGCTCTCGGGTTCTAGAGCACAGGCTCAGTAGTTGTGGCACATGGGCTTAGTTGCTTCGCAGTATGTGGCATCCTCCCAGACCAGGGCTCAAACCCGTGTCCCCTGAATTGGCAGGCAGATTCTTAACCTCTGCACCACCAGGGAAGCCCCTATTTTATGCATTCTTGATACTCTGGCATTTGGGGGTCTTATAGACCCTGGGCGAGACTGCCCTTCCCAGAACTAGCCAGTTCTTAGAGCTAGCAAAGGGCTTGGGCGGGGGCACACCTTTCCCAGGCAAATCAAACAATCCCAAGTCTATCCTCAACCAGCGCTTTATCTAACTCTCACACACCAGGTCAATATTTTCTCTGCCCTGAACCCTCCCGGGGCCAGGTACCAGGCAACTAGAGACCACCCATATTGCCCAAAGCCCACTGGAATTATTCAGTCTAGTCAATCCTGAGCTCTCTATCCTACACTGCTTCCTGCAGAAGCCCCAGTACAGGCTCTGACTCGGCTTTCCCTCACTCCCGTCTTCGGCCCCCTGAGCATCCCAAGTTTCCCCTGTAGCCCTGCTTGGAGTGGTGTGTTCCTTTCTCTTGGGAAAGGTATGTAACAAATTCTTCTCTCAATGGCGTTGGCCTCTCTGTGTCTCCTCCATCAATTAAAATCCCACAGTGCATTTCAGAACAGAAGGTGCCTAAAAAATACACGACTGTCTCAATGAATGAAGGAGTGAATGGATGAATTAAAACTAATGTCCACAGATCTTAAGTGGCTTGTCCAAGGTCACCCGGCCAGGCAACAGTCACAATCTGAAACCCTCTGTCTCTCAACTTTTATTTGTTGCTGCCTTCCTTTGGGACTCAGAGTACTTGCCCTGTTGGTGAACAAGGAGCTGGCATATCTAAAGAATACACACAGCCCAAAAAAATACAACTCTATCATATCGTAAATTTGATCTCTCGAAACCATTTTTTCAGGCTATCGCAAAATGAAATGTGTATTTCCTTCCTAACTGTATTTGCTTTTTCAGAATTTAAGAGGTTTTCAGGGATGATTCCTATGTTTCTTTTTAAAAGCTGTTTCGGATTCTTGTTAGTGTCCTTTGATGCATAAGAGTTTTTAATTTTGATGAAGTCCAATTATCAGTTTTAATTTATTGCTTGAACTTCTGTTGTTATATTTAAGAGACCATTGCCTAATCCAGGGTCATAAAGATTTATCCTATATGTTTCCCTCTAACAGTTTCACAGTAAAAAATTTAACATTTGTGTATGCCAGCTGTAGTACTGTACTACTGTACTTTTCAGGGTACTGTACTGTAGATTAAAAATGTTTTCTTTAAAAAAAAGATTTAACATTTGGAAAATAAAAGAAAATAAAGCTGTTTCGTGGAGAGGTGAATGGAGGCCCTCTTCTTCTTGCAGTAAGTTGCCCTGCAGCAAGCAGAAGCTTCTAGAACTGTCCCACCAGTGAATCTTCTCAAAGGCAGTTCTTGCATCCTCCAAGTTTTTGAAGGCATTGCTATGGGACTTCAGCTGGGAGGGCTTGAAGAACAGGGTCTCTGGAATCTTTTTCATGTTGTTTCAGTGCTTTGCCATCTTCTACTACCAAGGGCAGCCTGAAGGGTGAGAGTGAAAGGGAGGCAGCAGAAGCAAAGGTCTTAGAGATTGAAGACCTTCTCTTGTGACCTTTCTTCCCCTCATTGCTGCCCGAGTGCAAGAAGCCCTGCGGGTTAAACCAAGGAAGGACTGTAGGCTTTGGGGAACTGCTGTTCTATGAGATGCTCTGAGTGGCGGAGGATGAGAGCAGCGAAATGCAAGCCAGAAGCCAGGGGCTGTCTATATACTGCGACGGCTCAGAGAGGAGTCCTCACGCCAGTCAGACTTGGGTTTGAATTCTACTCGTATAACCTTAAATATGCTGACTAAGCCTCAGAACGTGCATCTGTATAATGGGACTTACAACACCCACCTTCCCCCCTTATTTTCAGAATTAGATGACATAGTAACACAGAATCAATTAAGTGCTCACCAAAAGGAAGCTGCTGTGGCATTTCTTGGGCAGATCAACAGGGAAGTGATAGTTTCACAGAAAAGGTCTTAAACGTTTGATGTTGATGTGAGCGTGGCTGGCATCTGCCCAGGGCCAGATCACCTTAAATGCCCAGGCTTGGAGACTTCAAGGCGGGGGAGAGAATTGCAAATTTGGACAGACTCGCAGAATCACTCCTTCCCGGAGCTGGGAGATCTGCCAGGGGAGGCCCAGCAGTTGCTGATCTCATTTCTGTGTTCCCTGTGTGCATCCTGGGACAGAGTTTGGCTGGTCCCCAGCTCGCACCACAGTTAATGGGATGTGCTCAGTTCTAGGAATTTGATAGTCAACACTGGACAGGCGTTACTGATCACCTACTGTGTACAGTGCGCTAGGCTTACAGAGTCTATTCTTGTCCCTCCTCATGAACTAAATGAGAAGCTGAACTTTCCTGGAAGCAAACAGGCTGGAAACTACCTGCTTCTGTCCAGGGCTGAGGTTGTCCAGAGCACTGTGGAAAAGAGTCACTGTTGATCATAAAGTCAGTGGCTCTTTCTGACTTTCCAGTACAACTTAACCAAAGGTCATTGCAAAACTTCAGGAGGAAAAGGTAGAACAATGTGATTTTCAAAGCTGTGAGTTTCTGAGAATTAAAAAAAGTAATAATTCAAGGGTAATTTTTCAAAGATAAGTATCATCCTATTGAATTTTTTCTTATGTGCGTAAATGTTTATTTTTAAACTTAAAAAACAGTGTATGCACTCTTACCATATGCAAAAATTAACTCAAAATGGAGCAAAGACCTAAAGATAAGAGCTAAAACTTCCTTCTTTTAGGAGAAAACATAGGGGGAAAGCTTCATGACATTGGAGTTGGCAACAGTGTTTTGGCTGACACCAAAAGCACAGGCAATAACAACAACAACAAAAAATAGACAAACTGGACTTCCACAAAATTAAAACTTTTGTGTATCAAAGGACACAATCAACAGAGTGAAAAGGCAACCCGTTGTATGGGGAAAATATCTGCAAATTATATATCTGATAAAGGATTAATATTTAGAATATATAAGGAACTCCTACGACTCAACAACAAAAAACAATTTGATCCAAAAATGGACTTGAGAGAAAGGACTTGAATAGACATTTCCCCAAAGAAGATATTCAAAGAAGACATAAAATAACCAATAAGCACATGAAAAGATGTTCAACATCATGAGTCATTAGGGAAATGCAAATCAAAATCACAAGATACCACTTCACACCCATAAGGAATGGCTATTATCAAAAGTCAGAAGATAGCAAGTGTTGACAAGGAATGAAGAAATTGGAACCCTTGTACTTTGCTGGTCAAAGTGTGAAATGCTGTGGAAAACAGTTTGGAAGTTCCTCAAGAAGTTAAAACTGGAATTACCATATAATCCAGCAATTTCACTCCAGATAATATGCCCAAAAGAACTGAAAGCAAAGACTTGAACAGATACTTGCACACCAACGTTAATAGCAACATTATTTACAGTAACCAAAAGGTGGAAACGACACAAATGTCCATCAACAGATGAATGGATAAAAAAACATATGGTATATATATTCAATGGAATGTCATCCAGCCCTAAAAAGAAATGAAATTTTGACACATACTGCAACATGAACGTACCTTAAGGACATTACACAAAGTGAAGTAAGGCAGACACAAAGAGACAAGTATTGTATGAGTCTACTGGTCTGAGGTACCTGGAGTAGTCAAACTCCTAGGGATGGATGGAAAATGAAATGGTGGTTTCCAAGGGCTGGGATCAGGGAGATGGGAAGTTAGTGTTCAAGTGGTACAGAATTTCTGTTTGAGAAGATGAAAACGTTCCGGAGATGATGGTGGTGATGGTTGCCCCACAGTGTGAATGTACCACTGAACTGTATACCTAAAAGTTGTTAAAATGGTAAATTTTATGTTATGTATCTTTTAACACAAAAAGAGATGAAATTCTGATATACAGGATGCAACACGGATGAACCTTGAAAGCATGCTAAATGAAATAATCCGGACAGGGACTTCCCTGGAGGTCCAGTGGTTAAGACTCTACACTTCCAGTGCAGGGGGCGCAGGTTCGATCCCTGGTCGGGGAACTAAGACCCCACATGCCAGTTGGTGCAGCCAAAAAAAAAAAAAGAAAAAGAAAGAAAAGAGCCCATGGTGTCCTACAACACACACAGTTGGGGCATAAATGACACACGGGCAATCCAGATACTGTATTTCATCGCCTAAGATGCCATCGGCTTAAAGATGCATATACAAAAGGACAGATATTGTATGATTCCACTAACATGAGGCACTGAGAATAGGCAGATTCATAGAGACAGAAAGTAGCACAGCAGTTACCAAGGGCTGTGGGGAGAAGGGGTACTGGGAAATTATTGTTTCATGGATTTCTGTTTGGGATGATGAAAAAGTTCTAGAAGTGAATAGTGGAGATGGTTGCACGACATTGTGAATATACTTAATGTCACTGAACTGTACACTTAAAATGGGTAAAATGGTAAATTTTAGGTTGTTTCTATTTTACCACAATAAAAAAAAGTAATACGGGGCTTCCCTGGTGGCGCAGTGGTTGAGAATCTGCCTGCCAATGCAGGGGACATGGGTTCAAGCCCTGGTCTGGGAGGATCCCACATGCCGCGGAGCAACTAGGCCCGTGAGCCACAACTACTGAGCCTGCGCGTCTGGAGCCTGTGCTCCACAACAAGAGAGGCTGCGATAGTGAGAGCCCCGTGCACCGCGATGAAGAGTGGGCCCTGCTTGCCATAACTAGAGAAAGCCCTCGCACAGAAACGAAGAGCCAACATAGCCATAAATAATAAATAAAAAAAAAGTAATACGTGCTCAAGTTAAAACCATCACACAATACAAAATAATATCAAATGAGAAGGGAACACCTTGCCTCCCTTCCTCTCTCCCCTCCTTTTACATGTCTCTGGCAGTTATCTCTGTAACTCTGAATCACCCGTGTATGTCTCTGTGCCTTGATTCTCCCAGTGTAGATGGTGTCTGGGCCTCCTCTCAAGGATGGATGAGGGACTGAGAGTACTTCCGTTAACTCCCATCAACCCCCTGCCTCTATCACCTGATTGTGGACATTTGCACTATACTTTTGGATATTCTAGTGATTAATTTTTAGCTTTAAATAACACACTTAAAACTTTATCTTCTAAAACTTTTTTATTATGAAAATTTTCAAACATATGCAAAAATAGAAGAGTGTAGTAAGTCCCTGTGTATCTGGGACATAGCTTCTACTTGGAACCCATAACCAATCTTATTTTTTCCATATCCTCACTTACTTCCCTCTACCAATTATTTTGAAACAAATGTTAAGACATTGTATCATTTTACCTGTAAATATTTCAGTATGCATTTCTTTTTTGTTTCGTTTTGTTTTGTTTTGTTTTTTGCGGTATGTGGGCCTCTCACTGTTGCGGCCTCTCCCGTTGCGGAGCACAGGCTCCGGACGCGCAGGCTCAGTGGCCATGGCTCATGGGCCTAGCCGCTCCGCGGCATGTGGGATCTTCCCGGACCGGGGCACGAACCCGTGTCCCCTGCATCGGCAGGCGGACTCTCAACCACTGCACCACCAGGGAAGTCTAGTATGTGTTTCTTAAAAGTCAAAAAGATACAACATAATTGCAATGCCATTACTGTACCTAAAAAAAAAAAAGGGAATAATTCCTTAATAGCCAGTTACTGTTGATATTTCAGTCTCAGTTTTTTTCAGTTTGTTCAAATCAGGATCCAAATGAGGCTCTTACGCTGCAATTGCTGGACACGTCTCTTTAGACTCGTTTAATCTGTAGCTTCCTTACTCCTCTTTTGCTTCCTCTTGCAATGCAATTTGCTGAAGAAGCTGCGTTGTTTGGCCTGTAGAGTTTCCACAAGTCTGGCTTTTGATGATTGCATCTCAGTGGTGTCATTTAAGTTGTTTTTCCCTTGTATTCCACCCCCCCCTTTTTTTTACAGAATTGGCTTTTAAATTTTTATTTATTTATTTTTGGCTGTGTTGGGTCTTTGTTGCTGCACACGGGCTTTCTCTAGTTGTGGCAAGTGGGGGCTACTCTTCGTTGCGGTGCGCGGGCTTTTCATTGCGGTGGCTTCTCTTGTTGTGGGGCACGGGCTCTAGGCGTGCGGGCTCAGTAGTTGTGGCACGCAGGCTTCAGTAGTCGTGGCTCATGGGCTCTAGAGCACAGGCTCAGTAGTTGTGGCGCATGGGCTTAGTTGCTCTGCGGCATGTGGGATCTTCCCAGAACAGGGCTCGAACCCGTGTCCCCTGCGTTGGCAGGTGGATTCTTAACTGCTGCGCCACCAGGGAAGTCCCTCGTATTCCCTTTTATTTCCTATAATTTGGTGATACAGACTTGCTCAGACTGAGATTTGATTTTATTGCAAGCATATGTATAGTTCTGTTAACTTCCACCAGGTGGTACATCATATCTGGTTGTACCTTTGTAAATGATTCCCACAGCCACCGATGGCCACTGCCTAGATCCTTCGATTCCTTAGGGGTCATGCTGATCTCTCGGTCCTTATTCACTAGGTAGTAGGAATGCTTCTATAAGAAGAAATTTCCCCTTTGACTATTTGGTTCTCCTAAAACACAGGAAAAGCAGAAACAATTGATTGACTCTTTTAATTACTGAAAAACTTTCATGACCAGTTTTGAAAATGTTGAGTGGATTCCCGGCATCCTCTGATGGTTGCCTTTGAGCGCCTTTTCCTTTCAGGATCATGAAGAACCTACACTGGATTTGCTTCAAGCCATTGCATCTCAGTTCTTACTGATGTTCCAACTGTCCTGTCTTTGGCCCATGAGCGCCTCTTCAGCTTTGGTCCTGAGTCTTCTTGGCCTGATTCTAAGGGTCTTTGGTAACTTCCTCATTTTCTAGGATGAGTAGATGTCCCAGGCTCCTGTGATACATTTGCTGCCCCAGGCCTGGGTTAACCATTTCTCTTTTAGTAGAAAATAGTATTTAGAGATCACAGGTTGGGCATTTGAGTGCTCATTGCTACTAGTTTGGTTATTGTTAAATCTTTATTTCTAAATCCATAAAATCCAGACCATATTTGTTAACTCCCTTCCCCAGAGCCTCATTCCCAAGGGGCCTACTTGTTTTCTTCAACCTTGTCCATTTCTGTCGGTTATAAAATGACTTTTACACATCTTCAAGACTTGTAGCCTTGACATCTGGCTCTGAGACTATGATTAATATTCCTCACTTTGTAGACTGATTATAAAAACTGGAAGCCAAAACCCACCATTTGCAAAATTATAATTACGTAAATATCATCTACTGATGAGCCTCAAGACAGGATGATTAGATCTATCACAAAGGAAAATGTGTTCCTATTCCACTATGCTGGAGCTCTGGAACGAAATCTTTGCAAACTTCATGGCTGAATGGATTCTTTTTTTTTTTTTTTTTTTTTTTTGCGTTACGCGGGCCTCTCACTGTGTGGCCTCTCCCGTCGTGGAGCACAGGCTCCGGACACGCAGGCTCAGTGGCCATGGCTCACGGGCCTAGCCGCTCCGCGGCATGTGGGATCTTCCCGGACCGGGGCACGAACCCGCGTCCCCTGCATTGGCAGGCAGGCTCTCAACCGCTGCGCCACCAGGGAAGTCCTGAATGGATTCTTTTTATAATTACAGTCAATTGCTTAATGTCATGCTCAATGTCACTTTTTATTGTGATTCATGTTTGTACTATGATGTTGTATGGCTATTTTCCCTGGAATTTCTAGCTGTTTTATTTGTTGTTGTGTTGAAGAAAGAAACATATATGCTTTCATCTGATTAAAAATTTCTAGGTTCCTAATCATAGAATTATGTAATGGAACTCACTTGCATTTTGAAAACTTACATGGTGGAGAACTTTGGTACTTCTCATTTTAATTTTGACACACTGTTTTTCAGGCCTGTTGCAGAGTTTCAAGCTAAGATTTATTTCAGTTGCACTCCTGAGTTAATTTCACTTTTTCGTGGATCACAGATATTCCTCTCTCTTGGATTCCTATTTGCTGTGATGGCATGCATCTTCAAATATTTTTTTTAAATTTTTTTATTTTTGAGGTTTATGGAAGATAAACTTTCTGATTTCTTCCCACCTGAAACTATTTGATCTCCTCTTTGATCGATAGTTTGGCTAGGTATAGATTCTCAGGCCTGAAATATATCTCTCCTAGAATCGTAACTGAATTTCGCTGTTGCCTTCTAGCATTTAGTGTTGTCAGTTATAAATCTCATATCTGTCTTTGTAGCAGCTCTTGGTAGTAGACTACTCACCATCCAGTCTTCCCTTTTTCCTTCTTACCGAACCCTGATTTTGTCCAAGTGTCAAGACCATTGTTTTGCCTTCTTCCCCAACCCCAGGGGGGGACTCATGATTTATTTAAACCAATCATGATAAATCCATTCTTCACATCAGAGATTGATTTAGTAATAGGCTTTTGAATGTCTCTGCTTGAGGATTTGATGATTCTAAATTGTTGCAGCCATCCTGTGACCATGAGAACAGAATGTCAGAGACAGAATAAAAGACTAAAAGAATCTGAGTTATTGATGATGTAATCACACAGTTGAATTTACCAACCCTAAAACTATCTAAGTTGATGCTTGAACAACGCATCGGTCGGTTAGGAGCACCGACCCCAACCCCATGCAGTGGATTATCCATGTATAACTTTACCGTCGGGCCTCCCGTATCCGAGGTTCCACGTCTGGGGATTCAGCCAACTGCAGATCGTGCCGCACTGTAATATTACTTAACAAAAAAAAAATCCAAGTATAAGTGGGCCCACACGGTTCAAACCCGTGCTGTTCAAGAGTCAGCTGTACTTTACACGGTCAGATTTTTATTTGTAAGTAGATTTTAGACTGTCTCTTGGTTTGAGGATCGCTTTGCCTCTTGAAGAGATCAGATTTGTTACTGTTCATAACTCTTATTTTGAATCTTTGGCACCTCAACACGGCTGATTTTTGTGTTCAACATGAGGCATCTCAGGCCTAATGTTTCTCCGACCTCTTCTTCATGGAGGGATAAGGAACTTAAAAAAAAAAAAAAGTAAAGCGTCCGCACAATAAATGTGATAGGCTTGCAGAACTGAAGAGGCCGTCGAGAGTTAATTTAGCCTGCTGCCCTGACTCTAAGCAGGTCTCATGAGAAACTACCCCGTAAAATTGCTTCATATGCTTTTCATAGACACAGAAATGTCATCACCTCCCTTTGCCGTGGTGCATTCCAGTGCGTTGATGCCAAAGAAAGAGGCACGTTTTAGAGTTTCACCGTGAAAGAAATGGGGTGGCATTTGTCCTAGTAGAACCAGTTGTTAGTCTTAGCATGTGGAAGCATTTCTTGCTGCAAGAAAACCAGCTCATGTGCAAATTGATAACATGGAAAGATTCAGGGAAGTGAGAGTTTGAACTGCAGAAATGACTTGGTTTTGCGACAGGTTTCCTAGAAGGTTCTTTAAAACACAGAGCTCACCAAATGGATTAAAAACGGAACTTCATTTCGAAAATAAAAATCCCAATTCCTGCCTGTCTAATGGAGCGTTTGTTTTAAGTGGCCGTGCTGTCGGATTTACAGAACCCCTCTATTAAGTGGTAGATGTGGGGAAACCTCTATTTTGGGAGTAGCACTTGCCTTTCCCCACGGGGGACTTTCCTAGGGTGGGACCCGCTCGGCTACCCTAATTCCTTCCACATGGAGGCTCCGCTATCTGCAGTTGTAAACCGTGGTTCTCTGACACGCAACTCCCAGACGGTGCTTTGAATTTAAGGCCCATAGTGCCTGCAGATTTCCACCACATGTGGCTTAAGTTTTTTCTGCATTGTTGCTCAATGCTTGCTCATTGAGGGGGAAGAAAAGTAGATAAATATGTAACAGAAAGAAAAAACTCTCATGGCTCTATGATGGTTAATATTTTGAAACTGATCCTTCTAGAGGTTTTCTAGGTATATTCATTAATATGTATAACTTTCTTTTTCCTTTTTTTAATTGAAGTTTTATTTATATTATAGCTGATTTACAATGTTGTGTTAGTTTCAGGTGCACAGCAAAGTGGTTCAGTTATGCATATACATATATCCAGTCTTTTTCAGATTCTTTTCCCATATAGGTTATTACAGAGTATTGAGTAGAGTTCCCTGTGCTATACAGTAGATCCTTGCTGACTTTCTGTTTTATATATAGTAGTGTGTATATGTTAATCCCAAACTCCTAATTTATCCCTCCAAGTTTCCCCTTTGGTAACCATAAGTTTGTTTTTGAAGTCTGTGAGTCTGTTTCTGTTTTGTAAATAAGTTTATTTGTATCATTTTTTTAGATTCCACATATAAGTGATATCATATGATATGTCTTTCCCTGAGTTACTTCACTTAGTATGATAATCTCTAAGTCCATCCATGTTGCTGCAAATGGTGTTATTGCATTCTTTTTCATGGCTGAGTAATATTCCATTGTATGTATGTACCACATCTTCTTTATCCATTCCTCTGTCGATGGACACTTAGGTTGCTTCTGTGTCTTGGCTATTGTGAATACTGCTGCTGTGAACATAGGGGTGCATGTATCTCTTCAAATTACGGTTTTCTCTGGATATATGCCCAGGAGTGGGGCTGCAGGATCATATAGTAGCTCTACTTTTAGTTTTTAAAGGAACCTCCACACTGTTCTCCATAGTGGAGCTTTATTTTTCCTTACGAGCACGGTGTTGGGCCCTGCCCTGCTCAGGGCTGCTCCCATCCTGCGTGTCACACTGTAGGCACTGCGGCTTACAGGTGACCCGGATGTACCTGTCACGAGTTACTGCTCATGAGCTGCTACTGGGCAAGGGTCCACGAGCCCATCATAGTCAACTGTGTTTATCAACATGAAGGAGAGAGCAAGGGGGCCATTGCACCCCAGAGCTACCATGTATTAAGTGCCTACTGTTTGCTCATGGAGACTGTGCCTGCGTTACCTCTGTTTCCCAGACTTACCCTGAGGGGGAGTTGGTTCCCACCTCTTTGCAGATGAGGACACGAGACTTGGCTGTGTCAGGATTTAGACTCAGACAGATTTGGCTCCAGCACCTCTATTTCCTGGGGTCCCACAGTGCGTCCAGCTGGGCAGACCAGCGGCATCTGGGGTGAAGGCGGCAGGGAGGGGAAGACGCTGTCCCTGGCGGAGGATGGAGGTGGGGATGGTCTACACTTACCTGTGACGGACTGAGCGGGCGCCCGGAGGCTGCCTTCTGCTCAGCAGGAAGGGGCCGCCAGTGACCAGAACTGAGCCTCAGGGGGAGAGTCTAGGGTAGGTGAGTCAAGAGGCAGAATGAGTTCCTCTGGGCAGGGTTGGCCTGGGGAAAGCCACAGGGCTGAGAAAGCTTGGTTTGCACCCATCTGCAAAGCCCTTGAGCTTGCCCAGTCCCTGAAGGCCCGTCAGGGGCCCCAAACCCCATGCCTGCCTCTCTGGCCTCCCTGGGTGAGCCTCTCCCACAGTGTAGGTCTCCTTCCTGTCACGTCAGAACTTGGTGTCACGTGCGGCAGTCAGTCTCTCAAAAGGCTTTTCCTCCGCTAGAGTTAACGAAGGAGGTGCACGCACACTGTTGGGTTAATGGATATTATTGGCTCAGTATTGCTTCTCTCTCCCAAATACTTGCACTGGAACAGCATTGCTGGGACTGGGTGCTGGAAATACAAAGATGCAGCTGCTACCTCCTCTTAAGCAGCTCATTACAGTGGGAGACATGACACATATAGTGGGCAGGACACGGGTACGAGGGGATGTGATAGACGTACGTGCCAAAGGTTATGTTGCTTTGTTGTTCTTGTTCTTGTCTTTTGGTTTTTGCCCCTGGAGAGAGGTGGTTGAGGACAGCCCTGGAAGGACATAATTGAGTGGGGCTTTGAGGGATGAATAGGAGCTGTATACCAGGCTGAGGGGTCACTGGACTGGGAAAGCAGCTCACCCAATGCCTGGACGCAATAATGGCTTCTGCCCCAGCTGGCTCAAGTAGGCAGAGGCCAGTAGGCTGGGCCAGACTACGGAGAGCCTCGTGTGACATCCTAAGCCGCCGGGGTTGTATCCCGTGGGCAGCTGTCCCCATCAGATTCTAAATCGTTTTAATCAGGAGAGACTTAATCTGACTTGTGTTCTGGAAAGATATTCTTGGCAACAACGAGGAGGCTGGATGAGTCACCTGGAGAAAGCGAGGCCGTATTGCAGAGACTTGGGCAATCTGGATGCTTTCAGCAGATGCTGAGAGTGCGTTTGGGTCAAGCAGGCTTTGTCCCGGGGTTCCAATGAGAGGAGACCAGCTCGGGCCTCAGGGAGAGAAAGACAGCCTCAAGGACATGTGGGGGTGGCGGCAGGTCCCCAGGGAGGTAAGAAGGGCCGTCACTGCCACCTCAGCCCTCAGCCCCTCTTCCTCCCTCTGGGGGGCGACAGGGCCCTGACACTGCCTTCACAGTCCCTCAAAGAAACGAAGGCCTTGGGCATTCATGAATCGCAGTAAATCCCGGCCGGGGCCAGTGGCAGGCCCTGGATCCCTTCCCTGTGTTCATTTTTAACGGCCATCAAGCTTTGTGAAACTCTGTTGCCTCCAGAGGTGGGGGGCAACACAGGAAGCAGGCCCCAGGCTGGGCACGGGTGTCCGGGTGGGCAGAAGGGCTCCGATCCCAAGAGACAGCCAGTTACAGAGAGTGGGGAGACTTCCAGGCCGGGAGAGCCAGGGTGGGCAGGGTGTGATGTGCCAGGTGCCTCCTGGGCAGAATAGTTGGTTTCAAAATGCGGTTACAGAGACGGTGGAGAGTCCCGGTTCAGAGCCGGGGCTGTGGAGCCAGACTGTGGGCTCAGATCCTGGCCTCGCCACTTCCTTGCCGGGTATCCTGGGAAAGCCACCTCTCTCTCTGTGCCTCGGTTTTCTCATCTGTAATAGGGGGGCGATAATGATACCCACATCGCAGGTTTGTTGTGAGGATGAAATGAGTTGATACACCCACAGCGTTTAGAGCAGGGAGCCCCTTGCCCAGGGGCCCGTTTGCTTTTCCAGAGACCCTCCTGAGGCCAGGGCTCTCAGGAGGCCAACCACCCAGACCGACCCTGGCTCCCGGCTCTTCTTCCCCCCCCCAGGTGGGCGCATCTGCACCCCGAGACACCACCTTCCCCCCGCCCCACTTCCTGCAGATCCAAGGACCAACTGATGCCCAGATACACCCGGTCAGTGGGCGGGGGAGGGGTGGCGTGGCACTCGCACCCGGCCGTGGAGCGGCCGTGGAGCCTCGCCCGGCGAGTCCCACGCAGCCCAGCCCGTCCAGCCGTACCTGGACCCTCCCCCATCCCAAACTCACCCATCGCCTGGAACTTCAAAGTGGCTTATTCTTTTCCGTTTGCATTTGGACTCCAGGAATATTTAACGGGGCGTGTTAGAGGGAACGGCCCTGCTTGCCGTCTTCCTCTCGAGATTAAACAGGTGCTCGGGCCTTCTTTAGCCAAGCTCGTCAGCTGCGGCAGCTGAGGGCCCCGGGGCCTCTGTGGCTTTGGGGCCCCCCAAATGCTCCTCTCTCTGTTCGGGGCCTCCCCGCGACTGCCCCGCCGGCCTGGCCCAAGCTGGGCAAAGGCATCTCAGCTGTGAGGCACAAAGGAGAAAACAGGTTGCTGTCAGCAGGCACCTTTGGGGAGGGGAGGGGGAGGGGAGGGGGGCGGCGGGGGAGGGAGGGGAAGGGGGAGGGGAGGGGAGGGGAAAGGGGAAGGGGAGGGGGAGGGAAAGGGGGAGGGGAGGGGAGGGGAAAGGGGGAGGGGAGGGGAGGGGAAAGGGGGGAGGGGAGGGGAAAGGGGGAGGGGAGGGGAAAGGGGGGAGGGGAGGGGAGGGGAGGGGAGGGGGAGGGGAGGGGAGTAGCCAGGACCCCAGGGCCTCAGGCCCAGTACCGCTGAGCCAAATCCTTGGCTCCGTGATGGGGCTGGACCTCGAGGCAGGACCTAGAGGCTGGAATCCCCTTGGTCCCTTCCAGAACTGCCAGCCCACGCAGAGGCGACGGGGTGAGGGTTCTCCCCACCCACCCCGGGCCCCCGGGACCACCTGCACCAGGGAGCCTCTGGGAGCTGGCTCGGCCTCCGGGGCCTCCCAGGCAGTGTGTCCAAGTGCGTAGGAAAATTCCGGAGCCCAGAGATGAGCCAGCAGGGTCAGCCAGCACGCAGAGCGCTGCCCTCAGGAGACCCCGCTTCTCCCTGCCCAGGCAGGACCCTCAGGAGCCTCTAGTGGACCCTCGAGGGCCACAGGAGATCGGGACTTGCCTGCCATGGTCCCAGCAGTGTCTGTGGACTTGGAGTGCTTCCTACTGGGGGTAGGTCCTGTGTCGGCTTCAAAGCTGTCTCTACAGGGAGAGAATTCCAGTCTAGGAGACGTCAGCCCAGGCAGGATCCCCAAGGGGCACAAGGAGGCTACCTGGGGACACAGTTGCCCCTGACTGTGGCTCTCCGGACGACCCTCCCAAAGGAGCGGCCAGCCTTCGCTAAGTCCAGATGCTCCCCTCCCTTCACCTCCCAGTTCCTCTCCCCGACAGCGTGTGAGGAGGGGACACGGAACGTGAGGACGCTGCCCGACACGTGTGCTCACACGCACATGTGTGTGCAGTCACAGTCCCTGACAACGTGACCACACTGCAGAGCACTTAGGAAACAGAAGGAGGAAACACCCCCAGTGCTGCCAGGATCTCACCTAAGAGCTGCTGACCAATATCAAGAGTATTTCTAAAGAAAGCAATACAGGTCACTAAAAATGAAAAAAATTTTAAGTGTCAAAAAAAGAGTATTTCTACTTACCCTTTTTTTCTTCTTTTTGTTTTTTTATTTTTCTACTTACCCTTTAAAAAAATTTTATTAACGTATAGTTGTTTTACAATATTGTGCTAATTTCTTCTGTATGGCAAAGTGACTCAGTTATACATATATATATATATATATATATATATTCTTTTTGTATTCTTTTCCATTATGGTTTATCACAGGATATTGAATTGCACAGATGCTATACAGTAGGACCTTGTTGTTTATCCATTCTATAGTTTGCATCTGCTCATCCCAAACTCCCAGTCCATCCCTCGCCTACCCGCCCCCCCCCCCCACTTTGGCAGCCACAAGTCTGTTCTCTATGTCTGTGAGTCTGTTTCTATTTTGTAGATAAGTTCATTTGTGTCATATTTGAGATTCTACATATAAGTGATATCATATGGGGTTTTTCTTTCTTTCTCTTTCTGACTGACTTTGCTTAGTACGATAATCTCTAGGTCCATCCATGTTGCTGCAAATGGCATGATTTCGTTCTTTTTTATGGCTGAGTAGTATTCCATTGTATATATGAACCACGTCTTTTTTATCCATTCCTCTGTCAATGGACATTTAGGTCGTTTCCATGTCTTGGCTATTGTGAATAGTGCTGCTATGAACACTGGGGTGCATGTGTCTTTTAGAATTCTACTTACCCTTTTTAATATGCACATACTAATTTAATATGCAAATACTAAAACACAATTCAGTCGTTCTTCCCCTGATCCGTGGTTTCAATTACCTGCAGTCAATCACAGTCTGAAAATATTAAATGGAAAATTCCAGAAATAAACAATACGTTTTAAATTGCATGCCGTTCTCAGTAGCGGGATGAAATCTGCCCGGGACATGCATCACCCCTTTGTCCAGCACATCCCACCCGTTGGTCACCTCGTAGCCATTCGGTTGTCAGATACACCGTTGTGGTACCGCAGTGCTTGTGTTTAAGTGACCCTAATTGTACTTAATATTGGCCCCAAAGCACAAGCGGAGTGATGCCGGCAATTTGGATGTGCCCACGAGCGGCCGTAAGGTGCTTCCTTAAGTGAAAAGGTGAAAGTTCTCCACTTAATAAGGAAGGCAAAAAAGTCGTATGCTGAGGTTGCTATGTATGGTAAGAACGAATCTTCTACCCGTGAAATTGTGAAGAAGGAAAAAAAATTCCTGCTAGTTTTGCTGTCACACCTCAGACTGCAAAAGTTACAGCCATAGTGTGTGGTAAGTGCTTTCTTAAGGTGGCAAAGGCATTACATTTGTACAATAAGATGCTTTGAGAGAGAGAGACCAGATTCACATAACCTTTATTACAGTGTATTTTTATAACTGTTCTATATTATTATTAGTTATTATTGTTAATCTCTTACTCTGCCTAACTTATAAATTGAACATTGTCATAGGTATGTAAGGGAAAACCATAGCATATACAGGGCTGGGTGCTCTCGCAGGCATCCACTGGGGTCTTGGGACGTATCTTCTTTGGATAAGGGGCGGGGGATGACTGTAGAAGCTTTACTGTTTTTCTTTTTTCTTTTTTTTGGGGGCTGCGTTGGGTCTTCATTGCTGCATGCGGGCTTTCTCTAGTTGCAGCGAGTGGGGGCTACTCTTTGTTGTGGTGCGTGGGCTTCTCATTGCGGTGGCTTCTCTTGTTGCAGAGCATGGGCTCTAGGCACGTGGGCTTCAGTAGTTGCAGCACTTGGGCTCAGTAGTTGCGGCACGTGGGCTCAGTAGTTGTGGCACATGGGCTTAGTCGCTTGTGGGATCTTCCTAGACCAGGGATCAAACACATGTCCCCTGCAGTGGAAGCGTGGAGTCTTAATCACTGGACTGCCAGGGAAGTCCCTGTTGGAAATTTCAGATGTAGAGTCTTAACAGGTATCACTTAAAATGAGAGATTAATATTCCAGGAAATGGATGTACAGTGGATAATAGTCCACATGTTGTGTTGGGCATTTAAGAGAGTTCTGTTTTTTCGGGGCTCCAAGCTTGGACCACATTTTAAACGGGTCTCTGGGAGAGATGAACCACAGGCTTCACGTTTCTTGTATGAGTCCAGCACCGCAGACTGGGGCCACCGTCTTTCATCCCTGGGCTGAGGGTGGGGGTGGGTCAGTGCAAGCCCAGCACCCCTGCTGGGTCAGCGCAGCTGCCTCTTGGGATGGAGGTTAGAGATTATTGTGCCATCTCGGGCAGGGGGCACTTTCTCTCTGTACTCCCCCACCTGGGGGCCCCCTCTCTGTGGTCCTTGAGCTAGCCCTTCCTGCCGGCATGGCAGCCTCCAGCTGTCTGTCTGTCTCCTCGATAGAGCGTGAGCCCTTGAGCACGGGGACTACGTTATGCTCATCTTTGAACCCCGCATGCCTGGGAACAGGACGTGGTAAATTCTTTTTTTTTTTTTAACTTTTTATTTTATACTGGAGTATAGTTGATTAACAATGTTGTGTTAGTTTCAGGCATACAGCAAAGTGATTCAGTTATACCTATGTATGTATCTATTCTTTTTCAAATTCTTTTCCCATTTAGGTTGTTACATAGTATTGAGCAGAGTTCCCTGTGCTATATAGTAGGTCCTCATTGGTTATCCGTTTTAGATATAGCAGTGTGTACAAACCATAAACAAAACAAAAAGACAACCCAGGGAATGGGAGAAAATATTTGCGAACGATGCAACCAACAAGGGATTTAGTCTCCAAAACTTACAAACAGCTCATGCAGCTTAATATCATAAAAACAAACAACCCAATCCAAAAATGGGCAGAAGACCTAAGCAGACATTTCTCCAAAGAAGACATACAGATTGCCAACAAAAACATGGAAGGATGCTCAACATCGCTAACTGTTAGAGAAATGCAAATCAAAACTACAATGAGGTATCACCTCACACCAGTCAGAATAACCATATTCAAAAAAATCTGCAAACAACAAATGTTGGAGACGGTGTGGAGAAAAGGGAACCCTCCTGCACTGCTGGTGGGAATGTAAATTGATACAGCCACTATGGAGAACAGTATGGAGGATCCTTAAAAAACTAAAAATGGAACTACCATACGATCCTGCAAGCTCACTCCTGGGCACATACCCAGAGAAAAACATGGTCCGAAAGGATACATGCAGCCCAGCGTTCATTGCAGCGGTGTTTATAATAGCTAGGACTTGTAAGGACGTGGTAAAGTCTTCACAAATACCTGGGCTGGAAGGAAGGAGGGTGGAGGGGAGGTGGGACAGTCATTTCCTCTGGCATGGTGATCAAGGACATTTTCATGATCGAGTGATCGAGTTTTTGGGGGTGGTGGGGAGCTCTGTTTATAGCTTGCCAAGCTTTTTTCTTTTGAATTGGAAGAGTGATATAAAAAGCAGTCACAGACAAGCCTGTCTTCACCAAGCTGGGAAATGGAGAGACTGGAAGACCTCTGCACGTAGCCCCGCGGCCGCAGGAATCCCAGCGAATACCATCCCCAACAAAGGTATGTTTCTCGGGCCTCTCCCTCTCGGAGCCTCAATTTCCTAATGTGAAAATGTGAATAATAAAATCGCCCACCTCGGGGCTGTCAGTGCGGATGAACTGAGCTGCTCCGTGTCGTTCACTCAGAAATCCTGGGCACGTACAAAAGGTCCAGCCCATCTGAATTGAACCAAAGTCAAAATCTGACCTTAACACCTGTAGGACCCCAGCCAGCAGCCGTGAACAATGGGCCATGATGCGACCATGGACCGGTTGCTGAGGCGTTGCACTTCTGCCCCCATGCCGTCCAGAAAGGAGCTGTGGGAGACAGCCCTTCGAGGAGGCTGCTTTCCTTTGATCTGCACCTTCTAATACCTCTGAAGCACTTTGCCATTTTCTGCCTGGGTCTGTTCAGGGCTGTCTCCAGGTGACTGGATCCTTCCTGTTCCTTGGCAGGGCCGGCTGCTTCAGGCCATTGGGAACGAGACCTCCGGTGGGACTCCCTGGGTGGCGTTTTTTGTTTTTTTTTTTAAAACATCTTTATTGGAGTATAATTGCTTTACAATGGTGTGTTAGTTTCTGCTTTATAACAAAGTGAATCAGCTATATGTATACATCTATCCCCCATATCATATCCTCTCCCTCTCGCATCTCCCACCCTCCCACCCTCCCTATCCCACCCCTCTAGGTGGTCACAAAGCACCGAGCTGATCTCCCTGTGCTATGCGGCTGCTTCCCACTAGCTATCTGTTTTACATTTGGTAGTGTATATATGTCCATGCCACTCTCTCACTTCGTCCCAGCTTACCCTTCCCCCTCCCTGTCTCCTCAAGTCCGTTCTCTAGCAGGTCTGCATCTTTATTCCCATCTTGCCCCTAAGTTCTTCATGACCATTTTTTTCCTTTAGATTCCATATATATATGTCAGCATACGGTATTTGTTTTTCTCTTTCTGACTTACTTCACTCTGTGTGACAGTCTCTAGGTCCATCCCCCTCAGTACAAATACCTCAGTTTCGTTCCTTCTTGAAGCCTACGGCGGCTCCTCTCGCTGTGGGCTTCGGCTCCGAGGAAGCAGTAGGAACGGTCGCGGCAACAAGGCCCTTTCTGACCAGTGGCGTCTCGTGATGCCTTTGGATTGCTGCCCTCGGAGGATGCTGCGGCGTCTCTGAACCGACCGGCATGGAGTCCGGCGACATAAACATGAACTCTACAGACTGTGACGTCGCGGGACGCTGTTGAGGATGTTTGCAAGGCAAAAATATCTGAGGTTTCAGCAAAGAGAACGCGCCGTGCTTCCTCTAAACTGGGGGTTCGCTTTTGCCCTGTGAACACCACAGCTCCTGTTACCTGATGCTTTCACTCCTTGCTTAAGCTGCTGGGGAGCTCACAGCCAAAACTGTGTCCTGCTTCCCTGCACCCGAGGCAGGACATTGAGTGTGCCCTTCTGTGAGGTCATCTAACCTTTATTTTCCCATTCATGTTCCTCTTCAGTCCCTCGAAGGTTTTGATGGCTGTTATCCCCAATAAAACCGGTTGGTACGAGGCTCACAGGATCATTTCTCGACGGTCAGCAGCCTGAACAACAAGCACCCCAGCGTCTGTCCATCCCACTGTCCGCAGCCCAAAGCGCTCGGGGTGCTCGCGGCGTATTGACATTCTTTTAAAATCCTGCCCTGTCGTTTATTCCCTTTCAGTCCCACGTGGGGCTGGGCTCATTTTCACAGCTCTTCACAGGACTCGACACCGGCGGTCAAGAGGACTGAAAGGGGATCTGTGTGCTGGGCACAGTTTTGCTGAGTCAAAGCGATTTTCGGAAGAAATTCTCGGAGCCTTCTGGCAGCCCGTTTCCAGGATCTCCCTCCCGCCCTCTCTTGCTCCTCTCTTCTCTCTGGCCCTTCTTCCCTTCCACTCCACACATATGTCCCCTAGTAGCGGAACACGTTACTTCATTTCTTTGAGCCTCAGTGGTTTTTTTTCTTTTCATCCATGAAAGAGGGATTTTAAAAAGTCATAGGATGATTAGGTGGATTAAATGAAATCATTCCTGTAAAACCCTGAGAAGCAGTAGAAGTGCAATGAATGTTAGCGCTATTCATTTAACAAACATTTGTGAAATACTGTATGTTAAATGCTGGACACACACAAACATCTCTCAAGGAAAAAGAAGTCTCCGTATTTAAATGCGCGCACGCGCACACACCCATCCACCGCCCTCCGCCCCGCACAGCAGCCCAGGGGCAGCGAGGGACGGAGTTTCTGCTCGTGGTGAGGACTGTTGAACTTCTGGGACAGGCTGGGAGTGGCACCCTGCTCTGTCCTCCTCCAGAAGCCTTCAGGAGGCTGCTTTCACTACTTCTCATCTCCTTGCCTCACCTGAGTTTATGGCATCCCCCTCCTTTTTGCCTGTGAGACCCGCCGTCTCTGGTCTGGGGCTCCCTTTAAGGCCCCAGCCCTGGGCCACACGTGAGGCCGGGGAATTCCCAGGCCTGAACCCCACTGTCCACTCCCACCTAGGTGACTTCATTGTCACTACCTTTGTGCAAATCAGCCTAAAAAGGATGGGTCTCAGTGCTTCGTTTGTCCCTTTTTTCCCAATCCTGGCCCAGTGACTTTCCGTTTCCCTCTCTGCTTCCGTGGACCTGTTGTCCCTCTGGTCCCACAGGTGCTAAATGTCCTCCATCCAGTGACCGTCGGAGTGACTGATCTGGAGCTCGTTTCCTCCCGTCTTCCCCAGAGCGTGTGCAGGGCCCACCCATCAAGGTGCCCGGATAACTGAAGCCATCCACCTCCACTCAGGGCCGTGCCCGGGCAGGGGCGCGGCCTGGACATCTGCGCTGTTGCTGTAATTACTTCCTGAGCGAATCCCCGGGGCTCCTCCCTGCCGCCTGCAGGGCCTCATCACCTTGACCGGCGTCTCTGTAAAGGCCTCTCTTCTCCTCCCCACCAAGACTTTAATCCTAGACTGGCCTTAGCAGTCGTTTCACCCCTGACCCTAAGAAGAGCTGTTTTCACTGAAGAACCAGACAGACGGAATCAGTTCAACTGCAGTTTGAGGGAGCTGAGTTGGCCGCTAGAAAGAACTTTCTTCCCTGAGACTCGAAGAAACTGAAATAGACTACTGACAGTGGTGATGGGATCTTTCCAAGAGAGCTCTAGGGAAGGGACTCAGAGTGGACCTCTCTTGAGACCTATTAGAGAATTGAACGTCCTCCCTCAGGCCCTCCCCAATCTAAGGAGAGTTCTTGCACTTGGAAGAGACCCAGCAATCATCTATCCCAAGCTCCCTCTCAGTGCCACGTTTGGGACACCTTCTCTTAGCATGAATCCTCCTTAATTGTTCATTTATTCATTCAGTCACTCATTTCACAATATCTGTGACTCACGGCATCCTATGCCCAGACCTCCAGTGTCCCAAGCACAGGGTGGGCACAGGTGACAACAGCAAGGTAGTGTCCGACGAACCCAGAAGGGTGAGAAAGTTGGATAACCGTTGTCTCCAGACTGTCAAGTTAATCAAAGCAATAAACCTCCTCGGTTGTTTTAGGGAATATTCTGCAAGAAAGGCTTTGCATTCGAGGGGACATTCTGTCTTCCAGCCAATGCCAATCAACAATGGCAACGAAACGAAGAGGTATAATCACTGCCATGAAGAAACCTCTCACGTGTGTAGCCCTGGAAACGTGCACCGTGCAACAAAGGATCTGAAACCCTGAATTAATCTTGGTGAGTAACTCAGAGCCCAGAGAATTTGAGGCAGTCATTGCCCTTTGGGACCGTCTGCGCATCAAGACATGCAGTGTGTAGCTGCCGCACTTGGAATTCAAGTCGCCCAAAACATGGCCTCAACTTAACGTTCTCCTGAAAGGCTGCGTTAGACCTTCGGAGGACCTAGCCACTGGTAGTGCCACCTCTACCCTCCAAAGAAGGCGAATATAAAACACTGTTAAAAACCATAACACAAGCATAAGGAAGTCCAACTCCGTTCCGATTTTTCCCATAATGTCTTCTTGATGCTGTTTGTAAAATATCAAATAAGAAATTCTTGAACAAAAATGGTGGGCGTCGTGGCCGTGTTGATGGCCTGGGTATGTGCTCAGTTTGATGGAAGGTAAGCAAGCGTTGTCTGTTGTGTCCCCGTGAGAACCCTCCATTCAGTCCAGCCTGATCTTGACCCCAAGCTCAGGACCTTGCAGGCTCTTGGACTTCTTTGCACCAAGCATCCCTCTCTCTTTCTTTTCCTCCATTGTTCTTACTTTTCATCTAAGGCCCCCACTCACCTCCCAGACCAGTAGCGCCACCAACCGAGGAAGCCTCGGCTGGTTATTCCCACACGGGGAAGGCTCTCCCGCCTCTGATCTCCCGTGGAAAAAGCGTTGTCTGCGTCACCCTATAACACACCACGTGTGCCACGTCTCACATTCTTGCTTTATGCTTACAATTAACTTTTCAAGTGTGCTTGTGTTGTTTTTCTAATGAACCTATGAATCTTTGAGGGCAGGACTGAGGTCTTCTTTTCCATCTAGTGCCGCTAGGAACAGAGCTCTCACATTTCAAAGATGCTTATCCCTTGAGTCAGTCCTTTCCAATTTGAGGGAGAAAGGGACTCACTTTAGAAGCAGAAATTTTCTGAAACACTGAGCATACATTTCACTTATGAAATATGGCACTAAAGGTTGGTGATTACTTGGCGCCGATGGGATGGTAAATTGAAACACACCATCAAGCACAGATTAACATGAAAGTGAAAATAAAACCTTAAATGTCATAAAAATGTTTAGAATCTCAGTAATACATCTTTAGCCCCCTCTTCCACCCCATTCCTGCCCCCCATCCCCTTCCACTGTAATCCACGTTTGAGAGTGTTATCACAAGAGCAAAATGACCCGCCCATTACCACCTCAACTCCAGCTGTTTCCTGAGATGAGTCAGCCTCACTCTGTGGGGCACCGGAAGAGCGGGCACAGGGCAGTTGCATGTTTATGGGATGAGAGGAAGGTTGAAAAAGTCTAGAGCTTTAGATCCCTAGTACCTTTAGATCCTGGTACCACTTCTGCAGGTCAAGCTTCTCTGTGTTAAGAGCAACAAGAACCAGGAGGAAAAGCCTCAAGAGAAGTGTGAGTTTCAAGACAAGGTGGTTGCTGATGCCAGGTCTGCAGACAAGCAGCACGAGGCTAGCAAGTGGGCGTGGCTTGCAATGCTCATCGGGAAAGAGGGAAGGGGGCGGGGAGCCAGAGCACGCAGTAGATTGGGTGCGACGTGGGAGGTGAGAAAATGGAATTGGCGAGAGCAGAGGGGAAGGGGACAGAAGCTTCTGGATCCTTTGCTTATTTATTTAGTTTTGGGATAGGGAGATGAGCATATTTGTAACTAACACGACTGAAGGTTCAAGAGAAGTGATGCGAGTGATAAAACAAGCATGGCCAGCGCGGGGACTGAATTGAGGAGGAAATCAGCCAGAGACAGGAGGGAAAAGCAGCTTGCGTTATATAAGGGGCCTTTGATTATAAGTGAGAGAAACCAATTTATTCTTTATTTTTATTTAAAAAAATTTTATATTGGAGTTGATGTACAATGTTGTTAGTTTCAGGTGTACAGCAAAGTGATTCAGTTATACATACATACACCTACTCTTTGTCAGAGTCTTTTCCATTATAGGTTATTACAGAATATTGAGTAGAGTTCCCTGTGCTATACAGTAGGTCCTTGTTGATTATCTATTTTATATACAGTCGTGTGTATATGTTAATCCCAACCTCCTAATTTATCCTGCCCCCACCCCCAGCTTTCTCCTTTGGTGACCATAAGTTTTCTAAGTCTGTGAGTCTGTTTAAGAGAAACCAACTTAAATCAATTAAGTTAAAAAACAAAAACAAAAACAACAACAGAAGCATGGCTGGGCCTCAGGAGCTTCCAGAATGTTCCAGACTCTCCCTACTTGGCTCTCAGGCCCCCTCCGAATCCTCCTCATTCTTCTCTTGCCCCTGCAGGTCCTCAGCTTCTTCAGTCTTCGTGGGAAACAAGGCTGAGGCTGCAGCCACAGGAGAGGCACTAGACTGACCCTCTTGGCCCCAAACCCAGAATTCTAGGGAAAGTTTCTCACTGGTCCATGCTGAGTCTGTAGGAGTCCAACAGGGGTCAATAGGTTGTGCGAGGCTGTGCAGAGGTGGCCGGACGTGAGCACGTGCCCCTGTGGGGACCACGCAGATGGGGGGAAGGAGGGGCAGTCTTCCCTGAAGAGGGGCGTCTGTCGATCCGTGTAGTTCAGAGGTGGAGGGGCGTTTAGAAAGTCTGACAGGTTCGCATCTCAAGTCTGTTTTGTTTTTTGTTCTCAGGGAAGTTGGGGCACCTGGCAAGAATCGGGGGTGGATGGGGATTCGGGCTAGAGAAGGTTTGGAACACTACCGTGAGAAATGAGAAAGCCAGCAGGACAACAGAGCCATGTGGAGGAAGCAGTCGAGGGTAGAAAGCCTAACTGTGCAATGGGGTCAACCCAGATTTACTCACTCGACTAACATTACTGATCACACTCTCTATTTAATCTCCCAGCATCCTGGAGCCAGTACCAATAAAAACAGATGGTTGGGCTGATCCAACGCTGGAGAGTGGAAATGCAGGTGCTTCAGGTACAGGGGGCAGAGGAGCAGAGGAGGGGGCAAGGGCTGGGGTAGGTGGAGACCTGTCCACAGAAGGGGGCACGGGGACATCATCAGGGAGGGGCCGACACTGTCGAGTCTCCGTGGTGTCCTGGTCATGGCCCTTCCCAGTGGAGATGACCCCTCAGGTTAGGTGAACGCATCCTGGTTTGCTCAGGAAAGTCCCACGTAATTATCCACGGGGCCTCTTCTCATTACGGACAGGTCCCGATTTGGATGCTGGATCGCGTGGTCAGCCCACCCCTGGCCAGGCCTGAGTGACTGGGGATTATGGCCTCCTGGGGATGTCACTTCACTGTGGCTTCCAGGCCTGCTGATCTGGAAAGAGTAAGTCCTGGCTCTCAACCTGCATCACTCCTGTGGGTCCCACCCAGGGAAATGGAGACTTCTGGAAGTGTCCAGTGCCTGCAGTTATGAGGTCAGAAGAGAATGAATCAGAGAAGGAAACACAGCTGCCCTGGCCTCTCCGGCTGCTCACGGGAGGGAGAGGCCCCATCAGCGGAGGCCAGAGGAAACAGCTCCCTTCCTTGTTGGCAGCAGGCTTGGAAATACCACCCAAACCCCAGCTGGTTTCCCCGAGGCCACCTGATACACCCGGGCGCCTCAGGGCAAGAAGTCCCAGAAACCATGTACAGTTTGTGGCCTCCCACTTCAGCGTTTCTTGGCATAGAAGTGACAAGGGCCGTGCAGGAATCAACTTTGTTTCTGCCACAGTGGGGACTGACGTCTTGCCCGAAGTAGATTCTTCACACGTACTCACGTGACTGAGTGGATGTCTTCTCCAGAACAGACTGGAGCTGTCCTGTCTCAGAGGTGCCTCCGTTGGTGGCCGTGAACTTGGTTTGCGGACAGAAGTGCAACACTGCACCACAGGAGACGGGGCAGGTGAGGATGGGTTGGGGCAGGGTTTTTCCCTGACCCCAGCTGGTGATCCGCTTATATCCTAAAGCAGGAGGATTAATAACCAGGGTAGTTGTATCCCTGTTAGAATGTAACTACAGATGTGGGCTTGCTGGGTGAAACAGCTAATCCTTTCTACATGTGGCTCTCTCTGGAAATACGATGCCTGGGGTTGGCCAAAGAGCTCTTTGCACAGGGCCCTGCTGCTGGGTGTGGCCTCTCTGTCCTGGGCCGCGTGGACAGCTGGCCGGGGGCGTCTGTGCTCTTACCTCTCGGGTGAGCTGACTTCTCACTGGACTGGTGATGGATGGGAAGGCACGAGGCCTGTGTGTCTGTGGACCTGAAGCGGGGCAGGGTGTAGCTGAAGGAAAACGTCAGGTGTAGGAGTCGGTGGGTGCACGGAGAGGCTGGAGGGGGAAAAAAACTCTTGGAAAAATCAAGGATTATTGCGACTGCAAGTCCCTGAGTCTTGAGGCAGCAGGAGGAGGGAAGCCAGGTCGGAGCCAGCAGGCACCCCGGGGTTTACAGCATGGTATGGCTGGAGGCTCCAAAGCCACGAGACACAATTCATCAAAGAGCTGCTGCTGCTGCTAGAGCAGAGATGGAAGGCTTTCCAGGCCAGTCGGTGATGCACTCGGAGCCTTCCCCTGGGCAGCCACCTGCGGTGAGTAACAGGAGACACGGCTCCTCCCGGCGCTGAGGCCTGCGAGTCCAGAGCCCCCGGCTGCCCGGGGAGGAGGCATCCGGGAGCCCTGGGGAGGTTGGGAGGTGGGCGGGGCCTGGGCGGGGGCGGGGCCCCGGTGAGCGGGCGCACGTGACCGCCCCCTCCCTCCCCCGCGCAGCCGCCGGGTGTGGCTGCGCCGGCGTCCGTGACCCCGGCCCCTCCAGGGCCGCGCAGGAGGCCCCGCCTGCCTGCCCCCCGCCTGCCGGTCGCCTCCCCCTCCTCCCTCTCCTCGCCCCTCCCGACTTTTCAGTCTGGACTGCGGGGGCCGGAGGTTAAAGCTTCTTTCCTGAGTGCTGCGTTCCAGAAACTTTTACAGATGCCCTGGCGTTCTTGGAAGACGCTGGGAGGAAATCGGAGCGTCCGACATCCCCACCCAGACGCTCTAGAACCAGAGGCGGCATCTGCCCCTGGACCCGAGGGGGCTGGAAAGGGCAGAGCGGCCAGGGGGCTCGCAAGCAGGCCTTCCTCCCCTTCCCTCTCACCTGGGTCCGTCGTTGATGCCGCCCTCCCCCACGCCGCGACCCTCTCCAGCGGGCGGGGGCGGGCCGTGCTGGGGGAGGACTCGGCCTCCCGGGCGGTCCTGGGGTTGGGAGGCTTGCATCGCCATGGCAACGAGCTCTTCCCGTGGGAATACCGAACTCCTGAATGTGCCGCAAATTGGAAAGGGACCCGCTCAGTGCCAGCTGGGGCTCTAGGCGGGCGGGGGCAGGGCTGTGTCTGCAGGGAGGCGGGGCGCGACCGAGCCTGGATGCTGGGCTGCGCGCGTTTCCTCCGAGTCAGCTGGGGCCACACACGCAGGACACGTGACGCGCGCTGCACGCCCCCCTCCCCCCCACCGCCCGGCCTCCGGGTCGGCTGGCTGGCTTAGAGCCGCCCAGCCCAGCGTCGGCCGGCTGAGGAGGATGCCTCCCTTCTGGGGGTCTGCCCCAGTCCCCTAGCCGATGAGACCAGTAGCTCCTGATGGGAGGACAGGCGGGATTGGCTGTGGAATTCAGTTCTACGTGGCTGAGGCCACTGGCTTCTCTTTACAAATTTTTTTTTTCAGTTTTAAAAGTTGTATTAATCATTCAAAAAGCATAATTCATTTTCTTAGTTCAGAAAGGTGTAGAGAAGGAAATGAACATGAGCCGCAATCCCCGTCTTTCCAGCCAAAGATGACCAACCACTGTTAACATTCTGCTGTCATCCTCCAGATACGCCCACACGGTCACCTAGGGAGGTGCTAGTGACAAAAGTAGATTCCATGATGTTTTGTCGCCTGCGTTTTCACTTAACTTACCAAAGACATAGAAAAATCTGCAGTTATTTCTAATGGCAACATAGGGTTACTCTAACTTATTAGCCAATTTGCTGTTGCTGGAAATTTAAATCGCTTCCGCATTTTTACTCTTCTGCATGATGATAAACGTCCTTCTGCATACATTTTTGCACCCAGTCTGTTAGTTTCCTTAAGGTAAACGTCTAGAAGTAGGATTACTGGGTCAAAACATATGGGCATTTAAAATTTTGATGCATATTTCTGAATTATGGGTCGTGAGTGTGTGGTTTTTTTTTTTTTGAGAGCTGGTGGACTTTATTCTCGCCCCCCGCCCCGCCCCAATCGGTCTTGGGAATAACAGGGGGAAATTCCTTATACAGTCTGTATTCCCCCCTCAAAGCAAGACCTGAAACAGAGTTTGGGTGTGAATAGTTCCTTCCAGGGGCCATCCAGGAAGCGCTCTGAGGGTCAGTAATGAACGGGTAACTGCTGGGGGCCATGGGGTCCGATGTTGCCGGGGAACCTCTGGGCGACCATGCAGAACACCCCAGACTTGACCCCCATTCGTTTCTGCAGGGCATCAACTGTCCAGATGGTTTGACTTTCCCCACTGTTATTTGGAAAACGTCTGCGGGTAAATTCTGAGGAAGGCCCGGGGGGTATGGCTGGAGCACGTACGGCCTCAGGTACAAAGGAATGATTGCCCCTTCCCCCGAACCCAAACCAAGGGACGAGGTAATCCAGGACAAAATTGCAAAATGGGTTAAGATTTCATCAGCCCCGCCACCTTCCCTCTCTGCTCCCTAAACCATCTCTTGGTGCCAACCGTGCCCCTGCCCCAGGCTTCCGAGGTATTTGATTCTCCAAGGCACATCAGAGAGGTCTTCTAATGATTTTCTCCGCAGTGTTAGAGACAAAGGCTGTTAGTTACCCTTCCAAGCATGTTTACATTTGAAGACAGGTACCAGGAACTCTTCACCAAAGGAATTGGTGATAATGTTGGCATTTCAGGCACGGTGGCAGCGGAAGCCTTTTCTGGCGGAGCACCCAGCCTGAGGCCGGTCCAGCACAGGAATTCTGCACGTCCTCTCCTGACCTACGGCAGGTGAGAGGCAGCAGGAAGGTGGAAGTGGAGGGGTGGGGGGAGGGAGGGAAGAGTCCAGAGCCTTGCTTTGCTCACACGGATGACACTCCCTGGCATGTGGATTTCATTCTTTTTTTAATTTTTGAACTTTTTAAAAAAAAGTTTTGGCCACACCATGCAGTACGTGGGATCTTAGTTCCCTTGCCAGGGATCGAACCCGTGCCCCCTGCATTGGAAGGTGGAGTCTTAGCTACTGGACCACCGGGGAACTCCCTGGCCTGTGGATTTTAGAAAATGAGGCAGGAAAGAGGAAATCAGGCTGCATCTGTTGCTGGAGGGGAGGGGAAATAAGTGAGCCGCCAAGGCAAGCGGGGTGAGACCATTAAGAAGAGGACTGAGCAGGCGAAGAGGATGAAGACTCATCTCCACTGGCTGTGGGTGCGATGAGGCACTTGAACGAGGAGCTCGTGGCCACGGTCTACACCTTCCCTTCCTCCGGTGTGTCTGCCCTCCTTCCTCCCTGGCTGCTGCTTCTCGTGTCCATCGGGGCTCCACTTTCTTCTGCCTGTCCCTGCAGGCTGATGCTACCTAGCATTCTGTCCTGTACCCTTCTTCTCCAGCTGCACACGCAGTCTGGGCGGTCAGCATCCCTCAGTGGCTTCTGCTGCCGCCACCGCATGCAGACGCGCACAGACGCTGGCCCAGTTCGTCGGGAGCTCAGGTCCCGACTGTCCAGAAGTTGAAAGCAGTCGGGGCAGTGGGAGGAATCTTGGGCCAGACACGTACTCCCTTTGGTGTGTGGTCTCTGGTTGTCACATTCGAGAGCTAGTGTCCCCAGTGGAGTTGTGAGCTGCGTGAGGACAAGGGCCTTGGATTTGACTTCCCTGATTAGCCTCCTGCAGTGCCCACGGTGGAACGGCCCTCTGTAGGTGTAGCCTGTAGGGAACGGCAGAAGAAAGTGGACCCCCCAAGGGACACTGAGAAGGGGAGCCAGAGAGGAAGGAGGGGAAACACACCGGAGGAAGGGAAGATGTAGACCGTGGTCACGAGCTCCTCATTCAAGTGCCTCATCGCGCCCACAGCCAGTGGAGGTGCGTCTTCATCCTCTTCGCCTGCTCAGTCCTCCTCTTCTTCTTCTCCTCCCCCTCCCCTCCCTCTCCCCCCCCCGCCCCCCCGCTTTCTTGCCTTGACGGCTCGCTTCTTTCCCCTCCCCACCAGCACCGTTGTGGGGACCTGGGAAGGATGGGGTCCAGCACCTTCCTATGCAGCACCTTTGTTTTTAACGACGAGCCTCCTCCTACGGTCCACAGCCCCTAGGAACCCTCCTCTCACCACGTCGAGTAGGTTTCCTCTTCTCACTCTCTCTCCTCCCTTTGCAGTGTCTGGCGCTGTGTCCCACCTCCACCAACTTGAAACTATCCTTCCTTGGCCTCCGTAATAACAGCACACCGGCTCCCCGTCCTTCTGTCCGGTGAGCTGTGTCCTTCGTCTCCTAAACAGAGTTCTCCCCTGAGACTCCATCCTCTGGAGCGGCGTGAGATAGTGGAAAGAATAGAATGCAGGTTTGGGAGCCAGAGTGACTGTCTGATCCTGGGCTGTATCGTTTATTAGTTGGGTGATCTCTCTGAGCCTCCACTTTCTCAACTGTAAAGTGCAGATTAATCCCAAGGGTTGAAGGTACTGTAGGGAAAGGGCCTGACACAAAGTCGTGGCTAAATGCAGGGCAGCTGTGGGTGTTCTCTGCGACTCTGTCAGGCATTACACAGGCCCCTGTTGACTCGCCTCTCGCCTCTCACCTGGGGGAGCCAACACGCTCTCTCCAGCCCTGAATTCTCTCCCACATCTGGTCCCCAATTCCACGTATCTGTAGGTGTTTCCACTTTTGACGTCCTGTCATGACCCAAGTGGTAGCCTGCATAAACCAACCTTGTCATTCTTTTTTCTCCAGAGCTCTTCCTGCCGGGTTTTCCCTGATTCAGCCGTCCTCGCCGCTATTTCCCAGACTCTTGGGATCCAAAAGCTTGGGAGTATCTTTCATTCAGCTGTCGCTTTGGCCTTTCATGTTTGGAAATCGCGATGATTGTTGGTCCAGTGACTTCACATGCATCTGTGACTTCATCTCAACAGGATTTTGACGTCGGCTGTTATAGAAATGAGGCCTGGAGACGCAAAATCATCTGCCCGAGGGGTGAACAGGAGAGCGGGACTCGACTCAAAGCCTGGGCTCATCCCATTTCTTGGAGGCTCCCTCCCCGGCGTGACTGGTAGCCTGGCTGGTCTCACACCCCACTAACTCAAAATGCTGAGGTCTCTCCATCTTAAAGACAAACTGATGAACCTTTCCCAGTGCCGGTCTCCAGCTCTTAGCCCTCTCCTGCTTCCCCCCGTACATACCCGCAAGCCTGCCTTACACTCTTGGGTTCCTCAGTCACTGCAAGCTAGTGTCCGCCTCCCTGGCATGGCCCCCGCCAAGTTCCCTCTGTCCCCAGGACACTCCGTGGCCCTGGCCATACCCAAGTCCTGTCTAACCCCATCACAGCCCCTCTTCCTCCCAACGTGCCTCCCCTTGGCTTCTCTCCTGATTTCCTTCTACCCCTCCGGCCATCCTGCCCTAGTGCCCTCGGCCTCTCCGGCCATCCTGCCCTAGTGCCCTTGGCTCAGCCCATCACCTGGTTGCTGCAAATCCCCAGGTTTTGGGTCCAGGCCATCTGCTCTTGACAAACCCCATGTTCTCCTTGGTTGGCTCATTTCCTCATGTGGCTCAGTGACCACCACCACGTTGACAGCTCCCCAGCCTCTCTCTCTAGCTCAGATATTTCCCTGTAGCTTGAGATCTTCATACCCCTCTGAACGTGGAGTTCTGACCCTGAGTCCACCGCGTACCAGCTGGGTGACTGTGATGGTTAATTTTGTGTGTCAACTTGACAGGGTGCCCAGATATTGGGTCAAACGTGATTCCAGGTGTGTCTGCGAGGGTGTTTCTGGATGAGATCAGCATTTGAATCCACTGAACAAAGCAGGTGGCCCTTCCTGATATGGGGGGGCCTCATGCGACCCAAGGAAGACCTGAAGAGAACCAAAGGGCTACCCCTCTGTGAGTGGCGGGCGTCCACCCGCTGACCGTGGAGCGGGGACATCGGTCTTTTTCTGCTTTTGGACTTGGACTGAAACAGTGGCTCGTCTTGAGTCTGTTGGGTTGGAGCTCACACCATTGGCTCTTCTGGTGTCAGAACTTGAGACTCAGGCCAGAGCTGTGCCATGAGATCTCCTGGGACTCCGGCGTGTTTTTGTTCTTGTTGTTTAAAGGTGTTGTTTTTGACGTGGACCATTTTTTAAAGTCTTTATTGAATTTGTGACAGTATTGCTACTGTTTTATGTTTTGGTTTTTTGGCCACGAGGCATGTGGGATCTTAGCTCCCTGACCAGGGATCGAACCTGCACCCCCTGCACTGGAAGGCAAAGTCTTAACCACTGGACCGCCAGGGAAGTCCCCCGACTCCAGCCTGTTGACTGCAGGTCTTGGGACTTCTCAGCCCCCCAAATTGGTAAGCCAGTTCCTTATAAGAAATGTTTTAGATATAGATATATAATAGATAGATAGATAGATAGATGTAAATAGATACATCTCCTATTAGTACTTGAGTTTTCTTACTATCCTAGGGTTTACTCTATAGATCAAGGAACCAGTGAGATTTCTGTCAACTTCTAATATCCGTTCCCATTGTGCATTTGGGAAGCAGGAAAATGACCACAGGTGGGTTTGTGGGCCACAGTGAGGCATACATGGATCGGAGCCCTTTATTACTAGATCATCACACAACTCTAGTCTAACAGGGGCCGTAATGGTACTTTGGGTCCCCATCATTTCAAACGCTGTATCCAACAGTCCTCAGAAGATCTGGGCAGTCTCCTTTCCCCACTGTATGGGTATCTGGGGAAATGGTCATAAGTCCCTTTGGAGGAAAGAGTGAGGTATCACGAGTGACCCAACCTTTCCTTTAGTTGATGGATGTGGGTCTGAAAATGGGCTCAGATCTGGAAACTGCGAAAAGGACTGTGACTTTGCACCGGGTCTCCTGACATCCTTGTGCTTGTTATTCTCGGCCTCTTTTGCTCACACATATGTACCAGGCAGTGACTTTGCTGCCTGTCCATCTGTCTTGCCTCTGGGAGCGCCGTGTTCTATTAGTCACGCCCACAGCTCCCCGCAGGTCAGGGTCCTTGGTTGCCATTCTGCCTTTGCTGCCTGTTACAATAATTTTATCCTGTTTCTCATGGTTAAGTGCTGCCACTGGCCTTTGATATTCTAGGGTCCAGTATCATCCTCATTACCACCAAAAAGCCCAGACTAAACCGCGTCTCTTGTCATCGGCCCCGGACTACAGAGGGGTCACCACTGACTGAAGCATCTTAATGATGGTGGTGCTCTCCCGGCGCTCTCTCCTCAACACCTGCGCGGATGCCTGTCCCCCAGGCCCTTCTGAGGGAGGGTCAGCTGGTGTGTCCGGCCTCACGGTAGATTAGTCCTAGTGCATCCATGTCTGTAGCCTTTTGACCCCTCCTTCCATGGTTGAGCACAGTGATCCTGGTATTGCTTTTTCCAAGCTTGTGAGAGCCATCAGGACTTCCCTCTCTCATCCCGCCCCTAGGCCCTTGCCCATGATGTGAAGTGCTTGTTCCGGGAGAATAGTTCCGTATTAATGAACGTGCCCTGACTCGGACCCTCCCCTCCGTGAGCCGGCGTTCTTCAGATGCGCCCCCGGCACACACTTGCAGCTCCTGCCCTTGCACGGTCACCCAGTCCTGCGGCTCCTCTGGTATAGAATTCTTCCCCCTTCTCAGGCCCAGTGGCGGAGCCCTCACACGGGCCCTCCTGGCCCTGACCCTAGTCATTGGGCCGGTGGCCAGCAAGAAGGGGAGAGGGGAGACCCTCAGAGCGCAGTCATCGTTGTGGCGGCTTTTGCCTCGTTGGAGGCTGGTGCAGAATGTACGAGGAAAGGCTGCTCTCCTTTAAGGGGGCGGAGGGGCCGCTTCTGCAAACTCAGGAGGTTCAGGGGAATCTGGGGGCTTCAGGGCTCTCCAGTGCATCCACCCAGAAATACCCACTGCCCCATTTCAGTCCCTCAGTCCCTCCCAGACTGTATCAGGCCCTGACGTGGATGGAAGAGAGTCGCTTTTCTGAAGGTCTTGAGTTTGGTTCTCAGCTTGGTCTACCTTCTGGCTCCAGGAGATGTCTTTTAACAGAGCCAAGGAAGCCTCTGTCTCTCACAGAGGCTTTGGATGAGTCATTGATTCCCCCACACCTGTCATTGTCTCTTTTCAATGCCTCAACTGATGGTCAGCAATGGCCACCAACCCCACCATCCTTTAATTACTCTTTGCCCCGTACCTCCCATGTGCCAGAGATACTGCAGTAAACTACATCTCTTTCAACCTGTATTCCCTTTCAGCTCACCCCCCAGTGAAGGTCTCAGCAATTACTCTGCTACATCAGGCCAAGGTCTTTCAGTACTCCCACTCAACCACCCGTGATGAGGGTCCTCATTGCCAGCTAGGTGGCAAGTGGTCAACTCCGGAATCACAGTTTCCTCTGGAGTGTACTCTTGGTACCAATGGTCTTAGGGTAAGCATCCTTCAAGCAGAGTCTGAGACAGGGATTTGGGTTACTGTGACTTACTGAGGGAGGACTCTTAGGAGAAAGGGAGTGTAAGGGAAGTAGGGTGAGCAGGAAAGGACCAAGGCGTGGAGGGGTCTCACGTGGGACCCAGATGCAGCTTGATCTCTTTGGTAGCCCTGGGGCGTGGCCTGCACCACAGAACCAATCCCACCTTGAAGCAAAGGAGCCAGGCTTTTGCACCCTCGTGTCAGCTGGTCATTAGCTGCAGATTTCTGGAGTGGGGTGGGGAGTGCCATTCCCTGTGTAAGGTGGCCCCTGGCTCCCGTTCAGCTGAGGACAATTTTCTGGTGGTTCGCAGTTAGGTTCGCTGGCCCGCAGAGTCATCCGGGCAGGACACCAACAACTCCTAAGACGATTTCAGTAAATAACACCCAGTCCATCAGTTGCTCAAGCCAGAAACCTGGGACTTATTTTCGTCTTCTTCCTTTTCTTCTGTTCTCAGTCCAATCAATCTCCAAGATATGTCTTTCATTTCCTAATCATCCCAGTCCCTTTTTTCTGTTCTCACTGTCACGACCCAAGTCGACATCACCGCCGTCTATTGAGTATATTCCTGCAACAGCCCCTAACGGGCCTCTGGTTTATTATCTGCAGGACAGCCAAGTTCAGCTTTCTAGAATCCCCGTCTCTTCATGTCACTTCCTTTATTAACCCTTCAGTGGCTCCCATCACTCTTATGATAATTTTAAACTGCTTCATGTGGCTTAAAATATCCTGCCTGACCTCGGTTCTGCTCTCCTTTCCTGGCTCAGCTCTCAGTACTTAAAACCTCAACAAGCTGACCCAAATGGACTTCTTTTAGTTATATTCAAATATGCCACACACTGTCTTTACTCTCCGTCTTTGCACGTAATTTTTCATCTGCCTAGAACACCTTTGCTACCTCTCGCCTGATTACCTCACGTGCATCTTTAAGACTCTGCCAAGTTATACTTGCCCCTGAGAAGCCCCCGAACACCTTGTACTCCACTGTCATACCCTGCGTCATGTGGCACTGCAGTGGCCTAGATCTCCTCACTACTGTGCTTTTCCTCTAGCACCCCTTTCCTGAATGTTTAAAGACAAGTTTCCTTCCAGTTTTCTCTTCTCCAGTAGTTTGGCAGTAATACATCCAATCTCTACTCGTTAATGCTTTAGCACGAACTCATGTCTACATAAACCCCAAGCTCTGTGGCAGCAGGGATGATGCCCACATTACTTACTGCTGTGTCATCCGTGCTTGGTGTGTGGATGGAGCACAGTGTGTTCCTTATGTGAAATAATAAATGAATAAAAGTATCTCATGTCCTTTCAACTGCTGCTCTAGATGCCAGCACCTGCAACTGTGCCTTGCAGATAGTAAGTGCTTAATAAATATTTGTTGAACTCAGTGGTGAGCTTAGCTTTTTCCTTTCCATTTGTAGGACAGCTGTTCTGCCTGATTCAGGTCCTCAGCACCTGTGTCCAGAGTCACGTAGCAGAGAGTGACATCAGCAAATTGTAGACCAGGAAGTTCCAAGTTCTCATTTCCCCACAGAAACACACACACACACACACACCCAAACAACAGCAAAAAGAAATGGAAGCTGTCTGAAACAACTTTGTAGGAGCTCTAGAAAACAGTCAAATGTTTACAGCAACCAAGCAAATGCCCTCCAAAAAAAATCCATTCTCAAAATGGTGGGAAAATGATGTGATATTTTTACTCACTCTAGCTCCAGCCCACGTCACCCCTCCCAGCACAATGGTGATTTTGGTCTTAAGAAGGTGGCAGACCTGTTTCCAGTTTTCTTCCTCAAGCCGGAAAGGGTATACCTGGAGGAATGATGCAAGTCACTAGTCCCTGTTCCACACAACTTGAAATGCAGGCGGGTATAGCTTGTAAAAGCTACAAGGCAACTACAAACTGAAAGATATCTGGGTGGAGACATACGGTGGACCATCTAAGGTCAGGAGGAGAAGCTGAAGTTAGATGCTTTTGGAAATTAGGACATTTAAAAGTAGCCTTGTGTCCAGGAGAATTTAGAAACACATGTGCGTATTCAGGGAAGGTACATGCTCGGAAAAACCCCGAGAAGAGCTTAAGCATTTACATTGGGCTGGTCCTTAGGCTCAGAGGAAGCCTCGGTAAGTGGTGAAGGAGTGTCCCTAGAACAGAGCCAGTCTGCAAAGACTAGGAAAGGTGGCTGTTCTCTCATTTTGGAATCTTCTTTTGGAGGTTTTGTTTGTGTGTTTGTTTGGTTGAGCTCCTGGCATTTCAGGAAATCTCTGTCAAGATCCTAGCTGAACACAAGCAAAAGAAATAGAAACTTCAGTGATTACACGTGATAAGGCATATAATCTTTGCAAAAATATTTTGGAAAAGTATCATAAATGTACTACTATAGCCTTCAACAATAACCATAGGAAAAGAGGGAAGAAGGAAGAAAGGAAGGAAGAGAAAGGAGAGAGAAAACCAGCAAACCCTGAGGAAGGGGAAGAAGTAGAATCTGATTTCCAGAGTTACCACATTATAGTAGTCAAATGCACAGTTTTCAACAACAACAAAAGAAATCACAAGGCATAAAAAGAGTCAGGAACACATGGCCCATTCAAAGGAACAAAATTAATTGACAGAAGCTGTCCCTGAAGAAACCCAGGCATCAGAATTACTAGATACAGCCTTTAAACCAACTCTCTAGGGAAAACATGGGCAAAGAACAAAAGGAAATTAGGAAATCCATATGTGAACAAAATAAGAATATTAACAAAGAGAAAGAAATTACAAAAAGGAACCAAACAAAAATTTTTGAGCTGAAAAGTACAATAATTTATATAAAAAATTCACTAGAGGGGTTCAGCAACAAATTGGAACAAACAGAAAAAACAATCAGTGAACTTGAAGATAGAATGATTAAAAGTATTGAGTCTGAGGGCTTACCTGGTGGCGCAGTGGTTAAGAATCTGCCTGCCAATGAAGGGGACACAGGTTCAATCCCTGGCCCGGGAAGATCCCACATGCCACAGAGCAACTAAGCCCATATGCCACAACTACTGAGCCTGCGCCCTAGAGCCCACGAGCCACAACTACTGAAGCCTGTGTGCCTAGAGCCCGTGCTCTGCAACAAGAGAAGCCACGACAATGAAAAGCCCACGCACCACAATGAAGAGTAGCCCCCCCTCGCCACAACTAGAAAAAGCCTGCGCACAGCAACGAAGACCCAACACAGCCAAAAATAAAAACAAATAAATTTATAAAAATATATAAATAAAAAAATAAAAGTATTGAGTCTGAGAAGCAGGGAAAAAGAATGAATAAAAATGCACGGACCATAAGGGATTTGTGGAATGCCATGAAATGCAACAACTTATGCCTTATGAGAGTTTCAGAAGAAGAGACAGAGAAAGTGGCAGATGATTATATGGAGAACTAGTGGTTGAAAACTTCCCAAATTTGAAAAAAAGACATGAATTCAAGAAGCTCCGTAAACTCTAAGTAGGAAGAACCCAGAGAGATCCATACTGAGACACATAATCAAACTGTTGACAGCCAGAGACAGAATCTTGAAAACAGCAAGAGAAAAGTAACTTGTCACATACAAGGGATCCTCAACAAGATTTTTAGCTGATTTATCATTAGAAGTCATGGAGGTCAGAGGCAATAGTATAATTTGTTTAAAATGCTGAAAGAAAAAAAAATTGTCAACCAAGAATTATATATCTGGCTAAACTGTTCTTCAAAGATGAGGGAGAAATTAAGACATTCTCAGATAAACAAAAGCTGAAGGAGTTCATTGCCACTAGACCTGCTCTACAAGAAATTCTGAAGAGAGTCCTTCAAGTTGAAATGAAAGGACTTTAGACAGTAGCACAAAGTGATATGAGATCCCCAATAAAGGTAAATATATGGGCAAACATAAGCTTCATCATTATTGCAATTTTGGTTTGTAACTCCATTTTTTATTTTCTATAATATTCAAAAGACAAACACTAAAACTAATTATAAATCTGTTACTGGGGACACAACATATATAATAATAAAGTTAATAATCAATATCAGAGCTAATCCGATGCCCACTGGGGATCCAGAGCCAGGAAAGAAAGCAACAGAGACCAGGTTACGTGGTGCCCGGGGCTCCGTTCACTGTGAGCTGAGCCTGTCACAGAGAGGTATGGGATGTGCTCTTCTTTGAGTTTCAAATCCCAGACAAGCTGTCCATGGCAATGGCTGCTTGTTTTATCTGTTAGGAACCGTGCACACTTTCCTTCTCCCTGGTTGACCATTCACTCCTGTGTTTGTTTACTCATTTGTTCATTTGTTGCTATCATGCATTTAGAATAAAACTCAAAGTCCTCATCACGGCTTTTCAGGCTCCTAGCTGCTTCTCCAGCCTCATTCCTTACCACTGTTCCCTCAGTCTGGCCTCCTGTCTGATCTTCACACATGTCAAACATCCTTGGGCCTCAGGGCCTTTGCATGTGCTAGGATGACTAATCTCCATGCATCTCTCACCTTCCAGCAGGCTAACCTGGGCTTGCTTTCATGCTAGCCTAAAAAGTTTCAGAGAGAAAGAGAGGACAAGGCCTCCCAAGGCCTAGGCTGGCAACTGACAGTTGGTCACCTCGGCCACCTTCTACTGGCCAAAGCAGGTCACAGGGCAAGCCCAGATTTAGGGGATGGGGAAAATGCCGAAGGCTGTGTGGTGGAGAGACTTCAGGGTGGCTGCTGGGACCCCTGCCTCCTGGTGTCCATGAGCTCGTATGATCCCCCTCTGAGGGTGAGCAGGACCTGTGCTTCTATCTACAGAATATGATAAAGGTAACAAAACATCGCTCCTACGATTAGGTTACATTACACAAGACTCCCTCTTAGCAAACAGGGGCTAGAGACTCTCCTTATGAGCTTAATGAAAGATGCAGCCGTGTTGGAGAAGCTCGCATGTCAAAGAACCGTGGGCAGCCTCTAGCACCCGGGGGTGCCCCCAGCCAACAGCCAGCACGGAGCTGGGCCCTCAGCACAGCCGAGCAAAGGAAGCCTGTCAAGACACTGAATGAGCCTGGGGGCAGATTCTTCCCCAGCGGAGCCTCCTGGTGAGGACTCAGTCCAGACTCCTGCGCACGGAAAGTCTGAGATAATAAGCCCATGTTATCTTAAGCCATTAAGTTTGTGGTAATTTGTCATGCAGCGCAGAAAATGAATGCAGCCTGGGTTCAGCTGATAAGCAGTAGCTGAGAAATGGCGCGTCCTTAAAGGAGTCTGATGGTTCCTTCCAGCTTTACCGGGGAACCCGGAGCCCTCAGCAGGTGAGTTGCGATGGACCATGTTTGCCTGGTACTGGCTTTCTCATGTGAACTGACCTACCTAAAATTCTAGAGTGGGAACACATAGAAAGACCGTATTGATGGATGGAGCCCAGCATGGCCATTCCCTGTAGAATGGGATGTTATGAGGTCCAGACTGGTCCTCCCTTCCCACCCACAAACGCACTCAGACCCAGTTTCCAATGGAATTTCTAGGGGTGATGTGACTGGGATACAGTCTTAATCCCAGTAACCTGGAAGGCACGAGAGGAAGAGAAGCTGGTCTCAAATTTGTGATAAAACAAAATAAAAAAAGATTTCAAAATAAGTTCTGTCTTGTCACTTGCAAGCAAGTAAAAGAAGATGCAATGGTTAACGAATTCTTGTTAGACTTGCTTTTATGATTAGGGAAGCACCCTTTGTAATTAGCATATTAATTGCTGATATTCATATGAGAGCTTGAAGATTTCAGTTAAAAAAAATAGATTAGGGCTTCCCTGGTGGCGCAGTGGTTGGGAGTCCGTCTGCCGATGCAGGGGACACGGGCTCGTGCCCCAGTCCGGGAAGATCCCACATGCCGCGGAGCGGCTGGGCCCGTGAGCCATGGCCGCTGAGCCTGCGCGTCCGGAACCTGTGCTCCACCACGGAAGAGGCCACAACAGTGAGAGGCCCGCGTACCGCGAAAAAAAAAAAAAAAGATTAATATTATCACAATCTTCTTTATATTATCAGTTTGTGTTCTGAGAAAGAGAGATGTGCAAGGGTAAACAGCATAGCCCCTGTTTAAAAAGTCACAAACGTCAAATGGGCTGGATACGGATGATCGAATGTTTACTCTATGCTCCAGTGGCAGGCCTGAAGCTGACCTTGCCACCCAGGTGACAGACGAGGAGGGCGTGATCGTGTTTGTCCACTGAAGCCATGGGGACAGTGCTTCCCCTGCGACTCCACTGGGCTGCCTGCAGTGGTGGGTGGGATTTAACGTTTCGCCTTCTCCCCTTGGAAGGCTCTCGAAGAACAGCCCACAGTCCACGTAGGCTGTGGGATTCTGGGGCACCAAATGGCATCGGTTAATCAGATTCTTTCCAGAGAATTTGAAAGTGTGATGCAAAACCCAAGTCAGGAAATGTCGGCAGTTAGAATTACGAGGTTGCATTGCTTGATGAAGACAGACAAGCAGGTGCGGTCCTGGATTCTGGGCCTTTGTTTCCTCCCTTCTTTCACTGTCACTGCAGAAACCTGAGCCGATGGGGCGCACCCCAAAAAGCCACTGCAAGGAGGGAGCAAGACTCTTCCCTCCAGCACCCAAGGCAGTTCCTTCCACCGGAGAGGGGGCCAGGCCTTAACACCGACGGCCAGAATGGCAGCCGAGGGGCTTGACGTGAAAGAGCGAAAACTCAGGTTTTGCTAAACTCACCCCAGGACTGCCTTTCCTCCAGAAACTTGACCCCAGGGCTCCCGGTGCGGACCTGGGAGGAGGACAGGCTGCTCATATCCCGAGCTGTCTCTCTTGCAGCCAGGCCTCTCTGCCATGGAGGTCCTGCGGCCAGAGCTGAGTTCAGCACCGCGCAGGGCCGGGTTCCAGTCCAGAGGTCCGGGCCTGGTGCGCCCGTCACCTGCTGTGTGAGTGACACCTCCGTGAGGCTCTGAGCGGCTCTGGGCTTCAGGCTGCTCTCCCTCCTGTGGAACCCGGTCTGTTCCCGTGTGGTCCTGGGTGTGGCGTCACAGCAGAATGTCATGACCAGGAAGAAGTCTACTTTTTCTGTGTCTTACACGAAGGAGGGTTTATTTGCTGCACGTAGAAGACTCCAAATAATAGTAGCTTGAACAAGACCAAAGTTTCTTTCCCTTTGATGTCGAAGCCTGGAGGAAGGCGCTTCAGGGCAGTGTGATGGCTCCCGGCCTCCCTAAGCCTGGCTCTCCAGGACGCCTGCTCAGCTGTCCAGAGGGTGTGGTTTTCAGCCTCAGGGTCGAAGGTGAGCTTCTGCTGGCTCGTCCACAACCCCAGAGCAGGATGGAGGATGTGGGAAGGAGATGCACGACCCCCACCTTTAAGGGATCTTGTCCCAGCAACTACAAACGTCCCTTCCTCACTCTCTATAGGCCGGCCGTCAGCGGGCTGCAGGAAGGCAGAGAAACGTGGCCTCAAACCCAGCTAAATATCTGCTGATCTGTTATTGTGCAAGAAGCAATACATGGTTACTGAGGGAACGGCACTCGGCCTCCGACATGGATTTTTCTGTTCTCCTTTTCTATACTGATTTTTTAAAATTTCAAAATACTTGCTTACAACGCATCAGGCAGTACAAAGATACATAGAGAAAAGCTCTAGGCCTCCAAGGAAACCGGACAGTGTGATGTATATTCTTTCATGTCTTTCTTGAGAGACATGAAAAATACACAAACCTTTCTGTCTCCCCAACCACTTTTAATTTTTTTTTCAACAGAACTACATTTTAGAGATAAAATATTTTTTCTGCAATTTGCTTGTTTCCAATACATAACGAATCTGTTTACCGGTAACTGTATGTGGCTCTAACCTGTTCTTTGTGATAACTGCATAACAGCTCAAAGTATGGATTTCATAGTTGAATGCACTGTAATTTCTTCTACCATTCCCCAACAGAATATGTAGGTTATTTCCTTTTATTGTCACTAACGTCAATAACGTTGCAAGAAACAACCTTGTACACATATCCTCAGGTATGTCTGTCTGTAAGATGCTTGATCAAAGGGGTTGTACAGTGCAAGCCGTAGTCGGTTCCACGTGGTCACTTCCTGAAGACTCAGGATTCGCAGGTGGATCTGGGACCCCTGCACCACGCCCCTCGCTGCTGGAAGGAAGAGGAGAAAGGCGAAGACGGGGTGGGGGGGTGGGGGGGTGGGGGTGGGTGGGGGGGTGGGGGGGTGGGGGTGGGTGGGGGTAGAGAAAACAGCACGATTTCTGGGAACCCGTTTCCAGGTCCAGTGCCCAGAACGTGCTTCATTCTGTCTGCTCTTGGGGAGGAAACAACGAGGCATCGTCCCTCCCGCTGCCTGAGAAGCAGATGAAGTCACGGTGCCCGCCCCACGGGGCAAACCCCCTTCCCTGGGGAGGCTGAAACGAAGCTTCATAGCGTGAGGAGAGCGGCCTGGGTGCCCCACGGAGGCACGGGGACCTTCCCAGCCCGGGGCGCACAGAGCCGGGGGCTCGGCGGAGGATCAGGCTTCGCCCATCCTTCCTGGGACCCGCCCAAACACCCCCTTGCCCCCGGCCAGACAAGGAGACCCAGGCTCGGGCGGCTGCGGGACCAGGCCAGGTTCGCGGGGGCAGGGTCTGGGGACCCGCGCCCACGGCCCACCACCCGCAGCGTTCCTGTCCCTCGTAGTCCTGCCCTGGGCCAGCACCTCCGCCCTTTGTTCGGGGCTGTCCTACGCTCGGTCCAGTCGAAGGCCGCGGGGCGGCCACACAGGCCCGTGACTGATGGGGGGCGGGGCGCGGGGTCGAGGAGGAGGCGGGGCCGCAGTGGGGCGGGGGCGGGGGCGGGGCGACGCTCCGTCGGCTTCTCCGCGCAGCCGGGCCTTCTCTGCGGGCTGAAGGCCCCGGCGCTGGGGGGCGGGGCCTGGAGGGAGGCGCCGGGCCGGCGGGGAGGGCCAACGTCCCCCACCCCCGCGCCGGCCAAGGCAGGGAGGGGCCGTGCCGCACCCTCAGCCCCATTTCACAGACGGGGGACTGAGCTGCACACCGCTAGCTAGTGAGTGACGAAGTGGGACCTTGAGCTCAGGCACTGGCCACCCCGCAACCCGCACCCTCGCTTCCTCTCGCCCGCTGGCGGCTCCTGCCTCTCCGCGGAAAGGGGAGGGGCGCCGGGGACGGCGGGCTAATTCTGTAGCCGCGTGGGCACGTTGCGGGCGTCCTGTTCTGTTGGGGTGTGAACACCCCCGTTGGTGAGGACGGGTGACCGTGGGTCAGAGGGGCAGCCGCGCCCCTTCACAACCACCCAGTGCTTCCTGGATTCCTGGGATCCCCCTCGCACCCCACCCCCACCTGAGGATGCGCACGATCGTGCCCCGGGCCTGTAACAGACACTGTGCATCTTGTGTCTTCTAGCGAAATAAGTGTCACCTTGTGTCTGTGCATCTTGTGTCTTCTAGCGAAATAAGTGTCACCATTGTCCACGGACAAACCAAAGTTATTAAGTCTGAATGAGGCCAGTTCAAGAAACGGCCTTCCTCACCCAGGCCTGTCAGCTCTACCTGAAGATTCTCAGCACTTCTCAGCCTGGGCTTAGCGCTCAGCCCAGCCCGGCCCGCAGAGCCGGGAGCGGGGCCAGCGCCACTGCCCCCTCACCTTTTATCCGCAAGTGGCTTTCGGATAGGACTCGCCCTGGGACGCCTCGTTCCCACCAACCTACCGTCTGTCCCTCAGGAGCTTATGTTTAGCTGTTGCTTTTCTCCCATTTTGGGAGGTGCTGACGTGGTGCTTTTCAGGGTGAAGACAGAGGCCTGAAGCATCTCGTATGTTTGGCTCGGCAGTTGGAAAGCTGTCGCGTCTAAGGATGTTTCTGAGTTTGGAAAAGGAGGGGAACGAGACTCTGCAGGATAGCCCTGGATGGGCGGGGCAGGGCAAGAGCGGGGGCCTGTCTTCTCCTTTGAAGTAACAAGATCGTGAGCTCCCTGAAGGGCAGTGGCCGTGTCTTATTTCTGAATCCCAGCACCGTGCAGGGCCTGGCCCAGAAAGTGCTTGAGAAGTAGGACTGGGCAAATGCAGACAGAAGCTGAGCTCACGGGCAGGTGCCAGGCCAGGAATGACTGGGCCCAGGAACCCAGTGTCTTGGGGGTTCGGGGATCCAAGGGTGGCTGCAGCCCAAGCAGGAGGGGACCCCATGGTACCACAGCCCTGGAGCAGGCTTCTGGGGGAACTGGGGCACCAGCGGCGTGTTTGTACCATGGCTTCCCAGGCTGGGCCTCCCTGGATGGGGAGGCTGCAGGCTGTGGCAGGTGAGCAGCTGTGCCCACGGAGGCCCCGTGTGCTCTGGGGCGGTGGGCAGGGAGCCCTCCTCCTGAGAAGCTGTCTGGGCTGTTTATTTCTGCAGCACCAGTTCTGCTCCAGGGGCTGAAATCCACTGGTGGGGCTCACAACAGTCACCAAGATAAGCAAACAGCAGAGGAAGCCTGGATCACAGCTGGCTCCCTTCTGGGGATGGCCCTGAAGGAGGTGTGTCGGCCCCCAAAGGGTGGTCTTATGGGAATGGGTAGAGGCAGGGAGCCGACAAAGGACCCTTGGGGTGGCTGTACACGCAGAGATTCGCGCAGCCACTTGTTACGTGTAATTAGATTGAGCTAATTTCCTTCTGTGACACAGAGCCGGAGACCCAAGCTTCCCAAAAAACATTGCCTCATTTTGCGTAAATGTCGTCACGGCGCGGCTGCCCTGGGAAGAAAGAACATTTTTGAGATGTTCCTGGGCCCCTACGTGGATTGTGTTCCTTTCCTTCGTCGTTAAAGTCAGTCTAACGCCAAGGTCTCCAGGAGCCCATGCGGAGGTGACGCTGCATTTACGTATCAGTCCACAGATGCACAGGAAGGTGATTTTTGTGGATAAATCTAACACCTGAGTGAGGGAGGCTGAGGGCTCAGGTGAGGGAGCCCCCGGGGCCCCAGCATCTCTGCTCAGGAAATTGCCACAGTCACTGATCTAGGTTTGTCCCAGAGGAGAAATGACAGAAACGGAGAAATAAACCCAGGGCAGCTGAGTTCCACTTTTCTTTTTTAAAAAATTAATCATTATTATATATTTTAGCATTTATTTGAATTTATTTATTTTTGGCTGCGTTGGGTCTTCGCGGTGGTGCGCGGGCTTCTCATAGCGGTGGCTTCTCGTCGTGGAGCACGGGCTCTAGGCGTGCGGGCTCAGTGGTTGTGGCTCGCAGGCTCTAGAGCACAGGCTCAGTAGTTGTGGCGCACGGGCTTAGTTGCTCCACAACATGTGGGATCCTCCCGGACCAGGCTCGAACCTGTGTCCCCTGCATTGGCAGGTGTGTTCTTAACCACTGCACCACCAGGGAAGCCCCTGAGTTCCACTTTGAGTCACCGTCCTTGAGTGACTCTGTGAAAGTAGGCAGCCCTCCGAGACTGGGGCTGATAAATGTTGAGGAACAAAAGAGAATGACTGTGCACTTTATTTTTTTTTACATCTTTATTGGAGTATAATTGCTTTACATTGTTGTGTTAGTTTCTGCCGTATAACAAAGTGAATCAGCTATACATATACATATATCCCCATATCTCCTCCCTCTTGCGTCTCCCTCCCACCCTCCCTATCCCACCCCTCTAGGTGGTCACAAAGCACCGAGCTGATCTTCCTGTGCCATGCGGCTGCTTCCCACTAGCTGTTTTACATTTGGTAGTGTATGTATGTCCATGCCACTCTCTCACTTCGTCCCACCTCGACCTTCCCCCTCCCCACGTCCTCTCTTCTTTGCAAGATGAGAATATGGCACAAAGACCATATTCTGGACCCCTGGGCAGGCAGCGGCAGCCTCCCCACCGTCCTGGCTCCTGCAGGCCTGGCCTCACCCTCCGTGCAGTCTGTCTTCTCCAGCTGTCTGGCTGCTGTCTTCACGGGGGACCAGCCGTTGTAGACGCTCGGGTGTCCCCCAGGGCAGTGTGTGCCTGTGTCAGGCTCCCTAGAAGAACGGCCTGGCTGGAGGGACCGATGGCTGTGCCGTCGCCGGAGCCCTGCCCTTCCCCCGACGGCTGGACGCTCTGATGGCCCCTCGGAGCCTCTGTTCTGCTCGTCTGCCCTCTGGCTCTCGCAGTGACTGTGGGACGCCTGCAGGTTGGGCTCCGAGCACAGCGGCCTCCCACAGTCCTCTCCCACGTGTAGGTTTCTGGAGGTGCTGCAGTTTGCTGTGCTAGAAAGATGGATGAGGGATTCAGATCTTGGGAGTGAACAGGCCAATAGGAAATGCCCCCAGCTTCCCGAGGAGGTGTCTCTGTGTCTCGCATACTGAGGACCACACACATCATTCTGTGATGTGCTGGCGTTTCTCCACATGACGACATTGGCCCCTGTGATGGCCACGTGCTTGTATCATCAGGAAGATGGCCTGTGGCCGTCCAGCTCCTTCCTCCACTGTGCCGCCCATGCCCCCTGCCAGGTCATCACGCCTCTGTCCTCTCCTAGTCTGGATTTCACAGAAACATATGCATATGACTTAGGACTGGAAGGGACCTTGGGAAGTAGCTGGTATGCCTGTCATTTTACTAGTTTTACGTTGCCTTCATGTACGTTTTCTCATTTCCTTATAAAGACTGTTGTCCACCCCGTGGACAGCACGGACACGGACACTGACACCAGGGTCTGGGGAGCACCAGCGACTTGAAGGTCATGCTGACTCCACTCTATGCCCTCCTTGGAGTTGCAAACCCCTGGCCCTTCTCATCCTCTCCCTCCTTGGATCAGCTCCGGCCTCCGGTGTTAAATGCCGCACCACACCTCGGTCCAGCCTTGGCCGTCCCGGGATGGGGCTGTAGGAGCAGCAGTCTGGCTCGAAGCCTCCTGACTTGAACGGGAGTTTGCGTAGCAGCAGCTGGTTCTCCTGAGCCCCGTCCTGGCTGGGAAGTCTGGAGGCCTTTGCATAAATGCGCCACCATGGGGTCCGGGGCAGGGGCAGCCCAAACGCAGACGGTCTGGAATCGTCTTTGGCCACGGGTCATCCTTGTTGAGCCTGACACCGGCTAAGCACACGTGAAGCCCTGGTTGTAACCCTAAGTATGGCTAATGATTTCATTTCGAAATCCTCCGTCACTCTTTGGCACATGTGTCCGATGGCCCAGATGCCCGGGACTCTGACCAGCCTTCTCACACACACAGACTCTCCCACGGACCTCGGCTCAGTGAGGTCTGTGTGCTCGGGACACCCTCCTTGGACAGTTTTCCAGTGTGAGGATGAAATGCCCAGGACCCGGCAAGGGGAAAGGCCGTGTCTTGGGACTCTCCACTGTGGGTGTTCACAAACTCAAGATGAAAGGAAGGTCCCTTGTTCCCCCAGGCCAGGTCATCACTGACCATCTGCTCCCCGTGGTCTGACAGGGATTTAGTTCAACCTCAGGAAGTCAACTCTGCTGTCCCCCGCCCCCTGGGAGGCCAGATAAATGGTGGCAGGAAGGGCAGAGTCCAACCTGTGTTTGAAGACCTGGTCAGCCAGGAGGTCGCAGATGAAGGACACTGGTTTGTGGTGTTGCTTCCTGACGCCAGTGGGAGTGGGCCGTCTGGTGGTGGACGGTGACTAGGGCCAGCTTGGGGGTGTTAAATTCCTGGGGGGGCAGCTAAGTGAGCTGGGGGAGAGAAGCAGTTGAGGAGTGAGGCACTTCTGCCAGCCTGGGAAGGGGTGGGGCAGTGGGGTGTGCCTCTCTGGCTGCAGAGAGCGAGGAGGGGCCGGCAGGGGGGCCAGCAGGGGCCTCAGACGTGGCTCGAAGGGAACCCGTGGGCAATCTAAGTCGGGCGGGGACATCCCGGCCGTGCCAACACCACGCTGAGCTGCTGATTGGCAGGAGGGTGACGAGGGTCCACTTGCAGATCTCTGGCAGAGCGCTGACGCCCAACCCTCAGCCCTCGATTTAAAACAAATGAGAGGAGACATCGTTGCTCCTCCAGAGCAAGACGTCTTTGCCCGGAGCCAAGAGACTCAAGCTGGCCTTCTCCCCACGTGAGAAGTTGGTGTCGTTACGGAGCCAGATGCGCTGGTCTACAAAATTTAGCCAACCTGTAGGAGGCTGGGACGCTTCTAGGGGGTTATTGAGACAGGAGACCCTTTCTAATCGTGTGCTGATGGAGAGATTCAGCTCTTCCTAATGGCTTGCAACAGCAGGGTTGGAACTCTGGCCGTCACCAGTGGCCCCCGTGTTCACAGCTTTGTGGATGGACTTTGGAACCAGAAGGATGCTGAGGCTGGGGGAGGGGGGCCTGGGGCGGGGGAGAGGCTCCTTTATGCATCAGTGGGCTGGGTGCTCCACGGAATACCTATTTCAAGGTTTCAGATACACAAGAACCTCCGCACCCCCACCCCCCCACCCCCCCCGCCGCTGCCCACCTCCTCCCCCTAAATCCACTCCTGCACTTGTGACCTGAGAGGCTCTGGTTCGGGCTAAGCCTTCTTTCGCTGATAGATAGTAAGGTCCCGGTGAGGCCGTGGGTTAGATCCATTTCACCTGCCTTCACTAATCAAGGTCGTTTCAAGGCTCCCTTGACCTCCAAGAAGCACGCAGCCTCAAGAGTAAGATGTTTGCCCGAGGTGTTTCCCGGGAACTTGGAGTCAGCTGACTCATCCGGCTCAGTTTAGTTGCAGCTGAGCGGGTTAAGATGGGGTGGGACCGCCGTCCTCCCAACTGGGCCTGCGCGCGCAGCCGCTCTGTTACCGTCTGAGGCTGGTAGCGGAGTTACGCCTGCGCAGAACGCTCGTGTCACACCTTTTCCTGATCACCCTGATCACCCTTTCGCCGCTCCCTGCGCAAACTCTCTGCTGCCCACTTAAGCCTCGCAGCAGCCAGGCGTGCTGTGCCTCGGACGAACGGACCTGGCTGGGGACGCTAGAAGTCCCTTCTTCCCTCTCACGGGCCTTCGCAGCTTGGAAGAGCTGGTACGAAACTTTCCAGGTGAGCTTCTGTACGGTGAAGGCGCCAGGGGGCTGGATGCGCGAGGGAAGAGGTGGCGGTCCGCCGAGGGGGTGGGAGAGCGGAGAAGGGCCACAGCCTCCACGTGATGTCCATCTAATCTCCGTCGGCCTCACAGTCTGTCTGGGCTGACCTGGGCCTTGCCGTGTCTCTCCTTAGGCCCAGCAGAGGTGGGATGGCGTGACCCCGGGCCTCCTGCTAGACCTGCCTACACCTCAAGCCCCACTTGAAACCCCAAAGGGTAAGTTGTTCCAAGGAGACCGAGGCACAGACCGTCCTCGGCTTAGGGCCGAGGTGTGCTCTGAGCGCCGTTTGTTAATGAGGTTACTTCCCTGTAGAAGCAGTGCTCTGCTCGGGGCTGCTCTGGGGTCTTGGGTCCGCCCGCAAAGGCTTGACTGAGCCACGAGGTGTCCGGTACAATTTGGACAGTGGTCCTGGGCCCCGAGCTTTCCTCAGGAGCTCAACTCCATAGGGGCAGGAGCCGGGCCCTTCCTGGGGAGAGCTTGGGCCACGGAGCGGAGGGCGAAGGGGAAGGAAAGGGCAGGGTATGTGTGTTTGTTGGCTGGGGTACGGGGTTGGGGGAAGCCAGTCTCACAGCAGGTGCTTGGGGCTGCTCCAGGGACAGAATTGGGCAGGATCGGAGGTGGACCCTCCCCAGAAGGTACAGGACAGCTCCCAGGGCTGCGGGAGGCCTGTGCCCTTCAGTGCTTCGGAATTTGGTGTCCCTTTACATCTGGTGATTATTCTTCCTACTTCAAAAAAAAGTTATAATTGACATACAGTAAAATGAAACGTTTTAAAAATTGAAGTATAGGTGGTTTACAATGTTTTGTTAATTTCTGCTGTAGAGCAAAGTGATTCAGTTATACATATGTACGTTCTTTTTTTAATATTCTTTTCCATTATGGTTTATCATAGGATACTGAATGTATTTCTCTGTGCTATACAATAGGACCTTGTTGTTTATCCGTTCTCTGTATAATAGTTTACACCTACTAACCCCAATCTCCCACTCCATCCCTCCCCCATCCCATCCCCCAATCCCCCTCCCCCTTGGCAACCACAAGTCTGTTCTGTATGTCTGTGATTCTGTTTCGTAGATAGGTTCATTTGTGTCGTATTTTAGATTCCACATATAAGTGATATTATATGGTATTTGTCTTTCTCTTTCTGACTTACTTAGTGTGATAATCTCTAGGTCCATCCATGTTGCTGCAAATGGCATTATTTTCTTCTTTTTTATGGCTAAGTAGTATTCCATCATATCAGTATATATGTACCACATCTTCTTTATCCATTCATCTGTTGATGGACATTTAGGGTGCTTCCATGTCTTGGCTATTGTGAATAGTGCTGCTGTGAACATAGGGGTGCATTTATCTTTTAGAATTACAGTTTTCTCCAGATATATGCCCAGGAGTGAGATTGCTGGATCATATGGTAACTATTTTTAGTTTACTGAGGAACCTCCGTACTGTTCTCCATAGTGGCTGCACCAATTTACATTCCCACTGTTGTGTAGGAGGGTTCCCTTTTCTTCATACCCTCTCCAGCATAAAATGAACCCTTTCAGTGGACAGTTCTGTGAGTTTTGATGTAATGTATACAGTTGTGCAACCATGATCACAATCAAGAACATTTCATCACACCCTCACTCCAGGTACACAATAGTTTTTGTAACTGTTATGAATGATTTTACTGTTTATTTCTAAATTGGCTAACATAGGTGAAGAACATTATATTAAATTTTGTGAGTTAATATTTTATCTTGCAGTATTGATGAACTCTCTTATTAGTTATAATTCCTGTTGAATTTTCTAGGTAGATTAACCATCTGCAAATAAAGGCAGTTTTCTCTCTTCTCTTCAGATTCTTTTAGCTCTTATTTCCTTTTCTTGTCTCAGGATTGCCAGGGTCTCCAGATTTATATTTAGTCATGGTGGTGGGAGGCATTTCTAAACTTTAAGGGAATATTTAGGCTTTTCTATTAAGTGTAATGTTTTTCTTGACTAAATATGTTGATTTTTAGATATTTAGATTTTGTGAAAATAAGAAAGTACTTTTATATTCCTAGCTTTTTGAGATTAAAATAAAAATCATCCATGGGTGTTGAATGTCATCTGATACTCTTCTGCATTTATCATCATAATAAGCTGATATTTTTTTGCCTTTAATTCTTAGTACCTTAGCCCTTAATGTTACTGCTTTCCTGATCCTAACTTATGCTTAAATTTCTAGAATAAACTTTTCTTGCTGCTGTTGCGTCATCAGTACCTATTGGATCTGGTTGTCTAATATTTTGTTAGGGTTCATAAGTATAAAGGACTGTTAGCTTTTCTTGGACTCTCCTTATCCAGTTTCAGAATCAAGCATATGATGGGGATTATCTATTCCTTGGAAGTTTGGTAGATTGCACCCACGATACCTGTCTTAGTCAGTCTGGGCTGCTGTAACAAAAATACCATAGACTGGATGGCTTGAACAACATTTATTTCTCATAGTTCTGGAAGGTGGGAAGTCCAAGATCAAGGTGCCAGTGGATTCAGTGTCTGGTGAGGACCTGCTTCCTGGTTCATAGACCACTGTCTTCTTACTTTACCCTCAAATGGCTGAAAGTGAGTGAGGGAGCTCTCTGGGGTCTGTTTTGTAAGGTCACTAATCCCATTCATGAGGGCTCCATCCTCATGACCTAATCACCTCCCAAAGCCCCACCTCCCAATACCTTCACATTAAGGGTTAGTTTCAACATATGAGTTCTGGGAGGACACAAACATTCAGTCCATAGCAATACCCTTTGTGTCTGGGTACTTTTTGGAATGTTTAATCCAATTTCCCTAATAATTACTGGTCTATTCAATATTTCTCTTTTTTCTTGTGCCATTTCAAAAGAATTTTTATTGAATTAAAATGGACATACAACATTATATTATTTTCCAGTGTACAACAGTATGATTTGATATTTGTATATATTGCAAAATGATCATGATAAGTGTAGTTAACATCTTTCACCACGTAGTTACAAATTTTGCTTGTGATGAGGACTTTTAAGACCTACTGTCTTAGCAGCTTGCAAATATGCAACACAGGATTATTAACCATAGTCACCGTGCTGTACGTTATTCCATCACCAGTGATTGATTTATTTTATAGCAAGAAGTTTGTGCCTTTTGACCCCCTTCATCCATTTTGCCTACCTCCCATTTTTTTAATCTTATATTTTTCCAGAAATGTATTTTGTCTAGATTTTCTACATTTGTTAAAGCTGAGTACTTAATATTTTTACTATTATTATATCTCTGTTGTGTCATAGTTGATCATCTTTTTATTTCAGCGTTTATTTGATTTGCATTATCTCTTTTTTTCTTGAACAGTTGTGCCAGAGGTATATATACCTGATTAGACATATTTATATTTTGATTTGTTCCTAATAGCCAAAGCAGATCCAATGTTCCTTAAAAATTAGCCAGACCTTTCCCACCTACTGGTAGTTCTTGTTCTCTTTTCAGTTTTCAGTTTTGGGGAATTTTCCAAAAATACTTCTAAGTTTTGGGCAACTTTCCAAACCAGATAATTTCATGGGCATCACATTAAAGGGTTTGAACTATATAAATTAAATGTGGTTTAATATACTATATGATAGAAAAGATATACCAAATTTCTTATCTCACCATCCATCCCCATAATTCAGGGAGATTAGGATCCAGGGGAAATCAGGTTACTATCAAATAATCACACGGATATGAAAATTACAGCAGTGGTAGGATTTAAGGAGTGGGGAAAGGCTATGAGAGGTGATACAGGAAGCACTGACTCAATCACGACAGTCAAGGAAAGATTCTCTGAGTAAGTGATAGGAGTTAACCTGGTGAGCAGGGGAAGGAGCAGCATTTCCTATAGAAGGAACAGCATGAACAAAGGTCCTGAGGCCAGGAGCCAATGAATGAGGAGAAGGACTAAATAAATAAATTCCAGGATTCCTGCAGTCAAGTCTGAAACAGTGGTGTTGGTTGTATATTTAGACAGAGAAGTGTTGAGAAAGAGTCCTGTGTTATAAACTAAAAGGGATATGCATTAAAGTTGGAAAAAACCAAAAGACAAATTGAAAGATAAAAAATCTTATTTGCATCCTGAGAAAAATAACTGCAAAGAAATATGTTTTGGAGGAGAAAAATCATTTCTTTATTTTTTAAATTTGTATTTCATATTGGAGTATAGTTGATTTACAGTGTTGTGTTAGATTCAGGTGGCTAGCAAAGTGATTCATTATACATATACGTGTATCTGTCATGCCCTCGGGAAACTCTCCTCTTTCACTCACTACAAATGCCATCACAAAAATGTCTCTGGAAGGGTTAGAAATTGTTCCTACATTGATCTGAAATAATCAAAACTCAAAACGTTGCAGGTTAAAATTAAAAATAATTTAAAATGATTCTTTGGGATGATTTAACCCAAGGTAACATGTTAGATCCAGAGTAAAATTTGTCCAGCTTTCCCATCGTTGCATATTGAAGATGAATATATTTTCAACTTATAAAATAGTATTTGATTTTCATTTAATTTGAGTAAAGAAGAACTGATTAGTTAAGTTTCAAAATGCAACAACCAGCCTTCCCCAGGAGCACAAACTCAGTGGTGTGCATGCACTGACACTTCTGTCTGCATTGTGCCATATACCAACTTTTTGATTGAAAGATAATATCCACAAACACTAAATATCTCTTGACATGAATAAGCTTCAGGTTTGCCTAAAGGATACAAACTTCAGTTGCCCCTGAAGTGGGCAATATGTGAGTGTCTGCTACAAATCTGAACCAAAAAAGAGGCAAGAAATTGAGATGATGTAATTTACAGCTTCTTTTCCAAAGAAGTCGATGCAAGATAATTTGTTCATCTTAATGGCATTTTAATAGATTCTTTCCATGACACATATTGCAAACCAGCACATTAAACACTGAAGAAGCCTTATTATGACTGTGGATTTAGTAATGTGACAGACAAATTGCCTTGGTTATAAAACCTGAGATTGCTTCATTTGGTTTTGCAACATATGGAATTCTTCTCGGCAAACCCACCACACATGCACCATGCCTTTCTAATTAAAACTAATGATTCCCTTTGTCACCATTTATTCCATCATTTCCTGGTGCAGAAACCTTCATAGCATCCTAGGATAAAGGCCAAATATCATAGTCTAAAATACAGCTCCTCCACGACTTCCTTCCTGGTCTTGCCATCCTTCAGGCTCTTGTAGGACCCTAATAAACAGTCTGTATGCTTTCCCTGAATGTAACTTGTGCCTTCCTACCTCTGTAGTTTATGAAATGCTTCCTGGAAAGTTCTTTCTTTCTTCCATCTTGGCCTGCTGAAATCCTTGCAATTCCTTCAGAATCATCTCAGATGCACCATGCATTCTGGAAGGTTTACCTGGTCTTCCTAATTACAATATGCCTCCCAAACTGGGTTTTTCAGAACACAATTCTGTGATCATGTAAGGAGGCTGCTTCCTGGAGAGTCACAAAACAAAAGCAGCATCTTAAATGCTCTGAGAAGTTGTATAGTAAAGACATCTGTTAATTTTTGTTCAGCTCAGCAGTTCCTAAACTTATTTGACCATGGAATTTCCCCCCCCCCCCCCAATGGCATTCATTAACATCCCAGCGAGCTTTGAGAAATGCTAGACTGAGTTCCCAGTTCTCAGGTCCTTATTTATTCATTCACTTAGTCAAAAAATATTTATTGACAATCTACTAAGTGTAGAGAAGGCTAAAATAATGACTCAGGCTTAGAGCCTTGAGGGAAGCTTAAAGTGTAGTAGGGGAACTAAGACAGTAATGGCCGTCCAAGGTCACCTGTGTCACATGTGCTGAGACAGGCACTGATGAGATGCCATGGAGTCTCAGGGGATGGAAAGTATTCTTTCACTCCAGGGAATATGTCCGTCTGCGTTCTTCAAGAAGCAGATTCCAAGACAGGACTAATTGTGCAAGGATTGATTAGGGGGTATCAGCTCTGAGAAAACAGGGAGGGAGCAGAGAAAACCTGGGAGAGCCACCAAGCCCACCTGCAGCCCGACCCCTGAGTGAAGGAAAGAGGAATTGAGGGTTGAGAGGAAGAGAGGGCAGCCCAAGGAAGTTTTGGCCCGGCCACCAGGAGTCCTCTACCCAGCGCCAGCCTCAGAGCTGTCCTGAGGCTCCTGTCACACTCAGTCATGGCCGGGAGCAAGCCAGGGGCAACGTGGCCTCCACACGGGGACGGCAGTGAGGCCCCGAGTGAAGCCACGAGTCTGGAGGTCAACCCTGTCATGGCAGGTGCGTGAGGTGTGTTCCCACGGCTGCAGCTGGGAATCGGGGCGGGGTGTGTGTGTGTGTTGGGGGGGGGGGGCTTTGTTCACAGGCTGGCGCTGGTGCTTGACCTTGCTGTAGATTTAGAACATGGGGATGGGAGGGAAGAGTGTTCCAGGTAAGATGAGCAGTAAATAACACAGAAGCAGGAAAGTATGGAATTGCCCATGGAAAACAGAGCATTTCATTTATGATTAGAATGTAAGGTATGGGACAGCTGTTAAGAGTTATCAGCGTGGATTCTGGGGTCAGGCGGCCTCGCTAGACTCTCAGCTGCTCCCTGAAGTTGGATAAGCCCCTTAACATCTCTTTCTTCCAAACGTGGGAATAGTGATGGGGTGCTTGTGTCATTCCAACAACAACCAATTCTCTGATCCTTTGAAATCAACTAGGTACCCTGCAATTCAATTCGATTCTGCCAGTGATGACCCCGAGTGAGCACAGACCCCAAAGGTGAGGGCTCCGTACCACTTAAGCGACTGCCCACATTAGGAAGGCAGCTGCCAGTGAGGTCCCCAGGCAACTTGTATGTCTGCCCAGCTGGCTGTAAATTCAGGGCTTTCCACACTCCGCACTCAGCTTTGATAAGTCACTAGAATAACTCACAGAACTCAGAATGGAGCTTTACTTACAATGACCACTTTTTTTTTTTTTTTTTTAACAAAGGATGCAACTTAGGGACAGTCAAATGGGAGAGATGCATTGGGCAAGGTTTGGGGGTAGGGTGGGGTACAGGGCTTCCATCCTTTCTCCAGGCACAGCTACGCTCCCAACATGATCAATACGTTTACCAACCTAGAAGCTCCTCAAACCTCATCGTTCACTGTCATTGAAGCTTCGTTACGTAGGCAGGATTGATTACATCGTTGAACGTTGGTGACTGAACTCAACTTCCAGACCAATGCCCCCACTGGAGGTCAGGGCGTGGGGTGGACGTCCTAGCCCTCTAATAGTGTGCATGGTGGTTCTGGCGTGGCCAGCCTTGCCCTTGAAACTGCCTAAGGGCCCACCTTAAATCACCTTGTTAGTATAAACACAGGTGTGGATGAAAGGGGATTGTTATGAATAGCAAAAGACACTCCGGTCACTCAGGAGTAATGTAATGTTTATGTAAAATACACATAACATGAACTGTTCCATTTTAACCATTTTTAACCGTACGTTTCAGTGGTGTTAAATACATGCACATTGCCGTGCAGTCATCCCCACCCATCCATCCCCGTAACTCTCTTCAGCTTATAAAACTGAAACTCTACACCTGTGGAACAACTCCCCTTTCTCCTCTTTCCCAGACCCTGTCAACCACCATTATATTTTCTGTCCTTATGATTTTGATTAAGTAATTCCTATCAGTGGGATCATACAGCATTTGTCTTTTTTGTGACTTAGCATAATGTCCTCAGGTTCATCTCTGACATGGCATATTACAAAAGTTATTTACTTTTTAAGGCTAAGTAATATTTCATATGTATCGACCATATTTTGCTTATCCATCATCTGTCGGTGGACACTTGGGTTGCTTCCATGTTTTTAGCTGTTGTGAATAATAGTGCTATGAATGTGGGTGTGCAGATAACTTTTTGAGACTTTGCTTTCAGTTCTTTTGGGTATATGCCCAGAAATGGAATTGCTGGAACTAATGGTAATTCTATGTATAATTTTTTGAGGAACCAATATACTGTTTTTCATAGCGGCTATACCATTTTACATTTCCACAAAGAGTGCACAAGGGTTGCAGTTTTTCCACATCCTTGCCAGACTTGGTATTCTTAAAAAAAATAGTAGCCATCCTATTGGGTGGGAGGCGATAGCTTGTTATAGGGTTTTTTTTTTTTTTTTTTTTTTTTTGCGGTATGCGGACCTCTCACTGCTGTGGCCTCTCCCGTTAGGGAGCACAGGCTCGGGACGCGTAGGGTCAGTGGCCATGGCTCACGGGCCCAGCCGCTCCGCGGCACGTGGGATCTTCCCGGACCAGGGCACGAACCCACGTCCCCTGCATCGGCAGGCGGACTCTCAACCACTGCGCCACCAGGGAAACCCTCGTTATAGTTTTGATTTGCATTTCCCTAATGATTAGTGATGTTGAGCATCTTTTCGTGTGCTAATTGGCCATTCACAGATCTTCTTTGGAGAAATGTCTATTCGAGTTCTTTGCTAATTTTTGAATTGGGTTGTTTGTTGTTGAGTTTTAGGAGTTGTCTATATATTCTGGATATTAATCCCTTATCATGTGTATATTTGCAAATATTTTTTTATCATTATGTGGTTTGCCTTTTTAACTCTGTTGATTGTGTCTTTTGATGCATGAAATTTAACATTTTCACAAAGTCCAGTTAGTCTGTTTTTCTGTTGTTACCTGTGCTTTTGGTATCATATAGAAGAAATTGTTGCCAAGTCCAATGTCATGAAGTTTTGTCCTGTGTTTTCCTCTGAAATTTTTATTTTTATTTTATTTTTTTTAACATCTTTATTGGGGTATAATTGCTTTACAATGGTGTGTTAGTTTCCGCTTTATAACAAAGTGAATCAGTTATACATATACATATGTTCCCATATCTCTTCCCTCTTGCGTCTCCCTCCCTCCCACCCTCCCTATCCCACCCCTCCAGGCGGTCACATAGCACCGAGCCGATATCCCTGCGCTATGCGGCTGCTTCCCACTAGCTATTTACCTTACGTTTGTTAGTGTGTACATGTCCATGACGCTCTCTCGCCCTGTCACAGCTTACCCTTCCCCCTCCCCATATCCTCAAGTCCGTTCTCCAGTAGGTCTGTGTCTTTATTCCTGTCTTACCCTTAGGTTCTTCATGACATTTTTTTTTTCTTCTTAAATTCCATATATATGTGTTAGCATACGGTATTTGTCATTTTCTTTCTGACTTACTTCACTCTGTATGACAGACTCTAGGTCTATCCACCTCATTACAAATAGCTCAATTTCGTTTCTTTTTATGGCTGAGTAATATTCCATTGTATATATGTGCCACATCTTCTTTATCCATTCATCTGATGATGGGCACTTAGGTTGTTTCCATCTCCGGGCTATTGTAAATAGAGTTGCAATGAACATTTTGGTACATGACTCTTTTTGAATTTTGGTTTTCTCAGGGTATATGCCCAGTAGTGGGATTGCTGGATCATATGATAGTTCTATTTGTAGTTTTTTAAGGAACCTCCATACTGTTCTCCATAGTGGCTGAACCAATTCACATTCCCACCAGCAGTGCAAGAGTGTTCCCTTTTCTCCACACCCTCTCCAGCATTTATTGTTTCTAGATTTTTTGATGATGGCCATTCTGACTGGTGTGAGATGATATCTCATTGTAGTTTTGATTTGCATTTCTTTAATGATTAATGATGTTGAGCATTCTTTCATGTGTTTGTTGGCAGTCTGTATATCTTCTTTGGAGAAATGTCTATTTAGGTCTTCTGCCCATTTTTGGATTGGGTTGTTTGTTTTTTTGTTATTGAGCTGCATGAGCTGCTTGTAAATTTTGGAGATTAATCCTTTGTCAGTTGCTTCATTTGCAAATATTTTCTCCCATTCTGAGGGCTGTCTTTTGGTCTTGTTTATGGTTTCCTTTGCTGTGCAAAAGCTTTGAAGTTTCATTAGGTCCCATTTGTTTATTTTTGTTTTTATTTCCATTACTCTAGGAGGTGGGTCAGAAAGGATCTTGCTGTGATTTATGTCATAGAGTGTTCTGCCTATGTTTTCCTCGAAGAGTTTGATAGTTTCTGGCCTTACATTTAGGTCTTTAATCCATTTTGAGCTTATTTTTGTGTATGGTGTTAGGGAGTGATCTAATCTTATACTTCTACATGTATCTGTCCATTTTTCCCAGCACCACTTATTGAAGAGGCTGTCCTTTCTCCACTGTACATTCCTGCCACCTTTATCAAAGATAAGGTGTCCATATGTGCATGGGTTTATCTCTGGGCTTTCTATCCTGTTCCATTGATCTATCTTTCTGTTTTTGTGCCAGTACCATACTGTCTTGATTACTGTAGCTTTGTAGTATAGACTGAAGTCAGGGAGCCTGATTCCTCCAGCTCCGTTTTTCGTTCTCAAGATTGCTTTGGCTATTCGGGGTCTTTTGTGTTTCCATACAAATTGTGAAATTTTTTGTTCTACTTCTGTGAAAAATGCCAGTGGTAGTTTGATAGGGATTGCATTGAATCTATAGATTGCTTTGGGTAGTAGAGTCATTTTCACAATGTTGATTCTTCCAATCCAAGAACATGGTATATCTCTCCATCTATTTGTATCATCTTTAATTTCTTTCATCAGTGTTTTATAATTTTCTGCATACAGGTCTTTTGTCTCCTTAGGTAGGTTTATTCCTAGATATTTTATTCTTTTTGTTGCAATGGTAAATGGGAGTGTTTTCTTGATTTCAATTTCAGATTTTTCATCATTAGTATATAGGAATGCCAGAGATTTCTGTGCATTAACTTCATATCCTGCTACTTTACCAAATTCATTGATTAGCTCTAGTAGTTTTCTGGTAGCATCTTTAGGATTCTCTATGTATAGGATCATGTCATCTGCAAACAGTGACAGCTTTAATTCTTCTTTTCCGATTTGGATTCCTTTTATTTCCTTTTCTTCTCTGATTGCTGTGGCTAAAACTTCCAAAACTATGTTGAATAAGAGTGGTGAGAGTGGGCAACCTTGTCTTGTTCCTGATCTTAGTGGAAATGCTTTCAGTTTTTCACCATTGAGGATGATGTTGGCTGTGGGCTTGTCATATATGGCCTTTATTATGTTGAGGAAAGTTCCCTCTATGCCTACTTTCTGCAGGGTTTTTATCATAAATGGGTGTTGAATTTTGTCAAAAGCTTTCTCTGCATCTATCGAGATGACCATATGGTTTTTCTCCTTCAATTTGTTAATATGGTTTATCACATTGATAGATTTGCGTATATTGAAGAATCCTTGCATTCCTGGAATAAACCCCACTTGATCATGGTGTATGATCCTTCTAATGTGCTGTTGGATTCTGTTTGCTGGTATTTTGTTGAGGATTTTTGCATCTGTGTTCATCAGTGATATTGGCCTGTAGTTTTCTTTCTTTGTGACATCCTTGTCTGGTTTTGGTATCAAGGTGATGGTGGCCTCGTAGAAGGAATTTGGGAGTGTTCCTTCCTCTGCTATATTTGGGAAGAGTTTGAGAAGGATAGGTGTTAGCTCTTCTCTAAATGTTTGATAGAATTCGCCTGTGAAGCCATCTGGTCCTGGGCTTTTCTTTGTTGGAAGATTTTTAATCACAGTTTCAATTTCAGTGCTTGTGATTGGTCTGTTCATATTTTCTATTTCTTCCTGATTCAGTCTTGGCAGGTTGTGCATTTCTAAGAATTTGTCCATTTCTTCCAGATTGTCCATTTTATTGGCATAGAGTTGCTTGTAGTAATCTCTCATGATCTTTTTTATTTCTGCAGTGTCAGTTGTTACTTCTCCTTTTTCATTTCTAATTCTATTCTTCTCCCTTTTTTTCTTGATGAGTCTGGCTAGTGGTTTATCTATTTTGTTTATCTTCTCAAAGAACCAGCTTTTAGTTTTATTGATCTTTGCTATTGTTTCCTTCATTTCTTTTTCATTTATTTCTGATCTGATTTTTATGATTTCTTTCCTTCTGCTAGCTTTAGGGTTTTTTGGTTCTTCTTTCTCTAATTGCTTGAGGTTCAAGGTTAGGTTGTTTATTCGAGATGTTTCCTGCTTCTTAAGGTGGGCTTGTATTACTATAAACTTCCCCCTTAGAACTGCTTTTGCTGCATCCCATAGGTTTTGGGTCGTTGTGTCTCCATTGTCATTTGTTTCTAGGTATTTTTTTATTTCCTCTTTGATTTCTTCAGTGATCACTTCATTATTAAGTAGTGTATTGTTTAGCCTCCATGTGTTTGTATTTTTTACAGATCTTTTCCTGTAATTAATATCTAGTCTCATGGCGTTGTGGTTGGAAAAGATACTTGATACAATTTCAATTTTCTTAAATTTACCCAGGCTTGATTTGTGACCCAAGATATGATCTATCCTGGAGAATGTTCCATGAGCACTTGAGAAAAATGTGTATTCTGTTGTTTTTGGATGGAGTGTCCTATAAATATCAATTAAGTCCATCTTGTTTAATGTATCATTTAAAGCTTGTGTCTCCTTATTTATTTTCATTTTGGATGATCTCTCCATGGGTGAAAGTGGGGTGTTAAAGTCCCCTACTATGAATGTGTTACTGTCAATTTCCCCTTTTATGGCTGTTAGTATTTGCCTTATGTATTGAGGTGCTCCTATGTTGGGTGCATAAATATTTACAATTGTTATATCTTCTTCTTGGATCGATCCCTTGATCATTATGTAGTGTCCTTCTTTGTCTCTTTTAATAGTCTTATTTTAAAGTCTATTTTGTCTGATATAAGAATTGCTACTCCAGCTTTCTTTTGGTTTCCATTTGCATGGAATATGTTTTTCCATCCCCTTACTTTCAGTCTGTATGTGTCTCTAGGTCTGAAGTGGGTCTCTTGTAGACAGCATATATAAGGGTCTTGTTTTTGTATCCATTCAGCCAATCTGTGTCTTTTGGTGGGAGCATTTTAGTCCATTTACATTTAAGGTAATTATCGATATGTATGTTCCTATTCCCATTTTCTAAATTGTTTTGGGTTCGTTATTATAGGTCTTTTCCTTCTCTCGTGTTTCTTGTCTAGAGAATTTCCTTTAGCACTTGTAAAGCTGGTTTGGTGGTGCTGAACTCTCTCAGGTTTTGCTTGTCTGTAAAGGTTTTCATTTCTCCACCAAATCTGAATGAGATCCTTGCTGGGTAGAGTAGTCTTGGCTGCAGGTTTTTCTCCTTCGTCACTTTCAGTATGTCCTGCCACTCCCTTCTGGCTTGTAGAGTTTCTGCTGAGAGATCAGCTGTTAAACTTATGGGGATTCCCTTGTGTGTTATTTGTTGTTTTTCCCTTGCTGCTTTTAATATGCTTTCTTTGTATTTAATTTTTGACAGTTTGATTAATATGTGTCTTGTCGTATTTCTCCTTGGATTTATCCTGTCTGGGACTCTCTGTGTTCCTGGACTTGATTAACTATTTCCTTTCCCATATTAGGGAAGTTTTCAACTATAATCTCTTCAAATATTTTCTCAGTCCCTTTCCTTTTCTCTTCTTCTTCTGGAACCCCTATAATTCGAATGTTGGTGTGTTTAATGTTGTCCCAGAGGTCTCTGAGACTGTCCTCAGTTCTTTTCATTCTTTTTTCTTTATTCTGCTCTGCAGTGGTTATTTCCACTATTTTATCTTCCAGGTCACTTATCCGTTCTTCTGCCTCAGTTATTCTGCTATTGATCCCATCTAGAGTACTTTTAATTTCATTTATTGTGTTGTTCATTATTGCTTGTTTCACCTTTAGTTCTTCTAGGTCCTTGTTAAATGTTTCTTGCATTTTGTCTATTCAATTTCCAAGATTTTGGATCATCTTTACAATCATTCTGAATTCTTTTTCAGGTAGACTGCCTATTTCCTCTTCATTTGTTAGGTCTGGTGGGTTTTTATCTTGCTCCTTCATCTGCTGTGTGTTTTTCTGTCTTCTCATTTTGCTTATCTTACTGTGTTTGGGGTCTCCTTTTTGTAGGCTGCAGGTTCGTAGCTCCCGCTGTTTTTGGTGTCTGTCTCCAGTGGCTAAGGTTGGTTCAGTGGGTTGTGTAGGCTTCCTGGTGGAGGGGACTAGTGCCTGTGTTCTGGTGGATGAGGCTGGATCTTGTCTTTCTGGTGGGCAGGTCCATGTCTGGTGGTGTGTTTTGGGGTGTCTGTGGACTTATTATGATTTTAGGCAGCCTCTCTGCTAATGGGTGGGGTTATGTTCCTGTCTTGCTAGTTGTTTGGCATAGGATGTCCAGCACTGTAGCTTGCTGGTCGTTGAGTGAAGCTGGATGCTGGTGTTAAGATGGAGATCTCTGGGAGATTTTTGCCATTTGATATTATGTGTAGCTGGGAGGTCTCTTGTTGACCAGTGTCCTGAAGTTGGCTCTCCCACCTCAGAGGCAGAGCCCTGACTCCTGGCTGGAGCACCAAGAGCCTTTCATCCACACGGCTCAGAATAAAAGGGAGAAAAAGTAGAGAGAATTAGTAGAAGTATGAGGAAAGGAAGAAGGAAAGGAGGGAAGGAAGGAAGGAAGGAAGGAAGGAAGAAAGAAAGAAAGAAAGAAGGAAAGGAGGGAGGGAGGAAGGAAGGAAGGAGGGAAAGAAGAAAAAAGAAAGAAAGAAGATACAGTAAAATAAAATAAAGTATAATAAAGTTATTCAATTAAAAAATACTTATTTAGAAAAAAAGGGACAGATAGAACCTTAGGACAAATGTTGGAAGCAAAGCTATACAGACAAGATCTCACACAGAAGCGTACACATACACATTCACAAAAAGAGGAAAAGGGGAAAAAAATCATAGATCTTGCTCTCGAAGCCCACCTCCTCAATTTGGGATGACTCGTTGTGTATTCAGGTATTCCACAGATGCAGGTACATCAGGTTGACTGTGGAGCTTTAATCCGCTGCTCCTGAGGCTGCTGGGAGAGATTTCTCTTTCTCTTCTTTGGTCGCACAGCTCCCGGGGCTCAGCTTTGGATTTGGCCCCGCCTCTGCGTGTAGGTCGCGGGAGGGCGTCTGTTCTTCGCTCAGACGGGACGGGGTTAAAGGAGCCGCTGATTCGGGGGCTCTGGCTCGCTCAGGCCGGGGGAGGGAGGGGCACGGCGTGCGGGGCGGGCCTGCGGCGGCAGAGGCGGCGTGACGTTGCAGCAGCCTGAGGCCCGCCGTGCGTTCTCCCGGGGAAGTTGTCCCTGGATCCCGGGACCCTGGCAGTGGCGGGCTGCACAGGCTCCCGGAAGGGGGGTGTGGAGAGTGACCTGTGCTCGCACACAGGCCCCTTGGTGGCGGCAGCAGCAGCCGTAGCGTCTCCTGCCCGTCTCTGGGGTCCGCGCTGTTAGCCGCGGCTCGCGCCCGTCTCTGGAGCTCCTTTAAGCAGCGCTCTGAATCCCCTCTCCTCGCGCACCAGGAAACAAAGAGGGAAGAAGAAGTCTCTTGCCTCTTCGGCAGCTCCAGACTTTTCCCCGGACTCCCTCCCGGCCAGCCGTGGCGCACTAACCCCTGCAGGCTGTGTTCACGCCGCCAACCCCAGTCCCCTCCCTGCGCTCCGACCGAAGCCCGAGCCTCAGCTCCCAGCCCCGCCCGCCCGCCCCGGCGGGTGAGCAGACGAGCCTCTCGGGCTGGTGAGTGCCGGTCGGCACCGATCCTCTGTGCGGGAATCTCCCCGCTTTGCCCTCCGCACCCCTGTGGCTGCGCTCTCCTCCGCGGCTGCGAAGCTTCCCCCCTCCGCCACCCGCAGTCTCCGCCCGCGAAGGGGCTCCTAGTGTGTGGACACTTTTCCTCCTTCACAGCTCCCTCCCACTGGTGCAGGTCCCGTCCCTATTCTTTTGTCTCTGTTTATTCTTTTTTCTTTTGCCCTACCCAGGTACGTGGGGAGTTTCTTGCCTTTTGGGAGGTCTGAGGTCTTCTGCCAGCCTTTAGTAGGTGTTCTGTAGGAGTTGTTCCACGTGTAGATGTATTTCTGGTGTATCTGTGGGGAGGAAGGTGATCTCCGCGTCTTACTCTTCTTCCATCTTCAAGGTCCTCCCTCCTCTGAAATTTTTATTGTTTTAGGTCTTACAGTTAGGTCCTTGATTCATTTGTAGTTGATTTTGTATATGATGTTATGTATGGGTCCAATTTCATTCTTTTGCATGTGTTTATCCAGGTTTCCTAGCATCATTTGTTGAAAAGACAACATTGAATGGTCTTGGCACCCTTGTCAAAAATCATTTCACTGTATATGTGAGAATTTATTTCTAGGCTTTCTATTTTATTCCATTAGTTTATACATCTGTCTGCCTGTACCACACCCTTTTGATTACTCTAGCTCTGTAGTAAGTTTTGAAATCAGAAGGTGTGAGTCCTCCAGTTTTGTTCTTTTTCAAGACTATTCTGGCTATTTGGGGTCCCTTGAGATTCCATGTGAATTTTAGATTGGGTTTTTCTATTTTTGTAAAAAAAAAAAATTGCCGTTGGGATTTTGATAGGAATTTCTTTGAATCTGTAGATTTCTTTGGATAATATGGAAATCCATGAACATGAAATGTGTTTCCACTTATTTATATCTTCTGCAGTTTCTTTCAGCAATGTTTTGTAGTTTTCATTGTACACGTCTCTCACCTCCTTGGTTAAGTTAATTCCTAAGTATCTTATTCTTTTTGATACTATTGTAAATGGAATTGTTTTGCAATTTCCTTTTTAGATTGTTTATTGTTCGTGTGTAAAAATGCAACTGATTTTCGTATGTTGACTTTGTATGGTGCTACTTTGCTGAATTCATTTATTATCTCTAATGGTTTTTTTTGTGGAATTAGAGTTTTCTATATATAAGATCGTATCATTTGCAAACAGATCATTTTACTTCTTCCTTTCCAAATTAGCTGTTTTTTATTTCTTTTTCTCGCCTAATTGATCTGGCTATAACTTCCAGTATTATGTTGAATAGAAGTTGTGACAATGGGCATCATCACCTTGTTCCTGATCTTAGAGGAAAAGCTTTCAGTTTTTCACTGTTGAGTATTATATTTACTGTGAGCTTTTCATAAACTGCTTTTATTATGTTGAGATAGTTTCCTTCTATTCATAGCTGTTTTTTTCATCATGAAAGGGTGTTTTATTTTGCCACATGCTTTTTCTACATCAATGGAGGTGATTATGTGGTTTCTTCCTTCACGTTGGTGATGTGGCATATTAGGCTGATCAATTTTCATATGTTGAACCATCTTTGCATTCCAGATGCAATAAATCCTATTTGGTCGTGGTGTATAATCCTTTTAATATGCTACTAAATTCTGTTTGCTAGTATTTTATTGAGGGTTTTCGCATTAATGTTCATAGGGATATTGGTTTGTAGTTTTCTTGTAGTATCTTCGTCTGTCTTTGGTATCAGGGTTAAACTGGCCTCATAGAATGAGTTAGAAAGTGTTCCCTCTTCTACAATTTTTTTGGAAAAGTTTGAGGATAATTGGTATGAAATTATTATTTAAGAGGTATTATAGAATTCACTACATGAAGCCATTAGGTTGAGAGCTTTTCTTTTTTGGGAGATTTTTTTACTACTGACTCAATCTCTTTACTAGTTACGGGTCTGTTCAGTTTTTCTCTTTATTCATGATTTACTCTTGGTAGGATTTGTGTTTCTAGGAAATTTTCCAGTTCATCTAAATTATCCAATTTGTTGAGGGTACAGTTGCTCATACTACTCTTATAATCATTTTTATTTCTGTAGAATTGGTAATAATGTCCACACTTTCAATTCTGGTTGTAGTAATTATTTTCTTAGTTCATCTAATGGTTTATCAATTTTGTTGATCTTTTCAAAGAACCAACTTAAAAAATTTTTTTTATTGAAATATAGTTGATTTCCAATGTTGTTTTAGCTTCAGGTGTACAGCAAAGTGATTCTATATGTGTGTGTGTGTGTGTGTGTGTGTGTGTATTCTTTTCCATTATAGGTTAGTACAAGATATTGAGTATAGTTCCCTGTGCTATACCATAGGTCCTTGTTGGTTGTCTATTTTATATATAGTAGTGTGTATATTTAAATCCCAAACTCCTAACTTATCCCTCTCCACCTTTTCTCTTTGGTAACCATAAGTTTGTTTTCTATGTCTGTGAGTCTTTTCTGTTTTGTAAATAAGTTCATTTGTATTATTTTTTAAGATTCCACATATAAGTGATGTCATGTGATATTTGTCTTTCTCTGTTAGTTCATTTAGTATGATAATCTCTTGCTGCGAATGACATTGTTTCATTCTTTTTTATGGCTGAGTAGTATTCCATGGTGTATATGTACCACATCTTCTTTATCCATTCATCTGACGATGGACATCTAGGTGGCTTCCATGTCTTGGCGATCGTAAATGGTGCTGCTGCGAACATTGTGATGCACGTATCTTTTCGTATTAGAGTTTTCTCCAGATACATGCCCAGGAGTGGGATTGCTGGATCGTGTGGTAGCTCTGTTTTGACAAACAGAAACTTTTAATTTGAAACTTTTAATTTCATTGATTTTCTCTATTGTTCTCCTATTCTTTATGTCATTTATCTCTTCTCTAATCTTTATTGTTTCCTTGTTACTCTTAGCTTTGGGTTTAGGTCTTATTTTTCTAGTTTCTTAAGTTATAAAGTCAGTTTGTTCATTTGACATCTTTCTTGTTTTTAATATGTTTATAGCTATCAGTTTCCCTCTTAGCACCATTTTTCGCTGCATCCTGTAAGTTTTGGTATATTGTGGGTTTATAAAAATAATTTAAACAAAATTAAAACTTACAGAAAAGTTGCAGTGCTTCCATATATTCGTTTAACATATTTTCACCAATTATTAGCATTTTGGCACATTTTTCTTTTTGGGGGTGTTATTGAAGTATAATTGACTTACAATATTATATTAGTTTCAGATGTACAGTGTAGTGATTCAGTATTTTTGTACATTACAAAATGAACACTGTGATGAGCCTAGTTTTCATCTGTCAGCATACGACGTTATTTCAGTTGTAATTTCTTCTTTTTCATTTCTGATTTTATTGATTTGGGCCCTCCGTTTTTTTCTTGATGAGTCTGGCTAAAGGTTTATCAATTTTCTTTATTTTTCAAAGGACCAGCTCTTAGTCTCATTGATCTTTTCTATTGTTTCTTTTTAAATTTATTTATTTATTTTTGCTGTGTTGGGTCTTCATTTCTGTGCGAGGGCTTTCTCCAGTTGTGGCAAGCGGGGGGCCACTCTTCATCACGGTGCACGGGCCTCTCACTATCGCGGCCTCCCTTGTTGCAGAGCACAGGCTCCAGACACGCAGGCTCAGTAGCTGTGGCCTACGGGCCCAGTTGCTCCGCGGCATGTGGGATCCTCCCAGACCAGGGCTTGAACCCATGTCCCCTGCATTAGCAAGCAGATTCTCAACCACTGTGCCACCAGGGAAGCCCTCTGTATTGTTTTTTAAGTCTCTATTTCATTTATTTCTGCTCTGATCTTTATGATTTCTTTCCTCTTACTAACTTTGGGTTTTGTTTGTTCTTCTTTTTCTAGTTCCTTTTAGATATAATGTTAGATTGTTTATTTGAGATTTTTCTTGTTCCCTGAGGTAAGCTTTTATTGCTAAAAAAATTCCCTCTCAGAACTGCTTTTGCTGCATCACATAGATTTTGAATTGTTTCTATTCTCATTTGTATCCAGGTATTTTTGATATTCTTTTTGATCTCTTCAGTGGCCCATTGGTTGTTTAGTAGCATATTGTTTAGCCTCAGTGTGTGTGTGTGTGTTTTGATTGTTGTTGTTGTTTGTAGTTGATTTCTAGTCTTATACTTTTCTGATCTGAAAAGATGCTTGATGTGATTTAAGTCTTCTTAAATTGATTGAGAGTTGTTTTGTGGGCTAGCATGAGATCTATCCTGGAGAATGTTCCATATGTACTTGAAAAGTGTATTCTGCTTTTGGATGGAATGTTATCTATATACCTATTAGGTTTGTCTGATTTAATGTGTCATTTGAGGCCAGTGTTCCCTTATCGATTTTCTGTCTGGGCAATCTGTCCATTGATTTAAGTGGGCTATTAAAGTTATTATTTTTAAAGTTATTATTATTGTGTTACTGTCAGTTTCTCCCTTTATATTTGTTAATATTTGCTTTATGTATTTAGGTGTTCCTACGTTGGCTGCATGTATATTTAAAATTGTTATATCTTCTTGTTGGATTGATCCCCTGATCATTATGTAATGTCCTTCTTTGTCTCTTGTTACAGCCTATGTTTTAAAGTCTATTTTGTCTGATATAAGTATTGCTACCCCAGCTTTCTTTTCATTTCCTTACGTGTGGAATATGTATTTCCATCGTCTCATGTTCAGTCTGTGTGTTTCTTTACATTTAATACGAGTTTCCTGAGTGCAGCGTATTATTTGGGTCTTGTGTTTTTGTTTTTTGTCCATTCAGCCACTCCATGTGTTTTGATTGGAGCATTTAGCTCATTTACACTTAAAGTAATTATTGATGGGCAGGTACTTATTGCCAGTTTGTGAACTGTTTTCAGGTTGTTTTTGTAGTCCTTTTTCGTTTCTGTGTTTTAATTTTGTTCTCTTTCCTTGTGATTTGATGACTATCATCAGTGTTATGTTTGGATTCCTTTCTCAATTTTATTTTTGTGTATTTTTTATGGATCATTTGTTTAAAGTTCATATTAAGTTCATATTTACATATATAGTATAGTTATGCTATATATTACATATAGCATACATGATTATTATATATATTGCTTATTATATATATATATATAATAAGTTGCTGATCTCTTAAGTTTGAATGCATTCCAACAGGTCTGCATTTTTTACTCTCCTCTCGCCATGTTTAAAGTTTTTAGCATCATACTTTACAACTTGTTGTTTTGTGGACCCCTTTACTTATTGTGAATAAGGTGATTTTACTAGCTTTGTCTTTAAACTTTCTGCTCTCTTTATAAGTGGTTGATTTACTACCTTTACTTTATGTTTGCCTTTTCCAATGAGGTTTTTGTTTGTATAATTTTCACATTCTAGTTGTGGTCTTTCTTTTTTGCTTAGAGAAGTCCTTTTAATGTTTCTAGTAAAGCCAGTTTTAGTGGTGCTGAACTCTTCTAGCTTTTGCTTGTCTGTAAAACTCTTGATCTCTCCTTCCAACCAGAATGATAGCCTTGCCAGGTAATGTATTCTTGGTTGTAGGTTTTCTCCTTACATCACTTGAACTTATTGTGCCACTCCTTTCTGTCCTGAGAAGTCAGCTTATAGTCTATGGGAGTTCCTTTGTACATAACTATTTGCTTCTCTCTTGCTGCTTTCAAGATTTTCTCTTTTTCTTTAATTTTGCCATTTTAATTATAATATGTCTTGGTGTGGACTTCTTTGGTGTATCTTGTTGGGCATTCTCTTTGCTTCCTGAACCTGTTTGTTTCCTTTCCCAGGTTAGGGAATTTTTCAGCTATTGTTTCTTTAAATATGTTCTCTGCCTCTTTCTCTGTCTCTTCTCCTTCTGAGACCCCTATAATGTCAATGTTAGTATGCTGGGTTTTGTCACAGGGGGCTCTTAAATTATTCTCATTTAAAAAAATTTTATTGGAGTATAGTTGATTTACAATGTCGTGTTAGTTTCAGGTGTACAGCAACGTGATTCAGTGTTACATATACATATATTCATTCTTTTTCATATTCTTTACCCATATAGGTTATTACAGAATATTGAGTAGAGTTCCCTGTGCTATACAGTAGGTCCTTGTTGGTTATCTATTTTATATATATTAGTGTGTGTATGTTAATCACAAGCTCCTAATTTATCCCTCCCACCCAGGTTTCCCCTCTGGTTTGTTTGGTTTGTTTTTGAAGTCTGCGAGTCTGTTTCTGTTTTGTAAATAAGTTCATTTGTATAATTTTTAAAAATTAGATTCCATATATGAGTGATATCATATGATATTTGTTTTTGTCTGACTTCACTTAGTATGATAATCTCTAGGTCCATCCATGTTGCTGCAAATGGCATTATTTCATTCATTTTAATGGCTGAGTAACATTCCATTGTATATATGTACCACATCTTCATTATCCATTCATCTGTTGTTAGATATTTAGGTTGCTTCCATGTCTTGGCTGTTGTAAATGGTGCTGCAATGAACATTGGGGTATGTGTATCTTTTTGAAGCATGGTTTTCTCCAGATATATGCCCAGGAGTGGGATTGCTGGATCATATGGTAGTCCTATTTTTAGTTTATTAAGGAACCACCATACTGTTCTCCATAGTGGTTGTACCAGTTTACATTACCACCAACAGTGTAGGAGGGTTCCTTTCTCCACACCCTCTCCAGCATTTTTTTTTTGTAGAGTTTTTTTTTTTTTTTTTTTTGGCGCTATGTGGGCCTCTCACTGTTGTGGCCTCTCCCATTGCAGAGCACAGGCTCCGGATGCGCAGGCTCAATGGCCATGGCTCACGGGCCCAGCCGCTCCACGGCCTGTGGGAATTTCCTGAACCAGGGCACGAACCCATGTCCCCTGCATCGGCAGGCGGACTCTCAACCACTGCGTCGCCAGGGAAGCCCTGTAGATTTTTTGATGATGGTCATTCTGACTGGTGTGAGGTGATACCTCGCTGTAGTTTTGATTTGCATTTCTCTAATGATTAGTGATGTTGAGCATTCTTTCATGTGTTTGTTGGCAATCTGTATATCTTCTTTGGAGAAATGTCTATTTAGGTCTTCTGCCCATTTTTGGATTGGGTTGTTTGTTTTTTTGTTATTGAGCTGCATGAGCTGCTTGTAAATTTTGGAGATTAATCCTTTGTCAGTTGCTTCATTTGCAAATATTTTCTCCCATTCTGAGCGTTGTCTTTTTGTCTTGCTTATGGTTTCCTTTGCTGTGCAAAAGTAAGTTTAAGTAAGTTCCGTTTGTTTGTTTTTTATTTCTGTTACTCTAGGAGGTGGGTCAAAAAAGATCTTGCTGTGGTTTATGTCAAAGAGTGTTTTTCCTATGTTTTCTTCTAAGAGTTTTATAATGTCTGGCCTTACATTTAGGTCTTTAATCCATTTTGAGTTTATTTTTGTGTCTGGTATTAGGGAGTGTTCTGATTTCATTCTGTTACATGTAGCTGTCCAGTTTTCCCAGCACCACTTACTGAAGAGGCTGTCTTTTCTCCATTGTATCCTACTTTGTCATAGAAACTATCCTCATTTTTTTAAATTCTTTTTTTCTTTTTTCTGTTCAGCTTGGGTGATATCCACTCCTGTCTCCAGTTCACTGGTCCATTCCCCTGTGTCATCTAATCTACTGTTGATTCCTTCTATTGTACTTTTTAATTTCAATTATTGTGTTCTTTAGCTCTGCTTGGTTCTTTATACTTTCTAACTTTTTTAATCTTCTCACTGTGTTCATTCTTCTGGGTTCATTGAGCATCTTTATGATCGTTACCTTGAACTCATAGGTAGATTGCTTATCTCCACTTCACTTAGTTCTTTTTCTCATTTTTGTCTTGTTCCTTCATTTGGAACATACTCCTCTGCCTCCTCATTTTGTCTAATTCTGTGTTTATTTCTGTGTATGTGTAATCCAGTTATGTTTCCTAATCTGGAAGAAATTGCCTTATGTAGAAGACGTTCTGTGGGGCCCAGCAGCCCACTCCCCTCTGGTCACCTCACGTAGGCTGTGTAGACTGTTATGTTGTGGTTGGTTTGACTACTGTGGGCACACTGGTCGGTGGGCCTGATCCCTGGCCCAGTTGGCTGCATGGCCCTAGCTCACGTGGAGGCTCTTGGCCTGCTGTTAGGTGGCATGGGGTCCTGGCACAGCTGGGTGCATGGCATGGCGGCGGCAGAGCTGGTGCTGGCCTGCTGGTTGGTGGAGCCTAATCCCTGGGTGGCTGTCTGCCAGTCCTGAGGGGTCCTGGGACTGATGCCAGCCCACGGGTGGGTGCCCTGGGGCTGATGTCAGTCTGCTGGTGGGTGGGTAAGCCCCTGCTGCTAATAGGCTAGAGGGAGGATTCCAAAATGGTGCTTGTTAGCACCAGTGTCCTGGTGGTAGAACGAGCCCCCCAGAATGGCTGCTGCCAGTGTCTGTGTCCCCAGGGGGCACCAGTTGCCTCCTACCTCTCCATGACCAACAAGTGGGTTTGACCCAGACGCCCTTCAGGTTACTGCCTCTGTGCTGGGACTTGCACTGTGTGAGATTTACTGTGTGCCCCTTAGGAGTCTCTGTTTCCTAGATTCCTCCGGCTCTCCCATGCACAAGCCCTCTTGCCTTTCAAAGCCACACATTCTGCAATCTTGTTTTCCTGGTGCAGGACCTCCAGGCTGGGAAGCCTGATGGGCTCAGACCCCTCACTCTTTGGGAAGAACCTGTGCAGTTGTGATTATCCTCCCATTTGTGGGTTGCCTACCTGGCGGGTGTGGGTCAGATCATCGTGTATCTCTACCATCCCTAACAATCTCATTGTGGTTCCTTCTTTGTGTCTTTAGTTGTGGAAAACCTTTCTGCTGGTCTTCAGGTTGTTCTCATAGATGGTTGCTCTGTACATAGTTGTAGTTTTCACATGCTCGTGGGAGGGGCTGAGCTCAGGGTCTTCCTACTCCACCATCTTGGCCCCACCTCTGTCGTGTTCTCATTTTTACTCATCTCTGAGTATTTTCTAATTTCCTTTGTGATTTCTTTTTTTTTGATCCATTAATTGTTTAAGAGCATATTGCTTAATTTCTAAAATTTTGTGAGTTTTCCAATTTTTTTGTTCCTGATTTCTAACTTTCATCCAGTTGTGGTTAGAGAAGATCCTTTGTATAATATCTGTATTTTAAAATGTATTGAGACTTAACTTGTGGCCTAACATATGGTGTATCCTGGAGAATGTCCTATGTGCACCTGAGAAAAATATGTATTCTGTGGTTGTTGGGTAGAGTGTTCTGTATATGTCTGTTAGACTCGTTGGTTTATTGTGTTGTCTTCTGTTTCCTTCCTTATCTTCTGTCTGGTTATTCTATCCACTGTTGAGAGTAGAGTAGTGACGTCTCCAGCTATTATTATGGAGCTCTCTGTTTCTTCCTTCAGTTCTGCCAGTTTTTGCTTCATTTATTTTGATGGGCTATCATTTGGTATATAAATGTGGATAATTGCTATACCTTCTTGCTGTATTAAACGTTTTATAATATGTAATGTCATTCTTTGTCTCTTCTAAGCTTTTATGATTTAAAGTCTGTTTTGTCTGATATTACTATAGCCCTATCCCCTGCTCCCTTTGGGTTACTGTTTGCACATAATATCCTTTTCCATCTTTTCACTTTCAACCTGTTTGTGTCTTTGGATCTCAAGTGATTATCCTGTAGACAGCATATAGTTGGAACATGTGTTTTTATACACATGCCAATATCTGTTTCTTGATTTGTGAATTTAATCCATTTATATTTAAAACAATTACTTATGAGGAGGGGCTTACTTCTGTCATTGTTTTCTATATGCTTTATAGCTTCCCCCCCCCCCCAATTTGCTACATTCTTGTCATCTTCGTGTTTAGTTGATTTTTTGTAGTGAGATGTTTAAATTCCTTTCTCATTTCCTTTTATGTATATTCTATAGCTATTTTCTTTGTGGTTACCATGGGGATTACATTTAACATTCTAAAGTTATACCAACTTAACTTTATTAACATACAAACACTGCTCCTTTACAGCTCTGTCCCCACCGTTTTTGGTTGTTGATGTTACAGAATTACATCTTTATACATTGTATGCCCCCAAACATAAACCGATAATTATTTTAAATGCATTAGTCCTTTATGTTATGTAGAAAACAAGATTTGGAGTTACAAACCAAAGTTACAGTAACATTAGCTTTTACACTAATAATTTTTTCTTTAAATGTGTTAATTTCTTAAACCGTGTAGAAAATGAAAAATGCAGTAACAAATCATTGTTACATTAATACTAGCTTTTATAATTTCCCATCTGTTACTTTTATTGAGATATTCATTTCTCCATGCAGCTTCAAGCTACCACGTAGTGTCCTTTCATTTCACCTTGCAGGACTCCCTTGAGCATTTATTGCAGGGCAGGTCTAATGGTGAAGAACTCCCTCAGCTTTTGTTCATCTGGAAATGTCTTAATGTCTTCTTCATTTTTAAAGACAGTTTTTCAGGGTATAGGATTCTTCATTGCCAGTTTTTTCTTTTAGCACTTTGAATATATCAGCCCACTGTCTTCTGTCCTGTAAAGCTTCTGATGAGAAATCTGATAATCTTATTGAGGGTCCCTTGTATGTGATGACTTGCTTCTTTCTACATGCTTTCAAGATTCTTTGTCTTTGTTTTTTGATAGATTGATTATAATGTGTCTTGGTGTAGGTCTCTGAGTTCATCTTACTTGGAGATTACTGACCATCTTGGATGTTTATACTCATGTCTTTCATCAAGTTTGGGAAGTTTTCAGCCATTCTTTTTTTTTTTTTTTTTATTCCAATTGAAATTTTTTTTTAACATCTTTATTGAGGTATAATTGCTTTACAATGGTGTGTTAGTTTCTGCTTTATAACAAAGTGAATCAGTCATACATAAACATATGTTCCCATATGTCTTCCCTGTTGCGTCTCCCTCCCTCCCACCCTCCCTATCCCACCCCTCCAGGCTGTCACAAAGCACCGAGCCAATATCCCTGTGCCAAGTGGCTGCTTCCCACTAGCTATCTACCTTACTACGTTTGTTAGTGTGTATATGCCCATGACTCTCTCTCGCCCTGTCACAGCTCACCCTTCCCCCTCCCCATAACCTCAAGTCCGTTCTCTAGGAGGTCTGCGTCTTTATTCCTGCTTTACCCCTAGGTTCTTCATGACATTTTTTTTCTTAAATTCCATATATATGTGTTAGCATACGGTATTTGTCTTTTTCTTTCTGACTTACTTCACTCTGTATGACAGACTCTAGGTCTATCCACCTCATTACAAATAGCTCAATTTCGTTTCTTTTTATGGCTGAGTAATATTCCATTGTATATATAGCCATTATTTCTTCAACTATTCTCTCTGCCCCTTCCCTCTCTTCTCCTTCTGGGAATCCCATGATGCATATTATGTTGGTCCACTTGGTGGTGTCCCACAGGTCCCTTAGGCTCTGTTCACCTTGCTTCAATCTTGTTTCTTTCTGTTCTACAGACTTGAAAATTTCTGTTGCCCTATCTTCAAGTTTGCCAATTCTTTCTTCTGCCTGCTCAAATCTGTTTTAGAGTGCCCCTGGTGAATTTTTAAACTTGTTATTGTTCTTTTCAGCTCCAGAATTTCTTTTTGGTTTCTTTTTAGGTTTTCTATATTTTTATTAATATTTCCATTTTGTTCAGTGTTTATTTTCTTGGCTTTCTCCACATCATCCTTTAATTCTTTGAGTATCTTTAAGACAGTTGTTTTAACATCTCTGTCTAGTAGATTTGCCATCAGGTCTTTTTCAGGGACAATTATGTTGATTTATTTTTTCTTTTGAATGAGCCACACTTTCCTGTTTCTATGCCTTGTGATTTTTGCTGTTGTCATTGTTGTCGAATACTAGACATTTGAATCTAATGATGTAGTAACTCTGGAAATCAGATTCTCCCCTTTCCCCAGGGTCTGCTCTTTGTTACTGTTTTATTTTTATAATCTGTCTCTGAGACAGGGATTGGTCTGAGGTGTAAACTTAAGGTTTTCCTCAAGTCTTTTCTGAGCCTTGTCCTGGGCATGTGCAGTCACTTTCTAATTTTCCCCATATATTAGTTGTTTTTGAATGTCCTCATGTGTGGCTCCTAAAGTGAAAAATGAATGGGGGATGGAAGTCACTTCATCCAGAAGGAGAGGGGCTTGTGACAATTGGGGGAGGAGTAACAACAGTGGCTGCCGCCTCTGTGATCAGAAGCAGGAATCAGCGAACAGAGCACAGGTGTCTGCTATTTGGAGCACAGCGTTCTTTTTGTCCACCCTGGATCCTGCACACTGTGTGCAAGATACTCCAGCGACATGCGTGCAGGTGCCTTTCACAGGCTGGGGTTGGGGGATAGGTAGCTGCTCCTGTTGGCCAAAAATTAACTTTGGAAATTGACCAAAATTAGCTTCAATTTACTCTCCAAGTGCTCCCTTGGACACTAGTGCCCAGGGTACCAAACTAGTTACATCAGATGTATTCTGCCTAGGTAATTGTTGTCTAGGTGGGGAGACAGAGCCTGGCGCTGCCTACTCGACCATCTTCCCACAATCCTTCCCCAATATGTACATTTTTATTATACCACAGGGCCTATCTCATAGTGCCATTATGAGGATTAAACAGGTTATAAGTATAATACAAGTATCCCAGTGTCTGACATAAAGTAAGTGCTCAGTAAGTATGAGCTACTAATTATATTAGTGGAAATTAAGGTGTAACTGCTAAGGAATTTGGCTTTCACTCCATAGGCAGTGGTCACACATGAACAGGGAGCTATGATCAGAGCTGTACTTAAGGAAAATTGATGGGCAGTATGTGAAGATGAATAGTTAGGAGAGAAACTCTTCTATTAAGCACCTACTGTGTGTGCATATGCTTGAAACATTTGTACACATTTTCTCATTTAATCCTCACGAGGGAGCATATTAAATACATTTTATAAACAAAGAATCTGAGAAGTGATTCTTAACATTCTGAGATTTAAACCTAGGTCTGTCTGACTGGAAGAAATAAGTATTATGTATCGGAATAAGTATTATCAAAACAGAATAACAAGTGTTGGCAAGGACATGGAGAAATCGAAATGCTTGTGCTTTGCTGGTGGAATATAAAATGGTGTACCACTGTGGAAGACAGTTTGGTAGCTACTCAAAAAGTTTAGCTTAGAATTGCCATTTGATCCAGCAATTCCACTTCTAGGTATACACGCAAAAGAATTGAAAGCAGGAGCTCAAAGAGATACTTGCAAGTCAGTGTTCACAGGGGCATTATTCACAATAGCCAGAAGGCGGAAACAACTAGATGTCTATCAATAGATGAATGGATAAACAAGATGTAACATATACATACAATGGACTATTATTCAGCCTTGAAAAGGAATGCAGTTCTGATACATACTACAGCATAGATGAACCTTGAGGGCTTTATGCTAAGTGAAACAAGCCAGACACAAAAGGACAAACACTATGTGATTCCACTCATATGAAGTATGTAGAGCAATTCATAGAGATGGAAAATATAGCAAAGTATAATAGAGGTTAAAGAGGCTGGGGACAGGGAGGGATGAGGACTTTTGGGTACAGAGTTCCTGTTTGCGATGATGAAAAATGGGTGGTGGTGATGGTTGTGCAACATTGTGAATGTACTTAATGCCAATGAATCGTACACTTAAATATGGTTAAAATGGTAAACTTTATATTGTATATATTTTACCGCAATAAAAAAGACTATACAAGCCCCAAAGTAATAATAATAGAATATAGCGTTTTCTGAAGCTCCAGATGATTTTTAAAAAATTCTAACTTGCAATTTGCCTTGAATATGTCTGCATTTAAGAGAGAGTCCCCTTCCCACCTTCTAGTACTCTTAAGACTGAAAGAAGAAACCTACTCCAATAATAGAAATACTGAGTTACTGCAGCACAACTCAAACATATACTCAGAACACGAGGACAGCGCTTACTACCTGTTGTTTTGATCTTTTAATTAATAAAGGAAATGGACGCTTGGCAGCAAAAAGGATACTTCTTACAGTTTTTACAGAGGTGTTTCCCCGTGTGGCCACCACACCTCCTGTTATACTTTGCATATCTGCTTTTCAGGTTCATCCACGTTGTTATATGTTACTTATTGCTTATGTGTTACTTGTTCCCGTGTATGGAAATTCTGCAGTTTGTTTATTTGTTCCCTGGTTGATAAGATATTTGGGTTATCTCCAGTTTGGCTATTATGACTAAAACTGCTGTGAACATTTTAATACAGTTTTTGAGTGGACATATATTTTCATTTATCTTGGGTAAATACCAAGGAGTGGGCTTTCAAGGTTGTATATTAAGTATGTGTTTAACTTTATAAGACACCGACAAACTGTTTTCTAAAGTGGTTGTACTGTTTTAAATTCCCACCGGCAATGTAGGAGAGCTCCAGTCGCTCTATAGCCCGTGCGGTATTTGGTGTTACTGATAGTCTGAAATTTTGGCCGTTCTCTTGGGTGTGTAGTGGTAGCACATTGTGGCTTTGCTTTGCCTCCCCTAATGCCTGATGATGTGGACCATCTTTCCATGTGCTCACTTCCCATTCGTATGTCTTCTTTGGTAAAGTATCTGTTCAAATCTTTTGTCCCATAAAAAAAAATTGGGCTGTCTTATTAATATATATACATATATTTTAACAGTTTTGTTGAGATATAATTCACATACCATAAAGCAACCCATTTAAAATGTACAATTTTATGGTTTTTGTATATTCACAGAGTTATGCAGATACCACCACAATCTAATTTGGAACTTTTGACTGTCCCCAAAAGAAACCCATACCCGTTAGCAGTCAGTATCCATTCTCTCCCCACCCCCAGCCCTAATCTACTTCCTGTCTCTTTAGATTTGCCTATTGTGGATATTTCCTATGATGGAATAACAGAATATTTTATCTTTTGTGACTAGCTTCTTTCACTTAGTGTAAGGTCCTCAGGGTCCATCCATGTTGTAGCATGCATCAGTACTTCATTCCTTTTTGCTATGAAATCATATTCCACTGTATGGATATACCACATTATTCATTAGTTGATTGACATTAGGACTGTTTCCACTTTCTAGCTATTATAAGTAATGCTGCTATGAACATTGTGTACAGGTTTTTGTGTAGACACGTTTTCATTTCTCGGGTATATAGATATACGTGTGCAAATATTTTCTCCCTCTTGAAGAAGTCTGTGTCTTCCCTCTTGATTTTCTTGACAGTATCTTTTGGAGAGCAAAATTTTAAAGTTTTCATAAATTTTAATTCATCAATTTTTTTCCTCTATGACTCATTCATCCTTTTTGTATCTTATCTAGGAAATCTTTGCCTAATCGAAGGTCACAAAGAATTTATGTTTTCTTCCAAAAGATTTATACTTTTAGCTCTTATATTTAAGTATGCAATCTATTTTGAAACAATTTCTGTGTCTGGTGTGACATAAGGATTGAGTTCATTTTCCTGCATATGGTTATCTATCAGCAGTACGTTTTAAAAGATGATCAATTAACCATTGGATTATCTTGGCACCTTTGGCAAAAATCAATTGACTATGAATATGTGGATCTTCTCCTAACTTTTAATTCTGTATTCTTGATCTATATGTCCATTCTTATACAACCCTCTATTGTCCATTCAATACAACCCTGTATTGACTACTGTAGCTTTATAGTATCACTAGAAATCAGGTAGTCTAAGTCCTGCAACTTTATTCTTCTTTTCCAAAATTCTTTTGCTTACTTGAAGTCTTTTGCATTTCCATATAAATGTTGAATAAGCCTGTCAGTTTCTACAAGTATGTGGCTGCAGTTTTCACTGGAATTGTGTTGAATTAATAGATAAATTTGGGGAGGATAGGGACTTCCCTGGTGGCACAGTGGTTAAGAATCCACCTGCCAATGCAGGGGACACAGGTTTGATCCCTGGTCCGGGAAGATCCCACATGCTGCGGAGCAGCTAAGCCCGTGAGGCACAACTACTGAGCCCGTGTGCCACAACTACTGAAAGCCATGTGCCTAGAGCCCTTGCTCCACAACAAGAGAAGCCACAACAATGAGAAGCCCATGCACTGCAACGAAGAGTAGCCCCCCGCTTGTCGCAACTAGAGAAAGCCCACACACAGCAACGAAGACCCAACAGGCAAAAATAAACAAATTTTTAAAAAAGTAAAAAAAATAGATAAATTTGGGGAGGATTGGCACAGCAATGACATTGAATCTTCTGATCAATAAACATGGAATATCTTTTCATTTTCATTGCACCTTTAATTTCTTTCAGCTGTGTTTTGTATTTTTCAGTGCCTGGGTTTTGCCCATAGTTTGCTAAATTATCCCTAAATATTTCATACATTAAAAAATTAAATTTCCATTTTACCCTTACTATAAGAATATGATAGATTTTTGCATAATGACCTTAAATCCTGTAACCTTGCTCTCACCTTTTCTAGTTGCTTTTTTGTAAATTCCTTTTTTTGACACAGACAACCAACCTGTCTGCAAATAAAAAGTTTTACTTTTTTTCCCCCGATCTGTATGCCTTTCATTTTTCTTGTCATGTTGCATCTCGTGGGACCTCCAGTACAATGCTTAATAAAAGGGTGAGAGCAGATATTATTGCCTTGTTCATAATTTTAGGAGGAAAGCATTTAGTTTTTCAAAATTATTAACTATGGGGTTTTTTTGCAGGTGCCCTCTATCAGGTTGAGGAAACCCCCTTCTATTCCTAGATTGCCAAGAACTTGTATGACTTGGTGTAGAGTTTAGTCAGATGCTCCTTGTATGCCTATTAAGATGATATAGTTTTTCTTTTTTCTCTGTAAATATGATGTAAATATGTAAAAACTGTAAATTTTTGGTTTACAAGGTGGTTTTTGAATGCAAAAACAACCTTGCAGTCCTGGGATAAATTCCACTTGGTTGTAATGTACTTTCCTTTTGATAAACTATTCAAAATGATTTCCTAATATCTTGTCAAGGATTTTTTTTTTTTTTTTTGCCGTACGTGGGCCTCTCACTGTTGCGGCCTCTCCCGTTGTGGAGCACAGGCTCCGGACGCGCAGGCTCAGTGGCCATGGCTCACGGGCCTAGCCGCTCCGCGGCATGTGGGATCCTCCCGGACCAGGGCACAAACCCGTGTCCCCTGCATCGGCAGGCGGACTCTCAACCACTGCGCCACCAGGGAAGCCCCATTGTCAAGGATTTTTGCATCTACATCCAGGGAGCTATTAGTGTGTAGTTTTTGTTTCTTGTAATATCATTGTCTGGTTTTCCTATCAGGTTAATGCTGCTGCTTCACAGACTAAGGCGGGGGAAGTGTTTTCCTCTTTTATTTTCTGGATGAGTTTGTGTAGAATTGGTACAATAACTTCTGTAAATTTTTGGTAGAATTCACCAGTGAAGCCATCTGGGCTTGTAGTCTTCTTTGTGGGAAGATTTTTAACTAGAAATTTCTTTGTGATTGGACGAATCAGGTTATCTATTTCTCCTTTAGTGAGTTTTGGTATTTTGGACGTGACATTTTCATCAAAGTTGTCAAATTCACTGGCATAAAGTTCATAATACTTCCTTTTCATCCTTTTACCCTGTAGAATCTGCAAGAAGATCTTCTCTCTCATTCTTGGTGATTTGTCTCCTTTCTTTTATTCTTTGATCTGTCTGGCTAGAGGTTTAGCAATTGTATTAATTTTTTCAAAGAATCAGATTCTGATTTCATTGATTTACTCAATTGTTTTTGTTTCCTATGCCATTGTCTTTTTTTATTATTGCCTCCTTTCTGCTTGGTTTGGGTTTAATTTTATTCTTTTCCTGATTTCTTAAGGTGGAAGCTTAGATGACTGCACCTTCTATTTTCTAATAAAAGTTTAATGTTACAAATTTTCTTACATGCACTGCTTTACTGCACACTGCAACTTCTGATGTTGCATTTTCATTTTTACTTAGTTCTTCATAATTTATAACGGTCATATTTTACCTAGAAATGTGTTGTCTAATTTCCAGTAGTTTTGCGGAGGGGGGTGGATTTTCCAGATGTATCTGTTACTGATTTCTAGTTTAATTATTTTGTAGTCAGAGAAAAACCACTTTGTTTGCAATTCTTTTGAATTTGAGGGTTGTTTTATGGCCCATAAGATGGTTTCTCTTCATGAATGTCCCATGTGTTGGGGAAAAATGTGTATTGAGTGGAATGTATTTGTTCACTAGAACAGAGGAATTTATGCTTTTTTTTAGGTTCAGAAGACAAAGACCATATTGTGGTTGTTCTAATTGATCTTAAGAGATCTGTTCTGAGTTTGCATTTTCACGTTTTCAAGGCTAATTTTAAGTTTGCACACAGATTTGAAAAACCCTTGCCCTTGCTTTTCTTTTTCACCATGTTATAAAATGTATATTGGCCTTGCTGACATTTTCTACTCATGTTACTTAAGACCAGGATTGAGTTTAAATGTAGATGGTGTAAACTACTCTTAAGTGAGATGTGAGGCAGGCTAGTTGAGGGCATGGCTCTTAGAGTTGGGTGGACCCATGTTCCAGTCTTTATTCTGCTACTTAATATGTCTGTGTTCATGGGCACATGGTCTTTCAATCTTGCAAGGCTTTTGTGAAATCAGCTTTGACAACAGCAGTGAAGCACCTGTGTGCATGGTACAAGTCAGGGACAAATGACACTCTTGCTGTTACGGGGCTTGCGGGAGTAATGGGAAGCATTCGCGCGGTTTCATTTTCAGAACCTGTCTGATGAACCTGGATCCCTTTCTTAGCCGTTTACCCGTATGTATCGAGAACTCTGCCTTCTTTGAGCTGCTCCTTAGTGATTATAGCACCAATGTCTCCTAAGAAGGGTTATTTACTCTTATTTTCTAACCCTATACAATGCATTTGTTTATTGGGTAGCTCTTCTCAGTGACGGGAGAAATGAGGCACCATGCTGATAGCGATCACCTAGGAACATGAGGCCGTAAGAAGGGGAGGGTCGTCCCATCAGTTCCTACCAGAGGCCTTGAATGCCTGTGTCGTGTACCATTGGGTTAAGCACCAGAAAGACGACACCTAGAAATAAGCTCGCAAATCAGAGGAGAAAGGCGATGGGAAAGGTATAGTTTACAATTTGTCTGCTATGTCGTGTTCCGTAGGGCCTGAGTAAAAAAATTATTAAATTGCTGAAATCACTGAACATACATAGAAGCAAAAGAGTAGTAAAGAAAGACACAGCTGAGCCCTGTTAACGTGCGAATTATATTCTCGTTTGACCAACGTGGCCGCATGCACTTGGGCCGGGCGCTCTGCCGGGCGGGTGACCCAGCGGCCGACACGGCCCGTCCTGGTGGGTGGCGTGCGAGCCACAGCATAAGGGCTGAGATGACGAGGCAGGTACAGAGGCTGTGGGAGCCCAGAGGAAAGGCACCTAACGCAGGCTTCCCGAAGGGTGAGAGGCCACGGGGTCGGGAGTGAGGGGCGAAGGGGTTCGGGAAGAGGAAGCAAGCTCTGGGGAGGCCGTTCGTTAGTTGTCACCTCTGACCTTCCCAGAAACACCGAGCCGCAGGGAAATGCACGATTTAGCGGGGAAGGTCTACACCATCCAGTCTCCCCAGACCCAGCCCAGGATAAACCAAGCACAGGATGACGGTATAGTACCCCCATGTGTGTTACAGAGTTTTCCAGAGAAAATCTGGATGATGATTAAAAGAATGACCGCAAGTAAGTCAGGCTTGTTGATGCATTTTATTGTGAGATGGGGGAATCTGGTAAAAAACTAGAAAATGACCATGGTGTAACAAGGAACTTAAAAATGAAGAGTCAGGTTTGTAACTTACATACATGAATACAGGAACAAATTGGCACAAAATGTTAAACGTTGTTCCCAACACTGTTTACATAAGGTCGCCCTAGCTTGGCTTGTAAGGAACGAGACTTCATGGTTAGACTAATCTCTTCATAAAACCGCAGAGCAGCATGCTGTTAGTCACACAGTGAATTTCAGAATTTAATAGTTTTATAGTAAAAACTGGGTAAAGGTAAAATGACTTGATTGTAGTTGTAAAACTAATACATTCCCATTTAAATTCTGTTCTACAGTCCAAGGCAAGTATAAATGTTAACATAACACTGTTAAATCAAATCTCAATGCAAGAGAACCAATTGCATCTCTACTTTAAATCTTATCAACTTTCCAAATTTTCATACTAAAATATATTATTGTATTAATACAAACTACAGTATTATACACTACACTGTGTAATAAATAAAGAAATATAAAAATAAGACACATAAATATAAAAGTTTTCTAAAACTAAAAGTACATATGTCAGTTAAGAAGGGTATTAATACTGCCAGGTTTGAAGACATACAGTACAAAAATGTTGCACAGATCTATAAACTAAAAGAAATAAAATAATACTGATAGGTAAGAATCAGCTAATGTTGTTAATAAACTGGGTCCATAATAACTAACATTTGGAAACAATTATGAGCCAAATAACAATGGCAGGTCCATGTTTGAAATGCAGGTACATGGATAAAGCAGATTAGAAAATTTCCCTTTCATTTCTGTAGAGAAATTCTGAAAGTCAATTAACGCAAAATGAATACGGAGGAATTATTAAAGGGTGAAATGTCCCAGTGTTTGGCTTCTCTGACAGAGTCAGTGGCTCTGAGTTTTATTTTAGAATTTCGATACAAGAAACAAATCAACAAATGCTAGTTATTGTAGGCCACGCATGAACGGAGGCTGGTCAGAGCCTTGAAAATACTGATAAATGGCACTTAGAGCACACAGGTCTTGCTTAAGGCCAAAGGAGATACAAAGCTTCATATCACATCCTTCATATTTGTTTACCACGTACTCAAACACAATTACGAACACCGATCTCTGCTGTCCTCACCAGTATCAACACTGTTAGTCCCTGCAATCAGAGCTCAACGGCAATCTTTTCAACTCCATTTAAACCACATGAGTAAGAAACTTCAGCTCTTCTATCGGCTGCTTTCTTAAGGCTAACGATACACTTTAAATGAGAATACGCTCTACTATGACAGCTAAATATTAGAAGTTACTACCTTCTAGACTGAATTTAGAAATGGTAGTTAGCACGGTTTGGAACTGCATTATACTTCTCCGTGAAGGGAATTTTGTAGTGCAGAAGTTCTCACATTTTAAAAAACATAATAAAATACTGAAGCGGATTTAGCATATGTTTACCAATAAAAAATTATAAAATTTCTCCCAATTGTACAGCTTAAGAATAAACCAACGTTAAGAGTGATAATTAATACTGATAAAATGAAACAATGCCAGATGCTTGTCTAAGTAATCAGTTTCCTTTAACCTGTTGCATCTTTGCTTTCTGAGTCATTAAGTTTTCTAATCTGCTTCATGTTACAAACTTGTTCCTAACTTTGAAAAATGCATGAAAAATTACTAGGTCTGAGGTTCAGGCACACCCGGATTTTTTTTTGTGTGTGGTTTTTTTTTTTTTTTTTGGTATTTTGTATTTTTTTAAATTTTTACTTTACACAGTAGTGAACAGAAATCACAGTATACAGGTTACTGTGTTTCCGTGAAAAGCATGTATAACATAGAACAAACTTCATTACCAATTAGAATTTTCTTTCTTTCTAGAAAAACGATCAGGCTTCATTTGTTTTCTCTTCAGACACCTGCTCAGCGCCCTGGCTGACTTTGTGTTCTAAGCTGTGGGCTGGGCTTCCAGCTCCTGCGCCCTCCCTCGCACCTTCTTCGGAGTTGGCTCGCCCCTCCCCCTCGCGCCCCTCCCCCTCGCGCCCCTCCCCCTCGCGCCCCTCACCCCCCTGCGGTCCTCCACTTTCCTTTTCCTCCTGCAGGTCTTCCATCTCCCTCTCCTCCTCCTCCTCCTCCTCCTCCTTGTCACTGTCCTCGTCCTCCTCCCGCGTGGAGCTCTCCCTCTCGTCCGAGTCACCCTGCGAGGGGGAGGCGCGGGCCCCCGCGTGGTGCGCGGGCGGGCCCCCTGGGCCCGCGGCCCCCGGCTCGGGCCCCTCGGCCTCCCTCTTGCAGTAGGAGTAGCGGTGGTTCATGTGCTGGGAATAGGAGCCCGAGTGGGAGAAGCGCTTCCCGCACTTGTCGCACTGGTAGGGCTTCTCCCCGGAATGCAAGCGCGTGTGCTCGATCAGGTGATGCTTGTGTTTAAACGCCTTTTTGCAGATGCCGCACTCGTGAGGTCTTTTACCTGAAAATAAGGGCACAGCTATGAAATAAGATGGCATTAAGCCGACAGGCTTCGGGGCACTTCAGGTTGGAAATGGTTATAAATTTGTTTTTCCAAAACTGCCAGGTTCACTAGCATACATACCTGTGTGTTCGTATTTATGTCTCAACAACGAGCTACTCTTCTGGAATATCTTATCACACAAATCACAAGCATACATTCCATTTTCTGTCTTCCGCATTTTCTTTTTGGGTGGCGTGGAGTCAGAGTCGTTCTGATCTTCTACATTGGATACTCCTTCGGAGCTAGTGTCTTGCCTCTCATCCTAGAGGAGACAAAGAAGGAGGAAGATTTCCTTTACATAAACAAAAGCACAGATTAAAGAACGACTGTGATTTACACTTTCCACAACTTGACCAAAGCAGGCTCCAAGGGGAGGGCCAGGTGACGGGTGGGGCTGACACGGACAAAAGGGAGGGAGGGGCGCTACAGCCACGACCGCAGCAAACCCAGGGCCAGCTGGCGCCGAGAAGAAAGGACACCAAAAAGAAGTAATACAGAACGCAGTACTAACACAGTCCACCTAGTTCCGTATGAATCGTTAGTTTATGAGAAACTGGCAGAAAGTTTTAACTTACGAGTTTGCGGAACAATCACAGGTTCGTGACTGCATCACTTACCTTCACTTTTTCATTCTGGGTTTCACTGAGCAAAAATTAAGATTCTGTTTTTTAAAAAAGTGGTCTTTAAACTGTATCTTCCAGAACCTTCGAGTTTTGTGAACTAAACTCCATTGTCTCCCTATCACTTTTCTAAGGAGCAAGATGGAAGCAATGTAGGAGGGTCTACATCTCTAAACAAGGACACTTGCTGGGCAACGCATCTTCCGAGTTTCGGGTTAGGGATAGGGTTGGGGAGGAACCTTGGGCCTCCTGCCGGTAGAATAATTCTTCAGGGAGCCTGTGGAGGGATTGCGCCCCTAAGATCCTGTGTCTTTTCTGAAGTCTTCCATTCTAAACTCACAAATTTTCTACAAGTTCAAAGGTTTTCCACGTTTCTCACGGCTTTGTGAGGCGGGAGAAGCGCCGACATGTTTCTGGCATTTGCGAGCTGCTAATGGTGCTAAAGGGACTCGATTTTCAACGTTATTTGATCAGCGTTACTGGATGATTAACTGAAATGCTTGTGGTTCCCTGTTTATTATTCAAAGGCATGAAGAGTGTTTTATATACCCAAAATTTAGACTTAGTGAGAAATTTAGCCGTGTGAAAACTTTTTCAAGTTACCACAATTACGGGAAGCCCATTGGTAGCAATAGTTAAGGAGAAAAAAGCAGCAAAACACACTTGAACAGGATACTGAGATTATTTTAGCTGCACCTATTTACAGCAAATATTTGGAAAAAAGATTGAATCAAATGAATACTAGAGATAAATTCAATCAGAAATTGATGGAAAGAAATGGAGAGACATCAAGGTCAGTGACGTAGAAAAAGCCCGGACAGTGAGACACACACAATCACACACATTGGTTCTATCAAAACCGTCATGGATTTGGGGGGAGTTAAAGAGGAAACTGCAAACATAGATTCACAAGTATATTCCCTCATATATCATTACGATTGAACACTATTTAGTTTACAGCTTACAAAATCATTGGTAAATTCACTAGATGAATTCTTTATATAATTTGTTTGTTTAAAGTTTTTTTTATAAACAGAGGTGTTAACACATAAAAAGGGATAGCTAAGTTTGCCTGGTGCGAAATGTCTGTGAGCAAATTCTCATTTACGAATGATCATAATCGACACAGAACGTTAACGAATTTTGGGATCTGACTAGAAAACAGAAGTCTGATTAGTAAGCATTCCAGGTCTACTTTCCTCTTCTGTCTCTAGTTTCAAACAGTCAGTATTTAGCTGAGACTCATCGACCCTTTTCTCAGCAGAATAACAAAACTGCCGTTGAAAAGTACTAAGGCACACATTCATCTATTTCCTTTCAGAAATGACAGCTTAACAAGCTGCTTGGCTCTCTTGGGACTGATTTTTATTAGAAAAATTCACTGAAAAAAGTCAAACGAGCACTTGACCAGTAGAGGCCGAGGGTGCGGGCATTCTTTACCTGATTTCCGTTGGGCTGGGCCGCCCTCAGGGCTGCTTCCTGGGCCGCCGGGCTGACGGCAGTCGAGTACGTGTAGGCGACCTGGGGGATCAGCAGGGTCTGCTTGTTGGCCGCCAGCGCTCGCAAGCACGGAACGCTGTTCTGGTCGGCGATGGCCACGATCGTGGGTAACTGGGCAGTGACTGTAGGTATAGCAATGTTTATGGGGTTGGCACTTGGTGGGATTACATTTACAACTGGTTCTGAGTCTGTGACACAGCTGTCCTTTTGTGACTCCTTTTTTGCACAAGACAAGTTCAAGGGTTCTTCCTGGACAGAATAAACACTGTTCTGGTAAACACTAGTGATAGTTGACCTTTCCAATAACTCTCCCTGTTGCTTTGGTAGTGAAAGATCAAGAGGTTCGACCTGTGGCTCTTCCTGTGCCCCTTCTGCCGGGTACGAGTAACCCTGTGCGTTTCCGGAGGAGGAGAGGTTGAGGGGGGATGGGGACGATGCGCTGCTTCTGGAACCATTGACCGTGGAGCCCACTGGTAGGACGGGGGAGCCGGTTATCTTCAGAGGACTCTGGAGATTCCTCGTGCCGTCCTGGGATTCATCTGCGTTTGTGGGCTGAGGCTGGTCATCGTTCTTAGCAGGGATGTTGGCTTTGCCTGGCTCGGGAGAAGATGCCTCAGAAGACTGGACTGACGTCTGTCCCGTCTGCATCTTTTCAAACCACTTTTTCACTACATCCGGCGGTAGGTTCACTGAGTCAGCAATTTTTGAGAGCTCTTCCGCACTTGGCTGTGCATTCAAAGCATAATACGCTTTCAGAAGAGACAGGAGGTTCTTTAAAGGTGGCTGGCTGGGAGCCAGACTGCCGTCTCCGGACCCCGAGGGAGCAGAGGCCTCGGGCTTGGCACCTTCTGGCGTGGGGGGCAGATGGGGCTGGGCGGGCTGCTTCAGGTCATAGTGCTTTAGCTCCGGAAGTGCGCTGATGTCCCCTGGACAGTCGTCACACAGGAGGCAAGTGCTGTCGTTCCCTCCTCCTTCAAAGCTTTTGTCCTTCTCAGATTTAACAGTAAGATCTTCTGGTAACTTTTCACTTTTGCAGCTGTTGGTGGGGACTGGATTTTCTTTTTTTAAATTCTGAGGAACAACTTGAAGTTGGCTAGGTTGTTCAAGACTGTAGTTAATGATGATTTTGGTGGTTCCATCTTGATCCACCAGAGGAAGACTGATGGCTGAAATAACAGAATGGCCACCTTGCTGGATGGATGACGCGCTGATTGTTTCTTGTTCTTTGGATGCAAGATTGGCTTGATTATTCTCCAAAACTTGCCTGATTACATTACCATCTACTGCCACTTTAAGTACATTCTGAATATCACTTAAATTGATACTGATGGGGGACACCAACCCCACCGTTGGCAGAACAACGGCTTGCACCACACCCTGAGGAGTACTGGTTGCCTGCAAGGGGCCACCACCACTGAAAACCCCATTCTGTAAAGGGGTTGAACAGTTGATTCCTGAAGCAACCACTATGGGCTTGAACTCATAATCCACAGGCTCCGTTTTGATTTGGTTTACGGAAAGTTGTTCTTGGAAGGGCTTATTCTCTATCTTCTGCCGTATCTGTGGTCGCGTGGGACTGCCCGGTGATGCCGAGAGAGATGGTGAGGGACACTGCGAGGTCTTGAGCCCTGTTCGTGGTCGCCCGTTCACAGGCATCAGGCTGATACATTTCTTACTGCTTATGTGTGAGCTATAGGAACCGGAATGGGAAAAACGTTTCTTGCAGTTTGGGCATTCATATGGCTTCTCTCCTAAACAACAACAAAAAATCACATTCATAAATTTTTACGTATCCACGTTTTCCCTAAAACAAGCAGTATCAATTTAAAAAGAGGTTACCATGTACGTTTGTAATATAATTTTATTTAGAATCATCACTTTACGTTCAAAACCTACGTAAACGTCATAAACACCAGTAAAACGTGAGTCTGAACTACGTGCTAACCAATAAAAGAATCTTCTCAGCATATGTGTCCAACATGTCTGCAAACTTTTAAAAGTTCAAATCATTCTCAAATACCAAGAAATTATATCCTACTCTTTCAAGTAATTTTTTTCTTATCCTGTTTCACCAATTTATGTAATTTTCTATACTTTATTCTACTTAACCATCTGTAGGAGAAATTAATATTAGAGGAAAGAAAAGTAAATCTCCCATAAGGCTTAACACGTATGAACATCTCGCCTTAACTGTGTGAGTCATGAATATCTACCCTTCCCATATCCACAGGTTTCCACAGGTTTCCTTGAAAATATCTTTTTCAATGGGAAGAAAACTTGAAATACAAGGTATTGTTAGAAGCCTTGGCTTATTAAACTGGGATGTATGTACTTCTGGATATATCAGGCAATGTTTTACTGGGTATGAAAAGCATCTTACAGTTTCAATTTTAGCGATAGTGGTTATGGTAATTTAAAACATGTAAATATTAAGACACAGATTAGACTATGTTGCACAAATGCAACGTTTCTGTGAAACGTTAGGAAAAAAACGAAGCTTCCTGCTTACAGAGGCCTCCTTTAAGTTGCTTCCCTAGACCTTCCAGGGTACAAGGCATTTATTCTTCTTGGCCAGTAGGGATACTTTGACAGAAAATTTTGAGAAGCACTGAGCTATATGAAATATTTACATACAGCCTATTTCTTTTTTCCTTTTGCTTTAACTTATAGGTCATCATTTATAATTTAAAGGTTACTGATGCCCATTTTCAGGGAGGTAGCAAACTCCAGGTGTTGTGGGCCGTTTACCTGCACCTGTTACAGTGCAGCTCAGCAGCTCACAGAGATGCTCTTTAAAAACCTTCTTTAGATGAATGAATGGCTAATTATGAAAATTATGAAATGTGACGATGCTGATTATCTACTCAGTAGCAAAATTAAAGCTCTTTATCTCCCCCCCCCTTTTTTTTGATGTTTATAGCCACTTTATTTCTTTTTAATTGATGTATAGTTGATTTGCAATGTTGTGTTAGTTTCTGGTATATTCAGCTTTATTCTTTTTTTGAATGTTTGAAATTTATTTTTTATACAGCAGGTTCTTATTAGGTATCTGTTTTATACATACTAGCGTATACATGTCAATCCCAATCTCCCAGTTCATCCCACCACCACCCCCCAACACATTCCCCCTTTCTTTTTAATAATTAAAAGGAAAGCAGCAGGAAAGTCAGTGTAAGCTCCGCTAGTAATGTAACTTCAATGTTGTAAACTTTAAAACAAGTGCATTATATTTTCATAGAAATTTATATCTAAGAAATCAGAACTGGAAGGAATCTAATAAGCCCTCTATGTAGCCTCCTTCTCAATGAAGAGTTCATTTTATATCATCTCTGCTTAACCTCCTTTATTAGAAGGAGTGCTGCCGCTGGACAGCTCTGTGGAGGACAGTCTCGTCTGGCTCTGCCGAGGACCGCGGGTCTGGTGCAGATTCTGGCTCTGTCGCAGGCTGTTTTCTTAACCTTTTTAAGCCTCAGTGTTTTGGTGCATAAATAAATGTAGGTACATCCTCGCTGGACTGTTGTAGCAGTTATGTGAGATTATGTAGCAAACCTCAGTGTGCCCTCGAGAAGTGTTAGTGATTCCTTCCAAAGGCAGCGAGACAGAGGCTCAGTACTAAGCCGAAGTCCGCTGGTTGGAACGCCTACTTCCCTGCACTAGTTTGCTTCTGATGCCACAGAATTGGGTTAACTTTTCTTCCACGAGCCAGACTTCCAAACTGATGAAGAGCTGTCACGTGTATTCTTCAATTTCCCTTGTGTAGGTTGAACATATCCGGGTCTTTCTTGCGTTCCTCGTGGGACGTGGTTTCTAGAACCCTTACTCGCTTGTTAACTCACCTCTGGAAATTCTCCAGTTTAATCAATATCTTTCCAGTGGGATGCCTGAAATATGATTCATTACTCAAAATGCATCAGATAAAAATTTCCAGTGGGGGTAAAACAAGGGATGTGTCCTAGTATCTCTCTTATTTTAACATTCTTAATTATTCGGTGGCATTTTTAGGTGAGCTATGCTTGTTCTCCTGCTCTCTAGGAAAATAAGCATATGTAATACAGGTTACTTCTGTCTTTACAAACAGGGAGGTAGAAGAGCACAGTGGGTACGGCAGTGGCTTTGGAGACAGGATGCCTGTGTCAGAGTCCCGCTCTGCCATGTCCCAGCTGAGTGACTGTGGACAAAGCTAAGCTTGCTGAACCTCCATTTTCTCATCAGTAAAAAAAAAAAAAAAAAAAAAAAAAAGAGGAAATGGTAGCATCCACCTCACAGGGTTATTGCGAGAACTATATGACTTAATGCATGCAAATAACTAGAGTGTGGCTGTACAGAGTTAAGTGTTCAGTAAGTGCTAGTTATCATTATGCTTATTGGGAATCACCCTGATACTTTACCACTCCTGCAAAGAAAGTCTGCAGGACAATTATTCTAGAGCCAAAGTCACTACGTTTGTTAGGAAAACTCTTGTTTCTAACTCTAACTTCATAGCTTACGGACGATAGCTGAAGCACATCAGCTCGCTTACCAGTCGACCTGGGTCAGTGTTTGTAACCACTCAGCCCTGGAGGTCATATCAGGAGGGTGTGCTGCTCAAAGTTACATGTACTACGAACACTGACTTGTTTTTAATGGCTGGGTGGGTGTTCAGATGCAACTGATGTAAAGGTTTTCCAGGCTAAAATGACTGTGAGGCCGTGGAACAAACCCAGGTTACTCGCTGGGAGGATCCCAGCCCAGGTGCAGGGGCTCCTTTGCACCTCCGTGTGTGGTGTGGTGGCCTTCTCACAGCTCAGTTCCCACCCATGTGTGAAGTTCACATGACGCGTGACACACGTCTCTGCATAGGGTTCATTTCATGGGTATCAGAAGAGACCAACTATCCGGGCAATTTTAGGGCATATAATCGACGACCCTGACCCTCAAGGCCTTATGAAAACTCAGCTGAGAAAAAAAATTACAGAGGATTCCTGAAGGATATGCAGTTCATTCATTACTAGATACTCTAAACAGTGCTTTCAAAACCATCTGTGGTGAAGGGTCATTTGTTTTTTCATTAAAAAAACTTTCCAATCTCCTATGGACCAATACTGTATAAAATACAATGAAATTGTCACAGCACTGTGTTGGTATACTAGTTTCTCAGTGTATCTGGGATGACACTGAGTAGCCCTGCTTGAACTCTCCCCTTGGAATAAACCATCCGGGAGCCGTAGACTGGGACGGCATCCATCGGCCACCCTGGGACAATGCTTTTTCTGAATTGCACTTTGGTGAAATATCACTGGCCTCTATTGAGGAATCTTATTTTAGAGAGAAAACACTATCAAATTCTCTGCTGTATTATTTTAAGGATATTTCTCAGGATGATATAAATATTTTGTTCTTTATTCTTTTTTAACTTAATTTTTAACATCTTTATTGGAGTATAATTGCTTTGCAATGGTGTGTCAGTTTCTGCTGCATAACAAAGTGAATCAGCTATACGTATACATATATCCCCATATCCCCTCCGTCTTGCATCTCCCTCCCACCCTCCCTATCCCACCCCTCCAGGTGGTCACAAAGCTCCAATATGATCTCCCTGTGCTATGCGGCTGCTTCCCACTAGCTATCTATTTTACATGTGGTAGTGAATATATGTCCATGCCACTCTCTCACTTCATCCCAGCTTACCCTTCCCCCTCCCCGTGTCCTCAAGTCCATTCTCTATGTCTTTATTCCTGTCCTGCCCCTAGGTTCTTCAGAACCTTTTTTTTTTTTTTAGATTCCATATATATGTGTTAGCATGGGGTATTTTTCTCTTTCTGACTTATTTCACTCTGTATGACAGACTCTGAGTCCATCCACCTCACTACAAATAACTCGATTCCGTTCCTTTTTATGGCTGAGTAATATTCCATTGTATATATGCGCCACATCTTCTTTATCCATTCATCTGTTGATGGACACTTAGGTTGCTTCCATGTCCTGCCTATTGTAAATAGTGCTGCAGTGAACACTGTGGTACATGACTCTTTTTGAATTATGGTTTTCTCTGGGTATATGCCCAGTAGTGGGATTGCTGGATCATATTATACCTCTATTTTTTTAGTTTTTTAAGGAACCTCCATACTGTTCTCCACAGTGGCTGTATCAATTCACATTCCCACCAACAGTGCAAGAGTGTTCCCTTTTCTCCACACCCTCTCCAGCATTTATTGTTTGTAGATTTTTTGATGATGGCCATTCTGACCGGTGTGAGGTGATACCTCATTGTAGTTTTGATTTGCATTTCTCTAGTGATTAGTGATGTTGAGCATCCTTCCATGTGTTTGTTGGCAATCTGTATATCTTCTTTGGAGAAATGTCTGTTTAGGTCTTCTGCCCATTTTTGGATTGGGTTGTTTGTTTTTCTGATATTGAGTTGCATAAGCTGCTGGTGTATTTTGGAGATTAATCCTTTGTCAGTTGCTTCATTTGCAAATATTTTCTCCTTTCTGAGGGTTGTCTTTTCATCTTGTTTATAGTAACCTTTGCTGTGCAAAAGCTTTGAAGTTTCATTAGGTCCCATTTGTTTGTTTTTGTTTTTATTTCCATTTCTCTAGGAGGTGGGTCAAAAAGAACCTTGCTGTGATTTATGTCATAGAGTGTTCTGCCTATGTTTTCCTCTTAAGAGTTTGACAGTTTCTGGCCTTACATTTAGGTCTTTAATCCATTTTGAGTTTATTTTTGTGTATGGTGTTAGGAAGTTTTCTAGTTTCATTCTTTTACACGTAGCTGTCCAGGTTTCCCAGCACCACTTATTGAAGAGGCTGTCTTTTCTCCACTGTATATTCTTGCCTCCTTTATCAAAGACAAGGTGACCATATGTGCGTGGGGTTTTCTCTGGGCTTTCTGTCCTGTTCCATTGATCTATCTTTCTGTTTTTGTGCCAGTACCATACTGTCTTGATCACTGTAGCTTTGTAGTATAGTCTGAAGTCCGGGAGCCTGATTCCTCCAGCTCTGTTTTTCGTTCTCAAGATTGCTTTGACTATTTGGGGTCTTTTGTGTTTCCATACAAGTTGTGCAATTTTTTTGTTCTAGTTCTGTGAAAAATGCCATTGGTAGTTTGACAGGGATTGCATTGAACCTGTAGATTGCTTTGGGTAGTATACTCATTTTCACAGTGTTGATTCTTCCAATCCAAGAACACAGTATATCTCTCCATCTGTTTGTATCATCTTTAATTTCTTTCATCAGTGTCTTACAGTTTTCTGCATACAGGTCTTTTGTCTCCTTAGGTAGGTTTATTCCTAGGTATTTTATTCTTTTTGTTGCAATGGTAAATGGGAGTGTTTCCTTAATTTCTGTTTCAGAATTTTCATTATTAGTGTGTATATAGGAATGCAAGAGATTTCTGTGCATTAATTTTGTATCCTGCTACTCTACCAAATTCATTGATTAGCTCTAGTAGTCTTCCGGTAGCATCTTTAGGATTCTCTAGTACAGTATCATGTCATCAGCAAACAAACAGTGACAGTTTTACTTCTTCTTTTCCGATTTGGATTCCTGTTCTTTTTCTTCTCTGACTGCTGTGGCTAAAACTTCCAAAACTATGTTGAATAAGAGTGGTGAGAGTGGGCAACCCTGTCTTGTTCCTGATCTTAGTGGAAATGGTTTCAGTTTTTCACCATTGAGAATGATGCTGGCTGTGGGCTTGTTATATATGGCCTTTATTATGCTGAGGTAAGTTCCCTTTATGCCTACTTTCTGGAGGGTTTTTATCATAAATGGGTGTTGAATTTTGTCAGAATCCTTGCATTCATGGGATAAACTCCACTTGATCATGGTGCATGATCCTTTTAATGTGCTGATGGATTTTGTTTGCTAGTATTTCTTATTTTTTGTTTGCAGTATGCGGGCCTCTCACTGTTGTGGCCTCTCCCGTTGCGGAGCACAAGCTCCGGACGCGCAGGCTCAGCGGCCACGGCTCACGGGTCCAGCCGCTCCGTGGCAGGTGGGATCTTCCCGGACCGGGGCACGAACCCGTGTCCCCTGCATTGGCAGGTTTACTCTCAACCACTGTGCCACCAGGGAAGCCCTAGCCTTTATTTTAAAGTCTATTTTTGTGTGATAGGAGAATTGCTACTCCAGCGTTCTTTTATTTCCATTTGCATGGAATATCTTTTTCCATCCCCTCACTTTCAGTCTGTATGTGTCCCTAGGTCTGGAGTGCACCTCTTGCCGACAGCCTGTGTTTCTGTATCCGTTCAGCCAGCCTGTGTTTTGGTTGGAGCATTTAATACATTTACATCTAAGGTAATTAATGGATATGTTATGTTCCAATTACCATTTTCTTAATTGTTTTGGGTTTGTTATTGTAGGTCTTTTCTTTCTCTTGTGTTTCCTGCCTAGAGAAGTTCCTTCAGCATTTGTTGTAAAGCTGGTTTGGTGGTGCTGAATTCTCTTAGCTTTTGCTTGTCTGTAAAGGTTTTAATTTCTCCGTCCAATCTGAATGAGATCCTTGCTGGGTAGAGTAATCTGGTTTGTAGGTTCTTCCCTTTCATCACTGTAAATATGTCCTGCCACTCCCTTCTGGCTTGCAGTTTCTGCTCAAAGATCAGCTGTTAACCTTATGGGATTCCCTTCTATGTTATTTGTTGCTTTTCCCTTGCTTCTTTTAATTCTTTGTATTTAATTTTTGATAGTTTGATTAATATGTGTCTTGGTATGTTTCTCTTTGGATTTATCCTGTATGGGACTCTCTGTCCTCTTGGAGTTGATTATTTCCTTTCCCATATTAGGGAAGTTTTCAACTATAATCCCTTCACATATTTTCTCAGTCCCTTTCTTTTTCTCCTCTTCTTCTGGGACCCCTGTAATTCGAATGTTGGTGTGTTTAATGTTGTCCCAGAGGTCTCTGAGACTGTCCTCAATTCATTTCATTCTTTTTTCTTTATTCTGCTCTGTGGTAGTTATTTCCACTATTTTATCTTCCAGGTCACTTATCTGTTCTTCTTCCTCAGTTATTCTGCTATTGATTCCTTCTAGAGGATTTTAAATTTCATTTATTGTGTTGTTCATCATTGTCTGTTTGCTCTTTAGTTCTTGTAGGTCCTTGTTAAACGTTTCTTGCATTTTCTCCATTCTATTTCCAAGGTTTTGGACCATCTTTACTATCATCACTCTGAGTTCTTTTTCAGGTAGACTGCCTATTTCCTCTTCATTTGTTCGGTGTCGTGGGTTTTTACCTTCTTCATCTGCTGCGTATTTCTGTCTTGTCATTGCCTAAGTTACTGCGTTTGCGGTCTTCTTTTCACAGGCTGCAGGTTCTGTTTTTGGTGTCTGCTCCAGGTGGCTAAGGTTGGTTCAGTGGGTTGTGTAGGCTTCCTGGTGGAGGAGACTGGTGCCTGTGTTCTGGTGGGTGAGGCTGGATCTTGTCTTTCTGGTCGACAGGACCGTCCATGTCCAGTGGTGTGTTTTGGGGTGTCTGTGACCTTATTATGATTTTAGGCAGCCTCTTTGCTAACGGGTGGGGTTGTGTTCCTGTCTTGCTAGTTGTTTGGCATGGCCTGTCCAGCACTGGATCTTGCTGGTCGCTGAGTTTAGCTGGGTCTTAGCATTGAGACGGAGATCTCTGGGAGAGCTCTCGCCAATTGATATTACATGGGGCCAGGAGGTCTCTAGTGGACCAGTGTCCTGAACTCGGCTCTCCCACCTCAGAGACTCAGGCCTGACACCCGGCTGGAGCACCAAGACCCTGTCAGCCACACGGCCAGGTATGTGGGGAGAGTCTTGCCTATTGGGAAGGGGAGAGTCTTGCCTATTGGGAAGTCTGTGGTCTTCTGCCAGCGTTCTGTAGGAGTTGTTCCATATGTAGATGTATATCTGATGCATTTGTGGGGAGGAAGGTGATCTCCTTGTCTTACTCCTCCGCCATCTTGAAGGTCCTCCCTGTTCTTTATTCTTAGTGATGCTTCAAGGAACAACTTTCTCTATGGACTTAGTGTCAGGAAGGGTTGTGCTTTTTCCAGCAACTGATTCTTTTTACTTACAGTCACTCTGGGTCTTGGTTACTAATTGTAGTTTTCTTACTTCCGAAACCTTAGGGTCTAATTTGTGGTCACTTCTAGCATGTGCAAAGGATTTTATATATTCCTTTTGTTCTCATGTTTACTTCATGCCTGTCTTACTTTCTTAACTTTATTTTTCTTAAATGTTTTTAAAATTTTTGCTGTATTAAAGGTGTACAAGCCTCATAGTAAATAATTTTAATAAGAGACATAAATACATAATGAATGGAGAGCAGAGCACAGTGGAAGTTTTGGTTCTATGATGCGGCCTAAATTTGCCTTATCTTTTAAAGCAGCAGCATACTGTTAGCTTATACAAAGCTCTTCACCATCGAAACTCCTGAAGTTTTTCTGTAGGTACTACAGATGCTAGCTCCCTACTTGATTGAGGTTGAGTTTTGAATATCAACGTAGGATTCTGTGATTATTAACTTCTTGTTTCTAGACTTATATTTTAATGTTTGGTGTGATCTGTGCCTCCCAACTGCGATCTGTGCCTCCCGACTGCGTATCATCTATAGATCTGATAAGTCCTCTTATATGACTGCAATAGGACCATATGACATTCACTTTGTAAGTGAATCTTACTTTAGGAAGGGATGCTTCTGAACTCATTCTACAAGGCCAGCATCAGCCTGATACCAAAACCAGACAAAGACACTTTATAAAAATCTACAAACAAACTCATAGAAAAAGAGATCAGATCTGTGATTACCAGAGGCGGGGGGTGGGGGGGAACTGGATGAAGGTGGGCAAAAAAGGTACAAACTTCCAGTTATAAGAAGTTATAAGATAAGTAAGTACTAGGAATGCCATGTATAACATGATAAGTATAATCAACACTGCCGCATGTTGTATATGGAAGCTGAGAGTAAATCCCAAGAGGTCTCACCACAAGGAAAATATTTTTTTCTATAATTTTGCATCTGTATGAGATGGATGTTCACTAAACTTACTGTGATAATCAATCATTTCATGACGTATGTACGTCAGTCCACACTGCACACCTTAAACTTATACAGTGCTATATGTCAATTACATCTCAATAAGGCCAGAAGAAAAAAGGACAGTGGTGTAAGAGGAGAAAAGGTCCATTTAATATATATATTAATATATGTTAATATTAATATATATGTATAAAATTGATGAAAACTGTTCAATGGCACAGGAGCTGAGAAGCTGAGAAACAGGATCCTGTTCCAGGCTCTAAAAGACAATCTTTACTTTCCAGACACATTGTAATGTGTAAAAATTTTAAACTGTATTTGTATGAATCTTGGTTTAAGTGGTAACTTTAACATTTAGCCCTCAACAACCAATTCAGCACAACGTCTATAAATGCAGTTCCAAAATAAAACACAGATATCACCAAGCAGCCCTCATAAAGCCACCCAACTCCACTCTTTTGCAGGACATTTGTGAAATCTTCACAAAATAAGCACGTGCAGACACATAGTTTCCCACTCATGAGCTAATTGCTGTTTTTCATTAAAATTATTTAAGTCTTAATATATCAGAATTAATCAGGAGACGAACAGAGTTCATAATGCAAATGTGGGATATTTTCTATACTTTCTAGGTTTTGATAGCTTTTGTGGAAACAAGTTTCTAAACAGACATAACATTTTTACCATATAGTAATATTCATTTTGTACGTAAAGCTGCAGACAATGACTAGTGTAGAAGGGAAGGGTGAGATGAGGGCAGAGCACATTTCCCTCCTCTAAGTCCCCCTTCACGCCTCAGTCCGTGCCCTGCTGTGCTGCCCTCTCCCGCTGACTCCACAGCACCCACTGCCACCTCCTGCCTCGAGTTCCATTTCTACTTCTCTCATGTAAAGAAGCGTGTCTTCATCTCCTCCTTTCCTTGTGCACACGGTACCCCTATACCCGTTATCATTCCCTTGTTAACTGTGCAGAGGAGGCGATGAAATAACATTCACCAGAAAGCTGAAGTGTTTTCAGGTTGTATGTCTGGTTAACGCATGCTATTCTGATGAGGATATTTGGAGTATCTCCTATTGACTTGCTATACTTTAGTCAAAGATTAAGATTCCAGTAAAATACCATTTACGAGCAGAAGATTTCTCCAGATTAGTCTTTATCCTAAAAGAAAAGCAGCGTTTCTAATCATGTGTGTAGATCGCATGTGATATTAATTTATTACCGTAATTCCTATGATATTCACCATAGACAAAGAAAACAAATATTTACCACTGTGGATTCTTAAGTGCTCTTTTAGATGGTGTTTGTATTTGAAAGCTTTTCCACATTCAGTGCACTTGAATTTACGATTACCCCCAGACTGCGTCACATGTCTCTGTAAGAAAGAATTGGTGTTTTATTTATAAAGCAAAAAGGCTTTAGAGATAAAGAACATCCAATCTACTAAAAGTAAGGTTTTGGTGATTCTCAAATTTTAACAGTCACAAAAATCTAACACTTGGAATATTACCAAAAAGGAGGTTGATCATGGCAACAGAATTCTGACATAAAGGAAAATCTCCACTTCCTAAAGGATCAGAAGTATGAAGCAGCACAGCATTAGCACAAACACTACGCACTTCGCTAGGAACTAGAGGCCGCGTCGCCTGCGGTCTGATTCACAGGTAAAGGAACTGCAGTCGAGAACATCCGTCATCTGTCTCTAGCACAATTACTACACAGAAGAAAAGGCTGGGCTTTTCTTAGCCTGTCTCTAGTAAGTTTGGTATTTCCAAAATGTGCCTTAATCTGATGATTTAAAAAGTACTTCCATTCTTTTCAGCCCATTGTGGGTTGCTGTGCTAGCTTTCTGCCTGGCACCAAATCCCCTCTTCTGTATACTTCGAATCTATCCTGTACCCTCTGTTACTCTTACAGAAGCACCGCTGGAATTGAATTATTCAACCAATTCTGCTCCCAGATTTCTAGAGGATTCCTCTCCACCCCTGAACCCAGATTCTACTACTACCGACGCCAGGTTCATAGCCCCTGAGTTTCCGGGCTTCTTCGCCAGTCCCCTCTCAGGAGCCTGTGTCCCAGTCGTCCAGTGGGTCCCAACCTTCTGCACATGTACTGCTCTTCGCCTCCTTGCTCTGATTTATACTATGCCTTACTTCCTGGCTCTGCTTCCCCTGAATTCTGACAGTTAAGCTTCTACCCATCTGTCAAGGCTCAAGCTCTGCTTGCTGCGTGCCCTCCCTCACTGGACTCTCCCTTCTTCTGTCCTTCGTACAGGAAGGACAGAGAATGAGCACGTACCATGCTCTACTTCACCCAAACCCCTGGCTTTGAAACCGAACATACGGTGACAACTCCCAAATGTGTCTCGCTCGACGTCTCCCATCCCCTCAATGCCAGGCCCTCACAGCCGGCCGCTCCCTCGATGGTCCCCACTGGGAAGCAACAGGCCTGCGGTGACGCCTGCATTTCTCTCCTGGAAGAGTCGGCCCTCCCCTCGTCTGTCTCTTACCTCTGTGAATAACCCCCTCATTGATCTGATCATCGCTTAAGCCCCGAACTTCGGAGGAATCCCTGATCCCTCTCTTTCCCTTAGACCCTTGTTCGATCCCTCAGCAAGCCACCCTGCACCCACGGTCCCTAACGATGTTGCGTCTGCCACACGACCACCTCTGGCCTAGACCACAGCCTCTAAGTGGGCTCCCTGCTTCCTTCTTGTCTCTCTCAGTCTGCTTTCCACCCAGGAGCCCGAGCTGCCTTAGAATTTAAAGACAAAATGCAGTATCTTCCAGTGGCTTCCCTATCACACTTATTCCCAGAAAGGTCTCCCTACCCTGTAAAAAAAGAAAAACTTTCTATCCTCTTACTCTTGCCTTATTTTTTCATCATTCTACCTGCTTTTATAGCTTACCTTTCGGTCACCTACTAATACACGCCTTCTACTGGCAGGGACTTGGCTCATCTTTTTCACTATTGTGCCTTTAACACCTACAACAGGCCTCATACAGAATTGAAACTCAGACACTTTTCAAAGGCCAGCGAGGCAGATGGTCTGCCCTTTGGTCCTAACCTAAATTGTTCCCAATTCTGTTTCTCACATTATTACATTTATCACAGCTCCCTTCTGACGTTCATCTGACTACATACTTCACATATAAAACCGACTACCTTTGCAAAACCCATCAGACAAATCCTCACGGAAAGTGGCCTTCACCCTCATCAGAGATCTTACAATTTTATAGCAGCATCTCCTGCTTTCCCCACCAGTTCCATCTGTCCTCTGAAGGTCCCCTCCTTTGACAAGGGCCCTCAGGGTAGAGGATGTGGGGCAGCAGAGGCAGGACGGGGCTGCTCCCCAAACATCACCTGGCAGGCCCTTTCCCCAGGGCTTGTCTATAGCACGGTCATGTTGGGACACCAGGCTGGCAAGAGCACGCGTCTGTATTGTCCCTGACAAGACTCGTGCGGGGCAGATGCGAACAGATGGGCTTTGTCTTCCGTGTGTCAGTTTTCTCCCCTCCTGGCGCTCGCTCCACCCCAAGTGCCCTGCGTGGACGGAACCACTGACCCACCTAAGGAGAAGCTTGGTTCTTGTTCCCTGCCTGCCACCCTCCCACACCCCTTATCTCAGTTCGTGAGTGTTGTCCCCAGAGTCCTGAGAAGACGGGCTGACCCTTCTCATCATTCTGTTGCAGTTTCCTGATTTGGGGTAACTTGTCCTCTAGGGGATCTGTGGCTTAAGTGCACACAGAGCAGACTCTCATGCACTCAGGTAGACAGATGTTCACATCCTCGGATATAAGAAACTGGACATAGCCTCAACGTACCCTGTGCAGCTGAATATTTACTTGACTTTTAAATCTAGAATTAAGTAGCTAAATTTCATTACTTGCAGTTGATAGTTATCAACTATCTTATAAAAGGACAACTGGCAAAAGCTTCTTTAACTTTAACCTGTACTTAAGTACAGAGCCAACAATTTAAATATAACTTACACTTACAGGATAGTCTTGGTCTATGCTTCTAGAAATTGAGGCAAAGTGAAACAAGTAGAATAAACCATATGAAAATTAAATCTTCAGATTAAAAATGGTTTAGAGTCTAAACTTTAGATTTTTAGAGGCATGCAGTTTATGTAATCAGTTATTTTCTCTACACTGAACATTCCAGTAGTATGTATTCTCAAATCCTAAACGTAAGAGAAATACTTGTTATGGTATAAGCAAAACAATTAAATTGAGATGAAAGGGACCTACCTGAAAAAGAAAACTTAGTTACCTCTAACATAGTGTTCATATGTGCTTTTAAAATCAGAAATGACCAGATAATCCAAATGAATAATCACTTTCCTTTTCATAAGGCTGTAGACCCCTAAATTTTTCAGTATATTAAAACCCTCGCCTTCTGTGGAGGGGTGAGTTCTCAGTGTGGAAATTTCGTGAATGCAGTCATTCCACTTACTTGATCTCTTCCTGATTTGTGGGAGGTCATGTGACGTTCGAGCTGGGTTCTGTACGCAAAGGTGTAACTGCACAGGGAGCAACTGAAGTTGTCTTCGTTCTTTTCATGGCGATATTTAATGTGTTCTTTCAGAGAGGTAAAGCGTTTATATCCTCTGTCACAATACGGGCAGGTGAGTAACTGGGAAAATGCATCTGGTGTTCCTGTAAAAGAAGGATCATATATTTTAAATTTAAAACATTAAAAAAATATTGCCAGGACAGACCTTCAAGATGGCGGAACAGTAAGACGCGGAGATCACCTTCCTCCCCACAGATACACCAGAAATACATCTACACGTGGAACAGCTCCTACAGAACACCTGCTGAACACTGGCAGAAGACCTCAGACCTCCCAAAAGGCAAGAAACCCCCCATGTACCTGGGTAGGGCAGAAGAAAAAAGGAAAAACAGAGACAAAAGAATAGGGACGGGATCTGCACCAGGGGGAGGGAGCTGTGAAGGAGGAAAGGTTTCCACACACTAGGAAGCCCCTTTGCGGGCGGAGACTGCGGGTGGCGGAGGAGAGCGCAGCCACAGGGGTGCGGAGGGCAAAGCGGGGAGATTCCCGCACAGAGGGTCGGTGCCGACCGGCACTCACCAGCCCGAGAGGCTCGTCTGCTCACCCGCCGGGGCGGGCGGGGCTGGGAGCTGAGGCTCGGGCTTTGGTCGGAGCGCAGGGAGGGGACTGGGGTTGGCGGCGTGAACACAGCCTGCAGGGGGTTAGTGCGTCACGGCTGGCCGGGAGGGATTCGGGGAAATGTCTGGACCTGCCAAAGAGGCAAGAGACCATTGTTTCCTGGTGCGCGAGGAGAGGGGATTAAGAGCGCTGCTCCAGAGATGGGCGCGAGCCGCGGCTAAAAGCGCGGACCCCAGAGACAGGCATGAGACGCTAAGGCTGCTGCCGCCCGCCACCAAGAAGCCTGTGTGCGAGCACAGGTCACTATCCACACCCCCCCTTCCGGGGAGCCTGTGCAGCCCGCCACTGCCAGGTTCCCGGGATCCGGGGACAACTTCCCCGAGAGAACGCACGGCACACCTCAGGTTGGTGCAACGTCCTGCATCAGCGGCCACAGGCCTGCCCCGCACTCTGTGCCCCTCCCTTCCCCCGGCCTGAGTGAGCCAGAGCCCCCGAATCAGCGGCTCCTTTAACCCTGTCCTGTCTGAGCAAAGAACAGACGCCCTCCGGCGACCTACACGCAGAGGCGGGGCCAAATCCAAAGCTGAGCCCCGGGAGCTGCGAGAACAAAGAAGAGAAAGAGAAATCTCTCCCAGCGGCCTCAGGGGCAGCGGATTAAATGTCCACCATCAACGTGATGTACCTGCATCTGTGGAACACCTGAATAGACAACGACTCATCCCAAATTGAGAAGGTGGACTTTGGGAGCAACTGCAGACTTGGGTTTGGTTTTATGTTTATCTTAGTTTAGTGTTTAGAGCTTGTTATCACTGGGTTTTTTTTTTTTTTTTTTGCGGTACGCAGGCCTCTCACTGCTGTGGCCTCTCCCGTTGCGGAGCACAGGCTCCGGACGCGCAGGCTCAGCGGCCATGGCTCACGGGCCCAGCCGCTCCGCGGCATGTGGGATCCTCCCGGACCGGGGCACGAACCCACGTCCCCTGCACCGGCAGGCGGAGTCCCAACCCCTGCGCCGCCAGGGGAGCCCCTGGTAGATTTTGTATTGGTTTGGTTGCTCTCTTCCTTTTAGATATAGATATTGTGTCCTTTTTCTCTTTTGTGAGTGTGTACGTGTGTGCTTCTGTGTGTGATTTTGTCTGTATAGGTTTGCTTTACCATTTGTCCTACGGGTCTGTCTAGTATAGTTCTGAGCACTTGTTATAATTGGGGGATTTGGTTGCTCTATTCTTTCTTTCCCCCTTTTTTAAATTACTTTTTAATTCTTTTTATTTTTAATAATTAAAACCGTTTTATTTTAATAACTTTCTTTTCTCCCTTTTCTTCTGAGCCGTGTGGCTGACAGGGTCTTGGTGCTCCAGCTGGGTGTCAGGCCTGTGCCTCTGGGGTGGGAGAGCTGAGTGCAGGACACTGGTCCACCAGAGACCTCCCGGCTTCACGTAATATCAGTCAGCGAAGCTCTCCCAGAGATCTCCATCTCAATGCTAAGACTCAGCTCCACTCAATGACCAGCAATCTCTAGTGCTTGACAGGCCATGCCAAGCAACTAGCAAGACAGGAACAACCCAACCCATTAGCAGAGAGGCTGCCTGAATAAGGTGACAGACACCCCAAAACACACCACTGGACGTGGTCCTCCTGCCCAACAGAAAGACAAGATCCAGCCTCATCCACCAGAATACAGGCACTAGTCCCCTCCACCAGGAAGCCTACACAAACCACTGAATCAACCTTACCCACTGGGGGCAGACACCAAAAACAACGGGACCTACGAACATGCAGCCTGCGAAAAGGAGACCCCCCAAAACGGCAAGTTAAGCAAAGTGAGAAGACAGAGAAACACACAGCAGATGAAAGAGCGAGGTAAAAACCCACCAGACCAAACAAATGCAGAGGAAATAGGCAGTCGACCTGAAAAAGAATTCAGAGTAATGATAGTAAAGATGATCCAAAATCTTGGAAATAAAATGGAGGAAATACAAGAAACGTTTAACAAGGACCTAGAAGAACTAAAGAGCAAACAGACAATGAAAAACAGATAAGTGACCTGGAAGATAAAATAGTGGAAATAACTACCACAGAGCAGAAAAAAGAATGAAATGAATTGAGGACAGAAGAAGAAGAAGAAGAGAAAAAGAAAGGGATGTCCAAGAAAATACTTGAAGAGATTATAGCTGAAAACTTCCCTAATGTAGGAAATAATCAAGTCCAGGAAGCGCAGAGTCCCATACAGAAACATGTCAAGACACACATTAATTAAACTAGAAAAAATTAAATACAAAGAAAATATATTAAAAGCAGCAAGGGAAAAGCAACAAATAACATACAAGGGAATCCCCATAAGGTTAACAGCTGATCTCTCAGCAGAAACTCTGCAAGCCGGAAGGGAGTGGCAGGACATATTTAAAGTGATGAAAGGGAAAAACCTACAACCAAGAGTACTCTACCCAGCAAGGGTCTCATTCAGATTCGATAAGAGAAATTAAAACCTCTACAGACAAGCAAAAGCTAAGAGAATTCACCACCAAACTAGCTTTACAACAAATGCTAAAGGAACTTCTCTAGGCAGGAAACACAAGAGAAGGAAAAGACCTACAATAACAAACCCGAAACAATTACGAAAATGGTAATAGGAACACACATATCTATAACTAGCTTCAGTGTAAATGGATTAAATGCTCCCACCAAAAGACATAGACTGGCTGAATGGATACAAAAACAAGACCCATATATATGCTGTCTACAAGAGACCCACTTCAGACCTAGGCACACATACAGACTGAAAGTGAGGGGATGGAAAATGATACTCCATGCAAATGGAAATCAAAAGAAAGCTGGAGTAGCAATTCTTCTATCAAATAGACACAAGAGACAAAGAAGAACACTACATAATGATCAAGGGATCAATCCAAGAAGAAGATATAACAATCGTAAATATTTATGCACCCAACATAGGAGCACCTCAGTACATAAGGCAAATGCTGACAACCATAAAGGGGAAATGAACAGTAACAGAATTGTAGTAGGGGACTTTAACACCCCACTTTCACCAATGGACAGATCATCCAAAATGAAAATAAATAAGGAAACACAAGCTTTAAATGATACATTAAACAAGATGGACTTAATTGATATTTATAGGACATTCCATCCAAAAACAACAGAATACACATTCTTCTCAAGTGCTCGTGGAACATTCTCCAGGATAGATCATACCTTGGGTCACAAATCAAGCCTTGGTAAGTTTAAGAAAACTGAAATTATATCGAGTATCTTTTCTGACCAGAATGCTATGAGATTAGATATCAATTACAGGAAAAAAAACCATGGAGGCTAAACAATACACTACTAAATAACTAAGAGATCACTAAAGAAATCAAAGAGGAAATCCAAAATACCTAGAAACAATGACAGTGAAAACACAACGACCCAAAACCTATGGGACGCAGCGAAAAGCAGTTCTAAGAGGGAAGTTTATAGCAATACAATCCTACCTCAAGAAACAAGAAACATCTCAAATAAACAACCTAACCTTACACCTAAAGCAATTAGAGAAAGAAGAACAAAAAAATCCAAAAGTTAGCAGAAGGAAAGAACTCATAAACATCAGATCAGGTATAAATGAAAAAGAGATGAAGGAAACAGTAGCAAAGATCAGTAAAATTAAAAGCTGGTTCTTTGAGAAGATAAGCAAAATTGATAAACCATTAGCCAGACTCATCAAGAAAAAAAAGGGAGAAGACTCCAAATCAACAGAATTAGAAATGAAAAAGGAGAAGTAACAACTGACACTGCAGAAATACAAAGGATCATGAGATATTACTATAAGCAACTCTATGCCAATAAAATGGACAACCTGGAAGAAATGGACAAATTCTTAGAAATGCACAACCTGCCAAGACTCAATCAGGAAGAAATAGAAAATATGAACAGACCAATCACAAGCACTGAAATTGAGACTGTGATTAAAAATCTTCCAACAAATAAAAGCCCAGGACCAGATGACTTTACAGGCGAATTCTATCAAACATTTAGAGAAGAGCTAACACCTATCCTTCTCAAACACTTCCAAAGTATAGCAGAGGGAGGAACACTCCCAAACTCATTCTACAAGGCCACCCTCACCCTGATACCAAAACCAGACAAAGATGTCACAAAGAAAGAAAACTACAGGCCAACACCACTGATGAACATAGGTGCAAAAATCCTCAACAAAATACTAGCAAACAGAATCCACAGCACATTAAAAGGATCATACACCATGATCAGTTGGCGTTTTTCCTAGGAATGCAAGGATTCTTCAGTATACGCGAATCAGTCAATGTGATACATCCTATTAACAAACTGAAAGAGAAAAAGCTTTTGACAAAATTCAACACCCAACACCCCTTTCCCTCCAGAAAGTAGGCATAGAGGGAACTTACCTCAACATAATGAAGGCCATATATGACAAGCCCACAGCCAACATCGTCCTCAATGGTGAAAAACTGAAACCATTTCCACTAAGATTAGGAACAAGACAAGGATGTCCACTCTCACCACTATTATTCAACATAGTTTTGTAAGTTTTAGCCACAGCAATCAGAGAAGAAAAAGAAATAAAAGGAATCCAAATCGGAAAAGAAGTAAAGCTGTCACTGTTTGCAGATGACATGGTACTATACATAGAGAATCCTAATCCTAAAGATGCTCCCAGAAAACTACGAGAGCTAGTCAGTGAATTTGGTAAAGCAGCAGGATACAAAATTAATGCACAGAAGTCTCTTGCATTCCTCCCATTTACCATTGCAACAAAAAGAATAAAACACCTAGGAATAAACTTACCTAAGGAGACAAAAAACCTGTATGCAGAAAAGTATAAGACACTGATGAAAGAAATTAAAGATGATACAAACAGATGGAGGGATATACCATGTTCTTGGATTGGAAGAATCAACACTGTGAAAATGACTATACTACCCAAAGCAATCTACAGATTCAACGCCATCCCTATCAAACTACCAATGGCATTTTTCACAGAACTAGAACAAAAAATTTCACAATTTGTATGGAAACACAAGAGACCCCGAATAGCCAAAGCAGTCTTGAGAAAGAAAAATGGAGCTGGAGGAATCAGGCTCCTGGACTTCAGACTTATACTACAAAGCTACAGTAATCAAGACAGTATGGTACTGGCACAAAACCAGAAATACAGATCAATGGAAAGAAAGAGCAGAGATAAACCCATGCACATATGGTCCCCTTCATTTTCATGAAAGGAACCAAGAATACAATGGAGAAAAGACAGCCTCTTCAATAAGGTGGTGCTGGGAAAACTGGATAGCTACATGTGAAAGAATGAAATTAGAACACTTCCTAACACCATACACAAAAATAAACTCAAAATGAATTAAAGAATGTAAGGCCAGACACTATAAAACTCTTAGAGGAAAACATAGGCAGAACACTCTATGACATAAATCACAGCAAGATCCTTTCTGACCCACCTCCTAGAGTAATGGAAATAAAAACAAAAATAAACAAATGGGACCTAATGAAACTTCAAAGCTTTTGCACAGCAAAGGAAACCATAAGATGAAAAGACAACCCTCAGAATGGGAGAAAATATTTGCAAATGAAGCAACTGACAAAGGATTAATCTCCAAAATTTACAAGCAGCTCATGCAGCTCAATTTCAAAAAAACAAACAGCCCAATCCAAAAATGGGCAGAAGACCTAAATAGACATTTCTCCAAAGAAGATACACAGATTGCCAACAAACACATGAAAGGATGCTCAACATCACTAATCATTAGAGAAATGCAAATCAAAACTACAATGAGGTATCACCTCACACCAGTCAGAACGGCCATCATCAAAAAATCTACCAGTAATAAAATGCTGGAGAGGGTGTGGAGAAGAGGGAACCCTCTTGTACTGTTGGTGGGAATGTATATTGATACAGCCACTATGGAGAACATTATGGATGTTCCCTAAAAAACTAAAAATAGAACTACCATATGACCCAGCAATCCCACTACTGGGCATATACCCTGAGAAAACCATAATTCAAAAAGAGTCATGTACTACCTACACGGTTCATTGCAGCACTATTTACAATAAGCAGGACATGGAAGCACTAGTCTCAGTGTCCATCGACAGATGAAGAGATAAAGAAGACGTGGCACATATATATACAATGGAATATTACTCAGCCACAAAAAGAAATGAAATTGAGTTACTTGTAGTGAGGTGGATGGACCTAGAGTCTGTCAAACAGAGTGAAGTGAGTCAGAAAGAGAAAAACAAGTCCAAGTACAGGAATAAAGATGCAGACATAGAGAAGGGACTTGAGGATATGGGGAAGGGGAAGGGTAAGCTGGCTGGGACAACATGAGAGAGTGGCATGGACATATATACACTACCAAACGTAAGGTAGATAGCTAGTGGGAAGCAGCCGCATAGCACAGGGAGATCAGCTCGGTGCTTTGTGTCCACCTCGAGGGGTGGGATAGGGAGGGTGGGAGGGAGACGCAAGAGGGAGGAGATACGGGAACGTACGTATATGTATAGCTGATTCACTTTGTTATACAGCAGAAAGTAACACACCACTGTAAAGCAATCATACTCCAATAAAGATGTTATAAAAAAATTACCAAAGCTACCACCAAGGTCCTCTGGTATGTACCAGACATTATTATGCTTTGTATTTGATCCTCAAAACAACACACTGATCTCCCCCTCTATTTTATAAAGAGAGAACGTGAGGCCCAGAAAAGGCTAAATAACTTCCAAATCACACAGCCAGTAAATGATGAAGTCAGACGTCAAACGCGTGCTGTGTGACTTTTTCACTAAAACATATTTCTTCTCTTCGTTTTCATGGTTAATTAGAGAAAAACGACACTCTAGTTATAGTCCTTGGAGAGTAAGCAGCACACGGACTATGTTTCTAAGACTCCCTTGCAGGTAGGTGTGGCCCTGTGCCCGAGTTCAGACCAAAAGAGTGGGAGCCAGACCAGGCCTGGCCCACTGAGACGCCCCCTGCAGGGCTCTTCATGTTCTTTTTCCTCCTGAAACACACCAGCACATTTTCTGTATAGTTTTAGCTGGATGACTATTACAATAGCTTTCAGAAAATAAGGGCATTATGGATGAACTGTAGTTTGTGGAGTGAACTAGATACTTTTTATATATGGAACCATCTAAGCCTGCCAGTCCTAAAAAAATGTAATACTTCTATGGCCAATTAATATTTAACTAAGAGTAGATTTCCATATTTGATGTATTTCTTCAAAGAAATAAGTTCCTAAGTGACAGCTTATTGTAAATATCATCTTACCTTCATTTTGAATTTCTTACAGAGAAAGACCACCAAAGAAAGTTTCGGAACATTCTTCAAATGCTTCATAAACATGTGGCCCCATTATTGAAATTCAAGTCTATGTAAATTAAATGTCTTGCTTAAGGGCAGGCCTGCAAATACTAAGCTGAGCACCTGACACTACACAGCTAAATACACCGAAATATGTATCAAATATACAAATAAAATCAAACCACCAAGACCCCCATGGTTTATGCTGTTTTTTTGTTTGTTTGTTTGTTAGCAGTTCGCAAGTCACCTGGAACCAGAGTTTTTTTCTCTTAGTGATGACTCTGGCATGACCCCCCCTTCTTTGGGGACTAGAGTAGCCACATGAGGACATTTTGGGGGGGGGGAAATCAAGTTATATTTTGTCTAGTATCAATTTCCTATTTGTACAGACAAGTGGGAAATCAACATTTGGGACACCCTCCTTGCCAGACTGTCTGTCTATCCTACTGGTCTCAGCGGCTAACGTCAGAGTCCACCGTTACAGGTGTTTGGTCATCAGTACCACAGTCACAGTGTGATTCCATGATTCAAGCTCCTTGTACTCCTGGGTCATAAGCGGTCTGCTTGCATTACATTCTATTTTCTTCTTTACCTTCATTAATCCTTCCAATCAGTAAACAAAATATCCATAAAATGACAAGTTTATCATATTCAAATAGCAAGTTCTTTTCATAAATCAGTATCTATTGAATGTTCATACTCATAAACCAGCACTGGAATATTATTTTTTAAAAACTCACTTTTTAGCAATGAAGACTTGTCATGTAAGGAAAAAAATGTTTCTTTTTAGAATTCCTATAATAAACTTATGGTAGCAATTCAATACTACTAAAAAAATCCAACCTATATCTGACCATTTTTTGAACAATAATTTCTTTATGTATCTGTGACCATGCATATACTTATTTAAAAAACATTTTAAATTTCTGTATCTTAAACTTCCTTTAGTAGGCAGACTGATATAAAACCTGTGAAAAATTTCCTGATTTGTTCCCCACTGAACCAGAATTTGTGATAAATCCATCTGTTGAAGTTTCCCTGTTTACAACTTAAGACATGCAGACAGTATGTTTAATCTGTTAAAACACTAAAAACGTAAGTACTTCTGAAGATAATCACTTTTTCTATGTAAACAGATGTTGCTGGTGTGACAGAAAATCTACTGTGAAATACTGTATTAGCAGTTAAATTAGATTATATACCTAAAAGTAATGAATTCCTGAATTAAAAACATATTGAATAATAATTAGACAAAGAAAACAAAAAATGTTTTACTAATTCAGAACAGTTAAGGCCTCAATTTTTATGGGATTTTACTGCATTGATTTGTAACCATGGACTTTACAAAGTTTAACCTTACTTGATCTATGCAATGGAACGTTTCTTTACTTTTCATTATTTTCTTTCACTGATACTTTCTGAAATCCTCTTTGTTACAGTTATACACATCTGCATTTAAAATGTTCTATTTCCCTTTCATATCTATGGTAAGCTACTGCTTCTTCAGGTGAAATGTTATCACATTTTCTTTAAGAGAAAAAAAAGACAACCAAGAAACAAAAGTAGAAAACGAAGGCCCGACAGGATTATAATGCCAATAACTACGGATTCTGCAAATATGCAAACAGATCAACAGAACGCGTAGCAGTGTCCCCGGAGGTAATTACTTATAGTTTTCAGAAACGTGTCCTTTTGCCACACCGCAGGAAACAATTCCTAGAGTACCCTACTTCTTTTTCCTTTGTCACCAAATTAGTTACAGAAATCCTATTTATTCTGGAGTGAAACTTCTCTTTCTACTCTTTTGCATAGCTGATTCCTGATTTAAGGAAGGTACAGTAGTTGACTCTTCACAATGGAATCTGTTTTGTTTTCTGTACCATCCTTCTCGATTTCCTTCAAACATTTAAAAGTTGATTGATACAACACCATTTACACTAGCACCAAAAATACTTAGGCATAAATCTAACAAATTATGTATAAGATTTATTTGAGGAAAACTACAAAAGTCTGATGAATAAAATCAAAGAACAAAATAAATGGAGAGATATTCCATGTTCATGGATACTCAACATTGACTCGATATTGTCAAGATGTCAGTTCTCCCCAACTAGGTCTACAGAGTCAATGTAATCCCAATCAAGTCATTTTATGGATAATGACAGACATTCTAAGTTTATACAGAGAGGCAAGAGACCCAGAAGAGGCAACATAACATTGAAGGTGAAGAGTAACGTTGGGAGACCAACACTATCTGACTTCAAGGCTTACTATGTAGCTATAATAATCAAGAAAGTGTGGTGTTGGTGAGAGAACAGACAAATAAATGGGTCAGTGGAACAGAATAGACAGCCCAAAAAGCAAAGGCAACTGGACAGCCACATACCAAAAAAAATGTAAACACAGACCTTACACCCTTTACAAAACTCAAAATGGATCACAGACAACAACAGAAGAAAACCTATGTGACCTTGGGTATGGTAATGCCAGTTTAGATACCAAAGGCATGAGCCATGAAAGAGATACTTGATATGCTGGACTTCATTAAATGAAAAAGTTCTGTTCCATGAAAGACAATAACAAGAGAACTAGAAGAGAATTAGAAGATAAGCCATGGACTGGGAAAACTATTTTCAAACGACACATCTGAAAAAGGACTAGTATCCAAAATATACAAAGAATTCTTAAAACTCACTGCTAAGAAATCAAATAATTTAATTAAAAAAATGGGCCAAATCATAGCCCCCTTCCTCCTCCAACTTCATGACGGAGAATCAGGAAATCAACACTGGAACTACTGAGTTCAAGAATACGTACTTGAGATTAAAGTAAACCTGGAGGACAAGATGGTGGAGTAGAAGGACCTGAGCTCACCTCCTCTCACAAAGACAGAAAAATCACAACTAACTGCTAAACAACCATCAACAAAAAAGGGCTGGAACCTACCAAAAAAGATAATTCTACTTCCAAAGACAAAGCCACAACAAGATGGTAGAAGGGGCGCATCCGCAATACAGTCAGACCCCATACTAATCATTTTCTAGTTTGACCCACAAACTAGAAAATAACTATATCACAGAGGTTCTCTCACAGGAGTGAGAGTTCTGAGCCCCACGTCAGGCTCCCCAGTCTGGAGGTCTTGCATTGGTAGGAGAAGCCCCCAGAGCATTTGGCTTTTAAGGCCAGTGGGGCTTGACTGCAGGAACTCCACAGGACTGGGGAAACAGAAGCACCACTCTTGGAGGGCACAAATAAGGTCTCATGTGAGCTGGGACATGGGAAAGAGTAGTGACTTCATAGGACCCTGGGCGAGACCTACCTGCTGGTCTTGGAGGGGTCTGCTGGGGAGGTGAGGGATGGCTGTGGCTCACTGTGGGGACAAGGACACTGGTGGCAGAGGTACCGGGGGGCACTCATTGGCATGAGCTGTCCTGGAGGCCGCCATTTTGACACCAAGACCTGGCCCCACCCAACAGCCCTTAGGTTCCAGTGCTGGCATGCCTCAGACCAAACAACCCGCAGGGTGGGAACACAGCCCCACCCATCAGCAGACAGGCTGCCTAAAGTCATCCTGAGCCACAGCCACCTCTAAACACACTCCTTGACACGGCCCTGCCACCAGAGGGACAAGACCCAGCTCCACCCACCAGTGGGCAGGCACCAGTCCCTCCCACCAGGAAGCCTGCACAAGCCCCGTGACCATTCCTCACTCACCAGGGGGCAGACACCAGAACCAAGAGGAACTACAATCCTGCAGCCTGTGGGACCTCAAACACAGAAAGTGAGACAAAATGAGATGGCAGAGGAATATGTTCCAGATGAAGGAACAATATAAAACCCCAAAAGAATAATTACATGAAGTGACAGACAATCTACCTGAAAACAAATTCACAGTAATGATAGTAAAGATGATCCAAGATCTCAGAAAAAGAATGGAGGCACAGACCAAGAAGATACAAGAAAGGTGTAACAAAGAGCTAGAAGATTTAAAAAACAAACAGAGTTGAACAATACAATAAATGAAATGACAAATACGCCAGAAAGAGTCAATAGCAGAATAAATGATGCAGAAGGATGGATAAGTGAGCTGAAGACAGAATGGTGGAAATCACTGCTGCAGAACAGAATAAAGAAAAAAGAATGAAAAGAAATGACAGCCTAAGAGACCTCTGGGACAACACTAAACGCACCAACATTTGCATTATAGGGGTCCTAGAAGGAGAAGAGAGAGACAAAGGGCCTGAGAAAGTATTTGAAGAGCTAATAGTTGAAAACTTCCTTAACATGGGAAAGGAAACAGTCACCTAAGTCCAGGAAGTGCAGAGAGTCCCATAAGGGATAAACCCAAGGAGGAATATGCAGAGACATGTTAATCAACTTGACAAAAATGAAAGATAAAGATAAAATATCAAAAGCAACAAGGGAAAAGCAACAAATAACATACAAGGGAATCCCCATAAGGTTATCAGCTGGTATTTCAGCAGAAACTCTGCAGGCCAGAATGGAGTGGCAGGATATATTTAAGTGGTGGAAGGGAAAAACCTACAACCAAGAATACTCAGCAAGGCTCTTGTTCAGAGTCGATGGAGAAATCAAAAGCTTTACAGACAAGCAAAAGCTAACAGAATACGGCACCACCAAACCAGCTTTACAATAAAGGCTAAAGAAACTGTTCTAGGCAGAAAAGAAAAGCCCATGAGAGAAAACAAGAAAATTATGAATGGGAAAGCTGACTGGTCAAGGCAAATATACAGTAAAGGTAGGAAATCATCCACTCACAAACATGCTATCAAAACCAGCAATCATGAGAAGAGGAGAGTACAATGCAGGATATTTGGAAATGCATTTGAAATTAAGAGACCAGCAACTTAAAACAATCTTGTATATACATATATAGACTGCTGTATCAAAACCTCATGGTAACTGCAAACCAAGAATCTACTTATTGATAGACCCAAAACCTATGGGGTGCAGCAAAAGCAGTTCTAAAGAGGGAAGTTTACAGCAATACAGTCTTATCTCAGGAAACAAGAAAAATCCCCAATAAACCACCTAACCTTACACCTAAAGCAGCTAGAGAAATAAGAACAAAAAAACCCCAAAGTCAGCAGGAGGAAAGAAATCATAAAGATCAGAGCAGAAATAAATGAAATAGAGACGAAGAAAACATTAGAAAAGATCAATGAAACTAAAAGCTGGCTCTTTGAAAAGATAAAATAGATAAACCTTTAGACAGACTCATCGAGAAGAAAAGGGAGAGGGCTCAAATCAATAAAATTAGAAATGAAAAAGGAGAAGTTACAATGGACACACCACAGAAATACAGAGGATCTTAAGAGACTACTACAAGCAACTATATGCCAATATAATGGACAACCTAGAAGAAATGGACAAATTCTTAGAAAGGTACAATCTCCCAGAAATGAACAAGGAAGAAATTGAAAATATGAACAATAATCACAAGCACTGAAACTGAAACTGTGATTAAAAAATTCCCAATAAACAAAAGTCCAGGACCAGATAGCTTCACAGGGGAATTCTATCAAACATTTAGAGAAGAGTTAACACCTATCCTTCTGAAACTGTTTCAAAAAATTGCAGACGAAGGAACACTCCAAAATTCGTTCTATGAGGTCAACATCACCGTGATACCAAAACCAGACAAAGATACCACAAGAAAAGAAAATTACAGGCCAATCTCATAGATGAACATAAGATGCAAAAATCCTCAACAAAAAAAATACTGGCAAACAGAATCCAACAATACATTAAAAGGATCATGCACCATGATCAAGTGGGATTTATCCCAGGGATGCAAGGATTTTTCAGTACCCACAATTATTCAGTGTGATACACCACATTAACAAATTGAAGGGAAAAAACCATATGATCATCTCAATAGAAAAATCTTTTGGCAAAATTTCAACACCCATTTAAGATAAAAACTCTCCAGAAAGTGGGCATAGAGAGAATATACCTCAACATAATAAAGGCCATATATGACCAACCCACAGCTAACATTATACTCAGTGGTGAAAAGCAGAAAGCATTTCTTCTAAGATCAGGAACAAGACAAGGATGTCTACTCTCACCACTTCTATTCAACCTAGTTTTGGAAGTCTTAGCCATAGCAATCAGAGAAGAAAAAAAATAGCAGGAATCCAAATTGGAAAGGAAGAAGTAAAACTGTCACTGTTTGCAGATGACATGATACTATACACAAAAAATCCTAAAGATGCTGCCAGAAAACTACGGGAGCTCGTCAATGGATTCAGTAAAGTTGCAGGACACAAAATTAATGCAGAGAAATCTGTTGCATTCCTATACACTAACAACGAAAGATCAGAAAGAGAAATTAAGGAAACAATACCATTTATCAGTGCATGAAAAAAGAATAAAATACCTAGGAATAAACCTACCTAAGGAGGCAAAAGACCCGTATGCAGAAAACTGTAAGATGCTGATGAAAGAAATCGAAGATGACACAAACAGATGGAAAGATATACCATATTCTTGGATTGGAAGAATCAACATTGTCAAAATGACTATACTATACCCAAGGCAATCTACAGATTCAATGCAATCCCGATCAAATAACTAATGGCATTTTCTGCAGATCTAGAACAAAAACCTTAAAATCTGTATGGAAACACAAAAGACCCTGAATAGCCAAAGGAATCTTGGGAAAGAAAAACAGAGCTGCTGGAGGAAGCAGGCTGACTGATACTATAAAGCTACAGTCATCAAAACAGTATGGTACTGGCACAAAGACAGAAATACAGATAAATGGAACAGGGTAGAAAGCCCAGAAATAAACCCACACCCCTATGGTCAATCTATGACAAAGGAGGCAAGAATATACAATGGAGAAAAGACAGTCTCTTTAATAAATGGTGCTGGGAAAAGTGGAGAGCTACGTGTAGAAGCATGAAATTAGAACATTCTCTAACAGCATACACAAAAATAAACTCGGAATTCATTAAAGACCTAAATGTAAGTCTGGATACTATAAATCTCTTAGAGGAAAACATAGGCAGAACATTGTTTGACATAAATTGCAGTAATACCTTTTTGGATCCACCTCCTAGAGTAACGAAAATAAAAACAAAAATAAACAAATGGGACCTAATTAAACTTAAAAGCTTTTGCACAGCAAAGGAAACCATAAAGAAAATGAAGACAACCCACAGAATGGGAGAAAGTATTTGCAAATGAAGCGAACGACAAGGGTTTAATCTCCAAAACATACAAACAGCTCATGCAGCTCAATATCGAAAAAACAAACAACCCAATCAAAAAAATGGGCAGTAGATCTAAATATACATTTCTCCAAATATATATTTACATTTGGAGAAGTGTGTATTTCTCCAAATATACAAATGTATGTTTATCTATTTTGTTTATCTTTCAAAGAAGATATACAGATGGCCAAAAAGCACATGAAAAGATGCTCCACATCACTAATTATTAGAGAAATAAGAATCAAAACTACAGTGAGGTATCACCGTTCAGAATGGCCATCATCAAAAAATCTACAAACAATAAATGCTGGAGAGGATGTGGAGAAAAGGGAACCCTCTTGCACTGTTGGTGGGAATGTAAACTGATACAGCCACTATGGAGAACAGTATGGAGGTTCCTTAAAAAACTAAAAATAGAACTACCATATGATTCAGCGATCCATCTCCTGGGCATATATCCAGAGAAAATCATACTTCAAAAAGGTACATGCACCCCAATGTTCACTGCAGCACTATTTACAAGAGCCAGGACATGGAAGCAACCTAAGTGTCCATCGACAGAGGAATGGATAAAGATGATGTGGTGTATATATATAGGTATATATACACAATGGAATATTACTCAGCCATAAAAAAGAATGCAATAATGCCATTTGCGGCAACATGGATGGATCTAGAGATTCTCATACTAAGTAAGTTAGACAGAGAAAAATAAATATCAAAGGATATCATTTATATGTGGAATCTAAAAAATAGTACAAATGAACTTATTTACAAAACAGAAACAGACTCACAGACTTTGAAAACGAACTTACGGTTACCAAAAGGGAAAGGCGGGGGAGGGATAAATGAGGAGATTGGGATTCACATGTGCACACTACTATATGTAAAACAGACAACCAACAAGGATCTACTGCATGGCACAGTGGACTCTACTCAATACTCTGCAATGACCTATATGGGAAAAGAATCTGAACAAGAATAGATATGTATATGTAAAACTAAATAACTGTGCTGTACACCTGAAGCTAACACAACATTGTAAATCAACTAACTCCAATATAAAGTTAAAAAAATGGGCCAAGGACTTTGTCACCTCATCAAAGAAGATATACAGATGACAAATAAGTGTGAAAAGATGCTGCACATAATATTTCATTAGGGAAATACAAACTAAAACAGCAAGATACCACTACACACTACTAGAATGGCCAAAATCGGGAACACTGAGAACGTGAAATATTGGCCATGACGTGGAGCAACAGGAACTCTCATCACTGCTGGTGGAATGAAAAGTGGTGCAGCCACTCGGGATGATAGTTTGGCCGTTTCCTCTAGAACTAAGCATACCCTTATCATATAATCCAGCAATTGTGCACCTTGGTATTTACCCAGAGGAGCTGAAAACTTATTTCCAGACCAAAATCTGTGCATGAATGTTTACAGCAGCTTCATTCATCATTGCCAAAACTTGGAAGCAACCAAGGTGTCCTTCAGTAGGTGAATGGATAAATAAAATGCAGTACGTCCAGACTATGGAATATCATTCAACGTTTAGAAGAAATGAGTTATCAATCCATGAAAAGACACAGAGGAAAGTTAAATGCATAACTAAGTGAAAGAAGCCAATTTGAAAAGGCTATATGACTATGTACTATATGACTCCAACTATAAGACATCCTGGATAAGGCAAAACTATGGAGGCATAAAAACATCAGTGGTTGCCAGGGCAAGGAGGAGGGCAGGATGAACAGGCAGAGCACAGAGGACTTCTCGGGCAGTGAACATACTCTGTGTGATACTATAATGACGGATACTTGTCATTGTACATTTGTCCAAACCCACAGAACGTACAACACCAAGAGTGAACCCTAATGCAAATTAAGGTCTTTGAGTGATTATGATGTGTCAATGTAGGTTCATCCTTGGTTAAAAAAAAAAGTACCGCTCTGGTGAGTGATGTTGATAATGGGGGGGGGCAGGGGGAATATGGGAAATCTCTGCATCTCTGTACAATTTTGTTCTAAATCTAAAACTGCTCTAAAAAGTCTTTTAAAAAGTTGATTATTGGGCTATTAAGCTAAATCTATCCATTAAACTGGGAACCCTGGAAAAACCAAACCAGATTTAGGATCTTAATACTTCAAATATCCTCAAACATTCCAAGCATCTTCCTAGTTCTTGGTACAGATACTGTGTAAAATTTCTTACAGGAGTATTTGCATCTGTTTCTAGTGCACGGAAGGCAGGATGACAGCACACTTCTTTTCAGGGGAGTATGGACGCATTGTTATTGTATTTTGCCACTCTTTATATACTGGCTGTTCATATCACAGAGGACCAGAGTAGACACAGGAAAACCATCTGTCTCCAAATCAGTATGTTTTGAACCAGACAGCCATGCTTTTCTTGCCAGAACAGTGGAGAATAATCAAAGGGCACTAAGGGTCATCCTAGTTCCCATTTCTACTACTTGCTACCATGTAAGTGAATGGAAATCAATGTCCAGGCACTGCCCTAAGCATTGCACATGTGGTGGCATCACACTATATACACGAGAGGCCACTGACACAATGCTATACTGTTAGCATGGACAGTGTCCCACTCATTAAAGAGATCACCCTCTACAGCCACCTGCAATAAATTTTGGTTTTCAAAAATGTTCCCTCTAGTAGAGTGGGTTCCCACATAGAGTAATGGAAGCAATAATCCTCTGGAGATGAGAACAAAGCGGCCGTGATGCTTGTTACCGTTTTCATCGTGCCCGCTGGCCTCCGGCGTGCCCTGCCTCTGGTCCTCCTCGGGCGCCTCGGGGTAGATGACTGCAGTGTCTTGTTGCTGCAGGAACTCTTCAACGTTAGGATCATGGTTTTGTTCATTTTCTGCATCTGAGTCGCATTCATCATCTTTTACTAGAAGAAACGCATACTCTGTAAAAACCAACTTCACCACCAAGTTGTTACACAGTTTTCCTAAATAAGAAATTGTTTATCTTGGGAGAATAAATGACTGTTCTTGAATTTGCAGGAAATATTTACAGAACATTAAAAATTTACTCGTTCTGTTCTAATCTATTAAGAAGTCCGTTTTCATAAGTTTAAGATGTTATAAAAGTCTTGACATTGTCACGATATCCCTTGAAAGCTTTAGGGTTGTACTTCTATTCCATTTTACTGATGAACAAGACACAGAGAAGGCTGGCTGAATCCTTAGTTTCTGAATCAATGATAAAGCAAGGAAAACAGGAAAAGAGAAAAATGTAGTTCTCAAACCTCAGTCCTTCCTAGCAACCTACTGTTCATATTTAGTTGGAGTTGTGCTTGAAATCTGAACCATTCTCTGAATAACAAACTGCTCTGAAGTTCAGTTCAGTTATGTGCTTTCTCAGAAAATAGCTTTAATAGTTCCCTACAGTTGGAAAGACTTCTAATAAGAGTCAAAGAGTATCAAATTGATAAAATTGCTTCCTAGCTACCCTGGTATTCAGATACAGGCAGGGCTATTCTTTCTGTGTTTCTTCCTCAGTAAATGTTAATTGTGGGGTGAAGGAGAGGCATTTTCCCTGAGTCAGAAGGTTCCGAGCATTAGCAGCACGTCTTCACTTGGAGAAGGCAGCCCAGAGCGTTGCCGTGTTTGCAGAGCGGGACTGGTATCCTGCGGTTCCCGTCCTTTTCCTCCCGGAGGAGGGTCTGCTCCACACTGCTGCTAACTGTCCTGGGTCAGGGTGGCCCCCGGGTGTCTCATGGCTGACCTCTTCATACACTTCAGACTGAACTCAGTTCTAAATTTATAAAGTAGCAGACTGAACTGGTGCTTAAAATGGTGGGACTTCCCTTGTGGTGCAGGGGTTAAGAACCCGCCTGCCAATGCAGGGGACACGGGTTCGAGCCCTGGTCCGGGAAGATCCCACATGCCGCGGAGCAACTAAGCCCGTGCGCCACAACTACAGAGCCTGCGCTCTAGAGCCCGCAAGCCACAACTACTGAGCCCGCGCTCTAGAGCCCACAAGCCACAACTACTGAGCCCGCGCACCTGGAGCCCATGCTCCACAACAAGAGAAGCCACCGCAGTGAGAAGCCCACGCACCGCAACGAAGAGTAGCCCCCGCTCGCCTCAACCAGAGAAAGCCCGTGTGCAGCAACAAAGACACAGCACAGCCAAAAAAATTAATGAAGAAAAATCAAAATGGTAATGGAAGGGCATCCTTTTGTTCGACAGTTACCAAAGCAATCTTGCACAGGAGCAGTAGCCCAACTCCTCAGGGTGGCTGCTATTAACAGACTTAGAGCCGATGACATAGTAAGCATGATGACTAGTCATTTTTTCCTCCTCTTAAATGCAGCCAAGAGCTATCAATTATTTAGCATCTGCTATACACAGCTGACCCCTGAACAACATGGGTTTGAGCTGAGTGGGTCTACTTATACTCGGATTATTTCAATAGTAAATACTATGGTACTACATGACTGTGGTTGGTTGAATCTGTGGATGTGGAACTGTGGACACAGAGGAACCTCGTGTTGCAAGGGCTGGCTGTAAATTACACACAGATTTTCCACCGCGGGGAGGGTCAGGTGCCTCTAGGCCTGTGTTGTTCAATGGTAACTGTACTGAGAACTGTAGTTTTTAGTTGACGCCTCTGAGCCACCAAACCAGGGTTACTGGATCCGGTGGTGTGTGCGGGGGGGGGGGGGGGGGGGGGGCTCTTTTAAAGGGAAGCCAGCCAGTACTGTTGGTTTAAATGGAATCTACTTCCAGATCCTCAGCTTCCATGCACGGTCCTTCCTAGAATCCTGAAGGTTCTTCCTTCTACCCCTGCTTTCCACAGTCCTTTGCTCTAACTTCGAAGAGGCAGATCCCTCCCCCTCCATCCCTTACGTTAATACAGTGCATTGCCTTGGAGTGTAAAAAGCCTCCAGGTTGCCGAAGGAAAACGATTCAAAATACCGATTGGGGAAAACCTTCTTTGTTGATCAGTCAGGGCAACATAAGAGCGCTCTAGGCGTCCAGCCTTTCCTGTTTACATGGATTTCTATCAGGGATAAAGTGTGGCAATTGAAATGGGGATTATTTTGGCCCTAGTTACAAAGCTCTGAACTCAGCTATATAATATATCCAGAGGGAGTGAGAGTAATTTTCCTTTAATGATCTCACCTGTTTCATTCCCTATTATTAAAACATTCACTGCTATTCAGGAGGCTGGTGAGAGCAAAGCAAAGAGTATTCTCGAAAACCCTTCCTAGGATCTGTCATTAGCTAGAACAATAAGCACTTCTGAATAACTAAAGCAGTGCAAGTCTGTGTTATTAGGTCTTTTCAATGTAACTTCAAATTTTCAAGTTAAACTAGATTAAACTCATGAATGAAATTTATATTTTATGTGATTTCCTATACAGAAATATAGATTTGACAAGTTACTTAAAAATATTTTTATCAGATTATATTAAAAATATTTATTTCAGTTAAATAGTCTCCACTTTTAAAATGCTTGTATTTTCTATAGCCTAGTAACTATATATATGCTAGATGATGGTATGATGAGGTTTTAAATAGTATGTTTTTCAGAATTATATACATAATCTGTATTTTATACACAAACCTTGCATCTTCAATAAGTTATAAGTTTAGCTACACACTGGTTGTAAAGGTACCCATTTGAAGACCAAGATTTTTATAAAGCATAACGATTAGATCTAAATAATCTTAATCTCATTATTGAATAATCTATTTTAAAGATGTATTTATTTATACTTTATATATTCCTCATTATTTGTAACATATATTTTTCATAGAAAATATTTTATAAAATCCCTCAAAATGTGTATCGATACATTTATTTTAATTAGAAAAATGAAGTCACCCTTTTTTTTCTGAGAGAAAGTCTGATTTGGCTGATTGGTCTAACAGTGATAACTGGTTTTACTAGTAAGGTTATTAGGTACAAATTTTCCAGAAATTGAATGAACTAAGTCTATAGCTCTAAGGTATTGATCAAAATATAGTTAATTCACATGTGAAAAGGATTTTTATTAAAAAAATGTACTGACAGAAGGTACTAAAATTAGCAATATTTCAGTATCTCCAAACATTTCTGAATATATTAAACAAGGTGTCTCAAAGTGAGGGGAAAAAAGTAACAAAAGCCAAAACAGATATCATTAGTCCTTTGATAAGTAAGTATTGGTAAAGCCTTTTGGCATATGTCCCAGGAAATGAGGGAGTGAATGCTTCTGGTGGCTGGGAAACAAATCCTTTAGGAAATTAGGTGGCTTTCCATGTTTGCTTTCAACAAAACTGAAGGAGCATTTCATAGAACTGTCAGTTGACAAGACATCAAAATATTTTTATTAATAGATAACCATAATTCTTTGCAAATCTGAATATGTAAAGAATCGAATAAATCATTTATAACAAAAATGTATTTCACCTTTTTATTTATGGGAATAAGGATATCTCAGTGCTAAAGAAAAAAAGGAAACAATGCTGAACACTTTTTCTTCTAGAATAAGCAACATTAAACTACTGACATATGGGCTAATTGAAGAATACTTCAGCTCCTTTAATCTCATTTCCAGTAACATTTTTCTTTAATCAGTAGTTGACCCCTGAACAACACAGGTTTGAACTGCACAGGTCCGCTTATACTGGGTTTTTTCAATACATTGAATACTGTAGTTCTACACCATCCATGGTTGGTTGTGGCCACGGGTATGGAACCACGGACAGGGAGGGGTCCTGTGTACGGAGGGGCTGCGTACACGGGAGCACTGACTCTCAGTTATGTGTGGACTCTGACTGGGCAGAGGGCCGGCGACCCAGTCCCCATGTTGTTCAAGGGTCAACCGTATTTATTACAATTTGTCATGTATGCTGTGATCAACTATGTAGGAATAATAATCATAGGATAAATCAATCCATAACTTTTTTTTAATCTTAAGAGCCGTATGGTTTCTGGGAACTTAAGAGAAACTTAGATTTCAATTTCTGTACATGTTTTTCTTGCAAGGAAATGAGAGTTGATCAAAAATATCTTCGAACAGAAAATATACACTATGTTAGCATCAAATTCTGTGGGCTACATAGAATGGAAATATGAGTTCAAGGGGTAAACATTACGATATAACATTTCTGACTCTTAAAGAAGAGCTTATTCATAGTTAAAAAATGAATGGTATTGCATTTCTTTGGATTTCAAATATAAGAGTGATGTTAGAAATGTCATTTTTAATATGCCAGAGATTAGGCTGTAAGTACAGCTGACCCTTGAACAACTCGGGGCAGGTTACTGGTGCCGACCCTCCATGCAGTCCAAGGTCCATGTGTAACTTAGCGTCGGCCCTCTGCGTACGTGGGTCTGCATCCTCGACTCAGCCGAGGCCAGGCTGCAGCACTGCAGTGTTTACTATCGGGAAAAATCTGCACGTAAGTGGACCTGCACTGTTCAAACCCATGTTGTTCAAGGGTCAGCTGTACTTACACTTAAAATGAAGAATTTTATATGTCCATCAGAAACCTGGGAAGTAATACATGATCCATTTGTATAATATAACATCTGGAGAATAATAACAGCACCTCTTAGGGTAGTTGTGAGAATTAAATGAATTACTACAGTATGTGCTTAGTATTGTACCAGGCACACAGTAAGTGCTGTATAATTGTCATCTATTTTCCTCAAAGCAGTCCTGGTAAGGTGAACATTAAATTGGAGCAGATGATTCAGTATTAGGAGTCTGCTTTCAAATTCTGGCGTCTTTCAACTAAAGTACACTGCCTCCACGAACCTGCATTTACCAAGCCAATTTCAAGCTAAGACCAGACATTCCACAGTTTCACCCATAAAATTTAAAGTGTTGGGAAGTGCATGTTGTGAAAAGGTCAATTATAAAGCAAAATTCCTCGTCCTAAGACTGATAACCTTACGTGTTTAAACATTAAAGAGATGAGCAAACACAGAGAAACACATAATGATAATTTGGTTTTCTTTCAGGTGTGACAAAACTCAGAGCTAATTGTCAAAGTATAGAACTATAATCATTTGACGAAGTGCAGAATTACAGGGTTATCATCGCAGATTAGAGAAAGCAAGGAGAGAGAGACAAATGTTTAGTGTAAAGACTAAATAACATTTTTAACGTGGCCATCAGTATTTCACTCCCATCAGAATAAAGTATCCTATCTTTATCCTCCAATTTTAAAACTCTGCACAAGTATCAGCTATATAAACAGAAAAGGGATGCTTAGAAGAACAAAGCCTGTTTTGGGTGATTTTTCACTCTCTGAATACTAAGCTGAGACCATAGTTCTCTTCACTTCGTGAATTGCAGAAGGAAGTCAGCTACAGAAAGAAGCTGACAAAGTTCTAAACTAATGATGGTGACCTTTGTGCCAGGTTTTTGTTGACTCTGTCAGCACATTATTCCCTAGAAGTCAAGGAAGTAACAAAAGCAAAGGCGAAACATAATTTTAAAGTTTAACTGCTCAATAGTCTCAAACGTCTAATTTCCATCCTTCTTTGCTGAAAACTGCACTTATCGGGGTTTCACTAAATGTCTGTCTACTCCTAACTCCCCATGTTCCAAGGAAATAATGCACAGGACTCATCGTCTTGTGGCAGAGGGTCCTGTGTTTCAGTGGCAGCTCTGGCTGATACACAGTGACTGTATCTTCCAGATGTGACTGTTTTGGCGGGGGGAGGGAAATTATGTATTATTACTCAGTACTTCAGACTGAAAGAATTCATTCATTTTCGTAGTGAAGAGCAGATTGTGAGGTAAAATACTGTAAACTTGGAACTGTAAATGTCTTTTTTGCTGGCATTTTGCCTAAAAGGGCAAACGATCTTTTACAGAATAACTTATATTACCCTGGTAATGTAAGTCATCACATTTTAACATTAAATAAAAGAGTAATAAACAGCATTCTTTTGTGTTCATTAACACTATTTTACTAATAACAAATACCTCGTTTAAATATTTTATATAATGTGTAAGTTAGCCTGACAAATATTTGATAACAAGCATACCTGAATACATTATTCATGCAAGTTCAACATAACCATATTAAAGGCAGAATACAAAATCTTTGGCTGCAGGCACCATAAATTATCACATGTTCCATTATTATTTAGTTAATTTGGAATGCACCTTCAGGAACGGTACAATGACTTGCTCTTTGTTTTATAGAACTGACAAGTACGGGAGGGCTGACGCTTATGTTATGGATGAAAATCTATTTTTGACACATTACTATAAAACACACTCATCTTACACAACACAAGGTAATTTATAAGGCTCTGTGGAATACTCCTAAAATGTACTGCAAAGAAAAAAAAAACTATAAACGTTAAACCAAAGGAAAAAACCAAAATTTAATTAAAACTATATGATAGAAATATCTAATTTATGGTTGTATATACAGAATACAGTTATACTACTTTTAAGTACAGAATTTTGAGGAAATGCTTTAATAATCTGGAATTTATTTTTGAAGTTTACATTCTAAGACTGACTTATGAGACACAGTAATTAAGTGCCTACTCTTATCATATGTAAGATCTGGATTTAAGATTTGCACTTATTCTTTTGCTTCTTAAATCTGATTTGAATCCATTACAGAGGAATAGCCTTAAGTCTCAGAGAGTATGTACTTTTAGTCACCTAGAAGCAATTTTCCTGTTTACTATAATTCAACGTCATTTTGGCCTTTTTCAATCACAGGAATTACAAGAAAAATGTTTATTCTCTTGTTTGCTGTGACATGTTCACTCATCAGTGTTCATGATTCTCAGTCTGGTTTCTGGATAAGCGATTATATCTGCTTATTTTTCTCTCTTTTGTCTTGTGGGCAATTCAATGTAGATCCTGGTAACTAATAATGAAACTCAAAATAGATCTGTATTTCTATAACTATGGTAAAAAATTTGATAGAAGTTAAAATTATCATTCAGATACTTATTTGGGGGATTATCTGTAGATTACACTTGTCATCCTGATGGATGGAAACCTGTATTACATGAATCTGTAAGCTTACGCTGTATTTGAAGAATATAGAGAGCTAACTTTCCATACAGTGTCCCACACGCCTAGGTACTTAAACACTTAAAGGGGGCAAGATAAAGAGTAGGAAACAGACTAAATTCAGGACTCACAGATGCACAAACCAGTGACACAAAAGGCCTTGTTCAAGGATGACAGTGTGTGTGAAAAAGGCAAGAGTTACCTGTACCTCCCACTTCATCTGCCCGAGCTTCAGGCCCCAGGATTTCTTGTCCTTCCTTTCCTGCTAAAATCAAAGAACAAAGTGTTAAAATAGATCCACCTCTCACCAACATTTTAACTTCTAGAAATCTGAAAAGGAAACTTTCAGATTATATTTGGTTTGGATTTTTTCCCTTTTATCAGTATAGTAATATCTCCTAGTAAGGAAAAGCTTTTTAAAGAAATTAAGCAGATAGTTTTACAAAACTCAGATATTTTAGTGAAGCAAAATAAGTGAAGATGTATATGTAATTCTGAACGCATACATGTCTTAGAATTACAAGCATACTAGGATTTTAGCATTTTTTTTTAGGAGAGGAGACCCACCTACAGGCAGTAGGATTCCTTTTTGCATCTCCTTCCCGAAGCACAGATTGCTACGTACTGGGCACTGTACTAGATGCCTTATCAATCATTTCCTTTAATCTTCATAACTACCTTCTTATAAATTTAAAAAATCCCACCAAAACATGAGGCTTTAAGAGGTTAACCCACCTGCCTAAGGACACACGGTTACTGGGTGGTGGAGGCGGAACTTGCATGCAGGTCTGAATGGCTCTAAAGCCTACTTGCTACCCCACCTTGGCCCCTCTCACGAGACAGAGTCCTGGACAAGCAGAAAGCAGGCTGGACCGAACTGCAGTGTGCCCAGAGCAAACACCTGTGGACTGTACTTTTTCTTTCACTGTATTTATTATTCTAACTACTGACAAGTAGTAATAAATGATAACAGTGTAGGTACTAATAAACATTTTAGGTGTCTGTTATCTGTCTCTGTCACCTATATATGTTTGTAATGAACTCGTAAGATCAGAGTAAATATGCACATTATTTAGGCAAGCAGAAAGTTGGCTTTATATATTTAGGTACATTTTATTCATTAAATAGTGCACATACAAAAGATAAGTTAAAAACTGCTTTCAGAGTATATATCATAATTATGATCAGAAGACTTACAGTCATATTAAAACACCGTGTAGTTATCTTCACTCCAATCAATCCCATTGAATATGTCAGTCAAAAATCTTGATTTACATTTCCCCTAAGTTTGATAATTGAATTGAGAAATAGAGCACTAATCAAGTAAAACGTGCTCACATTAAAGCATGTATTTCCTTAAGCGTCCTGGATTGTCGGGTGGGTTTATTCAGCGGATTTTCTATACTCGTTAACTGTTATGTTACTACTTAAAGCTGATCATTATATGAAAAACAGTTAAAACATGCACAGACCTCTCTAGATCAGCATAAAAACCACTGTCTAAAGTGGATAATGATGAGACTAACTTCTGCTGAAGAATTCTCATTTTGTATTTGCCATCAGCAAAATGACAATTTAAAAATCCCTGGCCAAGTGTTAACAATACTGTAGGATAAACACTAGTATTTGGTAAGTGTCTGAAAATCTCTAATGTCTTTTTTTCCTCTTCCTCCAAAGCATCTACTTAAACTAAAATAAACAGTGTGCCAAGTGGGCAATTATATGATAGTAATACAGGTACTTATTATTGCATATGCGCATTCTCTATTTCTCCTCAAATGAAGAGCAAAGCAGGCAGAGTTATGACTTGCTAAGGTGGAAGATAACACTGATATTAAAGTTTAAAGTGGTATTTTGGACCTTATTAATTTTACTACTTACAGTTATTATTATAGCTAATTTAAACACTGTGTGCGATTCAATTAAATTATTCACTTCTTCATTCCTTCTGCTGGAATAAAATCTAGGCTGCTTAGATGAGTATGCGGCATGTCAGCATCTGGTCCCACACTCACCACATTCGAAACCCGGGAGTGTCCATTCTTTCCCTCATTACTGGGGCTGGGATTTTGGTTCAATAACTAAAACCATGTCAACTAATGAAAACAGAAACGGTGCTGATGCTGGGCTGTAAGGTGGGCACACTCCTCTTGCTGCAGACTGCTACCTGGGGCAGCCCCCCCACCGCCCACTGCTCTGTCCAGGGATCAGCACGAGGGTGTCTTGGAACAGGGGCTGTTCTAAGTATTTCTCAAGCAGCGTTCTCCCTCATGTGTTCTGATCTTACTTCTAGTTTTAAGAAATATATGAGGGGTAAAGTAGTTGAATCTACTTGTACATAAGACTTTCTCTCCTGTAAGACTTCATAATGTCAACACATTATGACTGACCCACCTAAATGCAACTTAGGAAGGAAAACTAGAATGCTGCTGAGGCTTTGGCTTTTAGTCTAAATTCCAAAGCAAATACATAAAGGAAAAACTCCTAAGTAACAAGACTTTAGTTTTTTAAATAAGGGTAAAATATAGCTGCAATAAGTCATAAACTACGACTCAGCAACAAAAAGGAACAAACTACTGATACATACAACTTCAGTGGATCTCCAAGAAATTACGGAGAGTGAAAAAAGCCAATCCAAAACGTTCCATACTGTATGATTCCACTTACATAACATTACTGAAATGACAAAATGACAAAAATGGAGAACAGCTTAGTGGTTACCAGGGGTTAAGGGTGGGGTGGAGGGGAGGAGAGGGTGGGTTGTCTGAAGGCAAGTAGGGAGCCCTGTGGTGATGGAATGCTCTGTATCTCACCTATGTCAGCGCTAATATCCTGGTTATGATACTGCACTACAGTTTTACAAGATGTTACCATTGGGGGGAAACTGGGTAAAAGGTACAAGGGCTCTCTGTATTATTTGTAGATCTAAAACTGAATTATTTGTGAATCTATAATTATTTCAAAATTGAAAGCTTAGTTTTAAAATAGTCAAAGGCGAATAGCACACATTTAGATCAAAATAGACAGCACTTGTTCATTCTGCCAAAGGATGAAATTCCTAGCAAGTAAAAGTAAGAATGACAAATGCAATTGATTTTAATTAAAAATCCAGAAGCTTACTATCAATGGCAAGATAGAATAGTGCAAAGTACAGGACTGATTTAACACACGTTCTAAATCCTAAACCTTGCATTTCTGAAATTCATACCAGGGTCTTTCTAACCATTTCACATGTTTCTGTGGGAACACTCTGTAGCAATGGCTGATAAGGCACAGTAAGTGGCTAAATGAATCAGATTTTCCTTTCCTGCTTTTGTCTCTTCCTTGATGACACACATCCACATATGCCATGCACATTTATACCTGCTTCTTCTCAAGCCGTTTTCTCTGCGAGAATGCTGTTATCCATTTATCTGAGTAACTCCTACTAATCTGATTCATTAAAGATCAGTTCACATGTCTCTCATTTTGTAAGTCTTCCCTGACCCTGCTCTCTGCTATCCCCACCCCGCTGTTCCTATTACAGGAATACTATCCAAAAAGCAAACGCCGATAGTATAGTATAGTATAGTATAGTATAGTATAGTATAGTATAGTATAGTATAGTATAGTATAGTATTAGTATTAGTATTAGTATAGTATTCAAACTTTATTTAGGGGTGAAACATTTGTTTCATTATGTACTTTTTCAGAACCTTTCCAGACAGTGCCATCTTCCCTTCTAATATCCTTTAGGTTCTACATATGTATTAATATACTTTTGGTATAACTGCCCATCAATGTCACAGTAAATATAATTCACAACCTCCATGAATACCTCTTAACTTAGATAATGGTAAAAAAAAAAATATACACCTGGGGTCAGCTTTGGTTAAGATGGAGATAAACCACCTGTGTGTCCCACTGGGTGCAGCTAAAGCACCTGGGGGGATGCAGGCAGGGGCAGTGTGAAGCCTCTGGAAGGTGAACCACAGCAGGAAGGCAGGCAGGGGAGGAAGACTGGGCCACTGAGCTGGAAGTGACCACTCCCACCCCGGCCTGGGTTCAGGGAGGCCCAAAAGCTGGACGTCAGCACCGAGGCACGGAAGAGCGTGCTAAGAAAGCCCTCTACTTTAGGCTCAGGGAGCAGGAAGGGGCTCAAAGAAGGGAGAAATACGCATTTTTCCCTCTTTTGTCTTGTGTCCCAGCCCCCAGGTCATTCCACGGTGGTGGGAGAGGCCATCGTGACAGAAGGGGCCTAAGGGTACCTAAAACTCCAAGGGAAAGGGACCTTCTTCTCCAGTCAGAGGACCAGAGCCTGAAGACGGTGCACAAATGTCCACTGAGTTCCTCCTCCCTGTCTTCTTGCGGCCCTTCTTCTCTCAGTCACAGTTGCAGGAAGTACGCATCAGGTACGGCAACAAAGTCCCAGGTTTTTGTCAGAAGACTGAACAGGGGAGTCCCAAGGAACTGGAAATACTGAGGAGACGGTGGAGAGGGAGGGGCGTGGGAGAGAGACTGCACAAAGCTGTCTGTGAGCTCCAGGGTGCATCCCAAGCTTCTCACATGTGGATCTGACCACAGACTCTGAGAACTGAAGTGTGGGATAAGATCACTACTCATGTCCCAGACTGGCCACTGCATGGCACAGATCTGAAAAGCACTGCAAAGGCTTGAAAACTGAACTGATGTTGGAACCACAACCCACAGAAAGCTGCTTGGAACTTACAGCCTGATACACTGAATTGCCTGCTAAACCAAAAATACAAAGATTCTCCACAGGATTTAAATAACAACAAGGGTCTCATAAGACAATACTCAAAATGCCCAGAATACAATCCAAAATTACCCAGCATACAAAGAACCAGGAAAATCGCAGTGCCTGTGGGAAAAGGTGATCAAAAATGGCAACATGGAGATGACATAGATGTTGAAATTATAGGACAAAGATTGTAGGCCAGCTACTGGAAAGGTGTTCCAAGAAGTAAGGGTGAACACTCCTGAAAAGAGTGGAAAGATAGAAAGTCTCAGCAAACTCTCATCAGCAAATAGAAGATACAAAAAAGAATCAAAAGGAAATTTAGAACTAAAATTACAGTGACAAAAATGTAAAAAAAAAAAAATCACTCGATAGGCTCAATAGCAAAATGGAGATGAAAGAGGAAAGATCAGTGAACATGATGATAGAGCAATGAAAAAAAATTATCTAATCTGAAAAACAGAGAGTAAATGATTAAAAAATAATCTTGAGATGGTAGGATAATAATAAAGTATCTTTCACGTCACGTAAGTCCCAGAAAGAGAATGACACAGAAAAAAATATTTGAAAAAATAATGTCTAAAAACATCCCAAATTTAACAAAAGACACAAATTAATAGATTCAAGAGTTTAACTGAATCTCAAATAGGGTAAAGCCCCCCAAATCCAGGCCCAGATCATGAGTCAAACTCTGAAAACTAAAATTAAAAAAATCTTGAAAAGAGAGAAAATGTGGCATGACTATAAAGGGAAGAATGATTCAAAAGACAGCATATTTATCATTAGAAATTAAGGGTTCCATAAGGAAGTGGAACATTTTTAAAGGCCTCTCAACCCTAAATTCTACATCCAGTGAAAATACACTTCAGAACTGGAGGTAAAATAAAGAGATTCTTAGATAAAAGAAACCTAGCAGAGTTCGTTGACAGGAGACCTCATCTAAAAGAACTGCTAGAAGGAGATCTTCATAAAGAAGGGGAAATGATATTAGAGGGAAACTTGAAATGTCAGGAATGAAGGAGAACATGAGAAATGACAACTACATGTGACAGCTACAACATGAAGGAAGGAGGGTAAAGGGACCCAGTGGGTGCAAGGTTTCTATATTTCACTTGGTAAAATACTGATTCTAAGTAGACTGTGAAAAGCATGCAACATTCAAATCTATAGAGCAAAGTAAGTCAGAAAGAGAAAAACAAATATCGTATATTAACTCATATATGGAATCTGAACAAATTGGTATAGATGGTCTTATTTATAAAGCAGAAATAGAGACACAGACATAGACAACAAATGTATGGATACCAAGGGGGAAACGGGGATGAAGTGGGAGATTGGGATTGACATATATACACTACTGGTACTATGTATAAAATAGATAACTCATGAGAACCTACTGTATAGCACAGGGACCTCTACTCAATGCTCTGTGGTGACCTAAATGAGAAGGAAATCCAAAAAAGAGGGGATATATGTATACATATAGGTGATTCACTTTGCTGTACAGCATAAACTAACACAACATTGTAAAGCAACTATACTCCAATAAAAAATTTTAAAAAGCAGAGCAACTACTAAAAAAAATCTATACAAAGGGATAGTCAAAAATGAAATAAATAAGTGAAAATGTAATACTAAAACATATTCAAATGGTCCAGAAAAGACAGGAAAAGAAGAAACAGAAGAATGAAAAAACGGTGAACAAATACTATACAATCATAAACCTAAACCCAAACACCAAAAGTTACATTAAATATAAATGGTCTAAGCAAGCCAATTAAGGGACAGAGATTGTCAGAACAGATTTTAAAAAGCAAGCTCCATCTGTAGTTCTCTACAAATAAGTTATTTCAAATGTAGTGATACAGGTATGTTAAAAGTAAAAGGATGGAAAAAGATATACCATACAAACACTAATGAAAAGAAAGCTAGGGTGAGTATTTTAATATCAAAGTAGGCTTTGGAGCTAAGAAAATTACCAGAGATATAGAGAAACATTATAATGATGAGGTCAATTCACCAAGAAGACATAACAATCTTAAATTTGTATGAATCTAGCAACAGAGCTTCAAAATAGGTGAATGAGAGAACAGAAAGCAGAGGCAAATCCATGATTATAACTGGAGACTTCAACAGTCCTCTCACATTAATTGACAGAACAAGCAGACAGATAAAGTCAGCAAGGATATAAAGAACTAGGCAACATTAACAACTACCAGATCCAATTGACATTTATAAAACATTCAACCTAATCTTTTTCAGATGCACATAGAACATTCATGAAGACAGATCACATCCAGGATCATACAACAAAACTTAACAAATTAAAAAATATATATAATACAAAGTATGTTCTTACCATAATGAATATAAACTAGATATCAGTAGAAGAAAGAGGAGAAAATCTCTAAACACTTGGGAAATTAACACACTTCTAAAGAATCCATGGGTCAAATAGAAAAATGAAAAACAATGTATCAAAATTTGTGGAATGTACCTAAAACACTGTTTAAAGGGTAATTTACATTATTAAATGCTTATGTTATAAAATAAGGACTCAAATCAAAATTCTATGCTTCCATGTTAGAAATGGGAAAAGAGGAGAAAAATAAACCCAGGGCAAACAGAAAGCAAGAAGTATTAAGATCAGAAATCAATAAAATTCAAAAAAGAATAACAGAAGAAAACAATAAAACGTTCTTTGAAAAGATCAATAAAATTGACAAACCTTAAGTAAGACTGACAAAAAAAGAGGGAAGCCACAAATTTCTAATATCAGGAATGAAAAGGGGATATCACTGAAAAGCCAGAAGATATTAAAAGGTTTATAAGGGACCACTATGAGTCCAAGGAGTAAACATTAAGATATACATTTCTGACTCTTAAAGAAGAGCTTATTCATATTTTAAAAAAATGAATGAAAGTATTAAATGAAGGTATTAAATTGCTATGGATTTCACATATAAGAATGATGTTAAAAATGTCATTTTTAATGTGCTAGAAATTAGATTGTTTTTGTAATTATTTACACCTAAAATGAAAAATTTTGTATGTCCATTATGAAATCTGTGAGGCAGTACATAATCAGTTTACAAAATATAAATTTGGAGGATAGTAACCGCACCTCTTAGGGCAGTTGTGAAGATTAAATCAATATAGTATATGCTTAGTACTGTACCAGGCACATAGTAAGTGCTATGTAATTGTGAGCTATTTTCCTTAAAGCAGTCCTGTAAGGTTAACATCTCTAACACACATGAATTTGAAAACTTTGAAATGGACCATTTCCTCAAAAACTAGAAACTACTACAAGTCATCCAAGATGAGATGGTTAACTTGAATATTCCTATAACTGTTTTAAAAATTGAATTTGGAGTTTAAAAACCTTCCCCCCAAACAATATAAAATTCTAGGTCCAGATGGTTTTACTTAAAATTTTTCCAGACAGTTAATGAATTACACTAAATTTAAATAATATTTTCAAGAAAACAGAAGAGAAAGGAAGACTTTCCTACTAATTTTATGAGGTCCACATTACCCTGATATCAAAATCATGTAACAATATTGCAAAAAAAAAAACACACCCACCTATAGACCAATATCTCTCATGTACATTGGCACAAAAATCTTCAACAAAAAATTACCAAGTCATATTAAGCAATATATGAAAACACAATGACTAAGAGGGGCTTTCCGGGGAATCAATCTAAGGCCGGTTCAATACTGGGAAGTCCAGTAATGCATTCTACTGTGTTAACAGGCTAAAGAAGCAAAACTGCATGATTATCTCAATTGATGCAGAAAAAGCATTTGAAAAAATTTCACATCTCTTCATGATGAAAAGTCTCAGCAAACTAGAAATGAAAACTTACTCAGTTTGATAAAGAGCATCTACAACAAAGCTACAGTTAACATTAGATTTAAAAGTAAAAGATCAAATACTTCCCCCTCTAAGATTGGGGAAAAGAAAAATGTCCACTCTCACCACTCCTGACATCTTTTAATAGAAAGAAATAAAAGTTATACAGATTAGAAAGGAATAAAAACTGTCCCAATTTGAAGAGAAGACTGTCTACATAGAAATCTCAAGGAATCTACAAAAAATTTCTAGAACTAGCAAGTCTGCAGGATACAAGGGCAACACACAAAAATGAATCATATTGCTTGCTATATAACAGCAATGAACAAATGGAAACTTAATTAAAAACAAAACATTCACAATAGTTTCTCCCTTCAAAAATGAAAGACATAGGTTTTAAGTCTCTCAAAACATGTTAATGACCTGCATTTTGAAACTACAAAACACTGATGCAAGAAATCAAACAATACCTGTGCAGGACAAGAAAAAAAATCAACATACAAAAAATCAGTTGCATTTTTATATACTAACAGTGAACTGCCTGACAGAGAAATAAAGAAAACAATCTGTTTACAACAGTGTCAAAACCAATAAAAGGAATAAATTTAACCAAGGAGGTAAAAGATCTGTACACTAAAAACTGTAAAACACTGATGAAAGAAATTGAAGAAGACACAAATAAGTGGAAAGATATCTTCTGTTCATGAACTAGAAGAATATTGTTAAAATGTCCATACTATCCAGAGGTATCTGTAGATTCAATGCAATCCCTATCAAAATCCCAGTGGCATTTTTTACAGAAATAGAAAAAAAAAATCCTAAAATTTATACAGAAGCACAAAAGACCTTGAATAGCCAAAACAATCTTGAGAAATAAGAACAAAGCTAGAGGCCTCACATTTCCTGATTTCAAACCATATTACAAAGCTATAGTAATAAAAACAGTATGGTACTGGCATTAAAAACACAGACTAATGGAAAAGAATCAAAGGCCCAGAAATAAACCCACATGTATACAGTCAACTAATATTTGACAAGGGAGCCAAGAATACTCAATGGGCAAGAGATGGTCTCTTCAATAAATGGTGTTGGGAAAACTGGACAGTCACATGTAAAAGTGAAACTGGACTCCTATCTTGTATCACTCTCAAAAACTAACTAGAAATGGATTAAAGACTTCAACGTGAGACATGAAACCATAAAAATCCTGGAAGAAAACATAGGGAAAAAAATCCTTGACACTGGTCTTGGCAGTGATTTTCTAGATATGACACCAAAGCACAAGCAACAAAATAAAAAATAAACAGGTAGGAAGAAATACATCAAACTAAAAAAGCTTCTGCATAGCAAAATAAATGATCAACAAAGTGAAAAGGCAACCTATGGGGTGGGAGAAAATATCTGCAAACCGTACATCTGAAAAGGGGCTAATATTCAAAATATACGAGGAACTTATGCCACTTGACAGTAAAATAATAAATAATGATTTAAAAATGGGCAAAGGACCTGAATAGAAATTTTTTTCAAAGCAGATCTACAGAGGGCCAAGAGGTACATGAAAAGGTGTTCAGTATCACTTAGCATCAGGGAAATGCAAATCAAAACTACAGTGAGGTACCACCTCACACGGGTCAGAATGGCCATCATTCGAAAGTCTACAAATAATAAATGCTGGAGAGGGCGTGGAGAAAAGGGAACCCTTGTGTACTGTTGGGCATGTAAACTGGTGCAGCCACTATGAAAAACAGTATGGAGGTTCCTCAAGAAAATTAGAAATAGAACTACCACGTGATCCAGGAATCCTACTTCTAGGTATATATCTGAAGGAAAAGAAATTACTGTCTCAAGAAATATCTGTACTCCCATGTTCACTGAAGCATTATTTACAATAGCCAAGACATGCAAACAAAGTGTCCATCAAGAGATGAATAAAGAAAATGTGGTATGTATACACACACACACACACACACACACACAGAAATATTATTCAGCAGCAAAAAAGAAGCAAATCCTGCCCTATGCAGCAACATGGATGAAACTTGAGGGCATTATGCTGAGTGAAATAAGTCAAAGGGAGACAAATACTGCGTGATCTCATTTATAGGCAGAATCTTAAAAACATAACTCACAGAAACAGAATGCAGATTGGCGGCTGCCCAGGGCTGGGGAAAATGGGAGATGGTGGTCAAAGGGTACAAACTCCCAGTTATGAGTAAGTTCTGGGAACCTAATGAATGGCATGATGAATGTAGTTAACAATACTGTATTACAGTTCGAAAGTACTAATAAGAGAATAGATCTTAAATGTTCCCGCCATAAACACAGTTGTAACTATGCGAGGTAATGGATATGTTAACTAACCTTATTATGGCAATCATTCCATAATAAAAACATATATCAAGTCATACTGTACATCTTAAACAATGTTACATAGCAAATACATCTCAATAAAGCTGGAAAAAATAAAGATAGGGACTCCTCAACATAATAAAGATGTTAGTTCTCTCAAAATTGATCTACAGATTTAACACAATTTAAATAAAAGTATCAGCAGGATTTTTTTATATATATAAGATTATGCTAAAATTCACATGGAAAGGCAAAGAAACTATAATGGTCAAAACAATTTTTAAAAAGAAAATTAAAGGTGGAGGAATGTCATTGCCTAATTTTAAGACTTAGGATAAAGTCATAGTAATCACATGATGTGGTACTGGCAAAGGGACAGACCCACAGACCGCCAGAACAGAGTCCAGAGACAGATCCTCACAATATGGACATTAAGTTTTGACACAAGTGCAAATGCAATTCAACAGAGAAAGGACAGTCTTTTCAACAAACAATATCAGAACAAATGGACATCCATATCCAAAAAAATGAACCTCACCTCAACCTTGTCTCTTATAAAAAATTAACTGAAAATGGATCATAGAGCTGATAAAAAAGTGAAGGACACAAAGGAGAAAATTCCAGTAATCTTGGGGTAAGCAAAGAGTTCTTGGACATGACACCAAAGCATGATCCATAAAAGGAAAAATTGTTAGAGGACCTCAATGGATCTAAAAGTTTTGCTCTGTGAAAGGCTAGGATAAGAGAATGAAAAGCTATAGGCTGGGAGAAAATATCTGCTACAACTAAAAGGATCGCTCAAAACTTACAACTAAAACCCTGTTTATATAAATGCACAAAAGACACGAACAGACACTTCGCTGAAGGGGATATCCAGATGGCAAACAAACACATGAAAAATGTTCAACTTCACTAGCCATCAAGGGAATGCACAGGAGAGCGACACATGATAAAGACACACTTATTACAATGGCTGAAGTAAAAAATAACTGATAAAACCAAGCAGTGGTGAGGATGTGCAGAAACTCGATCTTCCTGCATTACTGGCGGGGTAACAGCCACTCTGGAAAGCACTCTGACATTTTCTTAAAACATTAAACGTACACTTAACATTTTATTCAACAATACCACTACAAGTCAGCCTTAGAGAAATGAAAACTGTTCACAAAACCCCACACATACACCAGTGTTTACAGCTTTATTAATGATCCCCACAAACGGGGAACAGCCAAATGTCCTTCAGTGAGTGAACGGATAAACTGTGGTGCGTCCATATAACGGAACACTACTCACCAACGAAGAGTACAGTATTTATCCCTGCAACAGGATGAATGGATCTCAAAGGCATGCAGCATGCAGGAAGCCAGACACAAAATGTGTTATGCTGTGATTTCATCTATATGACCTTCTCAAAAAACCAAAACCACAGTGACAGAGAAGAGGCCGTGGCCGCCAGGGTTTGCAGTAGGAGGAAGGTCTGACTAAAAAGGGTACAGTGAGGAGTTCTTTGCTGATGGAACTGTCCTGTGGGGTCCTTGGTCCTACAACCAAAAGGAACTGATTCCACCAATCTCCAAATGAGTGAGGAAACTGATCCTCTCCTAGGATCTCCAGAAAAATACGCAGCTCTGTCAACACTCAGATTTTAGCCCAGTGAGATCCGTCATGGGCTTATGCCCAACAGCGCTGTAAAGCCATACATTTGTGTTGTTTAAGCCATTGAGTGTTCTGGTAATTTGTTATGGCAGCAACAGAAAACCAGTCAAGTGGTTAAATAGTCTTAGAGCAAGGAGAAGAAAGAGAACATCTATTTGCTGGCTAGCCAAGAAGAAGATTGTGATGTAGGGTTCGATATCAGATACCATAGGCCTGAAAACCAAGAATCATCTAGGAATTACTAGGTCCTGGCCTTGCTGGAGGCCATGGGAATGTTTATAGTCTAGAGGGATATATTGGGTGGGCCAAAAGGTTCCTTCAGATTTTAAGTAAAAATAAAAGACACACTTTTCATTTTCACCAAGAACTTTGTTGAACAACATATTCACCTTTTTGTTCCACTACCTTCTGCCATTTTTCAGACAACTTCATAATTCCATCTTCCCAGAACTTTCTCTTGAGCAAAGAACTGTTCCAGGTGCCTTTTATGGTCTTCCGGGGAATTGAAATTTTTTCTTTCCATTAAGAGAATTTTGTGAAGACCGAAATAAATGGAAACCCGAAGGTGCAATGTCTGGTGAATCTGGTGGATGAATCAGAACTTCCCAGCCAAGCTGTAACAGTTTTTGCCTGGTAATCAAAGAAACATGCGGTCTTGCGTTATCCTCATGGAAGATTGTGCGTCTTCTGTTGACTAATTCTGGACACTTTTTGTCGAGTGCTGCTTTCAGTTGGTCTAATTGGGAGCAGTACTTGTTGGAATTAATCATTTGGTTTTCTGGAAGGAGCTCAAAATAGAGGACTCCCTTCCAATCCCACCATACACATATCACCTTCTTTGGATGAAGACCGGTCTTCGGTGTGGTTGGTGGTGGTTCATTTCGCTTGCCCCATGATCTCTTCCATTCCACACTGTTGTACAGAATCCACTTTCCACTGCCCGTCACAATTTGTTTTAAAAACGTAACGTTTTTCGTCATGTTTCAGTAGAGAATCACATGCAGAAATATGGTCAAGAAGGTTTGTTTTTGCTTAACTTAACATGGAATCCAAACATCAGAGCAATTCACATAACCAAGCTGATGCAAATGATCTTCAGCGCTTGATTTGGATATTCTGAGTGTGTCGGCTCTCTCCTGCGTGGTGTAACGCTGACCGTTCTCAATTATTGTTTCCATTTGATCGCTATCAATTTCAACCAGTCTACCCTGGAGCACCGTCCAGCGAGAAATCTCCAGCATGGAACTCTGCAAACCACTTCTGATGCGTTCGGTCACTCACAGCACCTTCTCCGTACACCGTACAAACCACTTCTGACGCGTTCGATCGCTCACAGCACGTTCTCCGTACACCATACGAATCTTGTTTTGCATTTCAGTTGCATATAATAAAGCATAATACGCAGAAAATGTTGTTTTCTTCCATCTTCAATATTAAAATGGCTACACAAAACTTCACCAATTTTGATAAGTTTTTTTTTAAATGCATACTGATATGACAGCTGTCACAATACAATCTAACAAAATTGTTTCGAATGAAGTTAAAGACAACTATGCACTACTAGAGCCATCTTATGGGAAAAAAACGAACGCTTTGGCCAACTCAATGTAACCTGCCTACGAGAAGAAGGGAATGAAGGCTTTTATATTTAAACTATAAAAATGAAATACAAACAGATATATGAAGGAAACATAAAGATAGAAATTTAAAATAAAATTAAGATTTGGAGGTCATTAAGTCAATTAGAAAGGGGAGCATGAAACAGAGAAGAGTTCAGTGCTGACAGAAGCACCACAGAAGAGATCTCTATGGATGTATCCTATGATGAAATTACATCCTGTTCCTCTATACATGTATGTCACATAATGTTATATTCAACGTATATATACATTTTTCTGTTGGTCTATAAGGAAAAGAAAATAGCATACTTTTCAGTCAAATAGATTTGGATTTAAGTCTTGGCTTTCCATATTTAATGTTTCATCTTAATAAGATACTTAACCTTTCTGAGGCTCAGTTTCCTTACTTGTAAAATGGAGCTAATACGCTATCTCACAGAGTTGTTAAAGAAAATGATGTTTGGGAAAGCAGTCAGCAGCAGGCCTGTACAGGTGCATCCACGCGGTGTTACTTCTCTGTGCTGATGTGTGGAAGTTGGCTTTACAGGTGAATGTTCGTTATTGTGCCAGCCTTCCCAGCCCTCCAGTGTTTTTCAGAAAAGATGCATATCTCTCCAAACCCAAACTAGACCCGAATACAAAAGCCCGAATGAAAGGCAGAATGAGCCTGACTCATCCTTGCCCCCAAAGTTCCAGGTATGGAGACCAGCTCTGGGATAAGGCTGCCGGCAACCTGAAGCAGACTGGGAGGACAGTGACGGCCGTGCCCGAGGCCTTCAGGGACGGGACATCAGACATTCTATCAGACAGGCTAAGGCAGGGATGAAGGCCAGAGATCTGGCCAGAGATTCGACAGCACATGCACTCTGTAAGCTGAATTATTACTATGTTTCAGTGTTCCTCCTTTTGTTCTATTATTGTTTATTGAGAAAAATCTTTTTGAAAACTCCAACTTTTTTTTTTCAGATATACTAATGAAACTCAAAGAAAAGGGGGTTTTGCTTCATTTTGACCAGGATTAAAAAAACCTTTTTGATGGATTAAAGACCTAAATGTAAGGCCAGAAACTATCAAACTCTTAGAGGAAAACACAGGCAGAACACTCTATGACATAAGTCACAGCAAGATCCTTTTTGACCCACCTCCTAGAGAAATGGAAATAAAAACAAAAATAAACAAATGGGACCTAATGAAACTTCAAAGCTTTTGCACAGCAAAGGAAACCATAAACAAGACCAAAGGACAGCCCTCAGAATGGGAGAAAATATTTGCAAATGAAGCAACTGACAAAGGATTAATCTCCAAAATTTATAAGCAGCTCATACAGCTCAGTAACAAAAAAACAAACAACCCAATCCAAAAATGGGCAGAAGACCTAAATAGACATTTCTCCAAAGAAGATATACACACTGCCAACAAACACATGAAAGAATGCTCAACATCACTAATCATTAGAGAAATGCAAATCAAAACTACAATGAGATATCATCTCACACCAGTCAGAATGGCCATCATCAAAAAATCTAGAAACAATAAATGCTGGAGAGAGTGTGGGGAAAAGGGAACACTCTTGCACTGCTGGTGGGAATGGGGATTGGTACAGTCACTATGGAGAACAGTATGGAGGTTCCTTAAAAAACTACAAATAGAACTACCATATGACCCAGCAATCCCACTACTGGGCATATACCCTGAGAAAACCATAATTCAAAAAGAGTCATGTACCACAATGTTCATTGCAGCTCTATTTACAATAGCCAGGAGATGGAAGCAACCTAAGTATCCATCATGAGATGAATGGATAAAGAAGATGTGGCACATATATACAATGGAATATTACTCAGCCATAAAAAGAAACGAAACTGAGCTATTTGTAATGAGGTGGATAGACCTAGAGTCTGTCATACAGAGTGAAGTAAGTCAGAAAGAGAAAGACAAATACCGTATGCTAACACATGTATATGGAATTTAAGAAAAAAAAATGTCATGAAGAACCTTGAGGTAAGACAGGAATAAAGACACAGACCTACTAGAGAACAGACTTGAGGATATGGGGAGGGGGAAGGGTAAGCTGTGACAAAGCGAGAGAGAGGCATGGACATGTACACACTAACAAACGTAAGGTAGATAGCTAGTGGGAAGCAGCTGCATAGCACAGGGAGATCAGCTCGGTGCTTTGTGACCACCTAGAGGGGTGGGATAGGGAGGGTGGGAGGGAGGGAGACGCAAGAGGGAAGAGATATGGGAACATATGTATATGTATAACGGATTCACTTTGTTATAAAGCAGAAACCTACACACCATTGTAAAGCAATTATACTCCAATAAAGATGTTAAAAAAATATTTCATTCACTTTCTTCTTGTTGGTTTGGTTTCTGACGAGAAGTTGGCTGTAATTTTTAATTCTTGTTCTTCTGTATATAAAGTATTTTTCTCCTCTGATTTTTTTTCAAAATTTTACCTTGCTTTTGATTTTCTACAGTTGGAATATGATATGTATAGGCATTTTAAAATATTTTTTGTTTATTTTGTAAAAAAAAAAAACCTTTTTGATTTAAAATAATTTTAGGCTTATAGAAAAGAAAAATAGCACTGAGTTCCTGTATACCTTTCACAACCAGTTTCTTACATAATCACCATACTATTACGACCACCATTATAACAACATTAATGCCATACTATAACTCACGTACAGATCTTATTTGACTTTCTCCAGTCTCCCCCCTTAACGTCCTTTTCTTTTCTGGTTCAGAAATCAATTCTGGATCCCACAGTGCATTCAGTTGTCATGTCTCCTCGTCTCCTCCAAAATTTGACAATCCAGTCGGTCTCCGACAAGTCTTTGTTTTTTATGAGACTGACACTGACAATTTTGAAGAGTACTGGTCACTTATTTTGTAAGATGCCCTCAATCTGATTTCTCTGACGTTTTCTAATGATTGGATTGAGGAAATACATTTTGAGCAAAACTGTCTCTGAAGCGATGTGCCTTTGTTAGTGCCTCTCACCAGTGGTGTGTGGTGTCAGCGTGTGCTACTACTGGTGACAGTAACCTTGATCACCTGGTTAAGATGCTGTCACGTTTCTTTATACTAGTTATTATGCCTTTCTTTATAATTGTCTGGTGGGGAAATACTTTGCGGTTACGCAGATACACGCTTTTCTCATTTTACTTGTACCCACTAATTTTAGCAGCCATTGATGGTTCTTGCCTGCAACAATTATTACCAAGGTGTTTGCCAAATGGAGATTTTCCATTCCCCTAATTACTTCTTAATTTACAACTGGAATTACACTGTAAGGAGGAGCTTTCCCTCCTCCCCCATGTATTAAGTATTTATATCAATATGGATGAATGGGTATTTTATTTTATAGATTATAATCCAATACTATCATCATTATTTTGCTGCCAAAACTGTTCCAGATTTGGCCATGGGGAGCTCCTTCAAGGTAGCTCTTGTGTCCTTTGATATGCCTTCATAAACTTTTTAGCACTTTCTTACTTATGTTCCAGGCTTATCTCATATTTCCCCCCCGCTCAGTTCTAGAATCAGTCATTTATGCAAGGAGCCTGGGTACAGTCATTCTACAGGAGATGGTATGTGAATCCCAGATCTGCGCACTAGATACACTCACTGCTACTGGCTCTCATTGCTTCCATGCCTTCTCAGCAGACAGAGCTGGGAGATACATATATGTACCCTAACACCTGCATATACCCATGTATAATTTTGTATTTATCTTTATAGACATAAAGAACCATGAGTTCACTCTGGTACCTCTGATTCCAATCGGACACCACAGCGTTTATTCTAGCCTCCTTTCTTCCCCTTGTTTGTAACTTCTTTCTGACAGTGAGAAATCTGGGTCTCATCATCCTCAACAAACTTCTTTGTTCAATTCCAGTGTACACTTTACGTATAAATAGTTTCAAAATAATGCATACCTCTGTGAGTAGCATTTTTATTAACTAGAGGGAAAACAGGGACTGGGGGCGGGGAAGTGTGACACTTGTCTGAGTGTATCTTTCTGCACAGTACACCTTTACAGCCACGACAATGTCCCTGTTCCCCGCTCCACCCCCCCAAAATAAATCACTCAGCAGACAGAATAAAAATTGAAATACAAACATCAACAAAGGAACCTAACTGTATTATAAATGAATGACATCACACACTGAAGGGGGTGGGGAAGACAAGAAAGAACCTAAGTAACTTGGAAAGCAGTACTTGGAACAGGCCCAGGAGAGCTGATGACAAAGGAGCTGCACACACTGCTCTCCAGGCAGCTCCTGTGTTTGGCTGGGATTTGCAGGAGGGCAGAGGGCACGGCTGAGGCTCACACTGTGGGCACAGCCCAGGTTCCTCCGCCAGGGCTGTCTCTTAACACTCAGGTATTTAGAGGCACTTAAATACTACGGTTGCATATTAGCGCAAATGGAGTGGGATCCCCTTATAAGCAGAGCTGAAAAGTACCTCCGTGGTCGTCTGGCCCAGTCTTTTCATTTTACAGACGCAAAAGAGGCGCTCAAGAGGCACAGAGTACGGTGACGACGCGGAGCCGCGGGGCAGCTTTGTCCACATCACACACCATCCTTGGCTGAAAAGTTTCCAAAGAGTAGGTCAGGCTGAATCTTGAGACATGAGGATGATTTGGCTCGATAATGAGTTATATAGTGATTGATGCACTGTTTGCACAGATTACTTATTTTATTACAACTTGTATTCAAGAAAGCCTTATTGCTATGGACTACAAGATCAGAATTTTAGACGTTTTTATTTTAGAGAAGTTTTCACTGACTTGGCATTTTTGTAAACACGTACATTTCTACAGAGTTTAAAAAACTTCAAGCAGAAAAATGGTTAAGTCGCTATTACTTGGGATCACTTTTTAAACTCAGCAATTTTAAAGCATTAAGAAATAGCCAATCTATTAAACAATATTTTATACTATTGGATTAGTTTCATATACTTTTTAAAAGCTAAAAAAATGAGGGGCCTATAAAACAGGTGTCTCAGAAGTTAAGAGTGTGTACATTTAAGAACGTTTAACTGACACAAGCAGGAGACTTTTTGTCTGAACCACAAGAAACTCTTGTCAGATAAGTACGACATGTTGGAACACTGCCAGGTTACACTGTCTTCCCTACCAAAAAAATGTCAAGTTTATAGTATTTTAAAACAACAGGGCTTAAAGAATCTAGAAATTTCATTTTTAGAAGTGAACATGTCCTGGTTAATTTAGTATCTACGATGAAACTATTGCGTCTTCTCTATAATCTAAGAATTTGAGATTTCACTCCCAGATAAGAGATTTTTAAAGGCGCTTACTGCATAATTAACATCTCGATAGCATATATTTTCCAATATATTTAGACCCTTGATTTGCACTCTGCTGCAGCTGTGTATCAGTTTCATGTGCTGGTCTCTGGCACAGCTAAATGTCACTGACTGCTTTCTTCTTTACTGTTCCCCCTTTTTCTTAAAAGTCTTTAAAGTAACAATTGGCGTAGATGGTGTGGCTCCTGTGGCTTTCCTTCCTTGTGTTTGTTGTTTGTTGTGTCACACTGGGTAGTAGTTTATTAACAGGACGCACCAAAAAAGGAAAGAACACAGACCAGCAGTGGAGCTGGGCCTCCTGAGAGAAACGGTGACCAGGCAGGGGGACTGTCTGCCTCTGGGAGCGAGCTCCACTGGCCGTAACTCAAGTGTTCTGCTTCTGCTCCAGGATCAGGCTGGTTTGGTCAACCAGGTCCAGTTCGACAGATAATTTTTCAAATTCAGCCACAAGGACCGCCTTGAGGAGCCATAAAACAGTTCAAGGGTAGAAGTGCTCTGGACCCGAGGCCTCATTACATGAACTTGCATTTGAAGGAATGATTAAGGGCCACAATGGTAGCCAACTGAATAAACCAGTAACCGTTACTAACCTGGACAGTCATGAAGTTAAATTAACTTATTTATTCTGAACCAATATTCCAGCACGAAGTCTTGGTGGCCTTGCACTGCTGGGCAGTGTTGCAAACCTGCTGTGCCCTTTTCACAGATGAAATCCTAAACTCCAGCAGTGGGAAGGGGGGTATCTTTAAGCGGTGGAAGGCCAGAGTTACCCAGACCTGAGCTTTTCAGTGGCTGATACTGATTCTTCACTTTGGTCAAAACTATTTGTCAAAAGAACGGTTTTATGTTTATTGGTTTGTTCTACTTGGTCAGGCAAGATTGTTTTGAACATGGTGTGACACACATAAGCCTTTATTTAGTTATTTAATTAGCTAAGGTAAAGCCTAGAAATTAGCCCTTTATGTTGGTTTAGAAATATAGTTTATTTATGAAAGGAATGTATCTCCAAATTGAGGGTTTTTTCTTCAGAGGAGTTTTAAGTAGTTTTCAGTGTCTCTTTAACATATGTTCTCTAAACAATGCATGTTGAACAATCATGGTTCAAATGAAAATAGTTATGTTCAGGTAGGAATTAATGTGTAATTCTCAATACCCTATGACTTGAGTATCAAATTTACCATAAGATTTGGTCAAACAGAACTTGAGGTAGCTTGTACACAATACAAATTAGAAAGTATTGATATGTACTCTGTCGCATTAGTTTTTCCTACCCACACTCATGTTGTTTGCTTTGTCATCACACGTAATTGGAAAATCCAGAAGAGGATATTCTGCTGCATGTAGTCATACGTTCACTCTTGCCATTGCGCTTTCTTCCTTCCTGATGTCCCAAGATTTCTCTTCTATCACTTCCTTTCTGTTCAGAGAGCTGCTTTTAGCCCTTCACTTAGCGTAAGTGTGCTGGGGACAAACGCTCTTCGTGTTTCTTCATTTGAAAGTGTCCTGACTTCTTCCGCATCCTTGAAGGATCTCTTTTCAGGATACAGAGCTCCAGGCCGACGATTCTTCTCTTCAGCAGCTGAGGTGCCCGTTTCTGGCTGGCTCCATGGTCTCCTATGAGCAGTCTCTGTCGCTTAAACTGTTTTCCCCTAAAGGTAAAGGCGTCTCCTCTCTCTGCCTTCAGGATTCTTTCTTTGGCTTTAGTTTTCTGGAGTTAGCCTATGATGCATCTTGGCCTGGGTTTCTTTGGATTTATCCTGTTTGGGGTGTGGGTGCGTGTCTTTTGCCACATTTTGGAAAATTTCAGCCATTAATTCTCTGAATACTTTTTCAGGCCCTTCCTCGTACTTCTCTCCTGGAATTCTGATGACAGGCACAGCAGATCCAAAGGAGTTGCTTAGGCTCTGTTCTTTTTGCAGTCTGTCTCCTTCTGTCGTTCACGCTGGACGACTCTCCTGTTCCAGCCGCAACCTCGCTGATTCTCCTCCCATCCTTCCACGCGGCTACAGAGTCTGCGTGCTGAGGTTCTGAGTTTCAGTTACTGTATTTTTCGGTTCTAAACTTTCCGCCTGGTGCTCCCTCGTATTTTCTGTTTCTTTGTGAAGACTATCTTTTAGCTTGAAGCATGCTCACAATTGGGAGTTGAAGCACTTTTATCACGTGACCGCCCACGTCAGATAATTCTAGCATCTTTGTCACCTCAGTGCTGGTGTCTGTTGATTGTCTTTTCTACTTCAGTTGAAACTTTCCTGGCTCTCAGTGTGACAAATGAGTTTTGAATGACACCTAGATATTCAGCCATTCTATACGGAGACGGAGACCCGGGATCTCCCGTGGGGAGGCGGGCACGCTCCCATCCTGGGCCGTGGCGGGGGAGGTGCGGGCTCCTCCCTCAGCCTCTGTTCTGCACCTGGGGAGAAGCGCTGCTCTTTACGGCTGAGTGGGTGGGGTCCAGGCCCCGGCCAGGCTCTCCTGATCCCACTCGGGCTGAGAAGGGCGAGGCGCCTCATCACCGCGCTCCGCTCCACGTGGCTTCCGCTGGCCCTGCGGGCGGGGGTGGACGCCTTCAGTCTGCACCAGGCTTCCCAGCACGAGCGGGTGGGATGCCTGTCACCACTGCGGGCAGTGGGATGGAAGGCCAGGCTCCCGCGTAGTTTCCACGGTGTTTCCATGGTCACTGCTGCTGAGTGGGGACCCAAGTCCCAGCTCCCTACTTGGTCTCTGACATCACCATGGGGGAGGTTCCTTTCAGCGAGTGTGGAAGGCTGGGCTCCCCACTAGCCTCTGCTGGTGAGGGTGGGCAGTGGGGCTGCCGTCTGCCCGTGGCTGAACTAGAGCAGGTAGTGTCCACAAGCCGCCTGCTTACCAGGTGTTGAGGTTCTGATCCACAAGGGACACATGGCTGAGAGAAAGCCCAGGGGACTCACTGCTGGGTTGTTCCTCAGGACCTGAGGCAACGAGCCTGCCTTCTTCCCTCCACCTACCTTCCAGAGTCTTCTTGTTTACACGTAGTATCCACAGGTTTTGGCTGTACTTAGCAGAAGAAACAGGGAAAAGTATATCTATTCCACCTTACCAGAAGAAGTCTCTATAGTTCCTACTTCCTAGATGCCTTATACGTGGGCCAGCCAAGAAAACTCCTTAACCTCTATTCATATTTTATATAAGAAAAGTTTAAGGAAAGAAAGAAAGCAAAGTGCCACCCAGATGGAGCTTCCAGGTTGCTCAGATTTCAAAAGTAAATTTTACAAAGAGCAGAAAGAATGTCACATAACCAAGGATGAATACAGGAGTTTAGGCAACATAAGGTCCAAATAGTGTCGGGAAGATAAAAAATGAAGAAGAACTAAAGCTCTCAAAATGTTAAGGAAAGCAAGGAAGGGAAAAACATTTTCTTGAAACTGATGGTATAACTGATGAAGATTAAAAATAAAAGAAGGAGAACGTCTTACGTCTTAACTCATTCACTCACTTGCAGGAGATTTCTTAAGCATCTAATACGTATTAGGCGTTAGTGGTCACAGAGAGAGATCAATATGATACAGTGTGTGGCCTCAGGAGTGTTTGGTGGAACAGAGTGATCAGTCAGTCACAGCACGATGTGGGAGAGTGACAGACAGACGCAGCTTTGCTGACACTTACTGTGTCTGCGGGGGTCAGACAATGGGTCACAGAGGAGGAGACAGACAGGACAGAAGGACGCCCAGGAGAGGGGACAGGATACGGAAGCTTAGAGGAACGGGTTGGACACAGGGCGTGGTACCACTCCAAGCCTGGGAAGACGTGGTGGAGCTGGGCCGTACCGGCCCTGGTCTGTCATGTTGCAGAGTCTGGATTCAAATCCCACAGGCAGCCAGGAACTAAAAGAATTAGTTTTGATCTTCTCTTCCAGAAAGTATGAAGTTCAAGAAGCAAAAGAGAATCAAACTCACGATAGATACGTCACTGTACGGGAACACCTGGTCTCCTGGCTCATACAAAATTATCTTCAGAAAATATAGAAGACTTTGAAGATAAATCACTGACCTGATCACTGGTTATGATCTGTGAGTAACAGTGGAGATTAGGAGATATGGACAAAGTCATTCAATTTGCATAGTCTACCTTTGACTTTCTTTTGTAAACTACAGATCAGAGATATTTAACTTCCATCCTGAGAATGTTTTCTAGAATAGATTATAAAGGTACTATGTTGTCTGCACTTAAGAAGAAAAAGAAAACATTGACCACTAGCATTCGGGATGGGTTCAAAGAAAAAAAGTCATATAAGCTGGCCTCATATCCATTTTTTAAAGTACTACTAGGAGGCATGATCTCATATGATATTTATTTTTGAAGACATGGATGGATTAAAAAATGGTTGAATAAATTTATTTAAAAAGTGGTGGTTTAGAGAGTGATGACAACAGGAGAAGCTAGTGCCACTAGGTGTGTCGCTGGCCCTACTCATCACACTTCTGGACGACAGAGGGAAATGGACAGGACAAAAGACAGAATCAGACTCAAAAACAGATACAAGTGGGACTGGTTCCAACAAGATTACGAGTAATAAATGTGTCATAATCAGCTCCCTCCAAACCTAACTGTAAAATGGAAGAATCCATGGGATCATCTTAAACCCCTCTTCCTCTCACAATCCTGATATCATCCATCAATAAACCCTAGTGACTCTACTTTCGAAGTATAACCAGAATTTGGTACCCCTCACCACCTTTACTTCTACTGTCCTGATTCAAGTCACTGCCCTGGAGTACTGTAATAACTCTGTGCCGGTCTTTGTGTCCCTACCCTTGACCTCTAGGGTTTATTCTCAATACAGCAGCCAGAGTGCTCCTTGTGAAATGAAAATCAAACCACACCACGCCTCCATTCAAAGTCTTCTAATGTCTCCTCATTTTAACAAGAGTACGAGTGTGTCCAGTAGCTTCTAAGACCTCTCAGTGCTCTGGCATCTCACTGCCTCTCCGGCTTCATGTCTGCGGATCCCTCCCTCCCTCCCTCCCTCTGCCCACGAGCCTGCTGGCCAGGCTCCTCAGACGCCAGGTTAAAAATCACAGTGATTCCGGGACACAGACACACTACTAAATGTAAAATAGATAACTAATAAGGACCTGCTGTGTAGCACAGGGGACTGGGGGACTCTACTCAATACTCCATAATGGCCTATATGGGAAAAGAATTTAAAGAAAAAAAAGAATGGACGTATGTAGATGTATAACTGATTCACTTTGCTGCACGCCCGAAAGTAACGCAACATTGTAAATCAACTATACTCGAATAAAAAAAGACTTTACCACGTTATTCTCTGAAAAATCCCACACCCTCAGTCTAATTATGGAAAAATATCAAGACAAACCCAAATTGAAGGATGTTCTGCAAGTACCTGACCAGTACTCCTCAAACTGTCAGGTCACGAGAAACAAGGAAAGATGAGAAACCGTCACAGACCAGAGGAGACTAAGGAGACCAAACCAAATGCAATGTGTGCCCTGGACTGGACCCTGGAACAGGAGGACATGAGTGGGAAAACCCGTGAGATCCAAATAAAGTCTGGAGTGTAGGTAAAAAAAGATGGAGTCTTCTGACCCATGGACATGATACCCTGCTCCATGCGCTGAGGTACTTGCTAATGCCTCTGATAAGGGCGTATAATTTGTTCGTGTGCTCTTCCACATCTATTTTCATTTTTTAACTCTTGCTGACGTATAAGGATGACTTTAAATTCAGTGTATCATTTGTAGTCAGCACATTTGTCAAATTCTCTTACTAGTACTAATAATTTATCTGTAGATTCTTTTTTATATACACAGTTGTATTATCTGTAGATAGTGAGAGGTGTTCTTTCCTTCTTAACTGCTATCTTTCTGTGTCTGTTCTGTCTTACTGTGCTGGCAGCACCTCCAGAAGAAGGCTGAGGAGAGCGGTAAATGTCCTCATCACCAAGGAAATGTTCTCATCATTCTGTCATTAAGCATGATGTCTGTGATAGATTTTACATAGACATACTTCCTTCGATCAAGGAAGTACCTAATTCATTAGTTTTTATTATATCCATTCACAGGTACTGAGTTTTAATAAACACTTTTTTTCTGTGTCCGTTGAAGTGAATTTCGAGTGTTCTCTTTAAGTCTGGGTTAAAGTGGTATTTTTAAATTTTTATTTTTGTAAAGATGTTTTTTTGATGTGGACCATTTTTAAAGTCTTTATTGAGTTTGTTACAATATTGCTTCTGTTTTATATTTTTTGGTTTTTTGGCCACAAGGCATGTAGGATCTTAGCTCCCTGACCAGGGATGGAACCTGCACCCCCTGCATTGGAAGGTAAGTCTTAACCACTGGACCACCAGGGAAGTCCCTAAACTGTTTTAAATGTTACTCTGACCTTGCATTTCATACACGTACATGCATGTGTACTGTATCGCTAATATCTTGTTTGGGATTTCTGTGTCTGTGTTCTGAGCAAGTCTGTAACTTTCCTTTCTTATGGTTATCTGGTTTGGTATCAAGATTAGCCTCATTTAAAGAGTTGGGGAATCTTCTCTCTTACACTAGTCTTTGGAAGCACTGTCTAAAATTCTAATTATTATCTCCTTGAATGTTTAGAAGAATTTACCAGTGATGTCATTTGGGCCAGTTTCCTTTGTAGAGGAGGAAAAAATTTCTATATATATATATATACATACGTACACATATCAAATTATCATGTAGAAAAATTTACTGTTTTTTCTTTTGGTGTACAGTTCTATGAACTTTAACACATGTAGATTCATGTGACCGCCACCACAAACAGGACGCGGAACAGTCCCGTTATCCCCGACACCCCCTGGTGCTGTCTATCCCTTCATGGCCACACTTTCCCTTCAGCCCTGGGCAACTACTGATTTGTTACCCAGCATCCAGTCTGTCTTTTTGAAAATGTAAGGTACGTGGACCCAAACAGTATACAACCTTTTGAGACTGGCTTCTTTCATTTAGCATAAGGCCTTGGAGATTCATCCAAGTTGTTGCTTGGACCAGTAGCCTGTCCCTTTTCATCACTGAGCAGTATTCCATTTCATGGATGTACTACAGTTTCCTTACACTTTCACCTGTTGAAGGACAATGGGTTGCTTCCAATTTTTGGAACTTATGAATAGAGCTTCTAACATCAGTGTACAAGTTTTCCTAGGGAAAATACCCAGGAGTGGGATTGCTGGGTCATGTGCTAAGTGTATACTTAACTTTATAATAAACTGCCAAGCTGCCTCCCCGGGTGGCACAGCATTTGCAATCCTACGAGTCTCAGCTGCTCCATATCTTCACCACTCCTTTGTGGTGAGGTTATAGAACTATTCCTGTTTTCCAATTCTTCCTGAGCCAGTTTTGGCTAAGAATTTCTAATATCCTGTCCCACTGTAAACTACATTTCCCCTGTAAACTTGTTAATGTCTGTAGTATCTGTAGTTATGTCCACTCTCTTTCATTCTTGACTTTAGCTATTTATATTTTATTTTTTCCTTGATCAATCTCATCAAAGGTTTGTAAATATTAATGTTTTTGAAGAATAAAGTTTTGTTTATGTTGATTTTTTGTACTGTACGTTTATTTTTTTTCAAAAAAAAATTTTTTTTGACGTGGACCATTTTTAAAGTCTTTATTGAATTTGTTACAATATTGCTTCTGTTTCATGCTTTGGATTTTTGGCCGCAAGGCATGTGGGATCCTTAGCTCCCCGAACCAGGGATCGAACCTGCACCCCCGGCATTGGAAAGCAAACTCTTAACCACTGAACTGCCAGGGAAGTCCCCTGTAGGTTTATTTTCAATTTTATATTACAGTTGATCCTTGAACAACATAGGTTTGAACTGCACAGGTCCACTTACACGCTGACATTTTTCAGTAGTAAATACTACAATACTAAGCTATTTGCAGTGGACTGAATCCATGGATGAGGAACTGCACGAACGGGGGGGACCTGCATGCACTGAGGGACTGCAGGCATGGGGGGACAGTACACATGGCGGGGACCACACACGTGGTTGGGGGAGAACTGCAAGCACGGAGGGCTGACTAGGCTGCAAGGAGGGTCGGCACCCTGACCCTCACATTGTTCAAGAGTTAACTGTACTTACTTTGTTTTCTTTTCTTTTACTTTCAAACAACTCAGTTTGCTGTTCTTTTTCTAAGTTCTTAAGATAGATGCTTATTAGTTCATTAACTTTTAGCCAGAAACTTTCCTAAAATATGTACTTAAAGCCCGAATTTTCCTCTAGAAACTGCTTTAACCACATCCTACAAATTCTGATACAGAATATTTTTACCATTCAGTTCAAAATATTTCCTCATTTTCATTATGATCTCTTTATTGATCCATGAACATACATTCAGAAGTGTATTCCTTAAAACTCCCAAACATAATATTCTATGTATCTTATTTCATAGCTTAATTGTATTGTGTTCAAGGAACATGCTCTGTATGATTTTATCCTTTGAAATTTGTTGAGATTTGCTTTATGACCCCATATATGTTCAATTTTTACAAATATTCCAAATAGCTTGAAAAAATACTTATTTTGCAATTACTAAGTACACTGTCCGTATATCTTTTCAAATCTTCCATATCCTCATTGGTTTTGTGTGATTATTCCATCAATGACTAACCAAGGTATGTTAAATCCTCAGCAATGACTGTATATTTGTCTTTTTCTCTTTGTAGATTGTCTATTTTTTCTTCATATATTTTTGAGGCCTCGTTATTAGGTACAAACACATTTAAAATAATATCTGATCAGTGAATTTAATCTTTCACCACTATAAAATGATCCTGTTATCCATAATAATGCTTTTAACCTTCAAGTCAACATCATCTGAAATAAATTTAGCTACACCCGTTTTTTTGGTGAGTATTTTCATGGGAAATACTTTTTTTTTTTTTTTGCCGTACGTGGGCCTCTCACTGTTGTGGCCTCTCCCGTTGCGGAGAACAGGCTCTGGACGCGCAGGCTCAGCGGCCATGGCTCATGGGCCCAGCCGCTCCGCGGCATGTGGGATCCTCCCGGACCGGGGCACGAACCTGTGTCCCCTGCATCGGCAGGCGGACTCTCAACCACTGCGCCACGAGGGAAGCCCGGGAAATACTATTTGTTTATCTATCTTTACCATGTACTTGTCATTTTCTCTGTTCTTCTTACACCTCAGACCTCTAACAAGGATTTCTCTTTTCACGCCTAAATAAGGGTCTACTGAGAACACATTTTCTGTTTTCATTGCCTGAAAGTTGTCTGAAATCATCACCTCCTTTCTTAAAAGATATCTTGTGAAGTACAGAATTCTGTATTGGCGGGCTTCTTTTCACTATGTCTGGCTTCCACTGTTTTTACAGAGAATTCAGCTGTCAGTCCAACTGCCACCCTCTCAAACATAATCTGAATTTGGGGGGTTTACTTTTAAGAGTTTTATTTTTGTCTTGGATAATCTGTAATTTCACCATAATGTGACTGGGGATAGATTTATTTATCCTTCTTGAGATCCACTGAACTTCTTGAATCTGTGGTCTGGTGTCCTTCATCAAGACTGAAGAAAATCTAAGCCATTATCTCTTCAAATACTGCTGCTTCCCTGTTCTCTCTTCTCCTAGAATTAAGAGTAGAAGAAACTTCTATTCTATCCTTCATGTCTCTTATCAGGATTTTTCTATCTGTCTCTCTGAGTTACATTTAGCATAAATTTCCCCCTATATTCCAATTCATTAATTCTTTCTTCAGCTCTGTTTACTTTAATGTTAAACCTATCCTTTGAATTTGAATTTCTATTATTCTATTCTTTTAATTTTTAGAAGTTATATTTGGTTCTTAAAATCTGTTGATTCTACTGTATTTTATTCTACCACAGCAGGTAATTTCAAGTTTGCATGTGTTTCCTTTAAACATGACAGTCATTTTATAATCTGTATCAGATAGTTAAAGTCCTTATGGGTCAGTTTCTGCTTCCTTTTGTTTCTGGTAGCTCTCACTCACATTGCTGTCTTCTTGCTGAATTATCTGGGAAACTTCTACAGTGCTACGATGAAGGTATGCTCCTCCAAAGGATCTGGCTTTGCTTCTGCCTGGTGTCTATGGGTAGGGCAGCAGGTCCACTTTGGACTCAATTATGGCTTGAACTTTATCAGGCTGCCCAGTGATGTGAATCTGAGCTATAAATCAATGCATGACAGCTTGTGGTTACTGTTTCTCAGAGACAATCCTCCATTCCCCCAATCCCTAGTCAAGGCAATTTTGTTTGCTAACTCCTGAGGATGGTAGGGGTGGTAGAGGGTTTGCTTTTAGTTCATCATAGTCAGGATGTAGTCCATACTAGGGGAGGATCTGCTACTAACTCTTTGGTGGTCCAAGGCTTTGTTTCTTCTCAGAGGCCTGAAAACCACATCTTAGGTTACCCTTGTGAGGCAAATGTCCTCGAGGCCAAAGAGTCTTCTATGCTGTGCTCTGCTGACCTCTATGGCTTCCTGTATCCACTTAGATATGTAATCTGTTAATGTCTTACTATCTAGTTAGCTCTTTAAATCTTTCAAGAAGATTTCTTTCTTTATTTAAAAATTTAATATCATTAGTTATTTTCAGTGAGAACACTGGTCCAAATAATCTATCCGAATGTATTTTCAGAAACAGAACCTCTTCATTGATTTTTTTCATCTTTCTTTTTACCTCTATCTCATTCTCTTGATCTCCCCCTTTTCCAGACAAATCATTTCCTTCTTGCTTCTGTATTAAGACTTCATATCAATGACACCAATGGATCAGTTCTGGCTACCAACAGTAAATACTTAAGCAACAGCTGCTCCCCCAATTTCTGAGCTCAGTATTACAATTTAACAGGTTATCAGCCCTGCTGTTAACCAACCGTGATAATGAATAAGCAAGTTAACTTCTCTGGGTTCTACTTTCCAGAAACCTGGGAGTCATGTCAGCCTTTCTTTCTCAATTACACAGAATTACATGGAATCAACCAAATTTAATATATTTTACCCCTACATTTCTGTCAACTCTCTCCCTTTTATTCCCATCCCAAGGCCCACTTCTTTAGTTCCAAAACTCTCATCACTGCCTGAACTATTAAGCCTCTTTACTGGGGACACTACCTCCTGCCTCTAGACACCCCTGTTCCCAGGATTCTTTTTCCATATTGCTACCAGGCTTATTTCTAAAGTACGTATCAGTGCTGTTATTCTCATAGCTTCCAGGATAAAGTTCAAATTCCTTGACTTAGCACATGATGCCCTTCATAGTGTTTCCCTTGTTTACTTCTCTGAGCTCATTTTCTGCCAACCCCATTTGTTCAAATCTTTGTGGTTCCACGTATGTCGCGCCTTCTGCTGCAAAAGCACCTCCTGTGCCTCTCCTCTGCCTGCTGAACCTCTGCTGGTCCTTTGTGACTCAAGCCCAGCACTGTTTCACTCGGAAATCCTTCTAGGACTTCTCCTCTCTCAGGTGTAGGTGTTCCTTCCTCGTGTTTCCACATAACTCTTAAATTTACGCCTACATCGAACTATAATGACTTTGTGACTTACTTCCCTCTCCCACATTAAACTGTAAGCACTTTTCACACAGAGACAGTCTTACTCCAGTTTGCAACCCCATTCCTGCAGAGCTGCTGAATGGACAGATGAGTAACGCCATAAAACAAGGGGCTGATTACGTGATTCCAGAGGTCCTCTGTTAGCTATAAAATTTCTTAACTCCTGTCACCCTGTGCCTACTCTTTGGACTCTTATCTCAGCTTCCACATTTGGTTACCCAGATTCTTGGGCCTGCATACCTGACCCATTTCCCCTGACTGTCTAGCCTGAGTTTTGATATCCTGTTGAGATGACTTCCCTGAATTTGAATCTTGCTGGGCAGCTTCTCTTTGCCTGACCTTGAACTTGGTCCCTTCACCTGCTCCTCTCTGCCTCGGTTGATGCCCCGGGCCTGACCCCCGATCCCTCTAATTCACAACAGCTGCCTCGTCCACATCCTTCTCTCTTTATCCCACTGTTGCTTAAATTCTCACGAGACAGGCTAAATAGTTTATTGGGAAAAGCAGAAAGGAGACATTCTAGAGCTGGAAGAAAAAGCACCTTCATCTGACAGATGGGGAGGAAGGTTAGACACAATGCTCGCTCACTGCAAGGGCACTAGTGGGGGCTCCTTGCTTTCACAGCTCCTTCCACTCAACCATGCTTTACTTTTGTAAAGGGTTCACTCGGGGAGAAATTTAAAGCAAGTGAAAGAACCATGAGAGAGAGACAGAGAGAGGGAGGGAGGGAGAGAGAGAGGGAGGGAGAGAGAGGGAGGGAGGGAGAGGGAGGGATGGAGAGGGAGGGAGGGAGGGAGGGAGAGAGAGACAGAGAGACAGAGAGAGAGAGACAGAGAGAGAGAGACAGAGAGAGAGAAAAGGGAGAGGGAGGGAGGGAGGGAGGTGCTTACAGACGCTAACAATACCCCGTGACTCACCTGCATCGGGGATTTCTGCACACTGAATGCCTTATAATGTCACGAAACCAAAATACACTTTGTCGGTTTGTAAGCGGATTCTTCGTTTGAGGTCACAGTATGAAATTAAAGGTAGGTTCAATTACGCCAACAGTATAGGGGAAGCTTGATTCTGGTTTTTAAAAAACTACCAAAATTCAATATATTATATGGATCAATATATTACATGCAAGTTATGGTCAAAATAACTTTCATCTCTCCTAATAAAATAGCAATGCATCATCAAGTTTAACACAATGAAGGTATTTTCAAATTGTCAATTAGGCCCATGCATTTCCTATTAATCCCACACTGACTTTAGAATGTACTTTTTGGTAAGTAGAAGGAGACGTTCTACTGATTAACAGCAAATAAATTACAGTTCATTTCAAACTTTTCATCCAATTTATCGTTTCAGTTAATATATTTTTTTAAAAGAAGACGGGAGAGATATGGAACATATGTATAACTGATTCACTTTGTTATGAAGCAGAAACTAACACACCACTGTAAAGCAATTCTACTCCAATAAAGATGTTAAAAAAAAAAATCCAGAGAATAGAACATTACCAGAAAAACTAAACTCACCATCGTCTTCCCAGCAGCTCTTCACGTTCCCTTCCCTTGCGCTGCTCCCAGGTAGCACTGCCTGGTCTGTCGGCAGGCCATCTTCTGGGGCGCCACCTTCACAATCTGCTGCATCCGTGATACTTTCTTCTTCCACAATGTGGAGTTTGTCTTCATCGTCTGAATCTGAATTTGTTTCTACCACAGTATTATAGTTTGTAACTGTAATACAAACAAGAAACAAATAATCAAAACCAATTAGTACAAAAGCTGGTTTTCACACCTTAGTACAAAGAAATTTTAAGAAGTACTTAAAACATTGGTGTTCAGTAATAGTTTTAGACTGTAAAATGTAAGCAGCTAATTTCTTTGATAACATGCACGCACACAGCACTTCCTAGATACCAGGTGGACAAAAAGGCAAGTAATAGTAGCCACGCTTATTAAATGCTTAGCTATGCGCACGGGCGTTTTACGGAGAGTAACTCGCCAATTCTTCCAAAAACCTTTTAGCAGTCCCATGACCACAGGATCTACCTACCGCCTACTGCTTATATCCCTGTTCTACAGAAGCGGAAACCGAGGCACAGGGAAGGTAAGTATCTTGTCCAAGACCACACATCTAGGAAGTGTGTGGCAGGGTGGGGATTTGAACCCTAGGAGTCTGGTTCCATATTCTGTGTTCTTAACCACTACATCAAACATCTTCTCCAATCGTAATGAGTTTATATGACATGACGCTGCTTATGTAGAACAAGGGCTTCAAATCTTTAAAGCATTGCAATTTAAGAAAAGAGTTCATCTCTCCTAATAAAATAGAAATGCATCATCAAGTTTAACACAATGAAGGTATTTTCAAATTGTCAGTTAGGCCCATGCATTTCCTATTAATTCCACACTGACTTTAGAAAGAATCAACCAATTTAACCAAATTTCCACATAATTAAGACATGATTTAAGTAATGTTTATACGTAAGTCCATCATTCTGAAGGAAAAAAGACCATGACATTTAGTTTTCAAACGGGCACCCTTTCCACATTTTTAATGAGCTTCAATAAACTTTAACACACCAGCATTATAAAGACATATAATAATTCTGAATAACTACAGCTCACAGAACCAAAACAACTTATACAGTATAGTCAGTATTTTTTCTTTAGAGTCCTTGTAGTAGTCACTCTACTGCGATAAATTATTTAGAACCTCATGGGGTATGGTCACGGGAATACCTCTTTTCAACAGTTAGCCGGGTGATTCTTACTTGCTAAGATAAGTGTGAGAGGAAGGGGGAAAAGAAAGCTTTGTTTGCGCAGCTAAGCAACGATCACTTCCAGTTATTCTTCCCATTTCTTCCTTAAATTTTCCAAGCTTTCTTGAAAGAAGATAATCACCTAAACGCTTAAAACGACGTGTGTGTGTGTGTGTGTGTGTGTGTGTGTGTGTGTGTATATATATATATACACACACACATACCCCTTCCCATACACACACACACCCCCAAGAACACAAAAGAAGAAACACAATCAAAAGCATGGATGTGTATGTCAAGGTAAGAACTTATAACCACGTCTCCAAAACTGCTCTGACAGACCCTGGGAAAAGCCCTCTGTCCAAGAGAGTACTGGAGTTGCTCTTTTGCCCACACTGGGAATTCTTCCATATCTGAAGAAAAGTGTCAAGTATTGTTGTGTCTGTAATACTTCAGTGTGAATACAGTTTCTCAGATCTTGCCCCAAGAGCAAATAGTTTTCTCTCTAGTTTCAATGTAAAAGTAATACATGTAAAAAATTCAGACAATACAAAACATGTAAAATTAGTAAAATCCCCCTCTCCCAATTTTTCCTTCCTCAACTCACTCTTACAAGGTAACAATAACAGCAAGGTTTATTAATTACTTTATGCACTAGGCAGGCATGATACTAAGCATTTTATATACCTTATCCTATTTAATTGTAACACAGACCTCACCTTATACACATACGTATCATGTATTTAATATCAATCCTATATATAAGTGTATGTGTGCATACTTAAAATACACACACATGGGATCACATTATACTGTTCTGCCACTTCGTTTTTTGCCACTTAATTACATATCCTGGAAGCTTTTCTATGTGAGCATCTGTGGAGCTTTCCCATTTTCCTCTGGATGGGTACAGAGCATTTCACTGTAACAGATAGAACCTAACCAATCACCTGTGGACAAAATTTAGTTTGTTTCCAGTGTTTAACTATTGTCAACAACATCATAATAAATTTTCTTGTAAATGTATCTTTGGACATTCCTTAAATACATCTGTCAGATACATTAGTAGGGGTGGAATTGCTGAGTCAAAGGAAAACTTATTAAGTAGATATGGAAACACGGGGAATTCCTTGCACTCCAGCCACACCAGGAGCAATGTAAATTGTGAAACTGTGTGTGTGGGTAAAGAGCGTGATTCTCAAAGGACAGTCTGCAGTTGGAAAAGGGTTTCCCACCGAACCTTTAACTGAGAGTAAGATACAGGTGTGTGTGTGTTTGAACGAGGGAAAGGGTTTCCCACCGAACCTTTAACTGAGACTAAGATACAGGTGTGTGTGTGTTTGAATGAGGAAAAGGGTTTCCCACCGAACCTTTAACTGAGAGTAAGATACAGGTGTGTGTGTTTGAATGCGGGATCTTACTGGCAAATGATGCGCAATGCTATTAGCTTTATTTTTACTGTCAAGGGCTCCTTAGTAGGAGCCTACTGAATGACTTACTAAAGTCACTGAAAGTTGGGACAGTATATGAAGGCATTTCTATGCCACAAGCTAAACTTAGAACACAGCTAGCGTTTCCTCAGGGTTAATTGATTCTGTATTCCACTAGACCTGGATGCCACGGAAGGTTCGGCTCACTGCAAAGCTCTCATCGCGCTTGGACATTCACAGACAGCTGAAATTCCTACTATTTTCTGAAGGGAGGTTTCAGTGCTTCTTCAGCGTCTTGAGTTGACCATGGGTTTATATTGGTGCTATTCTTGCCTTTTAATGAAGTATACTCCAGTTTAGTTTTATCATTATCAATTTTGTTAGCTCTAGGTTTTTTTGGTCAACCCTAGATATTTACATGCACACTTAGGAGTATTCTAGGCTTGAAAATTTTCCAAAAATTGGGCTTTAAGACATGTATGCATTATGGTTCAAATATTTACTTGCGTGCTTCATAGTTTTCATTGAGTTCTTTTTACTCTGAGCTGTTTTATTCTGTCTGAGTCAACTGTAACCTGAAGTCCTCTGAGAACACCTGTCACCGTCCAGGACTCTAGCAAAACTCCTTCCTGTCTCCCAGTGCAAGCTGCCATTGTGGTTTGGAAGATTATAAGCCAAATGACCAAAACACAGAGACGGCAATACATTTTACTATTATCTTGTGAATTTTCCTAGAGCATGTTTTGAAGAAGTGGTATAAAACTTGAAAAATCCAGAAGAGCAATACATTTTGCTGGCTAAGATGGAAAAAAGACCAATAACTATTTTCCAAGACTTCACACTGTCTTCTGCTTCAAAGTCACTTAGTGGAGAGAAAAAGTAGTGCAAATCACTTACATTAATTATCGTAACTCAGATAACAGGCAAGCCTCCCTGTGTGTCTGGATCTATCCTTTGGTGGATCTACAGAGCTAATCTCAAAAGTGCAGCCCCAGCAGTAAAAAGCAAAGAGAACAATACAGGACCTTTATAAATTCTGATAGCCAATGAGAGTGTCAGTGATCTCAACTGTGCCCATCTATCTCCGTATCTCTACACTGTTGTACCCTTTGGCTAAAAAAGTAACATCTAAAGAGAGGAATATTATTAACCATCACAGGTGATCATCACCTCTTGCTTCTGAGTTTTCATTGAAATAATAACATTTTAAGAAAGAAAAGACAAAGGAACAGAAAAGGTAAACAGCTTTTTAAAATCTTTAAATATAATTTATAATACACAATACGAATTTAAATTTCAATAAAAATAGTAACATTTTCAATGCATTCCAGAATGGGATAAGGACACGCTGACTCTCGGTGGTGATTCCTGTTCGTGCCATTTGCTACCATCAACGCCAGGTGTAACAGCGTCCCCCGCACAAGGCGGCTGGGAGGAGCTACTGACTTAGAAACGCGCTGTGCTTATTAGAGCAGCACCTCGTAGGCAGTAAAGACTGCAGAAGTGCCTGCTGTTACCATCAGCAGCAGCAACATCTCACTGAAGCTTGAAACAGTTCCTAACAAGTAGGTACTATTACAGCTTCCTTTCACAGACAAGAAAAGTAGCTGAGTAACGTGTCTGAGGTTATGTACTAAGTTGAAAAGCTGGACTCCAAACCTGGTCTGCCTGATTCCACAACCCATATACTTTTACTGCTATATACAAAGCCTGCTGACAGAAGATGGCTGCACTAATGATAAATATTTTTAAACTTGTATTTTTGTGTCTAGCCTATTCTGGGGCCCTGTAATCCCAAACTTAACAATTTGGCACTAAAAACATTTGCAAATGACTAAAGAATTTTAACCATTAGAATCTCAAAATAATATAACAAACAGTATATACCATGGGGTAATATCATCATTATAATCAATAAACTTTAAAAGACTAGCACATAGCGTATTATTTCTAGTACTGATTGCACGTAGCACCACATCAACTGTGCTAAACTCCTATGTACCTGTTTCTTAAGTAATGTACAATAATAAAAGCACTAGCTAAATTAGACGAAGACAGTTCAAGAAGAGAGCAATACAATCTCAACTTCCATCACGAAGATATCTGAAGGCTTTACAAATAGAGACCCCACCAGACACTGTCTACAGTTGCTCTGAACAGCAGGTTGGGTTCCTGCACGTTAAGCGGGAGACTAGGGGTGGGTAGGGGAGTGGGCGGTGGTCAGGTCTGACACAGGTTTTCGGTTCCTGTCCGGTGACAGTGGTGGCATGTGTCGGTTAAAGCCACAGGTAAGGCCACGTTTCGACATATTTTTGGATGTACAAAGGTGTTTTTCCTTCCAGAGGAGGGGTATTTCATGCTTAACTATGTCCCACTCATTCCTACCTAACCCCCAACACACACTCATCCGCATGGCAGAAAAGAAAGATAAAATCTCTCTTAGGAAAAGACCTAAGACTGGTCCTTAAAAACTAACAGACTCCTTCTAACAAACTCTTCCATATACATCAGTCTAACCTACTGGTATAACTTAAGAAAGACCTAGAAAAAGAGGTACACTGCAAGTCTGCTCAAGAGTATAGCTGGACTGAGGAGCAGAATATTTTACACGTGTCTGCACCAGGCTGAGAACAATGTGACTTAGGCATGAGTGCATGAAACGTGGAGAGAAAGGCGGAGACCAGCACAGGTGCTTCCATTACCCCTCGACATCACTGGGACGGAAATGGTGTCACGTCACGTATTTTTCTTGTCCTGAGCAGAGTCCCTGGCACACTCACTGCCTTCCACACGGTAGGTACAGAATTATTTGCTGAACTGAATCTGAGGCCACACTTCTTTTCTTCTCAGTGAAGTCAGTGAGTATATTTAAGTGTTACTGATAATTCAGGAAAATGAAGACAAAGCTGCAGTGACAACCATATAAAGAAACTTGTAAATTAACACATGAAATAGAAAGGAGAGGTTATTTGACAATTCATAAGGTTATAGAAAACTTCTGCAAATACTACTCCAAGAGAGAGGAGCTCACGCTGTCCATAAACACTACGCTCAGTCTACACCATCAGTATTTGTTAATCTGGCTTTTGACCTGATTTACAGATAAGATTAACTTACTATCTATATTATTTACTGCATAAAGTTATGATATAATATGCATATTTAATATAACATACAAGTAATCTAGTAAATAATGTACAATGTGTATATTATCTAATTTTATATTTAAGTCCCTTAAAAATAGGCATCACAGTGACTGTAGAGCGCTCCAAGCCCTATGAACATGTGAGGTTTTAATAAACACTAATGGTTCAGCCAATTTTGCGGGAAGTTATTTCAATTCCTCTCTAGGTAAAATCTTTCTTCACTTAGGGTATCTAATGAACAATAATCATAGACTCTTTTTACAGTTTCAAAATAATTTGAAAAACATAACTTCAGTGAAAGTCAATGATTCTGAAGTTGACCCCATGCAAAAGGGCTGGTGGTTTTCAATGCCTCCAGATACCAGCTATTAATAGACTGAAGGCTGACTTGTCTTCTCCCCTCTCTCATCACACAAAAAATACTCGGTTTCCATGGAATCCGTCTTTGGTCCTCTCTCCATCCTTACTCTGGCCCTTCCCCCATTCTCCACGGGTCCGCTGTCTATGGCCCCCAACAAGAGCCATCCCAAGTGACCTTCCCCTTGTCCTGCCGTATCAAAACTCCCACTCATCCAGGGAGCTTATTGCAGCCAGTGTTAGTACAATTCACAAAAAGGTTGGTGGAACAGTTAAACAGCAAAGTTCTCAGCAGATTAAAGTAAATTCAGTCTCACGAACAGGTGAGGAAAATATATGGACTAAAATAACTCACACTAAATTATTAATAACTAATATTTCCTTCATAGGTTAATTCTACATTTATAAAAGGATGCTTTTTAATTTATATTACTTGTTACTTCTGGAACACAGGCAGTATGACAAAATGCAAATAAAGTGTGAAAAAGAAATTAAAAATATAAACATGGAAATTATTGAGTCAAAAAGTAGAGAAGCCATATAATTGATAAATCAATCCAAAAGCCCGATCTTTGAAGTATCAGTAAAATAGACAAGTCACTAGCCCACTTAACACTAGAAAAAAATTGAGAGGCACAAATATTCGATATTAAAATGCAAATAGAAAAGTAACTCCAACTAAAAGTAATTTAAGCTACTTCCTGTATAAATATTTTGCACAAATCTAAGCAGGTAAATGTGTAAACATGGATGAAGTAACTTTTCTGGACACTGTAAATGCTTATAGCTACATCTGATAGAATTTATAAAATTATGGAAGAGAGACCAATGGTAGACAGACCATAGAATAAATTTAGGAAGCTATCAAATAGTTAACCGAAAACTGCCAGATAAGTTTTCCCAGGTGAACTTCAGATCTTCAAAGGACTGATAATTCTGTTGCCTTTTAAAAAGAGGAAAATGCAAAGAGTCCAAATTCTTTCTATGAAGCCGCATAGTAACAGTCAACTAGAATCTGAGAAACAGGGACTCCCCTGGTGGCACAGTGGTTAAGACTCCGCCTGCCAATGCAGGGGACACGGGTTCGAGCCCTGGTTCGGGAAGATCCCACATGCCGCGGAGCAACCAAGCCCTGTGCCACAACTACTGAACCTGAGCTCTAGAGCCCATGAGCCACAACTACTGAGCCCATGTGCCACAACTACTGAACCTGAGCTCTAGAGCCCGTGAACCACAACTACTGAGCCCATGTGCCACAACTACTGAACCTGAGCTCTAGAGCCCGTGAGCCACAACTACTGAAGCCCGTGCACCCAGAGCCTGTTGCACCCTATGCAACAAGAGAAGCCACCGCAATGAGAAGCCCGCGCACCTCTACAAAGTAGCCCCCGCTCGCCACAACTAGAGAAAGCCCGTGCACAGCAACAAAGACCCAATGCAGCAATCAATCAATAAATGTCTGAGGAAGAGTACACACATGCCCACTCATAAAATTAGTCTCACACACACTCAGTCTCACTGGTAATAACTGATGTAAAAACTCCAAATAAAATATACTCAACATTAAGAAATATATGAGTTCACTACATTAACACAGTAAAGGAGACAATATGACTTGTATAGAAACTGAAACGCTTTTGAAAAAATTCACTATTCCTTGCTGATAAATGCTTTCTCATAAAAATAAAACTGAAGTCAGTATCATGATAAACTATTATGTATTGGAGGCAATTTTAAGATAAAGATGTTTAATGTCATTAGAAGTTAGCAGTATTCTAAAAGAACAAGCTGATTTTTTAAAAGAACAAAAGAAAAAGCACAAATACTGGAAAAGATAAAGCAAAATTATTATTTACACGTGATATGTGTCTGGAGAATGCGAGAAAAAATCATTAAAAAACTATTAGTAATTAGAAAATTTGGTAAATGACTATGAATTTAACAGAAAAAAATCAATAGCTTTCCAATAAACCAACAATAACCTGCTAAAGACATAAGAAAATAAAAATTCTATTAATAATAGCTACTCAAAGGATAACACATGAAGGAAAAAAAGAAGCCTGGAGGACAGTGGGGAGCTTGCACACCCCCACTGCGTGTGGAAAGATATGGATGAATGAAGACATCCCTCTTTGGGGTGGAATGATTTCATATTGTAAAGATTCAATTCTACCTAAAATAATCTACAAACTCAATGTAATTCTGGTCCAAATACTAACATGATACTTTAGATTCTAAATCTAGATGATTTAGACCAAATGATTCTAAAGTTTACAAGGAGAGCTAGGAGCTCAGTCTCTGGAGCCAGACTGCTTGGTTCAAATCACAGCTTCCCCACTTACTGGCCATGTTACTCAACCTTCTCATGCCTCAGTTTTCTCATCTCTAAGATGGGAATGATAACAGTATGTCCCTAATAGGGTTGGCATAATGATAAAAATAATTATATATGCAAAAAACTTAATGGAGTACTGCATATGAGTGCTCAATACATGATGTTAGTAGTATTATTTTCTGGGAAAATAAACACAAAAATATTCAGGGAAATTCAGAAAACTCATAGTAACGGTGGTGGCAGAAGAACATGGACTAGCCATACCAGATAGGGAGAGCATCTCAAAGCCACAGAAATGGAAAGACACAGGCACAGGGCCAGGCGAACGACCAATGGACTTGCACAGAGTCCAGAAACAGACCCCCAAACACATGGTAGTCTTGCTAATCAGACTCCCACCTCACAACTTTAACCAAAATGAAATCTGCATGAATCAAAGATTTTAATTAACACTAATGAAACCACAGATATAACAGAAAAAAGCACAAGCAAGTCCTTCTACACACTTGGAATAAGGAAGGCTGTTACAAACACGACGCGAAACCCATGATTATATATAGAAAAAATTCCAGTCGAAAGACAAATGACAAACTGAAAAATATCTGCAATACATGTTATCAGAGGCTGACTTCTTTATCATACAAAGAATTCTTAAATGTCCATGAGAAAAAGATGAACCACCCAATAAGAATATGCAAAGGTAATTCACACACACAGCAATATGAATGGCCAATAAGCATGTAAAAAAGACATTCAGCCTTGCCAATTAAAAGCATACCTACTTGAATCCTACATTGTTATAATATCATTACTGCTTACACACACCTCTAACTCTCCTGCCTTTCTCCGACTGCAAAGCCCCTATTCTGATGGAATCTCACTTTTCCAGACTATACCTCAGCCCCTGTTCCCTGCAAAGCCTCCTGAAAACACTGCCTACACTTGCCGCCAACGTTTCTTCCAATTTGCTCTTATCTTGTGACTGTGAAGGATGTTTACATTGCTAAATCCAACGGCAATCATCAGGCCTCATGTTACACGACCTCCTAGCAGCATCTGACATCAGCCATCACTCCATCCTCCTAGCAGCATCTGACATCAGCCATCACTCCATCCTCGTCAAAGCCCTCTCTTCTTTTTCTTCTTCTTCTTATTTAATTAGTTTATTTTTATTCAAGAAAATGACCAATCCCAGAGCCTATATACAATAAGGAAGTAATGTGATCTAAGGACATAACATGAACAGCTTGCATTTATGTAGCTTTGACTCTCCTGGTTTTCCTCCTAACCCCTTGCTGCTTTTCTGTTTCTTTCCTCCACCTCCGGGCCTCCATCTGTCTCACGGCCCTAAACCTGCTTCATATCCGAGTCCCGTTTCTCCTCGGAACTCCGGACCTGGGCGTCCACTGCCTACCTGACGCCTCCACCTGGGTGACCAAGATGCAAACCTGCCGTGTCCCAAAGCCGACCCCTGGGCCTCTTCCAGTCCCCTCACTTCAGTAAATGGCAATTCTGTTCTTCCAGTTGCTCAGGCCAAAAATCTTGGTGTCAGTTTTGACTCCCTATTTTCTCTTATATTCCACGTCTAACCTAGAGAGGATGTATCTTAAAACCCATTTGGCATCTGACCAGTTTCTGCACCCCCCCCCCGCCCCCCCGAATATCGTTAACGGGCTCTCAGGCCTTCTTACTGCTTCCTTTGCTTCCCTACGGTCAGTTCGTGGGATGGCAGCCAAGCAACCCTTCCACCACATCAGGGGGACCCTGTCACCCTTCTCCCAACCCAGCCAGTGGGTTCCCACCTCATCCACTGCAATCCATAGGCCCTTCGGGAGCGGTGCCCTCCGCTGCCGCCGCCTGGACTCCACGTGCGCCCTTACGCCCGCTCCCTGCCCTCCGGATGCTCTGGTCAAGGCTTCTGCAGACTGCCCTAATTACAGTTACAGACCTCCTGCACCGCGAGAGCACACCCCGCTCCGGCGACTTCTCTCTTTTTAAAGTACTTACTGCCCACTGCCGTGATAGTTTACTATTTTTTAATTGCCTCCTCTCACTAGAATGTAAAATGCACGTGGGCAAGATTTTTTGCTTTGTTCACTGCTGTGCCCCCATGCATGTACGACACTGCCCATCAGTACTAACTGTTCACTAACTCACGGTATACGCAGGGGCTGAGGAAACAGATACACGCCTTCACGTTGTTGTGTCAACTGGGCAGCGTTTTCCAAAATTTAAAACGTTTACCTGCTGATCCAGCAATTTCTTGGAATTTACCCTTTAAATGAACTTACACAGGTGTGCACACACGTATACATACGTTTCTCTGCAAACTTGTTTTTAATTACAAAAAACCTGAATAGCCACCCGAGGTATATCCATTTGTACTAATATAGAGGAGTCCTCCAAAACAGTCTGATCCCATTCTGGTAGAAAATACACAGAGTACATATACATGCACCTAAATAATGCATGACACTGCCTAGAAGGACATACAAATGAAGAAATGGAGTAAGAAAGAGTGACCTGTTTTTTTTCTATTTTATTCCTTCTATAAGACTGTTTAAATGTTTGTATTACTTAAACTTTTTTTTTTTTTTTTTTGGCTGTGTTGGGTCTTTGTTGCTGCACGCGGGCTTTCTCTAGTTGCGGCGAGCGGGGGCTACTCTTTGTTGCGGTGCGTGGGCTTCTCACTGCAGTGGCATCTCATTGTGGAGCACGGGCTTCAGTAGTTGTGGCATGAGGGCTCAGTAGTTGTGGCGCACGGGCTCAGTTGCTCTGCAGCATGTGGGATCTTCGGGGACCAGGGCTCAAACCCGTGTCCCCTGCATTGGCAGGCAGATTCTTAACCACTGTGCCACCAGGGAAGCCCTACTTAAATTTTTTTTTAAAGATATAAGTTTTAAATGTGCAGGGAGAAAGTCTGAAATAATATCAGCATACTGTTGCTAGTGGTGAACATCAGAAAACTGAACTGGGATCAGGGGAAACGTTTTCTTAATATTTTTGTTACTTGAATTTTAATAACAGTAGATAGGAGGGTATGATTAGAAACAACATGATGTGAAATCTTAAAAATAAAGGTTAAAAATAATATTTAGGAAGAAAATAAGTAATAAGTTGTAAATATACATCCTGTAGGTTTTGAAGTAAAACAACTTAAGCTCTTCTTAGAAAATAACAGCTCTATTTGTCTTACATACGTGAGAGACGGCTGCCTGCTTTACAGTAAGAATAACAGTCACCTTTTCTATCCATAGCTACCTAAAAGTGTGACATCACGCAAAATGAAAAAGGAAAGTGACGCTTGCAGAGAGATGTAAGTGACCACCCAGGCCTGTGCCTCCTGCCCTTCCCGCCGGTGCCGGTGCCGAGGGCAGCTGCTCTCGTACTCCGCAGGCGCCCAGGGAGGCCTGTGGAGAGCACTCGCTTCCCCTTGTCAAAGGCAACTAATACCCCCAAAGCACAGGTTACAGCAACACACACACCCATCCAAACAATCATATGTTTAGTAGCTTCTACTGCAGGAGTTGGCATGATTCTAAGTTTTCCTCGATTTACAAAAAAGTTTTAAGACATATCTTGTCATTTACCAATCCCAGAAGGCACTTTTTCCCTGACTGGTTTTGAGACTCACCGACTTGTGGCTGAACTGGTTATGAAAAATAAGATGAAGGCAGAGGACAAGAATTTTATTCTAAATCTTTTCATGTGAGTTTTTCACGTTCCCTTCAACTAGTAATACAGTGTGTTTAACTGAAAACTCCTGGCCGTGTGCTGGACACCACTGCTCACAGCTGGAAAGGAAGTCAGGAGAAATGGAACGAAACAGATTGTAACCCCAAGGATGGGTGGTCCCTTGCTTCCAGGGGGGGCAGCACACAGTAATCAAGCAGGGCTCAAGGCACCACTGGGGGACCTCGTCTTTGAAGCTTTCCTGAGGGCACTGCACGTACTCATTCCCCAAGTCTAGCCTCATAAAGGAGCTCTCTTCACTTCGTTATGGACTCATCACAGAAGAACAAGAATCACAGCAGTAAGATCTGAACTGGAATTTATTCTTAATGAAGCATTAAAAACAATTTAATAGGTAACTAGATATTAGTTTTACTGAGATCTTCTAAACATTACATGTTACAAGCTTGTGAGTTATCAAAGTAGAATGAAGACTTTAGTTCTGACCTAAGTGCTCCAGAAGGTGGGAGGATGAAGACATATGTGGTCTACAGTCTCTGCTTCCGAGATGCATGCAATACTTACAAAATATGAATGATATATGTTGAATATTATGATGAGAATGTGACAGTAAATAAATGCTAAGAGTGATGTAGAAAATAAATACTATAGGATTCCCTACCTCACTGTGTCTAATCTTTTACGCCTTGTTAATATGCTACAGAAATAAAATTTTGAATACTTTGGGTTTTTAATTTGAAATACGTTGTCGAGAAGTTAAATGTATTTGAACTTTGTACCAAAGAATTTCTAGTATTTTCCTGTACCTGATTTATCTGAGAAGCAGTTGGAATGGTAACCATCTTTGGACAGAACCTATTCAGAAAATAAACAATATCCAGTAAACAAGATCACGTGAACTCACCACACCTAAGTTTTCATATAAACTTTATCTTAGCGAGTAAATGGCCTTCGTGGTGAAAGAAGTGGAGAATCTTGGAAAAACACACATCAATGGAAACTTTAATACCATAGACAGAAACAGACAGAGAAAGGAGTATTTTAAACGTATTTAAAAAGACATTATGACCCACTGAATTTCTACTACTGGTGAAAAGGAAAGTTAAACCAATCAATGCCACTTACATAGTTTTGCACCCTGCCCCAAGAAGTACTAAGTATTCTATTTTTTAATTATTTATTTATTTTTTTAACATCTTTACTGGAGTATAATTGCTTTACAATGGTGTGTTAGTTTCTGCTGTATAACAAAGTGAATCAGTTATACATATACATATGTTCCCATATCCCCTCCCTCTTGCATCTCCCTCCCTCCCACCCTCCCTATCCCACCCCTCTAGGTGGTCACAGAGCACCGAGCTGATCTCCCTGTGCTACGCAGCTGCTTCCCACTAGCTATCTATTTTACAGTGTTTTATAAGCACTGAATCAGTTAATCCTTACAAGAGCCACATGAAGAGCTACTAATATTCTTATTTTATAGATAAGGAAACTGAGACTTAGGTTATGGAACTGCCAAAGGAGACCAGTTACAGTGGAGCCAGGACCCCAACCCAAGCCCACGTGGCTCCCGAGGTCCTGCCTGAGCCTACGTCTACTGTGCCCTCCCCGCAGCAGAATGCCAGGGCCAGCGAACGAGCCACACGCCCTCACAAACAAACCAGGAAGAGAGAGAGGGTCATGATGAATTATTAGACACTTCACTGACAAGCACTTAATCAAACCTTTCTGACCTCAGAATCTAAGAAAATAAAACTTCAAATGTCCTTATTATTCGTCTTTACATCAGAATGACACTGGAAGACACAAATAACTACAAATCTCAGTTCAGAGACTGTTTTATTCTCGATTTAAATTTCCATTGCATACACCATGAATTCCAAAATCCTATATGCAGCAAATAAGGGTCTGTAGACTGTGACCGTTACGGCCTCAATTACCTCTTTATCTTTACCCCTACCACTCTGCCCAAGGTCTTCTATTCCCTAGGCAACTCTGTATGTTCACCTTCCCCTTCGCCCCTTATCCTCTACTGCCGAATTCATACTCGTCTTTCAGAGCTCACATCCAAGCCATCAACAGATCCTGTTGGTCACGCCTCTCCACGCCCTTCTCTGGATCCTGTAAGACCTACCTCATCGGTATCCCTGTCTGTATTTACCAGTGGCAGCTAGAATGATCTTTTCAAAACATAAAAGCAGAATATGCCAGTCTCCTTCTTGAAATCTTTTAATGGCTCTGCAGCGTTCTGTCATGGCCTGCAGGTTCTGCAAGTTCGGGCCCACACCTCCTTTTCCACTCTTCTTACACATTCTCACGGGATGATCTTGCACTTGGCATGTGTCCAGGCTTCCTGCACCCCAAGCCCTTGTCCCCGCCCTCCCCTCTGCCTGGAGTGATGCTCTGCTCCCAGCTCCTTCCTCACTGGCTCTTTTCTCCACATCTCCACCCCAAGGTCACAGTGTCAAATGATCCTTCCATGGCCACTCAACCTAACCTGCTCCACCGGGGTTCTCTCACATCATCCTATTTCCTTCACAGCATCCAATCCGTAAATGTCTAAACTGTTCAGTTACTTGTTTATTTTCTTTCCTTTATATTAGTTTTCTGTTGCTGCTGTAGCAAATTACCACAAACTTAAGAGGTTTAAAATAACACACATTTGTTATTTTACAGTTCTGAGGTCAGAAGTCCAAGACAGGTCTCACTGGGCTAAAATTAGGGTGTTGGCAGAGCTGTGGTCTTTCTGGAGGCTCTGGGGGAGCCTATTTTCTTGTGTTCTCTAACTTCTAGGGGCTTCCCGCACTCCCCGCAGGTGACCCCCTTCCCCCTTCACAGCCAGCGACGGCCAGCTGAGACTCTCTCACGTCACATCACTGACAGTGACCCTCCTTTTGTCTCTCTCTCACCTCCACTTTTAAGGGCGCTTACCCCTGGGCCCAACTGGATAACCCAGAATAATCTCCCTATTTTAAGATCAGCTGATTAGCAACCTGAGTTCCTTCTGCTACTTTAAGTTTCCTTTGTCGTGTAACGTAATGTACTCATAAATTCTACCTACTATACTTTCCCACTAAAAATGTAAGCTCCACGAGGGCAAAGACATTGTCTCGTTCACTCCAAGAGTTTAGTTCCAAGCATTACAGGGCCTATTGAAGGCACTTAAGAGATCTGTTGAATTAATTAAAATGCTACTGCTTTGGTGACGTTCTTCTTGACTTTTCATGACTCTTGTTTTAATCTTTGTGCTCCTTTATAAAATTTTACATTCTCTGCAATAGTGTGCATATCTCATTATGTTTTCATTATGTTCACATGCTTATATTAGGTCTTTGGTCAAGTGTGAAGTGTTCTGACAATATGTCAATAAAGGATTAAGTGCTGTGAAAGATGTCTACAATCAATGAATTTTAAAGTGAAAGAGACTTTAAAAGGTTTCAAAAACTTTGTTAATGATTCTGTAACTGTTTTTACGGTTTCCTAATAAAGTGTGGAATATTCTAATAACGTGTCAATAAAGGATCACCCTGCTGTGAAATATATGTTAAATTAATAAATTTTAAACCTGGAAAGGATCTGAAGATTAAGTTTCAGTCCCATATTTTACACTTAAAACCCAAAGAAGCTAAGTAATTTGCCTATTTACACAAAAAAATTGTGAACCTGGCAAAAGATCCAGTGGACCTTCTATAAAAATCTACCTCCTGAGGTTGCCATGAAGATTAAATAAATACATTTAAAAGCACACAGGGACTTCCCTGGTGCTGCAGTGGTTAAGAATCCGCCTGCCAATGCAGGGGACATGGGTTCGATCCCTGGTCCGGGAAGGTCCCACACGGCGCGGAGCACCGAAGCCCGTGCGCCACAACTACTGAGCCTGGGCACTAGAGCCCGTGCTCCGCAACAAAAGAAGCCACTGCAGTGAGGAGTCTGCGCATCGCAACAAAGACCCAACGCAGCCAAAAATAAATAAATTTACTAAAAAGGAAAAAGCACATAAATGCAGTACCTCGCACAGAGCAAGTGCTCTATAAATAGTAGGGTCAGTAAGATGCTCTTATTGGCATGATCATTATCATAAACACTATATATTTCCAATTTCTCAACTATGAAAATAACTTAAGCAAAGTAGATATTCAATGAATACTTGAGGTAATGAATGATTAAAATGTAAAATACAAATGAACATGGTTAAACAGTTTTTTACATGTTAACTGCTTTCCTACTCACTTTTTTTTTTTTATGGGAAAAGGCAGGTAAAAGAGAAGCAAAGCAGAGCACGCATATCACACTGACCTCTGTCGTGATGCCTTCCCCAACCTGTCCTTGTTAAAGGCACCTTCCCTCCTCCCTCATCGTCTATACCAGCAAGGTCAAAAGCGTTGCTATAATACTACTAAGATGCTACATTATTTGCCTTATTTACTACTCTTTTGACATTCTGCACTGATGCAAAGGCAGTGGTGGGTAAAACTGTTGGTTTTGTAGCACAATTCAAAGCAGTGGCAACAAACTGTATCCTCGTATCCTTTACTGCCATTCATTTCCAGCTTAAAAATAATTGCCATTTCACTTAAGAATGCCTTGATGGGGGCTTCCCTGGTGGCGCAGTGGTTGAGAGTCCGCCTGCCGATGCAGGGGACACGGGTTCGTGTCCCGGTCCGGGAGGATCCCGCATGCCGCAGAGCGGCTGGGCCCGTGAGCCATGGCCGCTGAGCCTGCGCGTCCGGAGCCCGTGCTCCGCAACGGGAAAGGCCACAGCAGTGAGAGGCCCGCGTACCGCAAAAAAAGAATGCTTTGATGAAGTAGTAAAAATTATTTTATTAAATCTTTATTCATTAGAACATGTCTTTTAAATATTCTGTGTGACAAAATGGGATGAACACATAAAACATTTCTGCTGGATATCAAAGCATGTAATTGTTTTGAGTTGCCAGCTAAACTAGCTGCTTTGCTCATGGTACACCAATTTTACTTGAAAGAACAACTAATTATGTTTTTTCAGACTTAAGAGTTTGAGAAACATTAAAAAAAAAAAAAGTAAGCCTGTCACTTAAAGGAAAACAAAAGCCCAAATTTGCTTCCAATGATAAAATTTGAGCTTTCAGTTATAAGTTAGAATTTTGGAAAACATGTGAGTTTCACAGCTTCCCAATTTTAAAGACTCTTCTGAAGGGACTAGGGCTAATACTGATTTTTTTGACGTGGTAAAATGAAAAGGGTCAACATTTGGAAGATCTATACAACTCAGTGAACCAATATATTCCAAATGAGTAATGCATGATGTTACAGACTCATGAGTGTATAGAAGATCCATTTAAAGTTCGAGATAGACCAATGGATTTTAATGTAACAGACTACGAAATCATTATATGGTTTCCTATTCCACTCACACTGCAACTAATGAGCTGCTACTTGATGAGTTTTGGGGTAGTAATCAAAGAATACCCACAATTATCTGAAAAAGCTAATTCCAGCTACATAACTGTAGTTGTTCCAACTACATAACTGTGAGGCTATGTTTTAACATACTTCAACCAAAACAAATTACAACAGATTGAAGACAGAGCAGATACGTGAACCCAGCTGCCTTTACTGTTATTAAGAATCAATTAATAAATATTTTAAGTGTTTTCAGTTTTAATTTTGAAAAGAATAAATATTAATAAACAAATCCAGATAATCAAAAGCACTTTGAGGTCTTAAAGGATTCTGAAGAGTGTAAAGGGATCCTGAGATCAAAAAAACTTGGAAAAGTGTGCTGTTTAATAAGGTAGCCACTAGTCACATATTATTTTTCACATTAAAGTTAAGTAAAATTATAAATAAAATATAAAGTTCAACCTCATTCATCCTAGACACAGCTTAAGTGCTCAATAACTACATGTGGCTAGTGGCTATTAGACAGAATAGATATAGAACATTTCTATCATCACAGAAAGTTCTATTGGACAGTGCTGATCTATAAGTACACTTGGGAGGCAGTTAATCAGCACCTTACTAAACATCACTGGTATAATATTCTTTCAGTATTTTCATACCTGTTTTTAACTCTCTAAAAAGAATGTATGCCTTTTGAGGGCAGGGACTAAAACACTAATATCTATACGACATGATAATGTTTTATACATATATATATATATATATATATATATATATATAATAGCCCATGACGCCTTAAATATACATTACTAGAAATAAATATGCTGAATAAGATACCTGCTGAGCCGAATATTTACTCAGTAAGTATTTATTGAGGGTTTTACATAAGACAGACCCACGTGATTATGTTTATCATCTTTCATATTTCAATATATTCCTGCCCAAATTTATAAGCATTGGGTCTCCACTTTTTCTCTTCTTATGGGTTTACAATAAACTACTTTGTCAAGGGTCAAGTTACGTTGTTTCACTTCATTTGCATAAATAAGTATTTAAAGACAGTCTTTTCCTTTTATTATCTATTGCTTATACTATATAGGTCTTGCAGTTCATAATCATGAGCTACTAATTATGACTTTCAAGTCTTCCAAAGACTTCTGCACATGTGGGTGAAAAAAGGCAATGTTTTTAAAGTTATATTAAAAGTTATAATAAACAATAAAATGATTAAACTTGTCTTGAATAAATCAGTATCACCTGGGGTTTACAGAATGCTTTTATTCCCTGCATAGCCTTGTAGGATTCCTAACTTTTAAAAATTTTAGCATCTAATTATTTTGATTTGACAATCCTTATATAAAAGCAGGGAATGGGATTTGTGGAAGCATATTAAAGTTAAAATTTTAAATAAATTTTGTTTAAATACACTTCTGAGATTTTTACACGCCAAGATAATTGCAAAGTACTTAGGGATACCAAAGAGCTAGAGCTGGCCTGTATTTGCCCTCTGTTACTCCTCACTTACTAGTTAACAGATTTATAGTGTAGAGTGAACATTGCTTCCTCTTTCCTGTTTAGTTTAAAGCAATGCTCCCTGGCAGGCATAGGAAGGTGAACAGGAGAGATACACAGGCTTCTGGCGGGTAGGTACTTCTCTGCTCAACAACCAAGATCTGTACCTGGAGCTAGGGGAGCGGTTAGCTGCTTGCATCCATACAAAAGTCCTCTGCCAATTTAGGACTCTGCATCAGCCCCTCCATACACCCCCTGAAAGATTCTTTTGGGAAAAAGAAGACAATATTTTTTCTTAAATCTACTTTCTGGGTGAGAAGCAAAAACATGATCCATAAAACTAACATACTCTTTGTACAGCGCGGAGCAGGTACTGATTTTGGGGCCTTACAAAATCACCCCTCCTCCATGCAAAAGGATGTGTACCATAGGTTGAATCACAAGAATTTATTTTTTCAATAAAAGCAAATAAAAATAATTGCTATGAAGTAATTTTTGTAAACTGTAAACTTTATACTATGCTAGCTTCTAAAGCCTCTGTTTTCAATTTTGTCTTGCTATGTAAGTTCATTCTCAATAATGTTCCTGTAATTAGAAAGGGTTATGATCTAAGTAAGAGTTAACATATTTTCATAAACTGCTTTATTTTCCATATAAAGTGTTTGTGTAGCAAATTATTTTGCAAGGAACATTATAGCTAAGGGTAAAAATTTGACACTATATTGGCAGTGGTAGAAATGTTTTAAAAAGTAAAATCAGAGTTTATGGTTCAAATTGGCTTGTTAAATTTTAATATGGAAAAATTAGGAAATTTAGATAAAAGTCATATGACTACTTAAATAATTATTAAACTGAAAAAAGAGGCAATTATTAGTAAATTCACATCACGCCACTAAATAGTAGCAATCTAAGACACTATGCTAAAGGGCAGTATTTGGTTCACGGAAGGAGGCAATTCATTAATAAAAGCCATAAAAGTATAATCTAACAATGTAATAGAGGCTTTGGGGTCCGGCTGATTTGAGTTCAAATCATGGGTCAGACACTCAATGGCTGGTTGTTCTTGGATTAGTTTCCTTCTTAAGTCTTGGTTTCCTTACATGTAACACAATAATAACCACTTATAAGATTGTTTTAAGGACTGAATTAGGCAATTTCTGTAATCTGCTTCACACAGTAAAAGGTGCACAGTAAGTGATTAAGAAAGGATCCTACACACCACACACAGTTTCCCGAGGACACAAATATATTTACAAGCATTTCACTTTGATTCATTTTAGTAATCCATACCTGAAATAATATGCTATTTAAATTTTTTTTTTTTTCTTTGCGGTACGCGGCCCTCTCACTGTTGCGGCCTCTCCCGCAGCGGAGCAGAGGCTCCGGACGCTCAGGCTCAGTCAGCGGCCATGGCTCACGGGCCCAGCCGCTCCGCGGCATGTGGGATCTTCCCGGACCGGGGCGCGAACCCGTGTCTCCCGCATCGGCAGGCAAACCCCCAACCGCTGTGCCACCAGGGAAGCCCTATTTAATTTTTTTTACTTTGTCAAATATCACTGAGAAGTTTAAATAAGAAATTAAGAGATTTAGATTTAAAAATCATATGCAATTGCCTAATAAGTGTATCAAAAACAGACTCTCAGAATCCTATGAGACACTTTCCCTCAAGTAAGAATTCTGTCTACAGTATTCCTGACAGATTGATTGACTTTTAAAGCAACTAGTTCAAGTTTTTTATATTGCAGATAGGGGATAAGGGGGGAGGGGGGAAGGGGGAGGAGGGAGGGGGAGAGAGAGAGAGAGAGGGAGAGAGAGATCCCTCTAGAGGAAAGAATGAGAAAGGAGGAGACTGAGATTAAGTCCTGGTAATACAGTTTGAGCCCCTGGATGGATCGATACCTGAAGTCATCACCTCTTGTACTCTGAAGTTATACAAGCCAATAAAGTCCATTCCCTGCCCTCCTCCCCTCTTTTTGCTTTTGCCTCCTGATTGAGTCAGATACCTAAAACTTACAACCCAAACAGTCTTTATCAATACACTAATTATGGGTGAGAATACAGCAGGTAGAAAAATGGAGGTTTTCTTTCCACAATATCCATTAGAATTCTTTAGTAAATGATGGATTTAGCATATTTATACTAAGGTACTGATTCCAGAGCTTGTGCCCTTAATCACATTGCTGGAGTAAATGGCAGCACCGTTACATATATCCCTGAGATGTAACAATGGAATTCCTTTCTGAATTAAGACAAGGTTGCACACACCTATATGCATCTGTTTTGTAACCATACACTTTGACAGTTCGTAAAGAAAATCAAACAGCAACAGAGAATATAAAGATGCAAATGGTATTTTCCTATTCTCAGCAATTTAGACAAGAAGATAATTAAGAAATTCTTTCTTTCTCCAGAGATTTCTGCTACATTCATAGCAAGAGGTGTACAATTCAAAACCTATTTTCTCAGTTATACAGAAAGACTACAGTTTGTACTTTAGATATGTCTCCCATCCAGATCCACGGGAAGTGCTCTGCAAGGTGTGACTGCAGACTGAGCTAAGGATCATCTTATTATATAATCTTGCCTTTTTGAGCTAAGAGACTCACCTACAAAAGGTGTTTGTATAGGGAGAAGGTGAATAAACACGCAAACTAGAGATTTCTGTTGTAGAAGGTGCTATACAATCTGGCATTAGAATTTCCAGGCATCCATCCAATTATTCACAAACAGGATATGGGTGGGATTAGCTAGTGCACCAGAACAGTCAGATCACAGGACGTCCCAGTTGTAAAACTTCAACAACACGAGGGTTCTCTGTACTACTCCCAGGTTATAAAGTTAGACTGACTCTATAATCATAACATCTTGGTATAGTCTAAAGACTCTGGAATGAGTTACAGACGTAAAACTGTCTTTCAGGAGAAGTGCTTCAGAAGGCCAAAACGAACTAGAAGTCAGTGAATATCCATAGAGAGCTCCCCAAACTGTCCTGTTTATCCCAAGTATCTCTTAACTAAGAACAGCTGTCACCCTGAGTCACTCTGGGGAACAGAGAGTAGAGACTCATGTTTTCTCTAGGTCACATGTTTTGTATTTCAGCTGGAACCTTCAGATTGACAAGGAGTGAAACAACCCACAACATCTCCAAACCTTACAACTCTACGCTGCGGTCTATAAACGACAAAGCACTTCAACCAGAACATCCTTAGGACAAAACAGTGAGACTGTAGAGCTGGTATTCTCATCACTTTTTAAGGAAAAGGCGTATGAAGTATAGTGAAGTTAAAAGCAAACTGCTTAAATTCACACAGAGAGTAAGTAGGAAAGTAAGGATTAAAAGCAGGTCTCTGGAGTTCTCTCCAAAGTTCCATGGTATTCCAGGAATAAATATGTCTCTTGCTAGGTGCTTTGAATTTCACATTTAACTTCACAAAACCTTTGTGCTGTCTATATGCATGCATCTACAATTCTGTTTGATAACTGCAAACAATTATTCCATCCTTTGGTAAGCATCTGTATTCCAATTTCTCAATATGTGGGGAGATGTTCAGCTCTAGAAAAATACACCCTTAAGTGCCATGAAAATGCAAGCTGCTACAATAATTTTTGAGACCTGCAAAAACGAAACAAGGGAAAAACCAAGTGAAAAGTAAGCTTCAAGCCAGATAGTTTAGAAGCTTTCAAATAGGCACTATTTATATAATTCAAAATTCGTGTGAGACTGATGCTGCAGATCACCACTGAGGAAAGCGGGTCAGGTGAAGAGATATTTAGTGGAGGAAGTTTGTCATGCTGAGAAATGTGGGGGTTTTTTGGATTTTTTTAGATTAAAGAATTTCTCAGGTTTACTGAGGAATACATATGTAGCAATTTTTCTTATGATTTCCCTAGGCTTTGTCTTCTATGAGGCCTGATGGTCCCTGCTGCACTTCTGTCAATCCCACTCTTTCTAGAAACCTCCCCTCCTGGCTGGTAGGAATCACTGAGTCGTCCCATTAGAGTATATGTCAGTGCACCTCCGTGTTACCAAATGACAAAGTGCTCTGAGTCTGTGAGGATGGTGGGAAGCTCATTCGGTTAATTACTGGCTTACTCAAAACTACTTAAAATTTATTCAAAATCTTAAAACACTTTCCTACAGATCCTTTTATTCTTAAATAAAAATACTGTCTAATCTAAATCTGATTAATTCAAATTCATGTCTTCTGGTCTCTGTGTTTACAATTAATAAAGGTTTACTGAAACACCAGGTACACAACTCTTCTTTTTCGGATACATTGTACTTTCTCAAATTTCTTCGGGAGTACCGACATTCCTCCCAAACCAACAACTGCTGAATATCAACCTTCCAAATGTTTTCAAATTTTCTGTAATAAAAGGTTTTTTTCCCATTAAAAAAAAAGAAACATTGGTTGCATTTGTTGTATAGGAAAGTTGCAGGTAGAAGGCCAAGGCCGTGCTTAAGGCACAGTCCTCTGTCTGTACTGACCGTGTGATTGACAACCTACACTAAGGTTACTGTTATGAAGCATAAAATGTTGATTCATAGGCTGAAGAAGATTTAAAACATAACATAAATCAATAAAATACTATGATTTGGTAAACCACTTTAAAGAGAAAAACCTACAGAATATATTATGCCAATAACCCACATGTCAAAAAAGAAATTCCCACCTTAGAAAAATAAAGTCCATGTGAGCAGCGTAAACGTTCTAACACGAGTTTAGCTGTCAAGTTCCAATAACCTGTTATTCACACCTCTTTAATCACTGCCACAGAGTCGATTATAAACAGCCTCATACATTTTAAAATAAGGTCATTCTGAAACGAAACAAAGAAGGTAGTAAATATTCTTGTACATAAGGAACTCAAATTCTAATGCAGCACAGAACTGTGAATTGCTCAATGTTCAATCTAGAGAAAGCTCAACCACACCTTTTATTAACTATGTCAACTGTGCGCTCTGCGTAGATTCAGTGGAATAACTAAATTGCAGCACCATTTAAACCCAGAAGTTTAAAAAAAATCCCTCCCCAACAAATTTCATTATTGAGACCGAAGGCGTTATTCATGGTATAATAAAAGTAAAATATAATAATCAATTTGTTGATCTACCTGAAACAATGCTATGCAAACTCAGGATGAAAAGTCTACAAGGAGAATGTGTAGTTTCACTGATGACACTGCTGGCTACTAATTACTCCACACAACTGATAACCTGAATGTATTTCTTCAGTGCGAATTTATCTAAACATGTGTTAGAGAAGAAGGTATAAAATATTTTAACAGAGTGGCAGAATACTTTTCAGAAAAAAATTAAAATTGAGAATAAGGAGATAAAGTACCACTTAGAAGGCAAGGATCTAAAACGATAAGCTGAAACCAATAACTGAAATGAAAGACAACAGAAACAAAAAAAACAGAAGTAACAATTTGGAATTGTATCAAGTGTCCTTCATAACAACTGGTCATTACAGAATTACTAAGTAAAATCGAAAGTATCCCCATTATTCCAGAACGGTGTTCTACCATCACTGCACCTGCTCAAATGAGAGGAGCATGTTATTAAAATCCTGCATTGGAGAACTTTAAAGACTAACAGAATCAAAAGACTGGGCCTGAAGAACATCTGATTCCAAGTAACTATTGATACAATCAGATTTGCCTTTAATTGATTTTTTTTTTTTTTTTTTTTTTTGCGGTTCGCGGGCCTCTCACTGTTGTGGCCTCTCCCGTTGCGCAGCACAGGCTCCGGATACGCAGGCTCAGCGGCCATGGCTCACGGGCCCAGCGGCTCCGCGGCATGTGGGATCCTCCCGGACCAGGGCACGAACCCGCGTCCCCTGCATCGGCAGGCGGACTCTCAACCACTGCGCCACCAGGGAAGCCCTAATTGGCTATTTTAAGATTTCCCATGAAGTTTTCAGACTAAAAATCCTAAAGTTTTCTGGATGAACAACTCTCCCGCCCGCCCCGCCATTTTTCCATTTCTTCCTACAAGTGTGCCTGCTTATAGATAAAAATTACATTTGGGGAAGAGATACATTGGAGGTTGGTGAGTACTTAGTTCCTGAACACTGATCCTTATGCATTTACATTATGCAGTAACACATTCTTTTTGGAGTATACCTACTGCATAAACTCTTGTTATCAGAATAATCTGAAAACAAGAAAGAAGTTAGAAAAACTTTTTACAATCTTAAAAAATTCCATGCATGTCCCAATTTCTACTGAATCATTAATTTCCTTCACCTGGTTTTAGAACTGCTAGCTTAAAGACATTATTTCTTGCCTAATATAAAGTCATTCACCTTCCGGACTCTGTTTTCCATCCAAAACAGATTCATTTTTAAACAAAACTTTTAGTTAATTGTAGTCAGTTAGATACCTTACCTCTGACAAGGTAAGTACCCAGAGAAAATGGCTGACCATAGAGAAAACCGGGAGACTGCTTTCTGCCAATATTCCAGAAGAAGAGCTACATAGAGCTTTCTGAAATTAACTCGGCATTGTTATCCATATCAAATTCTCTTAACTCTATACTCCTATGATACAGCCATCAACATTGGATAGAATTAATTCTCACATTAAAAAGTACACTTCTGATATGGAGGTGATGTTCTTCCAAGGCCGTATTTCTAATGATGCTACTGCACCATCTTTAATGCTGCTTTTCAACAGTAAAATATATAAGGATCTTCAGGAGAGACAGTAATCTAAAGATACTGTGGCTTAGCTCTGTTAAGTACGAATATAAAATTAGTTTCCTTAGTAGTCCAAATACTATACAACCCTAAAATTCTTCTGCATTTACAACCTTAAAAATATAGTGTATATTTCAAAATTTGGGGATTTCCAAAGATAATCTTTAGTCTATCCCCCAAACCTACGGATGCTGGCATTGTCGTCCCTGCTCTTCTATTTCATATCCTCGGAAGTTCACCCGAGTGTGAAGAATTATACTGAAAACCCTTGTCTGGTGCTTCACCCTGTGCCAAGCACTTTAGTTCCCACACTTTCTGGGGTGACTGAGGGCTTCAAGACAACAGGCTTTGCCCAGCCATTAACATCTTTCTGGAAGACTGGTCTTACAACTTTAATACATGCTGGTCAGTAGCGGGGAGGGGGAGGGGGAGGGGAGAAAGCCGAGAACTCTATGCTAGAGTAACCAAACTAGCTACAGAAAGGCTGGCTAGTATGTAGTTCAAATACATACCCATGGCGCAAAGTAAAAATAGGGTTATCAGGGTCACTGTCTGTATCTGAGGGAACCAGATGTGGTCACTTGAAGTCATATGGGTGGAAATATTGTGACCTGGGTTGGGGCAATGACTGATTCATCCATTTATTTAAAACATTTATTGAGCATTTGTCACAGGTCTGACACTATAGTTAAGAAAATGAATAAATCAATTTATATCACCAAGGATCTCACGAGTAGGGTAGACTAACATCTTAAATAAATAAGTTATAAAACATCACGATGGGCGTACTTGATATAAACATGTATGACCTGGTAGAAAGCAAAGAGAGAAGAAGAGGATGGACACTGGGGCAGGTTTTGAGAAATGAGAATGCTTTAGCAAGGAGATGATAACGTCTAAGCTTTCTTTGCTAAGCTGGTTCTTAATGGATAAAGCAAGTAGATAAAAAAAGAGAGATGAAGGTCATTTCAGAAAGTGGCAAAAGGAACTGCTTCTTTCAGACAAGTTCCACCAAGCTATTCCTAAATTAGGGAAACTGCAGAAGACTGAAGGCGTTAAGTTATACACAGTATACCCGGTTTTGCCAGAGGACCGAAGGTTGAATTCAGGTGCAAATGCTACACTTAAAACGTAAGAATGTGTTTCCAGCAATATAACTTGAAATCACTGTGGGTTAATAATAACACACAGTTGCCCCAACCCACTCGTGTCTGGCCCCTCTCAATAAAAGCCATGAGCGTACCCACATTCTGTGAAGGTGCCCGGGCACTCCAGGACGATACTCCTCCATGGCTCCGTCTTCTAGACCCCCTGCACAACTGCCTAGCCCCTGGGCTGGTCAAGTTTTCCCAACCATCCTCAGGGTTCTCGCCACCATCCATGCACAGCTTACCCTACCTTGAGTGGCTGGAGCTGTAACCAATCATGATAAGATAGGGATCTTCCCCTTTCTTCCCAAATGGATCCTAGAATGGCAGGAAGTAGTATAATAGATAGCTTTTGTTTTATTCGATATCTGATAAGTCTGTGTCGTTCAGCAAGTGATTGGAAAGAAAAGAACCTGCTCTTAGTTTTGTTTTTAGGAGAAGGAAAATGGTCCTCGTCCAGTGGAAAAAAATAGATACAGGGTCAAGAAACAGGCTGGCTGGCTAACAGGATGTTCTGGAAAATGTGAACATTTATGGAATGGACGAAGAGAATGGAGAAGGAACCATCGAAGATGTGGAGAGGCTAAGAAGACCACGCCTTGTGGGCGGCCAAGAGCTTGGAGAAATTCACAGAGGGGCAAGTGAGGCAGGCAGGATTCTGAGTGACTCCCCTGTGTGAACCCTGCCGTGTGCGTGTGGACGGAGATATCACTCCCATTATAATACCAAGTTACATGATGAATGTGAAGGGGTTTTGCAGATATAATGAGGGTCTCTAATCAGTTGACTCTGTTTATCAAGAGATTATCCTGAGTGGGCCTGACTTAATCAGATGAAACCTTTAAAAGAGGGCTTAGGGGCTTCCCTGGTGGCATAGTGGTTGGGGGTCCGCCTGCCGATGCAGGGGACGCGGGTTCGTGGCCCGGTCCGGGGGGACCCCACATGCCGCGGAGCGGCTCGGCCCGTGGGCCATGGCCGCTGAGCCTGCGCGTCCGGAGCCTGTGCTCTGCGGTGGGAGAGGCCACAGCAGTGAGAGGCCCGCGTACCACAAAAAAAAAAAAAAAAAAAAAAAAAAAAAAGAGGGCTTAGGCCTCTGCTGAGCTCAGAAGCTCAGAGATTCAAAGCAGTGGAGACTTTCTCTCTTCTGCTGTCCCTGAAGAAGCAAAAAGCCATGTTTTAACTGCCCATGGAAAGGAGCAGCCTTCCTACAAGGACAAGGAAAGGAATTCCGTCAATAATCTGAAAGAGCTTGGAAGACGACCCTGAACTCCACGTGGGAACGTGGCCTGGCCCAGAGAGGCTGTGCCTGGACTCCTGACCCACAGGAACTGTGACATAGTAAATATGTGCTGTTTAAGCCACGCAATTTGTGGTAATTTATGCAGCAATGGAAGGCTAGTCCGTTAAGTAGGGTCCCAGCTTTTCTGAAAGTGAAGGAGAACTGGAATTCAATCTTCAGGCTGTCAGGTCCCTGACACATTAGGACCCATGAGGGACTGTATCTTCAGCAAAAATATTCAAAGTACAAACCTAGTAGTACAGGTTAGAACCAGTAGGTCTCCTGGTTCACCCAGGACACTGCAGATCCTGAGGGTGGGACAGCCAGGCTAATTCCACATGGCATCATTTGACAGGCACGAGGCCAAGCTACTGCTCACTTAGCTCGGGTCTGGCTAGCAGACCGGCGGTCACCTGCCGGCAGACTTCACGCCTGTCTTATACACGATTCTGTATATTCAGCTCCCGGCCAGCACCAGGCACGTCTCAAACACTCAAATGTTTGTTGAATGAATGAACGACTTTCACACTGGCCAAGATGAAGAAGCAAGTCAAAATATCTGAAGTTTTATGAGGAAAAATTAGTACAAGTCAGCACCACTCTTTGTGACTTCTTAAAAATAGTCAATTTAACTCATGGTCAAAGTATGAATAATTTGAGATGTTACGACAGACAGTGATCTAGTCATCACGCAGTAAGCCCACACACACCTGCTGCGCCCGACGCTGGGGTAAGACTGAGGTCTCAACTGATGTCTCCGTGTTCATCCTAGCTGTTCTCTCGGCCAGTTTCTACACATCACCCAGAGCAATCTTTTTAAGACGAATCATCTCGTTTCACTTCCCTGTTCAAAACCTTGTAACGGCTTCTCATGATACTGAGGATAGAAGCCCAAGTCCTCAGTGTGGCTCTCTCTCCATCATCTGGCCTCTGTCTCCCCCTCGAGCTTCTTCCCTTGTGCATATGCTACACCCCTGCCTGGAACCTTCTGCCTTTGCCCACCTCCTCCTCATCCTTCAGACCCCAGCTTAAGCTCCTACTTAAATGTCACTTCTTCAAAGCGCTCCCGATATAAATTCCCTCTTCTGCACATCAGTTATCACACAGCTCGCGTGATTCCCTCCACCACACTGGAAGCTCCATTAGGTCAGGGACTGTGTCTGCTTTGCTCAGAGAAGTACCACCAGTACTAAGCATATTTAGTACACATATTGTTGAGTACATAAGAGGAAAGGCCTAGGAGACTAGCAACCACAAATCACGAAGGCTACTGCCACCACCAGTCAGAAGCCCAGAGCCCTACCGTCACTGGAGAACGCGATTCTGAACCTCAGTGTGGGGCGGAGGCAAGCAACGGAGACAACGCCCAGCAGCCCGGCGCTCCCACAGACGCAGCAGAACGAGCCTGAAAGCACCACAACTAGAACAGAGAACTTCTCCTTCTGTCTGTCTGTAACATACTGAGCTAGAAGTTTTAAAATTTAAGAATTCCACTGCTAGGAAAACCAAAGTTTTAAAATCACCGATTTAAGGGATCTAAAATGCTTTTTTCAAAAGATGTTTTTAAGAGTAAGAAGGTATAGGATAACATTTTAAAAAATCTGATTAGTATAAATGGGACAAAGAAAGAATCTAAATTGGGCTTAGAACAACGCTGGTAATTCGACAGGATCACGCCATCTTCCTTTAGCTTAGAACCTGTCAGTGACTCCCCACTGCCCTCCCGACAGAATGCCAGCTCTCACCAAGGCCCGCGAAGGCTGCCTCCTTCACAACCCGGCCCCTGTCAGGACCATCCCCTCACCACCTCCGGGCTCTGGCCTCGGAGACTACTTCCCCCGCGAGGCTCTCCGTTCACCACGCTCCCTCCCCAGGAGCGCTCTGGCTCCTCTGTCCTGCAGGATGCCTTCTACTCGCCTGGGCTTAGCCAGCCCTTCCCCTCAAAGGAGCTCCAGAACTTCTACCCGGGTAAGGTTAGGGGTGGCACTCTGGAGGGAGAGAACCCTGGAGACTTGTCTTACAGCTGTGTTTGCAAAACGACACACACCGTACTTTGATGGTCAGACTCAGGTGGTATAGTTTTGGGGTCTGAAGGAGAGTCTCGGGGACTAAACTGTCTTCATTCTCTTCTTGGTGCTGACACTGCTTCTACTGGAAAAGTTTGCTGGGCAGCCCAGCCCTGTCCAGGTACTACACACCACTGTGTATTTCCCTCGATCAGAGAACTTACACTGCATTGGGGTTGTCTGTCCACCCGTCTCTTCTGCTAGCTCACGTACCTGCAGGTAAGAGCACAGACTATGTTTTCATGGCTCTAGTACTAAAGTCCTATGTCTTGGCACATAGTAGATGCTCAATTAAAAAAACAGTTGTTTTTTTTTTTTTTTTTTGACAGAATGAATCAAGTGTTTTATGAAAACCTGTTTGCACAAAGTACCCTATTAGGTGTTCAGAGTGGGGAACAGAGATACTGCCTGGTTAAAACTAGGAAACATAAAATATTTACAATAGCTTCAAATAAAGAAACTACCAGCAAATATGAAATAGATGGTAAAAACTAGAAATTTCTATTAACCAGTATTCCCATACAACTAAATTTCTAAGTGAAACACCTGCTATATAATCAAAGAGGCATTAAAGACATTGCAGTACAGTATATTTTGTTATGATGTGAATTTGACTGAAGAGTGCTGTGCACTGTTAACCTACGAAGAAAATGTGATAACCCAGTTAATTAACTAGAATACTCAATTTCCTGATATTGCTTTCAGAATCCAGAATAAAACGATGATCCAGATTGATGACTAAACCCAACCTAAACCTCAAACCTCACCAGGTATTTCTGGCTGTGTTTTTAAAACTTGTAAGGGAGGAAGAGGAAGAGGACGAAACACCAAGAAGTGGAAACAGACACAGACTGTGCTGAGAAGAAACGTGACCACGAAGAGACGTGTACCGAACAGCAAGAAGAAGTGAGACTCGGAAAACTTTGAATTCTAGGTTGAGTTTAGTTTTGATTTGCTAGTCAATTAAGGACTATTAACACTCCTAACTTGGGAATGGAAGATATAAAAACATTGCTTAAATAAATGCGTGGCACATGGTAGGTTCTCAAATGTATACGGAACAAATAGATTGAATGTATCAAAGTCTGAGCCAGGGCGAGACTGAGGCACGGATCCCAGCACGGAAGATACAGTAAACTAGGTGTGAAAAGATGAGAGTCGGGGCTGTGGCAACAGCTGCGGAACTGGACAATAATGGTTTTGCAGATTTTCTAACCGCCCAAACATTTGCCCTGGAACTGATTTCATTAATCAGAGTAATGCCACAAATAGAAATTTCTAGGCTGTTACGGTACAATCAAGAAAATACCTGCTTCCTAGAATCATGTTATTTGGCAAGTACGTGCCGTGTTGCTGAGTCCTTGGATTAACTGTAAAATACGTAACTGAATTCATTCTTTCTATGTACTCCTGTGTTTCTCTCCGGTGCTCTAAAAATAAAATTTAAGATACACCTGTAACATCTCCCAGTTTGTAAGGGGCTTTGACTCTTTGGTCAAATAATATATTTTAAAATTTGATTCAATATCCTCTAGGAAAAATGACTAAACAGTTCACAGAGAATTCAAATTCAACATTTTTAATTTCTTGTTTTCCATTTTAAGCAGACTGGTGCGTTACCATCATACAGAAAACTCTAAGCTTACAGCAAGACTAGAAAATATACGTCACCACATCATCATGTGAGAGTAACAAACAATATTTTATTTCTTGAATATTTTTCCTTGAATTTGTTTTTATATTTTAACAGCTTTACTGAGGTATCGTTGACATACAAAAGTTACATGTAGTTAAGCTGTACAACTTGATGTTTTTTGTTTTATTTATTTTTGGCTGTGTTGGGTTTTCGTTGCTGCGCTCGGGCTTTCTCTAGTTGCCGCGGGCAGGGGCTGCCCTTCGTTGCGGTGCGCGGGCTTCTCATTGCGGTGGCTTCTCTTGCTGCGGAGCACGGGCTGTAGGCATGGGCTTCAGTAGTTGTGGCACGTGGGCTCAGTAGTTGTGGCTCACGGGCTCTAGCGTGCAGGCTCAGTAGTTGTGGCGCACGGGCTTAGTTGCTCCGCGGCATGTGGGATCTTCCCGGACCAGGGCTCGAACCCACCTCCACTGCACTGGCAGGCAGATTCGTAACCACTGTGCCACCAGGGAAGTCCCTGATGTTCTGATATATGAGAAGATCACCGCATTCAAGCTGAAGTATCCAACACCTCCATATAGTTACAATTTTGTGCCTGTGTGCGGTAAGGTTTAAGATCTAACTTCTCTGCGCATCTCACGTATACAGCACAGTACTGTTAACTATCATACCCATACTGTACATTAGATCTCTAGAACTTATTCGTCTTGCATAATTGAAACTTTGTACCCTTAGACCTCCATCATCCCACTTCCCCCTACCCTCAGCTCCTGGCAAACACCATTCTACTCTGCTTCTAGGAGTTTGATGATTTTAGATCCCACATAGATGTGATATTTCCTTATTTTTTAAAACCTGAATAATATTCCATAAGTAATATTCCATTTATATATTCCAATGACATTCCATATATGTATGTATTTATAACATTCCATTTATATACGTAAACATTCCGTTGTGTGTATATCACATTTCCTTTATCCATTCATATGCTGAAGAACATTTAGGCTGTTCGCATACCTCAGCTATCGTGAACAGTGCCGTGTTCAACATGGGAACGTACGGGATCTCTCTGAGATCCTGACTTCGTTCCTTTGGGTATACATCCAGAAGCGAGACTGCTAGATCACATGGTAGTTCTATTTTCAAATGTTTAAGCAACCTCCATATGCTTTTCCATAGTGGCTGTACCAATTTATGTTCCCACCAGCAGTGCACAAGGGCTTCCTCTTCCTACAACCTCACCAACACTTGTGTCCTCTCTTTGTGGTAACTGCCATCTTGACAAGCGCGACGCAGTATTCTTGGTTCTGACTTGCATTTCCCTGATGATCAGAGATGGTGAGCATCTTTACATATACCCCTCAGCTGTCTGGGTTGCTTCTTTTGAAAAGTATCTTTTTAAATTGGGTTATTTGTACTTTTGGTATCGAGTTGTATGAACTGATTGCTCACGTATTTTGAGTATTAACTCTGTACTGGATATGTGGTTTGCAAATATTCTTCCCATTCTGGAGTTTGCCTTTGCATTTTGTTGATTATTTTCCCACTTTCAATAATGGATAGAACATCCAGCAGAAAATTAATAAGGAATTCTTCCTTTGCTGTGCAGAAGCTTTTTAGTTTGACGTAATTCCCCTTGTCTATATTTTGCTTTTGTTGCCTGTACTTTTGGTGTCATAGCTAAAATAATTAGTGCCAAGACTAATGTAAAAGAAGCATTTCTCCTATATTTCTTCTAGGAGTTTTATAGTTTCAGGCCTTACATTTAAGTTTTAATCCATTTTGAGTTGATTTTTGTGAATGGTGTAAGATAGGGGTCCAATTTAATTCTTTTGCATGTAGATATCCAGTTTTCCCAGTACCATGTGTCGAAGAGACTTGTCCCCTTTCCCCATTGTGTGTTCTGGGAAACTTTATCAAAGATCAGTTGACTGTAAATGCATAGGTGTATTTCTGGGTTCTCTATTCTCTTCCACTGGTCTAGGTCTAGATGTCTGGTTTTATGCCAGTCCTCTACTATTCTGATTACTAATTTCGTAACGTAATTTGAAGTCAGGCACTGTGATGCCTCCAGCTTTGTTCTTCTTGTTTGAGACTGCTTTGGCTATTTGGGGTCTTCTGTGGTTCTATATGAATTTTAGGCTTGTTTTTTCTATCTGTATAAAAACAAAATCATTGGGATTTTGATAGGGATTGCATTAAATTTGTAGATCACTTTGGGTAGTATAAACATTTTAACAATATTAGTTTTTCCAGTCCATGAATGTTGAATGTCTTTTCACTTATTTGCATCTTTTAAAATTTCTTCCATCTACGCTTTATAATTTTCAGCATATACCTTTAACCTCTTTGGTTAATACCTAGGTACTTTATTCTTTGCATAGCTATATGTGAACGGAATTGTTTTGGTAGTTACTTTTTCAGATAGTTTGTTGTTAGTGTATAGAAATGCAACTGATTTTTTTAATGCTGATTTTGCATCCTGCAACTTTGAAGAATTTATTGGTTTTAACAGGATTTTTTTGTGGAGCCTTTAGGGTTTTCTACATGTATGATCATGTCATTGCGAAGAGGTAATTTTACTTCTCTTCTGATTTGGATGCCTTTTATTTCTTTTTCTTGCCTGATTACTCTGGTTAGAACTTCTATTACTATATTGTTAGCTATATTGTCCTGAGACTTAGAGGAAAAACTCTTGTTTCTTCCCCATTGATTCTGATGTTAGTTCTTTTTTATTCTTCTTCATATACAGCCTTTGTTGTATTGAAGTACATTCCTTCTATATCTACTTTGTTGAGAGTTTTTAACCATAAAAGGATTTGGATTTTGTCAAAATTTTTTTCTGCATCTACTGAGATTGATCATGTGGTTTTTGTCTTTCATTCTACTAATGTGGTAAACCACACTGGTTGATTTTCATATGTTGAATAATCCTTGCATCCCAGGGATAAATCTTATTCAGCCATGGTGTATGGTCCTTTTAATGTGCTGTTGAATTCAATCTGCTAGTATCTTGAGGAGTTTGCATCTATGATCATCAGAGATACTGGCCTATAGTTTTCTTTTCTCGTGCTATCTTTGTCTGGCTTTAGAATCAGGGTGATGCTGGTCTCGTAAAATGAGTTTAGGAATATTCTCTCTACTTCTATTTTTTCCGGAAGAGTTTAAGAAGGGTCGGTATTCATTCTTCTTTGAATGTTTGGTAGCATGCCTTCCGTGAAGCCATCTGGTCCACAGTTTTTCTCTGTTGGCAGGTTATTACTGATTCAATCTCTTTTTTATTGGTCTGTTCAAGCTTTCTATTTCTTCTTGGTTCAGTTTTGGTAGGTTGTATGTCTCTAGGAATTTACTGATTTCTTCTGGGTTATCCAGTTGTTGGCATGTAATTGTGCCTAATAGTCTCTCATGATTCTTTTTAGTTCTCTGTAACGTCTCCTCTTTCATTTCTGATTTTATCTGAATATTCTCTTTTCTTTCCTTAAACTAGCTAAGGGTGTGTCAATTTTGTTTATCTTTTCAAGAAACCAACTCTTACTTTCATTGATTTTGGGGGTAATGTTTTTATATTCTCCACTTCATTTATTTCTGCCCTAATATTTATTATTTCATTCCTTCTGCTAATTTTGGGTGTAGATTGTTCTTCTTTATCTAGGTCCTTGAGTTGTAAAGGTAGAATGTTTGCCTGAGATCTCTCTTCTTCATTTTTTTAATTTTGAATTTATTATTATTTTTTTAATGGCTGCATCAGGTCTTAGTTGCAGCGCCCGGCCTTCTCTCTAGTTGTGGCGTGAGGGCTCCAGAGCACGTGGGCTCTGTATTTGTGGTGTGTGGGCTCACTGAGCTTCTTTAGGACAATTATTTTGCATTCTTTTAGGCATTCTGTGGATCTCCATTCTTTGGGGGTAGGCTAATTGGAAGTTTATTCAGTTCCTTTGGTGGTGTCAGGTTTCCCTGATTTTTGGTGTTCCTTGTTTCCTTGCACTGGAGTCTGTGCATTTGAAGAAGCAGTCACATTTTCCAGTTCTCATAAAGAGGCTTCCATAAAGACCTTCATCTGCAAGAAGGTCTAAAGAGTAGGTGTGTGAGTGCCACTGGAAGGGTGTGCAAGAGTGCACTGCTGCACCAGGTCTAGTTGTACACAGGACATCGAGTGCAGGGGTGTATGGCAGCTCCAGGTTTGGGGGAGGGACCCAGTGGTGCAGCAGCTGAGGTCATCAGTGGCTGTGAGGGCTGGGGTCCTCAACAGTGATTCCACCCACGTCCAGTAGTGAGTGTCCTTGGCTAGGCAGGGGCTAGGGTTGGCTATGAATGTATGCGTAACCGTTGGGGTCGGCTGCAGGCATGCATGTGGCAGCAGGGGCCAAGGCCAGCTGTGTGCAGTTGTTCTGCTGTAGGGGTCATCCACAGACACGCTCAGTAGTGGCAGCCAGGATGGTGGCAGGGGCCAGACGAGGTCGTGCGTGGGTGTGCGTAGTGGCGATGGCCAGCTGAAAGCACCTGTGCGGGGACAGAGTTGCAGAGTGTGTTCGCAGCTGTGAGGACCGACCACTGATGCACGCGTGCCAGTGAACACTGACGCTGGAAGCGGGAGCTGGGCCGACCATGCTTGGCAACGGAAGCTGGGAGCTAGCTTTGCGTGTGTTACGGTAGCAAAATATAATAATGAGGGCGCTCGGCATGTTTAGTTATTCCAATTTTGGCTTAGAAACCTACATCACAAAGGAGAAACAGATTAAGAGCCTACCGATAGGTATACCTAAAACTAAATTATCTTTTTTCTTTTCCAAATATATGAAATATTCAATTACAACCAATCAAAAGGAACAAAAATATTTAGTCAAGACAGTCTTTAGAACTATGTATTAGTAGTAACCAGTACACCATATTTAAAATCTGGAAAAAAAATCAGTCCTCAGATAATCACACCTCTACATAGGACACAAACTATAACAGAGGAAATAACTTCAAACATTTCAACACATTTTTATACCAACAATGGTAAGGTGAAGCAGAAAGCCAATAAGGCATTAGCATTTATATCTAAGATGATTACAAATAAGTCCAGCCTTGATTAACAATTAGGTATCTCATGCTCTGAAGCCCTCTTATATTTTTGAGTGTCAGCTTGGGTAGCCCTTAAAACACTGGGTAATTCTAAGTTAACTTTATCGTTAGTGTTCACAATTGAAGAGAAATTAACACTTGTTGCCAATAATCATTCACAAAGTGTTATGAATCAAAACAACCGATCAATATTAGTGATTCTAGATTATCTCTGAGAAGGCAAAAAGGGCAACAGATATCCCAAATACAGGTTTTACATTCAAATATCAACTTCACTTTTCTATATTCAGAATCCCTCAAACTGTATCTACAAAACTGTTCAAGTGTCAAAGTATTGAGTAAATGGTAAAGGGCTCTCTATCAATGTCAGAAATGCAACCATAAATGGAAAATAACTGATGATTTAATGAAGTCCAATAAGACGGGACTGTCACTTTTTAAAATAAAAAAAATTTTTAAAGTACAAGAGAATCTGACTTCTACTTGAGAAAAATTAAAGGTAAGGAAAAAGACGTTAAAAGAGATGTGATCTCACCACCCATCGTGACTTTCTGCCCCCCAACCCCGTGAACAGAGACCTTTTTCTACACTATTAGTGTAGCTATACTAGTCCTAGTAGTGTCAACAGCAGCCAGAATTATTCAGGTATCCTTGTCTAATTTACGTAATATACATGGACTAAATACTCCTGGCACTACTTCTCAGAAATGTAATTTCTTTATACACATGTATCACGCCAGCTGTCCTTAAGAACTTTTTTGATATTTAAGTTTCTAGAATTAAGTGAGCAAGGTAAAACAAATCTCTCTTTATAGGACCATGCTGTCTTTTCACAGAAATCATGTTCTCTCTCTTGAATAGTAATTATATTGGAAACACAGACTTTGTAGTCCATTGCTGACACTTCAGCAATGCCGACCAAGTCAAAGTTCTTTGTAAGGATGATGGGGGCAGGCGGAGAGAACAGTAAAATGATTCTGAATGAAAAACAATACAGAACTTATAAAACTGTACTGGCTAAACCTATGACTCTGTTTCTCAATAATCTTCTTTGAATAAAGCTGATGCACTCATGTTAAGTTTCAGTTCCAATCTTTCATCAATGGTTAAGTGTTATAAAGTATGAACAGTGCTTTTATCATTCTTTGAGCTGTGTGCTCAGTCACTATATCAAAAACTCTAGTTGACAATGCTGCTACTATTTATAACCAAGTGAGGACTGAATTTTTCTTTGCTGAGGGATCTTGAAAGACAGAAGGGAGATAGTTGTGACAGGTAAAGCCTTGGTATAAATGTGATGAAGCCCAATATGATGTCAAGATGACAGGGATATCATGACTCAGATCATCTATATTACAGGCGGGGACGTGCAAACATTCATTCACAACTTCGAGAATCACTGAGTCATCGATGGGGATATGGAATTAGAGAGGTTGCCTTAGTCTCAGGAGCAAATAATTTCATAACTAAAATCAGAATTAAGTACACCCTGTCTCATGTAACAACCCCTCTCACTAATTTTCGAACTTATTTTAAGATAATTACGATTTTATGGGTCCACTGTAGGACAGTGATGCTATAGTTTGTTATGCCCCGATTAACCTTTTAAAACAAGTAAGGTAAAGACAAAACACTTGATAATCTATCTAATGAGAACACATTTACACATAATCCACTGTATAAATGCGAACCAAAATTTTGGCAAACACAATTCATTTAAAATTTTTTCTCTAAATTCTCACATTTTCAGTAGAGTTATGATTACCGGTCGATAAGAGAGGAGAAACAAATAACATCTGCTGACCGAAGCTCAATGACTGTGTGCTATGAGCTATGCTGGGTGCTTTCAAACATTAGTGCATCTACTTTTGAAAGAGCCAATAAAGTTTTATTATCTCCATGTGACCTATCAAAAAACTGAGGTGCAGAGAGATTAAGTCACCTGCAGAAATCATATCTAGGACTGAAAAGGGTAAAGGGAAGAGAGAAAATAAAAAATGACTCACAGTTTGCTGGTCCTTGGACACACCACTAGGAGGAAAAGGGAGTCTGGGAGGGGCCAGGGGAGGAGCCTGCAGCAATGGACACACTGACGCAGAGCAGGCGACCAATGGAGCTGTTTTAGGGGCCGCTGGAAACACGACTGGCACAGAGACCGAGACATTTTGCCTGTTCACGTTTATGAATATGAAGCTTAACGACTATAAAATTATAAAGATGTTCCGTCTACAAAGTTAAACTGTAAACAAATGTCAGTTTAAAGATACAAACCACCTCTGTATTCGTAGCAGCAGTCAAAAATGTCACAGGGAGCCTTAATTGGAGGCTGTTTCATCTCTCTCAAACTCTCTGTCCTGAAGGAAGACCCACAGAGGTGCCTGCTGGTGAACGACACTGTCGCTGAGCCCACCAGCCTGCTTCTGCCTCCGCTGCCTCCTCAGCTGCGTCTGTCTGTCCCGGTAAGTTTTGGTTCCGATTTCTGCACCAGCACAAGCCCGTGGCCTCTGACTCCTAAAGCAGTGCTTCCCACCCTCTACACCTGTAATCACAATGCCTGTCCCCTTTCACTGCACTTGTCAAAAGCACTTTTCCCATCATCTATACACCAACCATCTACAAGTCCACCTCCTATGTAAAGTTTTTTGAGGCTAAAGCAAAAGATGCAGCTTTTGCTAGACCATTCCAGCAGAATCCAGGGATTATTACCTGTGGAGCCCGAAATGCACTTACCACTCTGTTCTTTGATTTATGCTACTGGTCTAGTTGCTTGCCTATCTTCCATATGCCTATGCTGATGCTGGATGTTTCAGGCTTATGATGGGCAGACATATATTTAACTTCATTTTTACAGGTATTAATTACCCTGTACAATGTCATGAAAAAATAATGCTTCTAATGTTGTTTATCTTCTATATAATCTAAATATGTAATCTTGTAATTATGGATAAAAATAAGTGAAATAAAGGAATTCTTGTCCATAATTTAGACTCTGTAACTTAAAAAAAATTATTAGCTATATGACTGTTTAAAAACCTTCTCTTGCAACGTACGGCGAGTCAGCTGACTTTAGGTTGGTTTCCGTCTCTTAGTTATACTTCCAGGATGTAGAAGAGTTTCAACACCTTCACTAGGCTGAGGGCAGGACCCCTGCTTAAACCTTCAGCTTGATGCTTCCTGACAGCTGTTTCAGGATACTTTACAAACCCAGGAAAGACTTTCCTAAGGACTCATACATTTTCGACGGAAGCCAAGGAGATCTAAAATCGACCCAATGAATCCTTAAAATTATATAAGAAGGAGTCTTAAAGAAATGTATTTTGTCCATTTTAAAATAAAAATTCCGCAAGTGTAGTCACCCTACAATGAAAATTTTGGTATTCCCTCCTCTAGCTTTAAAAAGTTAGTTCTTAACTATGTTACTGGACACTTTGTAAAAGTGAGCACGTACTTCTTCTCCGGCTGCAGAGAAGCCGCAGTGTTACCCCCCCCCTTCTCCTCCACCTACAGCTTTTTCATAGCTTTGCTCCTAAAAGAAAGTACAATCTTATTCTAATTCATGTGGTTTTAAATATAATGAATTCTGGCTGAGGTCTGTGAATGGTTAATTCAAATTTCAGGAAATCTTACATTGGTTCACTCAGTTCGCAAGGATCCTTATGAATGGAGGCAATCCCGTCCCTCACCCATTACGCCACAGGATGACAGAACGCTCAGCTGAAAGAATGTAAAGAAAGGCTGGCTTTATGTTTTAGCTTGGTTATGCAGTTAAATGAAATCAGCAAACTTGAACAAGGAAGAGATCTGGAAAACGAGTGTAGGTGTGACACAAAGCAATATCTTCCATCTTAAATAGGCAAGTACTACGTCACTACCCAATAAAAGAAAGACACTGACAGAGCTCCCTAAAAACCGTAGTATTTGGGATTTTGAATTTCTAAATTTTAATTTCCAAAATTTTTTAAAAATAAACTTTACAAGCACTATAAAGGCAAGAAACCATCACCATGTTAGACATAATAACAATATTCAAAGGAAAAAATTACCAAGTAATAAAGTACTACACTGAGTACAAAATATCAGGCTTTACGGGTGCAGGAAAAGACTATTATGGTCTGCATAAACATGCAGTAGGTTAATTCAGGAATAAAATTCTGTAGTTCCAATCATTGATACTTCTCAAACTGTGTATATTATGTATTTACTTGGTAAAGTCTCTACTGGAAGTCTGGCCATCTTTGATACGTCTATACGATCATTCTAACAAGCTCCTATCTCCCTCTGTCCAATTCTCTGTTAAGTGGCTGGAGTACACAGGTGCGCACACGCAGTCACTTTCAAGTTAGGCTCATCTTGCACAACTTTTCAATGTCTGTAAGTCAGCCCTTTAAAAACAATCCCCATCCTGGCACTGGGAAAAGGAATGAAGAGCCAAGAATGCAGCAGAAATCTCTGCTTTTTTCTCTTGTTATTTTCTGTTGCAGGATCAGCTACAGAAATTGGGAGATCCAGTGCAATGAAAACGCAGGGACCCCTGTTTGCAAAGTATTTGAAGACGGCGACAGCGGAGCATTCAGCCCAGGGCACGGCCCCTCAGCGTGCTTGGCCCCTGCGACCTTGCCCTCGCTTCGCACCCTCGCCCAGTCTACTGCTGAAGACTCACCTCCTCTCCAGTCAGCCCCTCCGCCCTCACCTCTTTCCGCCACCACGAGGCTGACTGGCAGACCACATTCTCTCTCTGTGTTGCTTCCGCCTTCAGACCGAAATCACAAAAGGAGAGAGGCAAAGGGCAAGGTCCACGGTTTAAGGTCAAATGGTCTGTGAGTGATTTTAATTGTAACCTACACTTTATAGGATAAGAACAGGATATAATAGATGCATAAAAAGATCAACTCGCTAGACAAACTGTACAAAGTGCAAAGTAATACTTGAAAGCAAGCAGATGTAAACTTAAAATGTGGTCAAATATATATATTTTTTCCCCTACGAAGGTAAACCGCTCAGGTTGAGGTACGCATTTTGCTTTTAACCGGAGTATTAATCAGTTAACAGCATTTAAAAAAATATTCTCAAGGCCACAAAGTTGGTAACATTTTTAGTAAATTAATACTTGCATACATAAGTGCTCTGTATAGACAAGTAAAAAAACCGTTTATCCCTTCTGAAATAAGAAAGAGAATCACTATAATAAAACAGACTTTAAGAAGAGTGAAAAATGAAACGGCTGTGGAAAAGGGTACACACAGCAATCAGAGAGGCAATGATTCACTGTATTAACATACAGCCTTCAACTATAACCGCAATCATAAAATGAATTTGTTATCTCAAACACATTGTTTCTGTTCTGAAAAAGAATGAGTTTTACTATTTTTAAGTGTCCAAAAGGATAATATACTGGATCTTTCATAACTTAGGTGGAAATTTAATATAGTAAATATAGACCAATCTGTCCATAGTCAACACTTCCATATTTTATCCCTTAAAGACTTTGTGAATTTTCAGCAGTAATTTGCCTTTCCTATTTTCTCCATCTATTTTAAAAGGTACTATTATTATTTCAGAAAAGAAGACTTCTGCAAAAACATGACAGTTTTAACCATTACCATATCATCAGCATTATCAATCTGTGTTCCTAATTAAAGCAAAGCATAAAAGCTGTTAAGAAGTATCTGAAGTATTTTTTCTGAAATTTTAAAATAAATTTCATGAAAGCAAAGCTGAATATGTAATATAAATAACAGGCCAGCAAACAATCTTGAATGCCCGCAATACTGGTGACCTTTTACAGGAAGCAGTGTAAGAAGGATTCTGTAGCACGCTGTTTCTGTTATTTTGTCAGATCTAGCAGATTACTAGTCTACTCTTACTTTCAGAAATGATTTTTTATATTAGTCTCAGAAATAATGCCATTTTAAATGCAAAAAACAGAAAGAAAAGTCATCTTAATTTTACACAAATAATTCCTCTCTAATTTACAAAAGAGTAATTTTGGTGTTTAAAATAGCAGAAGAAATTAGTTCCAACTCCTTGGAAGAAGATCATTATTTGTCACTATGGTATAACCTGGTAAAGAAAGAGTCATGAGAGCCTTGCCTGGTGGTCCAGTGGTAAGGAATCTGCCTTCCAATGAGGGGACACGGGTTCGATCCCTGGTTGGGGAACTAAGATCAATCCCACATGCTGTGAGGCAACTATGCCCGCGCGCCACAACTACTGAGCCCACGCGCTGCAACGAACGAACCCACAAAGAAGACCCCGCGTGTCGTGTCGCAACTAAGACCTGACACAGTCAAAAATAAATAAATTTAAAAAAAAGTCATGAAATTACCCTTAATGCATGCAATTCAAACATCACTAATTTTTAACTCTTTGGGGGGTAAAGTAAAGCTATTCTGTTATTAGTTAAGTGTAGCGGTTCTCAAGGTCCGGTCCCTGGAACAAGAGCATCAGCACCGCCTGGGAACCTGTGAGAAGTTTCTTGGAAATTCTGGGGCCCCACCCCAGACCTACTAAGTCAGAGACGATGGGGGAAGGGTCCCTCAATCTTTGTTTAAACAAGTCCTCTGGGTGATTCTGATACAGCTGAAGCTTAAGAACCAGTGGTTGAATGTTTTCAAAACGGATTATAAGGTATTTGAGATAAAACTGTCCAAATCTCGGAGGAAAGATGACGTGAAGACAGGAGATGGTCAACTATAAGCCAAGGAGAAAGGCCTCAGAGTAAACAACCCTGCCCACACCGTGACCTCCCAACTTCTCGTCTCTAGAACTGTGAGAAAACTTTCTGTTGTTTAAGCCACCCAGTCTCTGGTACAGTACTTTGTTTTGGCAGCTCTAACTAACTTAGTGCATAACATTAAAAAATGTTATTTTGGTGGAAAAAAAAAAAAACTGTCCAAATTTCATGTATGGTTTATGGATGAAGTGTCCCTAGACCACATGAATAGTGTAAGTGCAACTTAGAAGAAACAAGAAATCAATTTTACAAGTACATTAAATCTACTCTCTTCAGCAATGATGTAATCAAACTGTAAGAGAGAGCAATTATGACTGAATGCAATGTCTTGGTCAATAACAGGTAGGAAATTTTTTAAAAGCCACCCCAAATGCTTTATGTAACAGCTGTATAATATATCTTACGCAATGAGAAGTACTAAATGTGCAATACGACTGAGCTGGCACCAGGTACAAAGTGCAACAGAGGAAAGAGAAAGCAATATGCCTGTTCCTTAAGGACCCTGGGAAGAAAGGCATCCATCTGAACACATAGTTCTCTTTCTTCGCTTTGAAATCAATTCCCGCATAAAATAGGTCCTCTGATCACATCAATTGGCATAAATAATATTTCCATGTTTTAAATTATTCAAAATGTATTTTCTCTTGAATACAAACAAGTCTTTCTGTTTCGCTTACAAAATACAAAGCATCAGGGTCTTTTTAAAATTTCCTTCTGATTTTTCATCTTTTGTCTTCCTGACAAACATCTTTCTTGATAAACCAAAAAGTCATTTTCATCCATATTTTCTTATTAGTTTTGAAGCTCATGATATGTCTATATGGTCACTGTTCCCTCACTTATTACTCTTCCTTCCTCCATATGTATCCGAATAAAGAACTTTCTAGTATAAATCAAGTCAGTGAAGCACATCTACTTTTTTCAGATCCCTGAACAAAAAAAAGTTCCTGAAAGAGGCCACTGAGAAGCACAGGAACCCTCCTCTAATTAAACACCTAGGGCAGTTCTTCTGGCTCTGGCGTCAGAAAATAATAAATTTGTATACAGTATGACAATTCACTGCTATAACATTATAGAATACAATCGATAATTTTTAAGGAGAAGAAAATTAGCGCTTCTGATTCCCAAAACATTTTACAGTATACGACCTAAACTCCCTAAAAAGTGCACTTCTAGTAATTTTATTGGACTACCGTCTGAATCTAACAAATGTTTTCACAAAAGCAGCAAAAGACAGAAATTTATAGGGAAGAAGCGTTTCTTTAAAAATAAACATTATTCCATCTGAGACTTGAATATGCTTAAGCTCTAGAATAAGAATTTTAAAAATTAATTCTTTAGTTCTACCAAATCATTTAAGCTACCAAAAAATTGAATATTAGAAACCCATGGTGTCTTTCTCCCTCCCTCCGTCTGTCTGTCTGTCTGTCTCGGACTCTGTCTCTGTCCCTCTCTCTCACTCACTCACACACACACACACACACACACACACACACACACACGATCCTAATTATAGGACAGGAATACAGAATAAGTACTTAATACAGGCAAGATTTTGAAAAAGTATTAACTAAGTATATATTATAATAGCAATAGCAATAACTGTTACTGATAATCGATAAAGGTTAGTGTTCACTGACTATCAGGCTATACATTTAGTACTTCACAAACATTCTCTCTGATCCTGATGACAAGTCTGCAAACTCAGTACTGCTATTCCAATTTTACATAGAAAGAAACTAATCACCCTCTAAAATCAAGCTTTTCATTGCAATTTGCCTAAGTTACATAGCTAGTAAAGTAGTAAAACTGATAATTGAACATGAAATGACTAATTCCAAAGCCTGCTCTATTCTCTACAGGCTACTGCTTTCTCCATAGGCTAGACTGTATTTATCACATATACTTTATGTATATACTGATATGACATTATTATATTTGTATTGCATTACATTTTTCCAAATAATTTATTGGGATTTACGGTGGCTAAGATAAATAAGAACCCCAAAAGTATGTATTAAAGAAAACTCCAGAATGGTTTTTCAAAGTTTGGCCTTAAATCCAATCTTCTCTGTTCTAAATTTTGATCCATAAGAAGTTGCTCCTGGCAGAGAAAGACAAAATGCAGTGGCAGTTCTGTACTTCCTGTGTTGAAGTGTTTTGAGTATTACGGAAAGTTTCATCTCCAACAGACTCAGGATTGGGCATTTTACGCTTTTTCATTTCTTGTAAGCCAAACTTCTTACAAAAGGGCGCTAGAAACCAATCAGAAGAAACAGTAACGGAGTTCAGATGAAACAAAAGACACAGCAATCATTCCAAAGTTGGGAGAGACTTCAGCCACCACCTAGCAGTGGCCCAACACTTGCTTCACAAGTGAGAAAGCTCAGAGCCAGAGGAGTGACCGGCTGTCCATGGTCCCCACGCGATTAATCAAACACTGCAACACTGGCCTGTCTCAGGACACAAGCCAGTGATGGGTCTACTCACAGTGAGGCTTCCTCGTAAACTGAGCTCATCATTTCAGGAGGACCCCCTCCTCCAACTCAGAAAGTCCTTCTTCCTGATGCTCTATTCTTTTCCTTGGATCACTACTCCTTAGCCACTAAGGATAATACTTTGGAGCAATCTTGGACAAATGTTTATTTTATATCCTTTTTATCCTACATTTATGGGAAGAGAAATCCTACTGCTTATATTTATACTTTCTTTTCCATTCTTACTGCCACCTCACTGGACAGCAACCTCTAACAGGAGGAGAATACTTTATTACTAATGAACATCAGCATTCAAAGAAATTGACAGATTTTCCATGCTCTTGGCCTGGAAGAATTAATGTTAAAATGACCATACTACTCAAAGAAATCTACAAATGTAATATGATCCCTATCAAATTACCCATGACATTTTCCACAAAACTAGAATAATCCTAAAATTCATATGGAACCATGAAAGATCCAGAATTGCCAAAGCAATCCTGAAGAAAAACAACAAAGCAGGAGGCATAACCTTCCCAGACTTCAGACAATATTACAAAGCTACAGTAATCAAAACAGCATGGTACTGGCACAAAAAGAGACGTTTGGATCAATGGAAGAGAACAGACAGCCCAGAAATAAACCCACACATCTATGGTCAATAATCTTCGACAAAGGAGACAAGAATATACAACAGGAAAAAGACAGTCTCTCAGCAAGTGGTGTTGGAAAAGTTGGACAGCTGCATGTAAATCAATGAAGTTGGAACAAACCCTCATCACACCATATACAAAACTACACTCAAAATGGCTTAAAGACTTAAACATAAGACGTGATACCATAGAACTCCTAGAAGAGATCACAGGCAAAACATTCTCTGACATAAACTGTACCAATGTTTTCTTAGGTCAGTCTCCCAAGGCAATAGAAATAAAAATGAAAATAAACGAATGGGACATAATCAAACTTACAAGCTTTTGCACTGCAAAGGAAACCATAAACAAAACGAAACAACCATCTACAGAATGGGAGAAAATAATTGCAAATCATACGACTGACAAGGGCTTAATTTCCAAAATGTACTAACAGCTCATACAACTCAACAACAACAACAAACAACCTAAACGAAAACTGGGCAGAAGACCTAAAGAGACATTTCTCCAAAGAAGACATACAGATGACCAACAGGCATGTGAAAAGCTGCTCAACATCACTAATTATTAGAGAAATGCAAATCAGAACCACAATGAGGTACCACCTCACACTGGTCAGAACGCCCATCATTTAAAAGTCTACAAATAACAAATGCTGGAGAGGGTGTGAAGAAAAGGGAACCCTCCTACACTGCTGGTGGGAATGGAAGTTGGTGCAGCCACTGTGGAAAACAGTATGGTGGTTCCTCAGAAAACTAAAAATAGAATTAGCATATGATCCAGCAATCCCACTCCTGGGCATCTATCTGGAGAAAACTATAATTCAAAAAGATACATGCACCCCAATGTTTATAGCAGCACTATTCACAATAGCCAAGACATGGAAACAACCTAAACGTCCATCAACAGATGAATGGATAAAGATGTGGCACATATAATACAATGGAATACTACTCGGTCATAAAAAAGAATGAAATAATGTCATTTGCGGCAAGCAACATGGATGTAACTAGAGATTATCATACTAAGTGAAGTAAGTCATAAAGACAAATACCATGTATCACTTATATGTGGAATCTAAAATATGACACAAATGAACCTATCTATGAAACACAAACAGAATCGGGGACATGAAGAATAGACTTGTGGTTGCCAAGGCAGAGGCGGGTGAGAGAGGGATGGATTGGGAATTTGGGATTAGCAGATGCAAACTGGTATATATAGAATGGATAAACAATAATGTCCTACTATATAGCACAGGGAGCTATATTCAATATCCTGTGATAAAGCATAATAGACAAGAATATGAAAAAGAATATATATATATGTATAACTGAGTCACTTTGCTGTACAGCAGTAATTAACACAGCATTGTAAATCAACTATACTTCAGTAAAAAATAAAACATTCCAAAAACAAAAATGAACATCAGCAATATTATTACTCATCTACAAAGATAATGATGAAACATGCAAAACTGGATATCATAATTTAGAAACAAAATGAAATGCATGTTATGACTATAATTATTTAAAATTGTTATGCATGTAGTCAAGACAGACAATAAATATGGAAATTGGAAAACAGCAGTTATTTGGTGGTTTCATGATGGTTATTAAAAATCATTATTTAAAAAAGCAATAACTTTAACAAAAGCTATATTAGTAGGTCGACTTAGTATCCGTGTTATGCTTTCTGAAGCTCATAAACTTACAAAACATAAAATAAGGATCCTAGGGCTTCCCTGGTGGTGCAGTGGTTGAGAGCCCGCCTGCCGATGCAGGGGACTCGGGTTCGTGCCCCGGTCCGGGAAGATCCCACATGCGGTGGAGCGGCTGGGCCCGTGAGCCATGGCCGCTGAGCCTGCGCGTCCGGAGCCTGTGCTCCGCAACGGGAGAGGCCACAGCAGTGAGAGGCCCGCGTACGGCAAAAAAAAAAAAAAAAAAGGATCCTGAAGAGTACAGTATGTACTCTCTTTATGACTCTTCTGTAAATCTAAATTATTTCAAAATAAAAAGTTTTAAAAACAAAAAAATTCTTAGTATTGTACTAAATGACCAACACTTTTAAAGACAAAAAGATTCTTTAAAAAAAATTCCACATTGTAGCATACTCAAATAATGATCATATGTAATTTCAAATAATATTTTTTTTTAGTATTCTACACTTATAAAATTGAATAAGTAAATGGTCAAAACCAAGGACCTGTTCAAAGAAGCTCTACATGTTATAATATCAGTATATACAGTCATATTTCTAATACCTTGGTTCCATGCATGTTGTTCACTGAAATGCTTGAGTGTTTATTAAATCACCTCTGAACTACTTTTAATTTGGAGGCTATTTTTAATTTTATTTATTTAATTATTCATTTTTGCAGTACGCGGGCCTCTCACTGCTGCGGCCTCTCCCGTTGCGGAGCACAGGCTCCGGACGCGCAGGCTCAGCGGCCATGGCCCACGGGCCCAGCCGCTCCGCGGCATGTGGGATCCTCCCGGACCGGGGCACGAACCCGCGTCCCCTGCATCGGCAGGCGGACTCCCAACCACTGCGCCGCCAGGGGAGCCCTGGAGGCTATTTTTTAAACGGCATTCATTCGTTTAGCAAATATTAACCGAGCAGCGTATAACATGAACCAGGCCCTGAACTTCTATGTGCTGAGGACAAAGCAGTGAACAAAAAAAGCAAACAAAATCCTTGCCTTTACATTCTATGTGGAAAAGGCAGAAAATAAACAGGAAAAGTAAAATCTACAGGATGGTAGACGGTAGCAGGGCTCACAAGGAAAGAACCGTGAAGGGGCAAGAGGAATGGGGATGGAGAGAGTTTGCAATTTTACACTGAGTGGCTGAAGAAAGCCTAAGCTGACGTTTCAGTAAAAATCCCCAAGTGATGAGGGAATGAGCCACAGGTAACAGGGAAAGAGATTTGCAGGCAGGGAGAAGAGCCACTGCAAATCCTCTGAAGCAAGAACTTGCCTACACGGTCCAAGACGAGCAAAGAACCAGTATGACTAGAGCAGAGGGAGGGAGGGAGAACAGGAGCTGAGGTCTGGGAACATGCAGGCGCCTAGAGGACGAGCCTGGTAGGCGATTTCTCGGGTTCTAGCTTTTCTTCTGATTGAGATGAGAAGTCAGTGGAGGATTTTCATCCAGGTGGTGACATAATATGACACACTGTAACCTAACTGCTCTATGTGCTGTATTCAGAACCGACTGAAGTAAACCACAGGCAGGAACAGGTAGACCCACTGTAGGAGGCTTCTGCAATAATACAGGCAAGACGTGAAGGGGACCTGGATCAGAGACGCAGCAGTGGAAGTGGTGATCTGTGACTGGATTCTGGATATTTTTAAGGGTGCGGACGACAGACTGGTGACAGACATCTGGGGAATGGTCAGACACGGGATGAAAGAAAGCTAGGAATCAGAGGGGGCACCAAGGCTGACCGGAAAAACGACACTGCTTTACTGAGACTCGGAAAACGCAGGAGGACGTGGCGAGGGGGCTAAGATAAGGAGTCTGGTTTACTGCAGTACATTCTGAGCTCAGAAAATGACTTCTGCTCATGAGCAAATCGACGGTCACCTAAAACCATGGGGCTGGGTGAGGTCACCAAGGGCGTAAGTGTGAAGAGAAAAGAGGTCCAAATTCCATATGTTGATGCATTCCCAGTTTAGAGGTTGGAGAGGAGAGAAGGACCCAGCAAAGGAGACTGAAACAGAGGCCAGAGAGGTGAGCGCAGCATCTGGAAGCCAGATGAAGACCGCGGTCCGTGCTGCTGCCAGGTCACGGGAGCTCAGGGCCGCAAAGCCCACCACGGGGGTCAGTGAGAAGGACGGTTCTGAAGGGGTGGCGGAGGCTACACAAGCTGAATTCCCAATGCGCGGGCAACTCTTTCAGGGAGGTTAGCTGCAAATGCAAGGACCCTGGGCAGTGACCGAAGGCAATACTGGGAACAGGAATTATTTTTAAGGTGGGAGAAAAAAACAGCAGTATTTGTTGACGGAAAATATCTAGTAGTGAAGGAGAAATTAACGGTGCAGGAGGTGGAGGTCAGGTGTTTGATTTAAAACACTTTAAGTCGGGAGGGGCGGAGCTGTTCGTATTAACACCTCCTGGACTGTCAGACCCTTTAAGGCTCTGAAAAGTCAACGAGCCTTCCTCCAGAAAAGATATACATTCTGAACTTCTGATTCATTTCAGAGAGATCCAGCCTCACTGAAGCCAATCCCAGATCCCAGGGCAAGAGCCTCCGAACTTAAAAAGTGTGATCACTTTGTTCCTTCAGGTAATTTCACAGATAAAATCTAAATAATTACATATGATAACAAGTAAAACCTAAGTAAGTAACTGATGGCAAGTGAAGTAAAATTTTACTTACAGATAATCTAAAAATCAATAATCCGTGTTGTTATGTCTGCTGACTTACTGAGCAATTCAAATCCTACTTACCCATCAAGACCCAAAATGAATTCTACCACATCCATCATTTCTTCTGATATCATAGCCCATAATTTTTCCCCCCTGGATTCAATGCTTCTTCAACACCATTCAATCAGTTAATCCTATAATAATTTGCGTCAACTCACTGTTTCTGTATGTTCTGAGTTTCCCAACTAGAGCACTAGTAACAAAGTCAGAAATACTTCTTGACATCATCGCCTTCAGCTATAACACTGTTGTAAAACATGATATATATTTCATAAGTATATATTAAACAAACTAGTTAACTTCAATGGCTTCTGAAAGTACTGGTCTGATTTCACTAGATCAATGTCGATTACAGGCAAAAATTTGAAGGAAAAAAAAACCCCCCATGAAATGAAATGGAGTGTTCATTTTAAAAACAGTACCATCTACTAAGCGATAGAGCCCAAAGCTGGGTAAAACTCTATTAACTGAAAATCGTGATCATGATTGCTTAGGGTTTTTTCCGCTGACGTGATAAACTGCCTTGATTTTAGTTCAAACTTTATGGTCTAGATACAGCCGTGAATCCTGATTGGTGTAACGGGGTAAATGGCCACGTCTACTCGGGATTCCACTGTCAGTGCTATACCTATCACTCCTCTTCCGGTAAAGTCTCCCAAGGGTACACCCAGTCCCGGCAGCACTGTAAAGGAGGCGAAGTTCCTTGCTCACAATTCCTATCCCACCCTTTGGCATTCCACGCTGTTAAGATCAGGTTCTTTTGTCCCGTGCTCTGACACCCAGTGTCTTCCCCGTGGCACCTGCCATGGCTTGTGCTCAGGCTGCAGGTTTCACCTCATTCTCATCTTTCTTTCCTTTGCCCTCCCAAAATTTAATGAACATTTATTTCAGTCACGTCAAGTCTTGCCAAGAAAACAGGTTAATCATTTCACAGAAACAAACGCACTTTAAGAGGTGCTTATTGTGCTAATTAAAAAAAAAATGACAGAAACCTAATTTAAGCTCCAAAATACACAAACAGCTCATGCAGCTCAACACCAAAAACCAACAACCCAATCCAAAAATGGGCAGAAGATCTAAAAAGACAATTTTCCAATGAACAATACGGATGGTCAAAAGGCACATGAAAAGATGCTCAACATCACTATTGATGTGATGAGAATTATTAGAGAAATGCAAACCAAAACTACAATGAGGTATCACCTCACACCAGTTAGTCTACAAATAATAAATGCTGGAGAGGGTACAGAGAAAAGGGAACCCTCCTGCACTGCTGGTGGGAATGTAAATTGGTGCAGCCACTATGGAGAACAGTATGGAGTTTCCTTAAAAAACTAAAAATAGAGCCGCCATATGATCCAGCAATCCATCTCCTGGGCACACATCCAGAGAAAATCATACTTTGAAAAGATACATGAGCCCCAGTGTTCATTGCAGTGCTATGTACAATAGCCAGGACACGGAAGCAACCTAAGTGTCCAGCAACAGATGAATGTATACGACGTGGTACATACACACAACAGAATACTACTCAGCCATAAAAAAGGATGAAATAATGCCATTTGTAGCAACATGGATGGACCTACAGACTATCAGACTGAGTGAAGTAAGTCAGAAAGAGAGACAAATATCATATGTGGAATCTAATTTAAAAAATTATATAAATGAACTTATTTACAACACAGAAACAGACTCACAGATTTCAAAAACAAACTTATGGTTACCGAAGGGGAAACATGATGGGGAGGGATAAATTAGGAGTCTGGGATTAACAGATACACACTACTATACATAAAACAGATAATCAACAAGGACCTACTGTATAGCACAGGGAACTCTACTCAATATCTTATAATAACCTATAATGGAAGAGAATGTAAAAAAAAGAATATATATATAGGTATGTATAACTGAATCACTTTGCTGTACACCTGAAACTAATACAACATTGTAAATCAACTATATTCAATAAAAATTTAAAAAATCCTAACACACACACACGCACAGAGCATGAAGGCATTACAATGCCTTTCATATCATGTATGTAAGAAAGTGTAAGTCTGCTTGCATATGAAATTAGCACTATTTTAGGGGGGAGTTTTAGAAGATGTGACAAAATCACTCCTACAAACACTCAGAAAGAGTATCTGATGAGATTTAGAAGTGAAGAAAGACAAGATTTACAACATTCCCTATGCAGAAGAGCTCCTTGTTACCACACTACTATGAATGAATGTAAAGGCATGCATTCACTCAGTTAATCAACTGGTATTTTGTTGTATAACGCAGACCTATCCACAGTACCCCACACAGATCGGATACTGAATTAATTATCCCCCTCTATCACTACAACTCAAACAACAATCCATTCCCCTCAAGTGTTAGGGCTTAAAAAAGGGACCACCATCCATTTCTGCCCAAGTCAGAAACCCATGAGTTACCCTTGGTGTCTCTGTATTCCTCATCTTCTCATCTAACTAAGCCCCAGGGCCTATAAATTCTGATTCTTAAATCTCTAATACGCCCACTTCTCTTCATCCTCACTGTCACCACACTAGTGCAAACCCAAACTGACTGTGAAGCTTACAACGTCATGTTTCTTTCCTTCCTAGGGCAGATGTGGCAGTCTCAGAAAAGCGCAAGTCCTGTGGCACATCGTAATCCATATGACAGAACACACAGGGCCATGAGAATGACCGGCAACTACACTCAACAACACGGATGACTCTCGCAATCATAACGCTGCGTCTGGCTTCTTTCCTTGAAATGAGCGGATAGGGGATGCTCCCATTTCTATAACATAAGAAGAAGAAGGTGGGGGACTTCCCTGGTGGCGCAGTGGTTAAGAATCCGCCTGCCAATGCAGGGGACACGGGTTCGAGCCCTGGTCCTGGAAGATCCCACATGCCGCGGAGCAACTAAGCCCATGCGCCACAACTACTGAGCCTCTGCTCTATAACCCGCGAGCCACAACTACTGAGCCCGCGTGCCACAACTACTGAAGCCCGCGCGCCTAGAGCCCGTGCTCCGCAACAAGAGAAGCCACCATAATGAGAAGCCTGCGCACTGCAAGGAAGAGCCCCCGCTCACAACTAGAGAAAGCCCACGCGCATTAACGAAGACCCAATGCAGCCAAAAATAAATAAATAGAAAAAGAAATACTTTAAAGAAGAAGAAGATTGGCCAGAGGTCTCCTTGGGGGCATGGGGGGGGGGGTGGGCAACACTGACCAGAAAGGGAAGGTGAGACGGGACTTCTGTTTCTTCATCCGGACGATGGTCTCATATGTGTATCAGTTTGTGGCGATTCATGGATCTATATACTTAGGATAGGCTCACTCTTCTAGATGTGTATTAGGCTTTAATTAAAAGTTTTAGAAAAAAATACTAACGTGATGTTCAATGTCTTCCGGCTGCTCTTAGCTAAAGCCCCAAATCTAATGTCTAATACCTAATAATGACCTGAAATATATTTCACCTTCCCCTCCCTCCATAAGCCTCTGTCTTCAATGTGCTGGCTCTCTTTCTTCCTTCATGGCTTTCACATATGCTTATTCTGCCTTCCCATTTTGTTTGACTAACTCCTAATAATGCTCAGATTCAGCTAGAATTGCATTTTTGCCAGTAAGCCTTCTCTGACTCGAGATGCACTGCTTCCCTCTGCACTGCTCCACCACAAATCTGCAGGAGACTGTAAATTCTCTGAGGGCAGGGAATGTGTTTTATTTCCCACTCTATTCAATTAGTTCTTTATATATGTGATAACTGGTTGAATACATTTATTTCCTATACAAGAACATGGTAGGTAGTGGTGGCAAAGTTTCAGTCCATGAACTGCAGTATAAACAGTGAAATTGCTAAAAGAGTTTTCAATACAGGAACTTAAATGAAGTAAGAGTTAAATGCTAAATTGTTTATACACAGCAAAGACGTAAGCCATGCACGTGGGCACGGAGAGAGAAGCCACTTTTAATACAGTTCTTAAGTTTATTCACAAGTTCTACTTTAAATACAATCTATGATAATAAACTTCTGGGATAGAATTGACCATAAATAAGCTTTTACTGTCTGCATTCAGATCCTGATTATTTTTAATCTGCTATGAAAACCAAGGCTCCACCGCTGAGTGAACTGACTGAGTAGGTCAACTGTTTCAGTTTCTTTGAACGCAAAGAGAATATTTAATATCTGTCTATCTCAACTTAAAAAAAAATTATAAATATTTGCAATTGTTCCTAAGAAGAATTTGAGCTTTTCTATTTTAAACACTAAATGATTTGTTGAATGAGAAGTAAAAATGTAACTCCTTATTTGTTATAATTACCCATGGTAAGTAACATAGGTGGCCTACTGATTCACACACTGTTCTTCCTGGAAAAAAACACATTCTGGCTTTCTGAAAAGGTTACTGGCTATAAAGGCCGACAGCGTAAGTGATAATCGCCTTGAGCGCTAGTGCCCAAAGGAGGGAACAAAACAAAACAAAACGGAGCGGCATGTGTTTTGGAATCAGCGCCATTTTCTATAACGAGCTCTACGCCACAAATGTTAGAATCTGTAAGTGTAATTAAATTTAAATAAAAAATACAGGTACTATCCTAAGTTGTCTTACTTTTTTCTATTCCTTTTGGGAAATAATTGCTTTCTGTGTATCATCCCTCAAGTTTCTTTTTATTCTAATATTCAGTTCATTAAAATTCATTAAATCTTGAATTAGACAGACTTTACTGGCCAGGACCAGTACAAGAAAAAGATACTTCCTTTACTTTGAGAAAGAAGTATTAGTTTCCTTAGTTAATATAGGCCTTACTTATCATTTCTGAAGTACTACTGTAATTTTTTTTAATTTTATTGGAGTATGGTTGATTTACAATGTTGTGTTAGTTAAAAGCATCTTACAATAAAAAGAATAACCTTAAAATACTCTATCACTGAACCACAACTTGAAGCACACACAGTCTACTACAGAATTTCTTTGACCAGGGCTCAGAACCAGAAGGGGTTCCAACAATGCTCTGTGTGATGTTTATTAAGGCAATTAACTGCTTATTTAAAATAATCTGAAAATAACAAAAATAACATTCACCTATTTTTTTGAGTTTTAACTCTTTTTGAAGGGAGGATTTGAAAAGAGAAAAATAGGATTTAAATGATAATAGACAGTTCATTTTTTCTTTACTCCAACTTCAGGAATCTACCACACAGTCTCATATGTACTTTACTGAGGAGTCATTTTCATGTGATGACTGGCACAGACGGCAGTCAAAGGGGGCAACAGAAGAAACTATTAGCAAGCTAAATGCTCCCATTTAGGCTGGTATTTCTCAAGTTTAATTAATTCAAGTTAAATCTTTTTCCTTCTAAAAATAAGTACAGTGTTTCTTAGAAATAAACTTTAGTCTTTATGCGTATTAAGTTTCAAACGAATGAAGGCAAGTAATACATTTTTTGAACCCCAGTTTATCAGCGAAGTGATGATGTCAGTCCAGATCAGTGTTTGTTAACCAAATTTTTTGTTACAAAAACCCTTCAAGAATATGATGAAAAATACGGACATTCTTCCCAGCAAAAAACACATACATACAAAATTTGATTATAATTTCAGGGTGTTTACAGCCTCTCTGGAGCTCATCCAAATACCACTTGGTAACAAGGGAGCTAGGTTATATTTAAGGTACTTTGTAGCTTTAAATTTTGGTTTCAGAAATAAGGTTAAAGTCTTTAAACATAAGAAAGTCAGTCTTGAGAATGTGAAAACCCAAATACAATTCATTAATTTACTCACTGCTGTTAAAGATATTAGCTTGGAAAGGCTGAACACCTTATCTACATATAGATGCAGGTGTTAATTTGACAAAATAATTCATACTTTAGACATCAGAAGTTAGGTGAAGTAAGATTCTTATGTAAAGCTAGGGTATTTCTAGACATGGAAATGTGTGACATTCACAGCTTTCAAATGACAATAAGCTGTCTCCTTCCAACCCTCCCCATCACCATGTTCAACTCCTTCTTAGAGTGAGGAAGAAAAATATTACATAACGTAGGCTATATTTGAGATCTTTTAGGTGACTGATTTGAGGGAAAGGGAATACTTTCAGATCCTTAAATTTCTTATTTAAAAATAACTGTTGGATCACTGCCAGAAAAAAGAAGAAAACTTACCTGTAATTCTTGTTCTCTGAAGGAAATGCAGTAATTTTAAACACATCCACACTCTTGGGTACATTCTCCTAAGCGTGAATGGATTTGGAATGCGCCATGGCTTACACCCAACTGCTAAACTGCCAGACTGCACTGGCAGTGGCTCTCCCTGCCTGGCTGGGAATGAAGTGGAGATGTCACCTAGTCATTCACCCTGGGAGGCAGGTGCGCCCCCTAGAGGGAGTGTGGAGCTGGTGTAATTACTGTCCTTAGAGAACACGAATTATGAATGGTCTCTTCTCTACAGCTTAAGGGGGATGGAGCCACTACTAGAGAAGTTGTTACCTGCTTCAAAAATGCCACTAAAATATGAACACTAAAAATTGGTGAACAGTAAGAATGGAAAGCTGTTCCTATGTAAAAGAAGCCCTGAGGGGGAGCGAATGAAACTGGTGTAAGAACTGACTGGTTGTTGACCAGGTTGGGATCTACTGGTCAACTCCAGAGCAGGGCATCACAGGTACTTAAATACTTTCACCTTGGCATTTAGCAACCTAGAATTTCGTGTTAATGCTTGCCAACTTGAGAGTTATGTGACAGCTGCAGTGGAAACCAATGGTAAGAAAGTAACTCAAAACAGCCAGGACCCTAAAAACTGCTGAGATCGTCACCAAGGGTGAATTGTTTTTCATACGGTCTGATACCAGTAATGTGCTGTTAGACAAGTTCTCTTTTATAAACTCAAGCAACTAATCATTCAATTTATAAAATTTAATAAACCTTACAGCTTAATGTGATAATTTAGATTTTAAATGTTTAACTATATAAGGACTGAGTCCCTGTCATACACGCCCCTCTTTTGTCTCTTAAACATCTTAGAGAATTAGGAAGAAATGGGCTACAAATAGTTCCGGGTTGCATACTGATTTTCAGAGGGCTGTAAAACTTCTCCACAGAGGAAAAGATTCTCTATCCTCTAGTCCTGCACGTTTATAGGCAGCCTGATGTCTTCCACTCAGTGAAACCAGGCAGGGTAGGACTGCCAGATAAAATACATGACACCCACTTAAATGTGCATTTCAGATAAATATTTTTTTCTTAGTCTATACTAAATATAGCATGGGACATAATTGCACTAAATTATTTTTTATTTATCTGAAATTCAAATTATGCTGGGCATCCTGAATTTTTTTTTTTTCCCCTGTCTTCTGCTAAATCTGGACACTCTTAACCCAGGGGAGCTCACAGGGTTACCATGGACATCAGCATGGAGGAAGCTAGAATGGGCCCTCGACTCTCAGTCTAGATCTGTACCAACACGGTGGCCACAAGCCACGTGCGGCTATGGAGCGCTTGAACTGTGGCTAGTCCAATATTAAATGTTCTGTAACTGTAAAAGTCACACCAGATTTTGAACGCTTAGTATTGAAAAAGGTAAAACATCTCATAAATTTCTGTACTAATTATATGTTGAAATATTTTAGATATATTAGATTAAATAAAATATAATTAAAAGTAACTTTGCCTGTTTCCTTTTACCTGTTTCATGTGGCTACAAAGAAAACAGAAACCCTTAAAATTACACATGTAGCTTGTATCTGTGGCTTGCATTACATTTCTACTGGACGCTGCTGGGCTGCACGGCTCCAAGGAGAGGACTGGTCTAGAACTTCCTTGCTGTTCTTTCTCTAAAAAAAATCAATATTGGTAAACACAGGACTGCCTCTCTCACTTGTGTCCTGCTCTTAGAGTAGGTAGGGAACATGACCACACCAAGGAGACAAAACTTCTAGCAGGGCTGTTCCCACGGATTGGCTATTACGCTTTAAAAACAAAAACGAAACATGGCATCCAAATACTAGTGAGAGACAAATCAGAAACTTGGTCTTTGATAAGGTCTTATGTAAGTCAAAAGAAGAAATAAACCCTCGTAATGTGCGTGTGTGTATGATTAAGTATGTGCAGGTATGTATAAAAATAAAATCTCCCGGATCCCAGTCCCAGTGGAAGAATCTCTCAGTACTCTCATGTTGGGTTTTCACTCCTATGTATTATCAGAATCATAGAACAATAATTTATTTTGTTGTCTAATACAAATTGAGATGATACAGTTATTAATAAGAATTATTGGGAAAAGATCTGATTTATGATGCTCTAGATACTGAAGGCAAGACCCAAAGGTCCCCAGTTTTTGTATTCATGCTATGTAAATGATGTGATATTAGACCACTGGTTCTAGAACGATGAAATAAATTTTTCTATTTAAAAAGTGTGTTGCCAATACTATAGTAAGATAAAGCTCATTTTAAGAAAGACGGGATGGGGGAGGGGGTCTTTTTAGATTAAAAAAGTTTCAGTTATAAAAAAGCTTTAGCTTAGGTAAAAAATAATAACCTGGTTAGTTATTTTTATACCCTACCTTACATTTTCAGTAGGTTTGACTTTCAATTCAAATTTTTTTCTCAACTGGCCCAAAGAGTTAAATACATTTGTCTATTCTGTTCCACGCTGTTATAAAGGTTAAAAATATTCAACATGCTCTCAAATTAAAAATTCAAAGAAAATTATATAGAGAGATTTTTTCTAAATACTTAATAATCTCCATTTTCACTAATATAATCTATATCACATCTACTTTGGAGACTGAAATCTTTTAAAGTCGCCTGCAGTTATAATCAGCAAGACTGGCTCCAACCCCTCAACCGTATAACATACAAAAAAACTGGTTCTCAAGGTGTTTTCATAAAAGGTCTCAGTGGTATTTTTACTCATTCTAACAGCAAACACAAGTGTACTTCTCCTTCTTACTATCTTTTATTACACAAATATAGGAAAAACTGCTTTGAAAAGAAAGTAAAATTATCATAAACCAAAGATAGGGCTACCAGACAAAAATCAGATTTCTCCCAAGTTTAACAGTTCATAAAAATTTCGCATCTTTTTACGTTTCCAAGATCACTTTAAGAGTTTTAATAAAAGATGAATAAAATTGGATATGGACGGACTTAATTTCTTCATCAGCACTTTAAGTCCTCACTGACAATACAAATGTCCTGGTGATTATAATCTGAAATGTTCCATAGACATTTGGTCTCCTGGTGGTCAATTAGGATCTGACGAAAATTTTATGACCCTATACCTATTAAAGATTAAGAAGACGTTCGCCTTCACACTTTCTGAAGCTTAACAGAGATATAAAAAATGGTTTGAGGGACTTTCTCTGAAGTAAAGGTAAGCTTCAAGAAGATCATGAAAAGCAATTCTTCAAAGCTGGTTATATCAATTTAAGCTATTAAGTCACCAGACTGCTTAAATGCTGTCCTCATGTCAAAATTCTTGAATGCAAATCTTAATACATCCAAGAAGAGGTTTTGATGAAGGATCAAACTAACTGTGGTAGTTATTAAACTGATTTAAGTGTAGACTGAAGTGGAAGACAAGTTTTACTATAACTGGAATTTTTAAAAAACAAAACGAAACAAAAAACACCCGCACATCTCCAGGACATGTGGACTTCTCAACAAGGAGAAGCATCTCTTCCTGATGGGTGTGGGTGTCCTGCCCACAGGTGCTGCCTACGTGCTCTTCTACGAGAGAAGTAACGGTCTCCGAGCCACCATGGAGCATTCCAAACCCAGTCCTGCGTGGAGCCTGGCCCTGAGCGTGCGCTCGCTACTCGGAGCTTACCTTTAGAGAACAAGGAGGCTGACAGAAAGGGACCAAGGGCTCACCGCCCACACCTCCAAGAACACTGAAAAAGACCCGCAGCGCTCTCCTGGTGCAGGAGGGACCTCTTTTTAGTCTTCTGGTGATGGAAGTGTAAGATTTTCCTGAAGAGGAGAGAAGAGTCAAATATTACACTGAGACCATGTCATGTGGTTCAGGTTTACGTATCTAGAATACAAATGGTAAGCTCTGAAGAAATAAATTAGATAAAACCATGAGTCTTCCAAAGGCCATATTCTCTTCTTTCACAAAAAGTATCTTCCCTAAAGGATACTGCCTGCTTCAAACATTCCTCTTTAAACTCCAAACCTTAAGTGACTAGTTCAACTTCTACCTTTGCACTGAACTAATAGTTGGAAGTTGAGAAAAATACAGAAAAACTCTGGGTTGCCAAATGATTATAGTTGTAAATGCCACTAAAAAAAATTAGGAAAGCTAAACTCACTGAAAAGCAATGAGTTCAAAAGAACAAATAGAAATTTTGTCCTGCCTCTATCTCTCTTTAATGACATGCATTTCCTGACAATTAACAGAAAAGTAGCCCTTTGAGTTAAATGCCACATAATCATATATGAAGCAATCTACTAAGTGTAAGCTCCTGGGGGAAAAGAATTTTGGGTGCGTTTTCTTCCTTACACAGATTATCTGCAGAGCCTTAAACAGCTCCAGGCACATACTAAGCACTAAAAAAAAATCTGATAAGTAGAAAGAATATTAACCAATTAGTCAATATTCTCAAGGCTGAAACTTATACAGAATGAAACAATTAGAAGCCTACAAATGTTCCAAAGAATTTGAAAACATGTTACTTAAAAATACTATTAACAATATCAACCCCTAATCACACATCAAATAACTTGAGAATATAATGTTTTTAAAATGCTATACCTTAAAATATTTATGAGACAATGCTATAAATATATTATTTCAACCCAAATTCCTGAAAAGGAATGGAATACCTTGTTAAGGTCAGGAAATCACACACTGTACCTTCAAAATATATTACTAAATATCAAACATAAGAATATTAATGTAGAGAAAAAGAAACATGCCTTTTTAATACTTTAGTATTAATTATTTTTTATCCTCTGAAGAGGTCTACATAAACCAAGTGCTAATGCGGTTATCTATATGCATAATTCTGCTTAAGTAAATCATTACCATATTTTAAAACTGAAATCAGAAGATGCCATTCTATCGGTATGATTTTCATATATATTTTAAGTAAATTTTCTTCAATCTCAAAAAAGAAAACGTAAACAGGAAGTGCTGGATATTATTCGCTTATTTGCTTTCCTATAACTTACAGACTATTACTAAGAACAGAGATTGGTTTCTTCCAGGTAGTTTTAACGACTCTTTCCAAATTTGATAAATTAGGGAGAAAACGAAGAAATGCTGAAATCAGTAACAGATACAACAATCCTATTGATAAAGGAATAACATGTATATGTTTTTTAAGTCCAAAATGCAAGGCCACTAGAAGAACAAACTATTACGAAACACTTGATTTCATTTGACCCCAAATTCCACAAATGTGGAACTGGTCCTCAAAACACACTGGACGCTGCACATGGGCATCTCATCTCAGAGCACAGGCAACCATTTAATGTACGGCCAAAACCACAGTCACACAAGACAGGTAGGAAATCTAGGATCGATGCTGACTCCGTACCAGTAAGACAATGTTTTAGCTGACAGATTACACCTTAATTATAGTAGTAAAGAGCTTTTTGTATTTCACAAAGAATTCAATTTAATATCTCGTATCAGGGAATCAGGATTAAATGTGAAAATGAGGAAGAAATTTTAGAACAAAACTTTAGAAGCTCACTTAATTTAGAACAATTTTCCTATTTAGGTACCTTGAAAAACCTTTGAAACTAACTTTGGAGGAGAGGGGTGAAAACAGCTATGAAGAACTAAGTGTAATATGTCAAAAAGAGCTTAAAAGGGGTAAAGGAAAATACAAAGTTGGAAATTTTGCTGAAAGAAAAAGATTCCGCTACCTGGTTGAATCCCCAGGCTCAGGAGGGTGAAAAGAGGAAATCAGTTCCCCAGACAGAGGCACTGACTAGGAGGAACTCCTTTAAAATCCTGGTTCCCACTAGTGGGTAACGGATCCTTTGCCTCATTTCCACTGGCAGGAGGGATGACGTCTAAGTTGACCACATTCAGAGATTTAGTGTTCAATTCTGATTTCACTTGCAAGTGTAGATTGTTAACCTATAGTAACAAGTGATTTAAGTTTCTTACACAATTGCCCTAAGCAATCTGCCTTCCGTTTTTCATCCTGACCAGTGTTTAACATAGTGGAGGACGGTTTTCGGACCCATGCTCACGGCCTACTGCTCATAGCTTTACTCAGCTCAGACCACATGGGGCTTTCCAGGCAGCTTCCTCCAATGAGATAAAACAGGTGATGTGCTTGGATGACACAGAAGCATGACACTGCTGTGAAAGGTTCTAAGCAAGTACTGAAATTGAGAGGACGCAGTGAGTCGTGGACAGTATAGCCATCACTACTCCACTGCCCACACTTCATGGAATGCTGATCTGGGTTAAAAAGTAGTGTCTTCTGATACTATCCCTTATACTTTTTTACTGGCTCGAATTTCCAGTTCTCACTCATTTGCGCCCTTCGAAATCGACTGATCAGTTATCAAGGGCTGGTTCCAGTATATCCCTCCCATCAGTTCCCTCTGCAGCACTTACGACAGAACGTTCTGCAGTGGTCGATGTGCTGTATCCGCTGTCCAAACGGAAGCATTAGCCATGTGTGGCTACCTGAAATGTACCAGTGTGACCGAGTGACTGAATTTTTTATTTTACTTAATTTAAATTAATTTGTGTTTAAACTGCCACATCGGGCTGGTGGCTACCATACTGAACAGCACAGTGCGGAGTGCTGTGTTGTTTTCACTTATCTTCTAATCAGCATTTTAAAAAATCACCCATTTCCTTCAAACCTAGAACAAATATTTTAACTGTGGGTGTCACTTCCCACATGTACATACAGGTACACACACTTATAGTCATGGCGCATAAGCTGACTAGTTTATTGTCACTCACACCTAACATCTCTCCACATTTCTAGAACTGCAATGCCCAGTAATGTGGCCACTAGCCCCACATGAGTATTTAAATTTAAATGCTGTTAAATACAATGAAAAACTCAGTTCCTCAGGTGCCCCAGCTACACTTCAAGGGCTCAGCAGTCACGTGTAGCTAACGGCTATGATATTAGTACAAACAACAGGGTATTTTCATCCACACAAAAAGTTCTACTGGACAGTTGTTCTAGAGTCCTCAAAACTAGCCATTTAAAGACCACATAATATTTACACTGATGTTCTATAATTAGTCTCTAAATTGGGTACCTTTCTCTCTATACATATAATTAGCACAATATATATTTCCTAAATTCCTACTAGTGAAATATCTAAACATTGCTGTGACTCTGAGCATTTTTGCCTGTATCACTTCCCAGAAGAGTTTGGTATCACTGCTTATCTTGCCAAGATTAGATTTCTTTTAAGAAAATTCAGCCCCTTTAATACAATGAAAAACCTGTATCTCTAAGTCATAATTTGCTCAAATTTATTGCTCAACTTATCAAAGTTTTTTGATAAGTGCACGGGTAAATATTTCCCCTCATATTTATTTATTTTCATGTTCTTAATCTGTCATACTTTTTCTCCTACGTTAGAATCTTGAAGTCTAAATTTGCATATTCTGCAATAATATAAAACTGCCACAGCTATTATCACTTCCTTTGTAACTTCTGATTTAGATATTTCCACAATCTTCAGTGATCCTTTGAATTGCAATATTTTAGTCTGACAAACATTTTTAATATTCAGGTGTATCTTTACCTTGCTGAGTTCTACTAATGCTTCAAATATGAGATGTAAAGGCATTTTCTATGCTACGTTTTAAAAAATTCCTATGATGGTATGAAATACGGATGAAAGCCTTTTTTTGTCTTGTCACTTCTGCAGTTATACCACTATCTAATACCGGTGAGTGAATATTGTTTAAGTGGCCTCTCCTATAGGGAAGGACATTAAGCTGTTGTAAGTAGATGGGACTAATTTTGGACTCCTCATAACACTCCAGTAATCCATGTTTCACAAGACAGGAAAAAAAGTTTACTTTTCAGAACTCCTGTTAAGAAGGTAAAGTGTGTGAATAGAAGTGAGGTGAGGGTGTGGATGGTGATGTTTTGCTCAAAGGCTAAGAAAAAATTTGCTGATTATAGCACCTACTCAGTTTCTAAACCGACAAAATGCTAAATTTTTAAAAACTAGTAGAAGGGGCTGATTTCACATCTGTATTGGCACTGGCAAAAAACAGGGTGCCCAGAGAAGCAAGAAACATGAGCATTAAGTGAGGGACAGGGATCTGCATAAGTCACAGGACAAAGGGTATTTCTCTTAACTCTCACTGACCAGGAAGTCAGGGGTTCAAGGAAAATTTCTGTCTAAATCTCCAAGGAGCAGAAAAGTCTCCTCTACTATCTGGGTTACCCATCTATTCCTGCATCATTACCACTGTTGCTGCTTAGAAAAGTTTCTGGTATGTAGTAGGGTGAGACTTCCCCTCAGTGTAGAATCACTATAAAATAAATCACTAGAAATTCTGAAAGTTAGAAGTAAACTTAGAAATCTATAAATTGCGTACAGTCTAATAATTTGCCAATATTCTCAAGATTCAGAAACAGTTTCTCTTCGTTTATTTGAATCTTAAAATGTTCTCAAATGTTTTAATAATTTCTTTCTAAAGGCCTAACATTTTTCTCAAATTTATTGTTAAGTATTATACTTTGTTACAATTCTGAGTGGGGTCTTTCTCCATTATTTTTTCAGGTATAAAGATATAGTATATCCAGAACTTTATTTTTATTGTTTCTAAAAATGGCTCTAAAGCTGACTGCCATAGATTTTCTTAATCAATCGTGTCATCTAAAAATGAAATATTTGTTTTATTTTTTCTTATTTTGTTCATTAACAGTATTAAATAAAAATGGAGTTAGTGGTGGTGGTTGAATAAACTAATAATAAAAATGGTAATTGTTTTGCTCCTGAATTTAAGTTTATTAATCCAGCAATATTAAATCATCCCCTATATGCTACCCACCTATATGCTACTACTCTGCTCCGTGGTACTGTTCAGCTTGCTGACTTAATGAAGCATCTTATTCCTTGAAGTTCAACTTGTCACTCATTACTCAGTGGAAAGCAATATATTTAACCAAGTAGAACTTGGTAGAAAAGGTTCCCAACTCCTAAATGATCAACACTGTATATGCTGACTATATAAAGTTGTCCTAATACTGACAATGTTCATGACAATCAAATAAGAAATATCTTTATTCTATAAAAATCCTATAATTACATGGGCACTTCAGTGTTGTATGCTCTTCGTACCTAAAGTTACTCTTGGATAGTAAACTAGGTATTTAAGAGACGGTATTGAAAGTACCAGGTTTCTTTCTAGGATGAAATACTTCAGGGAAATCAAAAAGCCACAGTTTATGAGGGAAATTTCTTCTTTATAGAAATTTCAGTAATAAATAATATTATTTATTACTTTCAGTAATAAATGTAGACGGGGTAGCAGATTAAAATATTCGTTATCTTGCAAACCCTGATGACAGAACTGATTCAAAAACAATCAGCAGTGGGGCTTCCCTGGTGGTGCAGTGGTTGAGAGTCCGCCTGCCTATGCAGGGGACACGGGTTTGTGCCCCGGTCCGGGAAGATCCCACATGCCGCGGAGCGGCTGGGCCCGTGAGCCATGGCCGCTGAGCCTGCGCGTCCAGAGCCTGTGCTCCGCAACGGGAGAGGCCACAGCAGTGAGAGGCCCGCGTACCGCAAAAAAAAAAAAAAAAAATCAGCAGTGGATGAAACCACAGAGGAAAGGGGGGAAAGTCTCCCTGGAGAGACTGGTCAGCACTGACTAATTCTAGCATCGCAAAGAGTGTGACAAGCAGACATCACACGCTACGTGACGTGATCCAGTGTGAAGGCACAGCCTCACGTTCGAAGTATTCCTGTCCACCCCACCACAAACCCAAAATCAAAGCGGAATCTGGATCTAACTAGGTCTTTTGCGCTAACTTCTAATTTGTGGGAAATTTACAGGTCAATGGAATAAATAACTGGGAAGCCACCGAAAAAATCCAGAATGGGGGCTATTCTATGGGACAGCTTACTCAGCCTCTTTAATAAGTCATAAACAGGAAGGAAAGAAAGACGAAGAGAAGAAGGGAAGGAGGGAGGGAAGCAGGTAGTGGGGAAGAAGAGATGTCGCAGATTATGCAGCAGAGTCCAAACCACCAAGCACTACATGGATCTTGCTGGGATTCTGAACAAACAACCCAAAAGTGACGGGACAATTTTGAATCAAAAGCAGGGGGGCTGAATAGGGAGACAGTATCAGGTGATACATAAATTTTGTTAATTTTGTTTGATGTGATAGAGGTATTGTGGTTATATTTAAGAAGTCTTTCTTTCCCTACTGTAGAGCACAGGGAACTATATTCAATATTCTGTGATAAAGCATCATGGAAGAGAACATGAGAAAGAATGTGTATATATGCATATATGTAACTGAAGCACTCTGCTGTATGGTAGAAATGAACACAACATTGTAAATCAACTATACTTCACTAAAATACATCTTTTAAAGTCTGACTACTGAAGAAGGCAGGAATAAAAAGACTTGAGGTCTGGGATCTGCTTCAAAATAGCTGAGAAAACAGGAAGTAGATGAAGCAACTGTGGCAAAAATGTGCTAATTGTTAAATCTGGGCCACAGATAGAGGGAGTCTCTCTTCCTTTACATGTTTGAAATTTTTCATAATTAAAACAATTCAGGCCCCCAGAACATCATCTATTAAGCCAAACACGGTATGAGTAAAAATAGAACTATTATCTACTACCCTGCCAGACATCAAACCTTCTCACCCTGTACAAAGCAAGGGCGCAAAAGTTATGACAGACTGCCCTGCGGTTGGCATGGATGTGCCCACGTTGTAAAAGATTCATTTTGAAATTAAATTTGACTTGCATATATTGTTACTGTGTGTATGTGTATTTGTAGAGAAAAAAATGGTAAATTCTAGTCCAACAATACTTTAGGAAACAAAATATCAGAGAAACAAAATAATTTGTACCCTAAAACAAAAGATACTATGGCTTGTAGGGTACACTGAACCAATCAATGCAAAGTAAATTATTTTGCTATCTTACCTCCTTCATATCTCAATAAACTCCTGCTGCCTTCTGATTTTAATGGTACATATTACTTAGGTCTGTATTTTCAAAAACTATCCCCTGATTCAAACGCCGCCCCCTTTAACCAACTGATATTCTCTTCTCTGCATGTGGCTGATTGGTCTCACCTAAGTGGCAGGAGGTTGTGTGTTACAGCCTCACTGTGCTAAGTATAAAATAGCATAATATTTTACACACAGCAGTACTCAGGTATTCAATTGAAAGAAAGATATAAGTTTAACACCCACACAGATATCTGGATTTATATGCTCCTCTTAAACATTTAAATGACTCTCTAAGGGTAAAGTATGTGGCAGAGATCCCCTGAAACCTGCCCCTCATATGTTCCACCACAGAACCTCAGTCATCATTCATCTGTCCTCACATAAAAAGTATTCTACAGCTTAAGAGAGAATTATCTACTTATCTTGTTTTCACAGCAATTAGAAACTTTTTTTTTTAAGGTTTTGGCTGCACTTTTACTATTAATGATTGCTTAGTGATGGATAAGACTTTTTTCCACTTGATACCACAGTAAGCAAACCCTCCAAAAAAAGTTTTCTTTGTTAATTTTATATTCTTATAAACTTCAGTCTTCTTTCATATGACTGCGTGTTAATATTTCCTCCAGATAACTCGTAAATTTAAGTACTATCCTTGTCCAGAAAATGTTTGCATTTAATGCCCTTGTAAGCTTTTAACATTTTAAATGTAGTAGCTGACAATACAGGCATTCTTAAATCTTCTATTAAAGTCTATAAAAGGCAGCTATTTTAACTCTTTGATTTTTTTAATATGAAGAATTATTCTAATTATGACTACAGTAGCATCTAGTAGTTCACTAGGCGTACCAACCAACTTCCTATGTTCACTTGGCTCGGAACCCATCGGGGCCCAGACGCCTGCCACACTAGAGCAGAGCTGGGCGACACAGGGGCCTTCAGTTAGCAGCTCCTAGCCACTCCACTCTCCTTTAGTAGGAGTAGGTGGTCTTTTATAGGATTCAGTGAGATCATCTGGTAAAGCAAGTAAGCGCATATATATAAAGCATATATAGATCATGCTTGCTTATGTCTTTTCCCTTAAAATGCTATAGTCTACTTGAATTAGTAAACTACTCTGAAAACTCATGACACCATTTACACAACTATAAATGCCCTATATTGTTGCAAAGGGCAGAGTTGGTAAGAACTGCTGTAACTATTTAAAACTGGTTTATAAAAAGTCCAGATGTGTAAAAGATAATAATTTGGTACCTGTTTGAAACGTTTACTAGAAAAAAGTTTTAATCATGTAACAAGAAAATGAGTTTGAAATTAGGCAGACTACAGGAATTTTACATTTCCCTTGTGAAGTGATGGAACAGTACATAATTTATATGGGAATATTTGAGAGGCCCTGAAATAGTATATGTAAAAATCAATAATGTATTTTTACTTGAAGGCATCATGTAAAATACTTTGTAGAACAGAATTCTTTACTCAGTATATTTAAACATTAAAAAATGTAACGAATTCTTAGCTTTTCATTTCAATTTGGAGCAATAGCATGGACTGGATATATACCTACCGTGTGTGTACATATGCACAGACACGTGCACGCGTGCACACACACACAAATACATAACACACACATATAAAAGGAGGCGACTGAGAGCTGAAACAGCCGCATAATTCTAACAGGTTCATACATCTGAGATCCCTCTACTTCTTAGTGGCAGAGCAGGAACTGGGTCTCAACTCTTCTGCTTGATGTCTAAGATCTTTCCATGGTTTTAGTCTTCCTGAGGCCTAAGCACAGTGACAGCATAATTCTTCTGGCTACCATGACACTACTATTAGCAAGTGCTAGGTAGCTTAGTAAGTTTTCAATAACTTACTAAGTCGATTAATTCTATTCTGCTCTATTCTATTACTTATTGATTAATTCTATTCAACTAATTGTGGTCACTGGAAACGACACTTGTAGTAGTGAAATGATTTTCTCTCATTGAGATCTTACAATGGAAGAAATATTTCTGTATTGTAAACAAAAATAAAGACACTAGGTTATGAAATTCCTATTTTAGATTTAATTCAAATACTTCATCTGAAAATGATTCACTGAAGTACTTGCACTTATTATAATAATTAAATTGAATTAATCCACAAATATAAAATTTTTATTTGTACTCTTTTTATCTCCATTTTGCAGATGAGGAAACTGAAGCACAGAGGAGCTATACAACTTCCCTAAGGCTGCAAGGCTTATAAGTATCTCAGTTAATACTCAAGCCCAACCAGTCTGACTCTGGAGCCCAACCTCTTAACCACCGCAGTGTGGAAATTTTTAACGTAAAACTGCTTCATATAATTGTATTAAATGATCTGTGTAATGTACAACATACAGGATAGGCTTCATGAGTTTGCTCTGCTCATATTCACATTTCTTGGTACCTCAGAAACTTGAAGATTTTTCCACAGTAGTTTCTTGCTTTAAATAAGCTGTACAAAAGCCAAGACTATATATCAGTCCCCACTAATTTCTGAGATCCATCCTCAAAGAGTCTCTGTCCAATTTTATGTCAAAATGAATAACCTCATTTCATGAGGAAAGTAAACTGACTGAATGATGAGCATACTACAGATCAATTCTCAAGGTATCCTTAAGAACGGACTGCTTTGTTTTTTTAATGTCACAACTTGAAAGGGAGGTGGGTGTCCTTCTTTTGAGTGTATCTAGGAAAAACTTAATTTAGAAGTCATTGCAGAGACTGAATTCAACGTAATAATCTGGAGGAAAAAAATTAACAACAGACAATTTGGATTTTTGCCACTTGAAAAATACTTACATTTATTTAATATTTTAAATAGCTTACATATTTTAGTAGTAAATTAGGGAAAGATCATTTCTATTATAAAAGTACACTTTTTTGATTTTAGCTTCATACTAAATAGTATACTCTGATTCAATCTGTTTATACTATCAGCTGAATAAAGAAAAGCTAGTCCTTCCATGAGAGTTTTTTTAAAATGTTGACAGAGCAAACACAGAAAACAACTAACTTCATCAATTTTCAAACATCACTTCCCTTAGACAAGATTCTCTGTGTCCTACAGAAAAAGTGTAAACGTTTAGGCATCCAAATGGTCTATCATATGTATTTTCAAAAATGTAATAAATATGTTTTAGAATAAATTATAAAAGAAACATAAATTTTATATTCTTTTCTTTCAAAAAGGAATAAAGTTGATTAAGGAAATCATACTATCATTAAAAAATGTCTGCCTGTAACAACTCAATGATATAAAGTGAGTGATGGCCTGACACCAGAATGGAAGAGGTGCTAAGGAGGGGACAGTGGTTATTTTATGATTGACATCCTTTAATAAACTTAAATTCTGTTGAAGAAATCAGGGTCTTCATTCACTGCATGCAATCCTACAATGTTAAAGGATCCTATGAGAATTCTCCCCAGAAAATGAAATTCTCACATAAAAACACTACTTTGACAAGACTTTGTTGTAAATTCTTAAGAAATCTAAGAAAATAGAATAGTAGCATAAAAAAATTTCTCTCTCCATGGTTGGAATTTAGTCTTTCTGCATGTTTCAATTAGAAGATATTCATTTAATAAATGATAAATTTTAAAAGTTCAGAAGTCATCAGTTCATCTTAATATATAAATGTGAGCTCCCTGCTTTACTTACATGCCAGCCATACTGCTTCTACTCTCACAGCTACTTACACTTTTCCAGAGTGTTGGTTCCAGTTGCAATTTTACATTCATCTGTGTAATTTTATCTACAGTGTAATCACTGTCTACACTGCAAGTTCAAGAGCAGTTAGGAAGCACCCCTGTTTGGAATCGCACCATTTTCTTCTCAGCACTTGGCTGAATGGCTGGCACGGAGCAGAGAGTCTATATGAACCTGAATTACTAAGCAGGCGGATTAAAGGACAGATGCTGCCATCCAGAGTACTTAGTTCACTGTCAGCGTGTGAATGTTTACATGATGACAGCTGCTGTGCAGAGGTGCTTGTCACACGTGCTATTCCTGCCATGCTTGTTATTAAGCTCTAGAAAACAGTTAAGAATACGGTCATATTCAACTAACATCATTTTGACACCCCTAATTGCAAAAAAAAAATATTCAAACTATGTCAATCTCAAAAATTGTAAGTTTGACAACAGAATACAATCTACTATTAATATCTGGCCTTCATCACCATTATCCAGTTATCACAAAGCTACTATGTCCACAGACGCTAGAGTAAGCTCGGATAAACAGTGCTTTTAGACTTCAACCTTTATAAGATACTAATTCCACTCTTGTCCAAAGTTAATATAACTAATCATGGATCTGATAAGACACAGACATCCAAATAAAGGGATATACAGGAACCAAACACAAGGAGGATAAAAATATTAAGTTTAAGGTCACCTGAAAGATATAAAAATGTAGCTAAATTTGAACTTCTTTCTCAGTGCAAATGTGTGTATGGCAAGGGAGAGATGTCTGATTTTATCAGTACAATTTGATACTGTGCTATATTGTGAATAGCTACTCTATTTTGGCTATACAAACATCTTAAGAATTTAATATTTTCCACAGAGGTATAGTAATAATGATACATTTTAAAGGCCTAATGTTAAACTAAGTCTTTTTTATTATTAGATATTATACATTCTTTCTTCTTCCCTATCACTTTATAATGGAAGTAAAAAATGAAACAGGAATCAACAGACTACTTTTTTGCAAAATTTATGACATTTACTGTAAATGAGAAACAGCTATGAAACTAACAGATAAATTCAGTTTGGTGAAAACTTTACTGAAGCAACACTGAAAATATGCTATTTTTAAAAGACGATTAACTACAGTCGAACCACAAAAAACTGAACCTGTTAAACTGATTTTCACACTTAATACTGTTTTCTTATCAACATTAAGCATATAAAATCTTTCATAAAACGACTCCTTGCATTTATTTCATTATAAGTGCATCAATAAGCAACAGACATAGAAATTCAAACACTTGGCATTAACTACGTCCTAGATTTTAAAAGCTCTAGAATTTTAATTCAAATACAATGTGGGTTGGTAAGCTTTACACACATGCACTCGCGCGCACACACACTGAGTTAATGGGAAACTCTTACCATGGGTTCTCTCTTGGCAGTTAGTCCCTCCACAGCTCTCTGGATAGGCCTTCCTCTGTCGAGCAGACAGTAGCGAAATCACAACACGCCTTTTGGACGCTCCTGTCTTCAGATGGGAGTTTTCGGCCAATTGCCAGGTGAGAATTTAAACTGAAACTAAATTACCCAAACTTTATTAAGTTGCTTCCACACCCACCAACTGATAATGAACAAAGACGCTAAGCTGGAGAATTAAGTGAGTTGAGTTTGATTCACCTCCTTCCAAGCAGTCTTAACATGTTTAAGAAGTAATGCTAGGGCAAAGAAAAAAAAATCTCTTCGGAGAGCAGTTTTAAGTAAACTTCATTTGCTTCCAAAAAAGTTCCCTCAATTATTCTGTTAACCCAAGTTAACACACGATAAAGATGGTATTTATTCAATGATGTATCTATAAACTACAGAGTCACAAACTTAAATTCTGTCAAACAGTGACTCTACCTGAAAACTATTTGTAATGTTGGGAAACACTTTGACAGTATCATCTGTAGTTATAAAGTATTTATTAAATCATCAACTACTTGCAGTCCATATCATAAGAAGTTAAAGGTTACATGCCCTGCCTGCAAGCCTCATCCTCTGTACTGAGAAGAAAAAGTATCTGGCTACCACTTCCAACAATAGGGCACAAACAACTCGGGCCCTTTTCTGCACCAGCTTAGGCTCCTTTTTTCTTAGTTATTATAGCTAATCTTTGCAGTGCCTGTCAGCTACATATGATCTTCAACCATCAGGCTTTCCAATTAGGTTTTTACAGTCTCTGTTTTGATACTTCTCAAGTATTCGGCATATTACATTGCTCCCGGATGTCATTGAGGTATACCCCAGAGTCCCAACAGCATTTCTGCCCAGCTAGAAGCTGGCCCATTTCAATAATTATTTTCTCCTATTTACAGCTTCAGCAAATACACAATAAAGCTAAAATGAGGACAGGAAAGAAAAGAAAAACACGGTCTTATTTTCCTAAAGTATTGTGTTTACTACTGATTAAAAATTGTTTCCGAATGTCAACTATAACAGGTCCGAAACTCAGTGCACATAACTAGACAGTCATGCAGGACTCAGATCGTTAACACTGACCGTGACACGTCACCCCATCCACATTCCAAACCCGTCCTCCTCTCACATGCACATAAGGACATGTGCACACGCACATCTATCCCTCCTACACCCTGACAACTCTCCCCATCAGTAACCTGACACTTTTACATACAAGAGAATATTACACACAAAAGAATATAAGGTGAATAATCAATTTATGGTTAAACTAGGAGAAACTGACTTCAGAACACAAAGCCTAAAGCTTGACGAAACAGCAGTGACCCCAAACAGTTTGATATCCTAGAAACAGGCTTACTTCATTCTATCCAATAATTTTAATCCCAAATCCTCAGTAGCAATAACACTTATGAACTATTCAGAGACTAACAGAGTTCTTTCCTGGGTACTACGAGATACACAGGAAATGTTACACTCCTTTCTCAAGGAGTTTTATAATACACAGCTGAACATGGGGGGTTAAGGAGGAGAAAACAGCTCATGAAGACATATGAATGGCTAGACTTGCAAGAAAGAAACAAGCACACAGTGGCAGCTTACACTGTTTGAAGAGACTTGTCACATGGCGGTTGATCTGAGAAGACTTTGTATCAAGAAGCATTTTTAAAAACAGAAAATATACAACCAGCTTATTTAGCCTGATGAAGCCTACAGAGCAAAACTTAATTAAATATGGACTGTGACCATGGAAGTATGCACGTCCTCACTCTGGAAAAAGATCAAGGATAAACTCCCTAGCCAAATGAAATTACAGAGCGCGAAAATACCTGAAAAACCATGCATTCAGGATAAGAGAAGCAAAACCTCTAAATCTGTTCATGTCACTCATCCTAATGATTCCGATCATCATGGCAGTAATTTAATTTTCAGTACAAGAGACATAATTCTGAAAAGTTACTATCAGAGTTAACAAAATCATGAACCAAAAAGCAGAGAATGCAACTCTCTTGGTGTGAATAACATTATCGGTAACACACCTACACAACAAAGCTGTTTCACGGGCTTCCCTGGTGGCGCAGTGGCTGAGAGTCCGCCTGCAGGGACATGGGTTCGTGCCCCGGTCCGGGAGGATCCCACATGCCACAGAGCGGCTGGGCCCATGAGCCATGGCCGCTGAGCCTGCGCGTCCGGAGCCTGTGCTCCGCAACGGGAGAGGCCACAGACGTGAGAGGCCCGCGTACCACAAAAAAAAAAAAAAAAAAAGCTAGTTGGTTTCACATTCTAGCAATGACAACTTGCCAGTGTGTTTATGTGCTTGCGTATAATCTTAAATATATTCAACTAGTCCACTTATAACAGTTTCAACATGTGACACTATGCTTCATTTTAATGAAGAAACAGGTCCAGAATAAGAGGACATTATTTGCCCAAAGTCACACAGCTAGTCTGCAGCAAAATCAAGACCCCTTAAGAACAAATGCTTCTTTTATTATAATCAAAGAAAGAAACAGTTATGCCTCAGAAGGAAATACAATTTTATTAGGAAGATTTAAACCTTTTAACCTCAATACTAAATCTCAAACATACACATCATTAGCCCCAGAAAAATGCAAAGAATCAATTCGTAAAGTTAGGGGAAGAACAGTGTATGATTAATTTAAACCTGATACTCCCTCTTTATAAGCTTTAAGGCAGGCAATTAGTCTTACATCCAACTCCTACAGACTCAGAACATGGGTCTAAGGAATACATAAAATTTCATCAAAAGTTTCTATACAAGAGACAATTCGGCAGATTTTCCCCTGGCATCACACCTATTTTTATTTTACCTCCTGGCACTCTATTTACCCAGTTTTTCTTAGGATTGTCTAGCAATTTAAGCACAGCACATGGATAGCATTAGAATTGAAAAGTCTTATCTTGACTGCTTGATATAACTCATCCCAACTATATATAAATCGGCAGTAAGAGAAGTTCAGAAAATGTGTAAATGGGAAATATAGAAAAAATAGTCAAAAACTGCTTAGATTAATTGTAAGGATAAAAGTTGGCCACTAACTCAATTTAGCTTTGAAAACACAGCACACTTTTTTTTTAAGTACAACTGGTATCCAAAGCCAGAGCGCTCATTAGGCAATACCTAAAATCAATCACCAAAACTCTTAGAACAGGTAACGACACCAACAAATTAGTTCCACCCACCAGCATGACACACTTCCCCTGACCAGAGTCTGGGAGACAGCCAAAGAGCGTGAACTACTCTTACCATTTATTATTAAAAATAGAATAAAATATTCTAGAATATAAAATCCAGATCTATCTTATGCTATTTAAGCAAAAAATATGTGCTTAAGGAGTTTTACTTATATTCCATTTGGTCACAAAATAACATCTCAGTATATTATAAGTATCAATATATACACGTGTACATGTACGTCTATATTTATAGTAGAGAGCGGTTGAGTTGTGTCACAACTAAGACCCAACGGAGCCAAAAAAAAAAAAAAATTCATGCGAGTTTATTAGAATGTGTAAGTTTTAAAAGTTTTCCTCAATGTGCTAAGTGTGTGTGTGTGTGTGTGTGTGTCTACTTTTTCACCAAGAATTGTGACTGGCCTCCTTAAAGCAACATAGGGTTATCTATGTTTAGGTCTAGCTGTTGAAGTATTCTATATAGGGTTAGGATATTGATATACCAATACACGTAAGAAGAAACAGCTTCTTTATATCATTCACATTATTCACAGCAATCTTTGAGAGAATAGGATTTTTTAAACCAACCAAAGAAATATGCCTCATCCTTTTCATAAATTTACCATGTTTATAAGAAAGTCATCTGGGGGGCAAGTTATTTGACTTATCTCTACATGAGTTTCTCCATCTGAAAAATGAAGCTAACAATAGCATCTCACCTCACAGGCTTGCTGTGAACATGAGGTAAGTTAACAGCTGTCCACTGGCTGAAGGAGTGCGCCAGGCACACATCAGCCTTCAAAGCCGTCACAGCCATGGTAAGCACCATGACCACCACCATCACCACCTCTGGAAGCACCTTCAAGGAGTCCTAGTAAGAAAGCAGACTAGGCCACACTCCCAGAGATTCTAATTCAGTATCACACCAAAGTCTGAAAACACTGTATTAAAGAGAAAGCAAATAAATATGCAAAACACTGCTTGTACCGATATGACATTAGGAAGACAGTATCTAGAAGCAAAATACTTTACAACAGAAAAGGCTCCAGCTTTAAAAGTCCAGTAATAGTGTTACTTCCTTCTCTAAAACACACAGAACCCACCCCCAAAGCCAAGCGTTATTTTCTAACGAGCCAACTGCTCTACAGGGTAGACAGGAATGCAGAAGTAAGTAAGGGGTCCTGGGTTCAACAAACAGTTAAAGAAGCTTAAATACTTCATTCCTTCTTGGGTACAGAGTTGCAAGCAATTTTACAAAAACTTCCTGTGAGTAAGGCAGTTGCCAAACATTTGCACGCTCACTTGAGGTGGTGTTCTCTGCTAGGTACTAAGGGGGATAGAAGCACGAGATACGAAGCGTTAGTGGAATCTCAGCAGGAAAATCACCTCTCATCACGGAAGTCCGGCTCCAGCTCATGAGTAGTATGTGCTCGGAGCTCAGAGAAGGGATTTTGATGGGGAAGGCTTCACAGAAAAGAGCTTTGCTAGACCTTATAACAAACAAGATTTTTACAGGTAGAGATAAACTCCATTTCAGGTCGAAGAAGTGTGAGCAGGAAGCAGAAACTTGGAAAACCACCGCTATCCCAGGACAGCGCACACACCGCAAAGCACCTACACTGCACCCCGCAGAGCCTGGTCATCTACCTCACTTTCTCTGCTCAGAAACCCGACCAGTCCTTCAGAAAGCTTGTATTGGCAACGGCGCGCGTAACGGGGTATGTTATGACAGTCCAACCCTGCTTTTGAAAAGGGACAGAGACGGGAATCGAAAGGGTTATTTTAATCCATCAACTGACGGTGAGGAACAAAACAGGTACTAAAGATGATTTAAGTTTTAAGTCGGGTTTTTCCAGCAACTCTCTGTTCTGCCCTGTCAGCCCAGGATGAAGGAAATGGTAGACAGCAGAAGTCGTGGAAAGCGGACTTGGGGTGGTCTTGGCGGCAGGCGGTGAGGACTACCCCGCGGCAGCAAAGGCAGAGCAGCTCCAGCAAACACTTGGAAGCCTGCTCCGGTTTACCAGAGCCAAGCGCTCACAGCTGCTTTTTCTTGACGACACTTCAAACGGCCTTAAGGGTGTGACTGACGAAGAAAGAAAAGGAACAACAGTTTGAGACACGGAATGCCTAAAAATGTCGATCATCTGGTCTAAAGATTATGTTCCCTATATTTAGTAGGGCACACAAATGCATTCTACTACAGTTTATGACACAGTCACAAATTCAGCCTGCCCAACAAAAACGGATCAACAGTAAAACTCTGCTTTATTCAGTACAAATAAACGTATCAAGTACTTGTGAACAAACCTCAATAATAAACAAAGCTCATTTATTTCACTGGAAGTGAGAATTTTTGCTTTGTTAGACTGGACTCACCTTTAAATTTCATATCATTATTCCTGAACATAAGAAAAATATAAGTCATATGTGATTCTCATTTAAACCCTGCCTCACCCCACCCTCCGCCCCCTGGCCTTTTTTGGAAAGTTGTTCATAGGCAACGTTCGTAGACATCCATGATATCACATGTTTGGATCTTCTCAGTCAAGCAGCTCACATCGCTGAGATGGCTCCTTAAAAGCAAAGGCTGTGCTTTTCTGGGTTTTGTCTATCAAAACTCAATGGCACTAGGGGACTTCCCTGGTGGCACAGTGGTTAAGAATCCGCCTGCCAATGCAGGGGACACGGGTTCGAGCCCTGGCAATTAGGAAACTAACAAGTGCCCAGCTCTATTTAAATACTTTTAGAAAATTATAAAATTATTTTTACCTATCCCTGGCTTTTAAAGAAAAGTGCTATATATTTTTTTCTATATTTTCTTAATTGCCTACTATGACTGTGTATTACATGTGTTACTGAGAGGAGAGGATTTAAAACATCGGAATGTACCAAACAATTTGACATCTTCCTGATCATTAATATAAAAGTTAAATAATGCTTTCAATATAGTAATGCTTTCAAGAGTCCATGACCTACTCAGACTGCTCTTTTCTTATACTCTGAGTTTTCTCTGACATCAACTGTGTCTTGTTTCTGCTGTACTTTGCTGGGAACTGGTTAAGAGAGAACCACTAAAAACAAAAAGAAAAAAAGAGAGAAAGAGAGAGAGAACACCAGACGCCCATCTATATAGCTCACTGGCTCCCTGCTCCCCATACATCCCGCTCTCGATTTCCCAGTTAAGCACATTCAGACAGCTGAAGCTGCGAGAAGCGTGCTCTGAAGCACAGACGAATTATTCTGGTGACAGTGAATCTCTTTTTGAACTTAAACTAAAAATCAAACCTAGATAGTTTTGTACTTTATATAATATTAAAAAAATTCCTCATTTCCTCTTTCCTTTTCTTCTTTCTTTCCTTCCTTCTCTTGGCATTTACTTTACCTGGAAATAATTCTGACCTTTTATCTTTGTATTGTGATTGCAGACCTCTATAAAGCAGAGGCTGTAACATGAAGGCCTGAGGGCTAAATATATTCTACCGTCACATTTTTCCCTGTAGTGATGGTTTTAAAAAACATTTGAGGGCTTCCCTGGTGGCGCAGTGGTTAAGAATCTGCCTGCCAGTGCAAGGGACATGGGTTCGAGCCCTGGTCCGGGAAGGTCCCACATGCCGCAGAGCAACTAAGCCCATGCGCCACAACTACTGAGCCTGCGCTCTAGAGCCCGCGAACCACAACTACTGAAGCCCGCGCGCCTAGAGCCCATGCTCCACAACAAGAGAAGCCACCGCAATGAGAAGCCCGTGCACTGCAATGAAGACCCGACGCAGCCAATAAATAAATAAATAAAATAAAAAACATTTAAATTAGTTACCAACTAATTTACACAGAAATCTGTATTTCAGGATACTTTTGAAAATCTGGAAAATGTGGGAACACTCAGCCTGAACACTCGCATGGCCACAATCAGGTGGAACAGAGTACTAGCCGCTCCCCACCCCCTCACTTAGAGGAGCATAAACTCCCAAGAACCCCAGGCTCCAGATCATTTCCCTAAATGCTCTAATTCTTCCTGTCAAAGCTCTTACAGGTATTTGTCTATACGACCCCGATACAACAGACTGACAGAAGCCGTAAGTACACAAAAAAATACTGCTGGCTAAGAAAACAGAGCAGTTCGTAAGGCATTCAGGCAAGCATGCTTTTAAAACTTTTCCCTTCTGAATCTTCTAATTTAACTAGGAGCCTATTTCTAGAACCAATGAGCCAACTGTAAATTCTGATCATTACAAAGGAAAAAGTGTTTCTTAATAAAATGCTATTTGAAACAAAATGGTTTAAATCTGTTTCAACCAACCAATCAGTAATAATAAAATCCTAAATATTCAGTCACCTTTCTAATCTGATGTTGATTAATAAGTGAACGAAGTAACATGCACTACATGGGTCCACATCATGTACGTACAGAACTGCTTACGTGCTTCACCATATAAAGAAGATGTAAAACTCTCTTTTAAACTAAGTTCTCCATAGACTACTTAATGGAATCCAACAAACAGTAACAGGAATTAGCTCAATACACAAGTTATTTTTAAGGAGCAGTGCTTTCTCAATTACATTCTGTGTCACAGTCACTCCCTGGCATTGAGCGCAGGTCACTCAGAGGATTCTGGAAGCGACCTACAGACGGGACAGCGACAGGACTAGTGCTGCGGCCCGTCAAATCCCTAGGCCTGGTCGAACCTCCCACAGTTCACAAAGCTGCCCCTCTCCCTCCAGCTCAGCTGCTGGACCCATCATCTCCAGCCTGGTCTACAGCAGCAGCTTCTAACGACAGGCTTCTACTTGCACTGAGGTCAGACTCAATGGTTTTCAAGTGAAAACCTAATCAGGTCACCCCTCTGCTTACAACCCTTCCACGCCTTCCAATATCCTTTAGGAAAAAGGCCGAAGTCCTGAACAAGGTCTCATGATCTGCTTCCTGAATTCCTCTCCACCTTTAAGCGTCCTCTTTCTGATGCTCAGCGGCACTGGAATCCTTTTAGCTCTTCTCTTGCTTTCGCAGAGGCTATTACTGCTGCCTGCAGCGCTCTCTGACTCCTGCTGATTCCTAACAACCTCAGCCTAGAGGTAACTCGCCTTGTCCTTCCCTGACTTGCCCATCAGCACTGCCCACCACCAGTCCAGGCCAGGTTAGGTCTGCCTGCTACATACTCTCCTATCACCTTGTGACTTACTTAATGCCCTTAATGCTCATCTGAGTTGTAGTTACTTTGGTCTTTTCCAAAGTTGCTGGTTTCATGAGGACACAGACCGTAACTTCTTATTTACTGTCTTACGATATCATTTAACAGAATGCCTGGCACACAATAAGAGCATTTAGTAAATATGTGTTGAATAAATGCATCTCACTAAATTTAAGTTGAAAAGGTGGCATAGTACAGTAGACAGTACACATATCTGGACGTCCTGAAGACCCGGTATGTAATCCCAGATCTACTGCTTATTGCGTCACTAAGTCTCAAACCCTCAGATTCTTTACCTCAATAAGAGCAGTGTCCAACGCCCTCTCTGTCTTCCTTACGTAGTTGTGGGGAGGGAAAAAAGAAATAGTCTGTTTTCGAAATTTTACAATGCATGTATTTTTCACTTTAACACTTTTCAAATCAAGAGGAGTCTTACAGTAGACATGAAAAGAAACTTGCCAGTCGTTACACGTCATAACACCTTGTCACTGCCTATCCATGTGTGAACTTGGACATGATTAAGAATATACCTTTTATCTATCACCTCAATTATCTGCATTGATAGAACCACATACAGTTGAGTTTTAACTTAATGTTAAATCCCTAATTACCTCTTAAAATGTCTTTATAAAGATCGCTATAATGCAGCACTGAAATAAAAAGTTATTGTACATGCAGAGCTGCCTGTAACATGTGGCTAATTTATGTTCAGTGAAGATTTACTAAGTGATAATTCTGAGCAGGTACCAAATACCTGTCTGTGAAATTCTCCTGGATGACTTTCAAGAGAAGTTACTTAACTTCTAGTGATATGTAATATAACTACTAAAAAACCAAAGCTACAAGCTTAATTAAATAGGAAATGGAAGCGAAACCAAAGTAATTCCTGGGTGTGCCTCAGAATTATGCTATCGACCTGAAAAGTGCTTGAGGTCAAGAGCAGCACCCCTACGGCTGAAAGAAATTCAGAATAATCCTTAGATAGAACGCTCCTCCCCCCTCCAAAATAAGTGCTTGATTTTTTCCAAAAAGAGAGTAAAAAATGCACTAAAATCAAAGGATATGTCTTACAATCGTCGTCTCTCAGAATCAAGAAAACGTAGTAATATGCATGAACATGCTCTGCAAATTAAGTGCCACAAATAGGTAATTTTAAAGGCACCCATTGTGTGCCGTGTACAAAAAGCAGTGCTTTCCATAAAACTTAGAAGCTTCTGCCATAAGTCACCTACAAAGTCAATGTTTAAAAATAAGAAGGTGAACAAGATTCCAATGTTATTTTTTTAGAGGAAATGAAACGTTCCCTCTAACGTTCAAAAGACAAATACACTTGACAAAACTAAGTCCACTTCTTTTGCCCTGTTCGCACTTCCAGCACTTTCCACGTAATCCATAACCCTATCATACATTCAGTTCTTTAAAATATTCTCCTGGGAAATCTATTCTAACATCTAATGGTTATCACTGTCCAAAAGTTCTTCCTTACATCTATCTCCATTCTTCCAATTGTCTACTGTATTTAATATAATATTTTATTTGGTTTTATCTTTGTAGATACTGTTTAAAGCCAAATCAATATCCTCTTCAACCTGATCCTGAAGAGCACAAAGCAGGACTTGTGCTTTCACTTATTTTTTATAAGCCGCACTGATTTTCTATGACTCTCTTACCTGGTGACCAAAACTCTGTAATGACAACATGACAGGTTGGTGGCATTGGTGACTTCCAAGACTAGAACAAACAGCCGACTCAAACTGAATCAACCTTTGACTGTTAGCACCATGGCTGTATCAACCAAAGCAGCCAGTATTCACATCCTTCATATAAATGGCCAGTGGAAAATGACGTATCTCTTCAGACTTCTTCCTCTGATTCGGTCTGGTAAGCCCTACAGCAAGGGACTTGTCAATCAGATCATAAACAAACTCTGGTGACCTGAAAAGACGGCGTGGGAAAGTCACACGACTTCTCTGCAAACTGGAAGGCGGATGGAATGCAGAACGATGGCAAATGGAAACAGCCGATTTGCTTAAACACTTCGACCAACCAGCAGCCCCCTACACTGGGAACAGTCTGTACAGAACAGTTACAAAGAACTTCTGCACGAGGTAGATGCTTACATTAGAGCTATCAATTAGATGACTACTGTAAACTTTATTCAGATTAGAGCTAGCAAAATACCTTGATAAGACGGATAAGACTTGAGATGAATTATCACTTGTCATTTAAAAAACATACTTCCAAGGACCCTCATCACAAATACAAATATTAATCAAACATGCAGGACAGGGGAAAGGGACGCGCTGGGAGCAGCTGGTGCTCCAGCACGCCGCCGCGCGCCTCCACACAGCCATCTCATTTAACTGTCGCATGATCCTGCGGGGTTGACACTACTACTGCCCCCCGAGAAAATGGCCGCGAACAGCTGGTCCGTGATTCTCGTGTGGAGCCAGCACACGCTCCACACGTGCCCGGTGATGCCAGCTTGTGACACGTGGTAACAACGAGAGCCTACGTCCCACGAAAGAAAAGCTCGACTCCCCTGCGGTAGTCCAGGCTCCCAAGGAGGGCTGCGACAGCACAGGCGCCCCGCTGCGCTTTCACAGCGCCCTCGCCCCATCCGGCAGTGGAACCACCCCCCGCCCCCCCTTGACCTGAGCTGGCCTCGCGACCTCTTCTGGCCAACGGAACGCGCAGGAATGGCTCCGGGTCGCTCCAGAATCTGGGCCTTCACCTTCCGGGGCCCTCCTCCCTGAAAGCCAGCTAACCAACTGGGAGAAGCCCGAGAGGAGCCCCCCGGAGAAGCCGCCCCCGCTGCAGCCTGCGTCCCGGCCGTCCTTCGAGCACCGCGACCACGACCCCGAGAGGAATCAGACTCGGCCAGGCAGCCCTCGAGGGCACGAGGGATGAGCAGCCACTGTCGCGTTAAGCCAGAGCCTCAGTGGCGTTTGCTGCGCAGCAACTGATCAGTGAAATGCGCTCTGTCCTCTCAGGAACGCGCTTCAGCGATACAGCATCAGCACGTAGGCGGCCAGTGAAACCCCAAAATATTTGGTCTCTGGGACTAGTGAAGTAGAATTGTGAAACACCACAGTAAAGCCTAAGTTTTAAGAATTACTAAGGATCACACCTAATTTAGATCAAAAAAACCCAACATGGTTCAGCACTTAAAGTCAGTGTGAATATCACAATGACTGTTTATGAATAAAGTTAATATTGACTGAATCTCCAAGTCCTAAAATAAGCAAATAAGAAGGTATCGCCTCAAGTCTGAAAAAGGCAAATAGGTAACACGGCAAAGTTTGGTTATATCAAAATACAGCCTCTAAATCAGCTTTATTAGCCTACACATTATGGATTACTGTCATATGGAGAAGAGCACACAATAAAATATATAACACTGAATTACGCTAAACGTATTTTATCTTACTTAAAAACTTATTCAAGGATAAACATTTTACTGGTGAAGTATCAGTACACTACAGAAGCAGCAAAATATCAACTAATAAATATTTCCAGTTGATGGAAGTGTGGATTACAGTCTAATATCTTACTTTAAATTTCCATCACATAAATGTAAAGTATTATTACATCATGAAATGTGCTGAATATACACAAGTTTGAAGAAATATTTTTGGATAATCTCTTAAGATATCCAGATACTAATTTATTACAAAAAATAAGTATGCAGTTGATTTATGAAAGACAGCCACCATCTCCAGTGGTGTCACCGACCAAGAGGTTATCGGGCTGTGGGAGAAATCGCTTTGATCCAGTAAAACACTGAGTCTCTTACGACTTAAATAGCAGAGAAAATAATCTGGCATAATTCCTACTTTGGCGCTGTAATAAAAGGTAGAAAAATGGAATTTCACATAAACATTTAATATTATCTTCATAATTCTTAGAAAATAAAAAATTCTCAAACGGCATGTAAAGAATTAAAACTCTGACAATATCACAGTCATAGTGAAAACGTTTCTGAAAAACTGGAAGAAATGCAATGTACTCAATTTTAAAATTCAACTTTGTCTTGAGGCAGACACTATGAAAGATACTAAAGCCAAAAAGAAGAACGTATTTTGCTAAAGAAAATGCCCCAGGCAACTTCACCTAGGGTAGGGTCTGACAACGTGTAACTACGACAATGCATAACTACTCTGCACCTTTCTAGCCGCTACTAGAGAATATACATTTAAGACAGATTCCTCCCTTTCTCTGGTGACCCCAGTTATGCAGCTAACACTGAGGCCGCAACCATGCCCGAGCCCTTGCACATTCACACAAAGTTACTCTTTGGCTGTAAAGGATCCTTTTAAAAGAGAGAAAGCGAATAATGGGGGAGAAAGGAACTGGGGAGAAAAAAAAGCCGCTTTTGTGCCATATGAATTATTTATTCAGTCAAGCAATGAACTCACTATTTCTACCGCTAACAGTCCATCAGGGAACTCTAAATAGTGAACTCAAAGACTAACAAAGTTTAAAAACTATCACTATTCAGTAAACTTCTGCTTTTTTTCTACTTGAAAACACTTTTAACACTGTAAATTATATTCTTCTAATTTATAAATTTTATAAATCAGAACAAAAGTGTCAATTTTAAAACAGACCAGCAAATCAGCTAATAATTTTCATCACGGGATATTAGAAACCAAACTATTTTTTGTTATTCTTAATTGAGGAAGCTAATTACAAAATGCTCATTTATCAATCTTTTAATTTTTATCATTATTTGTGTCCATTTAATAATTAAACGTCTTAAACTGGTTCAGGAAAACCTCTCTCCACTGGTGACAGTGTCATCAAGATTTACTTTACAGAAGTCTCTGCTGGGTAGTCCCGGCACTCGATGAGCACAGCCAGGCTACGGGTCAGGTTTCTCTCACAACTCTTAATGATGTCTGGTTGCCTAAATTATTAATAGAGCTTAAGTCTTCTTTGAATATAGGCAGAGTTAAGGTGGTTTCTTCTTGAAAAGAGAAATAACCAGGTTTATTCTCTGCCCAGGTCCCCTTTTCCTACATATTTGAGATCACACACAACTTTCTCATCACAGAATGAATAATTTACTCTAAAAATATGAAAATAGTTTGCCTTTGTGTGAATATCTGAATCTTTAACAAATTCTCTCTTTTTTCTTTGGCTTCGACTGAGTCATTTTGTAACCTACAACCTACACAGGACACAACTTCCTTCGAAAAGTTACGTACATGTCTCCTTATACTTTCATTCTCTACTTAAAATTATTTGAAAATCCTTCTGTCTCAAGAGAAGTTGTCTACATGATGTAATTAGACTGGATCCCATTTTTCTTCTCCCGCTAAACCACCTGAAGAGTGAACCACACGTCTTGTTCCTTCGGCCCGGTGCCCTCCCTCCTCCAGGTACATCTGATACTCCCTACTCCTGCCTCCTTCCAGACAGATCACCTGGTCAGATGCCAGCACTCGTCCTCCGTGTTCAAACCCGTTTTGTAATAGAATGAGAATTAGAGCTGGGAGAGCACTTAGAATTCATCGAAGCTTATGGTGAGGAAACCGAGGCCCACACAGCTCAGGTAACTAACCCAGACATCTACATTAGCACGTGGCGGGACAGAGACTAGAAACCACGCTTCCAGACACCACCTGGTGCTCTGTGCTACGCGTCCTCACCAACCTCTCAGGAGGATTCTGAATTCATACTGGAGAGTACCAACTGACGAAGCCTTTTGCAAAGAGCATTAGCAATATGTATTAGGAGGCTTAAAAGGGTCTGCCCAATGATTTCACTCCTGGGACTCTATCCCAGGATAAACTGTCAAACCAACTTTATATACAAATATTCATGTCAGGTACTTATAATAAGGAAAACAATTCTCATAACATATGTCCAATAAGAGGAGCCGGTATATCCACTAAAAGACCTATAATGGAGTAATCTGAATTGTTTATGGAAGTTTTATAAACTTTATAAAAGGTGCTTTCCTATGTTAAGTGGTATATGCGTGTGGAGGGGACAAGTTAAAAAACTCATGAATGTTTTCAAACAAATGAACCCTCAGCTCTTCACTGAGTGAGATTCGATTACATTAAGACTGACAGAAATAAGAGAAGAAGAATCTTATTTTAATAAGAGGAGGTTATGGGGGGGAGTGGAGGGAGGGAGCGAGCGATCTTCCTCTAAGAAGTACATTTGTTATTTTTAAATCGGCATTTCACAATTCATTTTCTTTCTCTAGCACTTTATAAGGAATAAAAACCTGCCCTCATAATCACTTTAGAGTAGAAATAAAATGAGTTTCCTAAACCCTGACTAAAACCTCAAAAACTTCCTTATCTAAAGCTGAACTGCATTTTACTTAGAACCAGAATAAATACCCTCCAAGTGTTTGAAAAATTTTTAAAGTTCTCTTTTAAAGCACCAAATCTCACTTATCAAAGCTTCAAACAATCCTCAGTGGTTAGAGGCCTTTCAAAAATCACACTCTTAAAATTCTGTAAATATTGTCTAACCTTAACTCCAAGGAAAGGGCTGAATGAGCAGAAGTACAGTGTTAGGGTAGAAAAATATTTTGTGCATCTACTAAATGGGCAGTGCAGAAAAATGTGCAAAGAATATTCACATTATTTAAGACTCAAAGGTCTGATAACACATTTACTTATTCTGTAACCTATAGTGAAAGAAAGACCTGATAACTGACATCATTAAACATGTATGGTTATACCTGAAAGACAGAAAATAGGACTTATGTGTAAGTCGACAAGATTTATTAAGTTCCTTTTACACAATAAAGAATAACCAGACTAACAGTGAAAAACTTTATCTTTTCTCTGACAGGATTTTTTCTATGTTAGTTACTATTTCATGCCTCTCTTCAACAAGTGGTCTGTCCTTGACTAATCAAGACATAACAGACAGCAACATTAAAATGCTTAATCCACCCCCAAAAGCGAAAAGAAAAGGGATACATGAAAGTTCTGTTGATATATTTACTTTTTGTTAAAAGAAATACTATTAGTCCCAAATCCATCTAATTCAAGATAAATTGTTAAGGGCAACTGTTAAAACATCTCAAAAAGTTCCTGTTTCTTTCAAATTTTAAGTACTAAACTCATATAATTCTGCCTTTATTTTGGGTCTAGGGTTTCCATATATCAACAACTCATATGCTTTTGTCTCCCTAAAAACTATCCAGTTCCTAGAAATAACCCTAATGGAGTTGAAATACTCAAGTCAGCAAGACATTTCCCATAATTCATGTTTGTACAAAGGTCAGTCTTTCACACAAGTCAATGAATAGAGTTTTACTTCTGAAACAGTGTATAAGGAACAGTGAACAAGCTGTAAAGGTAACTAGTAGTCCTTTTGTCATACAATCCCCTATAACCTCCTCACATTTTAACAATGACTGTTCACAATTTTACCAACCAAACCCAATGAGGAAATTGTACTTTTGGCTTCAAACTAGCTCTATGATCTACACACCAAACCACCTAGCTTTCTGACGTTCTCAGAAAGATAGGTAGACAAATTCCTATCTATAAAATGACCAAATCAGCTGGATTTGTTTAAGGACCTTTCCAATTTAAAAATCTGTATTTCATTTCTCTCACTCTTTTTCAAATCCTTTTCAAAAGTGATAGTAAAAGAAAATGTTCTCACCTTTTTCTGCTAGTCTGTACAGAAAAGTCTTCTAGGATCTCCCAGCATCTTCAAAACCCTCCTTAAGATCTAGAGAAGCTGATTTCCTTACAAGATAATGATTCTCATAAACGAATGAGGCTTCTCTGCTAACAGCCTCCTTTTTTTTTTTTTTGGCAGTATGCGGGCCTCTCACTGTTGTGGCCTCTCCCGTTGCGGAGCACAGGCTCCGGACGCGCAGGCTCAGCGGCCATGGCTCACGGGCCCAGCCGCTCCGCGGCACGTGGGATCCTCCCGGACCGGGGCACGAACCCGTGTCCCCTGCATCGGCAGGCGGACTCTCAACCACTGTGCCACCAGGGAAGCGCAACAGCCTCCTTTTTTGATCTCCCTCCCTTTAGGCTACTGGTCCCCTCGGTGTTCTGGCTTAGGCAAGACAAGTCACATAACCCCCATCAGGGTCTCTCCCATAAAAGGTGTTAGGATTGGGGGTTTTTTTTGTCTTTACAGCTTTATGGGAAACATCAAGGCTTCTGGAAAGTAGTTTTGTGCAGCTGGACAACTTAGAGCATGTAAGGGTCTATATTCACCATACTGGCCAAAAAAATGGATGCACTTAGAGAAAAAGAATTAATTCTAGGTTGCTAGTCTACCTTCCTGCCACCACACAATTCTGATGAGGGAAATTAGTGCTCCTGTTTTAAGCAGCTTTAATAATAACACAATTCCCCCCACAGCTGTTTTCATCTATCGCAATGTATGCTTTAAGCTTCAGCTAAACAGACTTAACTAAATGAAGCGGCTTCAGAGCCCTGTGAGTGAAGAAACTCGTCAACAGAGATGCTGCGAACACAAATGGCTCAGTGAGATGCTGCAGGCTTGGATACTGAGCACGTCAGTGGTTAATCTGGGCTCAACCACCTCTTCAGCTTCCTTCCCCTACTCCAAAATGTTAAAATCAGAAAAACCTCTTCCGGTAGAAAATGCTTTCTTCTAGTCAAATCCTATTATCTAGAGAAATCATCAAATATTTTCATTTTCTATGTTCTCTCATGTCAAAATTATTAAAGATCTCCTTTTATGTTACTAGTTTTCATTAAGTTTCAAATCGATATTTATTAAGTCTGTTAAAAGAGCTTTAATCACTAAACAACCGATTCAGCAAAACAAGAAAAAAATGAGTTAAGTTCTGAACCATTCTGAGACTACGGTTCAATATGTTCAAAATAGCCCTGAACAAGCTGAAACGTCCAAGTTAGCAAGAAATCGCCCACAATTCTTGTCTAAAAGGAGGAAGAGTCTTTTCACCCAAGGCACTGAATAGAGCTTTTCTTCTGAAACAAAGTGTATGAGGTACAGCGAACAAACTGTAAAGGTAACTAGTTCTTTTGTCATATGGCCCCCCTACAACCTTTTTATATTTTAACGATTAGTGACTATTTGTAGCTTCTAATCAACTATCACCAATAAGGATGTAGCAGAAGCTTCTGCTACTGAGTCATGCGAGCCTAAGTATATTCTTAATTTTCAAACAGATTATCAGAACCTAAATCAGAAAGTTTAAAAGAATAAGATTCAATTTCATTATTGTAAAATTAAAATACTAATTACTTAACTATATTTATATTTAAGCATTTTACACTTAAGAGTTGACAAACTGGCATAATTACCAGGCTTACAAAAATCCTCACAGAAAAACACACATATAATCTTTTATTATATATACTATACACATACTTGAACACATGAAAAACCTCTTATGCTATTAACTACTGTGAGGCAATCTAATCTAGTTTACTGATAAGGGAAAAGGGAGATGCCCCCAAATACAGTGCCTTGATACAGAATCCTTAATGTGTTTATGATAAAACAGAAGTACCTGGGTCAAATGGGAACCACAAATACCAACCAGCAGCCCTGGTCTGCTCTCCATTAGTGTATGGAAAGCATCGAGGAGAGGACAGCAAGCCCACCTACACTTGGCTTGCACTTCCTCCTCTGAAAGGACCATCACCCCATCCCACAGCAAGCCTCCCTAACAGAAAAAGATAAATGGGGCGGAATTATGGCAAGTTGGCTCCAAGCTCTGTTCTCCTCCTCAAGACACGTTCAGTAAGAGACTGGAGCGCACATCTGGTCTGACAAGCACTTAACTTACAGAGGAGGTCAAAGTGAAATCATACGTGGGGCGCTCGTGGCTTCTGTGTCAAAGGTCGCTCAGCAGTATTTCAGCTGCTGCTTACTAAGACCCAAAGTAGGCCAAGCACAGAGAACCACAAAATCATGGTACATCTGCTCCAAAAGGCACCATGGAAATCATGGGCTCCAACCTTTTCGTTATACAAACATATTGTATAGCATATTTGATTAACTCTGAATTTCCTAAGAGCTATTACTCATCTGTCAAAAGACACACACATACATAAATAAACAAAAGGATAGGCGGGCATAACCGTCCAACCACAAAATGAAAAAAGTCTATAAATCAAAAGCTATGATTTAAACTATGTAATAAATAAAAAAAATTTAGGTTTAACACAATCCTGTAATAAATTACTGGGTTTTTGTATTTTTCTAAAGGGAAATATTCAAGACAGAAATAACAATGCTATGAAAATAAATTAAAGCCTTTTAAAGCAGATGAAATATCAGGTCGAATAATCTTTTTAAAATGAACCACAATTGACTGCTTAGGTTTACTGAAACATGCTGAAAACGTTCGACTGAAAATATTAACTCTAATTCAGTGCTAAAATAAATTTTGCTTTTTTCTGTGCCACCAATGTAATGTAGAAAGCTCTCAAGAGCTTTTTGAAACAGAAGCATTCAAAGGGCCTTGGGGGAGGGGCAGGGTAAAGGGCCAGCAGGGAACTGGGGACAAATGGCCATCCACTGGGCAGTGACTGAGGATTAGAAGAGCAAGAGTGTTTTGTTCCTGCCATTCTTGGGATGTGGACTCAACAGCTACCAAACAAAAATCCCTGATGCTACAAACACAAAAAAATTGCCCTACTACTATAAAAAGCGAGGTAGGGGTTTTCCTTGCAGGGGAGAAATGCAACATTCAGAATTCATACTTTAAGTATGGCTGGAATGTGAGGCCAAATTTACAATTTTTGTATTTTTATTCTGAGTACTTCTGCAGCTTTCCCGCAGGACTGTCCACATGTGGGAGGCAGTGAAGCCAATCTCTCCCTGTCTCTTCAGCAAACCAGCTCTCACCCTTATGTCCAAAAGCTGGGAGTCAAAGAAAGAAAACGGCACTCACCTCTCCACCCTCTGCGGCCCCTCATCTGCACAGAAGGGCGCCTCACCTACTGAGGACTGGGTCACTCTCTTCCTTGCCATCCAAACGTCTGCAGAGAACATCCTCCACTCCACCCCACTCCGCCCCCGAGACCTGCCCCTTGGTCACCACCCAGAACAACCCACCTTCACCTGCAACACCTAACTCCCTGACCATCCCTCCTCTCTGTCTCTCAGGACTTGGTCCCCACCACACGTCCCAGAACGCCTCCATTCTCTACCAGCTCCGGGTCTCGGCTCACTTCCTTCCCTCCCAGCTCTGTCACTAAAGAGCATGAGTTTCTGAATCTCTCCTTGCCCAGCTTCCACCTCTGTAAAACAGGAAAGATAATACGTACTTCGTATTCACTCATTTATTCAACGAGTATCTGAGCACATTCTGCAGGTCAGGCACCGAGAATACAAGTCCTGTCCTCATGGAACTGACGCTATAGACTCTCCTGGGACAACGATGGTTGTTGTGAGGATTAAATGAGTGGATATATATAAAGAATAATGCACAGCACATAATATGCAATATTTGCCACAGCTGATCATCTCAGCTGCTCTAACTCCAGCACAAGCGTTTCCCCAAACTCACAGCTTTCCACTGTGCCAGACTGGTGAAAGCTCAGTCCTGGATTAATGCTACATTCTGACCTCCGTCACTGGTTTAGGCTAGAGAGGGCATCACAACTGTATCGATCTGTCCTGTTAAAAATGTGGCTCACGTTACCAGTCTCAGGTGGACCCTCAGGCGGGCTCACGGATTACTTCATTTGCTCTCAGCTGATTCCTTCTCTCCTTTGTGGGGCTCCTCCTTCCCTGCTTGACTCTGAAACCCTGAGGTTCCCCAAGAGCCCGTCTCCTGCCCTCTTCTACGTTCTCTGCGCACAGGCGCTCCGCGCAGGGGCTCGTGATTTCAACGGCCTCTGACACGCTGGTTCTTCCAGCACAGGATCCTCAGCCACATCCCCCAGAGTCAGATTCAAAAAGCCAACTGCCTTGTTAGACCCGAAACTCAAAATGCCCCAAACTGGCTCCCTTAGCTTCGAAACTGGTCCTTACTCATCATGTATTCGCTCTGTTTGGTGTCATCACCACCCACGCAAGCACCCGGCGAGAAACTCTGGAGTCAATCCTGCCCACCACCCGCCCCGCCATTTCCAAGCATCAAGTCCTACTGAATTTACTATTAACCAACAACAAACGCACAGAGTCTGAAATCTGTTCCCTCTTCCCCATTTCTGTTAACACAGCCCTGAAGTCCTCATCAGCTCTGATTAAGCCAACTACCTGGCCTCCCTGCCTCCCATCTTTCTCTCTTCCAATTACCATCCACGACAGCTATCAGAGCAACCCATTCAGCTTGGCTGCAATCGAATCAGCGCCTGCTTCAAACTCTTCGATGACTTCCCGAAGCCCAGAATGAGAGACAAGTTCAAGCTCCTACAAATGGCATAAAAAAGCTTTCTGTGATCTGGTTCCATAGCTCTCCACCCTCTCGGTCCCTTACTTATACTCCTACCAACACACACACCTGCGTGCACTTCCAGAACACATCTGCTGTTTCTCACCAACATGCCCTCACTCCTCTTCTCCCATTCCCTCCCCCCACCTCCGTTCTCATACACACACAGACACGTGCACAAATGCTAATTCTCTCTCTCTCTGATCCTTTAATATTCAGTTCAGACATTATCTCTTCCAGTAATGCTTTCTTTGGCCATTCTTTCCATTTCTCTGTATTACAGTGACTGTACAGTATCATAAATATCTGTTTTTGTGACTCTATCCATTGTCGACTGTGAGTTCTCCTAACTGCAGGACCACAGCTCTATCCATCATTGTAACCCTAGCAATTAGCACAGTGCCTACCACATAGATGGAAATCATTAAACGCTAGTTACGTTACACTGTCTAGTCTCATAACAAGAACAGCAAGTAAGTCATCAAGCGCCAGATTGTCAAATCATATAAAACTGCAAAGGAGAAGTTAGGTGATTTAGTTCTCCTTTCTGAACGTTAAGTGCTGTTACTAAAATGTTATGAACAAGGCTTAAAGATTAGCTGCAGCTCCAGTCAACAAAAATCAAAAAAAAATCAGACTTTTGCTATAGTTTATCCTCCAAATGGTTTCAAGTCTGTACCAAAGGAAAAAGTTAACAATTCATACAATGTATCCCTCAGTGTTTTGACATCTGAAAGGAAGAGGTCTTGTGCCCAAAGCAGGATGTGCCTGGTAGGGGAAGAGTAAGAATATGGAGTTATAAAACCCTTGAATTTATATTGCAATTTCCATAAGCTAATATCAGATTCTCAAAAGGGTGTGACCCTCAGTGGGTAAAGAACTATCGCTCTGAAGGATCTGTCTGATTCTTCTCTCTTTACCTCTGGTGCCTTATTTCCAAATATTACTACTAGCTTCTTCACAAACCACTTACAATTGCCCAATTCTCTCTATTCACAGTCTAACTCTACCTGATTATAAGAATTTCCCAAAAGTATCATCATGTCAACATCCCTGAATCAAATATTGCTGTCCCAAATTTACACATGCTACCGTTAAACTTTCTTATTTTAGATTATGACTCCATCAACTCATCTTCAGAAAAAGAAAGAAAGGTCACTACCACCATTTGTGCATGTGGTCAGACCTGCAGTTAGACTACCAGGTACTTTGACCCATCCACTCTTCTCATCTCATGAATACACGGACACAAGTTTCATTTAGGAGTAAATTTAAGCAATGGCTGGAAATATATCATTTACTCATGTTACTTTTCACATTCTAGATAAAAGAAAGGGAATTACATAGTCCCATAGTCTGATAACAGGCTGGCAACCTTCAGCAACAATACCCTATTTATTAAACAATGTTGAAAATGCTGGCATGTTCCCCTTAGAGATCTACTTCACATGAGCTTTTGTAGCTCAGTGGTCTGGAGACAAGCTGCCAGGCTTTCAGGCTCTACTTACTAGCTGTGTGACCTTAGGAAACAGCCTCTCTGTGTCTGTGTCCTTGGCTATAAAATGAGAACAACAATCTCCTCCTCACGGGATTTTAATACAGATTAAATGAGTTAATATTTTCTAAGTGCTTAGAATAGTGTCTGACACATAAAACTATTAAGTGTTTTATAAATAAATAAAACAAAACGGTAATATTGAATGCAAGTGCAATTTGCACCCACAAATGCAACCGCAGGAATAAAAGACATCACACATGTTTTAAGTTAGAAAAATATAAGGCAAGGCCTTTCTCAAACTTCTTAAAATGCAGTCAATAAGTGGAAAACATATGAAAGTAGAAAACTACATAAATTCAATGCTTAGAAAAATGTAAAAGAATTAAAGTTATCTGTACCCCTTGAAATAAATGACTACATGTTGGATGGAGTACCTCACAACCAGCATTAGAAACTATTATGCTCTATTAGACACAAAGATCATATTAAAAACTCAAGATACCCAAAAGGATTCACTTTTCTGTTTCCAGTTACTATTTTCAATTAAATATTGACTATCAGTGATTAATTTTATAAGTAATTATTAATGGGAAATACTAAAAAAAATTTCCATAAAATAAGTTTAAGGTATAAAGAATAATACAGTACATATGAGTATTCACCATCCAGTTTGGGAAAAAAAAAATTACCCTTACCTCTTATATTTACTCTGTGTCCTCCCCCAAAGTAATGTTATTCACTTATCCCAAAATTTTGTATTTATCATTCCCTTTAGAGTTGTACTACATTGGTATCCTTTAACAGTATATTACTTCACTTTGCATGTTCTTGAATTTTATATGAATGCAACCATGCTGCATATTCTTCTACGATTTGTTTTGTACCAACAGTACATTCCTCAGATGATCTAAGTTGTTGAGCACAGCTATAACTCATCCATTTTCAGTAATGAACAGCATTCCATTGTATGAATATACCACTTTGCATCCTACTGTGGATTTGAGGGTTTTTTTGTTTTGTTTTGTTGTTATGAACAGTGCTGTATGGACAACTAGACACATGACCTGATATGTCCATAGAGAGATTTCCCTAAGACATACTTGGGAATGGAGACACTGGATCATAATGTATGTGCGTCTGCATCTTTATTTAATATCACCAAATTTTTTCTAGTGGGTATTTTTTCTAGCAAGTGTTCTAGTCGCTCCATATTTACATGAACAGAAATATCATTGGCTTTTAATCTTTGAGAATCTAGGAGAAATGAAATGCCTTCTCATTGCGGCATTTGGTTAATAATATGGTTTTAATATGCACTTCCCTGATTACTCATGAGGTTGAATATCTTATAATATGCTTACTGGCCAAATGACTTCATTCTTTTATGAAGTACACATTTAAATCCTTTGCCCAGTTTTCTGTTACCTTTATTCCACTGCGTGGCAGATCTTTATTTGTGAATACTAATCCCTATTGTCTTTAGATGTCTATTAGTGAAAAGAAATTGTTAATTTTGATGTAGTCATGTTTGCTCACCTTTTGCTCTACTTATGCATTTTTACCTTATTTATTCAAAGTCATTAAAATACTCTGTTATCTTTAGAAAGTGGTGTGGTTTTACTTTAACTACGCCTTTACCTCACCTACAGATTTAGATCTATAATCCAGCCCAAGTGATTTCTCTGAATATTATGAGGTGATGCTCCAGCTCAACTTTCTTCCACTTAATTAACCAACTACCCCAATTTTTTTTTTTTTTTTTTTTTTTTTTTTTTTTTTTGCAATACGCGGGCCTCTCACTGTTGGGGCCCCTCCCGTTGCGGAGCACAGGCTCTGGACGCGCAGGCCCAGCCGCTCCGCAGCATGTGGGATCTTCCCGGACCGGGGCACGAACCCGTGTCCCCTGCATCGGCAGGCGGACCCCCAACCACTGCGCCACCAGGGAAGCCCCCAACTACCCCAGTGTTTGAAAGAGCCATCCTGTCTCCACTGACTGGCAATACCAATGCTGTTACTGATGATCACGTTTCCTTAATGAGCATCTTACTATTATCCCTTGGATATTTTGTAGAATTTTCTAGTAACCTGTGTGGAGCTAGTATTTTTGAGAGAGTATTTTTCCTTTATGTTTTAAGAACATTCAATTTTCTATCCCTTCTTGAGCCAATCAATATGAGCTATATTTTTCTAGGAATTTGTCCATTTGATCTAAACTTTCAACTACAGGAGCATAAAGCTGACCATTCCTGAAACAGCTACCGGAACACACTCCCTTCTTCATTCCAGAAGTATGCTGCTTTGGGACTTCTCTCTTCCCTTGACTAATCTTGCCAGCAGTTTTCAATTCTGTTAGTCTTTTCAAATAATCTATTTCTAGTTGCATTGTTTTCCTCTCTGATTTACTTTTGTTTTCTATTTCACTAACTTGCATTTATTTCCTTTTTATGTTACTTGAAGTACTCTTTTATTCTTCTTCTAATTCTTAAGAATTCAATTATTTTTCAGCATTTAGTCCTGTAAATAGGCATTAAAGTCTACAAGTTTCCATAAAGTACCACTTCAGCTATATCACACAACTTCTGATATACAGTATTTTATACTGTTAAATTATAAATATTTTCTAATGTTCTTTTTGAGTTTTTCTTTGGCCTAAGAGTTATTTTGTAAATAATACATCTGAATTCCCAAATATACAGGGAAATTATGTTATAGTTATTGTTATATATAATTGTTATGTACTTATAGTTAATGGCACCGTAAACAGAGAATGCAGTGATGCCAATATACTGAAATTTGTTAAAACTGGCTGTATTTGACCAGAATATTATCAGTTTTTTAAAATGTTCCCCATGTGCTTGTAAATGCTATTATTAAAATCTTCTACATTTTTGTTGATTTTTCTCTGCTTATTCCAACACTAATAAGCAGAGAAATTATTTTAAATTTATTAAAAATCAATTTAAATCTCTCTTTAGTAAGGGGGACTGTTTTTAATAACTTACAAGGCTGATGGATTTGCCTGTTTTTTCTGTGGTTCTACTGTTTGCTTAATATATTTTGAAAGCATATTATCAGGTACACAGCAATTTTAAATTACCGTTCTTTTTATCTTTTTTTGTCATTATTTGGTGACCCTCACTCTCTAGGATAGTTTTTTTCTCCCAGAGTCAACCTTACACCATATTAACATAGCCACATAACACAACCTTTCTTTAGTATTATCAGGCATGTCTTATTTTTATCCTTTTTATTTTCAAGTTTTTATATCCTTTTTAAAGGTATGTTTCTTATAAAGAGCACATAACTAGATTTTGTTATTTTATCCAATCTGACAATCAGTTTCTGTTAACAGGAGCATTTTTCCAATTATATGCATTTAATTTCTAATATATTTGCATTTATTACTACTACTTTATTTTGTGCTTTCTACTTGTATCCCCTTCTCTATGTTTCTTTTCTTCTTGTCTTTTTTAAAAAATTGAGTATTTTTTCTCATTCTACTTCCCTCCTCTACTAGTTTGGAAGATACACATACTATTTCTAGATTTTTATTCCTTATCTCAGAAATTTTAACATGAATATATAACTTATCAGGGTCTACAGCTTATCAGTAATTTTACCCTCCTCCCAAGTTTTACAGTGTTTGTCTAAACCTACCCTTATTTATCATTTCCTGGGTTTTCTATCCTTACATCTCAGACCTTCCATCTGCAACCACCTTCCTTACCCGTGAGACTACGGTGATCAGAAACTCAGAGAACGTAACGGTGGAAGTATGACCACGACTGATAACTGACTGCTGCCTCAACCCAGTACACTAAGGACAGGTGGCAACCCCAGGCTCTCACAACTCAGGTGACCATGAACAGGTGGGGATTAGTGTGGCCCTGAACCCTGAAAATAGCTAACACCTTGCTTCCCTCCCCACATGCCTAAGGTACTTCCAAAGAACAGACTGCCGAAGTCTGCCTTCCTGCCATAAACCAGTTTTGAAGTTAGTCCAGTAAAACTCCACACTCGTCCACTACGGATAAAAAGGAGGCGGCCGAGCCACTCAAAAAACCAGCTTGACATGGTAAGAGCTAAAATTACGAAGCATTTTACAACAATTAAGTTTTACTAATGTCACACATGGTATTAAGTTTTATTGTTGTCACACGTGGTAAGTTAAACATATAAATAAGGTACAAAAGGTACAAATGAATACTAGTAAGATGAGGTTAGTTAAGTTTTATAAGTTTTGATTTAAAAATACAGTTTATAACATATAGAGCGCAAAAGCCCCTTAATTAACATAAAATTAGGTCTAATGTGAAACACTTAGAAAACATATATAAATAAGATGGTATTTTTTACATAAGAATTATTTCCTTAGTGGATGAAACATGATAAAAGTGTGCTTTCTCAGCACTAGGTCTAGAGAAAGGTACTAGTTTTCATCTATCCTGCAGCATACAGTGAAATTTCCCAAAGAAGCCTGAATTTTTGTTTGTTTGTTTAATAAGAAAAACACACACCAGTCCTACAGCTATTCTGAATCAGAAACATTCAGGTAAACAAAGTGTTATTTTATTTGGAATATGGAAGTTTTGTAGATGCCTAGTTATTTCCATGTAGACAGTAAAAGAGCCAGCTCACTACCAGCCTCGTCTAACATAGGCAAGCAGGCACTGGATCATGCCAGCCAAGAGAATGGCAAGCATCATCTACCTTATTTTATTAAATATCTATGGTAGGGAGCCGATGACAAAGTACATATAACAGGTTCACGAGACAGAGCTCTACACAGACCATTAAGGAGTGCCAGGAACGATCCAGAAAACTGTCTCGTAATAATAAACACAAAGGATTTTACATCTCTGGAGAACCATAATTAATGGCAGCAAAACCACCTTATTCCATAGGACTGTAAGTCCACAACACATTTGCATTGGTTGTGATTTATTGATTTGAAAAGAGGAAAAAAATACAAATACAAAATTCCTCAAAATAGTACAGAGCTCAAAAGTAGCCAACTTGGTGCACAGATTTTAGCAATCACCTCCAACCAAGGCCACTTCTGCTTCTAGTGAAGTAAGCCTTTTATTCATAGATGACGAAGCAGTAGTGGTGACAGTCATGATGGTGGCCACACCATCAGAGCAATTACTATGTGACTCTCTTAGTGTTATAGTATACAAGCAAAAACTCGGGAACACAGGAAAAATCAGTGTTTACTTTTATACTTTTCCCACTTTTAGTAAAGCAAGCGTATATCTTCTTGGATTTTTAATCGTTTAACATTTTTTTTTTTTTTTTTTCGGTACGTGGGCCTCTCACTGTTGTGGCCTCTCCCGTCATGGAGCACAGGCTCCGGATGTGCAGGCTCAGCGGCCATGGCTCACGGGCCTAGCCGCTCTGCGGCATGTGGGATCTTCCCGGACCGGGGCAAGAACCCGTGTCCCATGCATCGGCAGGCGGACTCTCAACCACTGCGCCACCAGGGAAGCCCTAATCATTTAACATTTAATACATAAAGAGGATGATGAAGTATATAATCGTTGTCACTCTCTGCTTCAAGACCTTTGGCAATTCCCCACCACTTCCAAGATAAAAAACGATCATGGCAATATAAAGCTTTCTTTTCATTTGCTTCCCATCTAATTCTCTAGCCCCATCTCTAGCCATTCCTCCACTCACCCTACAGAGTTTGCTCAAACATGACTTGCAGGTCCCAAAATATGTGTGTGTGTGTGTGTGTGTGTGAGAGGGAGGAGGAGGGGAGGGGAGGGGGAGGGGGAAGGGGAGGGGGAGGGGAGGGGGAGGGGAGGGGAGGGGAGGGGAGGGGAGGGGAGGGGGAGGGGAGGGGAGGGGGAGGGGAGGGGAGGGGAGGGGAGGGGAGGGGAGGGAGGGGAGGGAGGGACGGAGGGGAGGGACGGACGGAGGGAGGGACGGACGGAGGGAGGGACGGACGGAGGGAGGGAGGGAGGGAGATGCTTTTGCACATACAATACCCTGTCTGTAATATTATTTTCCACATCTTTACTAAGACAACCGACACACATCCTTTAAGACGTGGCCATCCCCTCCATGCGTGTGGGACAGAATATCACATCAGTTACCAAACTAAATTCTTAAGGTTTGTTTTCCTATGTTTCTTCCCTAGTACACTGGAAGCTATTCAGGGCAACATACTGTATCTTTCATCCTAAGAGTCTCACTGCCTTGCACACAGTAGTCCATCATGTTCATTCTACAGATGAACACACTTGGGCCCAAATAAATTGAATTATTTTCCCAATTTCATAGGCCAATTAATGGCAGATTTAATATTAGAATCTAAGACTTCTATCTTCCAGTTCAATGCTCTTTCTGTAAGTGCACCAAAGGATACCAGATCAGAAGGAATTATGCATTAATATCTATAATGTTCAAGCCAGACACAGAGCTAAATGGAGTATAAAAAAGTGAGAGCTTTACGAACAAAAATAAGATACAAGTTAGTTATAAAGAATTTTCAAGGAATAGGGATAGGTGATAAAAATAAACAGAAGAGTTAGATAGAAAAATACTATCTTAAAAATAAGAATCACATAGGAGTTAGTCCAGTGACATATAAACATTTTAGGACACGAAAAAGATAAATAATAAGTAAATAAATATATCTGTAATCAACTTCAAAGTAACTAAACACTTCTTTCCTTAAACAATATAAGGCGTAAAGTATGTAGCTAAAAATCAGCAAGATCAAGCATTTACGCCTCGGTAAAAGGAAAGTAGCCTCATTTGGTGTATAAGTTACCTTTTATGGGAAAAAACTTACAGGAAGCAAGATTTTAACTTAAATAAAAAATCACCAGTCCAAGAAGAATGAACTGAAAAAAGCTCTCAATTGAGTAAAAATAATATTAACCAATTCAGATGTATATGCTTTTAAATATTATAAAATATATAAAATTTTTAACTAGTCTTTCAAGTTACCCTTGGGGCAGAGGGGAGCAGGGCAATAAAATTCTTCTCCCAGGGTTAACCTTCATTCAACAAGCACTGAATGCCCACCATGTGCCGGTTCACTGAGAGGCAAGAAAGGGCAGCGGCTATAGGAGTATAGACTCTAAATGGATTCAAATCCCGCTTCTACTGCTTATCAGCTGTGTGAACTTGGGTAAATCACTTAATCTCTTTGCCTGTTTGCTCACCTACAAAAAGGGTCTAAAAACCGTAACAGGATCACTGTGAGAATCCAATGAGCTAGTGAGATGTAAGGCACCTGGCACGCGGACAGCAGTGTAGATGCAGTAGGGCTGTGCCTGCCACATCATTACTACCACTCGACTACCCCCTGGCATGCCAGGGTGAGGAAGACAGTCTCCATCCTAAAGGAAACCAGGGTCAGATAGGGAGGATGACACAGAAACACACCATAACACAGCAGAAAAAGCACAATAATACAAGTATAAAAGATGGATCCGGGCTTCCCTGGTGGCGCAGTGGTTCAGAGTCCGCCTGCTGATGCAGGGAACACGGGTTCGTGCCCCGGTCCGGGAAGATCCCACATGCTGCCGAGTGGCTGGGCCCGTGACCCATGGCCGCTGAGCCTGCGTGCCCGGAGCCTGTGCTCCGCAACGGGAGAGGCCACAACAGTGAGAGGCCTGCGTACCGCAAAAACAAAAAACAAAAACAAAAAAAAAACAGATGGATCCACCGGTGTAACAGAAGAGAATTAACTTTTTCTGACAAATGGAAAAGGGATCACAGAAAGCATTTCAGACGAAGAAATACCTGAGATGAACTCCTGTCCACCTTTCAAAACATACCAAAACATATGGGGTAGTGGGGAAAAAAGTGTGTATCAGGTAGAGAGAACAAAAGTACCTCCAAAGACACGGAGAAAGACCCAGAAATCTGTAGGTCGGAGGGGCCACCAGAGAGGAAAGAAACAGCAGGGCAGGACCACAAACCAGGGCCTGGGATCTCATGCGAAGGATCTTGGTTTTGTCCTGTAAGTTAATAAAGATCCAAGGGGGGGTTTAATTGGGGTAATGACTGAATCAGACTTTTTCCACAGAGATAATTTTGGCAGCAGCTTGCGTGACAGACCAGAAGAAGGAGAAGTAACTGGCTAGTATAAGAGTGGAGTGCTAAGCTCACTGACACCACACAGGAGTAAGAGGCCATCAAGAGAATATCCACACTCAGCTCAACCCCGGCTACTCTCTCTCAAGCATCCTTCCCGGAAACTTTAGCCTTGAACGTCTCCGTGAAGTCAAAGTGTGTTCAGGACACAGAAAACTTGAAAACGCTGACTAGACACAACGGAACTGTGCTGTTTAAAAATGTATAAAACCAGGAAAGCAGGATTTGTGTTCCTCTACAATCAAGAGCGTTGGTTCTTCGGTTCTGAAAAATATTCCTAAAAACCTCAAACAGAAATTCTCATACTGAATTTTGATGAGTAAGATCAAGTTTTTGTCTCTTGCAAACTACTCAAGGCTATCTCAGGCAGGGTTGCAGATGAAGATCAAAACAAGGTAGAGACAAAAATTAACCTGAAATGGATCACAGACCTAAATGTTAAAGCTATAAACTTAAACAAAACAAAACATAGCAGCAAATCTTCCTCAACTCGGCAAAGATTTCCTAGAATACAAAAAGCACAAAGCCTAAAAGAATAAAATTATAAATTCGACTTCATCAAATGTGGTACAAGCCACAGAAAGGGAGAAAATATTTTAAATATCTATATACAACAAAGAACTTGGATCCAGAATATAAAAAGAACTCTTGCAACTCAATAATAAAAAGACAAGCAACCCAATTAAAAGTAGATAAACGATTAGAACAGATATTTCAGAAAAGAAAATACAGAAGTGGCCGTTAAGTACATCAAAAGATACTCCAACATCATTAGTTATCAGTGAAATCCAAATTAAAACCAAAAGGATACTACTACACACCTACTGGAATAGCCTAATTTATTTTTTTAACATCTTTATTGGAGTATAATTGCTTTACAATGGTTAGTTTCTGCTGCATAACAAGTGAACCTGCTATATGCATACGTATATCCCCATATCCCCTCCCTCTTAAGCCTCCCTCCCACCCTCCCTTATCCCACCCCTCTAGGCGGTCACAAAGCACTGAGCTGATCTCCCTGTGCTATGTGACTGCTTTATCTATTTTACGTTTGATAGTGCATATATGTCCATGCCACTCTCTCACTTCGTCCCAGCTTACCCTTCCCCTCCCCATGTCCTTAAGTCCACTCTCTAACATCTGTGTAGTTATTCCTGTCCTGCCCCTAAGTTCATCAGTACCATTTTTCTTTTAGATTCCATATATATGTGTTAGCATACGGTATTTGTTTTTCTCTTTCTGACTTACTTCACTCTGTAGGACAGACTCTAGGTCCATCCACCTCACTACAAATAACTCAATTTCGTTTCTTTTTATGGCTGAGTAATATTCCATTGTACATATGTGCCACATCTTCTTCATCCATGGAATAGCCTAATTTAAAACGTGGACAAACGTTTGCAAGGATTGGAGCGACTAGGACTTTCATACACTGTGAAAGGTGAAATGCTACAAGCACTTTAGAAACTAGTTTGGCAGTTTCTTGCAAAGTTAAACGAACACTTACTACATGAGCCAGCAGTTCTACCCAAAAGAAACGTAAGCATATATTCACAAGAAAAATTGGATGTGAACACTCATATCTGCTTTATTCTACAGCAAAGTACCAGAACCAACTCAAATGCAGGCATACCTCGATTTATGGCACTTCACTTTACTGCACTTCACAGACACTGCGGGGTTTTTGTTGTTTTTGTTTTTTTTAACAAATTGAAGGTTTGGAGCAACCTTCTGTTATCAGATGATGGTTAGCATGTTTCAGCAACTAAGTATTTTAATTAAGGTATGCACACTGTTTTTTAAGACAATGCTATTGCACACTTAACAGAGTACAGGACAGTGTAAACATTTTATATGCACTGGGAAACCAAAAAATTCATGTGACACACTTTATTGTGATATTCATTTTATTGTGGTGGTCTGGAACCAAACTCCAAGGTCTGCCTGTAGGAAGCCCATTGTAGATGAAGAGAGAAACCAATTCCATCACACAATGAAAGACTACTCGGCAACACAGAAAGAATGAACTACTGATACATGCAACAACACGATGAAAACGTTATGCTGAGCAAAAGAACACAGACAGCACATACTGTATGATTCTGTTTATATGAAACCCTAAAGCAGTAAATCTCACCTTCGGGGATCAAAGCCAGATCAGTGGTTGCTTGGGCAGAGGCAGGGAGGATTGACTGAGATGAGGTACAAGCAGGAAACGTTCTGTATCTTGACTGTGGCGGTGGTTACACTGGTAGCCACAGGTATGTCACCACTCGCCAAAATGTTACATGCGTACTAGTGTATACAGACAGCCTTCCTCAAGCTAAAAAACATATACTAATAGCTATAAGATGAAGCTTCAGTGTAGAATGCAAATTATACCTCAATAAAGTTTATTAACACACACACAAAACACGGTAGCGTTTTAACTTTTGTCTTAGGATTGCCTTGATCCATAAGCACAAGAACATACTACGTTTTAGGAAGACATACAACTGTCTTCTTCAATATATTCCAAACTAAATGAATGAAACCATGAAAAGATGTGGATGCCACATTCATTAAGCTACTCAATTTTTTTTCCATCTTTTTTGAAGTATAATTGCTTTACAATGTTGTGTTAGTTTCTGCTGTAAACAAAGTAAATCAGCTATACGTATACATATATCCCCATATCCCCTCCCTCTAACCCTCCCTATCTACCCTCCCCAGGTCAAGGTTCTTTGTTTTATGCAATTGAATAATACTGGGACATTACCCTTGAAGTTCAGGACAATATTATACATAAAGTAATATGGTGAGGTCTCTCTCAATATAATGCTCTTTAAAAAAGAGTTCAAGGCCGCCTTCCTCAAGCTAAAAAACATATACTAATAGCTATAAGATGAAGCCTCAGTGTATATTACTATTCTATTACTGATTTAACAGACAGCCTTGTTCTTAAGGCCAGAACAACTAAGCAATGTTTAAGGTCAAAGCTATAGAAGCAATGAATAAATTTTATAACATCATCCTTTTAGATGGCAGTTATGTCAGCTAAAGTTAATTGTGGACAAGAGAGTAAGGAATTAAGTGTCAGTTGATGCAGATGCATTTAAAACAAACATAATCTAATAATATAAATAAAACTTTAAGCAAACATTTACTGAATGCTTAAAACTGTGCTAAGCGCAGTGCTTCATAAACTCTAAGGTTACCATCCCCATTTTACATATGGGAGAATTCAAGCATACGGAGACTAAGTAACTTGGCCGTGGTGACTCATCTAGTAAATTACAGGATCAACCCAAACCCTTAACCACTACGTTTGCTCCCCTTCAGAAAGAAACACTATATTCAAAAAGTGAACTCCAGATTCACCAGAGACCTAAATATGAAAGGTAAAACTACAAAACTATTAGAAGAAAATATAAGAAAATATCTTTGCAATTCATGGATTAGGAAGGACTTCTTACTACCCACAAAGTCAAAAATTTGACAGATGTAAATATATTAAAATTAGGGATTTCCATACCATAGGCAAAGTCAACAGGTGATTGGGATTACTATCTCAAATACACAAGGAATTCTAGGAAATCGACAAGTAGAAACCGAGCCAAAAAGGAGGGCAAAGAGTATGAATAAGCCAGACATGGAAAGGGAAACTCAGATGGCTAGCAAGGATATGAAGAAATAATCAACCTCGCTAGTAAACAAGAAAATACATATTAAAGCAACTACAATATTCTATTTAACAACTGTCAAACTAGCCAAATGCAGACGTTGTACAATACCAAAAGCTGACAAAAATGTGAGAAAATAGGAATTTTTATGTTAACACTGGTGAAGGTAAAAAGTGGTGCAGCTGTTTTAGAAATAATCTGGCAGAATTTAGTGATATTAACTATGTGACTAACGTATAACTCAGCAATACTATGCCTGGATGTATGTTCCCTAAGAAACTCTTCCACAGCCATTAGCAACGTGCAAAAAGATGTTTTTTACAGAATTATTTGTACCCAAGAGTTGGAGTCAACCTAGGCATCCATCATTAGGGGAACTGATGAGTAATTGACAAGTGCTGACACAAACCATGAAATACTGCACAGCTGGAAGCAATGAACTAGATGTACTTACAGGAACATGAACAGATCAGATCTGGAACAACACGGGTGGCGAAAGTAAAATATACAGCAAAATATCAGGTATACAGACGCAAAACACACAAAGAACTAGATAATTTTATAAAGAAAGAGACATAGCCAAGGACTATATAAAACACCCTAGATTGGGTGGAAGTGAGGGTTGGGAAGGACAGGGTGGGACAGGGTGAATGGGAGTTGAGGTAGGGAATGAAGAGGGAAAGTTACAATCCAAATAATGGGAGTATATGCCTCCAAGCAGACCAAACCTACTCTCTGCACCCGAAATGTTTTAAGTGGTATTGGCACATTAACTGTTAAATTTGATGGATTTATGGGAATAGATTAGAAATGCATTTTTATGAGATGACTGAGTATTCTACACAATGCAGCTGGTTTTTACTTTGACAAATTGGAAAATTCGCAGCTTCTACTTCTTCATTGTTATCATCATAGATAAAACGGTCTAACAAAGGAACACCGAGCTACCGGCCTGAGAAGCTGTAACCTGGTCCAAGCAAACTAGTAATAGGAACTTGGCAAAGTCCTTTTACCTCTTTGAACCTGTTTGCTTATCTGAAAAAAATGGATTTGGATGACTGTCCCGAATCCCTCCAGTTCCACAATTTTTATTTTCTTTTTTTAAATTTTTATTTTCTTAATTTTTATTCATATGAAATTATTTTCTCTCTGCTCCAACTATTCCCTCCCCCGCAATCAAAGAAAATAAAAGAGTATCAAAAGAGATTTAGAAAAGTGATGTAGCAATAGGAATGAATAGCAACTTAGTTTTTTAGGGTAGAAGGAGAAAACATCAGAGATACAGTGACGTTCGGAGAGCCTTGGCAAGTACCTAAGTCAGAGTGACGTTAACTCGAGCCCAGGTTCAGATGCTCTGTTCCGTTAAGGATTTTACTACCCACTATTCCACGCGTCACCACTGCTCCTTCTCAAAACACACGTTATAGTCTCGTATGGAGTTTCTACTTGAAGGCCCTAAATTTCAGCTTACCTGTATCAATTTTCAGATTAAAAATGATGATTCCCTAAAAGCCCCTTCCATATTAAAAATGTAAGATTCCAAGAGATGAATTTTTTCATCAACAAACTGGTCCCCCTGAGCATTTAGTGAAAAACCAAGCATTCAATTAGATCTGTGGATTAAATGGATAAGAGACATTAAAGCCAAGGGAAATTAGACTATATTGTGGCTTGGTGACCATGAATAGTAACTGAGTATCTAAAAATTAGTGGCGTCACATTTTATAAAAAGAAAATTGATATCACAAGATTTAAAATATCTCAAAAAAGCTGGAATTAGAATATACCTAAAATCTTGAAACCGGAACATTTTAAAAGAGAAAAGAGATGTCTTGCAATATTTTTAGAATACAATAATAAACATGAGAAACTGACATCATTCCCATATTTATCTTCATTCACACTGAAGTTTAAATATGGATGGGGAAGGGGAGGGGGAAGGGGAGGGGGAATTAAGAGGTCACGAAACATCTGTTCCTAATAATTCCAGCACAGATGCAGTTGTTGCAGCAAAAGCGAGGATGAAGGTCCTCCAGGCTGCCCTGCTATGAGGTCTTCCACCAACAGCTACAGTGCAGACCCCGAACCCTGCACATCAAGTCCCAGGAATACACAGAGTTGACTGTAGGAGAAAAATGTATGTGTACATGGACAATTAACTGCATTCCCTATGTCTCCAGAGCACCTGTATTAAATAACAAGGAAACGTCTGACGAAATAAACAAGAGGAAAACAACTTCTTAGAGAATGAAAAATAAGAATCTAAAAAAACGTTTCATAGCTTGGACTTGAATTCCGCTTTTTTGGCTGTTCCTTCTGGAATCTTTGGATTTATCTACACCTAAATGATATACTCCAAAATACGTTTTAACAAAATTAATGAAGTGAGTTGTAAACATTAAATTTTTTTCTCTGAACACAATCCACAGGCAAACTTTACTCATTAGCGAGCACCGTGCTATTGAAGTATGTTGCCGTACTTCCAAGAAACTCCGTTTCAGGTTAACAAGCAGTATAACCCATCCCATCACGTGCACAGCATACTGAAAAACTGTATTTGGTAAAATCCATGTCCTAAGAATGCTTCCTTTGCAGATACAATTCTTCAAACGCTGTCCCATAGAGATGTCTGTCCAAGGGTACAAACTTTCAATTATAACACGAATAAACTCCGGGGAACTGATGCACAGCATGAGGACACTAGTTAACAGAACTGTATGCTGTACGTGAACGCTGCTATGAGAGTAGTTTTAATGTTCTCACCATGGCGACAACAGAATGTAATTACGTGAGGTGAAGGGTGTGTTAACTAACCTTATCGTGGCAAACATGTGCAATACATACATGTATCAAATCATCACACTGTACACCTTAAACTTACACAAGGTTGTACGCCTATTACATCTCAATAAAGCTGGAAAAACTTAGAAAAAAAGCCACTGTCCCATCCAAAGGAAAGATTATTTCCTATAGCAATGCTTGTATAACAGATCACATTTAATTTTAACCAGGGCTGCTACAGAACTTTTCCTACTATGTGTATATCCATTTATTTTCTACTTTTAATATAACTAGTTTAATGATCATTTAGCTAGTTATAGGCACAACATACAGCCTTTTAAAAGTATTTAAAAATACATTTTATTATATTTCCTAATCAGGGTATCTTTCTAACTTAAAATATTTTACTTCTCTTTCAACAATGAACTTTTGTTTTATTTAGCTTATAGCTCTATTAGAGATGAACATACATTTCCCCATTAAATTAGTGATCATACTGCAAGGATTAAGAAACCTTTTTCAGTCCTAAATACTATTTCTACCATTTCACCAAGTCCTCTAACCTCTCATTGCACTTCCGCACACCAATGTGTATCTTCTTTTGACATCTGCATGACTTTTCTTCTCCTCCATTGCAATTCACTACAGGTAGTTAAGAGTAGCTAACAATATAATTCCACGATATTGCATCTGTGTTTACATCTGGCTCTAATCACATGCTTAGAAGTGATTTATACAGGGGAAAGCAGAAAAGGAGGGGAAAAAAACACAACTATGAGAAACAAGTTGTTATTTTAAATGTATCATTCCCAACTTGATATAACTTTCTCACCACAGGCTTCAAAGTTACTGAAATTGCAAACATAGGGTATGGCATTTCAAAAACACTGGATATAAGAAAGAAAAAAAAGTACTAACCAAATATTTCATATGCTTTTATACTAGGATCATTTTAACAAGTGATTGGTACTTTCAATTTATAAGATAGTTTAAGTTTTGCTCCATGCTACAACTGTATATGTCATGGCTCTGTGGTAAAGTTCCTCAGTTCATAAAAAAAATAAGTTGATAGTAACCAAACTTATTCACTACTGAACTCTAGGAATTAGAAAACCACACTCAAGAACTGTGTCAGGAAATGTAAAACTATATTTACACACACACACACACACACACAAACACACACATTCTCTCTCTCTCTCTCTCTCAAAGAACTATGACACCCTAAAAAGAGAAATTCACACAGGCTTACCTGATAATTCACATAATTCCTACTTATTTCAAGATAAAGAGTATTACTGTTGCATTATGGTACTGGTGTTGGTGCATTTACAGAAATACCATTAAAAAAATATTTAGGTAAAAATACCTAAAAAAAATTAGGGAAGTAAATACTTCTAACATTTGACCTAATGAAAGGCTTCTAAAAGTTTACAGTAACATTAACATAATTATATAGACACAGGCCAAAAAGACATAACTAAATACATTAAATCTCATGGAATATAAGTTACAATACCAATTTATATTTGTTGAAAAGAATTCTTTGAAAACAAGCATACAATAATTAGTAAACTACAGAGACTCTTAAATGCATTTAAAACTTCAAAACAAATTTACATTCCTTAATTTCTAATTGGTAAACTTAAAATTTATACACTACCTGATTCTGAATCTTAATCAGAAGCGGAAGGAAAAGATAAAAATCGCTAACATCTGAGTGACCGCTGTTAAATACCTTCTTCAGTAGTTGTCTGCCAACCCATGTATAGTTTTAAGTCTATGTAAGTTATGAAAAAATAATTACACAATATCACCAATCAATTAATTTCAAATTTTCTTACCATATCCAACCATTTACATTTTTTAATGTCTAAAAATATATATTTCCAGGGATCCTACCATGAATGAAAAAGGAGATTAAAAAATATAGTAAGAATGCAAAATAAATACGGACCGATCATTACATATTCTTCTCTAAACCTAACAACATAAAACAAAACTTTCTTTAAAACAGCAGTAATACAACTGGTCTACAGCAAGACTAAATTGACAGCAATCTCAGCTGCAAGATTTAAAAAGACCAAATTTATACAACTGTTCAAGCTAAAACAATCCTACTTCTTTCCAGTCCTAGCAGACTAGAAAATGCTTTTGCCTAATTTACCCAGGGCTAGTTTTAAATAAGGGTAAGACCCGGAATTATACTGAAGGTCCCTATCAAAGCAGAGGTCCCAAATCAACAGGAGATAGACAGATTTATGGTATACTACACCAATAATAATTTTTGTTAGCATCCTCTACTGGTGGTTTCCAAAGACAGCAAGTAGAAATGCAAATGACAGAAGATATGTACCTGCCAGTCCATCTAGAGTGAATTAATCAGTATGCAGTCATTAGCAGCTAGAGTACATTTCTCAAATAGATAAATAAATAAATAAGTAACCACAAAGAGTAGAAGTGGAAAATGAGAAGGCAGATTTTTAAAATACAGCAAACAAAGCATTACATTATAAACGGTTAAAAAAAATCAATTTAAGCCACTAACATCATCACCATAGAGTTACTACATAAGGTTTCAGGCTTTGGCCAAACCTCGCTCAACTGCTTTACCCCTGTCAAGTTACATTACTTGATGCTCCCATTAACATCCTACTCTGCAGATATATTCCAGAAAGGAAATTAAAATGTTTTACTGAAGGCTTAGCAGAAAATCTGCATGCCTTATTTTAAAATGAACAAAAAATTATTTACATATAAATTACAGTATAAAGTATCTCTATGACCACCTCCCACTGTATACATCATTTATTCCTTCATTAAAAAGATTTAAGAGTTAACATTTTCCAAGCGATTCTCTCCAATAAACAACTGCAACTTAAATATGACTGCGTTGCTAAGAAATCTTAACCAGCACCTATCCTGAGGTTTCACAACACAATGGCATACAACTTCATTTTTAATTTGCAAATCATGAGGCTTAATCAAATAGCGTGGCTGTAATAATCAGCAATGGATGAAATGCATCTGAGAACAAAAAGAAATACAAGGACAGAGCCAACACTGATGAAAATGGAAGATACCTGTAGTAGCACAGTGCTATCTGAAACACCTTTTGTTTTCTGAGAGTGATGCACACTGCAGACGAGACATTTTGTGCTAAACAGCCCCAAATCTGTTTCTCTAATAGTAAACACAAAGGAAAAACACTGACAGCAAGCGCGGTAAATAAATCGCTCCCTTGAGAATGAAAGCAGCAGACTGGAGGGGCTGACACGCGCAGGGGAAAACTAAACACCATCTTTTTCTACCTGCGCAAGTTGCCATTTGCTGCAGCCGTCCAGCAGCTCTCTTTCCTCCTGATTTCAAGTACCTTTCGGGATCGCTTTTTCCCCCTAAGTCAGCTGTTGATATGCCTTATGGGTGTAATATTCGTATCACAGGATCTTTAGGAGGAAAATCCATCCTTTCCTGCTCAGGTAAACATGTTTACAGCAGCTGCACAGACGCTGGGTGGTTCAGACTCACATGTCACACACATGTCGTCAGCAACAAGAAAAGCCCCTTTCTCTGGCGACGAACATTTTAAATAAGGTAAAACGCGAACAGCCCTTTCCAAACCAACTTACCTTTCATAAAGCCACAGCAGCAACAGCTCGATATAGCACACACACTATTTGACGCTAAAACAGGAAATTAAAATTGCAATAGCCTGTGCTCCGCTGCGGCCGTAACAAGTCATCTCTCCACAATGAGGACGCCCAGTATTAGTTATCGATCATAACTAACGGAGGTCTTTAAAATACAAACGTGTATTTGGATAACTAACACCGTTCATGAAAGCGGTGATTCTAATGTCGACTCGAATATATTAAAATTACGTTTACGATTGGAAAGAAACATCTTGAAACCGCCTAAAACCTTCGTATCTGCTTCGAGACAGGAAATCCCACACAAAATCTGAAATTGCCAGGAAAGGTTACAAAACCTCGCGTTTCGCATCCCAGAGGGGAGGGAGAAAAGGGGCCCAGGCGTGGGGGTGGGGCGAGCGCCGGGTAGTTCTGACTTAAACCCGCATTTCCTCATTTTCTGGCGGACACGGCGATCCCATTTCAGGCGCCTTTATTTCCCGACTCTCAGAAACTCGTTTTAAAAATAACGCAGGAACCCACACGAGCCCCTCGGTCCGCTAGGTCCGTGCAATTCCTTATATAGACTCGGCCTCAGCCGGCGGCAGGGCCGTTGCCGCCCATTATTCTCCAAACAGGTACCGGGCGGGCGGGGGCCGCGCTCCAGCCTCGGCCCTGTCGCCGCAGGAACTGTCCAGACAATACCCACCAGCAGACGTTCGCTGCCGAGCGGTGGGCGGGCGGGCGGGCACAGCGGCGCCCGAGATAAGCAGACATGCAGTCAACTTACACCGTCTCTCCCAACTGCAAAAGGCGACTGTGCAAACCACCACCACATGTTCGGGGCTCGCGCTCGCTCTCTCGTCATTATTGTTATTTTTCTAAACTCTCACGCCAGGCGGGGCGGGTGTGCGTCCCCGGCGCAACGGCACTCATCAGTAAACACCGCGGCCCGCAGCGCAGGCAGCGGCGCCCCGAGTCCGTCGGTCCGGCCGCCCCTCCCCCACCCTCCTTCCACCCGAGACCCGGAGCGCCGTCCAAGCTCCGTTCGCCGGCTTCACGCCCCGCGCGTCCGGCCCAGGTAACAACTTCCCCAAACCGAAAGAGCACAAGGGAGGCGCACGCTCGGCACCCCATCCCGGCGTGGAGGAGGCGTCCTCCCGGGCGGGGACCTGTCTGCGGTGCTTCCCGGTCCCGAGACCAGGTAACAACTCCGCAAACCCGCCGGCCCCCGCGGCTCCCGCGGCCGCAGCTCTGCGCCCGCCCCGCCCGCCCGCGCCCCCGCCGGCTCCCCGCGGGACGCGGACCGCGCTCGGGGCGCGGCGGCGGCCGCGGGCGCGGGAGAGGAAAGGCGCTTAGGCACCCGCGTCCCGCGCCGCGAAGCCCCGTCCCGCGCCGAGCGCGCCTCGCCGGCCGGTCCCAACTTTACCGCCGCCGGCCCGGCCCGTCCGCGCGCTCCGCGCCGCCCGCGCACACGCGCGCACGGAAGACACGCAGCCCGCGGCCGCCGCTCCCGCCGCCGCCCGCCCGGCCGAGCCGTGGGGCCCGAGCGCCGGCGCCGGCGGGGCTGGGGCGCGCGGAAGCCACTCTACACAGGCAGCGCCGGGCACAAGTTAGTTCCTCGGCTCCGGGCCCCCGGCGCCGCGGGGACGAAACGCCGAGGGCGCCGAGAAGGAGGGGAGGGGGGCGCCGAGGGGCACAAGAGTGGGGAAAAGTGCGGAAAGAAGCAACAGCCGCTCCCCCGGAGCCCAGAAAAGTGGACGCCGCGTCCCGGCCGCCCGCCTGCGCCGGGGATGCGGCGGCGGCGGCGGCTAACGGTCCAGCGAGGCGGCAGGGGCGGCGGGAGCCGCTAGGCGGAGAGACCAGGTAAGAGACATAACGGTTCAGGGAGAGCGGGCGGCCGCGGCGCGGCTCCCGAGGCGGCGGCCCGGAGGGGGGCAGAGAGCACTACTTTCTACTTTCCCACTCCACTTGGCCCGTCCCTACCCGGCCGCCCCCAGCCCAGCTCGCCCCCCTCGCCCCCGGGGGCGCCCCAGCCGCCCGGCTCCCCCTGACTCCGCCGCTCCCCGGTCCGCTCCGCCACTCACCGTTATTGCGCCGCGGGTTCGCCTGCTTTCTGCGCTTACACCTGGGGCCATCCGCCATGATCCTCTCGCTTGTGTCTAAATGCTCGAGTCACCTCCTCCCCCTCCCTCCCTCCCCCTTCCCCCCCGCCCCTCCGCCTCCACCCCTCCCCCCTCCCCACCGCACCTGGTTTACGACACTCGCGGCTTTACGACATCACCTTCCTTACACCTAGAGCCGCTCGCTCTACGGCCGGAACCTTGTTGCTAGGGAGAGGACGGTTTGCGGCCGCTGGGGAAGCGGCCGAGTTTGCATTGAGGGGCGAGGGAGAAGTTTCCCCCAGGTGTCGCGGGTTGGGGGCGGGGGCGATGGGGATCGGTGCGGACGTGGTCCGAAGGGCGACTGGCCGTCGGAGTGAGAAAGGTAAAGTAGGAGGCTCTGAACCGGCCACACCCGCCGCGGCCGCCAGGGGCACGATCGGGTCTGGCTGATTCTCCTCGGGATCCGGTGTCCTCGGAGCTGCCCCCGGAGTGGCCGGAGCGACCTGTCCTCCCTCCTCCTCACGGGAGGCTCACGCACCCCGGGCCGCCCGGGGACGCCCCGGGATCGGGGGCAGGCAGGTCCGGGGAGCGGAGAGGGGCTAGTTCGGGACACGCGGTGCCAGGGGAGAGGCCACCTGACCCCGCACGTCTGACTCTCTGCCCCTCCTCGGACGCACGGTTTTCCCCCGCGCGACCCGGGATGGGAAGTGACTTCAGCGAGATAGAAGTCCAGCTGGAGCGACAGAGGGGCGAGGAGTTCCGCTTGCGAGCCACCTCGGCGGTAACGCGGCCTGAGTAATGCCCACGCCGGCCTGTCTCACTTCCTCCTCCGCGCCGGGCGCTCACCTGCTGTCACCTCGGCCGCCCCCGCCCCCGGCCGGCCAGATCCGAGGCTTCCAGACTTAGAGCTGAGGTTATCGACAGGCCGCGATTTAGTACCTAGACGGGCAGCTGTGGCTGCGAAGGACCTTCCGGCAAGAAACGAGGGCCGGCGGGGGCGGTCTTGGGGGCAGAGCGGTTGCGATCTTCTCTGAGTTCTTTGTACAAGTTCGGGGACTTCTGAAGGGCCACGTAGATAACACCACAAATACCAAGAAGGTCAGGTCTTAAGTGCTCGGTAGGGACTTAGCTTTCCCCTCCTCCCCGCCTTCAAATGAGGAAATGTCTTTGGGACCAACCTTACGGAATAAATGAGCCGGGCTGCACTTCGAATCGTGCAGTTCCAAGTGAACACGGTAAGAGATGACAGAGAAATTGAGGAGACCGGAGCGTGACGAAGTATGAGAAACAACCCAGTCACCTAGCACAGTGCTGTCACAGTAGGTGCTCAATAAATTCATGCCTATAATTTCTGCCGTGCCTATGGCTGGACTTTTTTATTATGTTAATCTTCTAAACACTCTCCAGACTTTTAGAAGATTCATTAATAATCTCTTCACACCTTTCAACTGAAATAAATTTACAGCTGAAGTCTGGTAATTTAAAATTAGAAAGTTTAATCCTGAATATAGATGAAAATTCTCTCCCACGTTTGCTGTGGCATTTTGAGAAGTGAATGCATTATTTATTGGTGCGTGAAATGTGACTGTAAATATCCTTTGCTATACATTATGTCTATATGTCTGCTCCCTTCCTCAAGGCCACAACTAGAATTATCCGTCTTAATGATCATCTTAAGTACAGGCAGCCCTGCCTTTCCTCAGCACCATGTTAATTGACCTTGTACATGTGAGGACCAGAACCATGTTGGTGCTTTGCTTGGTTCAAGTGGTGCTTTTTCCCGACCCTCTTAAGAGCTGTGTGATGTTCTTCAATTTCCTTCTGCATCAGCTTGTAGACTTTATCCTTTGCTGGCATCTCCCTGCTCCCCCCACCCCAGCACACAGGCAGACACACACACGCACAGCTTTTTTACAGCTACCCTAATTTCCAGTCTGAAAGGAAAAAACAGAACAAAACAAAACTTTCTAACTCTAGTGCACGTTTCACGTACTTTTAAACTTAGAAAGTGTCCAACGTCTTTCTGAGGTGCCTGTCCTGACCCCCCGACTAGGCTTTCTTCGTTGTTCATCCTTACCTTGAAGTCAGAGAGACCAAGTCAAGCGATAAGCCAAGTGGAAGTCATCTTCCTTACTTTAGTGGTTACTGGTTTAGTTAGTTTGGGCCAGACTACTCAACTTCTTGCGGACAGGTGCCTTTTTTGTGTTTTGTTTTTGCTTGTTCATTTCTGTGCCCTTAGCACTTAGCAGAGTACCTAGTCACAGAGCAGATGCTTGGTAGGTAAATACTTCTTTTAAAAGTGAGCATCGTTGACTTTTTCTGAATCTCTTCTTGGCTCTAACGTAAGGGTTGTTTATCTGCCTTCATCACATTAGTTCTTAGGAGCAGTTGAAATCATGAATGTGAAAGCCATTTTCTGTCGTTTATATTCTGCCTTATGTTGAGGCTAATTGCTCTTGATTTTAGATTCTCCATAATCATTTCTCCGAAATGATTAATCCCTATCACTTCTGGTTTTTAAATATGCACAGGAAATATTGATGTTCCAAATTGTCTAATACAGAATTTCAATTTTGTAAAATCCTACAGTAATTAGATATAGATTATAAATTTAATATGTGGTTAATGCGCTTTATTTACTGTAATGTTCCCAAAATTATTGAACGCTAGACTGGAAAGAAAGCAGGCAAAAGTAATTCTCAAGATAGATTGCTGCTTTAAACTTGATGCGTATGTGATGTTGCTTTCTCTCTTAAAAGTAACTAAAGAATTGGAAAAAATCTTGAGAATAACTTTAGAAAAGGAATTTCTAAATAAATGTGTTAAACTTTAGGTTTATTTAGTCAATTATACCTCAATTAAAAAAAATTAGGCTTACTTTATTAAAACATGGTGGGGATACTAGAGTTTAGCATGTGTCCTGTATTGTTGTTGGTTTTTAGTAATCGTAGTGTCATTGTACAATATGTATTCAATATGTGCTCCTAGCTCTAATGTCACTGAAGTGGTAACACTGCTTCCAGGGAGCGCTGGGATTGCACATGTTGAAGGAGAGGTAGACTGCTAAAACTGAATTCCTGTAATCTTTTCTAAATTCACAGGGAAAATGTAAATGGGTAGAACATTTTCAATATTGAGTTTTTTCTATAAATTTTTCATAAACCCCTTGCACCTGCTGTTTGCGTTTCATGTAAGATTCATGTATAAGCTAGGATAAAATTTGACATAAAATTATTTTAAGTTTAAAATGTACATACTGCACAGTGTTCCACATGGAGCATATGATTTCCATGTACCTCACTTCCTGAACACATTTGAGAAGTAGAACATAATGTGATTCTATAATCTTTGTTAAAGTAAGAAATCGGTTATTTTCACGGCAAGTTAATATATGTATTTCATGAAATAAGTTGACTTCGCTAACTTGTCAGGCTTTAATCTTAAAGTCTTGAGACATGTTGTCCATCAAAGGACAGCATGGAGAAGCCCCTGGAGAGCGGCCCCGCAGTCCGTGCTCAGTAGTGACTCTGGGTGTACATGGGTCACCATGCGTTGCAAGAGGGCAGTTCACCAAATTCTGTGTCACCAGATCAGGAAGGAAACAAGGCTACGGGGTGGCACAGAACCAACAGTTGTCCTGAGGACCCACACACGCTTTTCTAATGAAGCCTCCCAGGAGGTAATAATAGGGACAGGTGTTTTCCCCAAACCTCCCTGTGATTTTATTATATATTGCATCACAAAACTGTTTTTCCCTCTCTGGGGAATAAGGCTCCTATTTTTAATATAAGTCCGTGAAATGTTAACCCATGGAGTTTCTAATCTGGGGGACAGTTTTTTGGGAACGTGTCTAACATAGAGAGACGTTAAATATAAATAAACGTAGACAGAGATAGATGTTTGAAGGCTGTTAATGAACATCCAAAAAGTAAAGCTGATCTTTTCCGTAAAGTCATAGTGATTGAAACGATTGCATTCAAAGGCTGCCTCTACAGAAGATAGATTACAGTTTCTGTTATTGAAATCACTTGTGAACATGAGTGGCATGTTTTTTCTTATACTTAACAACTATAGGTAGGTAATTTGTACTAGAGAAAGCAACATGCATATTTTGGATTTGAGGGAATTTTAAGAATCTACCGTGGTATCAGGGGTCTGATATCAGGTTTCTTATATTGTTTTGCTGTTTTTTCCCCTTTGTCTCAATGCATTTCTTTTCTCTGGCATCTTGGCTTATTTTTAGCGGCCGACTGGTTCTGCTGCAGAGTATTGCTATTTTTTTGACCTACAGTCCTAGCCTTCTGTATTCCACAGACCTTCAGTCATAATCACTGCCACTATTCAATCCTTTGAGTATACATGTTAAAAATATTTGCAGTCAATAACAGGTTTTAGATGTCCCACCACCGTGTTAAACTCACGTGGAAAAGTTGGCAATGAGAAACACACTGTGTTCAGACATAGCCACAACTTTAAGGCCCCTGGTCAGGCCCTTCAGAAGTTCTTTCGTCTTACGCCTCCATGTTTCTTCGCTCACTCTCTTTATCCCACTTACATTAGTAGAGCACACCTGGGCCCCTCTCTGCTCTTTCACGTTTTAATCATTCTCTTCCTCCATCTTTCTTCGTCCCAGGTCTTGCCCAGATCTGTTTGGATTGATTCCCTTTTTCTTTTTGTTCAAGGCCTTTTGAACCATCCCCACCCTGTGAAATATCAGTACTTTTCCATGTTATGCTGGTTATATCCTCTGTCCCTCAAAGTCCAGTCTCTGCCTTTCTGTGCTCTGAAAGGCTGATTCCTGTGGACCACATCACCCAGGCTCCTTTGTCCTTTGGTTTCTATTTGATTTCAGCCCATTTGGAGGCATTGGCAGATGATCAGAGGAAGGAAAGAGAGAGAGGTCAGGATATTAATTTCACCTTCCCCCACACTCCCTCCTGCCTGTCTGTGGCTTTTGGCAGGCGCCTGGCTCCTCTACCTAAGGCCGTGGCTCGGGTCAGACAGTCCTGTCCCATGGCTACAGGTCTTGGCAAGTTCCGAAACCGTGCCTTCCCTTTGTCCTTTCAGGCCTAGAGAGGGTAATGGTTTCCTCCTGCTGTGAGTCCTTGGGTACTTCATCCCTTACTGGTTCCCCTAGAGCCTGCCCACGTCCATGTAAGTAGTCTCTTCATCAAACTCTCTGCGATTTACCCTTGGGGCATGCCATCTGCTTCCTGTCAGGCCCCTGAGTAGCACACATCTAGAAATAAAATACGTTTTTAGCCTTACTTCTTTTTTTTTATGATTAAGCATTTTTTAAAATTTTATTTATTTTTGGCTGTGTTGCGTCTTCGTTGCTGCGCGCGGGCTTTCTCTAGTTGCGACGAGCAGGGGCTACTCTTCGTTGCGGTGCACGGGCTTCTCACTGCAGTGCCTTCTCTTGTTGCGGAGCACGGGCTCTAGGCGCACGGGCTCAGTAGTTGTGGCACACGGGCTCAGTAGTTGTGGTGCACGGGCTCTAGAACACAGGCTCAGTAGTTGTGGCACACGGGCTTAGTTGCTCCGCGGCATGTGGGATCTTCCAGGACCAGGGATCGAACCTGTGTCCCCTGCGTTAGCAGGCGGATTCTTAACCCCTGCGCCTTATTTCTTATTAGTCAAGAATTCTGTTTCCATCGATTACAACACTAGAGTTTGAATGTGATGTCATCACTGACAGGCATATACTCATGTTCTAATATGTGTACATGCAAAATCTGGCAAAGCTTAGGAATGTGCCAGAGTCTATGACATCGTAATTATTCAGTTACTGGTTTTGTAATGAGGGCCCCTGCCTTGGTTGACCTAAAAGTAGGAGAGACTACTTTTATATACTTAAAACAGTGAGTGGGAGGGCATCACAGCACTGCAGTATTAAGGTGGAGGTGGCTGGTTGTCCCCATAGGTTTCTTCCCCTTTTAATAATGGAACCCGCCACACTTGTCACGTGGCCCCTGGCATGGCTGTTGCACGTACCTCGCTGCTGCTGTGCCTCTCAGTCCTGGCCCGTGAGATGTGAGTGATGCCCTGGTTGGTGAGGTCCCTCAAGAGGGAGCGGTTCACCATTCCTCAGAACTCCTCTTCTTGCTGGCTGGGATCAGACGTGCCGACGAGCGCTCCTTCAGGTTAAGGGAGGCACAGCAGCAAGACTGAAGGAGCCCGAGTCCTTGATGGTGTGGGAGAGCATTACCAGCCCTCGACTTCTGCTGCCAGAGACCTGTTCTAGAGAGACAAGTAAACTTCGATCTTCTTTCAGCCGCCATTGTCTTCGGTCTTCTGTCATATGGAGCCAAGGTTAACCTTGTCCGATGTGTTGTAGGTATTGTAGGTTAGTTTCCTGTTGCTGCTATAAAAAAAATGACCACCAACTTGGTGGCTTAAAGCAACACACACGTATTATCTTACAGCTCTGGATGTCAGGAGTCCGGAGCGGGTCCCGCTGAGCTGGAATGAAGGTTTTGGCAGGATTGGGTTTTTTCGGAAGGCTCGAGGGGAGAACCCGTTTCCCGGCATTTTCCAGCTTCTGAGGCCGCCCACGCTCCTTGACGCCTGGGCCTCCTCCATCTTCTAGGCCATCAGCCCGGGGCAGAGCCCATCAGCCCGGGGCAGAGCCCATCCCGTGCTGCCAGCTTGCTGGCTCTGTTTCTGCTCGGCTCTTCCAAGTCTGAGGGCTTTTGTGGTTAAATTAGGTCCACCTGGATCATTCAAGGTATTGTCCATTTCAGTGTCAGCTGATAACGATTAGTGAGCTTAATCCCATAGGCAGCCTTAATGTCCCTTTGCCGTATGACCTAACATAACACACAGTCTGTGCCCAGGGGATTAGGGCATAGACATCTTTGGGGGCCACTATTCTGCCTACCAGAGCATGCAAGCTCTCAGTTTCGTGATTGAGAAACATGTTTGTATCGATTAATTTCTTCATCTTTAATTGATAAGCAGCTCTAAAGCCTTTTGCTAAGTGGTCATTACTTTTTATATAACATTGAACATTGTGCCACATGGAAGTTCTAATAGTAATTCATTGGTTCATCTATTCACCTAATATTCTAGCATTCTAATGTGACAGGCACTGTGTGGGGCTAGGAATGCCTAGTACGGTCCCTGACTTCAAGCAGCTCACAGGTCTGTGGAAGAAACACACTGACAGAGAGCCTGTTACACAAGTGTCAGGTTGGTATAGTGCACACAGGAGAGACATCTGAAGTACCCTGGAGTCAAGGAAGTCTTTCTTGAAGAAGTGATGGAATTTGTCGGGAGGAGCAGGGAAGAGTGTTAAAGGCAGAAGTGACAACAGAAGTCTCCGGATGAAGGTCCTGTGCTTTGGGGCGGGGGATGGGGGGACAGTAGGGGGTGTGAGGAGGTGGCAAATCCCATGGAGGAACCACAGCAAATAAAACCCCGCGTGCTCCCGAAAAGGCCGCAGAGGTGGGTAGGCAGGAGCCAGATCCCGTGAAGGCGCTAAGGTTTGGGGACCTTATGCTGACGAATTGTAAGCCACGGAAAGGTTTTTGTAAAATCAAGGGTGTCCACGTTATATGTGTTGATTAGTGTCGTGGGTGCCGGGCATGGGGAGCGGGTGAGCAGAGCGAGCGTCCGGGGAGCTGCAGAGGTTTCTTCCTCTGGAATAATCGGTCACTGAGGAAAAACTCAGCAAGTAAAAGTGCACGTACGAGCTGTGACTCCAAATGAAGCACAGGTGAAAGATAACATTTCCACAGCAAGTAGCGTAATCCTGCTGTGAAAAGCAATGCAAAGCATAATTACTACTGAGTATTTACATTATTAATAGAGTTGTTTCAGCTTATACATTCTCATAGTGCTCTCACCAGCTCCCAGTACTGCAGGAGTACACGGCAGACCCTCGAAATTGTATACTAAATGAATGAATATGTTAAATAAGGGTCTCCAATGTGTCTTTCAACACTTGCTTTTCTTCCCCAGTAGTATGTTTACTACAGCCTAATGCACAAAAGCTAACATCCTCCCCGTCCAGATTCTGCGGTCTTCCGATTACTTGACATATTTCCAGGGAGGCAGGATAGTTTTCTTTCCGTAGATTGCACACTCTCTCAGCAGTTTTCTGATACAACTTATCAGAATTCGTGGGAATTGGGCAACCAGCCCCACATAGCTAGTAATTCCCTCACACCCTTCAGAGCACTTCCTACCCACCACTGTTGTAGCATTTACTACCTTTACTGGGTGGTTGACATCTCTCTCCTCCCAGCCTGAGCTTTTCATCTTTGTATTTCTGACACCTAAAGCAATGTCTGTCTAATGGGAAGTCCATTCAGTTAATTATGGAAAAGAGTGAAAGTTCCTGCCATTTGTGAATCATTCTGGTGGAGGGGTTTTGTGAAGAGCAAATGAGAACACTGTATGTGAGGTTTACATGGTGCGTGGCACATGGCCAACAGTAAATGATAGATAATACGGCAAAGGCAAACTCTTGGGCAAAGAGCAGAGTCAGATATTAAGAGCATAATCCACTAGAATTCCTACACAGTGCCTTTCTGTTCAGGGTAAAAGATAAGATGATTTTTATCCCTGAAAATGTCACTTCAGGTGTAGGTGGAATGATTCTAATTAAAAGGCAGAAAGAAGAGATGATATTAACATGTTGTTTGTTTAACGTTAGCTGGAATATTTGTTATATTGTCTAGAGATACTGTTGGCTCCCATTAGCTATATTATCTATGGAAAATCTATCTACACAGTAAGTGAACTTCCTTCCCTAGTATGAGTAATGCTGTTTGCAGTGCAGTTAGATGACGTGTGGCACTTTTTAAAAATACAGGTTAAAAATTACGAAAGGAATGTAAAAACTCTCTTTGTTTTGTTTTCTGGTTTGTGTGTAGCAGACACCAACTCAAAGTGGCCCAAGCGAAAAAGAGAGGGATTTTTAATAAGGATGTAAGTGTGTGGGCTTTTGGCCATGGAATCCGAGAGCAGGGGGCAGCCAGGTCTCAGGAGGGAGGAGCTGGAACACCTGTAGACCTGCAGGTGGTGTCCCTCCCTTTCTCACCTCTGCATCTCTCTCACATCCGATTCATTTTCTTTGCAGACCTCCTGCTGGGCACGAGGGTGGGATGGACACAGGAGAGGTCTATTACGCAAGACTTAGGGTGCAAGCAGTCATCCCTACTCCTGAACCATGTTGGGATTATTCACTTTTCACATGTAGTTTATACAGTTATAATAATGCCTAGTTTTTGCCATATTCATATATAAGAATCATGTATAATTTAGTAGTATTATACTGTTTCCACTTAACAAACACATTTTCCCAGGTAGGCACAGAACCTTTATGCTTGAATTTTTTTTTTTTTTACTTAACTATATAACATTCCTCAAATTGATATACTATAACTTACTAAACCAGTTATATATTGTTGAACATTTACATTATTTCCAGTTTTTTTGTTTTGTGAAGAATGGACACTATTGTATGGTTTTTGATCATTTCCTAGGGAAATATTCTCAAAACTGGAATTATTTTGTCAGTGGGAATGAACACGGTTGTATCTTTTTTAACCTATTTAACCTATTTTTAACCTTTAACCTATTTTAACCTTTTTAACCTATTTTTAACCTATTGTCAGCATGCTTTTGAAAAGGGTTATACGAACGTATGATGCCGCTAGAAATATATAAGAATTTGTCTCACCAAGACTAAAAGTTTTTGAAAGTTGGTAGCTTATTCACACTGATTGGAAACATACGAATCACTCTGTGTTTTAGAATATGTATACAGGAAGACACTTAAATGGACTAAGGAAGAACATATATGACTATATAGTAAATTCCATACTGGATTGAACCATTAATAATTCCAGCCCTGGACCTTGAGACCTATTCAAGCCCTTTCATACCTAGTGTTTTTAAAATATGTGTATGTTTATTCATTTGTTTATTTAAAATTCACTTATTAGTGAAAGAACAGTTTGTATTTTAGATTCTAATTAAGCTTATCACTGGATTTTTAAACAAATGTCTAGTAAAATAACAGTATTTAGAATTTTTGTGAGTTTCGCATTCTCACTTGCTCTTATGAAATAATCAGTTAACTGCAAGTATCCTTTTTCTATGGGATAGCAAAGGTTAGCAATTTTGGAATACTTGAAAAAGTATACTTGGCTATCAAATAAATTAGAGCAGGGGCTTCCCTGGTGGCGCAGTGGTTGAGAGTCCGCCTGCCGATGCAGGGGACACGGGTTCGTGCCCCGGTCTGGGAAGATCCCACATGCTGCGATGCAGCTGGGCCCGTGAGCCATGGCCGCTGAGCCTGCGCGTCCGGAGTCTGTGCTCCGCAACGGGAGAGGCCACAACAGTGAGAGGCCCGCGTGCCACAAAAAAAAAAAAAAAATTAGAGCGTAGTCCAAAGGAATTCCTAGGAATACTGTGCCATCACTTAAAAAGAATGAAGCAGCCGATCTGAAATTAAAGTCAGATAAAATGGCATGATAAAGGACAGCGTGAGTAGTTAGCTACCATTTATTTTATACACACAATTATACACACACACGGCTGTGTGTAAGCTAGAAAGATGATGACACTCAAAATCATGATAAAGTGATTCCATTAAAAGCTGTAAGGTAGTGATACAGCCACCTCTTAGCCGTAGGCATAGCATGGTCTGACAGAACTGCAAATCACTGTTAGCCAATATTTTTACTTTTGATCCACATCCAGACTGTACAGCTCTGTCCAGTTTCCCATTTTGCTGAATTTCCATGGCGAATTCTTAACTCAGGTGGTTTTTCTTTCTCTGTCAAGATTGCCTTCATCTGGCAAAGGGAACTTAGGGAAGGAAGAACAGTTAGCAAAAGGTGGATGAATGAGTGAATGAATAAATGAATGAGATTTGAGAGTCCACACTCAGTAGTTTACTGTAGGCATAACCTTGGGCAAGTCACCTCACTTCCTTGAGCCCAAGTTCCTTCTCTGTGGGATTAAGCCTAATTTCCCTACATAAACCAAAATTCCCTACATATTCACAGGGTCTTGGTGAGTATGACGTGAGATCATGTGTGTGGACGTTATTTTGAAAACTGTTAAGACATGGAATTTTGAAGTTTTACTGTACAAACCCGTATCATTATAAAAAATTCTTCCTAAAGCCAAATATTAATGAGTTTTGAATAATTAGCTCCTTTGTATTTTATTTGAACCTCTGTAGTATTAACTCATTTCAGCAACATATACTGAGTTATTTTTAATCTCTTTCGTTTCTCCTGCTCACCCTCTAATGGAAGTGCCTTTAAACAAGGAAAAGGTCAAAAACAAAATAGACGCAAACGACAACGTAACAAGAGGTCTGCGCTAAAGGGCGCATCAGATACCTGACGACCATGCCACAGCCACCCTGATAACCTTTTGAAAACTATTTGCTTTTTATTTCTGAAGGTATTCGCAAAGGACTGGCTTTGGTTTTACGACCAGTCTTGTCTCTGAAATTGTCTGCCAGGATTTCAGCCAGCTGTCAAATGCAATTGACTTTAGGCACGTTTTTCCTTCTAGGTTACTTTATAAAGTGTTCCTACAGACCATTTTTAAAATGCCCACAAATAACACAATTATTGTTTACTCCTAACTTTGATATTGTTTTACATTTTTGTTGTATAACTTTAGAGAATTATGTTTTTTTACCTTCAGTAGCAATATTTTAGTTATAGGTAAAGTCATTCCTATTTAAAATAGTATGGAACGCATGCACATTTGGAATCAACGTTATTCAACATGTTTTGCTGTTCCTTACAACTAGCAATTAATACCATTTTAATGTAAGCAGTTGTGGAGTTTAGTCATTTTATGTACATTGAATTAATTAGTCATTAAATAAGTATCTTTTCTCTTTAGTGGCTCAACTAATTTCCTGATTCTGCCCATCTGATATGTGCTTTTGATTGGGAAAGTCACTGACAGATATCTGTTATGGTCTTTCGGATACTGTTACAATGATACGAAAGATCTTCTGGCAGATATCTTTATTAGCTAACCGGTGGCATATTTAGTAAATGCTAAAAGGTAATATATGAATATAAAACATCCAGTGCTCGGCAGAAACCTTATAAAAATGGCAGAAATGGTGAATAGGAGAAATCACTCAGAACTTGTTCGCTACCAGAAAAAGATAAAAAAACATGGACCATGTGAGAAAAATGTAATTAGTCTCATGGGATGGTCGAATAAACTGATTAGTTCTTCCCTGTTTCATTTTATTTTCTGTACCTATAGAAGTCGTAGTAAATCAAGAGAACATATGGCCTGAATTTTTGTTTTCCTTATTCCCTAGTTTACTTATATTTTTGTCCTCCCTCGAACTTATTTTCTCCAGACTTCGGGTATGTTATGGACATAAATCAAACCACTACAATCCACTTTGGGGGTTAATGTTGGTTGTAAAGCCTGTCCTCGTTTGCATCTGCTCCCCTTCCATTGCTGGTCAGCATCGAACTGACCAAAATATTATCAACCAGACAGAAGCGCTAGATGTTGGACAACCCATTAGCTAGAAAACCATCCCCTGGATAATTCAAGATCTATTGAAGCTCTTCCTCATATACAAAATGGTGCTGTAGTTGCATTCATTGTTGCAGTTTTCCTTTGCACAGCCTTGGAAAACATAGATCAGTGGTGTAGCAGCAAAAGACATCGTGATACCAAATAGGGAACGAGCTTAACCTCAATTTCCAGGCCACTTGATAGCAGATACAGTTCATTACACAGGAAAATTGCTTGATCTTGGGATAAGAGTGTGCTGGAGGTGAGGGAAAATGAGTTAGTCACCAACACAGTTCACCTTGCAATTCAGTCATTTAGATCTAACTGGAGAATGATTGCTGTCGCATTCCAGGTGAAGAATGAAAGCTTATTTCCACAATAAAATGGTGAATCATGTATCCACTGTGTCTAGATTCGAGAGCAAAAAGGAAGGAAAAGGAAGGAGGGAAATATCCTGCGTACGCTGATGCACGCTTACCAACATAATAGAGAATGTACAATTTGTACAGCCCTTGTAACCTATCACGATGATTTTATTTGAGCTTTGTTACAGCACTAATAGATATTATTTCCATCTCATATGTGTGGAAACAGAATCAGAGAGGCTACCGTCACCTAGCTGATGATAGTCTAGACTGGGATTCCAACCCAGATTGTAACTACAAATCCTACGTTCAAATTCTCTTGTACTCGATAAACATAAAAGCATATCCAGGGCTTCGCCAAAACAAAGTTCTAAAGCATAAAGGAAATGTTAACATTCAGAAAAATAATTAGGAGCAGAAATATTTTGGTGAACATTTTGTTATACGTCAAGCATTTCTATAAGTTTTCTCATGATGTACAAAATTTTGAATGACTTGTAATTCTTTCTCTATCCCCTCTTCTCTACTTGAGCAGTTCCATGAACACGAGACATTCTCTCCTTCTCTCATGTTTCAGAAGATCTGTTTTCCCCCCATCCGCATCCCTCCTAATCTGCTTCATTGATTTCTCTAGTCTCCAACAGCAAAGTTTTTAATCACCTTTATTTCATAATCAATTGTTCCCTGTCTTCTCTCTCATGCTCCATTATAAACTCTTTTATGATAGAGACCATGGCTGATAACTCCTGTTATAGTTGATGACTATGTCTGGAACGTATATATATTTTTAAATATCTTCTATGATAGATAACGACCATCAATGGCTGGTATAAGAAGAGGGTCCTGATTGGAAGCTGATACAGAAGGACAGCACAACTTGTCTCAGAGTAATTGACCTGAACTTAACCCGATAGGAAGCAAAAACCTGGAAAGGGGCAGCCCTTTTAAAATGAGCTACTGGGGATGAGCCATCACATTTTATACCATTACATGTGGTATTAGTACATCTGAATTCTGAGAGCCAAGGAAGAAAAGATTCGTTTGGGGAGCAGACGTCTTTGACATGACTAGACCAAAAGGAGGAAGACAGCAGTCAAAAGTTGAAAGATATCCATCACCGAAAACAACTTAAATTCTGAATTAGAATTTAGGGGCCCTGGAATAGAAAGGGATCTAGATTGTCCATGAAAGTGGGGACACATGACAATACAGCTTGGGAGTTACGGAGACAGAAAAAGTCAAGAATATATCTTCTAGAGGGAATACTTCTAACAGGCAAAACTAAGAGTTTGGGGGAAAAAAATCTAACATCCCATTGTTGCTAGCATAACCCACAAACATAATACAAAGATTCTTTTGAAACATAATTTTAGAGTTTTTATCTTAATATGATACCTGGGGCCAAGAGTTCATAACTATGGTAGCTCCTCTTGGACCAAAAGAAATGGCCAACCGGATAACAGAATTAATTGCTGGGACCGTCGAGGTTTTGTGCCTTCAATGTGTACATTTTAAAGTAGCCAATAGAAAAATTAAGGACTGGCAGAAATACAGATGTCGGGGAGGAAACGTTTTTTCAGATAGCACAAGATGCTTCAGTTGTCATGGAAGGCAACTCCAGCAGCAGGGCCAGACCTCAAAAACACGCACCACTCGCAGCATCCTGTAACCTACTTTTTCAAACCAGGGCTCTGTAGGCAAAAACAAATGACTGCAGAGTAGGAAGAAATCTCAAAAGCCTACCCCCAAACAGCTTTAAAGGTAAAAGTCAAAATGTTTCGAAGTAATTGTGTCTCAACTAAGACATTACTACAAGAATAAAGATAGTTTTATATAGATGCACGTACACGTAAGATGTAATGATTAAGGATTTGAAAGAGTACAATGAGATAAACAATGTATTAACTGGATGTCTAAGAATAATGATAAAAAGATAAGGGTCTAGTCACACTATGCAAGAAGAAAATTTGGAAAGAATGTAGATACAGGCGCTAATAATTTTCCGCAAAGAAACGTCAGCAGAGAAAGAATGCCTTTTAAAAGTCATCCAGGTCATTAACAAAGGTCTTAGAACAAAAGAAATCATAGTGAAATAGAAAGATTTCTGGGTGGAGCCAACTATTGGTTTAAGGCGTAAGAATTATTGTTCTCTCAGTATCAAGAAGGTCAGTGTGGTAAGCTCAGTACAGGAAATACTGCCGGATTGTTTTTAGAAAACTGGACAGCGCCGTGCGCCAAGTAAGATAAAACAGATCAAATATTAAGCCCAAGATGTCAAAACATGCCATTTAACCTTATACATCTACCTTGGGACCAAGGGAGAGTGTCTAATCTTTTTAAAGAGGGACACTTAAGAAGAATTCATTTTTTTTCATTCATTTGACAAATATTTATTGATCTGCTTCTGCGTGCCAGGCACTGTTCTAAGTTGCTGGAGACACCAAGGAACCAGACAGACAAAAATCCTTGCCCAGCAGAACTTAAGTGCTAGTGGAATGAGACAAATAATAAGCAACGAATACAATAAGCAAATTGTATGACGTGTTAGAAGAGGATTAAATGCTATGGAAAAGGAGAACGGGGTAAGAGTAGTTGGAGACGCAGAGGAGTCATGATTCCCTCTGGTAAATTACTGAACAGAATTCCAGTGTGCTGGTAACACGTTCTCAGAAAGGCGTGTGCTGGTATGGCCAGGAGGATGTCGGGAGAGCCAGGCAGGTAGGATGTGTTCAGTCCACGATTGCTTGATATTAACTGCTCGGTAAGTCTCATTTGGTTCAAAGCAAGTGTCAGAGCAGAACATGTAAGGTGCGGAATTCTCATAAGAATATATAGTTTGTTACAAATGCTATAATGAAACCTGTGGTGTCTCCCATTAATTGACTCCCTAACACCTGTTCTCTTTGTTTACTTTTGTTTTTCATTATGTTAGATACCATTTCACTACTGTTTTAAAACAAAGTAAGTGAACATATGTGCAGTTTTCCTTATAAAACGTTTACCTTCTTTCCATCAGTGTTAATGATGATATAGTTGCCTGTGTTTGTATGTTGACGAAAATAGGGCTAATGTCTTTAATTACCGAGATGGAACATGTAGAGCCTCATCCCTTTGCACAGGGCCCTGGAGAACGTGGAGGGGTTTGCTGGCTGAGGCCAGGGGCCGCAGGCTTCGTGTACCTTTGCATGGCTCTTCTAATGTCATCCAAGTACGTTATCCGTGACACTAAAGTCCAAACCACATCGATGTGGGGACTTCTGCCTCCTTTCTCAACCCTTGAAAGATCATTAGAATTAGGAAGCTGATGGATTATTCTTAAACTAGTCATCATAGTTCAAAGAGCGTTAGGCTCTTGACCACTGAACATCTCCCTTGATCCTCATAATAACATCATGATGTCAGGAACGTTCTTTGGGAAACTGAGGCGCAGAGATGTTGTTTTCCCAAGGTCCCTCACCTAGTGGGGTGGACGTGGAGAGCACGGTGTGTGCGGCCCAGATGCATACTACACTGATCTTAAGAAAAAGAAACCCGTTAAGTTATTTAGGGTTAAGAGATTTGGTTTTGTTGTGAAAACCGGAGCAGTATTTAACAGAGCTTACCACATCTGGGTGCTGGACGCCTAGGTGAGCCCCGTCCTTGAATGACTAAGCACCTTTCCCCGCCTTGTCCACAGTTGGTTCCTGTTTCTCAGCAGCTCAGCTTACCTCACCCCACCCCTCCTTTTCATCCCCGGGGAGCAGGGTGCGGGTAGGACCAGGACTGTTATAATCTCTAATAAAGGAAGCACGAGAACTTTAGTTGGCTTCTTTTAATGTTATGGTCACCTAGGATACAAACTCTAGAATTTTTTTTTTTTTTTTAACTTGGCCGCACCGTGGGGCTTACGGGATCTTAGTTCCCCAGCCAGGGATTGAACCCATGCCCTCGGCAGGGAGAGCATGGAGTCCTTAACCACTGGACCGCCGGGGAATTCCCCTAGAATTTTTTAAAGAATGAAACATCTCCTGTACAGTCGTTCTTAACAATTCATGATTCTTTTAAGATTGAAAAAAATTTCAAACTGGATATTGTAAAAAATTAATATTTGCAAGTCAGTGTTTTGCTGCTTTGTATGTGATGTATGGATCGAGCCAAGATTTTAGAACTTAAATGTGTGGAATGTTCCAGTCTCAATACTCGTGTTAGTACAGAAGCAGACCTGCTAAACCCTGGGTCATTTTAGTCCTTTACTGTGTATTAATACACGTCTGGAACGTCCACGGCCATAGGCTTTGCCTCAGGTCTCTATTTCCAACTTGGTCATGAAGCTTGCAAGAGAATATCCTACCCCATTTTGTTTAGGAAACAGTGAAAAAAAGAAAAAATACTCTCCTTGAACTCTAAAGTTTTTTTCCCGTGCTGTTCAAAAATGTTCTCAGAGGGGTGTGTGTGTGTGTGTGTGTGTGCGCTCTGCTGAGGGATTGGTAAACAAGTTTAATTGCACATTGGATAACGGGATGAAATTTAACATTATCCAGCAGGAGTGCCCGACCCCACTCCCAGGTGCAAAGCATTATATTATTTATGGAGCGTCTCTAAAGATTGAAGTAACTCCGCCCGGGAAGGAGACTTAGGACCTCATTCCAGACTGCTACAGGTTTATTAGGATATTCTTCCGTATTGCTTACTGCTTTGTGTTTTTGCCTTTTCTTCTGGTTTCCTCCTTAACTGGCAAGAAGGCCAGAACCAGACCCCACTGCGTGTGTACTGAACCTCGCAGCCTCTCCTTCACCCAGGGACGGAAATTACCCCCTCTCCTCTGCATCATGTCCCCTTCAGCAACACAGCTGCTGCAGCATCGCGAGAGCCGGAGGTTACTTCTCAGTCCTTGTGACAGCAGAGCTCACGGCTGACCCTCTGTCCTCCCTGAAAGACCTCCTGCACTTGGCCTTTATGAAGGCACACTGGCCTGGATTCCCTCCTGCTTTTCAAGCGACTCCTTCTCAGTCTGTCTGACTTGTTCATCTTCCTCTCTCCAGTGTCTAAATAGTAAAGTGCCAGGGGTCAGTCCACGGACATCTTTCCTTCTCGGTCTGCATGCCTTCCTGAAGTGATCTCCTCTGTGTCCTTGGCTTTAGTTCTGATCTCTTGGCCAGTGGCTCCCAAATAAATATTTCCAGCCTGGCCCTAATCTGTGAACTCTGGGCTTACTTGGCCTCTCCATCTGGATGGCCAGTAGACAGGGCTGCACACTTAAACTGCCCCAAACTGAGCCTCTGGTATCAATCCCCCTCCCCCAGCCTGCTGCTCCTGCGGTCTTAATCTCTTATTTCACACAACAATAATCCCATCCTTCTAAAAGGCTCAGGCCTGAGTTAAGCTTGAGTTAACCTTGGAGTTAATCTGGACTCCCCTCATTCTTAAACCCCTTGTTCAATTTTTCAGAAAATTCACATGTGTTCCTTTCAGAATACATCCAGAATTTGACCACTTTGCATCAGTTCCCCTGCTGCCGTCTGGGCCGAGCTACTGTTATCACTCGCCTGGACCATTGAAGTCACCATTGTCCCTCATGGGGTTTCCGCTGCTTCTGCCTTTGTCGCCCTCCGGCCTGTTTCAGTAGGAGCGGTCAGAGTTACCCTGTTAAAACAAGTCAGCTCACGGTCTTCCCTCCAGCCCTCCAATGGCTGCCCCTCTCGGTAAAGTCAATCCAAATTCCGTACAGTGGGCTTCAAGGTCTGCAAGATCTGCCCACACCCAGCTCTCCAGCCTTACCCCTGCAGCCCCATCTTCACTCCTTTCCACCACACCGGCCTCCTCAGTGGCCCTTGTATGTGCCAGGCATGTTCCTGCCCTAGAGCAGGGGTAGAACCAAGGTCTCTCAGATTCCAAAGCCTATTCGTAAATCTACATAATTTAATAGAGAACCTCCAGAAATCCTAAGCAGAATGTTCTCATGGAGACATAGTACCTAACTCATATACTAATTTTAAATGCTTTTGTTAAAAGGAATTCTAAACATACGCTTCATTGTGCCGGGCTGTTTCCTAACGTGTGACATAAACAGTTATGGGACTGAAAAGAAAAAGATCTAACAGAGTTCTGTGATGTATGATATATACAGTCTAATTAATATAAAAGCATCTAAATGCTATCAACAAATGTTTAGTGTCTATTAAGTGCTAGCACCTACGATGCCACCATGGGTATTAAGCCCCATCTTGGGGGAGATGCAATGGTGAATGAGAGAAACAGACAGAGACAGAGAAGGAGGGAGAGGAACTGGAGAGGCCCAGGTGATTTTGCAAAAGGGACTGTCAGGTACCTTTGTCCAAAAGGGAATAGGACATACGACTGTTAAAAGAATCTGGGAATGCAAGTCTTATTCAATATTATATTATCAGTTAATGAATTCATCATATTAACAGGTTGAAAGATAAAAATTGTTAGATACTCAGTAAATGCAAAAAAAAAGCATTTGATAAAATTCAGCATTCATTTGTGATTTCAAAAAAAACCCCAAACTCTCAGGAAACTAGAAATAGAAGGAAATTTACTTAATCTGACAAAGAGGACCTATAAAAATAGCTTATATCGATCGTTGTATTTATTGATGAAAACCTTCTCACTAAGATCGGGGTGAGATAACCATGCCCATTGTCAATGTCCAATCAATATTGTGTTGAAGGTTCTTGCCAGTAAGGCAAGAAAAAGACATGAAACACGGAAGGATAGGAAAGTAAAAAGTAAAGGACATTGTTCACAGGTGATATGATTGGGTCAAAGAAAATCCAAAAAGATCTTCAGGTAAATTTTTAGAATTAATTAGAGTATTAGCAAGAAGGCTGAGTATACAATCAGTATACAAAAATCAGTTGTATTTCTCCATACCCAACAGTAAGTAAGGCCTAGGAAAAAGGAAAAAAATTAAAGATACCATATAGCATAGTTTTAAAAGCATCAAATGCCTAGGAGTAAGGTTAATAAAAGATGTACACCTCTACATAGAAAAACCATAAAACATTCTTAAAAGCATAGAAGACCCTAATAAATGTGTGTGCATTGGAAAACTCAGTGTTGTAAAGATGTTAGTTCTCCCTAAATTCAATGAGTTTCATGTAATGAACATATTCAGACAAACCCAATAAAAATTCCAGCAGGTTTTTATGAAACTGACAAGCTGATTCTAAAATTTATATGGAAATGCAAAGGGCCGAGAATAGCAAAGAATCTTAAAGAAGAAAAAGAAGTATGGAGGAACCATGATTTATTTTAAAACAAAGTAATTAAGAGTGTGACCTGGCAAAAGGATTGTAAAAAGACCAATAGACCAGAGAAGATAGTTCACAACTAATACATATACGTATATGGACTCTTGTGTTGTGACAGGTGGCATCTTTGATAAATGGTATTGAGTCAGTTGGCTACCCATACGGTAAAAGATGAAACTGCACCCTTGCTTCATACCATACACAAAAATCCATTACAAGTAGATCGTAGATATAAATACGGAGTGTTAAACATTAAATCCTGCAGGAAATGAAACAGAGGATTATCGTTAGGTTATTAGGACAGGCAAAGTTTCCTTAAACAGAACACAAAAAGCACCAACTAAAAAGAGTGATTGATACATCACATTAAATAGATTACATTCAAATTAAGAACTTACTAACATTCAGAGAAATAGAGAGTGAAAATGAAAGCCACAGAGTAAAAGGCAATATTTGCAACCTGTATAACCAACAAAGAGCTCCTATCCAGAATATGTGAAGAGCTCTCAGAGATCAATAAGAAAAAGATAGATAACCAAAAGAAAAGTGGGCAAGAGACTTGAACTTCACAAAAGAGGATATCCAGATGGCCAATAAAGATATGAAAAGCTGACACCACTGCCCTTCAGGAGAATGGAAATTAAAAGTTACTTCAAATCTACCAGAATGGCTAAAATAGAAAAGCCTGGCAGTACGATGTGGGGAGGATGTGAAGCAATAGGTACCCCTATGTTGCCGGTAGGAGCGTAAATTGATACTGGTAAACTAGAAAACTATTTTGTATTATCTACTAAAACTGAGCAGAGTCATACCTTATGACCCAGTTAATTCCACTCCTTGGTGGAAATGCATACACATGTGCACATGCACCAAAAGACATGTATAGGAATGTTCATAGCAGCATATACGTAAGTAACATTGTAAGATGTCCATTCAAGCAATGCAAATGAACTAACCATTGTTATTCCATCTATATAATGTTAAAAATAGGTAAAACTAATCTATGGTGATAAAAATCAGAATATTGATTATCTTTCAGGAGGAGGGAGGATTTAGAAATGGAGAGGGACCAAGAGGGGGATTTTAGGGTGGTGGTAATGTTCTATTTCTTGACCTAGGTGGTAGTCATAAAGGTGTTCACTTTGGGATAATTCACTGACATATATTAAAGTGAGTTTTCACTTTAATATATGTCTGTTATACCTCAGTAATTTTTAAAAGATTTTTTAAAATTCCCACTGCAATATAGCAACTATTACTTATTAGGTACCACTTTTACCTATTTCGTCAATTGATTTATTTCTGTTAACAATGTCCTGCAGTTCTCAGGAACAGCATTATGTGAACTAATAAATGTAATAGCACCTCAGGAAATTATACCCTTGGCCCAAGAAATGACTGGGTTATTTTACTGGATATTTTGTGTTAGCAAGCATGGTTACAAATAAAATTTTAAGAGGCACTTATCAAGTTAACACTTTTTCAAATAATATTTTAATTCCAAAGTAATACATTGTTCTATGGCTCCACAATTAGGCCATGCCTGTGTTTATCAATACATGTAAAATACATACGGTTTTTAAAAAACGAAATGTGATCATAACTTACATACCGTTTTGGGGTTTGTGTACCTGAAATATACATGTGAAATCATTCTGTTCATTTATTTATTTTTATAAAGTACATGTTGTTATTCAAACTCAAAAAGCTATAAGAGTGAAAAGTAAATCCCTTTTTACCCCTCCCCTCACCCTTCCCTGCTTCCCAGAATTAATCTTGTTAACACTTTCGTTTTTTGCATCTTTCCGTAAATTCTCTATGTGTATGCCAGTGCAGTTTTTTTTTTTAACAGAGTTTGAGACCATGCTCTTCTGCAACTTAATTTTTTCATCAGTATAGTTTTAGTATATTTATGTGTTTGCATATCAGTGCATAAATAATCTGCTTTTAAATATATCTTGTTTTAAGTATAGATAATGTCTATATCATATTTTTAATGGTTGCATAATATTCCAACATCGGGAAATTTCATAATGTATTTAGCTTTTCTCCTACTAATAGGTATTGATATCACTTCTAGTTTTTTGTTATTACAGAAGTGTTACAACAAATATGTTTGTGTGTGTGTATGTGTGTCTTTATGTGTCTGAGAGAATATATGTATAGGAATTCCTAGGTCAAGAGTATAAATATTTTTTGACATTCCAAATAACCAGAACCACACTTTTGTGAGTAGTCTTTGAGAATTGGGTACAGCAGCATAGCAAGACATTAATTTCATCAAGAATTAAAGGCACCAAAATGGGAACCAATGAGAGTCATTTAAGGCAGGTAAGACATGTTAAATGTTAGTGGTACGAGGTTTTAGTGGAAAGGAAGACATGTGGCAGGTAGTGTTCCCTGCCCCAAAGTCACAACCACAGGCCCCATTCGAATGTCAACTATAGAATGTCAAACAACTTAACACGAATCTACAGCCAGTACTCACAAATGGAAATTGTAATACAACATAATTAAATCATCAATTTATAGTACCTAATAGTCAAGTAGGATATTTCACTTAGATTCCTTAAATTTAGAAATTGTCTTCTCAAAGTCAGGCTACATTTGCTCTAAAAAGCCATCAGTTTTGAGTCATGCTGTTCTAAGAATTGAGTTTTTCTTCTAATGGAAAACTGTTGATCATTTAAGTCTGTACCTACTGCTGATAGTGGTTCTTAGTTTAACACCAGGAAATGAAGGTATCAGAACCTGTTAGAAATGAAGCAGCAGACACTATATGTATTAATGTGCTCTGAAAATTGTTGGATTTAGAAAAGAATAAATAACATTTCTTCTTTACAGCTAGAAAATTCGTTCCCCGGCTCTGTGTTATTTACCTACACTATGCGTCAAAATGAAATAAAAGGTTGTTAATTGTAAGAGAACAGAGGACATGGTGGTCTCTATGTACCTGGATGATGTTAGCCTTTGTGGATAATCACAGCTAATATTTGAGTGTATGCCATGCTTCGTGCTTGGTGCACTGGTAAGTGCCCATCGGTGTCATTCCATTTACCTGTCGTGACAGCCCTGTGAGTCGGGTGTTACGATAAGCACCGTTTTGCAGATTGGGAATAGGAAGTGTAGAAACGCTACGCCAGGCAGGAGACCAATGAGTAGCCGACCCAGTGTTCAGACTCAGAGCCCCTCCCCCAACCATTTCACCAAAGCTGGAGTCTCATCTGGTCCCGAACTTGTGAAGCCCAAGGCTCCACATCTTTCCTGCCTTCACAGCACACAGCCTCAGTGGTCATGAGATTTCCCCCTGCCATTGGGAAGAGGAGCTGGACAAGGGCAGAGGTTTCTGTGTGTGTTTGTGTGTGTGTGTGTGTGTGTGTGTGTGTGTGTGTGTGTGTGTGTGTGTGTGTGTCGTCTGTAAGAGGGGTGTCTTCACCTTGCCCCTTGCCTTTTAGCATGCCTTGTTATTTTTTTGCAGAAAGCCAGATATGATCCAACTGGCAATAGGAACTGGGTTAATCAGGCTTTTAGTGTGAGGTGTCAATCTGGCCAGGAGCTGGGCCAGGGGCTTCTGTCTCCTCTAGGGTTTTTTGGTTTTGTTTGTTTTGTTTTGGGTGTTGTTTTTCCCTCCCCTGATGTCTTTAGGGTTCCCTAAGGGCTCCTTCTTAAGTAGAGCCTGTGTCTTGCAGCTCCCTTGATTGTAATCCACTGATATTACACTGGAGCCTTGTTGACGTGGTGGTTAGCTATGGGGGAGGGAAAGTGTGCTATAATCTTAATGATTAAGTCTCTGCCACTTCTCATGGAAAATTGCATAGCTGTATACTGTAGACCTGATGGTATCTGAATGAGGTGACGGCAATGTCCAGTCACACACATAAGCTGTGGTGGTACCTGGTAGGCCTGGCATGCCTGGCTGTGCCCAGTGGACCCGGCAGTGCCCAGGAGGTGAGGTGCCAACTAGTCAGGGGGCCATCGGAAGCAAGAAGGGGCTAAAGCCTTACACGATGACTAATTCTCTTCTTCGACTCTAACCTCATGGTGAAAACTGACCAGACTTGTTAAGGAGCTCGTGTGAGACAGCCCTTGTGAACTTCCAGACCAGAACCCCTTCAGGCAGATTTGCAGAGACCTAGGGTGTTGTGTTAGCAAGTGACAGAAAGATCTACCAAAAGCAGGAGGGCCGTAGTTAGCTAGAGGTACATTTTTAACGTTAGTATTAAAATCCATAAAATAAGAACTCTTAAACATTCTCTTATTTTTGTCTGTTTTTGCTCTCTGAAAATCCTTATTTGCCATTAATCCAGTTCTTTGATGCGACTGCAGACCTGCAGAGTAGATAGTTTAATTATCTTGGTTCAGAGCTCAGATCTGCACTAGAAGCCCGTGCAGAAGGCAGCCAAGGACGTACCTCCAGGACTTGGAGCTTCAAATGCAAGCACAGGAAGTCTCATCCTCTTTCAAAGCTCTTGGCTCAGTGGGGAGCAGGACAGGCTGAATTTTTATTTATCTTCTCTTCTGCCCCTTCCCTAAACTCCATCCAGGCTCAGTATCCTGTGGTCTTGTTAAAGGTAATGGATGTTGAAAATGTGATGTCAGTAAATGATGTTTGCAGCTATGCTTCCTTAATTTTCCCTTTGGGAAAGTTTCTGTCGTTTGTTCTGAAATAATTGTGTGTTTTGTTTTGTTTTTCATGATTGTTGGCTTAGGAAGTCAGTGGCTGTGTGTGGTTGCCTCCCCATCAGCCATTATTACCGTAGTTCCCAAATTGCACTGATGTGCTCTGGGGCACCACAGAGAACTCACAGGAGCACTGTGAGATATTTGACACTTTCAAGGGAAGCACTGTAACGTTTGTTGAATGCTGCATGAACTACAATTAAGTTGTTTGGACCTGACCACTTAATAATAAAAGCAATAAAAAAGGATCTGTAGATTATTTCTTTTGACCTAGAGGCACCATGAGAAAATTACTGAGGCACTAAGGGCACTGTGAACAGAGGAAGTTTAGCACCTCTGCATTACCTTCTCCTCAACAACTCTTTGGGGATCCATGTGAATCTGAGACATTGGATACACCACCAGATTTGAGGGATGGACGGCATGATCAAGCTAAATTAATCAGTGCAGTCTACCTTCCAGGCCTTCTGAAGAGGTGAATATGTGTCCCAGATCAGCCCAGTCAGAGTAAATCTCAAGTCTTGTACAATCTCCATCTCAATCTCCCTATCTCTCTCTCTCTCTCTCTCTCTCTCTCTCTCTCTCTCTCTCTCTCTCTCTCTCTCTCTCTCTCTCTGTGTGTGTGTGTGTGTGTGTGTGTGTGTGTGTGTGTGTGTGTCTTTGGCTGAGAAAGCATGTAGCCATTGGAGCTATTGACAACCATCTTCAGACTGCAGTGAGAGCCAAGTTTGAATGAAGTTGACACTGCATAAGATAGAGTGGAGAAACTGAAAGAAACTGGGTCCTTGGTAACATTCTTGAGCCCCTGGATCAAGCCCTGCATGAAGCCTGCTAGTTCATTTAACTTTTCTTGCCTTATTGCGCTAACTAGGATCTCTGATACAATGTTGAATATAAATGGTAGTATTGGACATCATTGTCTCATTCTCAGTCTCAGAGAGAGAGCTTTCAATAATTCACTAAGTATTATACTTGCCGTACATTGTGTTTTGTTTTTGTAAATACTCATCAGATTAACAAAATTCCCTTTTATTTCTTGTTGCTAAGAGTTTATATCATGAATGAATGTTGAATTTTATCTTTTGAAGCAGCAGTCATTGCTGGACCTGCTGCCCCTCTCCTGGATTGCCCAACAGTGCTCTGGGCCTAGAACATTCTCTTATCTGGAGGCAGGGTTCCAAGTTGTCACTTGGCCCTTGATTCGTCTTCCTTATTAAAGAAACCTTTCCCCTGTTCTGGGTACACAGTGAACTTCCTTTTATTTCTTAAGTGTGTGTCACATGGCACGTGGATAATCCCACCAGTGTATCTGCCCCTTCTCTTTGGGAAGGGAGTGAGGTCTCCACCTGCAGCATGAGAGAGGTGCCTGAAGTCCATAGCCCTGCACTGGCTCTCAAGAGGGACATCCTGGCCATGGGAGACCAGCACACTCTGCAGATACTGATTTTGCTGCATGTATTCTCCTTTCTGTGAGTAAAACATTGTTCCAACCACTGCCTTATATGCTGAGTCCTTCTTGGCGGCTTCCAACCCATAGAAGGTGGAGTAGGTTGAGGTCTGTGGGCTCCTACTTCTCCGGGTCGGCGTTGTTATGATCTTTGCTGTCCTCCACTTGGTGGGAATCCTCTCCGGGGATTGGTAGCTGCATCTTCCTACTCAACATTATCAGATGCTTTTTCTGCATCTACTGAAATGACCATATCGTATTTTTTTTTCTCCTTTTTTCTCTGTTAGTGAGGTAAATTATATGAACTAATTTTCAAATGTTATACTACCCTTACATTTCTGTAATAAACTCCACTTAGTCATAATCTAATGCTGTTTTTATACATAGCTGGATTTGACTTGCTATTATGTGGTTTAGGAATTTTGCATCTGTGTTCAAGAGAGAGATTGGTTTGTGATTTTCATGTAATATCCTTGCAAATTTCGATATCAAGATTATTCTGGCCTCATAGAAAAGTTGTGATTCATTCTGTCTTTTCTTGTTCTCTAGAATTTGTTTATTTGCGACATTTCTTCCTTACAGTTTTTGGAAAACTTTACCAGTGAAGCCATCTGGCCTTGGAGTTTTCTTCATGGGAAGGTTTTCAAAAACATGGTTAATTATTTAACATATATACGTGTGTGTGTGTGTGTGTGTGTGTATGAGTATTCAGATTTTATATTTATTCCCTTGTCAGCTGTAGTAAATTCTATTTTTAAAGAATTTGTTATTTCATCCAAACTGCCAAATTTCATGGCATAAAGTTGTACAGATTAATACCTTAATACATTCTTTATGTCTGTAAGATCTGTAGAGATGTTCATATTTTTATTCCTGGTGTTGTAATTGTGTGCTTATTTTTTAATGATTGGTCTTGATAGGTTTTCATCAGCTTTATTTAGGGGATTTCTAACCTCCTGTTTATTATTTCCATTCTTTTATTTTTCTTAGGCTTTAAATACTTTTCTTTTTCTAGCTTCTTGATATTGAAACTTAAAACATTGTCTTCCAGCCTTTTTTCTTTGCTGATTAGTGTGTTTAAGGACATAGTTTCCAAAGTAAAGCTTTAGCTGCATCCCATGAGTTTTGATATATTATTGCTTCATTATAATTCAGTGCAAAGTATTTTATATTTATTTTAATTTTCTTTTTTTCCATGAACTATTTCATAACATAATTTTGTTGTTGTTTTGTTGTTGTTTATTTGTTTGCAGAGAGTTTGGGTTAGGATCTATTTCCAGCTGAATTCCATTGAGGTCAAAACACATCTAAGTGATTTCAGTCTTGTAAAATTTATTGAGACATTTTGTGTGACCCAGAATATGGTTGAATTTGGTAAATATTTCATGTACATTTATAAAGACTGTCAATTCTCTCCTTCTTGGTATATTAACTAGACCAACTTTGTTAATTATGTTGTTCAGATTTTTCTATAGTCTTCCTAAGATTTGCTTACCCTGTCAGCTACTTAGATGAGGGTATTAAAATCTACCCCTTTTATTATAATTTGGACCATTTTTGTCTTTTAGTGCTGCTAATTTCTGCTGTATATTTTTTAAATCTTTGTCTTTGTGTGCAAATAGACTTAGAACTTTATATTTCCTGGTGGATTGATCCCTTTATCATTATGAAAAGTCCCTCTTTATCTCTGATAATGCTTCTTGTCTTAAAGTCTATTCATCTGATACTAGTATTACTAAAGCAGCTTTTTCCATACTTTTACTTTCAACCTATGTCTTTATACTTAAAATGTATCTTTTGTAATCAGAATGTAATTGAATTGTTTTTGTTTTTGCCCTGTGAGTCTTTTACTTGGAACGTTTAGCCCGCTTACATTTACTGTAATTGCTGACACTGTTGGGTTTAAATCTATCTGCTTCCTGTTTTCTCTCTTTGACTCACTTGTTTCATATTCTTTTTTCTCTCCTTTCTTGCCTATTATTGTACTAATCAGTTTTTTATTATTTTGTTTCTATGTGTTCATTTGTTAGGTAGTTATCCTTTAACTCTTCTTTTGTAACTACCCTAGAGATTACAATTTATATCCTTGTTTTATTACAAGATAATATAAAGTATTACTTTTGATACTTCCCAGGTAATCCATTTATCCCCCTCCTGCCTTTCGTACTATTCTTATATGCATTTTAGTTCTTTATATAGTTTAAACTCTGTAAGACATTATCACCATCGTCGTTTTGTACAGTCAATATTCAGTTGTATTTATCCAAAATGTTTACCCTTTCTCTAACTCTTCATGACTTTATGATATTTGGTGTTTTCATCTGTGATAATTTTCCTTCTCTTGGGCTACTGACAACAAATTATCTCAATGTCAGTTTTTGTTTTCTAAAAAGTTTTTATATCACCATCATTTTTGAAGGACTTTGCAGAGTACAATTCTAGATTGGCAGTTATGATTTTTCACCAGTCTTATTTATGTCATACTAACACTATCGTTTTTCGGTTTCCATTATTTCTGTTGAGAAGTTACCAAACAATCTGTGGATCCTTTTAAGGTAAATTTTTCTCTGGCTGCTTTAAATATTGTCTTTTTGTCTTTTTAAAGGCAGTTTTATTCTGGTGTGCCTGTAATATTTATCCTTTGTATTTTTCCTTTTTGAGGTTTAAAGGCCTATTGATCTGTATTTTGATGTCTTTCATCCTTTGGGATCTTCTTCTTTATCTCTTCCTGTTTTGTTTCACTCTCTCTTCCAGCTCCTAATGAGACTCCACTTACATGACTGTTGAACCTTTTCACTGCACTTCACGTGCATTTCATATTCTTGTTTCTTATTCTTGTTGTCCCACTCATTTTTTCCTCTGTTCTTTAGTACTGATGTTCTACACTGACTTGTCTTTGAGTTTACTTTTCCTTTTAATCTCTGTAATCTGTTGTTAAACCCATATGTTGAGTTCTTAATTTCAATTCTTGTCTTTTTCAGTATTTTAGTATATTTTTGTCTTTTTTCTTATATTTCATTGAACATGTTAATTACAATCATTTCAGAGCTCTTGTCTGCTAAGTCTAGTCACCAAATCTCAGAGGTCTTTTTTATCTCTTGAGTTTGGGTTGTATGATCTTTTTCTTGGCATGCTAAGTAATTTTGTATTAATTCTGGACATTGTGTGATAAGAAATCATAGAGGCTCCAGATTATGTAATCTTTCTCCAGAGCAGTTCTACCTTTTCCTCTGCTGGGCAGAGAGAGTGAAGACTGACCATCTAAACCCAATCAAGGACTGTGTGGTGTTCACAGGAGGTCACAGTCTCCCCAGATTCCTGATGGAGGCCTCCTGTGCTCACCAGAGCCTCTCCTTCCATCTAGTCCCTAACTTTCTTTTCTTTCTTTCTCCTCAATCAGAAACTCAGATCTGATTTTTGCGGTCTTTTTTGTTCTTAGATTCTCAGTTTCCCACCTCTTGCAGCTTTAGAATTCAGCAGATGTCCTGGGGAAGACCGACCATGTGCCAACGCTGGTGCTTCACGTGCCCCTGCTCTGACTTGTTAAATTAACTTTTGTTAAGCTTCCCACGGGGTGCTGGCGTGGTTCAACAAAAAGCCACAAGAAATCGAAATAGGGAAGTTTATCACTCACAGGTCCTGGAGAAAGTTCATGGTACGCTTCGAGGGGTTACACGGGGAGGTCAGGGCAGGGGGCAGGCAGAGAAAGAGGCAGGACCTGGGCACATGCCTTTATTAGGGTCTGTGGGCAGAGTGCTTTGGGGTTCCTGGGCTGAGATCAGATTGGTCAATTTAAACCAAAAAGAGTAAGGTTTGGTTAAGCTCCAAGGGGCACACAAAGAAGGCCTTGAGAGGCAGGGAGACTGCTGGTGGGGAAGTCATATCAGGAACTCAGGTTGCTTGTGGCTCTGGGGCTGTTATCTAGGGAATGCTCTTGCACGAGGGGCTAGTGTCAGTGTAAGGCCCCTGCAGGCCCCTTGGTCAAACCAAATGTCCACGGGGGCGGTGATACCATGCAACAGCTAAGCTACACTCTCAACGGTCCCTTTTCAGTCGAGTACTGGCCCTTCAAGTCTCTGATTTTGTGTCCCAGTGCTGCAAGCCCACCCAGAACTCTGCTGGTGTCTCTCCCCAGTAGCCCTCTGTCCAGGCAATCCTCAGACTCTAGGATCCAGCATCGGCAAACTTTCCCAGGGAAGAAGCAGGTACAGACTCTCACCTGCTCTTTCCCTGGTTGTCCCTTTTCCAAAAGCTTCAGAGTCTCGGCCTCCCTTCTTCCTGGTTCCTTCCATTGGTCACTGATGCATTTAAATAGATCTGTGTTTTGTGCATCTCATTTTTTTCTATATTCCTGTTTTTTCTTAGTGGGAACATTGATATACTCTAAGGTACCCCATCACATCCTGAAATGGATGTTGATTTATTTTTTCACATTAATCTTTATAACTGAACCGTGTTTTAAGGGATCCAAGCTTTCTTTGTGTTGCTGAGTGAGGTCAACTAACACCATTACTTAAGTACTAAGCACTTTATTTCAGATAAGTTACACGTACTTTAGAAGGAGTCTGGAAGTAGTTCTTACTTAAAGGAAATATTACAATATTTTCAGTGTTTGTAATCCAAACAGGACATTTCAAAAAATGTTTTCGAAATTACAAATAATTTAAGAGAAATCTCTGTACGTTTTGGGAAGGAGGTGCTAGTCAACAACATACAGAAACTGCATTATCTCTTTTCTTCCCCGTGATACCCCCTAGGATTAGGGACAGGGAAACATCTGACCCATATCAGAAAGACAGGAATTCTGCTGACTCACAGGAATTGGTCTAATGGCCAGTATCAGAAAAGCAGACTGAGAATTTTCTGTCATTAGAAAGAAAGAGCCAAGAAGATAGAATTCCTCCAAACAAAGACCAAATAGGCAATGAAGGCTACGCTACTGGGCTACAACACCAATCTAGAGTTAAGGGTCAGTAATAAAGGTTCGGATAAGCTGTTGCTAGTATACGTGAACAGCTAGAGAGATAAATATAGTAGAGATTTCCAATTTGCCGTGAAGGTTATCTTTCTGAGTCTAAAGTAATCCTGTCCCTCACGTCACCCCTATTCTTAATGTCCCCAAACACACATTTATATTTAAAGTCAAGGTAATACACGTTTCTGGAACCACCCTGGACCTGTTAGCAGAAAGGAAGGGATCTGAGGTTGTTAAATCATCAACTTAATAGTGTCCAGTCAGTCAATTCTGCAGTGATATCCCGGACTCCCACCTGCTTCTCCCAGTTACTGATCCTTCTTTGACATTTAGCAGCCTTTCCAGCCTACTTTTCTGGCCTTACCTTCTCCTGCTGCACTGCTGGTCCATATACTCCAGCCACATTGGACCGCTTGCATTCTGCAAATACGCCCTGGATTTGTTACACCTCTAAGCCTTTGTTTATTTGGTCTGTCTTCTTCGAAAATAGCCTCTCGTTTCATCCAACCCCTGTGCTTTCCTTCTTCCAATCTCTCTGTTTGTGGTAATCTGACTTATTTTTTAGTACCCTCTCCCATGACTTTTTCTCTTTTAAATATTTCTGTTCCCAGACAGATGTGACCTGTTCTACCTTTAGACTGCTGGAACACTTTGCTCAGGTCTCTCGTAGGACTGTTTTTTACTATCTGCCTTGAAGACAAACTTGGTGCTCTTATGTTTTCCTTCTTATTAGACAGTCTACCCTCTGAAGAACAGAACTGTGATTTTTTTTTTCAGTCCGTAGAAGGGGCCACTAGATTGTTACAAATACTAGTCATTGATAAATATGTGTCCAGTTAGATATAGGTGACATGTGGTCCCCACAGCCAGCGCACAGTAGGATGTTGCCTTCTTCCAGGCCAGCTGAAGCGTGCTTCTCTGACTCCTCACAGGCCTTTAAAGATCCGCCTGATTAGGTAAGACCCACCCAGGATAATCTCTCTTCTGATTACTCAGAGTCGACTTTTTTTAAAAAAAAAACCTTTTATTTTATATTGGAGTAGAGCCGATTAACAATGTTGTGATAGTTTCAGGTGTACAGCAGAGCGACTCAGCCATCCATATACATGTATCCATTCTCCCCCAGACTCTGCTCTCATCCAGGCTGCCGCATAACACGGAGCAGAGTTCCCTGTGCTATGCAGTAGGTCCTTGTTGGTTATTCTTTTTTTTTTTTTTTTTTTTGCAGTACGCGGGGCTCTCACTGTTGTGGCCTCTCCCATTGTGGAGCACAGGCTCCGGACGCCCAGGCTCAGTGGCCATGGCTCAAGGGACCAGCCGCTCCGCGGCATGTGGGATCTTCCTGGACCGGGGCACGAACCCGTGTCCCCTGCATCGGCAGGCGGACTCTCAACCACTGCGCCACCAGGGAAGCCCTGGTTATCCTTTTTAAATATAGATATCCCTTCCCTCCACCCTTCCCACCTGGTAACCATAAGTTCATTCTCTAAGTCCGTGAGTCTGTGCCTGTTTTGTAAATACGTTCATTTGTATAATTTCTTTTTAGATTCTGCATATAAGCGATATCATACGATATTTCTCTTTCTCTGTCTGACTCACTTCACTCAGTATGACAATCTCTAGGTCCATCCGTGTGGCTGCAGATGGCATTATTTCATTCTTTTTTATGGCTGAGTCATATGTCATTGTATATATGCGCCACGTCTCCCTTATCCATTCCTCTGTCAGAGTCAACTTATTATTACTTAACCATGGCAGTGATATCTCATCATATTTCCAGGTTCCATCTGTACTCAGGTGGAGGGGCACAAAGATAATGGGGGCCATTTTAGGGTTCTGCCACCCATATGCCCCTCCCTTTTCTGCATCTTTTTCTTTTTAATTTATGTATTTATTTTTTACTGAAGTATAGTTGATTTACAATGTTGTGTTAGTTTCAGGTGTACAGCAAAGAGATTCAGTTATATATACTCATATATGTGTGTGTGTGTGTGTGTGTGTGTGTGTATATATATTCTTTTTCAGATTCTTTTCCCATGTACAGGTTATTACAGAACACTGAGTAGAGTTCCCTGTGCTATAAAGTAGGTCCTTTTTGGTTATCTGTTTTATCTGTGGTCGTGTGTGTCTGTTCATCCCAAACTCCTAATTAATCCCTCCCACCCCCCACCTTTCTCCTTTGGTAACCAGGGCTACTTATACTTCTAGAATTCTCGTGAATATAATTAGAAAGGATTAAAACATGACGTGTAAATTGTGGAATAAGCCGTCTGTGTATATGCTTGCCTGATAGAAAAGGTAATGCAGTTTTCTTCTTCTTTTCACCCAGTTGAAAGGGCTTCAGACTTCAGGAACTATAAATAATGGTGGTGTCAAAATGGCGACCTTTGCTTTAGAACCACCTACCTGTGACTTAGAATTTCCACAGTGTTGCACAAGCTTTCAAACTTCACAATGCATTGGATGAATGGAAACGAGGCTTGAAATATCATTTTACCCAGAAACTCAGAACATTGGGAAATTGATGTAGCACAAATATTTATTAAAGTAAATTTAATTCAGAGTCAAAAATTCAGAAAGGAAATTTAATTCAGAGTCAAAACCTGTTGCCAATTAGGGGAAAAAAAGAAGAACGCTACATTTCCGAGTAGGCTTTTTCCCAGATCTTCATATCCCCTACATCGTCCCGTGCCCCAAAGAAGACCCGTCTCCTGCCTTGGAATCCCGCTACTCACACACACAGGGGAGAGCTCTCAGCCTCTTTGGAAATGCTTTTTCCCTCTCAAAGGGTGTTAGTTTTCTTCACTCTTTTAGGTATATGTTTTCATGAGCCTCCGTTTTAAGGCTCAAAAGAAAAAGAAAAACTCAACAACTAGTTTCAAATCAATTACCAGTAATCATAAAAATGCTTTATTTGGGCTTCCCTGGTGGCGCAGTGGTTGAGAGTCCGCCTGCCGATGCAGAGGACACGGGTTCGTGCCCCGGTCCGGGAGGATGCCGCGGAGCGGCTGGGCCCGTGAGCCATGGCCGCTGAGCCTGCGCGTCCGGAGCCTGTGCTCCGCAACGGGAGAGGCCACAGCAGTGAGAGGCCCGCGTACCGCAAAAAAAAAAAAAAAAATGCCTGCAAAATTTGCCTGCATTACATCTTTTCCTTCCTATTACTTCCCGTCTGTGCACCACCCAGGTGGGGACGACCAGCCCGTGTGTCCGTGAGTCTCCCTCCTTCCCCAGTTCCTGCTGAGTAGTGAGCCTGTCCACAGTCCCTCAGCCTTCAATGTTTACTTCTTTCTCAAGTTCTTTTTTCTAACTTACTTGCTATTCTTTTGCTTTTCGCTCTTTACTTCTCTTCCTCTTACTAAATATCTCTCATCCTTAAATTTTCTGCTCCTTTTCTATCAGTCTGGGGCATTACAATCAGCTTCCTAAATTCAGATTTTTTTTTTAAAGAGCAGAAAACTGCAATCTTTAACCATCAGATCGGAATCACCTAGTATGGCTCTAAAAGCAACTTCTTAATGTTAGTAGCGTCTCTGATGAAGCTACCTACTCAGGATGAGCCCTTCTTAAATGTATTGTTTTATGTGTTTATCTTTATACATGAGCATATTTACATCTTTTGAAATTAAAAAGCCTCAAAGTTCAAGTACCTGGAAATAATATATTTTTATATGTCAGTTATACCACAATTTAAAAAAAAAAAAAAACAAGCCCTGAAAGTCTTGTTGAAAACAATGCCCCTCACTGTCCCTCTCCACCTCCCAGACTGAGGATCCCAGGGCAGCCAAGTTCAGTCCTTTTACCTGCTTCTCCACCTTGTAAGTAATATACTTAGAATACAGTTCCTTGGTTTGTGAATTCCAGGCAGCGTCAACCTGCTATTTTGTAGGTGAGGCTATAGTTACAGTCTCACCCTCCCTCCATCACCCCGCCCCCGCCATCTTCCCAATAGAGTGAAATTTCAATTTGTGGCTAAATGAGCAGTCATGGTTTACATTTACAGGACTACATAAATCTTTTCTGTTGCTCATACAGGTAGTGTACTTTGATTGTTTCCTTCTTTGTACAAGTTTTTATTCTTCCTAGAGTTCATGATTGCCCTGTTTATATTTTTATTTGCTTAGTTTCTGTGTATCTGTCGCTCTATATATTTTTTCTAATGCTGTAACATACCTGTCAAACAACTAAAAATTAACTTTTCCAAATGCCAAACATAGCAAATCAATCAGTTCCCTTTCCCCCCTCTCTGGAGATTTCTCTCCCATGGCTTTCCATCTTGCCCGAACATGGACCTGCTGTCCAGGGCTGCCGCACAGCTGTCATTCCGGAACATTCTTTCAGTGCCCCCTGGGAATTTCCATAGTCTCCTAAATCCTCTGTTTCCTGTATCACACGTCTTCCTTTTTCTTCATTTACTTCCTCTTTTTTTTGTGGAGCAGATGCTCTAGTACTTTCCTGAGAAAGAGAATATATAGGAGGTAAAATTTTTGAGCCTCTAAAATATTGGAGATAAAGCCTCTAAAATATCGTAAAATATTGGAAATAATTAACAGTTTGTCTGGGAGCAATGTTTTAGGTGGGAAAGAATTTTGCCTCAAACCTTTGAAGAATCTTCTCCATCGTCCTCTAGTCTGTCCTGTGTTGGAAGTTGGATGCTATTTGACACCTGACTCTGCAAACGGTGTTTGCTTGCTTGTCCTTTGGGGTTAGATTTTAGGATCTTCTCTTCTTTCTGATTTTCCTAAATTTCACTGGTGCTGTGACTTGGTGTGGGTCTTTTCTTCTTTGTTGGGCTGGCCCCTTCAAATGTGGAAACTCTTTTTTTAAAAAATTAATATTTGTGGCTGCATTGGGTCTTTGTTGCAGTGCGGTGCGGGCTTCTCATTGCGGTGGCTTCTCTTGTTGCAGAGCACAGGCTCTAGGGCGCACGGGCTTCAGCAGTTGTGGCACGAGGTCTCAGTAGTTGTGGCTCGCAGGCTCTAGAGTGTAAGCTCAGTAGTTGTGACGCACATGCTTAGCTGCTCCGCGGCATGTGGAATCTTCCCGGACCAGGGCTCGAACCCGTGTCCCCTGCATTGGCAGGCGGATTCTTAAGCACTGCGCCACCAGGGAAGCCCCAAATGTGGAAACTCTTATCTTTTAATTTGGGGAGAATTATTTGTTTATATTTTCCCCTGTCCATTTTCTCTGTTGTCTCTGGGACTAGCAAATAATTTCAGTTTCTAATCACATCTTTACAGAACTGTTCAGACCATAAGGCTCATTTATGGCAAACAGTTTTCATGACTACCTATTACTTTGGAGAATGAGGCATAGGGGGAAGAAATCAAGTGTACATCTAAAGAATGTTTAGTTTATTCAGTTTTTTTCTCAGTTTTTCTTACGTTTCTCATTTCTCTTACTTAGTTTTTTCCTATATAAATCTTGCTTTTATAACTTTTTAAAGTGAAGAAATTCCTGTTGTTTTACTTCCTTTCCTCGTTAAACGTTAATACTTCTAACAGTGATAATGACGTTGTGGTGATTGATGGTAACGGCCCCCGTTATGGCTGTCATTATGACTCAGGCTCCTCACTGGAAAATCAGGATCGCAACAGAATCTGCTGTCCCTTAATGCTGTTGGGAATATGAAGGGAGTGTCACACATAAAGTGCTTGGGCCAAATGCCGAACACAGTAAGTGCTCAGTAAGTAGTAGTTAACCTATTTTTATCACTATTTATGATCCAGTTTCTGTCAGGCTGGTATTATCCCCATTTTACAGAGGAGGAAGCCGAGGCTCAGAGAGGTTAAATCACTCGTACTAGGTGACACAGCTAGCAAGGGCTCTTCCCATTTGGCTGTGTTCCCAGCGGGGAGGCCTTCTTGTCTTTTCCTTTTTCCTACTCCTGTATACAACGCACTCACCTGCCCATCCTAAAACCCAACAGTGTGCAAGGTCAGCATTGGATCACCAAACGCTAGCGTCAGCAGACTTTCTTGAAGGCACTCAAGAAGCACGTAGAGAACTTTGCCCCAAATACGTCCAGTACCCGCTGTGTGGAGGCAAGGCCTGGAGCACACGTTCTCCACACGTGCTGTTCCGTGACATCACGGAAAGCCTAGGGTGTGTCTCAGTTAAGACCGTGAGGATTTTCCCGTTGGCGCACAGGGTAGGATACCTGCAGCACGTGCTCCACAAGCAAGACACGGATGGCATCCTCTCCAGGAGAACAAACAGACTGGCCATCCATGTTCTTTATGACACTTCCCAAAAGAAAAGTTTCCATGTGTGACTATACAGGCAGTGACCACATTTTCCCAGTCGGGCACACAAAGTCAGTCCCTCAAGCCTCACCTGAAATATCCCCACATTGTGGCCAAGCGCACTGGGGGCTGAACACCCTGCTCACCGTCAGACCTCGCCCTGGAGAGCCAGCTCCGCCCCGGGCCCAGGGGCATCCTGTGTGCTCAGCACAGCTGACTGCTGTGGGTTGCCTTCTAATTTTGGAACTGGACAATGTTCTTTTTGATAAACGTGGACCCACTTTTGGACAGGCCCATTGCACTAGGCAATTTTTGCACTAGAAATAATGTAAATTAGTATGAGATGAAAAGTACCCTTGCCTCTCTCCCCATTCAAAACCTCTTAAAAGTTTTAACAAATGGAAAAAGGAACCAGCATCGAAGGAGGTGATGGGCTGTGTTACTGTTGTGATCCTGAAAGGAATCATGTGTCCTAGAAAGGAAAATTCCCGGGACAAAAAATTAAAGATGCTGGAAACACAAGAAACAAGAACACACAACATTCTAAATACTGGTCCATCCATTTCCTTATCCTACCCCATCCTTTTCTCACTGCAAATCCAGTTCCTCAGGACTGCTTTCATGGTTTTGACACTAATGAAACACCCAAGAGTCTGGAAGCCAAAGAATCAGGCTGAGAGGAAGGCCATCATTTCCGGCCTCAAGGTTTGCCTTCGTGAAAATGACGGGCCACTCAGCCAGAGTGAATAGAGCGGAGAGAAGGGGCACCAGCGGGGGTCCCGCCCGCCTGGACCCCGTCCCCACACGTCCTCCTCAGTTCCTCAGCTCGGTGAGGTGGTCATTTCTGTTCTCACATGTGAGGAAACTGAGGCACTTAGAACTCACCCAGAGCGTCTAGAGGAAGAGCTGGGATTAGTCTCATGTGTAGTTTTCCAAGGACCTGCAACCCAAAGGCAGAATACTAGCTGAGTCCCTCACGGGAAAAGATCAGATTAAGAAAAATGCAATCCTGAAGGTAGGCAGGGGGATGGAAAGAGCTTTTTCCATTTCGAATTCTAAATGCCACACAGCCATCCTAGTCTTAATTATAGGACAAATAATCATTATTTGTTGAAATTCTTCTGCGAGTAACAGTTCATTAAGGCTTTTGAGGAGAAATTATTTGGGAAGTGTGTTTAACTCACTTCTACTTAAAATTCACATCAGAGCAACTGTTTTAAGTACAATGAAATGCCATTTTAATAATCTCACAATATGTTTTAGTGATGGATGGCTACTTTAAATTTACATGCCAGCGATGTAAATGGCCGTAAGTGATTTTTTTGTCATCCTAAATGAAAGGATGGTATGTAGCTCGGGATACCAACGTGAGTATGATGCAGGCGTGCCATTTATAGTTGATTAAACTAAAAGGATGCCAATCAGTCTGTATATTTAAAACAACACCCATTGGGGAAGGAGATTGATTTGCTAGGATAAAAAATTACTTTTTAGAGTTAGAATGAACTGTAACAAGGACTTAACTTTAATAAGCATATTTGCTAAGGATTCTTAGTTTCACCTTAAGAAATGACTGTACCCTTAGAGCTGAGTGGAGTGAGATCTGGGGGGAGTCTTTGAGGATTTCCTAGTAGACAGACTGGCAATTTCTTCTCTCCTCTGGCATAAATAAGACACTCATGAAAGCATCAACCCTGAAACTCAGTGTTTGTATATTGACATCTAGGCTCCACACAATATTTGGTTTTTCTTTCTTTTTTTTTTTTTTTGCGGTACGCGGGCCTCTCACTGCTGTGGCCTCTCCCGTTGCGGAGCACAGGCTCCGGGCGCGCAGGCTCAGCGGCCATGGCTCACGGGCCCAACCGCTCCGCGGCATGTGGGATCCTCCCGGACCGGGGCACGAACCCGCGTCCCCTGCATCGGCAGGCGGACTCCCAACCACTGCGCCACCAGGGAAGCCCTGGTTTTACATTTTTAAAAAGGCTCTTCACAAAGCTTTACTATTAGAAGTAGTGACATCAAAGCAGAAGTAGTTTAGCCTTGAGCAAGCAGCAGTGCAGCCTTTTAAAAATCATTATTTGTGAAACAACGTGAAATTCTGTTGACGCTTCTCACGTAAAAAAAAAAATTTGGCTGAAGTCTTTAAGTTACCTGCAGTGACTAGAGATGAATTAAATAACATTTTTAAAGTAAATCTGTTTTTTTCACACAGCTAATTTTTCCAAGGATTGCAGGATAGATGTACACATTGTTTTGACCGGGTTTTGTCAGCAAAGAATCAGGTTTGTTTCAGTGGAGGATCGAGCTCTTTGATGCATGTTGATTACCTTTTATGGAACACATATTTGCAGTTAATTGTTATAGCAATATTTTAGCTGATTTGGAAGTTGATAACTTTTCTTGGGAAGAAGAAAGGATAATTTTGGATGTAAAATTAGTTTAAATTGTTAATCCATAATTTATCCTGAGTGTATTACTTTACAATTCTATGATACTTTAAAAACCGGAAAAAAAAACAGAACCCAAAGCATTATTATATAGGTACCATCTTTAAGAGTCATTTCATTTTGTGTCCTTTCTACATTTTACCAACTTTAATTGTAGGCCTGTTATGATGTGTGAAGGACAAACCTGGCAGAACATAATTTTGTCTGATGTCATTTAAAAATTAAAAGTATGTAGGATTTTAAGCTTTTAAATACTTCTCTTGGGGCTAACATTACACATATACGGATTTCATTTATTCAGTATTCATCCCAATAAGCAATAAGCTACTGAAAGCTTATTCCATATAAACCACTGAGCTGAGTCATGATGAGGTTACAGAGAGGAATAAATACAGCCCCTGCTGCATGGGGAGTGTTCGTTAGGCTTATTACATAGCTGCTGTAACAAAGAGATCCAAAATACAGTGGCTTAAATAGGATAGAGATGTATTTATTCCCCCTGTAGCAACCCATAGGTGAGTATGCCCAGGGCGATGGAGGTGTTCTGCCGCCCTGAGTGTGTGGCCTCCAAGGGGCATCCAGCCAGCAGGAAGGAGACCTTCAGGACAAGCAACTTGCCATTAAGGGGGTGGCCTGGAAACCACATAAATTATTTCTTCCCCCTTCTGTCACCGGAGTGAATTTAGTTTTGCGGCCACACCTGAGGCAGGTAGTCTCTAATCGGCAGTGGGAACCCAGCTAGAACTTAGGGAACTCCGTCACTGAAGGGGACTCAGTAATTAAAGGGGTCAAAATATCTTTGTTAATTGAAGTAGAGTTGATTTACAATGTTTTGTTAATTTCTGCTGTACAGCAAAATGATTCTATTTTTATATATGTGTGTGTGTGTGTGTATATATATATATATATACACACACACACACACACATTCTTTTTTATATTCTTTTCCATAATGGTTTATCTCAGGATATTGACTATAGTTCCCTGTGCTATACAGTAGGACCTTGTTGTTTATCCATCCTATATATGAGTTTGCATCTGCTAATCCCACACTCCCAATCCATCCCTCCCCCTTGGCAACCACAAGTCTGCTCTCTATGTCTGTGAGTCTGTTTCCATTTCATAGATATGTTCATTTGTGACGTATTTTAGATTCTACATATAAGTGATATCATATGGTGGTATTTGTCTTTCTCTTTCTGACTTACTTCACTTCGTATGATAATCTCTAGGTCCATCCACGTTACTGCAAATGGCATTATTTCGTTCTTTTTTATGGCTGAGTAGTATTCCACTGTATATATGTACCACATCTTCTTTGTCCATTCATGTTGGACATTTAGGTTGTTTCCATGTCTTGGCTATTGTGAATAGTGCTGCTGTAAACATAGGGGTGCATGTATCTTTTTGAAGTGTAGTTTTATCTGGATATATGCCCAGGAGTGGGATTGCTGGATCATAAGGTAATTCTATTTTCAGTTTTTTGAGGAACCTCCATACTGTTTTCCATAGTGGCTGCACCAACTTACATTCCCACCAACAGTGTAGGAGGGTTTCCTTTTCTACACACCCCCTCCAGCATTTGTTATCTGTAGACTTTTTAATGATGCCTATTCTGACCAGCATGAGGTGATACCTCATTGTAGTTTTGATTTGCATTTCTCTAATAATGAGCGATGTTGAGCATCTTTTCATGTGCCTCTTGGCCATCTGTACATCTCCTTTGGAGAAATGTCTGTTTAGGTCTTCTGCCCATTTTTTCAATTGGGTTGTTTGCTGTTTTGTTGTAGAGTTCTATGAGCTATTTTTATATTTTGGAAATTAAGCCCTGTCAGTCACATTGCTTGCAAATATTTTCTCCCATTTCGTAGGTTGTCTTTTTGTTTTGTTTATGGTTTCCTTTGCTGTGAAAAAGCTTGTTATCTGGTACTGTTTTTAAAGTCAAAAGGGTTTGCTGCTGCCTTTGGGGAAGAGACCTCACTTGTGCCCAGCAAAGGGGCCTAGGACTGGAGGGTCGGTTAGCATCCTCTGCCCTCACCCCAGTCCCTTCTGAGCTGCCTCCAGGCAACTTCCCTTCTCCCCAGATGCTTGTGAAGGTCCCTCAGGGCCCCATCCTTAGCAGTAAGTTACTCTTGTTGAAAAAGTGGTTTGAGAATGGGCAATGGATGTCCTCCAAACTACCCCGCTCCCACTCCGTCCTGCCAACCCCCAAAACTTAAGCTCTTGTTGGACCAGCATTAATACTCTGGGCCCTGTAAGCATCTCCAGTGGATCTGTAGAGGGAATTGCCTCGTTTTTTGACACGCCGTGAGCCTGAGCATCTGGGGTGATCATTTCACGTTCAAGAGAATAGACTGTGCAGGTCTGGTTTTCCTTCTTCTTCAAAGGACTTAATGAGAGCCAGGTGGAAAGTTTCTGGCCTGTGATGCTGAGCTGTACACGGGGGTCTAATATGTGCAACCCATACCCGTTCTTTGTCGTGATGATTATTCTGGGATGTTCTGAGCTTTGGGTTGGTCCTTGTCTGACCACAGAATTGCTGCATGCCCTTCAGAGGTATTTTACTATGCTCCCCCGAGCCTAGCTGTACTAGTGTTATTATATGATATCAGATTTCTCCACAAAATGCCATTGCCATTGGCTATTCGTTTGTGCACAACAACAAGATGATTTTACTGTGCTGAGTCCATTTTGTAGTATTTGGTGACCTTCACCAGAAGTTCAGGGTTCTTGGCAGGCATCTTTCCCCTTGGCCACAGAGGAACCCTGTATTTCCCTGGATCCTTCCAAGAGATGGGAATGCAACCGCAGCAGCTGAAGATATGAAAATGACTAGGAACAGCACAGACACAAATTCAGAAAAGTACTGGGAAAGAATGGTCAGCTGAAGTAGTTCTCTTTTGACCCCGAACATTCTGTAGGAATCATTGGTAGGTTGGCTGTCACACAGCAGTTTTTTGTTTGTTTGGTTGGTTGGTTGGTTTTTTTGCGGTACGCAGGCCTCTCACTGCTGTGGCCTCTCCCGTTGCGGAGCACAGGCTCCAGACGTGCAGGTTCAGCGGCCATGGCTCACGGGCCCAGCCGCTCCACGGCATGTAGGATCTTCCCGGACCGGGGCATGAACCCGTGTCCCCTGCATCGGCAGGCGGACTCTCAACCACTGCGCCACCAGGGAAGCCCACACAGCAGCTTTAAACAGGAGAAAAACAACTGCCTGTGTCCTGACAGGTGATTTCATATTTTAAACACAGATGATAGAGTTCTGACTATAGATTTGACTCTTAGGCCCATGTGAGTGACTACCATTATATGCTGAAATCCATGAAATAATGAGAATCTAACAGAAACTTCTAATATATATATATATATTTTAATTCTGTTGAAGTATAGTTGATATAAATGTTGTGTTAATTTCTGCTGTACAGGAAAGTGACTCAGCTATACATCTGTATGTATTCTTTTTCATATTCTTTTCCATGATGGTTTATCACAGGATATTGAATATGGCTCCCTGTGCTCTACAGTAGGGCCTTGTTGCTTATCCAGCCTATATATACTGGTTGGCAATTGCTAACCCCAACTTCCCACTCCATCCCTCCCCCACCCCTTCTCCCCCTTGGCAACCACCAGTCTGTTCTCTATGTCTGTGAGTCTGAGAAACTTCTAATATATTTTTAATCAGACACAAATAAAACTTTAGGATTTCCCAAAAAGAAATGAATCGAGTGGGTGGATGATGTCAGCACCTAAATTTCTCTCAATGCTTTCAAAGTGGGCTTTTTCTTAATGTTTAACAACAACAAAAAACGTTCCACTGATTGGAAAGCCCGCGCTTATTGAGATGCACAGTGCCTTTGAGCGAGCGTTCCAAAAAAGTGTATACATCCTTCTGGCCTGGATCGTCCTCTCCTCGGCGTTCCCAGCTGACACAACCGCATTCCTCCAGTTACCTGTTCTGTTACCCTTGAGACTCCGGCGCCGTCCCACCCAGAAGCATTAGCGTTGCTCTATTACCATAAAAGTCCGCCCTGTGAGTGCTGTGTAAGAAACAAAGCAAATGGGCTGCACCGACACATAAAAGCAGCCCCCCCTCCCGGACTGAAGAAAACGCGCCCTCCACACTCTGACTGCTGGAGTTTCTGTCTTCCCGGAAGGATGGTGGCCTCTCAAGTGCAGAAAGCTTCGCCCCAGCACACAGGGATGGCCACGACCTCTGCTTCTGTTTCTCGCATTTTCCCGAAGGTATTTTAACGCACCAAATCTTAAATCTAAAACTGTGTTTGAGATCAAGAGAAATATTTATAACATTTATGCGTTCAGTTCGTGATTCAGAGATTTATTTATAAGACTGTTGACTTGGGGACACCCCACTCTTGCCTTTAAACTGCCGAAGTGAGTCATGTTTGTACGAGGTAATTGTACCAGAAGGTACAACTAACTTGTAAGCTTCTCTTTAAAATGTCCATTCACAACCTACAATCGCTGTAAATAACAGGCTGCCAGGAATTTTGCTCGGTTTTATGGCCGTATATCTTTATTATGCGTGCATTAGGCTGTACCCAAACAGACTTTTGTCACAGAGGGGTTCTTGGAGGAGAAGCGAGTCCCTTTATTAGAGTATCAGTATAGAGTTCTGAGGGTGTAGGACTGGAAAGATGTAATATCTCAAGGTCTCCCTTCCATGATAGGGAACGAAGCCGAGGAAACAGCTGGCGCAGAAGAGAAATAATAGATTCCGGTTGGTGGAAAGTGTACACGTACGATTCGTGCATCATTAAAGCGCAGCTCCAACCCACCGTCATCATGGCGGGCGCTTCCCTCTTTAACACCTCAGTGCCTCGTGCTGGCTGAGTCTGTGTCCTCCTGGGAGGCTCTCTGACTCTCCACTGAGAGATTGATGAAGCCCACGCCCATCTGCCCCCCAGCACAATGGGAAGCTTCTTGTGGCCACAACGCCAGAGCTTCTGAGAACATCCTGCCGTTCGAATACCCATGACTTAGGAGGAAGACCTCACCAGCCAGAGCTGGTATTGTACGAAGGAGAAAGAGTAGGAGGGGATTTGGTGTCTGAAGTCAGCTTGTTATACAACGGACAAAGGCCCGCACTGGCCGCCTCGTGGTTTCACTGTGCCCTCGCTTCACCTGCGTTTGACTCAACCTTGCTTAGCACACACACCTCAGCTGTGATACCGAGGCCTCCCGGTCTCCCCTGAAGCTCCCTTGACTCCTGAGCCAGACACACTTCTTTGGTGGGTTTGAGACTCAACCGGCTCTATTACCAGCCTCCTCAGGCTGCCTGTGACCCCGCCTGTTCACATTCATTCATTCATTCATTCATCCACTCATTCTTCACTCGTTTACTCACCATTCATTCAATAATGATTTACTGTCTCCCCTGTGTGTGTCAGTCATGCTGGGTCCTGGAATGTACCTGAGAGCAAAACCCAGCCCCTGTCTTTGAGGAGTGTACTGCCTGGCTGGGGAGATAGCCGTGAAAAGTGGCAACTTCAAAACCATGTGATAACTGCTACGTAGGGGTGAGTGGATGCTGTGGGGACACATCAGAAAGGTGTCCTACCCGATCTTGGGGAGCCGAAAGCACTTCCCATGAGAGCCCACGTTTAAGCCAAGCTGGGAGGGAAGAGCAGAAGACAGGCAGGAGACCTAAGGGGGAACGAAGATAAGGAGAGAAGGTACAGTATTCTATGGGGAAGGAAAGGGGCAAGCCAGAGCCGATGAGGGCCAGGCAGATCCATGTCAGAGAAGTGTGAAGAGTTCACAGTGCGGGGCGGGAAGCAGAAAGGAGAACAAGTATGGAGAGATGACAGAGGAGATGACGGTCCGGGGGAACCAGACGTGAAGGGCCGCATCTGCCACATTAAGGCGTTGGATGTAATTGGGATCAGTCAGGGGATGAGCCCCATGGACCGTGTTTCCATCAGAGCAGCCGTTTCCTGATTTGTCATAAGCTCGTATCTAAGCACGCAGACTTTATCCTGAACAGGTTAGTGGACTCTAGCCATCTGGCTGGCTTTCATGCCCTCCTGTCTTTCTACAGTTAACCAAGGCTGTGACCACAGCTCGCCCACTGTTTGCGTCCCCTGACTGGTGGCCTCGCCCAGTTTGTTGTGCCTCCTGTGGTCACACGCTCTGTGCTCCATCTGGGCCCACGACACACCTACAGTGCTCCTATTTTATGCACTTTCATCAAGATGTCTCTCTTAATTTTAACTCAAATTTAAATCTGAAACGTGTAAAAATATAGGAGCTTACCATTCATTCCACAAATATTAGAGTAACTACTATGTGCACGAGAATGCTCTAGGAGATACAGTAATGACTAAAAAGGACTCAGCCTCCAGCTTCACGGGGTTGAAGACAGACAAACAAGATAGCAGAGAGTGACAGGTGTTACGTAGAAAATCGTTATGAGATGATGCTTGTTCTGTAGAAAACTTAAGCAGCAAGGGTTGCTGGACCATGCTATTTTTCTGTAGGGTTGTAACATATACACACAATAGAAAAGACAGGCTACCATTACTTTAAGCCTGTCTCAGGAAGTTTTTTAATGACCTCAGGATTCAAAAATCAGAATTCACGTAACTAGTTACAAATCATAGATTTGGATAGTAATGTTATTGTCGCTTATCAATTTCAGTTTTTAAGAATCTTTCTGATTTTAAGTTTATTAAATTCAGTGTATGATTATAATTTTAGCCTTGTAGTGGCATAAACAGGATTTTGCCATAATCTTATGGTCTAAATGTCCCTGATTTAAATACTGTGACTCAATGCATTTCTGAATTAGGATTTTGCTTTAAGCAAATAATAGCTAAGCACTTCACTGTTTATATTGTATCTTAATTTTCCACTTGGAATGATGGAGAAACATTAGTGGTACAACCCTGTGGGCGATAGTAGGGACTTGGATAGGGAGGGACACAAGTCCTCCAATATATGCCCAGTAGGGGTGACAGGAAAGAGGACTGGAGAAGCAAGATTTGAAGAAAGAAGAGCTGAAATTTTCCAGAATTGTGAGACAGCATGAATCCTCAGATTAAAGGGACAGCCAGTAGCAAGCAGGAGGAAGAAAAATAAGTACAATAGTGAGGTTGAAGAACACCAAAAATAAAGAGAAAAACTGTAACAGAGAAGAACAGATCTGACTCCACATTAGATCTGTTTCTTTTGCTGTAACCTCCGTGCTCCATGGCCTGTGCTTAGTCCTGCAGGCTCCGTGCCATTTTAAAAAGAATGTTGCCTGTAGCCTGAAATACATCCCATTCTCAAGGCTCTGACCTTTAAAGGTGTAACACCTTTCCGTTCATATGGAGATAAAAAGTTGAAGAACAGAGAATCGCATGTGTGTTGCTGGAGGTTTACAGGATCATCGTGACCTGATCTACGTGGACAGCGGCAAAAACAAGGGATTCCGGCACCAGGAAGTTTGCAACAGCTAACCACGCCCCTCCCTCACCTGGCATTTAATATGCTTAGCTGAAACCCTTCTGAGAGTTCGGGGTTTTGGGGGCGCAAGCCACCTGTCTTCTTGCACGGCCCTGTGATAAACCTTTCTCTGCTGCAGCTGTGACGTTTTGGTTTCTTTGGCCTCACTGTGCGTCGGGCACACAAACGTGCGTTCGGTAGCAAAAACTTTAAAACTATCAGAGACAAAAAGCAGATTCCACGCAAAGGAGCACTCAACAGACTGACAGCAGACGTGTCATTATTACAACAGATGTGGGGAGACAGTAATGTTCTCATCACCTGAGTGAAATTAACCCTCCATGTAGCATTTTAGACTCTGCAAAACTATTAAAAATGCAAAAATAGACATTTACATAATTACAAAGATTTAGAAAGTTAACCAATCATAGACCCTCATTATAGGATATACTTTAAAAAAAAAGAACCCAGAAAGTATGGACCACAAGATAACAGCAAACACAGATGTTGATAGAAATAAAAGATAGTATATCAACTATTCCAGTCCCTGGGAGCTCCATCTCAAAATCAGGAGAAAGTCAACATTCTTATCAAAACAATCTATCATAAAAACAACACGAATCAGAATGAAGCCTTTCCGATGTGGACCCAGCTGCCAGGAGGGATGAGCATTGGCCGGCCTGTGTGGTGACCCTGGGGCTCATGGTATAAAAGGTCAGGCTTGGGAGGAAGCCAGCACCTCTCAGCGGCCTGAGGGTGGGCGAGGGCCCTGTGTAACCATCCGTTTATCTTTTAGTCTTTAATAGTACAATATGATTATTAGAAAAGTTTTTGGTGTTATATTAGATAAATCTGAAGTTCTAAATAACAGTATGAAGTATTTAGTGGGAGAAGGTTAAATGCTGACCAACTTTAGACTTGGCATTAAAAACATAGGGAAGAGACTTCCTTGGGGGCGCAGTGGTTGGGAGTCTGCCTGCCGGTGCAGGGGACACGGGTTCGAGCCTTGGTCCGGGAAGATCCCACATGCCGTGAAGCAGCTAAGCTCGTGCGCCACAACTGCTGAGCCTGCGCTCTAGAGCCCGCGAGCCACAACTGCTGAGCCCACGTGCCACAGCTGCTGAGGCCTGTGTGCCTAGAGCCCGTGCTCCGCAACAAGAGAAGCCACTGCAATGAGAAGCCCATGCACTGCAACAAAGAGTAGCCCCCGCCCGCCGCAACTAGAGAAAGCCCGCGTGCAGCAACAAAGACCCAATGCCGCCAAAAATAAATAAATAAAAATAATTTTTTTTAAATAGGGAAGAATATATTTAAAATTTTTAACAGTAGTCACCAAAAGAATAGAATCTATAGCTTCCAAAAAAGTAGCAGGGAGAAACAGGAAGACCGAAAACTTTTATCAATCCAGCAGAAGACAGAAAAGGAGAAAATTGCAAAGGAACATGATAGTAAATTAAAGGTAGAAATGTTATGAATATGCAATGAAACAGCAATCACAATAAATACGAGTGGATTAAGCCAGGAGTTGGCAAACTTCTTTTCTGTAAAGGACCAGATAATACTTAGGTGCTGTGGGTCACATACAACTTCTGCAGTTCTTTAAAAACCTTAGAACCATTCTTAGCTTGTGTATGGCTTGAAAGCCATACAAAAACATATTTCAGGCCAGATTTGCCCCTTGGGAGTAGTTGGTCAACTTGTGGATTAAATTTTTATCAGACAAGAAAAGTTTTTCCATTTATATTTATTTGCTTAATATTGAAGTATAGTTGATTTACAATGTTATGTTAGTTTCAGGTGTATAGCAAAGTGATTCATACACAAATATATATATATATTATTTTCCAGATTCTTTTCCCATATAGATTATTACAAAATATTGAGTATAGTTCCCTGTGCTATACAGTAGGTCCTTGTTGGTTATCTACTTTATATATAGCAGTGTGTATATGTTACTCCCAAATTCCTAATTTCCCCCCCCACCTTTCCCCTTTGGTAATCATAAGTTTGTTTTCTATGTCTTTGAGTCTGTTTCTGTTTTGTGAATAAGTTCATTTGTATCATTTATTTAGATTCCACATATAAGTGATATCATATGATATCTGTCTTGCTCTGTCTGAATTGCTTCACTTAGTATGATAATCTCTAGTTGCATCCACGTTGCTACAAATGGCATTATTTTGTTCTTTTTATATGGCTGAGTAGTATTCCATTGTTTATATGTACCACATCTTCTTTATCCATTCATTTGTCAGTGGACATTTAGGTTGCTTCCATATCTTGACTATTGTAAATAGTGCTGCAGTGAACATTGGGGTGCATGTATCTCTTCAAATTATGGTTTTCTCTGGATATATGCCCAGGAGATGGATTGCAGGATCATATGGTAGCTCTGTTTTTAGTTTTTAAAGTAACCTTTGTACTGTTCTCCATAGTGGCTGCACCAGTAGTGTAGGAGGGGTCCCTTTTCTCCACACCCTCTCCAGCATTTATTATTTGTAGACCTTTTGATGATGGCCATTCTGACTGGTGTAAGGTGGTACCTCACTGTAGTTTTGATTTGCGTTTCTCTAATAATTAGCAGCATTTAGGTATCTTTTCCTGTGCCTTTTGGCCATCTGTATGTCTTTGGAGAAATGTCTATTTATATCTTCTGCCCATTTTTTGATTTGGATTGTCTGTTTTTGTGATATTGAGCTGTATGAGCTGTTTGTATATTTTGGAGATTAATCCCTTCTTGGTTGCATCATTTGCAAATGTTTTCTCCCATTCTATAGGTTGTCTTTTCATTTTGTTTATGGTTTCCTTTGCTGTGCAAAAGCTTTTGAGTTTAATTAGGTCCCATTTATTTATTTTTATTTTCATTACTCTGGGAAATGGGTCCAAAAAGACCTTGCTGCAATTTATGTCAAAGAATGTCATTCCTATGTTTTCCTCTGGGAGTTTTATAGTATCTAGTCTTACATCTAGGTCTTTAATCCATTTTGAGTTTATCTTTGTGTATGATGTTAGAGAATGTTCTAGTTTCATTCTTTTACATGTAGCTGTCCAGTTTTCCCAGCCCCATTCATTGAAGAGACTGTCTTTCCTTCATTGTATATTCTTGCCTCCTTTGTCGTAGATTAACTGACCATAGGTGCATGGATTTATTTCTGGGCTTTCTGTCCTGTTCCATTGATGTATATGTCTGTTTTTGTGCCATTACCATACTGTTTTGATGACTATAGCTTTGTAATATAGTCTGAAATCAGGGCAGCTGATTCCTTCAGCTCTGTTTTTCTTTCTCCAGATTGCTTTGGCTATTCGGGGTCTTGTGTGTTTCCATTCAACTTTTAAAATTCTTTGTTCTAGTTCTGTGAAAAACGCCATTGGTAATTTGATAGAGATTGCATTGATGGGGATTGCAATGACTGCACTACCCAAGATTACCTTGGGTAGTGTAGTCATTTTGACAATATTGATTCTTCCAATCCAAGAATATGGTATATCTCTCCATCTGTTTATGTCATCTTCGATTTCTTTCCTCAGCATCTTATAGATTTCAGAGTATAGGTCTTTTGTCTCCTTAGGTAGGTTTATTCCTAGGTATTTTATTCTTTTTGATGTGATGGTAAATGGGATTGTTTCCTTAATATCCCTTTCTGATCTTTCATCATTAGTATATAGAAATGCAGTGTATTTCTATGTATTAATTTTGTATCCTGCACAGACAGAAGTTTTCAGATGGGATTTTTTTTTTAAAGCTGGCTGTATGTTTCTCACAAGATAAGAGCCTTTAAAAACACATAAAATATTTATAATAAAGGGTGGGAAAGATACTCTATGCAGCTGACCCTTGGACAACACGGGTTTGGCCTGTGCAGGTCCAGTTATATGTGGATTTTCTTCAATAGTAAATACTACAGCACCACACGATCCCTGGTTAGTTGAACTGAGGATGCGGAACCACAGATAAGGAGGAATAGGGAATAGGAGAACCCAACTATAAGTTAAATGTTGTCATTGTGCACTGACCCTCTGCACAATCAGGTTCACCCTGGCATCACTCACTCAAGGGTCAACTGTATTAAGCAAAAGAAAGCTGGTTGACAGACCTGGAAGCAAGGTTCCAAGTACAGATTGTTTGGGAGGTGATTCCGGGAAACACAGGTAGGGAGAAGGGAAGAGAAGGAAGCCAATCCGAGATGTTATTCGCCACTTAGCACCATGGCCACTGGAGCTCCGCCCCCCGAGGGCTCTGAGAGTCAGAGCAGGACGTGGCTCCAGGCTTCCACCTGAGGAGCAAAGGATCTCGAGCGCTGGCTCTGGGGACACTGGCTCTTCGGCTGTCCTGTCTTGCCTTGTGGGTGAGTAGAGTGTCCTCCCATGGCCAGAAATGAAGCAGCCTTTGCACATAGAGGTGAAGCTGAGGGACTCTGAGTGGGGCAGGGAGCACCTTCAGCTACGCCAGTACAGCAGCATCAGTATGAGTCAAGACTGAATTCAGGGCAAAGGGCACTACTAGGGATAAAACGGGAAATGACCTAAGAATAGAGGAATAATCCACCAAAAAGCCAAACCAGTCCTGAGTTAGCTCAAGACCTAGCATCAAAGTAGGCAAAGCAACAAGTGACAGAATTACACGGATACATTGGAAAGTGCACAGTTAGAGCTGAAGGTTTTAAACAAACTCTATTAATAGACCAAGCAAACCAAAACGAGTAGAGAAAGCAGAAGATACCGTGGGAAATAGTAAATTGTGATATAACTCAAACTGAGAATGAAAATGGGGGAACAAGTTCCGAGTCAAATGGGTTCCGCTGGGCTAACACCCAGGTGTGGGTAGGGCTGCATTCCTTCAGGAGGCTCGGTGGGGGAGACCCACTGCCTTGCCTTTTCCAGAGGTCACGTGCGAGCCCCTTCCTCCATCGTCAAAGCCAGCTGCTAACACCTTCCAAAAGGTGCTGACTCCCTTGCCTTTCCTTTTCACTTCTGAGGACCCTTGTGATTACTTTATCCTATTGGCCAAGTCCCTCTGGCCATGTAAGGTACCATATTCACAGACTCCAGGATTAGCACGTGGACTTCTTTGGGAGGGTCACCATTCTGTCTACCACACAAGCTATGTCAGCTGTTGCAAAATGTATATTTAGAGACAAAGAGACGCATCAGTGTACTCTTGAGATCAGGGAAAACATAGGAAAAGGAAACCATAGACCCATTTTATTTATTCTGAATAAAATAGTAGCAAATTAAATTCAGCAGTGTTTATGTTCAGGTTGGGTTCATTTCAGGAGCAGAGGGGTGATTTCAGAAGGGATTCCAAAATCTTTTGATGTAATATGCTGCATTAAGAGATTTAAAAAATCTCTCTGATCATCTCAGTAATTCCATGATAAGCATTTGATTTAAAAAAATCAGCATTCAGCATGATTTTCTAAAATCTTAAAAAACTAAAAAATAAATAAATAAATCTTAGCAAACTAGAAATAGAAGACAACTTTCTATACCTAATATCCAAAACCTACAGTAATCGTGTATTGATGAAACTTTAGAAGCATTTTCATTAAAGTCAGGGACCCCCCCCCAAAAAAAAGGATATTTCATGTCATCGCTCCTTTCAGTAATGTACTGAAGGTTCTAGACAACCCAACAGATGGATAAAAACATAAGAGATCCAAGTATTGGAAAGAAAGACATGAGGCATATTTACATACTACAAAACCTAAGAATTAGTATTTTTCCTAGTAATGAGCCAATATAAAATTCTAAAACTAATTTGAAAGCTGGTGCATATTTTTGGATAAAGCTGAGCCTAATAACATTCCTAATAATCCAATAGAAAAGCAATACACAAAACATGCTTTTTGCAATGACAACAAAAACTATAATTTACCTAAGACTAAATCCAACAAAGATGTATTTGATAATCAAAAAGAAAATACAGGGCTTCCCTGGTGGCACAGTGGTTGAGAGTCCGCCTGCCGATGCAGGGGACACGGGTTCGTGCCCCGGTCCGGGAAGATCCCACATACCGCGGAGCGGCTGGGCCCACGAGCCATGGCCGCTGAGCCTGCGCGTCCGGAGCCTGTGCTCCGCAACGGGAGAGGCCACGACAGTGAGAGGCCCACGTACCCCCCCCCAAAAAAAAACAAAAACAAAAACGAAAATACAGCATTATTCAAATAATGGAAGTCTCAAATAAATGGAGAAGTGCTAAATAAAAACCGTGTTTTTGGATTGGAAGTTTTACTATAGTAAAGATAGCAGTTTGCTCCAAATTAATTTAGAAAATCAGTTTAAAATGTAATTCCATTTAACATATCATCAGAGTTTTATATACAATTTGATAAGTGTCCTTAACATTTATATGTAGAGAAAAGGACAAGAATCGCCCAAAAAAAAAATCTTTAAAGAAGAGCAAGGTAGGGAAGAGATCAATACTTTTTGTAAAATTATAGTGATTAATACAAGGTGATTTTGGCACAGATATGGAGGAGGTGCCCGGTGGAACAGAATACACAAATAGAATATTTGTCAGGAGTGGCATTACTGATCAGTGGGTTAATAAAATGGTGGTGGGAACATTAGTTATCTGTATGGAAAAGATAAAATTTAATTCTTACCTCATTCCCCTGGCTGGATTAAAAACTCAGTGTGTGGAGCAGTATTTTAAAAATTTAGAAGATAGCATAAAACAATATTCTTAAGACCTGAGGATGGAGTGAGAGCGTTCTTAAACAATATACAATAGCAGTCAAGGAAAGAATTGATAAATTTGACTCCTTTAAAATGTTAAACTCCTTTAAAATATATATTTTTTAATGCTATAGATAAAGTTAACATAAAACACAGACCAAAAGAAGACATTTACAATGCACATAGTTGACAAAGGATTAGTTGTCAGAGTATGTAATGATTGCCTGCAAATTAAAGAGAGAAAGAACTGACTTGATAAAAAAAAAATAGGCAAGGTTTCTTTTTTTTGGAGTGGAGAGAGATGAATAAACGGAACACAGAGTCCTTTTAGGACAGTGAAAATACTGTCTGACACCATCATGACGGATACATGTTGTCATACATTTGTCCAAACCCATAGAACATACAACACCAAGAGAGAACCCTACTGTAAACTATGAACTTTGGGTGATAATGATGTGTCAGTGTAGGTTCATCAGTTGTAACAAATGTACCTCTTTGGTGGGGATGTTGATAATGTATGCTTGAGGGCAGGGGACATACGGGAAATCTCTGTACCTTCCCCCTATCATTTTGCCGTGAACCTTAAACTGCTCCAAAAAAAAAGTCTTACTTAAAAAAAAAAAATTAGGCAAAGTTATATGAGGTTGCAGTTTATAAAAGAGGATTGCCTAATGACCAATAAACATGAAAAATTGTTTCATTTTTACTGGTAATCAGAGACATGTAAAATAAAAAAGTAAGTTGCTGTTTCACATCATGAGGTTAGAAAAATATTTAAAGCCTGACAATACCACATGGTGACTTGAATGTGGAGCAAGGAGAACTTTCAAATATTTCTGTTGGAAATGTTAGTTAGTACAAAATATTTGGAGAATAATTTGACCATGTCTCTCAGAGATGAAACTCGGCATTCCCTGTGTCCCGGCATTCCAGATCATTCCTGAAGGAATTCTTGCAGATTGTTGCACAGAGGCACTTGTACAGGAATGTTCACTGTAGCGGTGCCGGTAATGGTAACAGTCTGGAAATCGTGTGAATGTCCATCAATAAGAGCATGAATAAACAAACTGTGATACAAGCAAGGGAAAAGGAACCCTACACAACTTTAAAAGAATGGACTGGAACCACGGGTAGCAACCTCTGAAAAACATGATGTAGAAGGAAAAAAAGTTGTAGAATGATACGTAGAGTATGGTGCCACTTATGCAAAGCTATAATCCTTCACAACAATGCTATATAGTGTTATGGAACTCCCTAGATAGGTAGTAGCAAAGCGTAAAAACTTACAGGAGAAAGATAAATGCCCAATGACTGACAGCAACTATCATTAGGGATGGAGAGAGGGGAACAGGATCCAGAAAGGATACACAGGGGTTTCTGCTTTGTCTGCAGTATTTAATTTCACAAAAGAAAAAATGTGGAGCAAATATGGCAGTATGTCAACATTTGATGAAGCGTGGGGGTACCACTGTGCTTTCTGTTTTGACTTATGTACTTCTCGGTGCCCATTCTTTCAAAATGAGTATCTCGCATGTGCCAAACACTGTTTTAAGAACTAGGGATAGAGCAGAACCCATCAGCCTCGTAGACTGTATATTCGAGAGTGTTTAAGATATTTCCTATTTTTTAAAGGGAGAAGCAGAGCAAGAGAAAAATGAAGAAGTGAAGACGAGTTTTTTGAGAAAGATTGGTTGGAACTGTGTAGATTCCGTTGTGCTTGTTGGTCATCAGTCTGTAGTCTATGGGGGTTAAGCAATCTGTTCAGTAACGTGATTTTCTCCAGTGGGATTCCACTGCCTGATTGCAGGCAGGTAGAAGAAGAGCAGTTGGGTTAGTCAAAGGTTTTTCCAGGTAGGGAAGTGTAATTACCAGGCCGAGGTTCAGAGAGGGTTCTGGGAAGGTGACAGGAGGGAGCATCAGGAACCTGTCTCTGCACCCAGACAGCAATTGCACTGGCAGACTCCGTCCAGTGTAACCATCTTGGAACTCTGGAGTCCAGCAACTGCTAGCGGAAGGCTTCATGGTAAATTGTGGTTAAATTCAAATCAGTTTCAGTGCCCAGCATGGTAGCAGCTATCCATCCTCCCTCTCTCCATCCCTCCCCCATCCCACCCCCACCCCCGGCAAGCAGCCTTGCATGTGTTCCGGGAGCAGCTCGTGTAGCTTCCGGGAGCAGCTCGTGTAGCTTCCGGGAGCAGCTCGTGTAGCTTCCGGGAGCAGCTCGTGTAGCTTCCGGGAGCCGGGGGATCTGTGCTCTGACTGCTGGTTGCTGCTTTGATCATAAAGGTGCAGGTGAAGAGGTGAGCAGGCATTGTTGCAAGCCCGCCTCCTCTGGCTGAAGTGACTTCCAGGGCATTCAAAGGGCTGGTACCTCCTCCCTTCATTTTTCCCTTTGTACCCTTTTGGGAGCTGGACACGGAAGACTAGAATGTTCAAAAGCAACTGCATATATGGGACAATTAGAAAGTTACCACACATATCCAGGGAAAGGGAAAGGTACAGACTCAGAAAAGACCTGCGAAGACCCTAAGTTACACCTCAGGCTGATCCTTAGCATGGAAACAGCCTATAACAACAGACAGAGAGAGAGAGAGAGAGAGAGAGAGAGAGAGAGAGAAATCAGCAAACCTTGGGGAAGGGGGAGAATCTGATTTCCAGAGTTAGCACATCATTAGATGCAATGTCCGGCTTTAAACAGAAAATCACAAGCAATACTAAGGAACAGCGAAGTATGGCCCATTCAAAGGAAAAAATAAACCAACAGAAACTGGCCCAGAGAAACACCAGATGGTAGACTTACTAGGCAAAGATTTAAAGTAGCTGCCTTAAAGATGCTGAAAGAACTAAAGGAAGATGAGAAGAAAGTCAAGAAAATGATGTATGAACAAAATGGAGATATCAATAAAAATATATAAAATGTAAAAAGAGAGAGAGAGAAATCTGGCCAACATGTGGAAGCAGAACAAGTGTCCAGATAAGCAAAGTGTGGTATATACGTGTGTGTGGTGTAAATGATACCATGGAGTGTTATTTAGCCTTAAAAAGAAAGGAAGTTCTGACAGACGCTACAACATGGATGAACCTTGCTAAACAATGTTACGTCAGTCTGGAAGTTCAATGTTGCTCCTCTTGCTCAGTGATTTTAAAGAAATTGAGCAGTTCCAGTGTGATTTCTTTCTTTCTTTTCTAAGCTGCATTCCTGTTCCCACCTAAGGCATGCCTCTGTGTACGTATCGGCTACTATGGTGTTTCAAAGTGTTTGAGACATTGTACAGCATCCCTTAATTCTCTATGTTATTTGTCACAACTGTTATTTAAAGAACGAAGTATGTGTTGCATGAAAACACGTGATTTTTTCCCCTTGGTTTAAATAAACTTCAAGATAACTGGAAAAAAATTATTATAGTGAAATACGCCAGTCACAAAAAGACAATGCTATACGATTCCGCTTATGTGAAATACCTAGAGTACTCAAAATCATAGAGACGAAGGAGAACAATCATTTCCAGGGACTGTCAGGAAAGGGGAATGGGTGTGTGTGTGTGTGTGTGTGTGTGTGTGTGTGTGTGTGTGTGTATGTGTTTAACGGGTACAGAGTTTCAGTTCTGCAAGATGAAAAGAGTTCTGGCGATGGATGGTGGTGATGGTTGCATCATTGTGAATGTACTTAATGCCACTGAATTGTACACTTAAAAATAAATAAGATGGTGAGTTTTATGTTTTGTGTATGTTACCACAATAAAATAAATGGCAAGGGCTTCCTTGGTGGTGCAGTGGTTAAGAATTGCCTGCCAATGCAGGGGACACGGGTTCAAGCCCTGGTCCTGGAAGATCCCACATGCCGCGGAGCAACTAAGCCCATGCACCACAACTACTGAGCCTGCGCTCTAAAGCCCGCGAGCCACAGCTACTGAGCCCGTGTGCCGCAACTACTGAAGCCCGTGTGCCACAACTACTGAAGCCAGCGTGTCTAGAGCCTGTGCTCCGCAACAAGAGAAGCCACCGCAATGAGAAGCCTGCGCACCGCAACGAAAAGCAGCCCCCGCCCTTCACAACTAGAGAAAGCCCGCGTGCAGCAGCAAAGACCCAATGCAGCCAAAAATAAATATATATATATATTTTTTTAATGGTGAAAAACAAGCAAAAGTACAAGGGCCAAGGGAGTTTAGTGTCCCTGCAGGAGAGTAGTTGAAATAATGGGCCATGGACTCCAAGCTGGGTGGGAGGGATGTCATGAAAAGGAGGAAGTGGAGAGGTCAGTGGATGGAAGTCTCACCGGGGCTACAGGGGACCGGGTGTTCGTAGGGTTTCTTGCGCAAGCCAGCAGGAGGGACAAAATACTGCTTGGAGAGGTTTGAACTGGCGATGATATTGGAGGGGGGCCTTTCCCGCTCCCCCGCATACACCATGGATGTTTTTCCGTTTCAGAAGTCAGAGTTCTATTATGTGCATTTTAACAGAGCATTTCATTGTATAGACATGCCATAACTTACTTAACCAGTCTCTTACTGTAAATCATAGTCACACGTTGATTATTTAAGCTAATAAATTACAGTTCTTACAGAAATCCTCACCAAGCCGTCTCTGACCTTCTTGACTTGACGAGTGGAAGAAACCCTGGCGCTCCAGAGAAACTCAGGACCAAAGCTACCGACAGGTGTCCTCTCCACGAAGAGGGTGGGCAGCCCAGATTCTCTGCACACTTAATCGCGCCAGAGCAGAGATCAGGTTACTCTAACTTGCTCACTGATATATATGAGTTGGTTAATTCAACGAAAATTTACGGAGTCGCTTCTGTGTGAAAAGAACGGTATCAGGAACTGGAAATGTGAAAGTGCTCTCAAAGATGGAAGGCGTAATTAGACGAGGACGTAAATTACCGTAAGACCAAGTTCAAGCAGCGGCAGATTTAGCATGAAGTGTATGGCGCCCGGGCGTCAGTGCGCCTCACTCCTTTCCGACCCCGGGGAGAGACCCTATCAATTCACTTACCTGGCCATACATTTTGGTAAAATTTGAAAAAGTTGAGTTGTTGTTTTTTTCCACCTGTGTCTCCCTTCTTGCTTTTCCCCATTGCTGAAAAAGCCAAGGATATTTTTGAGATCCAGCAAAGGAGAAGTTGTGCTGAGGACACATCTAGCTGGGTTTTTTGAAATGTATGAGTGGGGCTCCCGGACACTGCATTGTGGAATGAACCACTTCCCACTTGCACCGGTGCAGGAGCGATTTCTAGAAACATCCCACCCCACCCCCACCCCCGTGCTGATGCAGGTGCCAAGCAGTGGCTTTATCACGACAGGAGCAGGCCCCGTGGCACTCAGCACAGGAAGTGGGTGGGCACGGGGGAGACACCAGCTGTGAAGTAAATGGAGCCCAAAGCGAGTTGGTGGGAAGTTCTTCTAATCAGACACGTAAAACTGCAAACAGAAGATTCGGTTCACAGCAGTGCCTGGTCAAAACAGAACTTTCTGAAGTCAGGAATGCTCTCGATAACACGGCATAAATAGTTATACAGTTATACGCGCATCATACATTGTCTGGTTGTTGATGACGTGTAGGTATCTAGGTACAACCTGGGGGCTGTAGGACAAGGAGTGGGTACTGCGCCTCTATGTGAAGTTGTATGTTTTATTTATTCCAGTTATTAACAATAGTAAAATTGTGACCAACCTTATAGAAGAAACACTGAATTATCTTTCCATTTTCTCTATAAAAAATAGTTAAGTAACTCTGACAGGTACTTACTTCATGAAAATGTGATTTTTTTTCTAGATTTTGTAATGTTTGTTTTATTCATTAACTTGTTAAAACTCGATTTTGTTGTGATTGCTTTATTTTAAACAAATAATCATTTTCACATCTAATTTTTACTAATTACTGTGATTTAGTGAATTTTAACTAATCACTTATAATTATTTTCCCCAAGGAGGTGCCCCCCACCAATTGTTTAAACTTTAGGCCCTGCAGAAATCTACCCCAGGACAAATTAATGAGTGTGATAAGAGAAAAAGATAAGCGGGGCCGGAGGGCGGGGTATTGAAAAGGAAGAAGTTATTAATGACAGACGATCGAGGAAGGGTTTCAGCTAAGCTATGATTGAGTGGAAGACTTTGAATTCAGAAACATGGCGAATGGGGTTCTAAATGAAGAAGGGAATTCTTCATAGCTTTTAGATAATGTCTATCCCCAGAACCACCCACTCAGATATTCTCAGTTTGTTATTGACATATCTTCTCTACCTTCACATCCTTTCCGATTCCGCATCCCAAAGCCTTTCCGTTGATGTTTTGTGCTCATGGCTTCAAGTAACAAACTAGTGTGAATTTGGTGGGTGTGAAGGAAGAGACTTTCCCAGGATGGATTCTGGGTAGGAGTTCAAACCGAGAAGTTGGTGACAGTTCCGCATTGCCACCCAGGCCCTATGACATGAATGATGCAGAAACAAAGCAGACTTTCTCCCTGCTTTTCAACTGTGGTTCAATTTGTGAACAGGAGTCAGAAACAGAAAAGCCCTGTTCTTAGGCTCTAGGCCGGAGTCGCCTTCCTTCATGAGAAGGAAGCAATAGTGATATTCAGAAGCCGGGGGAAGAAGCGTTTTCACGTGGGGCCGTGGGGCCTGGATACCGTGACACCACATCCTTGACTTGTTGAGGTCGTGCTTGTGCATGTGTGTGTGTGTGAGAAAGAAAGAGACACAGAGAGACAGAGCCTGGGACCAACCGTGTCCTGCGCAGGCTCGGGCCCCTGAAGGAAGGGCCACTTGTCCCGCCGGCAGCTCAGCCTTCACAGGTCCGGTGACTCGCCGAGCACCTCTGGGGGCCCTGGACTTTGCACGACTCAGCCCCGAGCGAGCTCACCGTGCACCTAGCTGACGTGAACCTAGCTGATGTCGGCGGGGAGAGACAGCATCAGAGACACAGAGGGTCAGGGAAACGAGGCTAGAGGCAGGTGGAAGCCGCTGAGGAGTTGCTGAGTCACAGGAGGAAGAGCTGAGAGCCGCGACGCCTGGAGATGGGGCTCTGGGAGCAATGACTTGGGGCCAGGACTTCCTTGCTTTGGGGCCTGAGGCCGTGGGTCCTGCTGAAATGCAGCAGCGCTCTTGTCATCCAGCCCGAGGAAAGCTGGTCATGCTGTGCTAATGCCAATGACTGTCTTGCTCTTCCAGCCCCTCGGGACTGGGGGCTGAGCTCCGGCCGTCCCACGCCAGCTCTGGCCGGCTCAGGGTTGTGTGTGTATCGCCCAGGCCAGGCTCTGGTCGCTCAGGGTTGTGTGTGTATCACCCGGGCCAGGCGTCATCCTACTGCTCCGGCAGCCTCTAGGGCATCGTCCTCCGGTGGGAATGCAGGAGACACACACTTAGCAACCATTGCGGGGCGTGAAACCTTAGAGTTGGGACTTTTGTATTTGCCATGTGATGCAATTTCCTTCCTTGCAGCTGTCCTCCAAGATGGGTACAGCTATCCATTTTCCAGGTAAGTGAGCAGAGACTCAGAGGTGGTCCCTTGTGTGGGTCCCATCGATGATCAACTTCACTCTGGGTTTATTCCTCTTTATCCTACTTTCATGAAACGTGCTTTCATTCGTCAGAACTGGGGAGAATAATATCTACGGGATTGTTTCGAGGATCAAATGAAATCCTCACTACGAAAGTACCTGCCACGCGGTAAATACTTAAATAACAATTTCCTTCCTTCACCCTAACCTGACTTCTGCCTGGAAAACGAGCTCCGCTGACAGAATCTGGGCTTGGCGCACGCCTAGTCCAACATCAGAGTATGTAGTGGGTTGTAATAAATGTTGGATGGATGAATTAATGGATAGCCAGTGGAAGCATTTAGGGTTTGCAGGCACCCGAAGACCATCCTTCTCTGCCTGCACTGGGCTCCTCTTGGGTCTATAATCTGAACATCAGACCTGCTCTCTTGCTGGATTTCTCTTCACTTGCAGCTGAACCTCCTTGCGCATCCTCACCGGTTCACGAGAACATGCTTCTCTGTTTTGCACGTGCCTCACTGCCGGGTCAGTGGCTCTCCTAGCTTGCCTGTACCTTTTCTTTCCGAGTCGCCATCCTGATGTTCTGGACTAAGGAGGCTGGACCAGAGAGGATGTGTTTAGCTGAGCAGGTGGTCCCGCAGGGGCAGGTCTCGTGTGGATGCAGGCGGCCCTCGGCGCCTCGACTGGGCTGAGCCAGGCCACATGCTAGCTCAGCACCTTTCCAAATAATTAGGCAATCTACCGAGAGCCTGGAGCTTAGAATCAGAGGGAAGAGCTTTGGATGGAAGTACAAGCAAGGCTTCTGTAGAGATGCTTCCTCCTCTAGCCAACAGTTCCATTAAGGAAATTTATCACAGTGTTTTGGCAGCCTGAAGATTTTAGTTCAGTCACGGAGACGTCCAGTCATCGCTGTCGTCAGTCAGCAGATTCAAAGGCGGCTCAGAGGGGAAAAGGCAGGGCCCTGGGCCATCCGTAGGACCCAGGCACACCTGCAGCCATGCCAGGGAGGGGATGCCTGGTCCTCCGTTGAGCATCTGTTCAGGGTCGCAAGAATGATACCTGGTCAAGGTAAAAACTGCATCTGGAACTTGATTAATCTCCAACATTCATTAATCTGCAGTTCTCCAAGAATTCGGAAAGGAATAAAGAAATCCACAAAAGTAGTCGCTAAAGAAGGATGCGGCGACCAAGGAATTCCCTGCTCTCGAAGCCCTCGTATCCCACAGCTGGGACCTCTTAGTGATTACCTGGAGACTCCGCTCTGCCTCAGGCTCTGTGATCAGGTCAGGGAGAATGGAGGAACCATTTAGGTATCAGTTTGGGGGTTCCGCATCAGGTCAGCCGTGCTCTCACGCCTGCTCTGACTTGCAGTTCAGAGTCTGGGAAGTGGATTCTCACCTTATGCTCTTTGATCAGGCACACGTGTGAGTCAGAAGTTCCAGGCCTGCACCCTTATCTGACCCTTGCATACCTGAGCGCCTACCTGCCTCGGCATTTTCCGGACTGGAAGCTTGCCTTGCTATCTCGAGAGTTTGCAGGAATTAGACTCCTCTGTTGGTTTGTCAAGCCTAAGGTCGATTTAGCTTACTCGGAGCCGAAATCTTCCAGGACAACCTGCTCTGACCCATTGGATCAGACAAGTTTTGCATCACGGCCCCATCACGACTCCATGTGACCAAGCCTGATGTTTGACTGCCCTCTGATCATGAAAGAGTACAGTTGGGTGGATTAACCCATCCACGCCCAACTTCTCTATCTGCGCATAGAATCCTGGGGCGTGGGTGGAAGCTGCTGAAGTAGCAGGACATCCGGGAGTCCCGAGGATATCACGGAGCATGAAAAAAAATGAACACTTCTACTTCTGAACTAAATCCTACCAACCATTCCGGGAAGCCTGGCTTCTAATTCTGCATATGTCATTCACGTCAGCCTTGCAAGGTTTGGGTCCTTGCCGTATGCCTTCATTTCAAAGAACCAGCCAATTAAGGATCTTAAACTGCCATGAAGCAATAAAAATTTCCCTAAACATTAACTGTACAGAGGATCACTTCCAAGACTGAGATTTTGTTATCTCATTGCAGGCATTCTAGATTAAGCCCTGGAGGAAAATCTTACTGCTAATAAGTAATCACTTGTAGTAATATGCGTTATTACTGAGATAATAGGCTCAGTATCAATATCTTCTCATGTTGTTGTAACTGGGAAGTAAGATGGGAGAATACTGCTCTGTGTCGCAGGATTGAGGAAAACCAAATGTTAATTTTCATAGTGTCATGTTTGGTTTAAATTATCTATTCTAAAATAAAAGCATGTGTTCACCTTCAGTGCAGTGAATTCGTTTGTTACCCAGCCACATGTGATTTCTATCAAATTTCTCTCCAAAACAATTCTGTAGGATAGGACGCAGAAGAACAAAAACCGTCCACAACTTATCAGTTGACAAATAATACACTGAAATTCACTAAAAGAGTGTTGATGAAACCTTCGTGTTTTAAAAAAGGAGCTTCATAATAAGCTTGACAATTCATATGGTGAAAGGTCTAAAGAATCTTAGATTCTTGTGTGTTTTTTCCACGCAGAGCAACTTTTCAGAATGTGTTGATTTTTGAAAAATCCTGAATGTTGTATATATTCTGATTTTTAGATATTGTCAAATCTTCAGGTGGAAAATCGCAGTCTCTGATTGATCTCCAAGGTTTGAGTTTTTAATTCACCAGAAGGGATTGCTGAAAAATGAACTGTTTTTTTCCCTGTGATTACTTTAAAGCTTACTTTAAAAAGGCATTTTTTCAAAAATAAATTTGGATGGAATGAGACTCATGAAATAATTGAATCTAGGAGAATCTATGGCCACTCCAAGACTTTTGTTTCCGAAAGACTTATGGAAACAAAGCTTATGATCAAGCCCCTAAGGCCATATAACTTGGTGGGGATTAATAGGGAGCGGGTCGACCATAAGTAGTCAATTCAAAGAAAGCAACTTAGTACAATGATTTTAAATCCAGGTTCACAGTTTTCCTGACAATGGATAGTCCAGGGAGATTCACAGTGGCAAAGATATAAATCTCCACTAAATAAGCGTTCTAAAAGAAACACTAAACCAACTATATTCTGGAAAATGGGATGTTAAATAAAAAGAGCTTGCGTTTGCTGATCGTTGTAATCGTGGAACAGCATTAGTCAATGGAGTATAACCCTAAAAGTACTGGATTTTCTTTTCAAACCACGGAGTAAATTTGGCTTCTGTCACTGACCAATGACCCTACCGAAGTGTCCGGGACTTGAAGGACCAATATCCCAGAGAAAAGGGATATTGCGGAAAGCTCCACATTTGGCATCGTTTTTCTCTGACCCTATTGAAGCTTGTGCTGTACAGGGCAAAGTCTAGGAAGCTAAGCAGAAAACACTGAAACACAGTGTGGAATTGTCAACAGGCTCACGGTCCTTGGGAAACAAACGTTGGATTTCAGCATCTGCCAGAAGGGGAGGGGGCCCTAGTGACCTTGCCCTGGAATCTCTGGGTTTTACGCTGAGCCTGTGGGTAAACCAAGCCTTATAAAGGCCACAAGTCCGCCTCACGTCCCCTCAGTCCTGGTTGGATTGAACTCATCTGATTCCATTCTGGATGCCCCACAGAGGGCAGGGGAAAAGCCTCTTTGAAGAAAAATAATGGCATCCAAGGCCATAAATTTTTAAAATCACGATGTCTAACATTAAATAAAATACCAGGTGGACTCATCTGTGACTCAGCTATTGGTCCGACACATACTTAAAAATAATAAATGTTATTATGTTAAGAAACATTGAAATCAAGATAGAGAATTTTCCAGAGTACTAGATCTTTAAAAAATATCAAATGGAAATTCAAAAACTGAAAACTATAACAATGTAAATTAAACTGTAAACAGATGTATTTTATAATTAATTATATACAACCAAAGAGAGGACTAGGAAATGTGAATGATGTGATAAGCAAAACTAACCTACGTGACAATGCACCTAACTGATGGAATGTACTTTTTTTTAGAAAAGTCAACTTTTAAAAATTTTATTTATTTATTTTTGGCTGGGTTAGGTCTTTGTTGCTGTGCGCACGCTTTCTCTAGTTGCAGCCGCTCCGGGGGCTACTCTTCGTTGCAGTTTCACGGGCTTCTCATTGCGGTGGCTTCTCTTGTTGCAGAGCACGGCCTCTAGGTGCACGGGCTTTAGTAGTTGTGGTGCAGGGACTCAGTAGTTGTGGCGCACAGGCTTAGTTGCTCCATGGCATGTGGGATCTTCCCGGACCAGGGCTTGAACCTGTGTCCCCTGCATTGGCAGGCAGATTCTTAACCACTGCGCCACCAGGGAAGCCCCAGAATATACTTTTTTCAAGTCATACATGCCAAATTTTATCAAAATTGATCATTTGCTAGGTCGTAAGTCTCAACAAATTTCAAAGGATTGAAATCATGTTCTCTTACACAGCGAAATTAAACTGAAAATAAGCAAACAGAAATAATCACTAGAAAATTCTCAAATACATGGAAGTTAAACAATTCATTTAAAAATAAACCTTAGGTCAAGAAAGAAACCCCAGTGGAGGTAAATGATACTTTGCACTGAATGAAAAGGAAAGTATGGCATATCAAAATATGTTGAGTGCCACAAATGTTGTGCTTATGGAAAACTGTACAACCATCAAATCCATATGTTAAAGAAGAAAGTTTAAAAAACAATGATCTCACTAGCCAGCTAAAAAACCTAAGGGAAAAAAACCCCACAAACTCCTAGCCAAGTAAACCCAAGAATATAGGTGGAAGGAGATAATAAAGATAAGAGCAGAAATTAATGAAATAGAAACTCTAAGTACCATAGAGAAATATCAACAAAGCTGAAATTTGGTTGTCTGAAAGACTAAGTTAGTTTTTTGAAGACTGAAGAAGGAAATAAAGAGAGCCCTTATAACCAATATCAGGAATCAAAGAAAAAGACATCACTACAGATCATATAGACATTTAAAAGATAAGAAGAGATACTGGAACTAAATTTAGACAAGAAATTTACAACTTTTGATGAAATGGACAAATTCCTAAGAAAGTACAATTTACCACAACTGTTACAAAAAGAAAAATGGAAAATCTGAATATCCATTTAAAACTTAAATATGTAATTAAAACTTAAATTTGTAATTAAATACCTTTCCACTAAGAAATCTCAAGGCACAGATAAATTTCATTTGTGAACATTTCCAAACCTCAAGTAATATATAACACCACTCTTAAAAAAACACTTCCCAAGGGCTTCCCTGGTGGCGCAGTGGTTGAGAGTCCGCCTGCCGATGCAGGGGACACGGGTTTGTGCCCCGGTCCGGGAAGATCCCACATGCCGCGGAGCGGCTTGGCCCGTGGGCCATGGCCGCTGAGCCTACGCGTCCAGAGCCTGTGCTCCGCAATGGGAGAGGTCACAAAAGTGAGAGGCCCGCATACCGCAAAAAAAAAAAAAATAAATAAAAAATAAAACACTTCCCAAGTATAGAAAAAGAGGAAAAAAATCCCAATTTATTTTTATGAGGCCAGCATAATATTGATATCAAAGCCTGGCAAGAATAGTACAAGGAAAGAGAATTATAAGCTGGTTCTTCTCATGAACAATCGAGGCATGATCCTAAACAAAATATTAGCAAATTGAATTCTGCAATTTATAAAAACAAAACCAAAAACACGTCATGAAAAGTTGGATTTATTCCAGGAATGCAAGGTTGATTTAACACTATAAAAATCAATGAAATGCAATTCACCAGATTAACTGAATAAAGGAGAAAAATTGATTATCATGTCAGATGCAGAAAAAGCATCTGATAAAATTCAAATTCCAGTAATGATTAAAAAGGAAAGAATTTACCAAAGTGGATATAGAAGGGAAGTTCCTTAATGGGATGAACAAGTATATATAAAAAACTTAGAGTAAGCTTCATACTTAATTTTGGTATGTCAGAAGTTTTCCTCCTTAAATCAGGAATAAGACAAAGATGCCTAATAGCACCATTTTTTTAAATAATAATTATTCTTTATACAGTGTTATTTATTTATTTATTTATGGGGCTGCGTTGGGTCTTCGTTGCTGCGTGCAGGCTTCTCACGGCGGTGGCTTCTCTTTGTGGAGCACGGGCTCTAGGCGCGTGGGCTCAGTAGTTGTGGCTCGTGAGCTCTAGAGCACAGGCTCAGTAGATGAGGCGCATGGGCTTAGTTGCTCCGCGGCATGTGGGGTCTTCCCGGACCAGGGCTCGAACCCGTGTCCCCTGCATTGGCAGGCGGATTCTTAACCACCGTGCCACCAGGGAAGTCCTAAATCACCATTTTTATTTAATGTTGTAATAGAGATCCTAGACAGTACAATAAGGCAATAAAAAAGTAGAATGATTAGAAAGGAAGAAATGAAGCATTCATTATACATAGAATATTCAAAATAATCTACAAGCTATTTATAAGTTAATTTAGTAAAGATGCTAGATAAGAGAACAATACAAAAATCTTTATTTCTGTATATTAGCAATAAAGAATTAAAGGTGAAAAAAATTAAATCTACCGTTTATAATAGCATCAAAAATATCAAATATCTAGGATGTAACTCATGAAAATATGCAAGAGTTCTATGTAGAAAATTATAAAACATCATGGAAATAAATTAAAAATACCTAAATTGGGCTTCCCTGGTGGCCCAAAAAAAACTAAATAAATGAGATTTACACCATGGTCATGGATTGGAAGACTAAAATTATTAAGATAAAAGTCTCCACAAGTTGATTTATAGAATAACTGCAAACTCAATCAGAATTTCAGCAGATATTCTTTTGTGTGGAAAATCAACAAACTGATTCTAAAATTTGTGTGAAAATACGAAAGTCTAGAAATAACCAAAGTAATTTCGAAGAAAAGCTAATTTGAACTTATATACTCTGATACATTAAAACTAATTATGAGGTTATCATAATAAAGTCAGTGTGCCATTCACACAAGGAGAGGCAAATTGAGAAATGAAACATAACAGAAAGTACAGAAACAGACCTAAATATATAGTCATTTGATTAAATGACAAAGATGATACTGACGTGGATGAGAAAAACATGGTCTTTTCATTTGGTGGTGCTAGACCAATTGAATATCCATATTGAAAAACAGAAATCATACTCAGAATCAACTCTAGGTGGATTATATACGTAAATAAGGCAGGCAAAACCAAGAAACTTCTGGAATAAATCACGGGAGAATATCTTCATGCTTTTGAGGTAGGGAAAGACTTTTAAAAGGCACTAAATGTAATGGATAAATTGGACATAATAAACCAGTAAATAATACATAATAATTGATAAATAGGGCTACACAAAGCTAAGAAACTGTTGATCTAACAACATTAGGAGAGTGAAAAGGAAGGCAAACTGAGAAGTCGGGATATGATTTTTTGCAATACATGCAACCTGGAAAGGACACATATGTAAATGTGTAAAACATATATGAAAAAATATATAAGTAAAAAACCTCTTACAAAGAAAGAAAGATAGTAGAGAAATGGACAAAATATATAGACAGATACTTCACAGAAGAAGCTATCCAAATGGCAAACAAACATATGAAGAGGTGCACAAAATCATTAGTTATCAGATAAATGCAAATTCAAATCATAAGATACCACTGCACACCTACCTGCAGGGCTAAAATAAAAAGGACAGACAATACCAGGTTTTGGCAAGGATGTGGACCAACCGGAACTCTCATATACTGCTGGTGGGTATGTAACTTGGTAAAAACCACTTTGGAAAACTGTTTAGCATATCAATAAAAGTAGACTAGACTTATACCCTAGGGGCCAGCAATGTCACTTCTTAAAGTATTAATCAAATTGATAAATACCTAGCCAGGCTGATTAAGGAAGTAGACACTAACCATTATTACAATCAAAAAGGAGACATCAGGCTTCCCTGGTGGCACAGTGGTTACGAATCCGCCTGCCCATGCAGGGGACACGGGTTCGAACCCTGGTCCGGGAAGACTCCCGCAATCCACAGAGCAACTAAGCCCATGTGCCACAACTACTGAGCCTGTGCTCTAGAGCCCACGAGCCACAACTACTGAAGCCCGCGCGCCTAGATCCTGTGCTCCGCAACAAGAGAAGACACCGCAATGAGAAGCCTGTGCACCGCAACAACGAGTGGCCCCTGCTTACTGCAACTAGAGAAAGCCTGCGCGCAGCAACGGGGACTCAACACAGCCAAAAATAAATTTAAAAAAAACAAGTAAAATAAATAAGTTTATTTTTAAAGGAGACTTCACTAGCGATATTTCAGAAATTGAAATTAGTACTTCAGGATATTGTGAAAAAAATTTATGCCAAAAAAATGAAAACTGAGGTAAAATGGACAATTTTCTATAAAAACACAGCTTTTCAAAACTCATATTAAGAAGAAATAGAAAATCAGAGTAGTCCTGTAATTAATAAAGATATTAAATCTGTAATTAAAAACTTTCCCACAAACAAAACTCTATGCCACACGATGTCCATATGGCATCCCAAGTGAATTCTACCAAACATTTATTATTATTTTGAGCAACAGATAGAATTAAGAAAAAATCCATTTGATCTTACATGATGCTAGCATATTGTCTTTTAAGGCGAATGGCACTGTGATCTTGGAACAAGGGAGAGGGAATTTGGCCCTAGAATAAAAAATAGCTATACAACCATGATAAATAGTTTATTGATTTCCAGTATTAGAATCAATCTATAGGCAAACCTCGAAATATTTAACTATTCTATCAGTAGAGGCAAAATGTACATAACATCAGCCTTGACCACGTAAAATAGGATCTATCAAAAGTGGAAGTTTAAGGGACTTCCCTGGTGGTCCAGTGGCTGAGACTCCACGCTTCCACTGCAGGGGGCGTGGGTTCGATCACTGGTCCGGGAACTAAGATCCCGCATGCCGTGCGGCACGGCCCCCCCCCCCCCAAAAAAAAAATAAGTAGAAGTTTAAAATTTGTAGGAAAGGATAGAGACAGTAATATCCTCATATTGCAAAGTACCGAATCAAGGTACACCATTGCAAGTTGATGGAACACGAAAGGGAAGTTTAGATGTAGCATTTTAATTTACAAAGGTAACCAAAAGAGAGGGGAAAATTAATGGTAAAACTGTCAAATACTGAGAGAAGAGGGAAAGGAGATAAAATAGTAAAAATGCACTTGAATTTGCTGCCCTCTGGCAACTCTTTACGTAGCATTCACAAACATTTACATAGCATTTACCTTGTATTAGATCTTATAAGTAATCTAGAGATGATTTAAAGTATACTGGCAGGCTGTGCGTAGGTTATGCAAATACTGCATCATTTTTTTATAAGGGATTTGAGCATCCTCGAATTTTGGTACCCACAGCGGTCCTAGAACCAATCCCCTCCAGATACCGAGGGAGGACTGGCTGGCTTTAGCAGATGAGAAAAAGATACAAATAAACATATATGTATATATACTTATAGGGTGGTCATGAGTCTTCAGTGCAATGAAGTATATAACAAGTGCTTGGCCAAGAGCAGGCTTTCAGTGCGTGTCAGTTTTTCCTTTTTATTGCAGAGTCTGAACATTGATTTGGTCCTTTGCTGTGTTCTCCCTCTTTCCTCTTGGGTGGTTTGGTCTGTTGCCATCCCATTTTTGTATTTCTGTATAGTAAGAATATTTTAACTTTCAATGAAAATTGCCTTTATTATTAAACGGCTTGCCTATTATTTTTAGAGAATTCCCGTTACTTTAAATAGTTCAGTGAGGGCTTTCGGAGAGGAATCTTCTCAGGTAGAATCGTTCCCAGAGCACCTCCAAGTATTCCACGGAAGGAGTTGCTTTCCTTCCCGTGGAAATAAGATCGATGCTCTGTTTCTATGGTTACTCTTCTTCTTTTATTAATGCTAAAAATCGTAGCATTAATAAAAGTAAGGAGATGTGCTGATCTTTAATAGCACGAATATGTCATTGACAGTTTCCAGGCTACTTTTACTTATGGCGCTATTCTTTGTGTAGTGCGGCCAGTACTGTCGGACTTAACACATAAACTCCAATTTTCAAGAGTTTCTCAAACAGCTAATATAAAACTCCATGCTTGGCAGGAACTTCCCTTAAAACGTGCCATCCATGGGCATCTTTTCTAAGTATAGGTGATCATTTAGACTCTGGCCTTTAGATTTCTACTATCTACAGCATATGAAGTAGGACCTCTTTCTTCTGGATGTTTACCAGTTTCTTGAGATTTTCACTTAATCATATGGACTATGCTGCAGCCTGGAAGTGTCCGACTCGTATCAACTTTCCTTTAATTCTTACCTCATTACAATGTTGATTACCTGGTCATTTTAAGTGAGAACTGACAGGTACATTGGGAGGGTACCTGAGGGGATCAATCTGGACATTTACACGCTAGGTCGCGAGTTGGTACGTGTGCAGAGAAGGACTGAAGCCTGGTGAAATGCTGCCACCGCGAGCACATCAAGCACTGGCCTCATACAGAAAGCCAAGAAGAGGGCAGGAAAGAGAGAGAAAGTGTGATCCCGTTTATGAAGTTCAAGTTCAGGCGAAAGCTCTCTCTACTGATGATGGTCAGGTGGGCTCCCCCTGGCTTTTCAGTCCTCTGTTTAGAAATTAGCACAAGCCTAATTGTAGTTCTTTTGTAAGTGACCTTTTTTTCTCTGGCTGCTTTTAGGATCTTCTGTTTTTCTTAGGTTTTCCTGTGATTTTTCAGAAATTCATCCCGGTTGGAATTCACAGGGCTTTACTGCATCTAAGGACGGACGTCTTTCAACAACTCTGAAGCTTTCTCTGTTTGGACAGTGCCTTGTCCACACCCTGTTTTCTCCCTCTGGAACTCAAATTAGACATATGTTAAAGCTTCCAACTCTATCCCCTTCCCCCTTAAACTCTCTTTCCCATTTCCTATCCCTCTCCTCTCCAGATCTTTTTCATTTCTTTGGGTTTATCTGCCATTCACAGTTTCCTCTCCGAATCAACTGCGTCTAATCTGCTACAAAGGCAGTTCATTGAGTTTATTATATTCACTTTAAGCCTATTAAATGAGTTATTCTGGGCCAGTTATTTTCAATATCTAAAGCATTTGGGGACTTGTTTCTGTTTTGTGTTGTTTCTGGTGGATTTCACCTGTGACGGCTTCTTTCCTCGAGTGTTTCGTGAATGTTGCCTGATGGTTTGGGAAAGTTACCTGCGCAGGAATTTTCCCGGCTGCATTGGAAGCCGAGCTCCTCTGGAGAGGATTAGCCCTTGTTCCTCAGAGCCACCAACCCTGGACCATTTTAAATTAAAATTTCAACCTGAGTTTTCTGTACCGCCCGGGTAGGGTGGATTTAGACTGCTGGCTGTGGGTACGAATTCTCAGGGGGAGGAGGGGCATTTATTTTTCCCAACCTTCAGTTCAGAGTGGAGCCAAGTTTCCCTTCTGTTCCCTCCTGAGTCTCAGAGTTTCCTTCTCACTCGTCCTTCCCTTAGGACTGTGGCCTAGAGGCTTCCGGATAACTAGGGGTCTCCTATTAGATCCCCCTCGGGCAGCCCTCTGCCTTGCCTTCTGTCCTCTGATAGCAGAGACCATCAGAGCAGCGACTCAGCATCTCGAGGGTTTGGCCACACCCCTTCAGGGCATAAGTGGGATTTGGTGTTGGCCCACCTCCCAGGATGCCCCTTGTCGCTTTCTGTGGGATTCTACGCATTCCTTAATTCAGTGGCAGCTCAGCAATGCCCCTAAATGAACGGGGTGTGTCTTTCAACATTTAATCTAGTATTTCAGTTTTTAGTGAGGAAGGTCCTTCAGGGTATCTTATCAATCACACCTGTGGAAACAGAAGCCCCAAAGCCTGTTCTGTCGAGGTTGATTGTTTCCTGCTAGGTGCTAAGCCTGGAGTTTCAACAGGGCTCCAATTTCATGAGTGCATCGTTCTACAAGCAGCATACAAGTTACTACTAGAAGAAATGATTCTTTCTTACCTAACCTCAGACTTTAATTAGGCAGGTGATTGAGACTTATTTGGGGGGAATGTTTGAGCGGCAGGAAGCCTCAGGAATATGGGGGCTACATCTTCACATCTTAAAGCAGCCCAAACATGCTTCACTGTTTCCATTGTTGGAACAGTGGGAAGCTTGGAATGGGGTTTATAATGCAATCATTCTTCCAAATGCATAACGTGGCACCAGTCCGAGCACTTGTAACCATCTCCAGAACGAGCAGAATGAATCCAGATTCTACTGCAACTGTCTGGCTGGTGGGAAAATGATTTGTTGATTTACAGGGAAGGATAAAGCCCATTAAAGTTATTGTTTGAGTTTGTTCTGTACATCGTCTTTTCTTTCTCTCCCTCCTGCTCTTTATTTCCTACTTCTTCCCACAGTACATCATATTTTTATAAAAGTCACTGGTTTCAAAATTCCATTTAGAGATCGATAACAGCATTCCTAAGTCCAGCAAGATGAAACAGTACATCCCAGTTAGCTATTTTCCGGAATTAGAATCTTCTCTTTTATAAGGAATCTGTTTCTAAACAATTATTCTATGATTGTAAGCCTGGAAGGCACTCAGATTAAGAAAAAGGAAAAATAAGTATTTCATAATAATTCTCTTAAATGGGAAATGCGTAAGACATAGTTAATGTCAATAGCATTCTGTTAAGATATGTTTTCTTTTTAATTTTTTGGGACACCTGTGAATTCACTGCCAACCCATTATTTATAACTTACCAGTGTTCTACTCTCCCATCTCGTCCCCTTACTTCCCCACTCGCCCAAATCACCACTATCCTGGATTTTGTGTTTAATCTTCTCTTGACGTTTTTAGTTTGTAGTTTTTATCAAGTACCTTTGTATGTTTGAACAATGTATTGTTTAGTTTCATCCGTCCTTGAACTTCATAAAAAGGGTATGTAGCGTTCTGAGACTTGCTCTCCAGTGGTTGCAAAGATCAATCATGTTGTGTGTATCACTCATTGTCCTGCTGTAGAGTATCCCGCTGTTTGAAAATACTATTCCCTTGCCAATGGTCACTGGTGTTGCTTCTAATTATTTTTTGCTATTTTGAACAGTGCTGCTAAGTACATTCTTACATCCGTCTCTGGACGCACGTCAAAAGATTTTGGGGAGTTCTTATCTAGAAGCGGAATTGTTGAATCGTAAAATGTGTAAATATTCAACTTTACAAAATAATGCCAAATTGTGTTTCAAACTGATTGCGCCAATTTCTGTGCTAATCCTTGGTGTGTGAGCGATCCGGTTCCTCTGCATACTCTTCAGTATTTGGTGGTGTTACACTTAATTATTTTTGCCGGCGGAACGGGTAAAAGCAGTCTATCCTTTATGGTCTTGATTTGTATTTCTCTGACTCTTGAAAGTTGAGCGTCACTTCATGTGCTTATTGGGCTTATACATTTGGTGATGTGCCTGTTCACATCTTTTGCTCAGTTTTCTATTGATTTGTTTGTCTTTTCAGTATTATTTTTTATTGCTTTGTAGAAGACGTTAATACAGTCTTCATAAGAAACCTTTCTTTGTTATGTGTGGCAAATATAGTCTCTTAGATTGTAGTTTGTCTTTTCATTTCTTTTAAGTAATAATCTTCAGTAAGCAAAAAATGAGTCCCCCGCCGCCCAAAATGTGAAACATGCATTCAACAAACAGTGAGCATTCATTTTGTGCCAACTGCTGCTGCAGGCCCCAGGGATGTTGCTGGGAGCACAGCAGACCAGCACCTTCCTTCTGTGGAGCTGACTTTGGGGAGGTCCACTTTTGACTTCACCATCCAACAATGTGTGGGAACTTGCAAAGCTATTTCAGTTTTTGTCTCTATAAATGGAGTTTGTGACTCTCAGCGCTGCCTTCCTGATGGACAAACCAGAGGCTCCTGCTGACTTTGGTGGAGGGGGCAGGACTCGCCCTCATTGTCTGTGCGTGTGGTGTGTGTCTGTGCGTGTGTGTCTGTGTCTGTGTGTCTGTGTCTGTGTGTATGTGTGAGTGTGTGTGGTGTGTGTATGTCTCTGTGTGTGTATGTGTCTGTGTATGTGTGTGTGTCTGTGCATGTGTGTGTGTGTGTGTCTGTTTCTCGGTGTGTGTGGTGTGTGTGTGTGTGTCTGTGTGTGTGTGTCTGTGCATGTGTGTCTGTGTGTGTGTGTGTTTGTGTGTGTGTGTGTCTGTTTTTATTTTATTTTAGAGTATAGTTAATTAACAATGTTGTGTTAGTTTCAGGTGTACAGCAGAGTGATTCAGTTACACATATGCTTGTTACCTATTGTTTTTCGAATTCTTTTCCCATTTAGGTTATTACAGAGTATTGAGCAGAGTTCCCTGTGCTGTACAGCATGTTCTTATTAGTTATCTATTTTAAACATAGCCATGTGTACATGTCAATCCCAAACTCCTAGTCTATCCCTCACCTCCCACCCTTCCCCCAGGTAACTGTAAGTTTGTTCTCGAAGTCTGTGAGTCTGTTTCTGTTTTGTAAATAAGTTCGTTTGTATCATAAGCAATATCATATGGTACCTGTCTTTCTCTTTCTGAATTACTTCACTTAGTATGATGATCTCTAGGTCCATCCATGTTGCTGCAGCTGGCATTATTTCATTCTTTTTTATGGCTGAGTAATATTCCATTGTATACATGTACCACATCTTTTTTATCCGTTCATCTGTTGATGGACATTTAAGTTGCTTCCATGGCCCACATTGTCTCATGGTGCCATCACAGGCCTTTCCTTGGGGTGGTGTTCTCATGTTAAGGACCTTATTCTGCCTTCTAGCTCCCCCAGGAAAATCATGAGCTATCTTACAAGGAGGTCCGATTCTTTGCCATGCACCACGGGCAGTGTTCAAAGAAAACAAATACCCTTAGATAAATTCAACCCAATACTCTGAGTATTGTTTCAATGTTTGCTGAACATTCTCTCGTTGAAAAAGTCTCATTTAACAACCTGACGGTGGCACAACCACAGGTGACAAATGTGACATCTCCAGGCTCTGGCATCCCCCCATCATATACGGGCATGTGTGTGCTCCAGTGAGGTAAGATGATGCCTGAGACCCTGGGGCCGGCAAGCAGGAGCCTTAGAGTTCTCTCTTTGGAAAGATCGCCGCGTTATTCTGTAGGAAATGTCTTGTTGGCACTTACCTTGAGGATAAAAGGTGATGCTCCTCGAGTAGCTTGGGCACCAGTGAACTTTCCATATTGGATTGAATTCACCAATGGTCAGAGGTACGCAGGGATGACTCATTTCCTCCTGAGCGAGATCACCCCCTGCTACAGCCTCCGCCGATAGTAAACACTTATTGAGCGTTTACCTGTATTCATGAGTATTCAGTCTTTCTGTTTTCACAGCAACCATATGAGGCAGCTGTATTTATCCTCATCCTACAAAGGGAGAGGTCAAGGTCAAGCACTTTGTCATCTTAAGGCAGGAAGGACCCCCGGCTCCCACCTTGTGTCCATTGAGGGAAACCATTGACACTCCCCCGACAGTTAATCGCAGTTGGACTCAGCCTGCGAGCGGAACATCATGGCCAGGAACTTAGGCAGCATCTCAGGGGGGTGGGCGAGGGATGGCATAGCGGCAGGATGCTGCCGCGGACAAGTTATCCGATGCCAGGGGACCGCTCATCGCGGGATGGACGCCTGACCCCCCCAGCCTCACCCTTCTCCACCCTCTGAAAGGTGAAAAGAGAGACAGTGACCAAGTTTTTTTTAATTAAAAAAAATTTTTGAAACCTTTTTTCAACTGGATTCTAAAGAACTCAGGGCCTTGCAAGCGTGTCCCAGGAGAGCAGGTGATGGCTGGGCTGGGAGGAAACGGTAACACGAATCAGCCTGGTAACGGCGCTGATTGGCTGTAACGGTTTCTGAAGCGCTGGCTGCCCGGGCCTTTGCCCCGCCCACTCCCAGCCTCATTAGCCTGGTGGCCTGAGCAGCGGTGCCCGGCCACCCTGCGCCCCTATGCCTGGCCGAGCCTCCCCCCAAAGGCATACATTCAGGGGCCCCGCACAGACGCTGAGTAACGGCCCCGTAAGCGCCTGCCGAGGAGCTGCCGTCAGCCACTTGCTCTGGAACACGCTGTGTCATCTTGAGGGCTTGCTGAGCGCTAAGCAGGTTTACCGCAAGGCACTAACCACGAGGGAGCAAATGAACCTTTCCTGGATGGAAGGCACGGAGAAACTCCCCCACTTGCCTTCTTTCTGTTCGTCCTTTAGGTATTGCCATTATCCACTGCGAATAAGATTTCCTGTCGCCGCCGGCAGCCGGGAGGCCGGGGTCTCCGGCTTCTAACTGGTTTACCTAAAAGGATGCAACGTTCGGACTCTGTCAGTTTTAATGCCTTTGGCACCGAGCGCTAGTTCCCTCTGAAACGTACGCTTGACGTTGCGGCCATAGGAAGGTGCTTTCACAGCGAGGCCAGGAGTTCTGCAGGGCTTTCCCTTTGGGTTTACTAGCATCGTCATCCGAGGTTTATGAGGTCTGTCTGTACGTGACTCCGCTCCAGATGTCACCTCTCCCTTCCACCTAGGAAGAGGTGCCAGAGTTTCTCCTCTGGGATCCTCTAATTTGTAAACGCTTTGCTGAAGATGCTAACACAGGAGTATGCCAACAAGCCATGGCGAAGGTATGGCCGATAGAAACTGTTGAACTAAGCGAGTGCGCTGGAGAATACATTAGGCATATAACCATCCGAACCAATTTGCAAAGAACTGGAGTTCCAGACATAGCAAAAGTGTGCCAGAGATCACGTACCCATTCGTTGATGAGATCAGGAAACGTCTGCGGAGCTGGTAAAGCAGGTTTTTGGCACCCGAGGGGAGCTGCAGGGCGGGCTGAGAGCGGAGCCAGTGATTGCTGAGCTTAAGGGTGCCCAGCAAGGAATAATTATTTGATGGGGGAGTTTGGAGAAAAGCGATCAATCATGGTAGATTTTATAATCGCCAAGAACAGGATGTGGTATGTAAGCCATTCCAGGAAACGGGGTCAGAGTCAGAGCCTGGGCTGACCGTCGCAGGAGGGCAGGTATCCAGGGCTCCCAGGGAAAGAAAGGCTGCAGGGGGAAGCAGCAGAGCAGCCTGGGCCGCAGGGAACATGTCACGAGGAGAAGGCAGCCCGGATCGTTAGGGGGGCTGCCCCGTGAGCCAGGCTCCATCCAGATCCTGAGGACTGGAGGGGGCGGCAAGGGCCGCAGTCCCGGATGAGCAGGGACACTTGGACGGGTTCCAGGACAGAGATGCAGGCACGAGGGAAACTTGGGCCGGGGAACGGGCATTGTCGGGGGAGAACGATTTGATGCGGGATGCCCGAGGAGTGAGCACGTTCGAGAAAGGGGCCCGGGAGGAGCAGACGCAAGAGCCCCAGTGGACGCACTTCCTCTCCAGGACGCTGAGGGGTCAGCCTGACTCGGGGTGGGGGCTTGTGCCGCGTCGAGCTGCTGCCTGAACTTCCCCCAGCCGCGGTGGCAGAGGCTTTGCCCGGGAGCCTCGGATGTGGAGGCTGGCAGCAGTAGGGGCAGGAGATGAGGCAAATCATCACAGAGGAGAGAACACCCGTCACAGGAGCAATGGGCTCCCCAGTCCCCCACCCCCCAGCACTGCCAACAGTCCCCTGGGCACCGTCTGAGAAAGACTGGAGCCCCGATGAGGCCCCCAGCACGCGGACCCAGTGAGGTCCCCAGAGCCTGGAAGGGAGAAGGTGCTCAAAGAATGGTGGCGAAATGTCAAAATGACCCAGGGGCCCACCTGCAGTGGCTCCCACTGGCCAAATCTGGGATATTTTGATCATCAAAATATATAATGATGTGAACAGATTATAACTCAGTGAGTAAAAACAAGAACGTGTGAGTCCACTCACACGAGTAAATAATCAAGGTGCAAGGGAAAGCCCTCCTCACAAGGAAGTGCTGATGCGTAAACGCAGAATGAATGATGGGGTAGGAGAGTCACCGTTTGCCAGTGATCCTAGTGATGATTGATTCAAGCAAGGGCCATCCCAAGCTTGATGACGTAGAGGATACTTACAGCATCTCAATGTATCTGCCCCCAGATTCCTTGTTAATTACAAAAGGGAAAAGTAACATCGTCCCGGGGAAAGCCTGATGGACTGCACTTTAACCAAGGCACCGGAGTTCGCACACTCTGCCTCCAACCCGACGGAAAATCCTTCAAACCGTATCCCGGCAAACCACCGTCATCCCCCCTGCCCCCTGCCCCGGCCCGTGCAACCAGAGGCCACTGTCAGCACAGCAGCCCGAGGGGGTCCTGTGAAAATGGGAGTCAGATGGCGTCACTCGTCTGAACAAACCTGCAGCCCCTCATCTCACTCGCAGCCGAAGCCCAGGTCCTCACAGTGGACGAGGGTCGGGTGCTGCGTCTCCAGCCTCCCACTGCCGCAGCCTTCGGTGCCTCAGGTGCGCCCGCATCTCCGGGTCGCGGCCCTGGGGGCTGCCGCCGCCACGATGCTCTTCCCCCAGGTGCCTGTCGAACCTGCTCCCTCGCTCCTCCAAGGCCTGGCTCAGCCCAAACCTCTGTCGACACCGCTTTCCGTGGACACTGTTTAAAATGGCAATTCCCTGCTGCCCACCCTGGGCAGTCTCCCCTGCTGTGCATCTGCTGACACTTTCTGACGCACCGGGTGTTTAGTTATGTACTTTTGCTAACTGTTTCCTACACTAGCATTTGAGCTGGGAGCGATATCTCCCCGCAACCCAGAGCACAGTGGACACTTAACCCACACTTGCTGAGATGTTGAGTGGTTGCGTCCCCACCGTGTGTCACCAGGGCTGTGCTCAGCGTAGCATGGGGCACAAAAGAAGAAAACCTGAACGAAACTAAACGAAAACCATTTGCCCCGGTCTCTAGCTCTCCAGAACCTGACAGTCCCGCTGGAGCAGTGAAGCGGGTCCAGACTAGCATCAGCGAGGCATCAGGTGTTCAGTGCTTGGTCCCTTGTGCCGCGTAAGCCGGCTTCCAGGAAGGGAGCGTCCCGGGGCCGGCCTTCTAGACTGGGTAAGCTGGCTGCGTTTGGGGGAGAGGCAGGGAGAGTGACACCCCAGACCCAAGGAGAGATGCTGAGGTGCTTCTTCCGGAGCCCGTGGTGAGGGAGGCCACGGGGAACACAGGTGCCGGGTGGCAGAGTGTGGGTCAGGCCAGGCTGCAGAGGTATTGCGGCTCCCAGGGCCCTCCACGCTCCCCACAGCTCGGCCCAGCCTGCTGTCCTGGGCCGGGATCCTCCTTAGTGTGCATCTCCTGGGAGCACACCTGCGACCGAAGAGAGGCTAGTGCCGCGTTCCTGGGAGCCATCCCAGGAGAAGTGAGCCAGGCAGGAGGAGGAAGCTGGTGCTGGTGCCACCCGAGCGGGGTACCACAGGGCACCACTGCGGCCAGGGGCCCAGCCTGCAGCAGGCTAGGCTCCGAGGGCTCTCTGCTGGGACGCGGGAGCATCATGTCCCCCGGCACCCCCAGCCCGAGAGGCAGCCGCGGCTCAGAGAGCTGCAGGTGACGGGGCCTCCAGAGGGGCAGCAGCAGGGACCTAGAGGCCGGACGCGGCACCAGAGCGTCGGCGCTCGTGCAGTCCACGCGTTCCACAGTAAGGAGGTACGTACGCCATAGATCCCATAGCAGGATTTTGTTTTAATAGAGGGGAGTGAGAATTCTCCGTGCATCACCGCAGTGCCTTTTGCCCAATTTAGAATTCCTGTGAAACCTGGTCCCTGAAACTTTTTTATAAAGACACGGAAAGAGCTGGCCCGTCCAGTAAGGCAGACAGAGGGGACTCAACCATCCTTCCAGCTAAAGACTCTGTAAATCAGGATCAGCATCACGGAGCCTTGAACAGGCATTCTCCCCCGTGGTGACGGAGTGTGGAGCGAAGAAATCACGCGCCAGTAACCCCAAATTCATTCACAAGGGCAGTGGCGCTTGTAATTAGTACTCAAGTTCAACTCCATAATTTCCCGATACAAAGGTAAAGCAAAACCCACATGTCTCCTGGCTGACTGTCCATTTTCGAGAAGATGCAGAAGCAAGATCACAAGGCCGCAGGCAGCTCAGTGCCTGAAGGGAAGCAGGCGCGGCCGCTGGCTTCCTGTGGGAATCTCGGCACAGAGGCGAGGAAAGGGGTCTGCACGCGGCTCTCAGTGTCCTGGCCGGCAGACCCTGGGGGCAGAAGCTCGGACTCCATGAGAGCAGTGTCTCCAAAGGAAGACCGGCCAGCACTCAGCCCTGCGTGCTGAGCGGGAAACGCCCTTGAACTCTGGAGGTCCGTCAAAACCGTTTCCATCCGGAGCGGCCTCCCTTCCACCTGCTGGTAACTGGAGAACGCAGAGGCCCTTCTTGTTCTGGTGGATTCTTCTTGATTCCTGGACCTGCCAGGAATGCGGCTTTGGGGGCGGCCAGCCGGGCCCGAGGTGTGTGAGGCTGAGGCATCGACAGCTGCTGTGGGGCGGGGGCACCAGCACGTTTCAGTTGTCTCGGGGCAGTTGCCGTAGAGTTGAGTTCCCCCTCTAACCTTTAAAGCGACCCTTTATAATCCTGTTTGGGAATCCTGTGAATGAGTCAATAATCGGGACCATTCACTTAATCGAGGAGGAGGGAAGAAGCACCGTTTCGTCCTTCCCTTCAGGGATGCTCCGGGAAGCTCTGTCCAGGGATCTCCCGCCTCTCTTTGGAGCTCTGTGTCCAGGGTGCCCGGAAGGAAACACTCTACTCCTTCCCCGCAGCTCTGGGCACAAAATGGGCTCCCCGATGGGGATGGCCCAGCGATGCCTGGCGGTGTGCATCAGATGTGGGCCATGGCTGGGGGCCCCAGGGGGCTTCTCCCCTCCAGGCAGCCACCCGACGCCCCGGGGCCTGGGCTGGGCTCTCCCCGCCTCTGCTGGCCTCCGTGGTCTTGGTATCGTCCATCTCAGAACCTCTCCTGCCTTGCCTCTGCCTTCACATTCGTATTCAGACAGGCATCCTCTCACTGGTCCGCATGGAAGCCCTGGGGCTGGTTCCATCAGGGAGGGCAGTGAGGCACAGAGAGGTTGCAAGTTGGCGAGGGACACGCAGCTGGCGGTGGAAGAGCTGAGGTTCAGAGTCGGGGCTTCTCTCTCCGATCCCAGGGTGCTTCCCATTTTACTCCAGGGCCGCCGCCAAGGTCTCCCAGAGAAACAGCCACTTAAAACTGCTGTCACGTATTAACAGGAAAGGGATGGGTGTTCCCCTCCCGCGTCCCTGTACGGGTCGTGGTACCCGAGGACGATTCCCACGCGGCAGGGGTGGGGGGTGGTTCCCAGGTGGAAAGATGCTGAGGGCAATGGTAAGGGCAGCATCACTGACCAAGCTCCCGTCACAGAGCTCAGCGAGGTAGAGGCATAAGCGCTTTCTTCGGATTAGTCCTTTGAACAGCCCTACGGTTTCAGTAGTATAATCATCCCCGTTTACAGTGAAGAAGCCGAAGCGTGCTTAAATCCCGTGGCCCTGGGTCCCAAAGTGGTACCACGGGATGCAAGCGTCCAGGTCCTGCCACCCCTGAGCTACCGCTGGGGAGGTACAGGGAGGTGCAGGGCGCGGTCCTCGTGCGTGCACACACTAGCGCAGCTCCAGCCGCTCAATGCACGCCGCGCCGTTTCTCCCCATTTTGCAGGCAGGCAGCCTGAGGCACAGAGTCTAAGTAACTCGCCCAAGCGTGCAAGCCGCCAGGGCGAGCTGGGGCCCCGGCGTCGTGGTCTAACCACTCACACTTGTTGCTCCGCTGTGGACGTGGCAGGTCACACCTCGAGGTCAGGGGTGAAGGAGGGTCCGGTTCCCTCGATGCCCTGTTCAGAAACCAGGTCCTGTTTGGATTGTTGATGGTGATGATTTAAAGCAGAGGGTTCGCTGTGGCAGGAACTTGAAAGAGCCTCTGCCTGTCCCGCCTCCGGAGCCGCTGAGAAGCTCTGTGCTTCTGGAACTGGGCTGGAGGGCGGTGTAGACAAACGCTCTGCTCACGGCCCCGCTGGCAGGGGGCTCCATGGGGCCGTCACCTTTAAAGAAAAGGTGAAAATGAGAGAGAAAATTGACCTGCCTCCATTTTTCTAGGGGCGTATATTTCTACGTGCTAGTTGACAAACAGAACGGCCCTGGGTCAGTGCAGTGGTTACGCGCTGACTGCTGGGTAGGTGCCGTTCTCAGACGGTGCTCAGACGGTGCTTTGGATATGCTCCTGATATGCTCCCTACCACGGTGGGAGAGGCAGTGCCGCTCTACCTCGGTACAAAGATCCTCCTGAAAAAAGACAGTGGCTTTCACAGAAATCAAAGAAGGCATTCACCAGCAGCATCAATAATTAACTTCTGTTTCTTTACTGTCATCCCCCAAGGAGGGCGCTTTTAAGGGAAGATGGTCAAAAGACAACAAAGAGAGCTAGATGGTGGTGACATTACAGGAGCCCGGGACCTCCCTGGAGGAGGCGCCCCTTGCGGCCGAAAAGACATTAGTCAGGTAGACCAGCTCCAGGATCCCACGATCAGTATTTGGTAAGAGCTGAAGCTGAGGCGTGTGAAGCGAGGAAGACCTCATCCCGCCCACCCGCTGCTGAAACAGCACAGAGGGCCGCGGCCAAGCTGGATACGCGGGACAGGGGCTCAGCTGTCCTTAAATCCACCCACCCATTCCTCCCGTCCTTCAGGAGGCTTACTCAGCTACACGTGAGGCACTTCTGAAGCGCTGGAGGTGTAGCGACGAGCAAACAAAGCCCCTGCCCGGATGGCATTTACATTTTAGTGGGTGAGGGAAGACACACGCACATAATACACTGACATACACATATAATATACCACGTTAACACGCAGCATGATTAGTATATGTGACACTAATGTATCATAGTATACATTATTCTATACAATGTAATACTATTGAATATGTTTATTAAATATTAAATAAGTATCGAATCTAAACTTAATGCAAATATTAAATTATATCTATGTTTCATATATATGAAATCTCAGATAGTGGTAAATGCTGGTCAGTGTGAGTGACACGCGGAACAGCCCCGCTCTAAATGCCTCTCCTGGATCTTACCGTGGAATAAAGCGGGGGGGCAAGCAGGGGTGGTACTGTTTCATGATGGATGGTGTCCGGGAAGCCACTGGGATAAGGTGACATTTGAGCAGAGACCTGAAGGAAGGAGGGGAGGGCCGTGCTGATCTGGAGGAAGAAGTCTTCAGGCAGAGGCTCCAGGGGCAGAATCTCGGAGGCGGGAACAGGCGACGTGTGTGTCTGAGGGGCCGGGGGGAGGCCCCGAGGCTGGAGCAGAGGGAACGGGAGAGAGGTGTCAGCAGGTGACGGCGGGGAGGTGACGGGGCCACCGTAGGCACGTCGTGGACCAGTGTCAGGATCCTGGCTTTTACCCTGAAAGAGCTGAGATGCTTTGGAGGGTTATATCGCCCGAGGCGAGACAGGATCCAATCCACTGAAGATGAAACAACACAGGAGCCCTCGGACTGCCGAGGAGAAAATTAGACCCAGGGCAGCAAGGGGAGCTGGGAGGCCGTTTAGGAATATCTGGCGATCATTCAGGCCAGAGATGATACCAGCTGCTGCCAATGGGCCAAGTACGACGTGACGGAGAACTGACCCCTGGGTTTAGCTGTGGGGAAGCCCTGGTGACGTGGCCAAGCGCAGTTTCAGGGGCGAGGTGTGGATGCAAGGCTGACTGGAGTGGTCCAGGAGAAGATGGAGAAGAGGAGGAAGTAACAGCAGTGGGGACACAGGGACAAAAGAGTCTGCTTTTAGAATGGGGAACAGCAAGGTGTTCGGATGCTATATTCAGGAGAGGATCCAGTAGAGAACGGAAAGGTGACTTCACGGGCACAGAAGGAGACAGATGCTGGAGAGGTGTAAGGGGACGGCTCCTCTGTCCCACTGGGGGGGCAGAGCTTAGACGCCGCCAGAGATGGTTCGCAGTTATGGAAGAGAAGGCACTGTAGACAGGCGGGGGCAGACGAGATGGCGGGGTGTGAGGAAGCACTCCTCTGACTGTCTTCTCTCTCAGTGGGATAGGAAGTAAGGTCATGTTCACGCAAAATCAGTAGAGGGTGAATTTGGTGACTTGGAGAAAGAGGGTTTGGAGATTTCCAGAGAGAATAGAAATGGTGAAATAGTCTCCTAGGAGAGCGAGAGGGTGAGGGGACCACGGAATCCTCGTAGGGCCACAAAGGTCCTTCTCGAGTTTGACGTGAAACCAGTCAGGTTGGTTGTGTGTTTTTTTCCAACTACATTCAGCCCGCAGGTTCAAGTACAAAATCGGTGGAGGGCTGGATTCAACTAGAGTTAGGATTTTGCTCGGGACAGGACACAGGGAGTGAGGTCACGGGCTGTAGGGTCAGGGGACTGTAGGTCTTCGTGGGGTCAAAGCGTTGCTGGAACTGGGTAGTAGAGAGTAAACTGTAAAGACAGGAGAGTGGGTTGCTCGGAGGCAGCATGACCTCACTTGCTAATGGAAGGAAGGTGTATTGGCTTCCTCTTGCTGCTGTAGCAGGTTATCAAAATTTATTGGCTTAAAACAGTATGAGAGGTCAGCATTCTGGAATGGGTCTCGCTGGGCTGAAATCACGGTGTGGGCAGGACTGTGTTCCTTTCTGGAGGCTCCAGGGAAGAAGCCACTTCCTGGCTCTTTCCGGCCCACAGAGGGGTCACCCACATTCCAGGGCTCAAGGGTGTCCTCCTCCGTCTTCAAAGCCACGTTCTCACGTAGCATCGTTCTCACGTCCTCTTCTCTTCCCTCTTCCACATTTGAGAACGCCTGTGGTTACATTAGGTCCACCTGGGTACTGCAGTATACTCTCTCTGTTTAAGGTCAGCTGATTAACAACCTTAATTCTGTCTGCAACCTTTATCCCCCTTTGCCATGTAATGCAACATATTCATAGATTCTAGGGATTAGAGTGTAGACATCTTTGGGTGGCAGGATCATTACCTACACAGAAGGAGTGTAGTTACTGGTAAAGACAAGGTCTAGGTATGACCGTGGGAGTGAGTGGCTTAAGTGGGGTAGAGGACAAATCATTGGAGGAGAGAAGGTTCGGGAGATGAGAGGCTAGGGTATTGCAAGGGGTATCTGAGAGAGTACTGATATCACCAAGCATTAGAGCGGGAATAGTATTGGAGAGAATGAGAGTCAATCAGGAAATAAAAATCACCAGTGAATGGAGAGTAATGACCAGGGGATGAAGCAATTTTCATTGACAAGCTGTTGGGTGAGAGGAGGTATTGATAAAACAGATGCAGCTGAAGTTGGTGTCAAGGGAGAAGACATTTTCCAAGCTCTGCTTTTCTGGAAGATTCTTAAAAGGTAGTCAAATGACAGAGAATTTCATCAGTGCAGACTTCCTTTATTCCATGTCTCAAGGTGAGCTCTCATACTTGTACGGTATTGTTTTATATTTTTCCAAACATTTAAACATCTATTATCTCCATATATGCTCAACTGTGAGATGGAAACAGACAAGCCACGTTGTCCCTCTTTCTTCGTTTGGAAAATTAGGGATTCACTGGTAGCAAATAAGTGGAAACATTAGATCGACCGTGTGCCCATTCAGTTACTGAGCTGAGTTATTGAAGATACTGTGGAAAATACAACAAAGAATAGCATCTAGTTTCTGTTCTGTTGGGTCAAAAATCCTCTGGAGAATCTGATGAAAGATAAGAAATTCTGCCCCTAAAAAAGCACATACACACAAAATTTTACTTATAAGTTCATGACATCCCCAGTTTCCCTGAAGTCTCAAGGGGTCTGTGTATCCCAGGATAGAAACCTCTTATCTAAATGCTGGGGTAAAGCCATACGCAGTAGAAATGGACTTAACAGCATCAGGTCACAAGGGAAGGTATGGTTAGGCACCAATTAGTGGTACAGAAAAAAGGAGTTCTGAGTCCTGAAGAATAAAGCATCACTGAACTGGGCAGCAAGAGGGAGAGGAGAGAAATTGGAAATTAGCTTGGAATGTTTGGGAGACAGTCTGACCATCTGTGAAATGTGGGCAAAATGACTTCTAAGGAATATTTGTGAAAGAGAAAACTCTCGGTGAAAGCAACCTCCACCCCCCAAACATTATTAATATGGTAGATGGATTTGGTCCAGGATGAACAGTGCATAAAATTATTATTGTGATTGATTCCGTAGGGATTTCTAACTGTGTGGTAAACACTTATAAAAGGCCTCTCTATCTTTAAAAGAAAATGTTGAAGCAGAAAAAAGTAACTTTCTCCTATTCCAAGTGAGAAGGTTCTCATAAGAGCTCCTTGAATATTACGTTTTTTCCTGTGACTTTTATGTACCTTTTAAGTGTTTGTAGCTTCTTCTGCAAAAGTGATTTATGAAGACCAAACAAAAGCCCTTGTTTATAACTGGGAAGAAGGCTTCCATTGCTCCAAGAGTTGGTGTAGGGTCCCAAGGCCATCTTCTGCTTCTCTTTCCTCCAACTTTCTTTTACTTTCTACAGAACAGGAGCGGCCATGTGGCAGGGAGGAAGTAAAGTGGTTAGTACACTGTGGCTACTTTAATAGCATTTAAAGAGGAGTCAGATCTTTGCAGAACACAATATCAAGTGAAAAACAGAGGGACGGTGATTCATAATTCTAGCTAGAGCTCTGAGTTGCCGCCCTGGAATCCAGCTCTGAGGTATCACAGGGAAAAATCCTGTGCAGGACTCATCAAGGGACTGAGTTACACCAAAATGAGATCCAGGTTAGCAATGTGGAGACCGTGGAGAAACCCCCTAAAAGCAGATTCTTCTGAGCTAAATTCCCCCTGGCAGCATAGCCATCGAGAGTAATTATGAGCATCGCAGAATCATAGCATGTTAGGACCGGAAGGGATCTCAGTGTCCTCCAGTCTGACTCCATAATTGATGCTCGAGGTTCCTCTCCAGCACGGCAGCTCCTCTCTGAATAGACGTATCTGGAGACGGGCAAAGTCAGTGGTGTGCTGGTAGATGCTTAACAACTGGATCCCCAGAGAAAAAAGAAAGACTCTGACTGGTAGCATTTGCCAATTTCCATGGCGTATATGCTCCCTCCATGGCCTATTTGAGCTTCCAACAAGACATCTCCTTACGTCGTATTTCCACCGTATTACATCCGATACAAGTAAATAACCTTAGGAACATAGGTAATAGTAAAACACAGTAAAATAATTAGAAAATGATGAATTTGGAATATTTTCACCTTTTTATGGAAGTATAATTTAATAATGATGTTGTAGGATTCAACTTATAATAATGGCTGTATGTAATAATTTGGCCAGGCTGGCTCCATCACACCGCTGACAACAGCCCTAGAAAAGGACCGAGTTCACCCTCCCTAGGAAGGCCATCAGCTGGTTCTGATCAGTGGAGACACCACCCAAGCACTCTCTTCTTGGCCTGTTCTCTCTGCCCCACTCCCACTTCTCTGTAGTTTCTTCCAACAACAAACACCATCCACAAAAATAAACTCCAGCTGGATTAGTGACCTAAATACAGAAGTGAAATCTTAAAGAACTAGGAGATACATAGATGGATACTTTTATAAACTTGGGGCAGGATGGACTTAAGCATGATATAGAATCCAGAAACTATGGAGGAAAAAAAAAGAAGAATGAGCAGACTTGATTTAATAATTTAAGACCTTTGTATAAGAAAATATTTCATTAGAATAAAGTTCAAGGGAATTCATAGAATGGGAGAAAATATAAGTGCCGTATCTAGCAGGTTAGTAGCCTTACTCAATAAAAAAGCTCTCAGAAACTAGTCAGAAAAGGTATATGCACCCCTGTGTAAATCACATCATTATTTACAACAGCCAAGATATGGAAACAACCTAAGTGCTCATAACGGATGAATGGATAAAGAAGATGTGCTATATATATACGACAGAATACTACTCAGCCATAAAGATAAAATCTTGGCATTTGTCAAAAACCTGGATGGACCTTGATGCTATTATGCTAAGTGAAATAAGTCAGACAGAGTAAGATGAATACCATATGATTTCACTCGTAGGTGGAATGTAAAAGACAAACAAAATAAGTGAACAAATCAGACCAAACAAAGACAAACAGGTCGATACAGAGAACAGAGTAGTGGTTACCGCAGAGGAAGGGGTCGGGGGTGGGATGGCAAAATAGATAAAGGGGGTCAACCGTATAGTCACAGCTGGAAACTCAAATTTTGGTGGTGAGCTCGCTGTAGGGTACACAGAAGTAGAAATGTAACGTTGTACACGTGAAACTTACATAACATTATAAACCAGTGTTACCTCAAAAAATTATTTAATTAAAAGCTCTTAGAAATCAAAAAGCAGACAAAAAAATCCAATTGAAAAATGGGTCAAGGATATGAACAAGTAGAAACCACAGTAAAATGATATGGCGTCTAACAGATTAGTAAATGTTAAAATGTTTGATAACCCCAGTGTCAGGGAAGCCATGGGAAACAGGCATTCACACACTGTTGATAAGAGTGTAAATCAAAGCAATTAACTTCAAGAGGGAAAACAGTAATATCTAAAATAGAAAAATAAGTTAAAACGCATATACCCCTTGACCCAGCAGTTCTGTTATGAATTTATTTAAAATTTTTAAACTGAGGGACTTTCCTGGTGGCGCAGTGGATAAGAATCCACCTGCCAGTGCAGGGGACACGGGTTTGATCCCTGGTCCGGGAAGATCCCACATGCGGTGGAGCAGCTAAGCCCGTGCGCCACAACTACTGAGCCTGCGCTCTAGAGCCCGTGAGCCACAACTACCGGGTCCGCATGCCACAACTACTGAGACTGTGCTCTAGAGCCCGCGAGCCACGACTACTGAAGCCCGCGTGCCTAGAGCCCGTGCTCCGCAACAGGAGAAGCCACCGCAGTGACAAGCCCACGCACCGCAGCAAAGAGTAGCCCCCGCTCGCCCCAGCTAGAGAAAGCCTGCACTCAGCAACGAAGACCCAATGCAGCCAAAAATGAATAAATAAATAAATATTTTTAAAATGAGCTAAGGTCTGTGTACAAAAACGTTTGTCACAGCATGGTTGTACCTGTGTAATATTAGATACAATGAATGTTCTCTCATAGGAGACTGGTTGGAAACCTATGGGGTGGCCACAAAACATAAGGCAGTTAAACTGTTACTTAAAGACCTTGTATGTGCAAATAAAAATGTCTCCAAGACTATAGCATTTCGTGGGAAAAAGGTTCCAGGCACAGTGTTTAGAATTATTCCACTTATGTAAATTTAAAAGGATATGTGTATATATTCGTGTAGTCATGTCTTTTTCTGGAAAGAAATAAAGGACACTGTGAACAGGCATTACTGTTGGGTAGAGAGACTAGAGGTTGGGAGGTGAAAGATGTTTACCTTTCATTTTCTATCTTTTTATACTTAAAAAATACCAGGTTCGTGCATCACCTTTATTTAGAGAAAAAACTCTTTTTTTCCCCCAGAAATAAATCAGGGTGTCTTAGTTTTGGCTCTCCAGAAGCAGACACCAGGACAGAGATTTGAGCGTGAGGGTTCATTTTGGTGGTGAACTTGAGAAACATGAGCAGGGAATGGAGGAGAAGAGCTGGTAGGAAAGGGAAGGCGGTCGATCAACAGTGTCTGTCAATCAGGTTACCACTGAGAGCAAAGGAACGCCGAGATCCAGTGGAAGACTCAAAACGCAGTTAACCCTCCAACGGGTGCGTGTCCGTGAGCTCCTGTGGGTCACTGATTGAAGTCTGCTCTGGGGTGTTCATTCCATGGCTCACACACAGACAGAGCAAGGTCTGGCGGCTCTGGGAAGCCTCAGGCAAAGAGTCAGGACAGCCTGCCTGGCAATGGTGGGTGGAGGGATGTAGGTGAGGCACTGGCCACACCTGCTACAGAGACCACAGCCGTCGTACCAGATTCTAATATATCAATGATATGTGCATAGTTGCTGACTTAGGAATCAAGTCTAGGAATGTCCCTCCTGATATACACTAACCTACCTGGGCCCTGATCAACAATATATATAGGAAGACAGGTTTTATTAGAGAACTGCTTTCAATTTTTTAAATTGAAATATAATTGATTTACAGTGTTGTGTTAATTTCTGCTGTACAGAAGTGATTCAGTAACATATATATATATATATATATACACACACACACACACATATATATACACACACATTCTTTTTCATCTTCTTTTCCATGACGGTTTATCACAGGATACTGAATATAGTTCCCTGTGCTGTACAGTAGGACCTTGTTGTTTATCCATCCTATGTATACTAGTTTGCATCTGCTCATCCCAAACTCCCACTCCATCCCTTCCCCACCCCACCTTGGAGACCACAAGTCTGTTTCTGTGTCTGTGGGTCTGTTTCTGTTTCACAGATAGGTTCATTTGTGTCATATTTTAGATTCCATATATAAGTGATACCATATGGTATTTGTCTTTCTCTTTCTGACTTACTTTGCTTAGTGATAATAATCTCTAGGTCCATCCATGTTGCTACAAGTGGCATTATATCATTCCTTTTTGTGGCTGAGTAGTATTCCATCGTATATATGTACCACATCTTCTTTATCCATTCATTTGTCGATGGACATTTAGGTTGTTTCCATGTCTTGGATGTTGTGAATAGTGCTGCTGTGAACATAGGGGTGCATGTATTTTTCTGAATTAGAGTTTTGTCTGGATATATGCCCCAGAGTGGGATTGCTGGGTCATATGGTATTTCTATTTGTAGTTTTTTAAGGAACCTCCATGCTGTTCTCCATAGTGGCTGCACCAACTTACATTCCCACCAACAGTGCAGGAGGGTTCCCTTTTCTCCACACCCTCTCCAGCATTTGTTATTTGTAGACAGAATTGTTTTTAATACAAAAAATCCAACGCAAATGTGAACCAGTAGGTGATGAATCGAACACATCGTGGTGTATCCTGTGTAAGAAACCAAGAGAAAGAGTAAGGTGTATCTTGTTAACTTTCATGACAAAAATCTCTGAGACGCATTACACCGTATAACGATGTCCGTAGCAGGGTGTCATTTTTATAAAGGAAAAAACAAAACAAGCAGGTGAAAACACACACAAACTCCCAGTCCAATATATGTGCCCTTATGTGTACACAGAAAAAGATCAGGAAAGGGCTTCCCTGGTGGTGCAGCGGTTGAGAGTCCGCCCGCCGATGCAGGGGACACGGGTTCGTGCCCCGGTCCGGGAAGATCCCACATGCTGCGAAGCGGCTGGGTCCGTGAGCCATGGCCGCTGAGCCTACGCGTCCGGAGCCTGTGCTCTGCAACGGGAGAGGCCACAACAGTGAGAGGCCTGCATACCGCAAAAAAAAAAAAAAAAAAAAAAGATCAGGAAAGATAAACAAGTTGCAGGAGTAAATGCAATTTAAAGTATATGTTGTTGTATGTTTGAATGTCTTATTATATGATTTAATTTACTGTAAAACCCACATTGTATTGCAAGGGGGGCCAGAAATCATACATATTTCATAGATTACTGCAGAGACTAGCTGAGGTGATACATGTAAAATGTCTAGCACAGAGAACCACATGCATTCTATGTTCAATAAATGATTGGTATCAAAGGAGACCGCTTTTCCAGCCTGAAGAGCCCTTGGGTGTAAAGTGAGTCGGACGTCCTTCATCTCCTCCCACACCTCTTGACTGGTCCATCATTTGCGAGCCTCCTACCAGCCAGCCGTGGGGGATTATTTAGGGAAGAGGACCAAGTCCCACCCTCGTGAACTCACATTCTGCCAGGCAGGCAGTAATCAAATAAATGTGCGACAGGCCACGAGGTATCAATGCTCTGGAGGAAGATGAAGTGGGGGTGGGGTGGGGTGGGGGGAGGGGAGAGTCGTGGGCAGGGCTGCTGTTGTTTACAGATGGTCTCTTATAAAGTGGTGTTTGAGACTTTGAAGAAGAGGAGAATACTTGAGGTATCAGCTCTCCGAAAATAGGGAAGAGTGAGTGCAAAGGCCCTGAGGTAGGTGTGCTTGGCCAGTCTGAGGAAGAGCCAGGAGGCTGACGCGGCTGGAGCAGAGGGGACAGGGGAGGGGGGGCGGGTGGTCCCACAGGCAGCAGGCTGTGGGGCGTGTGGGTCTGGGCAGGCTCACGGCAAGGCAGGGGCTTCACCGAATGAGATGTGAGGTGATTGCAGGGGGCGGGGGCGGTTAAGGGGCCTGGATGTCTTAACGTCACTGCGGTTGCAGTGCAGACAGTGGATGGGGAGAGGGGCAGGTGGGCAAGGGAGACGGCAGGAGGTCCTCCTTTACCGGTGGGAGAAAGAAGACCCTGGGTATGACCATGGCAGTGAGGGCGGGGAAGGAGTGGAGGGGGTCACGTGAAAAAGAGTTGAAAGGTGAAAGCAGCAGAACCTGGTAATTCATCAGATGTGAATTATGAAGGCGTGAGGCCGAGGTGACGCTGAGACTGCTGAAGGTAACAGCTATGAGTAAGTCTTGAGGGAGAGACCTCCCAGGAGCCCTTGCGCAATCAGAGCCTCTGGCCTCTTGCCCAGCCAGGTCCCCTTCTGCCTGACACACACTTGAATTCTGCAGCTGCACCAAGTCACTGAGTTATCCAGAATGCCTCTGCCCTACTTGGCTGCCTAGGAACTCTGCTTCGTCCTTCAAAACCCAGCTCAGGCGTCACCGCCTCTGGGTGGCTTCACGCCGCAGCTCAGATGAATCGTGTGCTTTCCTGCATCCCTCCGGGCCCCGTGCAGTCTAGCGCACAGCTTCCCAACCAATGTGACGTAGCACAGATAGATAGATAGATAGATAGATAGATAGATAGATAGATAGATAGATAGATAGATAGATCAGATAGATCCCAGGCGCGCCCTCGGGTCTTGAGGTGTCCAGCTGGGCCTAGAGTAGCTGGAGCTCCTGGCCAGTCACCTCCAGCTGCCAACGGCACATCCGCTGACCCTAGAGGACCACACAGATGTTTCCATTTTCTGTACATGCAACGCCCTGGGGGGAAGAGGGATGCGCTAAGGTTGCTAAATTGGAAACTTTAGTCTCCGTTTCAACTGAGGCCACAAGCAATAGATAAAATGTTCCAAAGTGAGCTGCAAGCTTTGCAAGGAATGCTCGTGAAGACCAGGTTTCTATACCTTCAGCCCACCACCCACCTCCAGACTGTACAGAGTGACGCAGAAGCCGAGGAAAGAACTGCAGTGCTCAGGAGAGAATTAGGGGGAGAAGGCTACGCGGCGGGTCCCACCCAGGAGAGAATTAGGGGGGAGAAGGCTACGCAGCAGGTCCCACCCAGGAGAACGGGGTGACTCCCTCAAAACCGTACACAGGGGCTTTGAGGAAGTATTGGAGGCTTAACCTATGTCCCTGAAGCTGGCGGGACACAGTGGGCTGGAGCCTGGCTGAGTCTGGAGGGAGAGCCTCGGGGGTCAGCCACCCTGATGGCCGAGCAAGGAGAGGCGGCCGCCCGGGGACCAGCTTGCGCTCAGAGTTGGTGGGCAGGGGGCTCACAGCGTTTCCAGATGGCGGGATGAGGCCCGTTCAGCAGAAGGAGGGAGCAGGGGGGCCAGGTAGAGAGTGAGGCGACCCTAGTAGGACGCGACCTTAGAGTCCAGGAGCCGAGGCAAGAGTGGAGAGTGGCCAGCCAGAGGGGATGCACCCAGCAGAAGGGGCTGCGGTGAGACCCCGGCTGGACTGTGACCGAGCTGGGGACGGTGGGGGCGGGGCGGGCTGGACGGTCTGGGAGAACCACTGAAGGCATCGCACGAGAAAGAAGCTGCTGGAACTTAAGCGGGGCCGAGAGAGAGAGGCCGATGCACTGCCGCTGGTGGTCCTGGAGCCGCTCCCGGCTCCCTGACCTTCTCCCTCATCCCCGCTGCCTCACCCCTCTCCGCGGTAGGCAGGAATCCGAGCCACAGCTGGGGGTGGGCCAGCTGGGGGGCACCTCGCCGCTGCTGCCCTCAGCCCGCGGTCCGTGCCAGGGGGAGGGGCGGGCGAAGTTTTCCTGTGCAATGAACTGTGGAGCTTTTGATGATCGCACTTGCCTGGCGACATAAATCACTGAAATGAGCTGGTGTTCTGAGATTTAAATGACTGGGACGTTTCTCACGTCTAAATGTGATCAGGAAAGTCACGGGCCCCTGATTTTTCCCCGCTGAGAGCTCTAAGGGGAGGCTGCAGGGAGAATGCACGTCCCCGCCCGTTGCCTGCTATGGTCCGGGCTTGTCCGTCCTCACAGGTGCGCCGCTGACCGCGTCCTCCCCCCTCTGCATCCGCTCCTTGAGGGCAGGAGCCACACTCACACCTGTCGGCTCCTAGGATTTGGGGCAGCGCTGGGCGCACAGGGGGCACCGTGGAGCTTGGGGGACGGACCCAAATGCCATCCCGTGGCGCTTCATTTCTGTTTCTTTGTCCCCAGTTTTCTCAGTTGGAGCCCCTCGCCTCTGTGCCTGGAAGGAGTTGCAGGTGTGTGTGAGGAGAGAGTGGTCACCCACAGGGCTCCGGCGCAGCTCGGGGGGCCCTCAGGTGAGTCCGGCGGGGCTGACAGCCAACACCGGTTCCCTTCATCCGCGAGCACCCCTTCATCCCAGCGGCATCCCTCCCACCTCCCTGCTCGAAGTAGTTTTTTCCAGTCTCTCCCCCAGCGGACACCCCGCTTCCCCGTCACCTTATGCAGCGTCACCTCTTTCTTACCTGCGCGAGTTACATTTGACATCGTTTCTTCTCCATCTTCGTTCACTGAGAATTCCACACACGTGGTGATACCGGCGTCCCTACGTCTACGTCACTACGCCTGTGTTACAGGCATCAAGGCGGAATGAGGATGCAGGGACCGCCGCCTGGCTTCCTCTGAACCACTGCCACGTGCGTCGTCCCCATGTCGCTCCAGACTCTGGGGACGGCCGAGCTCCGGGACCCGTCAGCCTCCAAGGTGGGACTCGATTTAGCCACGGGGCAACAGCTAAATCATTTTGCTGAATACCTGAAACTAACGCCACATTGTAAATCAACTCTATTTCAATAAAAGCAAGTTAAAATAAATGATGGGGACAGAGTCAGGAGGTGAGAAAAATTGTCTGATGCCAAAAAGCACCTGAGCTGAACTGGAAAGAAGGTGTTTCTGAGGAACTTGGTCAGAAAACGTGGCAGGCAGTCTTCGGGCTTGGGTTGTCTGTCTGCAGCTGTGACACGTGGTCCTGACCGCCTGCACCATTATTTGGAGACTCAGGCAAGACTAAAAATGTCTAATAAAGTGTGCTTCACGTTGATAAGGCTCTGGAAGCAAGAAGAGAATTTTATTGTTTAGTCTGGCAGAAATTACTAAAGCAGTCATAACTGCACACCATGCGCCCGATTCTTTGAGCTATGTACACAGAACGCTCTTACGTCCATAGGGTTTGGTAACGGGGCGATTACTTGCAGTATGTGAATGGAATGATTTCCTCTTGGCCAGAGAATACACGAGGAAGGGAGATTACCCGCCTTATGGAGTATTTGCTGTGTCCCCCTCTGTGGATGGGCCCACCGCTATCCCTTCACTTCCTCTATCGAATACAAACCCTGTCACACACCTTGCCAACCACTCCTCACCTGTGGCATCGTTCCTCGGAGGCGCGCAGAGGATGGCCCAGCCGGAGGTGGGACCACAGGAGAGGCAGGAACCCCCAACCCACTCTCTCCGCATCCCAGTTCCGGGATCCAGGCCAGGCAGCACAGGGGCTCTGCCTGTGGCCCTCTCCCCTCTCAGAGGGAGGACAGGTGCGGAGTTGAGAAACCAAGGGCTACGGGCGCTCCCCTTAGCTTCTGCCCTGGCGCAGGGCAGGCACCGGGGTGCCCTCTTCCACTTGGGGTACCTGCCAGGGATTCCCAGTCCCCCCCAGGACTGCAGTCTTCCCCTTCTTCAGGCCTCGCACGGTCTCTGCTTTCCCCCAACGGAAGACCTCGGCACCATGACCTCAGGGCCAGGCAGAAGATGCCTGCCCTTCCAGATCCTTCAGTGGGGGGCACAGGCTTTCATTCCTGCATTAGAGCTTCCCCGCCTCTGTGCCAGTTGTCAGCGTATCGACAGACTGGTGCCCTCAGGTGTCGGGCACCTCGGCAGGGCCCGGAGCCTCCCTCCTCTTCGCTCTCCACGGTCCCTGAGATGTACAGGTATTACCATTCCCTGTGACAGCCATGACGCGCAGACAGTCTGAATGCAGCAGAACGTCCTAGCGAGGAGATTCTGGTGAGGATGGGCCCAGTTCCGCCGGAGGCGTCTCCGCCCCTCAGCTTTTTAGCCAGAGCATCACTACCCGCCGGAGGGGCGGCCGGGTGCAGGGCTGGGGGCTCTGCCCCGTGCCCGGGGCGCCGGGCGGACCTGAGCCCTGTGGTCCCCACTGAGCTTTTGAAGTGGAAGGTCCCCCATTCTTCTAACCACTCCAGAATATCCTCCCTGTGGCTGCTTCTCTTTTTCTCCAGTTTCACCCAAGGGTAGAGTTGCCCTCAGCCCATCATGCCCTCGCCCTTCTCTGGCCCTGTGCTGGGAGCTCAGAAGCAGGTGTGGGAGCCCGTGGCTGTGCCCTTAGCCCTGGTCGCAGGGGACACGGCCTGCCGTTAGCACGCCGCAGGAAGACTCCAGAACTGACACCCACACTCGGCTTTGGGGGGTTTACAAAACACATCCTGCCCCCCCAAATTGCAGGGATATTTTAAAATTCAAATGGGTTATATTTTCTAAGCAAGAGCTACGTCGCTTTCCCCAAAGGAGTTTTCAGGCATTTGAAAAACGTTGGCTGGTGAGTCAGAAGTCTCCTTTTACTCTTTCTGTTTTCTCTGGCTCTGAAAATGTATACGTATGTATACACAAGCACACGTCACGCTTGGAGGCGTATCTTCTAGGATGTAAGAGTGTGGCGGTTGGAATCCTGGTGCTTGGAAGAGATGGGTCTGTGCTCTGCATCCCAGCACAGCGTTCAGCACATTGTGACGTACGGAGCGTCTGTTCCGTACGTGCACCCTCGTCTTCCCCTGTGCTCGCTGACCTGACCCGCGAGGCCTCTGGGCTGACTTCCCGCGCTCGCGCCACGTGCTCGGAGAGTTCCCAAGGCCGGCAAGCCAAATGTTGCGGCCAGGCCATCGCCTATTTCCAGCAGAATGAGTTCATATCCATTTAGGCCCGTTTTACTGCTCTTTGTTATAACTATTGCCAAGGAGAAACGAGCAGGTTTGGGCACCACAAGGCAAAATAATATTTGAAATTTTAACATATGCTTGTTTCTTAATATTGTAAGCACCCTATTGTGACTTGGGGACTTTTTGTGTTAGTCTTCGATCCTTCTCCCACAGAGTCCGGGAGGACTGGGTGCCCTGGCCTTGGCCTTGGGATGCGCGGTCTCACTCCCCGTGCACAGAGGCGGCATCCTTTGCACCCGGCGGGGCTGAGTGGAGGCTCCAAGCTCGTGTGGCCTGAGACATTCCATCGCAGAGGCTCTCCTAGCAACATGGCAACGCCAGCAAACCCAACAATGACCTTTTGTCGTTAGCTCTATAAAGCCTGTGGCATGAGTCTCGCCAGAAAATTCAAAGGATATTTTGCAAGCGAAGAGCGATTTCCAGCTGAAGCTTTGAATCGGTTGCTTTTCCTCCAATCTGCAAATATCAAACTGGACCGGCACCAGATGGTCGCTTCAAGAGCAGGACGGACCCAAAGAGGTGAGTCTGGACCGTCCCAGTCCTGGCTCTGGTTAGGGAACCACCTGTGTACCACCGGCAAGTCACTTAACTCTCTAGATCTCCACGCATGAGCAACTGCTCCTTGACAGTGCAGGGTACTCGCTAACCGTCCAGATTCCTGGGCTGACACCCGTTCTCCTGCTGCATCAGAATCTCTGGGGCTGTGCTCCACAAACGTGACTTTCAACCAAAGGCAAATAGATGACATTGCTGAACAATTGTAAAAATGCTTCGGTAACAAGCTTTCTAATTTGTTTACTTGGCATAAAGAGGGCCCACGCACACTTAGAACTGGCCTGTTGTGTATATGGCAGGGAGCGTGTTTTTCTCTAATAGATTTTATAAAGGACTAAACCAACCCATTTTCTTTGCTGTTTCTGATTAGCTATCCTCTATAACAGACTATAAATCATGCACCCCTATCAGGAAAACACTTTAGAGCATGTGTTTCCAATATTGGCACTTTAAAAATATTGAATATTAATATCTGCATTTATTTATATACTATAGTGCTTTAGTAGGGACATATTTGAATATGTTCCTAATATTAAAGAAATGTTTTTAAAGGAAAAACGTTGAAATAAGATTTAAGATTTTGATTAGTGAAATTTTTCGTTTAGTACTTTGTGATATAGTGAGATCAAAACCAGTTTGTAAACAACAGAGATTTACTGTATAGCACAGGGAACTATATTCAGTATCTTGTAATAAATTATAATGGAAAATAGAAAAAGAATATATATATATGTATGTATAACCGAATTACTTGGCTGTACACCTGAAACTAACACAATATTGTAAATCAACTCCAATAAAACAAACAAGAAACAAATTTCTGATGTTGGTTTTGAATTCGCTATCTTTTATTACTTAGTTATAATAAATGAAAACATGCTTCACAAAGATATGTAGATTTAAGTGGAAGAAGCACCCTTTTTTTCTGCACTTACTAAATTATGATACTGATTTTTTAATTCCCTCCGCTAATTATCCCAAGGTTTCTTATGGGCTAGTAAATTTCCATTTTTTCTGAATGTCCAATTGATGTTGTTGAAAATTAGAAAGTGTGGCACTGTTTTACATTTCTAACAAACATATTTAAAAACGTGATAAAATTCTTCATTCGGAAAAACTGGGGGCAGGTTCGAAAATTCTGTTTCCAGAGTTTTCATGTTTGCAGATATGAGTTTTTACATTGTTTGTGACAGTAAAAGCCATGTAAATCAGAAACATTCTCAAACATCCAGTTACAAAATGCTCTTTCCGTAGCCTGAATTTCTTTCAAAAGTTATTCCTTCCTCACTCATTTTAACATCATTTTCGCAAATGGACAGATTAAACATATTTACTTTTTGGAAATGTCTGCCAGACGGTGTGTCAACCCCTTATAACCACACCCCCAAAAAGCCAGCACATTTGGAACATTTGTATTTGTAAAAGAATAATGACCATTTCAAATTTAATCACGTTTTTAAGCGCTTTGCCATCAGATATCTTACAACCATCCGAGGGCACAAGAGATTTTCATGGTCATTCCCCTATTTCTTTTTTTTATGACATCCGGTAGCATTTGGGGGGTCTCTGGTTCAGTGTTTTTGCTGCAGTGACATCCTTGTGACTGATGCTGTCAACGAACGTCCAGGGAGGGACCAGGTCTGGGCGTTTTCCTCGGTGTCCTTTCTTTTTTTTAATTCTGCCAAAGCTGCCACTCCATGAGTGATTATTCTTATATGGATACCACCCCACTCCCACTTCTTTTTTTTTTCTTTCTATCTTTATCTTCTCCTTCCAATTTTATTGAGATATCCTTGACATACATCACTGTGTAAGCTTAAGGTGTACGGCATCATCATGTGACTTACATCCATCATGAAAGGATAATCGCAATAAGTTTAGTGAACATCCGTCATCTCCTACAGATAAAAAATCAAAGAAATAGAAAAACAGTTTTTTTTCCTTGCGATGAGAACTTGTGTTAGGATTGACTCTCTTAACAAATTTCATATATAACACACAGCAGTGCTGATTCTACTTATCATGTTGTACGTTGCATCCCTAGGACTTATTTATCTTAAAACTGGGAGTTTGTACTTTTTGACCACCTTCATCTAATTAAAGAAGCCATACTTTGATGAGCATGTATCTTTGTCTGGTGTGTCTTTTCTTTGGCAGCCCATATGAAAGCATTTCTGCAGGTATTTCATTATTGAAACAATCCAGCCGCTCAATTATGGAGTCGTGTTAGGAGGCTCTCAACGTTCATTCTTGCGGCAATCAGCCCACAGTTTGTAATTTTTTCTAACACTTTGCTTGTGTCTTCTAAAGGGTTTTCTAACTAAAGAGAGCATTTTCATTTTTCATTATTGCTTTATGTAAATTATTTCTCTGCTGCAGTTTCTCTAACAGTGTATTTGCTATTAGATAAGAAATCTCAAAAGTAGCTTCTAAATATTATAAAAATTTAGTAAATTATTTTAAAATCCTGGATGGAGAATCACACAACCATACACTTCAAACAAAACAAGAGGCTTAGTTTTTTATATTCTGGAATTTTGATTTTAAATTGCTTGCTAACCATGATAATTTTGTTTTGTCATCTTCTAATATAGCAAAGGAACGCTATTCACTTAGGTCAGTGTTCATTGTTAACAATAATAGGTGTAAAAAGCTATATTTCAAGCAGACTTTTTGTAAGAACTTTTTAATTTGAGAGAATTTTAGATTTACAGAAGAATTGCTAAGATAGAACGAAGAATTCCCATATACCCTTCATTGCAACTTCCTTTAATGTGGGCGTCTGATATAACCATAGTACATCCATCAAAACTAAAAAATTAACACTAACAAAGTATTACTAACTATAGACTTTATTTGAATTTCTCCAGTTCTTCCATTATTGCCCTTTTTTTCCGTTCCAGGATACCATGTCACCAAAAGAGTCAGCAGCCAATGCCACGTAATAATTTTGTGAAGATTTGTTTAGTTAAAACTAGATGATATTATTTGGCATTCCAGTTCACCAAGAAGAGCTCACTGCAAGTGTTACAAGATGCTGAAAGCAGGGGTGGCTTTGTCCCTTTCTTTCCTGCTGTGGAATCAGGACTCTGTTTTCCACTGGACCGGAAATAAGGTTGGTCTAGCTTGTCGGCCGAATTAGGGGCCAGCCTTCGTATGTTTATTAAATATTGGGGAAACTTTACTTCTTCCTTGCCTTTCCTTTTTAAAGAAAAAGAATTTGTATCTGTAAAAATTCTCAAATTTCCTTTCTATAGCAAATGGCCCTGCTATAAAGAGAGGGCCAGGGTCTTCTGTACCCCCTGGAGCACCCACATCCCATTTTGGGGAACACGGCTCTATATTATATTCATGCTCCTTTGGTGGTCCAGAGAGTCAGCCCTAAGCTCGCGCTCATATTCACAAGGGCTAAACTGGGAAAACTGGACCATTTCAGTGTCTTGTTCTGACATGTGCCTGAATTATGGTCTATAATAAACAATTATTGAGTAACCTATTAAGGCAGTGAGTACACCCAAATAAATTTCTCCAGGAAGCACTTCTTAGACCATCGCTCAACAAATTGTTAAAACTTCTGGTACTTGTGGCAGGGCGGTGTGGGGAAAACCCGGGGGTGGGGGCTGAGGGCCGATAGCCCTGGGGCACCGTGTCAGTCACACCACAAACTTGTGTGACTGGAAATTGAATCCTCGATAGCTACGTCATTCACTTACTGAAGGAACAGATAATGTCGTGGATACTGTTCTGTGCTGCCTGATCCCCCTTCAAGAAGGAGCGACTTCTCCCGCAGCTGCTGGGGATGTGCTAGAAGGCCCTTACCGTCGACCCCCTTTGGGGATTGCCTCAGCTGAAGAAAACTGCCTCACCCCAGGCCCACCTCCTCCCAGGACCAGCCAGCATCCAGTGCCCGATCGATGGGGCATGAAGGCCTGGCCCCTCCTCCCGTCTTGGAGCAGCTCTGAGGGGCCATCCAGTTTCTGACTCCCCAGCGGTTGGCTTTGCTGGGAATCCATCGCAGACCAACTTCTCCCTCCATCCAATCCTGCTTCCCCCCTCGCCTCCACAGGAGCACCCCCTAACAGATGTTCTGTACACGAGTCTCAGCTCAGAGAATCTGCTTCCCAGAAGACCCACCTGCCACACAGAGAAGTCAAACAAGCCAAAACACTGTGCAAAGGAAAATAAGCACACCTGTGCTTGCGGATGCATCCAGAGGTGGTCCTGAGTGTGTGAATGTATACGTATAAAACAAAAATACGTGTTTTGGGACTTCCCTGGTGGCACAGTGGTTAAGACTCCGCACTCCCAATGCGGGAGGCCCAGGTTTGATCCCTGGTCAGGGAACTAGACCCCACAGGCATGCCGCAACTGAGAGTCCGCGTGCCACAACTAAGGAGCCCACGTGCTGCAACTAAAGAGCCCGCCTGCCGCAACTAAGGAGCCCGCCGCCGCAACTAAGGAGCCCGCCTGCTGCAACCAAGACCCAATGCAACCAAATAAATACTTTTTAAAAATGTGTGTATGTATATATGTGTTGGCCATTTTCTTAGAAAAATTGTAGCATCTTATGCTTTTTTATTTATATCATACTTTAAAATCTTAAAATCTATTTTTACATAGTGATACATAAAGTTTTAAAATCACTCGGGCTTCCCTGGCGGCGCAGTGGTTGAGAGTCTGCCTGCCGATGCAGGGGATGCAGGTTCGTGCCCCGGTCCGGGAAGATCCCACGTGCCGCGGAGCGGCTGGGCCCGTGAGCCACGGCCGCTGAGCCTGCGCGTCCGGAGCCTGTGCTCCGCAACGGGAGAGGCCACAACAGTGAGAGGCCTTCGTATCACAAAAGAAAAAAAAAAAAAAATCACTGCCTACTATGCCATTGTATGGACACACCATGTAATGGCCACCGTTTGAGTCCGACTGTTTGCTGGGCACTCTTGCACCCTCTTTGTATTTATTCAACACGTATTTATGGAGAGCCTGTTATGTGGAGACACTCTTCTAGGTGCTATTCTCTCAGGCTTCACTTCAGCCTTAAAAATTAGCTCCTGTGATTATCCTGATTTTACAGAGGAGAAAACTGAAGTTTAAGTAACTCGCCCAAGGTCACAGGATTAGTGAATTCATAACCAGGCAGCTGGTCTCCGTTGCTTCAGCTTTTAACCCCCCCACTAGCCCCCTCCCCAAGCCCCCTCCTGATGGGTAGTCAGGCTACATGCAGCTGGCGGCTGCTATAAGCAATGCTGCAGTGAACATCTTTTCTCATGTGTCTTTGGGTGCCGTTTCCCCACTTGTAAAAAGCGCTGAGAAAGGGAAACAGGTGAGCTCATTATCTTACCGGATATCTGTTAGCAGTCCCAGGTCATTTTAAAAGGTGCCTTTCTCCAAAATTAGGGATTTAAGGAATCAAAAAATACTACGTTCCATTCTTAATATGAAAATCTTGGGTTAAGCCTTTGAAATACTTCCATGCTGGCCCTGCGTGTTGGATGCATATTTGCAGATAGGGTAATACCTGGATTACCATCACCAGCATCCCTGGTGGGAAATGGAATGTTTTTATTAAAATTTCTCTTGTTTGCGTTTCAGGAAAGAAATGAAAGCGGATCCACAAGCCAGGTCTGGTTTTAATCAGAGCCTAATCTTTATGAGACAACGCAAGGCTGAGAATTTTTTAATCTGATATTTTGAAAGAAAAATCCGTGTTCCAAAATGATACAAACCAATCAGCCTTAGAAGAACGATGGAGAAAAGAAATCTCTTGCATAAAAGAGAAGCAGGAAATTCCAGAGAAGTTTCACAGGGAGGAGGGGAAAACCCAAGGTCTGTATCGCTATTTATGGGCTTACTTCTTCGTACAGGGTAATAATCTGGTTTTGTTGAACAACCGAAATTCGGTTTAGAGGGAATCACAGCATTCTGTCTCCCTGAAGTGAGAACATAACTGAACATATTACAAACCCACTCTGTGTCCCATGATCCATTGGCCCTTGAGATAAATATTTCGTCCTCTTCAGGGACTCGTCCCATTGTGGTCACAGATCCATCTCATATTAGATGATTTAATACCTTAGTGATTTGGAACGTCTCTGTAGACATTGCTGAACTTTTTATATTTTCATGTACATTCCACTGATTGGGGGCAAAAGTTCCGATTGGCAGGACTTCAGGGTGGGTTGTTGAAATTTATAATCATTTTCATATAATGCTCGGCTAGAGTGGGGATAGTGAAATCTCAATCTTCCAATAAGCTGCAAAACTATTAATGGATTTCTAGGTCATGTCGTTCAGGGTTAACACTCAGTGGAATATATTTTCCATTAAATATGAAAGTGCTCCAAGTACGTTTTATACCAGGTGTGTTAACTTTACTGTTTCCTGGAGTGTCTATAATTTCAAAATGAATCAAGTCTTCTTTTATGTGCTTTTGCATGAATTCTGGCTTTCTTTTGAACAGTCATAATGACTCAGAGATGGAGACTAAAAATTGGCAAGAAAAAGCCAATAAAAACATAAAGTCCAGAGTTTCAGAGAAATGAGATTTACCAAATGATATACAGTATAGTTCCCTCGACCAGAGCTTTCAACGTTATATTTATTTGAAAGTGCCTCGTTTAGTGTTTATTTTTGCCAGTTTCATAGCAGGAATCAGATCACAAGGATTCAGTGAGCAAATCAAACACCATTTTAAAATTCATCCTTGGAGCATAGGCGTGTCTCTTCTTATTCCATTGTCTTATCTCTTTCCAAAGCAAGACATTTAAATTTTTATGTGACTAAAATCGTCACACGTCAGAGTACCATAGGACTTAAAACTCCAAATGTTTTGGCTTACACATTTCAATTTCCTAACTCCACTGCAAAAAGAAAAAGAACACTGGATAAATTAAAATAGCTGATGTCTTCCTATCATTAGTCTCCATTTATTCCTCTTTGCGTACATTATGTGTGTTTACGCGGATAAATACAATTGCCTTTTCTTCGGTTGCTTAAATCTCTTTGTCTACGAAAAGTAGAAAGAGCTCATCCATTATTTAAGTTACTATTTCTATAACTGAATTAATACACACATCTACCCGAGCAAAGAGGTTGACAGAGTGAAGGTCCGCACAGAGGTTCCGCTTGAAGTCCCACCTGATCTCTGTATGGATACGTAATAGCGAAAGCACGTTGCCAGAAATACCAGGTTTTAGTGCTATGATGATGGCGTAAATGATACTGTAAGAGGAAGAGACCCTCAAATATTTTCAACATTTAAAAGGATGTTCTCCTAGTTTAAAAGATGCCTCTCTTACTCTCTTAATTCTCCAGGGCACAGAGCAGGAAGTCAGAGCTGTTACATTCTGCTTTGCTGAGTGTCGGTCAGGCTGATGTATATCGATTGCCCTGGATTTTTCAGTATAAAAACTTGGAGTTTGAGCTTTCCTTCAAGTTATCAGTCCAACCTCACTCTGCCACTGCTTGGGTTCCCCCAACTTCAGTTTCCTGGCTGTGACCCCCAAGATTTACACTGGCCCCAGTGGCTGCCTCTGTGAAGGGAGGACGTGAAGCGGAAGAGAATTTCAGGGCAGCCCCGGACAGGGAGTCAGGGGGAAAAACATGAAGTTTGTGGGAAAGTAGGGTCAGGCCCTTGCCCCATAGGCCTCCACAGCTGAACCTGCGTTCGTGTATTTGTTTCATAGATGAATTGACATACTTTAAGAGAAGATGTATTCTCTTCTGAAATATTGCCTTGTACATTGCAGCTCATGGAAGATGGCCCTCTGTAGTGGTAAAGTGAAAGCACACACACACCTGAGCTGTCGGCAACGTGTATTTTTAAAACAAATACATGGGGCTTCCCTGGTGGCGCAGTGGTTGAGAGTCCGCCTGCCGATGCAGGGGACACGGGTTCGTGCCCCGGTCCGGGAGGATCCCACATGCCGCGGGGCGGCTGGGCCCGTGAGCCGTGGCCGCTGAGCCTGCGCGTCCGGAGCCTGTGCTCCGCAGCGGGAGAGACCACAACAGTGAGAGGCCCGCGAACCACCAAAAAAAAAACCAAACACACAAATACATGGTAGGGGGAATGTGGGAAAGAGACAGAGAACAGAAGAACTGATCAGTAACAGGTGTCCTGCTTAGAGAGTTCATTTAAGGAATTGGCCCATGTGATTGTGGAGATGGGCAAGTACAGCATTTGCAGGGCAGCAGCGGGTACGTTAGGCTGGGGCTCAGGCAAGAGTTAAGTTGCGATCGTGAGTCCAGAACCCACAGGGCAGGCTGGCAGGACTTGTGTGTGGAGTCTTGAGGCAAATTCCTTCTTCTCCCAGAACCTCAGTGTCTGCTTCAGCTGATGGGATGAGGCCCACCCACATTACCAAGGGTCATCTCCCTCCAGAGTCAGCCGCTCGTAAGTGTCGATCATATTGACAAAGTATCTTCACTAATGTTTGACCAAACAACTGAGCCCCATAGCCAGGCTGACACATAAAATTAACCCTCGCAGTATTTTCCCCAATTATAAAGGAGGAGACTGGGGCTTGAAGAAGGTAAGAACTCGCTCGAGGTCAAACCACGAGAGTGAAGAAACACTGTGCAGCCTCAGTGCTTATGCTCGTAATCACAGACCCTGGCTGCCTGCTTAGATTACTTGCTAAATTAGGGAAGACGCTCTAGAAGAGAGGCACTTGAACCTGGTAGGTTTTGATTTAAGGCAAGGGTTTGAAACACAGGGCAGACAAGATAGGGTAACAAGGACCAGATTTACCCTCTTGCCTGAAATGACTGGAAACAGAGATCATGTATATGAAACAAGAGTCTGAAAGACCCTGGATATCGGGTGGTAAAGGATAGCGATCCTTGAGAGACGAGAAGCAAACCGGGGTTGGGGTGGGGGGCATCCAGTTGCCCCAGCCCCAAAGGAGGGTTTCCAAGCAATGGGGCAGAGGAGGGCACGCAGGCAGGTCCCTGTGATCTCCCGAAGTTGAGGAGACAGCTGAGAGTCTGGGGAGGCAAAGGTGGCTAGAGTTAGTGGGAGAAGAGGGGACCATGTGGAGAAAGCCTCCAGAAATGTCCAGAGTGTCTCCCCTGAGGCTTCAGCTGACAACCTATCAGCAAGCATGTGTGAGGAAACCCCCGAGCCTGGGGAAAGAGCCACCCAAGAGATAAAAGTAAATAGTCTCCGGAGATAACACAGGGCCAGAGCAAAAGAGGCGTCATTCATGGAGATCCAAGTGTGTGCCTTGGTGGTGAGGCGAAATTAGACCTGGACCACATTCTCTGTGGTTCTGCCCAACAAACCTTCACAGCAAACTTGAAAGGATTGAACCATTTCCAAGTAATTTAACTGTGCTCCGGAGTTCGGAGTTCAAGAATAGTTCAAGCAATACAAAAACAGGTAGTACCCAGCAAGGTAAAATTCACAGTGTCTGGCATCCAATCTAGATTACTAGGCATGTAGAGCAACAGAGAATTTTGACCCATAATCAGAGGAAGAAATAAGCTCAGGGAAGCTGATACACAGATGCCATAGGTGATGGAATTAGTGGACAAAGATATTTAATAGTTATTATATCTGTATTCAGTGTGTTCAAGAAATTGGAGGAAAGATCATGCATGATTAGCAGAGACATGGAAAATATAAGATACAAACTGAAATTCTATGAAAACTACAACATCTGAGACTAGAAGCACACTGGATGGGATCAGAATAGATTAGACATGGCAGAGAAAAAGATTAGTGAATTTGAAGACTTAGCAATAGAAAGTAAATACAGTGAAACATGGAGAGAAAGACTGGAAACAATAAACTATCTGTGCACTCTGGGACAGCTTCAAGTGGTCTGATAATGTGTACTTGGAGGTCCTAGTCTCGGCAAACTAGGCATTGAAGGGAATTCTACTTGATAAAGGTTATCAAAGGAAAATGTATAGCTAGCCTCCTATGTATGGTGAAGGACCGAACACCTTCCCCTGAAGATTAGAAACAAGACAAGGATGTTCACTCACCACCTGTATTCAGTATCATACTGGAGGTTCTAACCAGATCCATTGATAAGGCAAGAAAAAGAAAGAAAAGCCATCTTAATTGGAAAAGAAGTAAAACCTTTTTTATGCATTGATGACATTATCATCTATATAGAAAATCTTATAGAATCTGCAAAAAAAGGCCAAAAGAACCAATAAGTGGCTTTAGGAAGGTTGCAGGATGTAAAATCAATATACAAAGATTTGTTATTTCCAAATACTACTAATGAACAGTTCGCTATTGACATTTTTTTAAATTCCACTTACAATAGCATTAAAAAGTGTTATATTCCTAGGGATAAATCTGGCAAAACATGATTAAGGTCTGCACATTTAAAACTATAAAACATTGCTGAGAGAAAGGAAAGGCCTAAATAAATGGGGTGATTTACAAGTTTCATGGGTCAGATAACTCAATATACCGAATATGTCAAATTTCCCCCAAATTCATCTGTAGAAAAAAAGCATTCCCAATGAGAATCCTTTTTGTATAAACTGCCAAGCTGATTCTGAAATTCATTTGGAAATATAAAGAACCTAGGGAAATCAAAACAACTTTGAAAAATAGGAGGAAAGCTTTCATACTACGTTACTTTGATATTTATTATAAAACTACAGTAATTAAGATACTGTGGTATTGGCATCGAGATAGATAAGTAGATCAATGGAACAGAAGAGTAATTAAAATAGTATGATATTGGTGTCAAGACAGACAATAAGGTCAATAGAAAAAAATGGAGAGTCCAGAAATAGACTCACATCGATAAGGTAAATTTTTTTTTTTTTTTTTTTTTTTTACCTAATCCTTGGGTTTAAAGTTCAGGGCTGCAGGTAAGGGGCAGAGTGGCAAGGCTGGTACAAATGGTAACAGTGGCAAGGAACCCAGCTGTCATTGGCAGGAGCCTGTGCCAGCGTGTTGCAATGCCTGTGTCTTGCTATCCTGGCTCTCTCTTTCTGGTTTTCTTTCTTTTGGTAGGTGTCCTGTGGGCTACACCGGAGACAGGTGTCAGCAGTTCTCAATGGTCAACTTGTCTCGTATGTCTCTTTACACAGGTGTAAAGATAATTCAGAAGAAAGTACAAAGTTTTCAACTAACGCAGATGAAACAGTTGGATATTCTTATGCAAAAAATAATTCCAGTCCAATCCTGGCACTTATACGAAAAGTAAGTCAAAATAGATTGGAGATCTACCTGTAAAAACTAAAATTATAAAATTTCTAGAAGAAAACATAGGAGAAAATCTTTGTGGCCTCAGGTTAGGCAAAGATTTTTTTACATTCAACAGCAAAAGAATAATACACACACATACAAAATTGATATATTGGACTGCCTCGAAATTAAGAAATGTTGTTCAAAGGGCACTGTTAAAAAGTGAAAAGATAAGCCAGAGAGTAGAAGAAAATGCTTATAAATCACATATCTGATAAAGAACTGGTATCCACAATATATTAATAACTCCCAAAACTCAGCAATAAGAAAACAAACAACTGTATTTTTTAAATGAGCCAAAGATTTGAACACACAATTCATCAGAGAAGATATACAGACAGCAAATAAACACATAAAGAGATACTCAACATCATTATGCACTATGGAAATGTACATTAAAACCATAGTGAGATACTGTTGTGTGCCTATTTGTACGTCTATAGTTAAAAAGACTGACCCTGTGAATTGCTGGTTAGGATGTGAGCGAACTAGACCTGTGACACACAATGTAAAATGGCACAAGTACCTGGAAAACAGTTTGACGCTTTCTTAAATAGTTATAAACACACACTTTCCATCAGATCCAGGCTTTCTCCTTCTGGATATTTATCCAGGTGAGATAAATGCCTGTGTCCATACAAAGACGTGTATACAAATATTTATAGCAGACTTGTTTGTAATAGCCTTAATTAATTAATTAACTAATGAATTAAAAGGAAACCAAGCACAATCGAAATGGTTATATCATCAGGTGAATGGATGAACAAATTGTGGCCCATCCTCACAATGGAACAGTACTTAGCAACGAAAAAGGAACGAGCTGTGGACACATGGAAGGACGTGGGTAAAGCTCAAAATAATCATGCTGGCGAGGAAGCCAGAGAAAAATCAGCACAGACTGTGTGATTCCATTCATACCATAAACTGACCTCTGGGGACAGAAGGCAGGTGCGTGGTTCCCTGGATTGGGAGCAGGGGGTGGGAGAGTGATCGCAAAGGATCAGGTGGAAAGTTTGGGGGGCTGGGCATGTTGGTCACTTTGTGGGGCGGTTTCGTGGATGTACACGTATGTTGGCATTTCAAATTGCACACTTTTGTTTTTTAAAGAATTATTTATTTATTATTTATTTATGGCCGCGTTGGGTCTTCATGGCTGCGTTGGGTCTTCGTGGCTGCGTTGGGTCTTCGTTGCTGCACGCAGGCTTTCTCTAGTTGCGGCGAGCGGGGGCTACTCTTCGTTGCGGTGCGCGGGCTTCTCATTGCGGTGGCTTCCCTTGTTGCGGAGCTGGGCTCTAGGCGCGTGGGCTCAGTAGTCGTGGCTCACAGGCTCTAGATCGCAGGCTCGGTAGCTGTGGCTGGCGGCTCTAGAGCGCAGGCTCAGTAGATGGGGCGCACGGACTTAAGTTGCTCCGCGGCATGGGGGATCTTCCCGGACCAGGGATCAAACCCATGTCCCCTGCATTGGCAGGCGGATTCTTATCCAATGCGCCACCAGGGAAGTCCCCAAATTGTACACTTTTAAAACACACCATGTACTGTTTGTTCATTATACGTGAAGCAACGTGGTGTTGGCCCTGCGACTGGAAGAGGCGAGACTGAGGCAGGAAGACCACTCAGGAAGAGGCTGAGAAATCCAAATCGTCCTTACACCCAGAACCCGCCTTACAGCAACCGGTTTTACATAAATAACTCTAATATAAGCATAAGAATCCTGGTCTGTTAGGGGTGAATTCACTTGTAGGAAAATAGGAGCTAGTAATGAGTAAGCAAAGCCTAAGCCAGTACATTAGGGGCTTTGGTGCTCCTTACAAAAGGACCCCTGGTTCCTGCTGCCCCGTCACCCGTCACCTGGGTGCCTTTGTGCAGTGCACAGGCCGCACAGCCATCCATGGCAGCCCTGATCCTATAGACCGCGTGGTGTGATAGAAACAGCACTGACCACCAAATCTTGGCTCTGCCGTTAACCATGTGGCCTTTGGTGAATCACCTAGAAGTCCTCATACCTTAGCTTCTTCATCTTGGATTCTGGCCCTGTGGGGCTCGGTTGAGATAAGGACCATGGTTAGGCTTTCAAAACAGGCATGGGCCCATCAACCTGTTCTGACCAGAGGTGAGGGGAGAAAGGCTGGTCTGGAGTTCACCCAGAGAACATCCCCGGGCTCTTTATTCATCTTTATTAAGATGCGCATTAAGCTACTAAACAGGGCTGTCTTGGATCAAACTGTGAGAGCCGTGTTCCCACTTCTGTCCCCACTGCTGCCTTCTGGGGCCTTTTGTGATGAACAAGCATCACACCCGGTCCCCCGTGTCACCCCCTCAGCGGCCCAGGGCCCACTGGGAATTCCTTCCCAGAGAGGTTTGCTGCCCTGAATTCCCGAGTCAATCCATTCCTTGCTTCCATCTTCCCGTCCTTTCGGTGTGTAGATCACAGCTGGGAGGAATGAATGTTACTAAATGGAGTCACGCTCAGGTTGGTATATACGACTAGGGCTATAGCTCTCTTAACCTTAACCTTTCAAGAGACACTTATTTTAAACGAGATGCTCATTTACTCCAAAGAATGACTTTCTAATGGTGGAATTTGGTATCAAGTAGCTAGCTCTTTGGGCATGGGATGGAAGGGGTGTCTCTCGAAACAAATCTCCACATTTAGTGCCCCCAGATCTCCAAAACGATCTCCAAAATGTTAAGCCATTTACGCTGACTGTTCGACAAGATAAGTTTCTTTCTGTATAATCATGTTTATATCTATTTCTATATGTCTGCTACAAACTCTGCACAGGAACTAATGGAATCAAACGTGGATTTTTTTAATGTAAGAAACTGATACACTGATTGAAGGCTGCTGTCACAGTGTTTCAGATGCTGCTCGTGGCTGAAGTTCAAGTTGGTATGTTCCAGTCATTTAGCTCGATACACTTGTCAGTGATCTAGAGGATGAAGTGAATGGCAGTGTGAAAGGATTTGCTGATGACACAGAAGTGTTTAGGTTGGTAAGAGCTAGGAGGGTTGTGAGGACCTTAAGATGGCTCTAATAAACTGGATGACGGAACAAACATGAAGACTGATAAGGTTTTACAGAGAAGGCCCAAAGGCAATAGATACTGAAAGAAATCATTTAAGCTCTACATAATTTAAGCAGTACACACCGATGGACTTAGAATTTATGTTAGTTTCAAAAGGAAAAGACTTGCTGTAGGAATCAACTTAATAAAAACATTTCAGGAAAGCCATCTAATCTGCAGTGGTCCTGAAAAAAGGGCCAAAAGAGTCTAGGTATGTACTCAGAAAATGCAGGGAAAGATACAGGAAAGCATGAGGTGGTTGGGACTGGGTACCAACCTAACAAGCCCCCTTCTGCCGACTTGGTCCTGATGTGTTCCTCCTGTTACCCTCAGCCCCAGAAAATGAATCAGGACCTGTCTAAACCAATAGTCCCCAAAGTATGATCCCCAGACTGGCAGCAGGGGGATGACCTGGCAACTTATTAGAAATGCAAATTTATTAGGCCCCATCCCCAATATACTAAATCAGAAATTGTGGTGGAGGAACACAGCAATCTGTATTTTAGTAAGCCCCCCAGAAGATTCTGATTCATGCTGAAGTTTGAGAACCACTGGTCTAAACCAATTGTGATAAAATCCCATTCCCCTTTTTTGCCAATGAGTACATTAAGGATAAGAATGAACTCCCTTCAGGTCATTGAGATACAAGTGAAAGTCTGCTGGAGGATTTTAAGAAAGGTATTTCTCTCGGATGAAGAGAGTAAAGACATGGCAGCCTTTGGCCTCAGTTCCGTGAAGATGTGATGCTTGGAGCTTCAGCATCCATCTTGTGGCTATGAGGAGGCATGGCTGAGGACCACCGAGCAAAAAGATCATGTTTTTGTGCCACTGAATTAGCCAACCTTCCCATGACTCGACATCCAGGATGTCTAGCTATGTGAGAAAATAAACCTCACTTTTGGTCAGATATGTGATTCCTCGCGCCGGAAAACATCCCCCCAAAAGCACATGCCTTTCTTCTCCACTGTGGTAGAGAGGAAGCAAACCTGAAGAGGTAAATGTTCAGAAATAGTGAAAAAACAAACAACAACCCAGATCTCAGCCCTCTCACCTGAACACGAGAGCGCTACGTTCCCTAACCTTAAAGCAAGTGTGTTTTTGAGCCTCTCTGCTCTTATGTACTGTATTAATATAACAAAGATTTACTTTTCTCATAGTTATCTGTAAAGCATCTTTAGTAACAGAGCTATGTGCAAACATAAAAAATCCCTCCTGGGGTCAGCATACCATCCATCCAGTTCAGGGCTGTGTGACTGAAAGATACACTGGGAGGAAAGTTGGAAGGTGTGATCGTTCTTGATCGCAACCTTGGAAAGTTAAAGTTGCACACAGTGCACTTTCATTTCCCCCGCATCCCGTTATGAATGACCATTTATGGATCTGCTCAGCTCTCCACGTTGCTAGTCCTACTAGGAAGGAAGAGGTCACGCAGTGGACGCACACCTCAACCCAAGGACCGCTTTCATGGGAAATGAAATGCCAAGACAGATGTATGGGTGGAAACCTACACTTAGAGGAGGCAGAAGGTATCTCCTGCTGACTGTGTCTTCACACCTCGGCAACACACATTCGTGGGCCTGTGAGCAAAGTCACAAGGAGGAGTGCAGAGTGCGAGACTCAGCCCAGCGAGTGCATCCTTTTCTATACCATCCAGCTTAACCTCTGACACACTCTTAACAGTGGAGCCCCTCAAGTGACTAACTGCAAACACAGGTGGGATTGTCATCGTGTCCTACAGGTCAGGAAGATTGGGCTTTACAGGACTGACAGCAGGAGTTGTTCCAAAATCAACTGTCCTCCTCGGAGAATTCCCCGTCAGCTGTCAGAGAAGGCTGGCTCCGTTGAATTCAGCCCTCGAAGAGTGCAAAGGGGAGAGAAGAGCTCTCAGAGACGAAAAGCAGACCCCGCAGGATTTTACGGCTTAAGACCAATACCTTCCCCTGCCCTCGGAGCCATTAGGGAAGCCAGCAGCATCTGGGGCCCAGATGTTCTGAGCAGATCTCCCTCTGGGCAGAGGCTGGCCTGGTCTTCCCTGGAGCTCAGAGCAGGTCACGAGAGAAAAGAGTCTTGCCCCAGCCAGGGAAGTGGAAGGGCAGCTCCTGGCCACAGTCTTTTATCTAGGCTGGAGCCGTGAGTTCAAGGTTTCTCCCATTTCCTACCCTTGGAAGGCAAGGCAATTCCTGTTGCCTGGTGGAGTGGAGATAAAATGGGACAGGGGATGGGAAGAGCACTGATTGTGTGGCTTATAAAATCGCTGTGGCAGAAAACACTGTTGTGAACTCACCCAAAGCTATTTCTCAGACTCCTTGGTAACCAGGTGGGGTCATGTGACCGAGTCTTGGCCAATGGGATGTAGGTGGAAGTGAGTGACGTGCATCACTTCTGCGCCTGGCCCGGAAAACACACCTGGGCTGTCTCGCAATCCCACTCCCCGGGCTTCTGGTCACGTGCATAGGATCCGCAGACAAACCCCCAGCTGACGGGGATGGGGGCCCACCCGATGGAAGGAGCTCAGTTCCCTCATCAGCTTCACAGAAGGCCCCCTGCCTAGTGGTCTCAGATGGTGCTGGAATGCAAAACAGAGCTCTGACTGCTCAACCGTCTCAGAGTTTGTTGTCCCACCAAGCGCTGTTTACCCTACTTAATGCAGGCTCGGGATGTGTCCCAGAGAAAGCAACTGAGAGGGTGACTGGAACCTGCGGCAGGGGTGGGGAGCCAGGGGTAGCAAATACGTTTAGAGAGATGGCTCACGATGTCCAGGTGGCATGTGGTCTGCCGCTCACTTAACGACCCTCCCTTATCAATGCTCTTATGCTCTGGATGAACCTCTGTGAGGCTGCCCGGGGGCCCCTCACCTCTGGCTGGCTGTCAGGATCTATACAGACAGCCAAGGAGGCATATTAAACAGACCTCAGGCAGTTGAGGATCTGAAAGAAATTAGCCCAGGCAAATCACCACCGAGTACATTTTTCTTTTCTAGGAGACAACATTGGCGAACACAGGCCACACCATCTCCTGCAGCCTGTGTGTTCACTGCCCTTGAACGCATCCACGTGGATGGTTGACAAGTGTAGGGACGGCTGGTGCACGTACAGCAGGTTAATAGCAATCTTCATTGGCTTGGTAATTAACCTGTGAGATTTTTTTCTGTATGAGCTCTACAGTGTTCTTATTCCAGAGATGGCAATCATTTTAGATAATTTTTTTTTTTTTTTTTTTTGCGGTGTGTGGGCCTCTCACTGCCGTGGCCTCTCCCGCTGCGGAGCACAGGCTCCGGACGCGCAGGCCCAGCGGCCATGGCTCACGGGTCCAGCCGCTCCGTGGCATGTGGGATCCTCCGGGACCGGGGCACGAACCCGCGTCCCCTGCATCGGCAGGCGGACTCTCAACCACTGCGCCACCAGGGAAGCCCTAGATAAATATTTTCATGCAAAAGATTCTGCCAGATATTTTTTATGCGTGAATAACCTGATCTGAACAAATTCATTTCTGATGCCCAGATACTACCTCCCTTATTTTGGTATTTTTATGGTGGCAAAATGTACATAGCATAAATGTACCATTTGACCAATTCTTACGTGTACAACTCAGTGGCATTCATTACATTCACCGTGTTGTACAGCCGTTACCACTGTATATTTCACAAACTTTCTCATCGTCCCAAATAGAACCTCTCAAAACAACTAAGTAATCATTTCCCCTTCCCCACTTTCTCCAGCCCCTAGTAAACGCTGATCTATCTTCTGTCTCTAGGAATATTCCTGTTCTAGATATTCCATGTAAGTGGAATCACAAAATATGTGTCCTCTTGTGTCTTATGTTACTTAGCATAATATTTTCAAGGTCTATCCATGTTGTATCATACATCAGAACATCATTCCTTTTTACAGCTGCATAATTTTCCATCGTATACATACACTTTGCTTATCCATTCATTTGTTGATGGACATTGGGTTGCTTCCACCTTTTGGCTGTTGTGAGTAATGCTGCTATGAAGATGGGTGTGTAAGTATCTTTTCCAGTTCCTACTTTCAATTCTTTGGGGGATATACCTAGGAGCAGAATTGCCGGGTCATACAGTAATTCTACACTTAGCTTTTTGAGGAACTACCAAACTGCTTTCCATAGCAAACCTGCAAGATTTAAAAAACCCAGATTAAAGAAAAAATGTAGAAGAAGGCTCTTGTTATGCCATGGGGATGCCTGCGTGATGAGTGCCAGCTCTGTCTGGAACCCTCATTAGCACAGAGCACAGTACCTCTTGGACCAGCTCTCTCTAGGCAATCACATTAAAGACTTCACACCTGAGTGACTCCTCTATACAGAGGTAAATTGCCGAGCAGCTGATAAAGCTAAGCTTCGGAGCCCCTCACTTGCCCTGACTCCTTCCAAAGCCCTGGGAAGGGCCCTTACCATATGGTAATTTGTTTTTGTTTTTGTTTTGTTTAATTTGCAAAAGTAAGAGATTTGAAGCAAAATCCGTTAAGACCACTGTCTCTTTTCCACTCTAACTCCCCCTTGAATTGGGTGGTGTTGGGATGCCCGTCGGCATCTGGGGGAATGTTGATGATTTATTCTGGAAGCCACTGGAAGAAGAGACTCCCAGTTTTTGAGTCAAGTAAGTCTCCAAATAGCTATTGAATGACACTGCAGGGAGCTGGGTTAAGAGCTTAAGATGGTTGAGACCTGGCTCCCGCCCTCCGGGAGATTCCAGACTCAACCGGGATGGGAAACACACATTAACACTTACAATAAAAGTCAGAACTTGCAAAATGCCATAACAGTGTGTGATGGGTCCAAAGCAGGGAGAGATGGCATTGAAAGTGTCTGTGAGTGGGTCCACTTGGGATGGACCTGGAGGGTACATTTCCCCCCGCAGAGAGTGGACTAGTGGAAATCAAGGCCCTAAAGGCAGGAGTGCCCAGGCTCTAAAGACATGAAACTGCAAAAGGAAATATGGGACCACGTTTTAGAGCAGGGGTCAGCCGATGTTCTCTGTGAAGGGATAAATCGTATTTTAGGCGTTTCAAGCCACGTGCTCTCCGTCACGATGACTCAGCTCCGCCGTCAGAGCATGGACGCAGCTGTAAACAATATGTAAATGAGGGGTGTGGCTGCGTGCCAATAAAATTTTATTTACGCAAACAGGCAGCAGGGCCAGGGCACCCAGCTAAGGAAACTCCAGGCCGTGAGAAGCCACTGGAAGTCTGTGAGCAGGAGAATGACATTGTAACACGACCCGAGGTGTGTACTTGTTTGGTTTTTTTTGTTTGTTTGTTTTGCGGTACGCGGGCCTCTCACCGCTGCGGCCTCTTCCGCTGCGGAGCACAGGCTCCGGACGCGCAGGCTCAGCGGCCATGGCTCACGGGCCCAGCCGCTCCGCGGCATGTGGGATCTTCCCGGACCGGGGCACGAACCCGTGTCCCCTGCATCGGCAGGCGGACTCTCAACCACTGCGCCACCAGGGAAGCCCCAGAGGTGTGTATTTGGAAGAGAAGTTTGGTTATCGGGTAATTCTTGAATTGGAGGCTGTGGAATTGAGTGTGGAGATCATTGCTGAGAGGCTTTTAGAGTGTCTGGGGTCAGAGGCCGGCATTGGGGCGTTGAAAACAGGAACTAGAAGTCCAGTTTGGTAGGGCAAGGGATCTTACATGGGTGTAGGGAGAAATGGAGAGAGAGCTGGATTAAAAACGTGTAGAGAGAAATGGAGAGAGAGCTGGATTAAAAACGGGGCCTGGGGGGCCGGGATTTAGGGAGTCTGCAGGGAAAGCTCGTGAGCGATGAGGGGCTGTGGGGTTGGACAGGCCCCTGGATGGTCTCTGCGCTCTGGGTGGAGTCGTTGGGCAGCTGGCGCCAGGTGACGGAGACCCCTTCCTGCCGCCCAAGGCCACGTGGGGCACGGCTGCCACGGGCCCCCGTGTCACCCCCAAGGCTCCGAGCAGACAGCGCCTGGCACTCCGTGAGTCTGGCCGAGCCTGGGCTCCGGGCGAGCCACGCCCTGGATCGCTGGGCCACTAGACACCTCTGAGGACAGCCAAGGCAGAGCCATTGCCGCCCCGCCAGAGGCGGGCGGAGGCTGTGCGGAGCGACCGTGGCTGCTGGGTGGGAGGGCCCGGCTGCGTTCTCATCACACGGTGCTCCAGACAAGACGAGGCTGTGTCTCTTGGAAAGCATGTGTGCGGGGTCAGGGTGAGTCCAGAGGAGGTCAGGCCTCGTGGAAACCGCAGCAGCCAGTGAGGTTACAGAGTTCCTTAGCATCCCGGGGACTCTGTGTGCGACCCAGTGGCCCGGCAGGCACACGTATTCTGGAGACTCGAGCGCATTTAAAGAGAGCAGGGGATTCGGAAAGAAAATGTGCCGTTTCACCGCGAAAATCTCGTCATTTCTCCCAGGAACGTAATATAATACCCTCCTGGAGAAATCATCTGAAGGTTGGGTTTTTGCCTGGGTCCCGTAGCAAACCCTGTCCCCGCTGCTCTGCGTGCTGAGACAATTCAGTGGAAAAGGAGCCGCCTTAGAATTTGCCACATTTATGTTTGACAAGGAGGCACTTTACTCACTCGTTGCATGCTTTCTTGCTGAGATGCGAGCGTGAGGTTGGCAGATACTGAAAATGCTATTTTGATACTTTGCGCACTTTCTTGGGAATTTATTTTAGAAGCAGAGTAATAAGAGAAATCTTATGATGCTACCGCGTGCGGTTATTTATTTCCGAGGCAATCAATGAGGAAGTGTTAGGAAATATATTCAGAGGGATTTCAAATCTGATTCCAGTCAAGTGAGTAATCTTTCCATTTTCTTTCCATATGTTATACGATTTCTTAAAAAGATGAAATGCTAAAGAACTAAAAGGCACTCTGGAACTCAGACCCTAACTATGAATATAAGATTGTACATTTTTTCAAGGAATGAAATGGCTTTAATTATGCTGAAACACATGTTGATAGTGAAACCAAATACTGTGCGTTGTGTTCATAGGCACAATATTTTATGTTATTTTAAAATTTTATTTTATTGAAGTATAGTTGATTTACAATGTTGTGTTCATTTCTGCTGTACGGCAAAGTGATTATATATATATGCATTCTTTTTTATATTCTTTTCCATTATGGTTTATCACAGGATATTGAATATAGTTCCCTGTGCTCTGCCGTAGGACCTTGTTGTCTATCCATCCTGTATATACTAGTTTACATCTGCTAATCCCCAAACTCCCACTCCATCCCTCCACCACCCCCCTCCCCTTTGGCAACCACCAGTCTGTTCTCTATGTCTGTGAGTCTGTTTCTGTTTTGCAGATAAGTTCATTTGTGTCATATTTTAGATTCCACATATAAATGATAGCATATGGTATTTCTCTTTCTCTTTCTGACCCGTCAATACTTTACTTAGTATGATCATCTCTAGGTCCATCCATGTGGCTGCAAATGGCATGATTTCATTCTTTTTCACGGCTGAGTCATATTCCATCGTATATATGCACCACGTCGTCTTTATCCGTTCATGTGTCGATGGACATTTAGGTCGCTTCGGTGTAAATGAACTGTAAATAGACTATTATAAGTAGGCTACTGTAAATAGAATAGGCACAATGCTGTAAAATACAACTGGTGATTCCAGGCCTTTGGGCAACTCTTGCAGTTTTTTCAAGGTGAAGAGTCAGCCAGCTGGGATCCAGTCCCTTCAACTTGGTCCCAGGTGGTCTAGACCAAGTACATCCCCAGTCGTTTCAGCAGTTGAGTTTCCGTTGTACTTACACACCATGGACTCTGCCTGTACTTGTTGGCAAAAGGGTTAAGAAGTGATTATGAGCAAAGGTTACGTGCGGGTCCTTTATGTTTCCTTCCCACCAGGGCCATCAAGGAGGAGAACAGACGAGTAGAGGAGCTTGCCTCGCTAAGTCAGGGAAGGGAAGAGCGGGGGAGTGAGCTTGGTCTTCTTTCAGCCCTCTTTCTGATAAGATCCTCTTCCTGGACCGTGTTAAAGGTTATTTCGGCCTTCTGGAGGACCTGATGGAAAGGGCCAGGTGGTTGGAGATTGGATCTAGAGCAGATGCTGCTTTAATATTAGTTCTCCCAATTTGGAGACCCATGGGCCTGTGGATACCTGCCCTTGAAGGCACGTCAGGAGCAAAGGTTTGGAAACCCATGGCTGCGTCCCTGTGTCTATAACCAGGTGAATGGGAGCTGGATCTCAACGATCGAGTCAGCTCCTTCTGGCTCTGCTGGGGGCAGGGTGGTCAGCAAAGTTCAGGGTGAACCGGACACAAAGGCAGCTTTGTTTGCCGTTGACCTTGGTGTGGAGAAAAGTAGCTTCCCATCCACTGAGAGCTCTCACCCGCAGGCCTGCTCTGCTGATGCCGAGAGAATAACCCACCGATGACCAGGCAAGGTGTGGCGTAGGTGAAGTTGTCTTGCTTTCTCTGCGTGCCCCTTCTGATGCCCTTCCAGATACACTTTTCTTTTTTCTGAGACCCATGGACCGCCTGTTCTTGACCACCCCTTTCCCACCCCCGCCACCAACTTCCTTCAGAGCTTAACTGCAGGCAAGAATCCGCACATCATCGAAAATCTCGTGGGACGTTTTCCACAAGCATCTTTTCCTCTTGGCAGAGTCCTTGGCTCAGATGGTAGAATTAAAGATTTCGTTTCCTGTTTGAGGTTTCAGGCAGCAAACTGGCAGAGGAGGACATATGAGGAACACGTCTGCACACAGATGGCCACCCAGGTTTGGCCCCAGTGTATCCACACCCTGCGCACACACGCTTGGCAATATCTGGAGACACAAGATCACAAGACAGAAACACGCTGATTCTTAGAAAAGAAATTTGGATGCAAAAATCTAGTTCATCTGTGCAGATTTCGGTGAATTACATGGTTTGGACCACAGTGCACGACCTTTAGGAATTGAAGGCAAATGGAGAGAATCCCCAAGTCACTCTCAACAGAGAGGAGGTGTCTGTCTCTCTGTGGATCACAGACGCCTCCAGACACACCCCCTGGTTTTCCTCCAGTTCTGGTTTGGCCTACTTTCCCAGCCCCAGTTGACACCGCTCTTGTGGCTGTAGCCTGAGAAAGGAAGTGACCCTCTGAGAAGAGAGGGTTCCCCGGTGACATCCATCCAGCTGGCCACAGTGGGGGCTTGTCTGGGGCCCACACAGGCGGGCTGTCGGAATGTGCCAAGATCAGCAACGGTAGGGTCTTTGCACAGAATTCCTTCATCATGAGGGGCAAAAAGGCTGGACTGAGTGACATATCTGAACCCAGCCCTTGCTCTAACATCTTTGGCCAGTGGAACCAAACTACACTCAGAGAATAGTCTGGTTCAAGAGACAAAAGAAGAAATAAAAAGAAGCGGAAAGCCAAGGTCATGGCTGGAAAACTTCGCGTATTTTGCAAATCAGACCAAAGCAGCTCTATCAGCTAAAAGGTCAAACATCTTATAGATAACTTCCAAATGGCTTTGATGCCGGAAAGTGGCTCCTGCCAGAAAGCTCCACTGGGATCTATGAGCGACGGCTTTTTTTTTTTTTTTTAATCTATTTAGCCCTGCACACTCCCGGACTTTATCCTTATTCTCTTCTAATTGGTCTTGATGCCAAGCTCAGGGACCTAATGAAATTAGCCAGAGCAACTCTGAAGGGAAAGAAGAAAACCACCTTGTGTTTGGCATTTGGTGAAATACCTGCCCTAATTGGATACGGAGCTCCGGACCTGGTGTTGCCGGATCTTCCCACAGTGGCTCTGTAGCTGGGAGGTGGAAATTCCCATCTGATGCCCACGGGGGCTCCTTGGGCTCCCCCAGAACAGATGGTGAAGGCTTGAATCTAGTGGCCTCAGAGAGGTGACTCTCCACCTGCACCTCAAACTGTCCCTACTTGATTAGCTTCAAGAAACACACGACCGTCCTGCCTTTGGAAGGAGAAGTATTTGATGGGGCTGGAAAAAAGTGGGGAAAGGTTTCTGCTCATTTAGGGAGATGGGCTGTGCTTTCTGATGTTTATTGTTACAGAGAGCAGGGTAATGACCCCTCGGGCTGGAGGACCACCCAGGCTGCCCAGGGATGCTTGCTGACACTCCTCAACTAGTTCTGTCGTCACAGGGACCCTCCACCAACTTGTTCTAGAAGCTGACTGTCCTGACTTGCTATTCTCAGTCTCCACACTGGTGCCCTGGACCATTTGTTGTAGCTCGGATTCTCTGTGCGTGCATTAAAAAAAAAAAAAGCCACCTTGCCTTCTGTTAGTGCCCTGCTGTAGGTAACAAGGACTGGGAAAGTTGGAGGAGTTGAAGAGTAGCTTTAACTTTCACAACAGATGTTTTTGCATTTATTTTCTCCCGGGGAGGAGAGGAAATGCACATTGTTCATTTGAGCAATTTCCATCCTTTTGGATGGCCCCTATCCCCTCGCTGTGAAATGTGCGTAGCTTCTCAACCAAATTGTATGGGATCATCTTTCTGAAGGGAGAAAACCTAGTTTGCATACTTCAGATTAGAGGGCTGCCTTAAAGTGTGTGGAAACCAGAGACTCACACCTTCCCCAGTCACAGCCGACTCGGGCCCTTAGGGAGGGTGATGCTTGACGCTTAGCGGTGGTGGCAGGAGATCTAATGACACTTGTAAAAAAAAAAAAAAAGTGTATAGCTCATTACACAATGTTTTGAAATTCTCAGTCTTTCTGAAGTTTTCAGATCTTTCTTATGCAGGTGTACCAGGGATGAAACTTTCAAAGCCCCCCTCTGCACACAGGCTGTGCTCAGGCCAGCTCCCTCGCTCGTATCAAGAAAGGGGAAGGAATCCGAATTGGGTTTTCTTTTCCTCAGCATGAAACTACCTCTGCGGCCAAACAGCTGGCGCTCGCTTCCTCAGCAAGTTCAGTTTTCCCTGGAGCTCCGAGGCCAGCAGAAAACTCCGGAAACTGAAACCATGAAACCTCCAGGGTTCCCAGAGGAAACTGGACCACCCCAAACCTTTCTAAAACGGGTGATCACCGACCCAATTACAAGTCAGGAAAATGGTCTCCGGGGGAATGAGTTTTCTGAGGTCTCAGAACGTTTTCCCTGCACTGAGAACATTTGGACTCAAAGTCTTGGGTTTGCATCTGGAACGGGAAAAATGTCTGGTACCATTCTCTCCTCAGGAGATCAGAGCACAGTGGCCCACGACGGGCCCTGCGGGCTCCAGGGCAGGCGGCAAGGCAGGGCGCGCTCCCCAGTCCTGTGCCAGCTGCTAACTCTGCTCCATCCCATGACTCTCTGCAGCCACTCCAGCTGGACAGCCACGTCACCAGCGTTTGCCGCTGGGCTGGCCTTCCAGAAGCTCAATCCCATGGACTCTCGATGACAGGGATTTTCAGTGTTTAGCTAGTCAAGTTTCACTGTTTTTCTCCGGTGGATAAAAAGCCCTGACTTCCTTTGTTTCTAATGAAAGGCAGATGGGCAGCGGATTGACCTGCTCCTTCATTTTCCCTCCGTGTGAGAGTATGGCCGATGGCAGCCCACTTTGCCTGTCACCAATCTGTCGGGCACTTTTAAACAAGTCACCTGGTCTCTCTGCAACGCGAGAGGAGCACACACTTCTCGGTTGGGGTGCTGGGCTCTTTCCCTGCTGAGTGATGTTCAGCGCTCATAAAAGTGCCCTCGAAGCAAAGCCCTGGGTTGTCCAAAGGCCCGTCCATCACCCTAAGCAGATTTATCCCATAACACTTCAGGTCTTTAGAACTAAATGGAATAACTGCAAAAAATCTCTTTGGAATAAAAGGGAGAAGGCTCGAGTAAGAGCCTGAGCCGCGCGGTGAGTTAATGACCCCCCGGGAGCGCAGTCTTTTCCTGCTTGGCAAACGCTTTAGCTCTGCTGGTGCAAGAAGCACAGCCTAGTAACTAGGCCACCAAACGGCAAGCTATTTGCTCGTCACTCTGTGCCTTTTCCCCCCGAAATATGCATCAACGCAAGTCGTCGTTCTTGTACCGCAGCTGTGGTTAATGCCGGGTCTATCTTTCCAAATGAATCGGTGTTTAGTGAACATAAACTATGGGTTTCAGAGCTATGGGCCGGGAATAATATAACTGGAGAAGGAGTTCGCGTTTCCCGAGCACGTCCTCTGTGCTGGATACCGTGCTGACTGCTCGAGGGTCAGCTCACGAAATGCACACAAACCCGTGGAGCAGGTGACTCGGCGTCTCCACGAACCTGGACCGCGTGACCTCGGGCTGCAGCCTTCACACACGCTCCCTGTCTCCAGGCGTCTGCAGCTAGTCCGATGGAGGGGACCTGCCCACGTTAGAAATCTGCTTCACTGGCTGTTCATCGACCCGGAATCCAGCGGTCGCTTAGGAAATACTAATTCCCTCTCCCGTCCTTTCCCGTCAATCCTATCTTACAGCCGTCAAGGAGGATGTATTTGGAAGAAAGACTCTTCTCCGGGTCGGCAAAGAGTAAGAGAACAATCTGTTTAAGAAGATCTTTTCCTCTACGTGGGGATTTAAAGAGTAGGGCCTTGTCAGTTACATCTCCACGAAGCTGGGGAGAAAATGGAGTGCCTCGCTTGAGGTAAATCAAAAGAATAAAGAAATGAAAAGTAAGAGGGTAGAGCCTTTCCGTGTTTATAAAATGGATGCGCTCCAAAATGTTGATGGCAGGTGCCCTAGGGATTCCGGTAACGATCCTTATCAGAGTCTAAAACTGAGTCACCCCCCTCAGCATGACTCACCAGCAATGTGCTCAGTGCGTCTCAGGTTTCACACACTTGGTTGGAAAAGAGCTCATCCACCTGCTGCTAAGAGAAGCCCCCTGAAGTGGTTCCCTGGGGATGCAGGGGGGACTATGTTGCTCTGCCTTCCTGGAAGCGGCTTTTTGCTCTTCTCTTCAGGAAGGAGTTCAGAAGCCAAGAGGAAGTGCTTTTTCTGCCCTAGAACACACTGGATCAGGACTGAAACCTATTACCATTCCAGTCCCTCGGACCCATGTCCCCTGGATGAAACTATGCCAACGGTCAGCGGACGGGCTCCACGGCTGGAAGGGCGGAGGGGAGAGGTGTTGGCAGGGAGGGGCTAGAAAAGGGACTCCTGCACCGTCACACAGCGGGCTTGGCCAGGTCCTTTGCAGGTCAGCACCGAGAAGTTGTTGCTCTGGGTTTCGGCCATCACTCACGTCCGTCAACCTGGGACACGTGTGGCTTTATCAGGGTACACGCTGTGTTTTTCACGGCCTTGCTGATGTCTATACATACTCAGAAGACCCTGAAAACCAAGAGCTGGCCGCCCGCTATGAGAACTGCCCCAAATCCCAGTTTCCACTGAAGGAGATTAAAGCAAAGAGCTGTTCAGGGGCTGTGTGTGTGTGTGTGTGTGTGTGTGTGTGTGTGTGTGTGTGTGTGTGTGTGTGTGTGTGTGCGCGCGCGCGCGCGCGCTCTTTTGTTTTTTCAAACTGGTTAGCACTGTTCAAAGCGTCTGTAGGAGGCTTTTTGCTGGGAGCGCTGGCCCTGCAGACCGCACACGGCCACTGCACCACATCCTGCCCGTCTTTCCCAGCTCCCGGAGCCAAGCTGGGAAGTCTCTCACGACCCTGAGGCTTGGCCTGAAATTGCTACAGCTGCCTTTCCTGGGGCCTGCAAAGCACACTGATCCCTGAGCCGGGGCTGCTCTGCTCGCCTATTCTTAGCCTCGCGCCACAGACCTCTCTGAGGGCTCAGGACGTGTTTCCATCGGGGCCGCACCCGGAGGAGACCCGTGTGCTGCCAGGTCTGTGGGACACCTGCACAGGGATCCCAGCAGCAGTTCGGTGTGGTTTGTTTCAACGGCCAAAAGAAGAGAAATAAACGCCCGCCGCCGGCTCCCTCCCTGTGTCCCGAGAACAAGGGGCTGAGTTTTCTCTTCCAGCTGAGCTGAGGCCCTGGAGGGCGGCTGCGGGTGGCCCGTGGTCACGCCGCAGTGCCCGAGGGGCAGGAATGGCACACGCAGGACAGCCACTCACGGAGCAACGGGTCAGGCTTCGGCGCGGAGCTGCCTCCCGGCCTGCCCTCCGTGCACGCCCCCGATCTGACCGTGCGCCACGGGCTCTGCAGAGCGGTGCTCCTGGCTTCTCCGCTGTGCGTCCTCAAGCCCCCGGGCAGACGCCACCACAGGCTCCATCACCTTGGAACGGTTGCTCTGTGGCTGTCACCCTCACCCGACGGGGCGACTTGAGGGACAGGAAACCACGTCTGTTCACTTTATCTGCATGTGTGCCTGGTGGTCCATGTATGAGGGGAGGGGGTGTGGCCATGAGGAAGGAGGCGTGGTTTGGGGTCGGCTTCCGAGGCACCGCCTGTGACACCCCCCCCCCCCCCACCGCAGGGAAAGCCGAGCAAATGAACCCACGGATGACGCGCTGCGAGAGGATGTGATGATTGAAGGTCAAAACCCAGCAAATCGCCACAGTTAGCAAACATACAGCAGCTGACTCTGGTTTTACTTGTACTTTTCCAGCTTATTTGAGTTTAAGTAAGACTCTCTGGAGTGACTGCATTCATCCATTCAGGAGACCTACGGACCCTAAACCCTGGCTGGCCGGCCCAGGCTCTACATACGCAGCCTTACATTGTAAAACGGTGAACACACCATCTCTGACTCGTCCCCAGTGTCAGCCGTATTCAGGCCAGAACGTCATGTCCAAAATAATCAGGCGTGACTCACGCTCGCAATGAGAAACAACGCTCAGCAGTTCACGAGCTGACGCAGACCGTTGCCGGTCACTCAAGAGTGACGGTCCTGCAGCGACCGTGCGGTGTTCGGACCGGAGCTTGGCCACACTGACGGCGGTGCCCGGCCCGGCGGGGCTGCGACCCTTCCGAGGCCTGCTTTGCGCCCAGGCCTTTAACTGTCCCTGCCCCCCCACCCCCACCCCGCGCTCGGAAGCTGCTGTCAGAGCCCGGCTCACCCTCTCTGTCTTCCTCGGTGGCGGGGCCCCCCTGCCCAGCACCTCCTCTGAGCTTTGACACTTCCCTAAATGCCACTTTTCTGACCTCTTCGGCGTCTCCACGTTCCTCAGCCCACAGAGCCAGGTGCCCTGGGTCCCCACGGCACTGAGAAGGGGGCTGAGACAGTCATGAGGTGTAACCTCAGAGCCAACCCCAGAAGGCGGGCTTTCGGAGCCAGGGAAGAGGTCAGGGGACCAGGTAAGCTCAGCACAAAGAGGTGCTCCCGGCCAGGGACAGACTACAGCAGAGATGCCCCAGCCAGAGTCGGCATGAGAGCAGGTGGGCGGTGCAGGCCCGACCCCGTGCCTGGGAAGAGGCCCTCGGGAGCCCGTGTTACCCCTGGCCCAGGGCAGCTCCTGACATCTTGGGCCAAGAGGGGCTTGCGGCCCTACTGCCCCACGAAAAGGAGCTGATTTCTACACAGTTCTGGAAAGATCACTAGACCAGTGGTTCACCACCCAAGGGTGTAATCAGAACTATCGTAGGAGTCTTGTTTTTTCATAATCCACACGCCAGGGCCTCTCTCTGGACCTGGCAAATCCAAATCTCGGACGAGTCTGGGGTGAGAAGAGCAGACACATGTGACTGCCCAGGTGACTCGGATACAACACCTGCCCCAAGGGGGACGCCTTCCCAGCCGGGCAGTTTTGAGGCCAGAGACCATGCCTTTTCGAGGTTTTTAAAATTTACTGAAGTATAGTAGGTTTACAATGTTGTGTTCATTTCTGCTGTACAGCAAAGTGATTCAGTTATACACATGTATGTATTCTTTTTCATGTTCTTTTCCTTTATGCTTTATCACAGGATATTGAATATAGTTCCCTGTGCTCTACAGTAGGACCTTGTTGTTTATCCATCCTGTACATAATAGTTTGCAGCTGCTCATCCCAAACTCCCACTCCTTCCCTCTCCCACCTTCCCTCCCCCTGACAACCACAAGTCTGTTCTCTATGTCTGTGAGGTTGTTTCTCTTTCATAGATAAGTTCATTTGTGTCATATTTTAGATTCCACATATAAGTGATATCATATATTTGTCTTTCTTTGACTTACTTCACTTAGTATGATATTCTCTAGGTCCATCCACGTTGCTGCAAAATGGCATTATTTTGTTCTTTTTTTATGGCTGAGTAGTATTCCATTGTATACATGTACCACATCTTCTTTATCCATTCGTCTGTCGATGGACATTTAGGTTGCTTCCATGTCTTGGCTATTGTGAATAGTGCTGCTGTGAACATAGGGGTGCACGTATCTTTCAGAATTAGAGTTTTGTCTGGGTAAGTGCCGAGGAGTGGGATTGCTGGATCATACGGCAGCTCTATTTTTAGTTCAGAGACCATGCCTTTTCACCTTGCACTTAGTACAGTTCCTCCCACGTAACAGACCTAAAATTGTCTTTGTTGATTGATCGAATGAATGAATATGTGAATAAATGAATAAACACTGCCAGTGACCAAAAGAATTATTGATAATGCCAACACATCAGCGAAAGAATAGAGTTTCCCACGGTGGCTTTTAGCCCCAGCTGTAAGTCAGTCACCAGTTCCCCACTCGGAACAACAGCTAAATATGACGACATGGACGTGGATCTTAGGGGCTTGTGTGGTTCGGCAGTATACAGTGTTGCTGCAGGAAACGAGGATTTGTATGAACGTCGCAGAAGAGGGCATACAATGAAAGAGGGCACTCCACTTAGCTCACAATTAATCGTATCATCTGAGGTTTCATTCTGGCTCTGGAAACAATGGGAACCGTAATTACATGTCTAAAGCCCCAAATGGAATCCCACAAGTGTTTGACAAGGAGAACAGAAGGATGATGGAGTGCTTCACCCATCAGCCTGACCACAGGGCAGCCCTGGTGAGTCACGCTTTCAGGCCGCGGTAGGATTTCTCATTACCCTCCATTCTTCTCCCTGAGTATATTGAGCTCATAGCTGTTTGATGGATGTGACTCTGTTTGTGAATCCAGGCTGGCCTGCTGTCTTCCTGGATCTGACCCCTATGGAAGAGCCATGTAAATTAGCATGGGCCCTGGGCCAGGAAAAATGAATCCAGGTCTCAATGCAATCAAGTAAAAGGTGTCAAAGGGCAAACAGAGAGGGAAGTGTGACTGGGGCCAGGGATGCCCTCTTTTACAGGTTTCTCTACTTACCACCTAGTGATCGTTTTTTGTTTCTGTTTTTGTCACTAGAAAAGTCGCAAAATGTAAGAGGAGCTGATGGAAGTCTTTCCAAATCTGTATGGGATGAGAAAAGAGTTCTTGCTGAAAGTGGGATTAAGGCATTCAGGGAGGGCTTCCCTGGCGTCAGGTCTGAGTGGGCCTACAGGCCGGGACCCCTCGCCTTGACCTCAGCACCCAGGCCATGCCTGGACAGCGCTCGCCACACTGGGTTGTTTATTCACGTGTTTTGTGGTATTCGTCTGTCTCCCCCGTTGGACTGAGTTCCCAGGAGGCTGAGAATCACGTCTGTCTTGCCCACCTCTGACCCCAGTAAGTGGCACAGGCGTTGCAGGAATGCACAGAGATGCCAGATGCTACCCAGCCTCCCTCTAACGAGAGCAGGCTCCAGGGTTGGCTGTGCCCACGGTTCGCTGTGCGCCTGTCCTTCACAGAACCCCCTGCTGGCTGGCAGCTCTCACGTCCTGCTTGGGCGTGGGATGCCTTGAACACTCATCAGGTTTTCTTCTAGCTGCCCTGGCGAGCTGCCTGGTGAAACACCACCCAGAGAAACGGAGACAGAACGTAAGGAGCCCTGGCAAACTGGAGAAGGGAAGGCAGGGGCTGGGGCGAAGGGTGGGCTGGACCCAGAGAGTAGCAGGTCGCGAGAGAGCTGGGGGCCCAGAGGGGCTGGAGGTGGAGGGCAAGGCCACGTGGAGGGCAAGGAATCAGTGTAGGCTGAGCACGCTGGGGCGGAGACCCAGGCGCAGCAGCTCCCCGTGTCACAGGACCCCACTTCTCTGCCTGCAGAGCCCGTGCTGAGAGGAGTAACAGTAACTGGCGTCCACTGAACTCTCACTCTGTGTCCTCCACAGACTCTCCCCGTGGGAGTGACCGACCCAGGCTGGGGACGGGAAATCGTCAGAGCTTAGAGGTCACAGAGGTGAGGCTTTGACATCCGGGATGGTATCGTCGTTCGGGAACTAGCAGTGTCCCAAGTCTCTGTCAGTCAGTCCCCCTCCCCTGAGGTGTGATTGTGTGTCACCGCGGAACACCTGTGATAGCACGCAAGGAACAGTGGCAGAATGGCATCCCAAACACACGGCCTTGTGATATCCCAGGGACCCCAACACAGCGCTCACGGGTTGAGCTGGATCAGAGCCTGCCGTCTAGACTGACGACCACACAGACACGAAGACCTCCTCCCCCGCAAGGAAATGTAAATGATAGAATTAGCGAGTTACGACCGTCTGTAGGGAGAGAACAAGCACAGGCAGCCAGCAGTGTCCTGGACGAGGTGCGTCAGAGGGGCCGCTGCCTGGGAACACGCCCTCGAAGGGTGGCGGCCTCTGAGCCTCGCCATTCTGTTGGAAGCTCTTCCTTGGAGGACAAGGATGTGTCACAAGGAAGGGGCCGGGCCAGGATGCAGGTGGACGGGCAGAAGCAGGAAGACGCGGGAGGGGAACCATCTTCCCCTACAGCAGTCGCAGTAATAGTAATGATGATAATAAACATTTAGATGCTATCTGCAGAGTGCATCTAAATGTACAGTTTAACCTATAGAATGATCATGCTGGGAGCTGTTCTTTGCCTTGAGATAAGCAGATTGCTTTAGTGACTCATCCGAGACCACAAAGCCAATAAGTAGCAGAGAGAGAACTCAGTACCACCAGCTTAACGTCCACCACGTGGTAACCGAGTTAATCTCGCCAGGGAATGGGATTTGGATACAAGGGCAGACCTGACGCTGTGCCCATCATCCCAGCCAGGCCCTCTCCTTCCTACCACCGGTCCTTGCCAAAGCATCTTCCTTGCTGACTCCCAGTAGAGGAAATTCTCTGTCTGGCTGTACCTTTCCAATTTATAATTCTACGTAATTTAAAATCTTTCCAATGATGGATCAGTTCTTAAAGGTTAGTCACTAGTATAAGATGTGTGGCAATAAGCACCATCTGAATGTATTGGTAACTCGCTGTGCGCAGAGCGGCACGTCTAGGTGCTGGTAACTCGCTGTGCGCAGAACAGCACGTCTAGGTGCTGGGATGGATGGAGCAATGAAATGGGCCTCAGAATATGACTGTTCATTACAACAAAACGATGTCATTTCAAGTTCCTGAGAGAAAATATGGACTTTATAATAAACGATGATAGAATAACTTGTCTGTTAAAAGAAAATTCGGTTGGATCTTTGCTGCTTACCATCAACATATAGATGCATCACATATAAAAATACAAAGCCACAAATGTCCTGGATGAAAGCATAGATGACTATTTTTATCATCTTGGGATGAGGGACTTTTTCATCCCAACATTATATTGCTACAGCACATAATTTTAAATTTCATACAGCAGAAAATTACAAATAACATTTAAAGAGAAATAATAAACTGGGAAAAATATTTGCAAACTGTATAACAGACTAAGAGTTAATATCTTTACTGATCACAGGTCTTCTACGAATCAATAAAAGGAAACAAATAGCCCAATAAAAATGGGAAAGGAAACACATAAGCTTTTTACCAAAGAAGAAATGCCAAACATATAAAAATATACTCAACTCTTAGTAATAAGTATAGTGACACAAATAACTATACTGTTGTGTGTGCATGTGTTTACCTACCAAGTACAAAGAATAAAGAGACTGAGCAAAGATTGTTGCCAGCTTGCTGGGAAATGCTTATTCTCCTGAACTGGTAGTTGGCATGTAAACTGACATAACTTCTGGAGGAAAGTTTAGTAACATATACCCAAATGTAAAATATACACACTTACCCTTAGCCCAAGAATTTCAATTCAAAGAATTCATTTATTTTTCTTGTGGTAAAAGACAGGTACTATAAAATTTACCATTTTAACCATTTAAAAATGTACAGTTTGGTGGCATTAAGTGTATTCACATTGTTGTGCGCCCATCACCTCCATCCATCTGCAGAACTTTTTTCTCTTCCTCAGTTGAAACTCTGCACCCATTAAACACGAACTCCCCATTCCCCCTGCCCCCCAGCCCCTGGAAACTGTGTCCTACTTTCTGTCTCTAGGAATCTGACGACTCAAAGAATTAATCTTAAGGAGAAAATTGTCTAAGAGCAACATATACATCCACGAAAGATGGATTCATTCAAAAAACATTTCCTGAGGACCTACTGTATGCTAGGTAATAAGATAGACCAGGTTACCTGATTTACGCACAAGTCGTGATCAAGAGAAGGTAGACCGTGAACAAACGTGTAAGGAATAGAGCATTGGGTTGCCATAAAGACTCTGAAGAATATAAACAGATTTATGTGACAGTGATTTTGGGGGGTGGGTGCTTTAGATAGGGCAGTAAGAAACAATTCTCTCAAGCACTATTTATAATAGCCAACAAATCAGAAAAACTAAGCATCCAGGCAACACCCCTGCTAAGGCGGAGGATCCATCTGGCCAGATGTCAACATGTGCCAGTTCATTATAGACCGCAAGAGACTTTCTCAGAACGAACTCCCTTAATTCAGTGTGTCTTCTGTAGAGTATTTTCCTGGAGGGCAAAAGTTTCCAGCATTTGGGGGTAGAAAATAATTTAGCAGGGGCGCACGCCAATGCTGCTTTATTCCGAGAAGGAATGTGTGGATGACAGTTTCAAGTGTTTGATGTCCAACCCCTCCTAAAACTGTAAACTAACAGCCAGACAGGGAAGAGGCTGATCTAAATCTTCTTTCTGTGGTTTTACGTTTGCTCTGGCAGGCTGAGCAACACGAAAAAAATTACAGTGCGTGCATGGGAAACATTCTCCCCTTTTTCTTGAGTAACTGACATGTTGGAGGGCCGGCGTGCGTTAGGGGCGATGGCGTTGCTGTGATACATGGACGATCGAAATAGCATCAAGGGCCCGGCCTATCCTGAGCCCAGGCAGGAAATTCAAGGGTAATATAACACTTCACCGTTAAGTAATGCCATTGGAATAAAACCATGTTTGGGATGACTTTTGGCTTTCACTTGGAATTTCTGTTTCATTTGCTTCCAGAAAGAACTTTCCCCCCTAACGTTCTTAACTTGCATTTCAAAAGTTTTTGTAGCTTTATAAATAGGATGTATACGAACTGGCCTTGAATTAAAGCTGTATGTCACAGAACACGCTGAAAAACAAATCCAATCCAGGACCTCCGTTTTCACTATGGGCTCCAGGGCAGCAGCTTCAGGAAATGGAAAGCGTAAGTCACAGGTTAGAGACCTCACTCTGCTACCTATTAGCCGGGTGACCCCGGGTGGATTCTTTGACCTTGGAGCCTGTAGTAGAGGAATAACAATAGTACCCGCTCAGAAGGGTTTTGTGAGGATAAAATGCAAGAGCATGAAGGCCCGGTGCTAGCTAGCAATACAGCGCTTTCCTTCTTTCCTGGGCTTCAAAACTGAGTCGGGCATGATTGCCACAGAGTAGAAAAAGACTAAAATGGAAAATCAAAATTTATTTTTGTCTGAATAACTTGGCCGTGGTTTGCTTTTCCCTGTTGGTTTTAAGCCATATTCCTCCCGTGCTGCCTCCTAGGCTGAGTTTCTGCATGATTGAAACACCATCTTCAGTTTCAAAGGAGCTCAGATGCACTGGAGCATCTCCAGGTACTCGGATGGTGCAGGAGACTCAGACCCACGGCAGGAACTGGTGAAGGATCTGCAGGTATTTAACTGGGAGAAAACGCTGAGGGGACATGGGAGTTGCCTCCAAATACCTGAAGGGTAATATCATGTGGAAGAGAAATTAGATTAATTCTGCCTCTGGCTCCATAAGTGGAGACAGATTCTAGTTTTATGGATCGAAAACCTTAAAAAAAAAATCAGATTGTCAAGGAAACATGCTATCTTTTTTTTTAACATCTTTATTGGAGTATAATTGCTTTACAATGGTGTGTTAGTTTCTGCTTTATAACAAAGTGAATCAGCTATACGTATACATATATCCCCATATCTCCTCCCTCTTGCATCTCCCTCCCACCCTCCCTATCCCACCCCTCCAGGCGGTCACAAAGCACCGAGCTGATCTCCCTGTGCTATGCAGCTGCTTCCCACTAGCTATCTATTTTACGTTTGGTAGTGTATATATGTCCATGCCTCTCTCTCACTTTGTCCCAGCTCACCCTTCCCCCTCCCCATATCCTCAAGTCCATGCTCTAGTAGGTCTTTATTCCCGTCTTACCCCTAGGTTCTTCTGATGTAGGGAATTCCAGAGGGATCCTATCCTTCACTTCGTGGGAGTCCTACAGGGAATTCTGCATCAGAAAAGGCTGGGTGAGCTGCCCTTTTAAGGTTCTTTCCAGGTCAGGGAGGCTGCAATTCAGGTAGCTACATAAATGCAACATTTTGCTGCAGGAACTTAAGGAAGAACAGCCCGGGGAGGTGTAAGGCGCACACAGGGGCACACACATTGTGCGGACGCGCGAACTTTAGCCTTCTATAACAAAAGAATGTCATGCCACGTTAGAAAAAAAGGCCTTTAACTGCGAGAAGCGAAAACGTTCATGGTTTAGCGGATCATATTTTACAGGTTCCTGTAGACACAGGGGCCAAATGAAACCGAGCCACGATCTTAGGCATCAAATTACACTTCACTTTTACCTTTTCCCCATGTGATTCTGACATACGTGATTAAAAATGAACCCGAACCTTTGACCTACCCATTTGGGTTTAGGGTTCCCCCTCCGTTTATTTTCTCTGTTCACCTGCAAACCTTTGCTGGTCGTTTCATAGAGACTTGGTCAACTGCTTTCAACAGCTTAACATTAAAGCCACTGAGAGCATAAACAGGAAGCTGGTGTTTAGGTGGGAGTTCCTAGGAATTTTATACCACCGACCACAGAGGCCAAGAGAGAAAGGAAATAGGAAAAACAGTGTAAATACCTGGGTGACTAATGACTTAGCGCAGCTCAGCTGGCTTTTCTGAACACTTAGCAGGAAGTCCTTCCAGGGGAAACACCCTTCACATTTTTCAGGACCCCGCAAGGCACTGAAGGGCCAGATCGGGGCGTTTGTTGGTTAGCCTGCAGACTCTGCCCACGTCTCCAAAACGCCGGCTCCATTTGCATGCGCGCTGCAGACCGCTCGCCGAGCGCCTGGGCTCCAGGCCTGGGGCTGCAAAGGCTCGGAGGGCCACCCCCTTCCCGGTTCACACGGCGAGCGCCTAAGAGGATTTAGAATCAAGTGGGCACGTTTGCAGGCCTCGCTGTGAAGAGGCAGCTGGAGCGCGGCGCAGCCCCCCGCGCCCCGGGGCTGCATTGTCCTCCGAGGGGCCGCCGCCGGGGCTCCTTTGTGCGCGGGGCCGGCCCTGTCCTCCCGCCTGGCGCCCCCGCCAGCCCCCGCCCCCCCGACGCAGACGGCTCCCTCCGGCCGCCGACCCGCCGGCTGCTGCGGTCCCCGCGCGCAGGAGCGGGCAGGGCGGCGGGCGGGCCATCTGCACGGAGACTGACGGCGGCCCCGGAAGGTCAGCGCCCCGACGACCGTCGTCTGAACAGCAGGCCACCCGCGCCTCCCAGCAACACAGGGACATCTGCTCTCCTTCATTCGGAGCCCCGGTTCCGATTTCACCAGAGGGCCCCCCTCCCGCCGACCCGGGCTCCGCGGAGGGGGGGACGGGGACCCCCGAGGGGCCAAGCAGACGCGCCGCCCGCTCCCCCCCCATGTGGGGCCGAGCGGCTGAGTCCGGCGGGGCGGGGGAGGGTGGTCGCCCACGTGACCCAGGTGACGTCGTGCGGGGGAGGGGCGGCTGGCCGAGTGGGCGCGCGGGTCCCCGAGCTCGCGGCGCGCGGAGGCGTCCCGGGTCTGCAGACGGGGCGGACCCGGATCCCGCCCTGCGAGGAGGAGGGGTCGGGCAGCCCCGCGGACAGAAGGGTTTGGGGCTCTCCCACCCCCGCTGGGAAGAACCGGCGAAGGCGCGGGAAGTTCGTAGCGAGCAGAGAGGGGCATCCATCAGGGTTCCTCGTGCAGGGCCGCGGCGGGCAGTTGTAAAGCCAGCTGTCAGCGGGCGAGGCCAGAATCCTGCCTGGACGGCTGGCACCCAGACTCGTCCTGCCTTTTCTGCTTCATATTTTGGCGAAACGATGGAAGGATGAGAGGACAGCGTTTCTGTTGAGTTTCCACCCCTAGATCATAAGCTCCCTGAACACAGACGCTGCATCTTATTCATCATTGTCTCCCCGCCTCACACAAATGTTTGGACGCTAGACTAACGTGCGAAGGGCTTGGGGTGTGGCCCTTGTGACCTCTGGGTCCAACTGCTGTCGTTTTCCATTTGACTGAAACCAGGGCGTTGTGGAGAATGAACTTGTGGCTGCAGGGAGGTGTTATTTCATCGCTTTGCACCCTCTTTCCTTCTTCCCTGCTTTTCCACAGACGTTTTATGGAGTGGCCCTGTGAACGAGGGAAATAAAGAAACAGGACACCCAGGCCTCAAGGTGTGGGCCGTTTGCCAGGGATGCTGTGCAAAAGGAAACAGCTAACCAGGACTCTGGGTGATGAGCGCTATTGACAGGAAATGGGGGGGGGGTCCCTAAAGCCAGCTTCTAGGGAGGGAAGGGGTCTAAGCAGAGGTGGGAAGCCGGGGTGGAAGTGTACCAGGAGAAGGCCTGCTGCTGACGCCGTTCCCTCTGCATGGATCCCCCCCTCCCCAGATCGGTTTATCTCCTGTTCATTCTTTAGGCCTCGGGTGAAATGTGACTTCCCTGGTGCCTCCGTAAGAGAAGGTCTTCCTATTAAGTGATTCTGTAGCACCTGGCACTTTTTTTTTTTTTTTAAATACTCCTGACCGGTCCAGTTGGGCAATGTTCATCACCCCTATTCTACTGTAAGCTCTGGAGGCAGAAACCGGCCTTTCTGTTCATGAACAGAGTCTGCATACCCAGTCCAGTGTTCCCTAAATAATTTGTTGGGCTGATGAATAATCAGGCTTTCCTTAAGTTAACGAGCAGGTTGTTGCTAGAGTTTCTCTTCTGGGCGTGAGGGCAGGCGGTGAGCGTTCCACGCCGGTCCCCCCGGGGGGATCCACCTGGAACAGAGGAGCCGTGGTGTAGAATGTATTTTTTTCGTGGTCTTGTGCAGCTCAGTGATCTCAGAACTGTTTTCTATAGAACCGTCGTGAGGTCGGGTGCTGTCATGAAGTGAGCCTGAGGACAGGGCTTGAGGCGGGACAGACAGGGCTCTGCGCTGCAAGGAGTTTAGAGCCTTGACGGGCGTGCTGCCCTGTGTCCCGGCCAGGAGCATCTGCGTAACACTTCGCAGCTGGGGGTGTGGATGGAGCTAAATGGTAACTTCGCTGCCCCGGTTCCCCCATCTCTTCCTGGGCCCCGGGGCTGGAAGGGCCGGCCATGGGAGAGCCAGACAGGATTAATTTGCCCCCATCAAGGTTGGCTCCCTCGTCCTGGCCTCTTGGTCACATCCTGGGACAAATCCCTCCCTTGGTTTTTGATGATAAGGGGAGAATCGAGGTCGTGGAGGAAAGAGGCAGACCTCAGTGGCTGGTGCTGCCTGACTTAAACTCCAGCTCTACCACTGCTTAGCTGTGTGACTTTGGAGGCCTTCCTTAGTCTCTCTGTGCCTCAGGCACTTTGCAATGAGAGATAATAGTATCGAACTTATGTGCTGTTATAATTTTTAAAACTCTGGTATGTACAGCTGTCCCTTGAACGACATGAGTTTGAACTGCGAGGGTCCACTTATATGCAGATTTTTTTCCCCAATAAGTACAGTACTGCACGATCAGCGGGTCGTTTGACCCGTGGCTGCTGAGTTGCGGATACAGAGGAACCTCAGTTACGGAGGGCCGACTATAAATTACGCTCGGAGTTTCACGGAAGGTCGGGGCCCCTAACCCCCTGGGTAGTTCAGGAGTCAACTATATTAAGAATTCTCATGATAAGCATGCATTTGACTTAAACGCTAGTAGCTGATTAATTAAACTTTGAATAGCCAACCTCCAGTAGGTTAGCGTAACTACTTAAGTCAAGTGTCAGTAGAACAGACCACAGAGGACTATGGTCTGAGAGATGAGATTTTCTCCGCCATTGCCTTTGGAACTCAAATGATGCCTTCTGCACTTCATCATTGCTCTTCCAGCCAGAAGGATTCTAATTCTTTTTTTTTTTTAATTTTTAATTATGTTGAGATTTTTAACTGAAGTATAGTTGATTTACAAGGTTATGTTAGTTTCAGGTGTACAGCAAAGTGATTCCGTTATATATATATGTACATATATGTATATATATTCTTTTTCAGATTCTTTTCTCTTATAGGTTATTGCAAAATATTAATACAGTTCCCTGTGCTGTAGAGTAGAATTCCAATTTTTTACCAGTGTTGGCTGAGCTCTCCCTCTAAGTAAATTTAGTTGTGATTCCATTACCCGTTATTCTCACAGAGAGGGGCAGAGCAGCTGTACATCAAGAGTCAGACATTTTGCCCGCAGCCCATTTCCCAGGACCGGTTAGTAGCCAAGTGCTGAGTTCCTCGGCATCGGGGTTGTGATCCAGGAGACCACACTAGTTTAAACAGCAGAGACCTGCTCACAACGAAAAGGAAATAGGATCTTGCCTTGTTTGTTGCAGCTTAATTTGACCATGAAAAAAGTCAGGACTGGATTCTCAGAGAAGAAGCATTTTCAGGGGTTGTAGGTAAGAGGACAGTGGGACAGTTCACATTGTTTTAAAATTGCACTTAAACCAGCCAGCCTAAAAGAAAGCTGCTTCTGGAAATTCAGAGGTGCTCTGAAAATGAGTGTAGAAATGGCTTCTTACCCACATGCGTAATATGAACAGTTTCACTCCTTCAACTGTTCATTTTCTGCAAAGGACGTTAACTTGTGTGGAGTTTGCTAGACAAGATGTTTGGCGTAAATCTGTTTTCAGATATAATCTCCGATGCATTCATGAAGCGTCATACTTTGAAACAGGAAACAAAGGACATACTTTTCAAATATTGGCTCTATACGTAAATAGAATCTCAATGCCCAGAACGGTGTGTGGCTCAAATATCCTCACATCACATAACTCTTACTGGCAGGGGGGGCGTGGGGGGTCACTACTTAGGGATTTCTAAAGATCAAAAGATTTTCTCTAAGGTGCTCTTTTAAAAAAATATTATGGAAGTCTAGCTGATTTACAATGTTGTGTTAATTTCTGCTCTACAGCAAAGTGACTCAGTTATACACACACACACACACACACACACGCACACATTCTTTTTCATATCCTTTTCTGTTATGGTTTATCACAGGGTATTGAATATAGTTCCCTGTGCTCTACAGTAGGACCTTGTTGTTGATGCATCCTGTACATAATAGTTTGCATCTGCTAATCCCCAAACTCCCACTCCATCCCTCCCCCACCCCCTCCCCCTTGGCAACCACATGTCTGTTCTCTATGTCCTTGAGTCTGTTTCTACTTCGTAGATAGGTTCATCTGTGTCAGATTTTAGATTCTACGTATAAAATATGGTATTTTTCTTTCTACTAAGAAGATGCTCTTAAAGCAGAATCCAGTTTTAGACCTGGAGTACCTCGTGGGTACCACCTCAGTGCCTTTGGGCATCTCTTGTCCTTTATTACAGCCACTGATGCAGGCTCTGAGCCGCTTCCTACAGGGGCCGCCTGACAGGGCCTTGCCTCTTGCCCACACCTCACATCTCTGCTGAAGCTTCCAGCGTCTGCTGTGGAGCTTCTCTGGAGCCACATGGGGCCCATGCGTTGACTAAGCCAGAAGTTCTGGGGAGTAAGTTTTGGGGGCAAACCTTTGACTGGTAGGGCATAAGCACTAATGGATAAATGCTTTCCTTTGGTCCCCCAGCTGCTGGGAGCGCTGTCAGATGATGGCCCTCAGCTGTTAGCCTCTGGGGTTTGCTGCAGCTAAAGGAATCTGCCTGGTGATCTGAAGATCACACCTCCTTCTAGTGACAACCTGCTTTGAAACGCCCTCTTGCCCTAATTTGGGACAACTCTAAAAGGCTGCCCCAGGTCCGGAGCTCCACATGGGTTGGCTGGTGACTGTGTCACGTCTCCACTTCTCCCTTTGTCTAATTCTGCTTCCCCCTTTCCCTTCACAAGTATTGAGCCTGAGTCCTCAATCAGCTACTTCCCTGGGAACACGACCTACAACAGCCCGTGAAACTTGGGTCGTGACCAGATGAGATAATTTGTATTCATAGGCTGGTGAGGTCAGTGAACGACAAAGCTTGGGTTATGAAAAGTGCTCCATCTTATTCATACCAAACTCTAATTATGAACACCTTGCTAGTTGTCAATTGATTTTTTTTTTTTTTTTAGCTGTCAATTGATTTTGGTTAAAATATACATATAGGGAGCAAAGGGGACTCTTTCTGAGAGTTCCTAAATACTTGCAGTCTGGACACACCTCACTTCAGATGCCAGATTTCCAACTCTGCTTGCAATTCTCAGTTTGGATTTTAGCCATTTCATAAAAGAGAATGCATTTTCACAGAGCTAAGTAGATGCAGACATTCCCTAGAGTTTTGCTACATGGTCAGAAACTGCAGGACCTTTGTGGATTCATGTATTCATGTCCGGAATCCTAAGGTTCTGTGCCTCCTTTGCACGTATGGCTTGTTCAATCCGTTCTTGAAACTGAACCGTACCGATAAGGTAGATGTGTAACATAATTCAGATATATGCCAAGGTTCGCATTCCGTGGGCAACTGCAGAAACTTAAAAACATTAATTTTTATAAACCTCTCTGAATATTTTCTTGACTTATGACTCCGTATTTACCCAATAGCAGCTCTGTGAACTCTGTGGAGGTGTTGGGGAACTCAGGGTTGATCAGAAAGGTAGAATCGGTGTCCCAACCTGCCATCTGTTTGCACACGAGTCCACTTAGGTCTGAGTGCCTGGACAAATCAGCAAGGCACGTTTTTCTTCCTCGACCCTTCAAGTTCAGCTCTCGTCTCATCCGCAAGAAATGTCTCATCCCATTTGGGATCCTTTGGGAAAAGAACAAGGTGGTTTCTCTGAGTTCTTTCGTGACCGAAAGTTATTGATCTGAGGAAGTAGTTTAGAAACCTTCTCCGACAAGTTCGTACAACTCAGCACTGATTATACTAATTCCACACTCCACTGCCTATTCTTCTGTACAGCCTCAGCGTCACAGAGGGGACCGGTATAAAGAAAATGCACACACGATCGCTGCTGATACATATGATGGGCCTGAATGGCCATATCCACAGGCTGGTTCGGACAAGGATGCTGTGGAAGCTGGGCTCACCTCTTCTTTTTTTTTCCCCTTAAATTAATTAATTAATTAATTTTTGGCTGCATTGGGTCTTTGTTCGAAAGACCCATTAGAAAGCCTGCACGCGGGCTTTCTCTAGTTGTGGCGAGCAGGGGCTTCTCTTGTTGCAGAGCGCGGGCTCTAGGCGTGTGGGCTTCAGTAGTTGTGGCACGTGGGCTCAGTAGTTGTGGCTCACGGGCTCTAGATCGCAGGCTCAGTAGTTGTGGCGCATGGGCTTAGTTGCTCCGCGCCATGTGGGATCTTCCCAGACCAGGGCTCGAACCCGTTTCCCCTGAATTGGCAGGCGGATTCTTAACCACTGCGCCACCAGGGAAGTCCTCACCTCTTCTTAGGGCTTGAGTAAAGAACTGAGAACTTCTCCCCTTTTCTTACGATCCTGAGGCAAGCAAACTGGCTTTTCCACTTGATATCAAGCTTCTCAGATCTTTTACTGGAAGGGGCATGAGGGCTAATTCGTGGAGGGATGCTGACCTTGCACGTGGTCCCGGTGAGCCCCACCTCCCATCTTCCCTCCCCACCCGCCTCCATCCGCAGCTCTGCTCTTCATGGTTTGCACCATCCTATCAGCTCTAAACGTCTCTGGTTAGCAGGACTGTAAGAATGAACCCCTCACGCTCCCCAGCTTTGAGGGTTGCCATGTGTGCTGCACTCCTGCCGTCACAGGGGCGGCAGAGGCCGGGAGCGGCGGGTGGACCGGACAGGAGAGGCCAGGAGAACAGAGCAGTTCAGGGGAGTGACGAGCCCAGGAGCTGTCAGAGCCCGAGTCAGAGTGTGCTTCTGCCGGGCCCTGTCGTTTCTCAGTGAGGCTAGGCCGTCTCCCAGGGAGATGGTCTATGGGAATCTTGAACCCAGTCCTCCTGTCGGCCTCATCAGTGTACATTTGGATGCCAACATACGTGCAGTTGTACTTGTGTTTGTCCTTTCCCTTGGACTTTTCCATTGAAAAAGCCACTGTTGAAAATGATAGTAGACTTTTCCAGTATTGGCACCTCTGTCATTTCCAGCTCTGATGGGCCATTGTGTGGACCAGCTGTGCCCTCTCGTCCAGCCGGATTTAGCTCCTCACATAGTCACAGGTGGAACAAGGCAGCAGCCCCCGCTGAAGTCTCTGACTTGACTCACATCCAGAACAATCTTCCTTCCTTTCTCCCGGTTTGCTGTGCATACGTGTCTAGAATGGTTCCTTGTGGCCTGTGTGTTCCAGACGATCAGGGACATGGTTTATGTTTTCCACCGCTGTTCCCTTGGCTACTGGAACATTGCTGGCACAGGTGACCCTCGGCTGCTCTTGGCTCAGTAAATGAAGTCTGCTTCAGGTTCAAGCAGCAGCCCTGGCAGGCTCCGGGCTGGGCTCTGAACGCACTATAGGGCGGAGTGACTGCATAGATGCAAGAGATCAGAGTTGGGGACGCGGGGAAGTGGAGAGACTGATGTTTGAACAGATCAGTACAGCATTTTTAAGTGCTATGAGGCTAGGGGTGGAGATCAGGGAAAGTGACCCAGAGTCCTGAGGACAGTAGGAATTGATCAATCCATCCACACTCCTCAAGCTAGCGACAGGGGCCATTTGACATCTGTTCCCCTTCCTGCACTTATCTTTTTTTTTTTTTTTAAATAAATCTCTTTCTTTCTTTCTTTAATTTATTTTTGGCTGCGTTGGGTCTTTATTGCTGCGCACGGGCTTTCTCTCGTTGCGGCGAGCGGGGGCCACTCTTCGTTGCAGTGCGTGGGCTTCTCATTGCTGTGGCTTCTCTTGTTGCGGAGCATGGGCTCTAGGTGCTCAGGTTTCAGTACTTGTGGCGCACGGGCTTAGTTGCTCTGTGGCATGTGCGATCGAACCCGTGTCCCCTGCATTGGCAGGCGCATTCTTAACCACTGTGCCACCAGGGAAGTCCCCCTGCACTTATCGTTTTAATCTAAGTTCTCCTTACTTCCCAGCCAGCCAGCCCTTCTGTGCCAGGGAAGCTGATCTGCTTTCTGTAACCCCCAAGGACTGGCTGGATACTGTCTGGCCACTTGCGTCCATGCTAGCCTTTCACTGTGAATTTATGTTCGTTACATCCCCAAAGGTTTTGCTCAAACCCAAGGGGACAGCCTTCCCTAATGAACTCTCTTCTGATTCCTTTATTTCCCTCCTACGCAGCGCTTATGCTTCTGGCTTGTACAGTCTGATTCTCAGGACCCAGATAAATCACACCGGCACAGAGTGTGAGCTGGATGTCTACAGATAAAAATCGTTCAAAGAAAGGTGTCAGGATTCTCCTCAGGTATTTTTATAAAGACAGGAAATGTAGAGCTTGTGCATTGCATTTCAATGCGGAAATGAACACCGTGGGAGGTGTCCACCTCCTTTTCCAGAGACTCCTACCCTCCCTCCCATCAAGACATAGTTCTGTATGTAAATTTAGCACTGTTTATCGATATGAATATTTGAGGGGAAATCTGGAGGGGAAGTGTATTAAAATGGGCTTTATAACCACTATCAGATTTTTCTATTTGGCTCCCAACTGAGTTATAGTCTCTTTAAGAATTTATCCATCTCTGTATTCCTATAGGAGAATAGTTAAGGAAACTAATAATAACAACTTTATAATTACGTAGAGGGCTTTACAGTTCACATCTCAAGTAGATGTCACCTCCTCTGAGAAACTGTCCTGAATCTCCAGTACTCTACTATTCATTGAAACAAATCCGCAGATAAGTGAACCTGCACAGTTCAAACCTGTGTTGCTTTAGGGTCAGCTGTAATTTACGTTCCATGCCTGACTCCTTAGCAGACAGACTTCAAAGGGGAACTTGGCCTTTTCATTTGCAGGCTTTTGTGATCTGGCTCATGATACATAAATAAGATACATAAATGAATGAATGGATTAATGAATGAATGAATGATATTCCCGGATTAAATATTTGATTATGATAGAAAAAAGAAAAGCAGATAAATCGTGCTAAGAACGGTGGGGAAAATGTTTGTGGGAGGAAGTTTGGAGTTGTAGATAAAAGCCAGTCTCTAAATTCTCCTGAGTCCCTTTATCCCTAGAGTAGATGAGAGTTAGTGGTATTAGTCCGGGCCAGCGCTTCCGCGGTGGTGTGAGACTCATTTAATTCCGTCCTATCTTTCCCGAAGACGTAGGAAAGAGCAAGTGTTCCAAGATTCACAAAAGTATGGAACCAATGGCTGCCACGTAAATGGCAGAGTATCAGGTGCTTCTCCGCGCATTTTCTCCGTCATGCTTAAATGTGAATCTCTGAGTTATGCCCTATAATAATAGATCCGACTGAAAAAGTGTTTCTGGAACTAATGCATAAAATATGTGCATGCGGTCTGAAGACTGAAAAATGGTTCATTCTTGGGGGGAAAAAGAATGGTATGAAAGTTACTGCCACTCTGGGGAACCAGAACGTGATTCTCTACAAGGTTAGCTGATGTTATATACTGATTGCCAGACTGTTCAATAAAATATGAATACTTATTATGGCAATCCACATCACTCGTTACCTATCCTGTTTCGGGGGTGATGGGCGCCTTCTTGAAGAAACGTACCCTAACTAGGTAATGTCAGACATTGTAAAGTGAGTGGAAATTGAGCCTGAGGTTCTTCCTCCCTACCGGTGGCCCAACTAGACTTGAACCTCTAGGAAAAGACTAAAACTATAAACAGTTCTTAGTATCCATGGTAACATGCATAAGAAGGTAATTATTTTTTCTTTACGTTCTTGAATTTCAGAGTTTAATAGCATATTATATGCGTTGCCTCAGGCCCACAGTTCCTCCAGTTGGTCATTAAGTATCAGGAAATGCCCTCCCTACCAGTCATTGTGGCTTAACTAAAGTGCCGCTTACAAGCCCGCTGAACAAAAGAGCTACAGTGTCAGTGGCAGGCACACCTTGACTGTTTAGCAAGTTGGTGTAGAAAGCGAGGACCCTCAGAGCACCTGGCCCGGGAGCCCGGCTGTGTCCTGAGAGCAACATTCACTAAGAAACCTTTTCAGTTACGGTTAACTGGACTCAAGAAACAGCTCCATCCTTCAGGTGAACCCACCAGAAGACAGGTCCCAAGCCCACATTCTCATATGGTCACTGACTGCAGGAGCAAAGCATTCTGGGCAAATCCAACCAATGTACATTAATTCCACGTGACTACGAAGAACTATTCTCTGATAGGCCAATTAGGAAGTTGTGTTTTGTACTATTTAGCTTTTTTTTTAAAGGAAAATTCATATTCACAACAAATCACATAATTGAGAAGGTATAAAGGCAGAATTTACTTAGCAAAATCTATCTGACGTGAGTTCTACACAGGCAGAGTGATGACAGTATTTTAAACGAATCCAGAAAAATCCAGTCCAAGTTGAACAAACTCCTTTCTTGATTACGGAGGCTCCTTTTTCCTTGGCCCCTGGGCACCTGGGTGTCTGACTCCAGACAGGTGCCCCGTCATGGCTTTGGTTTGCCTGCAGAGACGGCCTCAGTAAACCCGTACCCAGATGACTTGTGCAAGCGAAAGGAAAAATACGTGCTGAAAACCGAGAGCTAATCTAGGAAGTTCTAAATTTAGATGAGACATTTTCTTCCAAGAGTTTGTTTGTAAATCAGTCTTTGGAACGCAAACATTTTCCCATAAATGTGGCTGTGTAAATGTCACCCTAATGGAAATGAACAAGTACACATTAGCAAAAGCATCTTTTATCAGCTGCGTTTTTTTTTCACTCTTTTCCAGCTGCGTTATGGATTAAGCAGGCCATTTTTGTGGGCTGCTCTGGGAGCTAGACTCCCATGTGCAATGGTTTCTATGGGAAATTACTCCAACTCAAAAAGCTGAACGAGAGGAACTCTCCTCCCGCTGCCAAAACTTCACAGAGAACAGGAATTCTCTCCAGCGGTTCTGATAACGCCACCCACAAGCAAGAAGGGGCAGCCCTTTTGGTGTAAGGGACATTCATAAATTGGGTGTTTGTCCTTTGGGAATTGCCAGAACTTAATTTAGAAAGTATTACAGCTGTAATTGGCTGGAGTTGAACTTCACAGAGTTTAGACCAGGAAGTTGAGTAAGAAAACATAAACAGTAAAGGAAAATATAGAACCAAGATCTGAACAGAGGTAAACCCTGGAACGAAGAACTTCAGAGCAGGGCTATGGGCAAGACCCGTGTTCCTGGGCCACACAAGGCAATGCATGCATTTCTTTACTAGGAAAAAGGGGAATTCAAGGGTAGCAAAGTGACGGATTGCGATGCGGATAACACCAGCTCGGTTCTTCTTTCGTCTCTGTCCGTGTTGACTGTAGAAGTTAGTAAGTCCTGAACGGGCTGAGCTGCCGTGAAGTCCTGTGGCCACTCTGCTCCCCGTCTGTGACCCGCGTCCCAGATGCTTGCCTCACCCCAAAAAGCTGTGAGCAGCCTAAGCCCCCCCTCTAGACAGCTCCCCAGTTGGTTTTGCTTCCAAATGACAAGCATGATAGAGAATTGTTTTTTTCAGCCAGAATGAGGGGTGAGGCAGGCTGGGGGGAGGGGAGCAAACGATGGAGCCGCAACCCATGAGAAAGATGAGTTAAGAGACCGCCAGGGCCCGGAGTCCTTTTGGAAGACAGAGAGCGTAAGCCTGGGGAGCGGAGTTAAAGCAGAGCGGAAGCAGGAAGGCAGAGGAAGGCTGTGTGCGGGGCATGAAGTGATGCTTGGAATCTTCCAGAAGAAGAACACCAAAAATGAAAAACGTGTGTGATGAGGTCACATTTCTTGTGGTAGCTACGAGGGAGCGGAATGTAAATTCCTGAGCCAGGGCAGCAGCTGTGAGGCTCACCAGGGACTCTGCAGATGGCCGTGGCTGGGAGTCTGTGCCCAGATAACCTCGGATCCAAGGTGCACAGAGGTCTCTTCGTGCTCCTGGGGAGTAACTTGGCTTCTCTCTTGTTCACCCTCCAGCTTGGGCAGCTCTGGGAACTTGAGTTTACGCTCCCAGCTCTAGCCATGACCCCGAGGAACCACACCAGCTGGGTTGGGGTCCAAATCCCCTATGATTTTGAGGAAGTGGAGGGGGATTCAAACACTACGTCCTTTGACATCACCTGTGTCCTATCATTCGGGGCAATTTACTCCAGTTGCCACCAAGAGAACAAAATGGCGGATGAGAGAGATTTTTCAAAGCTGTTTTTTTTTTTTTTTAATTGAAGTATAGTTGATTTACAGTGTTGTCTTAATTACTGCATACAGCAAAGTGATTCAGTTATACATACATACATCCTTTTTTATATTCTTTTCCATTATGGTTTATCACAGGATATTGAATATAGTTCCCTGTGCTCTGCAGTAGGACCATCCAACAATATAGGATGTTGTTTATCCATCCTATATGTACTACTTTGCATCTGCTCATCCCAAACTCCCATTCCATCCCTCCCCCAACCCCCTCTCCTTTGGCAACCACCAGTCTGTTCTCTATGTCTGTGATTCTGTTTCTGTTTCACAGATAGGTTCATTTGTGTCACAGTTTAGATTCCACGTATAAGTGATATCATATGGTATTTGTCTTTCTCTTTCTGACCTACTTCACTTACTATTATAATCTCTAGTTGCATCCATGTTGCTGAAAATGGCATTATTTCATTCTTTTGTTATGGTTGAGTAGTATTCCAAAGGTGTATCACATCTTCTTTACACGTATCACACCTTCTTTATCCGTTCATCTGTCGATGGACATTTAGGTTGTTTCTATGTCTTGGCTATTGTAAATAGTGCTGCTGTGAACATTGGGGTGCAGGTAACTTTTTGAATTAGAGGTTTGTCCAGATTTATGCCCAGGAGTGGATTGCTGGATCATATGGCAACTCTATTTTTCATTTTCTGAGGAACCTCCAGACTGTTCCCCATAGTGGCTGCACCAACGTCCATTCCCACCAGCAGTGCAGGAGGTTCCCTGTTCTCCACACCCTCTCCGGCACTTGTTACTTGTAGAGGTTTTAATGATGGCCATTCTGACCGGTGTGAGATGGTACCTCATTGTAGTTTTGATTTGCGTTTCTCTAATAATTAGCAATGTTGAACTCAGAGCTGTTTGGAAATCACTTCTCAGCGTCAGTTAAGAAAAGGCCCACATAATATGCTATTGCCACTGCACCAAGACACAAAAGTGGCTGTATGCAAAGATGCTGTTGGAAGAGAAGGGGAGATAGCAGTCTGATGGTTCCGGTAGATTGAAAGCATAAGGTAAAATGCATCGATGATAGGAGATTTTTCTGCTCCTTTGGACCTGGAATTTTAAGCATCTGTGGGACTGGTCCCTGTCTTATTTTTCGGTTTAGAGCTTTCAAATACGTTAATTTCAGAAAAACGCTTCTTGCTACTTGGTTCAAATAATTCCTCCTCAGATGAATGAAGAGAAAAGGAACAGGAGAGTCAATTTTAAAAATCCAGGACATGGAAGCAACCTAAGTGTCCATCGACAGGTGAATGGATAAAGAAGATGTGGCACATATGTACAATGGAATATTACTCAGCCATAAAAAGAAATGAAATTGAGTTATTTGTAGTGAGGTGGATGGACCCAGAGACTGTCATACAGAGTGAAGTAAGTCAGAAAGAGAAAAACAAATACCGTATGCTAACGCATACATATGGAATCTTAAAAAAAATTGGTTCTGATGAAACTAGGGGCAGGACAGGAATAAAGACACAGACATAGAGAATGGACTTGAGGACACGGGGAAGGGACAAGTGAGAGAGTGGCATGGACATATATACACTACCAAATGTAAAATAGATAGCTAGTGGGAAGCAGCCGCGTAGCACAGGGAGATCAGCTCGGTGCTTTGTGACCACCTAGAGGGGTGGGATAGGGAGGGTAGGAGGGAGATGCAAGAGGGAGGGGATATGGGGATATATGTACACATATGGCTGATTCACTTTGTTATGCAGCAGAAAGTAACACACCATTGTAAAGCAATTATACTCCAATAAAGATGTTAAAAAAAAAAAAAAAAGATGCGTCCCAAGCTAATGAGATTGTTGGAAGTCTGACTTGGTGGGAAACCCTAGCCTCTGGGCCGTGGGCCACTGCAGCTGTGCCCTGTGGCACAGCGACTTCTCAGCTTCACGATGTTCGGACACACGGATCATCAGAATATATTGTTAGTCTCCTGAATATTCCACCCAGAAAGTTCACGGTCAGGGGAACCCCGCCCTTGACATCCGCCTCAGAAGGGCTTCATCAGAAGGGGTTGTTCTATGCTCTTGCGCATTTCAAAACAGGATTTGTGTCGGGCAAAAGGGATTGTATTCGCTATCCTGTCCATTATTCCTAAACCTAATTGTGTTTATTAATGTATATTATCAGAGTAATTTTTTAAATCCTCACTGATTCGGATAGGCTGGAAGAAGGTCTTTCTGAATCGCCAGTGTCTGGGTGGTGAAACCATGTAGAGCCCACGTGGAGTCTGATTGTTTTAAGTAGTTCCACTTGACTGTTACTACACTTCCATAAGCAACAGTGATGGAGGAGCTGCGACTTGTCTTGACTCATCCATCTTCTGCTTCTGCTCCACCTGTGCCCTTGAATGTGCCTGGGTTGCCTTCTCTGCCTCCGAGAATCATCAGAGATGGAAAGGGGGCGGGGACCATTTGGTCAGGGGCTGGCCAACTTTTCTGTAACGGGGCAGAGAGTAACTATTTCCACCTTTGCGGGCCATATGGTCTCTGTCACAACTACTCAGCTCTTCCCTTGTGGCAGGAAAGCGGCCACAGATAATACAGGAACAAATGAGCATGGCCGTATTCCAACAAAACTTTATTTGTAAAAACAGGCAATACGCAGAATTTGCTGGTGGGTTTTAGTTTGTTAACCTCGGATCTAGTCCAAATTCCTCACTTTACAGATAAGGAAAAAGAAACCTGGGAAGATTGGGAATTTCCCAAAGTCACTAGATGGTTCAAAGGAAAGATCCCAAATCTAGACACTGAGTCTAGAATCCAGCTTTATTTCTGCCATGCTGTATCCGTCTGTCTTATTTCATGAAGCTGCTTCTGCCCTGTAGATGGCATAGGTTTGAATCAGAAAGTGGTATTTGAGGAAATGATGCTCTGGGAACATCAGTTATTTAATAAAAAGTACTTTGAAGGAGAGATTTTTATGGGAGATTGTCACTAATTATTGACACTACTCTCGTGTGCCATTGTTATGTTTCAAGATGGCATCAAGGGCTTCCCTGGTGGCACAGTGGTTGAGAATCCGCCTGCCAATGCAGGGGACGCGGGTTCGACCCTGGTCTGGGAAGATCCCACATGCCACGGAGCAACTAGGCCCGTGAGCCACAACTACTGAGCCTGCGCTCTAGAGCCCGCGAGCCACAACTACTGAGCCTGCATGCCACAACTACTGAAGCCCGCACGTCTAGAGCCTGTGCTCCGTAACAAGAGAAGCTGCCGCAACGAGAAGCCTGCGCACCGCAATGAAGAGTAGCCCCAGCTCGACGCAACTAAAGGAAGCCCGCACACAGCCACGAAGGCCCAACGCAGCCGAAAATAAAAATAAATAAATAAATTTTAAAAAGATGGCGTCAAAGGAGCGAAAAACTGAAAGATTGTTATTATGTCATAGGGTCTCATTTTAAGAAGGCTTTTCACTAGAGGTGATTTGAATAAGGCTAGAAAACTCGAGGTTCCCATTCACCAAAGAACAACCAGCCCCCAAAGCGGAAGTTCTTAACGTGGGATTCAGGGGGTTCATGAAGATCTGAAATTCACGCACTAGTTTCTGTGCATGTACGTTTTTTTCTCAGGACAGGATACACTGTTTTCTTCAGATCCCCGAAGGGATTTGTGACCCGCCGCCAAGTTACAGGATTCTAGATGGTGAAAGATTCTTGTCCAGCCAGCCTGCCTGAAGAAAGAATAAGGAAGCTCTGATCAACCAGGTTCCTTCCTTCACATGTGCCCTCAGCGGCTGGCTCTCCGGAGGGAAGTTAGCGGGCCACCAAAAGTGTTCCAGCGGGGAAGGGAAAAGTCGTCACGATCCGGTCAACACGTGTGGACGCACAATATAATCAGGGGGGTGAATTCAGCATCAGAGGTCCCAGGAGCAGTGACACCCAAAGTTCGCGGACAGCGGTGTGGTAGACAGGTTAGCGGCTAGCTCAGAGCAAGCCCTCCACCGGTGACTGACACGCGGAAGGCGGAATTCAACCCCCAGAGGCTGGTACGTGGGCTCGACTTCTGGCAACATGGTGGAGTGTGTTGACTCATCCACTCCTTCAGGCGCAAATACAGTGAGATCCTGGATGGAATAGAATCTTTAAAAAATTGTTTAATGCAAGTTGAATTTTTAAAAAAAGAAATGGAAACTCTCATACGCCAGAGGCAAAGTGAATTCAAATCAGAATATGGTCCACTCGAGCTGAAGCCACATGGCTAGAATGTAATTCCCGCGCACAGATGAGAAACGTGGCCCCGAGGCTACTCAAAAGTAGAAGGAAGAGAGGTTTCAGCTGAAAGCCAGGACTCTCGAAGGGCTGCTGGTTTATGAGAAGGGGTCCAGGAAACTCCATCCAATGGCCCAGACAGGTATTAAGAAAGCATTGTGCCCTGTTCAGAGCTCTGAGTAGGAAAGAATGTCTACTGTGAATAATATTAACAGCCAAGGGCTTCCCTGGTGGCGCAGTGGTTGAGAGTCCGCCTGCCGATGCAGGGGACACGGGTTCGTGCCCCGGTCCGGGAGGATCCCACATGCCGCGGAGCGGCTGGGCCCGTGAGCCATGGCCGCTGAGCCTGCGCGTCCGGAGCCTGTGCTCCGCAACGGGAGAGGCCACAGCAGTGAGAGGCCCGCGTACCACAAAAAGAAAAAAAAAAAAATTAAGAGCCGATCTTGCACTTCATATTCAGGGATGGAATCTGAATTTACATGACACACGTGGATTGGGACTCTCTAGCTGCAGAAAATATTGTCCCAACTGGAGAATGCCGGATGCCCAGTGGATACCTGCACAGAAGCAGGGCACGGATCTCAGCCCATGGCACACAGCCTCCCAGAGGACGATGCTCTCCACTGAGGATGAGCTTATACAAGAAGATTACACACACACACACACACACACACACACACACACAGCTGAACCACCATGGGAGAAACAAAACCTGAAGACGACTGAACAATCTGGAAGAGACTATAAAGTGAACATTTTACAAATATAAAATAAGATGTTGAAACCATTAGGAAAGAAGAAATGAATAACAACAACAAAGGTTTGAAAAAGAACCAAACAAATGATAAAAATGAGAATCATAATCACAGTGAAAACCTCCATGGACCTGGAACACAACAGTCTCTATCTAGCTGAGGCAGAACGCAGACCTGAGGGAATCTCTCCGAATACCCCGCAGAAAGTTAGAGGCGTGGAAATCTGATGTGAGTAAGTCCGCAGACGCCCAGGGCCGCTGGGCCATGACGGCAGGACCAACTCCAGACCCATCCCGTAGCTTCCTCCCTTCCACCCCAGGGCTGGGGTCCTGCTGAACCGGTCAGAACTGCTTCAGGAGGGAGGGGGGCCTGAGGCTGAACGTCTGGGGAGCTCCCGGTGAGCAAAGCTTGGGGAAGGGGGCGTCTTCCTGTCGGGCCTGACGCACCTGCCATCACCTGTCCACCCAAGGTCGTCCTGTCCTGAGATTAGCTCCTCTCTGGAAAGGATGAGGGAATCATCCAGCTTCCTCTGGGTTTTCCTTACCAGGCCTGTGGTCCTCCCTCCGGCTGAGGAGAGCCTCGCCGGGGCCTTCAGAGCTTCACAGATGGTTTTCTACGAGCCGTGCTGCTCAGTGCAAGGACCTGAGCCGCGGGGTTGTTGGGGGACAGTCACCAGGCCTGGGATAGATCTTGTTAGGGGCCCCCCCTGAGCAGGGTGCCCCACGAGAGTATGAACTCAAGTTCACTGACAGCCTCTCTCTGTGGAGTTCCTGGGCCGAGAGTCAGTCCCTGACCTGCTGCCGGCCCGACTCCTCCACCTAGACCCCACTGACCCCTCCTGGTTCGGCCCTCAAATAGCCACCCTCTCCTGCCTGCCTCTCCCAGGCCTGGGACCACCTCGGCTTTGGCCCAGCCCCCGGCCCTGGCTTGGTCACACCCCGAGTACGATTTTTGCATAGCCAAGCAGGGTCTTTCCAGAAAGCGACCCCACTCTTTGCTTCTGTTCCTAGGTGTCCATTCTTGTTCTGAGAACCTCTTGACATACAGGACAGCATTAGAGGAAACACACTTACCCCAGGGGTCCCGGAGCAACAGGATTTGGAAGTTGGAGGTGAATTTTCACAGGCTCATCACGCAGGAGAGCCCCAGAGAGCTGGGGCGATGACGCACAGTAATGGCCCGAGAAAATAACACCATTAGCGCCGTAATGGTGCGGCGTCACCTCTGTCCTCAGGACTCCCGTTGACTGGAGAGGGACCCAGCCACCAGGTGATGTTGAGATGCCCTCTGCCCCTTTCCTTGTTCAGCGTGTACTGGTTCCAAAGTGAATCAGCAGTCTGAACTCATCCTGGAACAAAATGAGGACCTTTGTTATCTGAAACCACTTGTGCCGTCTAACTCCCTAGACAAAGCCAAATGTCTCTTAATCAGATCACCCTAATTTCATAAGTACGTAGCACATTATAACAGCGAAGATTTTATGAGGCTACCGGAAGGTACCCTCAGAGACTGTTAAAAGGGGGGCACAAAGGATGTCAATTTAGCAGGGGGGAGGCTGAGGGTCCAGTTTCCTACCAGATGCTAAAATCCTGACTCTGGCTATCTGAACAGACCTTTCTACGAAATGATATCTCAACCCTAAATCTGTGGTCAAGATAGTCCTTATTATAATCCAAAATAAAATCCCAAAGAAACCTTCCCTAAACAGGCTGCTTCTGTCAAAGGATGATGAGAATCGAATGTTTCAATTCAGTTTTTGCTCCTATGTAAAAAGTCACAAGGAAACGGTGTCTGTAGTCAACAAGAATGTTTTGCACAGTTAAAAACTTGTTTGGAGGGTACGTCTCATATTGAATAATCTTACAACAATAACACAAAACAAAGCAAACAAAACGCGTCACAAGCAAGCACACGGCCTGTGTCAGCTCCCTCCTCCCTCCTCCCCATCAGCCGGAGCCAGTGCATTCTGGGCCTGGCCTGCACTCTTCACGTGTGCACACGACACGTTTTCCGAGGTCTTTTGGTAGGAGTGGAGCCAGAGGCCTGGACCATTTGGAGGGTGGGTGGGATGCAGGGAATAGCAACGCCCTCACTGGCGAGTGCCTTCTAAGGAAGCGGTGAGGACGGAGGCCCGGTCCTGCCCTGAATGGGCTGTGTGACTTCGGGCCATCGCTTAACCTTTCTGTGCCCTGGACTCCTCATCTGGAAAATGAAGAGAATAGTCTATCTCAGTTGTTTGAAGGGTCAGTGTATAACACCTGTAAAGCACTGACCTTGTAACCAGCTACTTATTAGCGAAGTGGGCCTCCCTTCGTTGCCAGAGTCAGTACGTAATACCCCACAGCTGAGAGAGGGGTCCCCACTAAACTGCATGTGCAGAGGAGATCCGGTGTGGCCACTGAGGAAGATACAGACATTTCCAAGAATATTTTGGCGTTCGGAACCAAAAGGACATATATCATCAATCAGGGAACAGGATTCTGGTGGATTCGGGTTGTAGAATATCAAGTAGGGACTGTTCAGACTGTCCTAAATGCAGGTTCTTTTTTTTAATTGAGTCGAGTTGATTTACAATGTTGTGTTAATTTCTGCTATACAGCAAAGTGATACGGTTATACATATATATATACATATACACACACATATATATACATTCTTTTTTGTATTCTTTTCCATCATGATTCTAAATGCAGGTTCTAGATTAGCACCGCACTCAGAGAGTTATCGAAAACTAAACACGGTGGCCCATGGAAAGGCCATTAGCCCAGGGCTTGGTGCAGCAAAGCTCTCTGTGCACATCGGCCGTGTGGGGTCCTGAGGCAGACTTACCCCGGTCCACCGCAGAGTGCGTCTTCACAGGCGAGGAATCAGGGGCCCGCGGCCACAAAGGGAGAGTTTACAGCAGACGCTGGGGTCAGCGCGGGCCCCAGGGCTGCGGGCTCCCTGGCCGGCGGGTCGCACAATAGGCCTCTCTGTTCTTCCCGTGGTATCCTGAGAGAGTGAGGGCCTTCTGACCCAGTCACAAGACGTGACCCCCTTATGGAGCAGGACTTCTACTGTGCGGCCTCCTCAGCCAGCAGGGTGGCCGGAACCTACCCGAGTAACTCCTGCCTCTGGGGACTCAGGGATGCCCTGCTGGGGGGCTTGCCCACAGCTTTTAATGATGGAGTTTTCATTTCTTTTCTTTTTTAATTAATTTATTTATATTTTACTTATTTATCTTTGGCTGCGATGGGTCTTCGTTGCTGCACGCGGGCTTTCTCTAGTTGCGGCGAGCGGGGGCTACTCTTCGTTGCAGCGCACGGGCTTCTCATTGCGGTGGCTTCTCTTGTTGCGGAGCACGGGCTCTAGAGCGCAGGCTCAGTAGTTGTGGTGCACAGGCTTAGCTGCTTCGCAGCGTGTGGGATCTTCCCAGACCAGGGCTCGAACCCGTGTCCCCTGCACTGGCAGGCGGATTCTTAACCACTGCACCACCAGGGAGGTCCTGATGGAGTTTTCTTCTCCTTTCTCTCACCTGCTGCTCATACGTGGAATTTATTAATTCCTGTTCATTCTTGCAAATGACCGCAGAGACCGGTGATGTGGTGTTTCTCACTTAAGAAACTCGAAGACCTTAATGATGACAGGATCCAGCCACCTGGCTTTCTTGTTTTTCTAAACAAACAAACCAAAAGGAACAGAAGGCAGGGAGGTCCCTAAAACCTATACTTAACCTGCACGTGGATCTTGGCATTATTAGGAGAAAAATGCTGATGAGCATAGAATTATGGTTCCGTTTGTTGGTGAATCCGCCTTTGGAGTGGCGACTGGCATCATACTGTTCAATTTAGAGAGGATTTTCGTGGGCACTATTGCACGTGGTTGTACCAAAACCCCGTGAAGTTGGCAGGAGATTCTACAGATAAAGAAATGGAGGACGGGTGACTCCGAGAGGACGGGTGACTTCCCAGGCACAGAGCTCAGCGGGCGCTCTGACTTTTGGTCCATCACCCAGCATCCCAGCACAGCAGAAAACGTAGCCAGTCCTGCATCCCAGCAGCCCCCCAGAGAGAGATGCAGTGAGAGCCGGGGCAGGTTATTAGAACACAATTTGAGCAGCTTGATGGGATTTAATTGTTTGGAAGTTATTCAACACGCTATTTCCAAACGCAAAAGGAGAATGCTGGAGACTGTTTCCCCAGATAATGACGCTGCCTTCATTTCGGAGAGTGCTTTCGTGTTTACAAAGCACTTTTGCAATTTTCTTATTTGATTCCAGATGCAATCTGGGATTGGCATGAAAGGTTTCATTTTCATTAACAGATCGGACAACGTATTGGAGAGAAAAAAGATGATGGGGGTGAACAAAAGGGAGAGAGGAAGGCCTTTTTACATCACCTCCCTCCCTGCTTACCTGCACCTGCAGGCCAGGTGTGCCGATGGGCAGAGCACGGGGCCCAGAGCTGTTCTTCCGGCTTATAGGCACCACCCGCTTGCCTCTTGCTGAGGAAGCTTTCTGACCTCAGAGGGAGCCGCGTTTTGCTGCCTGCAAAGGTGTTATTGTCCACAGGGGCTTGTTTGAAACAAGCTTATGGGTGAGTCAAAGAGTACAGATGCAGCTGCTAGGAGAGAGGGTCTGCAGAATGCGTTGCAGGCCTGGAGGGGTCTTAAGGAGGCCTGAGGTAAGAATCCTCCCCCAACTGTGGATTTAAAGGACCCCCAGGTCTAAAGCTAGCTCTTTTTTTTTTTTTCGGTTTGTGGGCCTCTCACTGTTGTGGCCTCTCCCGTTGCGGAGCACAGGCTCCGGACGCTCAGGCTCAGCGGCCGTGGCTCACGGGCCCAGCCGCTCCGCGGCATGTGGGATCTTCCCAGACCGGGACACGAACCCGTGTCCCCCGCATCGGCAGGCGGACTCTCAACCACTGCGCCACCAGGGAAGCCCAAAAGCTAGCTCTTTTTTAAAAGAATCTTTAGCTAAGGGGATACCCTCCCAGGCCTTGGTTGGATGGATTTAGCTGCAAACGCTGCTGAAGCCTTCACACCAGGAGGCTCTGAGAAACAAGTGGGAAGAGATGGGGCGACTGCTGGGGCCCCAGCCCGGGCAGAAGAGCTCTGAGGGCCTGCGTGTGAGACGGGGAAGTGACGCCGTCTGCCCTCAGCGTGTCACTGTCTAGCCCTCCCACAGACGAACTTGGTTTGGAGGTGGTGACCCCACCATCCATCCCCAGGCAGGGCTCTCGCCGTGGTCACACCCAGTTAAAGGGGAGGGTCTCTCCATCCCCCCTCCCGGCTGCTTCAGACCGCGTCCACTAGCACTGACAACTGTTTTCTTGCTATACGTTTTGGGGACGCAGACGAGCATGACTGGGTGCTTCAGAGCACACGTCAGAATCCGATTCGATTTTAGCAGATGGACACTAAAGAAACGTGCTCCATCTTGTTCCAACCAGAGGAAGCTCTCTGGGAGCGCACGCTTCCCTCTGGGTTATTGCACAGGCTTCTGGCTGGTCGTTCCCCTCCCTGTGCTTGCGCTTCTGCGGTCTGTTGTCACACAGCAGCCGGAGGCATCCTTTGAAGCGGGTCCTGGCATCCCACTGCTCCAGCTGGTGTGACAAGCCCGCCCTCCCCTCCCCCCGCCGCCCCCGGCCCCGCCCCGCTCGCCCATCCCCGCCACGTGGCCTCCTCGTCAGCCCTCTCACTCCATTTGAGGGGCTTTTGCTCCAGCCGTAGCCTCTGCCTAGAATATTCCTCCCCCCTGAAATTCACAGCTCCTAATGCAGCCCTCCCCATGGGCAGGGGCATCTCTGCTGGCCTGTGGAGGTGTCCCCGGGGCCCATGTCACGTCTGCCACACGGTTGCCATTCAGTTAGCCTTGGTTGGGTAAACGGATGGCATCCAGCAGGCTGCCTGCAGACGGATGGTCCTCAGTGCCCAGTGTCCCCCTCGTGTGGGAAGAGGACTCTGCTGGACACTACAAGGGGCCACATCAGCCTCCAGGCTTCTGGAGGAAGGGCCAGAAATGCTACCCAGAGGGCCTGGCCGTTGTTTCACACGGACCCGAGGCTCCTGGGGCGGGAGAGGGCTCTGGGGGCGGGAGAGGGCTCCGGGGGCGGGAGAGGGCTCCGGGACAGGAGGCCAGTACCGGCCCAGGGTGGGGCAGGCAGACTCACTCTTAACCCCTCCGCTGCAGACATCGCAGCCCGCGTCACGGGTGGCTGGAGCGCTCAGCGGGCTTGTCCCCAGTCGTCAGGGCCAGCGGGGAAGAGATCAGGGCCCGAACCTGTTATTACACACAATTTGTAGGGATCAGAGTCCAAAATAAAAATATGGGCTGGCCTCTTGTTAGGAATGTATTCAGGGGCTTCCCTGGTGGCGCAGTGGTTGAGAGTCCGCCGGCCGATGCGGGGGACACGGGTTCGTGCCCCGGTCCGGGAAGATCCCACATGCCACGGAGCGGCTGGGCCCGTGAGCCATGGCCGCTGAGCCTGCGCGTCCGGAGCCTGTGCTCCGCAATGGGAGAGGCCACAGCAGTGAGAGGCCCACGTACCACAAAAAAAAAAAAAAAAAAAAGAATGTATTCAGAATTTCAAGGTGCCGACAGCCCAGCATTAAACTGGGCTCAGGGCCCTTCCGAGGACTGACCACGCTCACAGCCTTTCACAGATCTCCCTGGGGAAAACTCCCCTCGGCAAACGTAGATCACTGGCGCCAAGGTGTGCAGCCTCCTTCTTTGAGGAAGGAAGCCCAAGGGTGCAGTGGGGGACAGTGGGGGACAGTCTCAGAGAAAACCTGAAGGTACCAAAAAACGGTATGCCTGCAGCGCACAAAAGGCCCTGAGGTCACGTTGCAGGCAGGGGAGGGGGGTGAGGGTGGCAGAGCAGGTGACATCAAAGTGGCATCCGGGGCCAGACAGGGCTGATGTCCATGGACAGCCAAGACCCCGGATCATTCTTCTCTCACAGCGGTGCTCCGTGTTCAGTAATGGGCGAGAGGAGCGGAAGCAGAAGACGCAACCGGAAGAAATAAAGCAGGATTGGGTCGTGCGGTGCTGGCTTGTCGTGCTGGGAAGCCCAGGCCTTTCCCCGCGGCCGCTGACGGGGGCGTGTCCTTACGCGCCTGACAGCGCTCAGCGGGCATCCGTGGTTGCCGAGGCAGGCACTACCTGCTTCCATTTGGAGGACGCGTTACAGTTTTAAAAGTGCCTTATGTGATTTCAGGGGACCCTCTCCGTAAGCCTCTAGCTTAGCCTAGTGTCGGGAAGGGCCAGAGAGGATGCTGGAACTCGGTTCTCCTGGTGCTGAATCCAGCACTTTCTTCCTTTCCTCCACGATGCTCCAGCCCCTGGTGGCTGCCATCTTCCCAGAGTCCAAGGCCAGAGACAGACAGACAGATGCAGGCCAGGGCATCACAGGCACATGGCAGCACGTCGCTTGATTGCCTCCAAAGTACCAGTGACCTGCCGGCACAGCCAAAGGGATCTGCTGGCGACGCAGAAGACTAACCCCGCCCACAGGAAAAGGTAGACTTTCAGAAGGATCGGATGTTTCCCTCCTACGGACATTACGGGAGCTGCTTTCCGGGGTCATCCAGTAAATGTGAACGGCAGATTATGTGAACATGAGTAAAGGGATGCTATTCTGAGCGAGCATGCATTTTGAAACGGCCCATTAACCTCTTATCAGGAAGGATTCCTTCCTTCGAAACGTTGGTGGTTTCCTGCACTAAAAGGTGTGAGGATGATTTGCCAGATCACGTTATGATGTGCAGCTAACGGCTTTGCCGAAACTGGTACCCACAGATGTGAAGTCAGTGGGTTGAGTTCCATACCTCAGCCACTAACGTCTCCTCTAAAGACTGACAAGTGCAATTAGCCCGTATTAATGGAATAATCTCCCCAGGAGTTTTTTTTTTAATCTGAAACTCCATTTGAATCACACACAGAGAATATGCACCTTCCAATCATTTCCGTTTTAGGACAGGCGCATGTTAAAAACAGCTGGCCTTGTTTTTCCCCCTCTTCAAATTCTGCCAAATTCACTCCCAGGTTTCCTTTCTAAGCCAAGTTTCAGAGCTGAGCACATTTTTATGGTCTAGTTATAAACCCTAGAAAAACAAGGTTTATAGGAAATGTTGACACAACCTTAACTAAAGTGGTGCTGGCTGACACCTATTTTCAATTTGGGGATTTCTACTGGGAAAATATAAACGCTAATTCAGCAAAGGAAGCCAACGATAATAAAAGTGTTGTAGTCTTCCTGTTCACCCCACGAAGCTCGGCTTCAGAAGATGCCAGGGCGGCGTGGAGGGGAGTTAGAATGAGGACGCTCAGTTTGCGAGAGGCACCTGCAAATAGCTCAGCCCCCCCAATTACTATAGACCTCGCCTGGGAATGCACGACCTCACCGTGAGTCACCGCTGCGCACGGCGGCCCAGGCGGAGGGGTGGCAGAAGATTCCGGATCTTTATGTCAAAGGTGCCCACCACCCTCCTGCGACTCACTTCCGAAGCTACCCTTGAGCTACCTTGAGGCACGTCGGATTTTTCATAGGCCAGTAAGACCAACCTCCAAACATGCAGAGAAGCCCAAAAAGATGAAAGTTGGAGAAGAGGCAGGCCCCAGAGGTGGATGTTGAGTGATTTCGGCCTCAGGCTGGGGCCAGTAGCAGTGCCAGGGGGACCCAGGTGTGAGGGCAGCCCGAGACCCGGGGTCAGAGGGCCAGTGACAGTTCCCGTTTCCCCAGTCCCGCTCCAAAGCCCGGCTGAGAAGCACATGTGTTCCATATTTAGGCTTTGGGTTTTTTTGTTTTGTTTTGTTTTGTTTTTTTCTTCTTCTCTCTTCTGAAACAGGAGGTGGGAGAAAGGAGTGAAGTTTGACTCGGGTCCAGAGATAAAGACTGACACACACAAATGGCCCATAATAGGGGGCAAAGCGAGTTAAGCCGGAGTCAGTGTTTTCAAATCCTCAGCTAAGTAGACTAAACAGCACAGGCCGAGGAGCCGGCAGGGACAGCTGCCGGCCCGGCGCCCCCAGCTAGGAGACGGGCAGCCTGCGAAGCCCCCCGGGTCCCCCTTTGTCATCTGTACAATGGGGGCCCGCATCCGCCCAGCCATCCGGACAGTGCAGAGAGTAAGGCCGGTCCCCGGTCGGGCTCTGCAAAGCTGCAAGGCGAAGGGGGAGCGTTGCTTGGTGTTGCTTTATTCCTACTCTGGAAAACTACATTCAGAAAATAGAAGTGTTTTCAGTCGAGCGAGCAATCCATCAGGATAAAGGAGAGAAAACCTCTCCCTGGCATATTTGTAATTGCTTTTTGTTCATCCTGGGGCTGATCTGGGGCTGCGTCCGCTGCTGATGACTTCGCTTTCCTGTTCGGTCTAAGACTCTACTAACGAGGCCATTTGGGTTAATGCCCCAATTACCATCACATATTTCTAGCCTTGCCCAGCTCACAAGGGACCACTCACTTACATATCTTCATGGGCACAAAGTATTTTTTCGGATGATTATTTTTTTCCTCCTCAGCTTCTAAGCCTATTGGCAGAATTTTCCCAGAGTGTTTTGAAAAGCTTTCACAAGATATCCTCATAACATTGGCAAAAAGAAAAAAAAAAAAAAAATAGGAAGCATACTTCAATGCTTAACTTCTGCAGGCCCTGATTTGTTTTTTTCAGGTTGAAAAGGAAGACTGAGTTTCTGGATGTACCTGTCAAGACTAAATGATTGTTCATTTCCTGTGAATTGGAAATCACGTAATAGCATGCAGCTGGGGAGCTAGCCTGGGTTTCTTGCTTCTTCCTCTTCCAGAAGCGGGGTCCATTACCAGCTGGGAAGTATTACTGTACGAATGTGCGGAAAAACTTAAGGGAAGTGAGAAGGGGAGCGTTCTCGATGTCAGCAGTTTGATGGTCTTACCTGTACCCACCAGAGAAGATTTTAACAGCAAACGTACAGAAAGATTAATTTAACTAGAAATGAGCTCAGGAGGAAAAAAAAAAAAAAAGGATTTACAAAGCCACAAAAATCTTTCTCTAGCATTGAGCTGATTAGAATGAACCCTGCTAGAATGATGCTTGCTAGTGATGGGGTGAGTTGGAGAGAAACCATTTAAGATAATAAAATATTTTCACCCAAGAGAAAAGGATTACTACGAATCAACATAGTCATGTCTTGCTAATGAAGTTGTTACCTGGAACCAAAAAAATGAAAAAAAAAAACCCACATAATTTCAATGCTGAGTTTAAAATTGGAATTCAGCAAAATGTCATCCCAGGCACTTACTTGAAATGCACGCCTATATCTTTTTGTATAATAAAGTTCATTCTGTGTTTCATTGCCATTATACTACTCATGGTGATTGTGTCAGACGTTAGCTGCTGAGAGATGGAGCGGACATTTACTTCAGGTGGCTCCCATTCCAAGTCATCATAACAATTAATTAGAGAAAGAGGAGGTAGGATGGGAGCAGAATTGATGCTGGGAAGGTAGCTTCTCCTGGGAAGGTAAGGAAAAGAAGGAGAGGCCAGGGCCAAGCAAAGTCACTGCCAGTGGAATGTTACGACATCGCTGCCCATTGCACCCAGACGTGTGCTTGGGAGAAAAGAGATCTGGGGTCTGAATGGAGTGTAGGGTTAATACGATGGCCCTGAATCACCTGGTGTGTGGTTCCCAACCCTGGCTGAGCAACAGGACCGCTAGTGGAACTTTTAAACATAGAACCCACTGGGTCCTGTCCAGTCCTGGGCTAAAGATTTGCATAACTTCTCTATGTTTAAGAAATGTTTGGAGGCTTCCCTGGTGGCTCAGTGGTTGAGTCCGCCTGCCGAGGCAAGGGACGTGGGTTCGTGACCCGGTCTGGGAGGATCCCACATGCCGCGGAGCGGCTGGGCCCATGAGCCATGGCCGCTGAACCTGCGTGTCCGGAGCCTGTGCTCCGCAACGAGACAGGCCACAGCAGTGAGAGGCCTGTGTACCGCCAAAAAAAAATGTTTGGGTGTTTGTTGTTGTTTTGTCAGTACGTAGTGAAAATTTCATTTTATTTTTTCCAGTTTTTTAAAAAATTATAGTTGATTTACAATGTTATGTTAGTTTCAGATGTTAGTTTCCTGTGTTAGTTTCGATGATTCAGTTATACATATATGTATTAAAAGAATATATCTTCTTTTTCAAGAATGCATATATGTGTATAACTGAGTCACTTTGCTGTACAGCAGAAATTAACACAACACTGTAAATCAACTATACTTCAATAAAAAATTTAAATAAAGCAGGTATATTCTTTATCAGATTCTTTTACCTTATAGGTTATTGCAAAAGTTGAGTAGAGTTCCCTGTGCTGTACAGTAGGTGTGTGTTGGTTTTCTGTTTTATATATAGTCGTGTGTATATGTTAATGTCAGCCTGCTAATTTATCCCCCCACTCCCCGCCTTTCCCCTTTGGCAAGCATAGGTTTGTTTTCTATGTCTGTGGGTCTATTCTGTTCTGTAAGTAAGTTCATTTGTATCCTTTTTTTTTAGATTCCATATGATATCACTTATAAGTGGGATCTTCAAAAATGTATGTTTTTAATAAACTAAAACCTACGATTAATTCTGAGTGCTGAGTCAGGGTTGAAAACCATGGGTAGGTGGAGGCTGGAAATAAACCAGAAGGTGAGTTTGACAGTATTGCACTTTATCTAAATCTCTCTTTCATCTTGTTTGAATCCAAGAAAGAGCTGTATGTCCTGAAGTTTATCAGATAGACGTAAGATGATAAGGATGACAATAAAATAATACCTCGGCGCTGGCTCTCTGGGGACTCTTGCCCTAGCTGCCAGAGCGCTTACACACGCGTGATGTCATTTCTCTCCCCTCCTCCCCTCCCTGGATGCTGCAAAGCAGGCAGTGCAAGAATCATCACCCCATCTTACAGAAAAGAAAACAGGCCACATCCAGCCGAATCCCCCAACAGTGCTAATGAGTGGGCTGAGTCTTCTGCTCTCAGGTGGCTTAATGCTTGCGGAGCAGAAAAGAGAATCCAGGAAACACTCAGCTCCCACGTTCACTGCAAATGGAGAAGTGCTCTGTGCCTTGCTTTTACCTTAAAGAGTTGGCTGGACTTCCCTGGTGACTCAGTGGTTAAGAATACGCCTGCCAATGCAGGGGACACGGGTTCCAGCCCTGGTCCGGGAAGATCCCACATGTTGTGGAGCAACTAAGCCCGTGTGCCACGACTACTGAGCCTGCGCTCTAGGGCCCGCGAGCCACAACTACTGAAGCCCACGTGCCCAGAGCCCGTGCTCTGCAACAAGAGAAGCCACCGCAAGCACAAGCCTGTGCACCGCAATGAAGAGTAGCCCCCTCTCGCCGCAACTAGAGAAAAGCCCGCGTGCAGCAATGAAGACCCAACGCCGCCAAAAATAAATAAATAAATAAAATTATTTAAAAAGAAAAAAGAGTTGGCTTACATGCAGTGTGTGTGATAGATTTTTGGCTTTCCCTTTTACACAAATCCTTTCCTTAAGTGAACACCTCATGCCTCCCAGGTCTCTTCCGTTGCTTCCTGGGGTGCAGTAGAGAAGAGACAGGAGACAGGGACACAGGAGGGACAGTAGGTAGCCTGCCCCACACCTGCCCCCCAGCTTCTTCCACATCCCGAGAAGGAGATGGTCCCCAGGTTAAGGATGGCAAAGAAGCTGGGAAGTCTTCCAGTCCTGTTTGGGCTATTTCCCTGCCACCTGTGTAAGCTCTTAGTAGCCTTGGGCTTATGGTTCAACTATTCCAATGGAAAGAAATAATGATCACAGCATTTGAGGCTGTTGATGTTTAGAGCCGGAAGTTACCCTCTTCTGAGGAAGGCTTTTCTGGGAATGGACTTGAGGATAAAGATGTTACAAAGCATGACACTAGAAGCTAAGCTTTTGCTGATACAATTTACCTAATAATCAAGTTACTTTGCTGTTTATGGTAACATAAAAAAAAAACCTTCCTAGATAAGATTATTTTTTGAAGACGATTATGTTTTCGTGATGTTATGATAGCTACTGCCATGGCAAAAAGTGCAGTGTTAAAGTGTGATAGATACGCAACAGGGATATATTGTGCAGCACAGGGAATTATAGCCATTATCTTGTAATAACTTTTAATGGAGTACAGTCTGTAAAAATACCGTATCTGTACACATGCTGTACACATGAAAATAATATAACATTGTAAGTCAACTATGCTTGAATTTTAAAAAGTATGGTGAATCGATCTCCTCTCAGATACTAATATTCCACAGATCAATAAAACTTAACTGTGCTTACGGGTTTACTCCATTATACAAAAATATATTTATAAAAGGTTATAAAAACTCAGGTTTTTATACATGAGTTGGCTGACCGTTCTTTTATCATATTTTATCTTCTACATGTGTGAGTTTAAAAGATTGGTGGTGTTTTAATTATGTATAATCACATCTGGTTTCCCAATAACCTATTGAGAAACACTTTTGACAGTCATAAAAAAATTTTCTAGAGAGCTGAATATATGGAACGTAGCTAACTTTTTTTTTTTTTTTTCATAGCTAACTTTTTAAACCAGGTCTGTAGAGCTATCTTGGGGGACAGGAAGGGCAACTATGTTTCACCCAAGCGCCGACCCACTGGCCTATCACTGAGGTGTTATCTCTGGAAAGCTGGTCTGGGCTTAGCAAGCAAGTATGCCGAGACTGACTAGTGACGCCTGCCGGGGAAGAAGCGAGATCCTGGTACCATGTTTGCAATCTCTGCTGGCGGGGAGAAAGGGAAAAATACTGAAATACGTAATGAATGCCCATTTCACTGGGAACAGAGACTGTTGAGATATGTAAAGAATTCTCCCAATGGCACAGTTTTTGCCAGAGCCGAGCCCCAGTCGATAGTCTCAAATAGTTTTAGATATAAGAGCATTATTTAAAATGCTTAATGCATATCTGGGTGTCTAAAAGAGTAAGGATTATCCACTTTTCTCAACACGCTACACCGTTATGTGAAATTCTGGGATTAAGTCTGTCATCCTCACGGCGGTGAATGTCAGTCAGGATCTTCCAACTATTTAAGCTGCTCACAAATAAGACTTTTTCCGTGAATTCCATCAGCGCTCAAGAACACGTCAGCCTGGTCAGTTTCATTAATGTGTCGTTTCCATTGCACCCAAAGCGGTTGCCGTCTTTTCCACCGGCGATAATGGTGCCCATGTGTGATTATGGCGCCCACAGGGAAGTCATAACGCCCATCATATTTCTGAATTCCATCTTACAGTGTTAGTGAGGATACTAGTCTAGTAATGTTGTTTCTTTCCTGTAACAAAGTGGTAATAATCCCTCTGGAGAAACCCTGAGCTTAAGATGATTAACGTTGCACAGAAATAACTTCCTTAGTGAATAAACGGTCCTTTCATCAGAGTGAGTTGTCTTAAATTGCAAAATTTAATTTCAGAGGGAAGAAAGCACTCCTCAGTTATATGGTAAATACTGACATATTTAGACACACATCTTTAAGCACGTTTTCTACCGAAGAGTTATCATTTTAGATCGCCTTCATTGTGTGTTTCTTAGTCGCAGATTATCCCTCTTTTCAAATGGATGGGCACTTAGTATTATCTGTTGATTGGTCCTTGAAGACATGGGTTGACTTGGAAGGGGTTGGTGCTGGTTATTTTAGACACAGCCAGGCGGGTGAGCAGAAGCCTCTGGGAATTTGTCATTTCTTTCTATATACTCTTCCTCCTCTTCTCTATGAGCCATCAAATCCATTTTCTGGGACCCCGATCCCCACATCGTAGTTCCATATTTCCAACCGCCATTTAAACGGGACCTTCGATCATCTTGCCACGTTCTCCAAACCAGCGAGAGCCCAACCTGAGGTCTCTTGGCTCACGCCCTCCTTTTCACTGAAGGCATTCTTCATACGGGGTTTTGTGTGGTTTGTTGGGGTTTTTTTGCTTTAAATTATGAAAGTAGTTTGCTTGAGCTACAGGAGGAAGCAGGGCGTGATTTTTCTGAATTCGTACGTTACCTTTTCTGTTTCCATGTCTCATTGGTCTTTGGGGGTCTCTGGGGACTGAATGCCTTTGTGGTCATGTTTTCAGAGATGGTTGTATTCACCAAAAAGGAAAATTTCTCCGAACTGTATGCAGAACCTCGGGCAGAATAGATGTGGGGAATATTTGGCCTTTATTCAACCCCAGAGGACCTTCAACCCAGAAGGTCCCCCTGGCAAACAGCCTTCGTCTCATATGGAGATATTCCAAGCTGGGTGAGCAGAAAGTGGTCATTTGCTTTCAGTCCAGCATTTGAGCAGAGTCTTCCTTTCGAGTCTGTGTCAGGACTGCTGGTACCTCTTCAGATCTACCCTCCCTGCTTACCAGCAATGCGCCCGATGACAGAACTCCATTTGCTAGCCTCCCTGCAGGTGGGGAGGGCAGGGGGGCACGGAGATGGACGCCGACGTTGGGGGTGGAACTTCTTCTGACTGGTCCTCAACTCCCCCCTTTCATCCTCTGTCAGCAGATTGCTGAGCCCTTAAAACTCGTCTCAGCTCACATCCATCCCTGCAACTGTGAGGCTTCGCCCTTCCAGGGAGCAGTTTGATGAAGGTTGTTCGGAAATAGAAGGGGCGGGAAATCTGGTCGCGTTAATGCCACAGCCTATGAAACAAAAATGCAAAGATGTCACTGAGGATCTTACTGATTTAAATCCGATTACAAACACATTGCGTAGGAAAAATTTAGGTATAATAAATCCAAGTGGGGAGATTCCATTTCACCATTATCTGCATTAACAAGGATAGATCTGTTAGCTTAATAGTTACCAGCAATGGTGCTAAGAGATGTGGTCTGGGACTTTCTGGAGTTGTCAATCTAATGGGAGAAGGCATACAAAACAGGCAATCAGGGTGAAGATGTACAGCTGCACAGGGTGTGCACTGGCCAACTTCAGGGGACATTATTCCCATAGACTATGGTATAAATGGCCCCCCACTGTAAGGTGTGACCTGTCCAACCGTAGATGGTGACCCTTCAAGCAAAGCTTTCTAAAGTGAGCTAAGTAATCCCGCTCCTGAGCGTATACATCCATACAAAACTTTAATTCAAAAACATACACGCACCCCATGTTCATAGCAGCACTATTGACAATAGTCAAGACATGGAAACAGCCTAAAAGTCCATCAACAGATGAACTGATACAGAAGATGTGGTACATATATACAATGGAATACTACTCAGCCATAAAAAAGGAACGAAATAATGCCATTTGCAGCAACACGGATGGACCTAGAGATGATCACAGTAAATGAAGTAAGTCAGAAAGAGAAAGACAAATACCATATGATGTCACTTATATGTGGAATCTAAAATATGACACAAATGAACCTATCTACGAAACAGAAACAGACTCACAGACACACAGAACAGACTGGTGGTTGCCAAGGGGGAGGAGGATGAGGGAGGGATGGATTGGGAGTTTGGGATGAGAGGTAAACTAGTATACATAGAACGGATAAACAACAGGTCCTACTGTAGAGCACAGGGAACTATAGTCAACATCCTGTGATAAACCATCATGGAAAAGAAAAATAAAATGAATAAAAAATAAAGTGATCTAAGTGAACAGTGATAGGGGACATGTTGTGCACCTGACCCAACCGAGGAAGTGGGTTCTTGGGGTAAAGGACATGACTGTTGGGACGTAAAGATCAGCCCCAGTTAGCCAGACCGGAAGGAAGATGAGCTGTCCAGGCGAGGGAGCAGAATGTCCAAAGACCGAGGACAGGGGCTGTGAGGCTGAGCTGCCCGAGGAACGAACAGGAGGGGCACCGTGGCTACTTCGTCCTGCTGGCTGTCTGGAAGCCTTCTTGCTCTACCTTTCCAAATCCGGATCAGCTGCACCCAAACTTGACGGATTCCAGAAAAATAAAAAGGGAGGAACTCCTCACCTCCCACCTCTGTTTGCTGACTGTCTCAGCAGCATTTGTCCCCTGCAGTGTGGGTGATTCAAAAGCTTAGACTAAACGCAACACTCGGGGAAGATCCCCTGCCTTCAGACAGATGGGGCCCCGAGGCTGGCTCCGTTCCCGCCACCTGTTCAACTTTATCAATTGTCAAGCCTTTTGACTCAGACAAACTCCTTCAACCTGATGATGACACTCCACTGCTTAAAGTCTCCTATTTTAAGGCTGTGGGCATTTAAAAACAAAATGAAACATAAAAACATTTTGAGGGATAAAGTTCCAAATTCTTAGCATGGCTTACATGGTAGAGTCATCTCACATGGGGCAGGGACCCTTTCTATCTGGTCCTCTCTACTGTGCTCTGTCGTTGGATCGAAAGCAGCTTGGGGGACAGTGGCCTTGGTGCGAATGTGGTGGTGAGTCTGGAAGAGAAGCAGCTGGGTCCCCTCACACCAGACGATCCAAGCAGTACTTTTCCACGGCTGCCGTTGCCGGGAACACGGCAGAGTCTCTATACATATTTGTTCTAAATAAATAAATGAATGAATAGAACATTTAGGATAAGTTATATACTCAAACCACATAATTTTTATTTTCCCATACAGTTTCTCTTCCTGAATTGGGTGATGGTATTTCGACTTCATCTCCTTGACAGTTGATATAAGAAACATCTTCACAAAACTCATTGAGAAAACCATAATTCAGAAAGAGACATGTACCACAATGCTCATTGCAGCTCTATTTACAATAGCCAGGACATGGAAGCAACCTAAGCGTCCATCGACAGATGAATGGATAAAGAAGATGTGGCTCATATATACAATGGAATATTACTCAGCCATAAAAAGAAACGAAATTGAGTTATTTGTAGTGAGGTGGATGGACCTAGAGTCTGTCATACAGAGTGAAGTAAGCCTTTTGAACTTTTAAAGGCCACCAGGACACATCATGTATTACTCGGTGTCTTCTTTATGAAAAAACAGGAAAAAATTCTTTCTCCTCCGTAGCCTGAAGAGTTGTGCTTTACGTGGCTAATTCAAGTAATTAGTTAAGTACAATAATTAAGTGATTGACAATGTGATCAGAGTTCTCTTTTTTTTTTTTTTCTGTACGTGTGCCTCTCACTGTTGTGGCCTCTCCCGTTGTGGAGCACAGGCTCCGGACGCGCAGGCTCAGCGGCCATGGCTCACGGGCCCAGCCGCTCCGCGGCATGTGGGATCTTCCCGGACCGGGGCACGAACCCGCGTCCCCTGCATCGACAGGCGGACTCTCAACCACTGCGCCACCGGGGAAGCCCCAGAGTTCTCTTTTTCTGTATGCGTACCTGAAAGCTTGGGACCAAGTTGTGGCCCATCTTTGGCAAATGTATAGGGACTCCTACAAATGGTTTTTGTGTATTATTTCAACAAATATTGATTTTGGACCAAAACTTACTCATGGGTTAATCTTACTTTTCTTACCCTAATTCTCTTGCCCCCTGCTCACAACTTGTTTTCTCTTCCAGTATAATATACATTTTAATAGATCACTTTATAGTTTTGAAGCATGGTGGAGTATACATAAATTGGTTGCTGTTTAAGGCTAAGGATGGTAACCTTGAGCTATGAGTGAACACCAGCCTGGAGCCTCACATCCCCAAACATTCCTCTTCGCCTCTGCCCTGATGCTCACACTGTTTTCTTCTTGATCTTCCAGGAGAGTCTTTTGTTTTATTTTAATTGAAGTCTAGTTGATTTACAATGTTGTGTTAATTTCTGCTGTACAGCAAAGTGATTCATTTATACACATGTATATGTATCCTTTTTCATATTCTTTTCCATGATGGTTTATCACAGGACATTGAATATAGTTCCCTGTGCTATACAGTAGGACCTTGTTGCTTATCCATCCTATATATAATAGTTTGCATCTGCTAACCTCAAACTCCCAGCCCTTCCCTCCCCTTTGGCAACCACAAGTATGTTCTCTATGTCTATGAGTCTGTTTTTGTTTCGTAGAAAAGTTCCTTAGTGTCATATTTTAGATTCCATGTATAAGCGATATCATATGATTTTCGTCTTTCCCTGTCTGGCTTACTTCACTTAGGAAGATAATCTCTAGTTGCATCCATATTGCTGCACATGGGGTTATTTCATCCTTTTTTATGGCTGAGTAGTCTTCCATGGCATGTATCTACCACATCTTCTTTATCCATTCGTCTGTCCATGGACATTTAGGTTGTTTCCATGTCTTGGCTATTGTAAATAGTGCTGCTGTGAACATAGGGGTGCGTGTATCTACCACATCTTCTTTATCCATTCCATCTGCTGGTGGGCATTTAGGTTGCTTCCATGTCCTGGCTACTGTTCCACTGGAGTCTTTACCACATTTTATTGCAGAGATTTGCTTGGGGGCCTTGCCTGCCCTGAAGCAGAGCATTTTGATTCATCCCTACTACTGTAGCCTGAAAGTAACCTCACTGTTAATTACCAAGGATCATGGTCAACCAAACCCCCTCTCTCATTTCTTCTCCAACACCCCCCATTGCTAATTGTGGGAAACTTTCACTTTCTACTTTATTCATTCCCATCGGCTTGTAATTTGTATGGGTACACGCTCTTTATCATCAGAGGGCAAAAAGAATAAAGATGTAGGAACATCTATATCTGGGTTAACCCCTCAAATGTTTTAGTCTTGTCTTCCCAACCCTCATCATAGTGGAGTTTTAGAATTTTAACCAAGACATGTGTACACGACAGGCAGTACCAAAAGGACAGTTAGAAATTTATTTAAGTTTAGATGTGAGACTAGAAGATCCTACTGCGGACAAGTCATTCCCTCCCTCTGATGTCCTGTGTGTACTTAATAAGGACAGTCAAATCAGAAAGGATACCAAAAAAAGCAGGAGTGTCCATATCAAGAATGGAATGGCTTCCATTACTAATCTGCTAAATCTGTTTATTACTAGGAAGCAAATGCATTTGACCACTGCAGCTTTAAGGGGGAATCAGAGAATTTGATACGTGGACCGTTCCATTTTCATGTGAAGCCAAGAGGGCGAGCACACCTCTTATTGAGAATGATTGACGGGCCCTGCTGGCATGAGCAAGTGTGGAAAACACATGCTGCCTCTGGTTTTATGCATTTTGGCTGCCGGACGGTGCCAGCACCCCCACCCCGGAACCGTCCCTCACCCCACCCATGCCAATCCGGCCTTACCCCCAGCCCTCATCCTTCCCAGGCCCCGAAATCCATCCCCCACCAGAAGCAGGGGCTGGGGGGCACCGATGTGTGAGGCCCAGGTATAAAATACAGATGTCTCTTTTGCATAGTATTAGGTAAAATAAAAAGCTTAAAGTGGAAGAATTTATTTTCTAGGACATACGTTGACAGCATCTGAATGTCATGTACCTTTTCTCTCCTACGAGAAGCTTGTATTTCTGTCTTCATCGCCAGGACAGTTCCTGGAGCGTAGTTCGTGGAACATTTACGTAATTCCTGTCTGTTCGATGAATGAGCGAACGAACAGATAAGTGAATACATGATCAACCCATATAATAACCCAACAAGGAAGGAAATGAGGGGAATCTGGCATAATATGGTGTCTGTAAACCCAGGCTTTCTCCCAGCGTTCTCATCTACGCAATAGGCTGTTGTAGAATTTGTTGGAGACCCACATCAATCTTCTCATTTTGTTATCTCTGAACTGTACCATTGTCGCCCCTTGGAGAGCTGTGACCCCACTTCTCTTTTTCAAAAGATACCCGCGATGGAATTGTGATCACATTGGCAATCACTTTTCATTACCCAGATTGTAATTCACCTGGTTTTATAGGCCCATCTCTCTTCCGGCTACATAGTCTTTTATTGGGCATCAAATCCTCTTTTTTAAATATATAAAGATATATATTCTTAGTACGAAAGTCATGTAACCACCTTACCAAAAAAAGTCTCAGAAGTAGGAATGAAGGGAGGAAAAAAAATCACCGTAAGATTAACCCTCTAACACAGCCACTTATTAGGATTTCGGTAAATTTCCTTCTGCCACTTTCCCGTTCCCCACCTGCTTTCTCATAGCTTCATACGGTTGTTCCTGTATACGTATAATTTGATTTCCTAATTTTCTGAACTAGTCAGGAAACTAGAAACAACACTATTTAGCAGAGAGAATTTAATATAAGAAATTGGTTAAACAGGTATTGGAGAACTCCAAATGTATAAGGCAGACCCTGAAATAAGAAAGGAATAATAAGTGCAGGAAGCAGCTTCCATAACCAGGGGCTGGAGAGACAAAGGGAAGAAGTGGGTGTCATCAGACCTAGAGGCTTGGGGGAGGGGCTGCAGAACTGGGACCTCCTGGAGGGGACAGCAGCAGGGCCAGGGCTGAAAGCTCTGAGGGGAGGGGAGATGGGGCTGCTGCTGGGTGTGGGGAAAGGGCCAGAGACTGGGACCAGCTGCTGACGGACTCAACGGCCAGCGTCCGGGTCCAGAGGGAGGGGCCCTGGTGCGTAACTGGCAAGCCAGGAAGCACGCAGGAAGGGGCCTGCTCCTTCCCCCGACCCCTGCCTCCGATCTCCCTCTAGTGCCCCCTGTTGGTGGAGCCTAATCGGGAGGCATCCAGCGGAGCAGAAACTGAGCGTGCTGAGTTGCAGCTCCAGCAGCACAAAGCCGTGGGGGTTCCAAGATGGGGGCCAATGGCTTCACAACCAAGCCATACCTTAAGCTTTGCTTGGGGTGTTACTACGCTGCCTGCACATTTGGTTGTTGTTGTTTTGGGGTTTTTTTTGGTTTTAATTGAAACATAGTTGACTTACAATGTTGTGTTAATTTCTGCTGTACAGCTAAGTGATCCAGTTATACAAATATGTTCATTCTTCTCCTTTTTTTTTTTTGCGGTACGCAGGCCTCTCACTGTTGTGGCCTCTCCCGTTGTGGAGCACAGGCTCCGGACGCACAGGCTCGGTGGCCGTGGCTCACGGGCCCAGCCGCTCCGCGGCATGTGGGATCTTCCCGGACCGGGGCACGAACCCGTGTCCCCTGCATCGGCAGGCGGGATCTTGTTCCCTGACCAGGGATCGAACCCAGGACCCCTGCATTGGGAGTATGGATTCTTAACCACTGCGCCACCAGGGAAGTCCCATGTACATTCTTTTCCATATGCATTTCCATTATGGTTTATCACAGGGCACTGAATGTAGTTCCCTGTGCTATACAGTAGGACCTTGTTGTTTATCCATTCTCTATATAATCGTTTGCATCTGCTAATCCCAAACTCCCAGTCCATCCCTCTCCCATCCCCATCCCCCTTGGCAACCGCAAGTCTGTTCTCTATGTCTATGAGTCTGTTTCTCTTTCATAGATAAGTTCATTTGTGTCATATGTTAGATTCCACATATAATTGATAGTGTATGGTATTTGCCTTTCTCTTTCTGACTTACTTCACTTAGTATGATAATATCTAGGTCCATCCATGTGGCTGCAAATGGCATTATTTCATTCTTTTTTATGGCTGAGTAGTATTCCATTGTATAGATGTACCACATCTTCTTTATCCATTCATCTGTTGATGGACATTTAGGTTGTTTCCATATCCTGGCTATTTTAAACAGTGCTGCAGTGAACATTGGGGTGCCTGTAACTTTTTGAATTAGAGTTTTGTCCAGATTTATGCCCAGGAGTGGGACTGCTGCATCATATGGCAACTCTATTTTTACTTTTTTGAGGAATCCCCATAGTGTTCTCCATAGTCGCTGTACCAATTTGCATTTCCACCAGCAATGTAGGAGGGTTTCCTTTTCTCCACACCCTCTCCGGCATTTGTTATTTGTAGACTTTGTAATGATGGTCATTCTGACCGGTGTGAGGTGATACCTCATTGTGGTTTTGATGTGCATTTCTCTAAAACTTAGTGATGTTGAGCATCTTTTCATGTGCCTGTTGACCATCTGTATATCTTCTTTGGAGAAATGCCCATTTAGGTCTTCTGAACCAGAAGATGTTGTATATAAACGCAGACACACTCTATATCCATACACATGACACCTACAAATTGTACACGCATTTCTACACGTATATTCACAAACTGTTCCTTGGAGGGCTGGATTCTGCTAACACATGAGCATTTCTGCTTCCTTTAATTAACTTTAAGAGGACAGATTTCTTGTAGCAGCTCGTTCTATTAAATCCAGGCATTCTCTTCTTGGTTCCCAAATTTATGATCTCTAATTTCAGCACACCTCAGATTTATCAAAGCCACGAGAATGAGGGCCCAGATTTCACGGTGACTTAATGGTTGTTGTAAAGAGATTTTCTTTGTTTTGTCCTCGGGCCAGGCAAGGTCGATGGAAGTCCGCCGAGCGCTTTTCTTTTTTCTTGAAGGGGATGGAAGGAAGCAGAGAAGACCAGCCACAGACCTTCCTCAGCGTGAGAGGAGTGACAGCGTGTGGGGTGTGCAGCTGTCGCTCGCTATTTTACGGTCCTTCCCAATTTACGTGCTAGTCCACAGCTGAGCCCGGGAGAAGGAAGAGGGGCCGACTCTGTGGCCAGCATCGGGTTTCAGAGCTGATGACTTTATGCCTTAAAGATAAATAAGTAGAAGCAATGTTTAAAGCCAATTCTGAGGGACGGTCACAATTCTGCAAATATGGCGTCGATAGGAAAGAAGGGTCGTGGAAGAAAATAGAAGTAAATTCACAGGCAAGCCCCTCCGAGGCCTGGAAGGAGCGGCAGATGCCCTAGAGCAGGGCTCTGGGAGGCGGGTGGGAGAGCAGAGGGCAAAGCAGGGGTGACGCAGATCTAGGAGGGAGCCCGACTGTGCCCCTCTGTTGACAGAAAGGACGCGTTCTAGTGACACGCCAGGTCGTCAGAAACATGGGCATCAGAAGGAAGAAAAGATACAAGGAACTTAAGAACGTCCTTTGGGACGAGAGCAAAGAGGATTATTTAGAAAAAAATTCTCGAATGCTCTGGAAACATAATCGAACGAGTTAAGATGTGTAGCGTGTTTGGATAGTGAATACAATGCGTTTGCCGTTTTATTCTCAGCAGCAGCACGTGGGCCGTATGAGGAAGGGGACCGTTCAGAGGGAGGGCAGGAGGCAAAGCATGGAGCACGAGCGTGTCTGAGGTTTCGGGGCTGGGGTGGAACGGCGTGCTCCAGGCCACAGGGCACGTCCATAAGAACGTTGGCCAAATGCGTGCAGGCACTGAAAATAGGTTTGGCAGGGGCCCGGGCAGCCCTGAGCTGCTTCTCCTCCCAGACTCTGGAAGAAGTGGATCAGAGCCTCCCAACCTTTTCAGAGCACTCACTCCGGTGGTCCTAAAAGGATAACCAACCCCCCTGCAGCACACCTGGCCTTAGGCAGCCTCACCCCCTCTGTCACCCAGCCCTCCCCCTCCTGCCTCCCATCCTTTTAATTTGGGACCCCAAACAGTAACCAGCACACAGACCTAGAGAACAGACCTGTGGTCGCCAAGGGGGAGGGGGGACGGACTGGGATTGTGGGATGAGCAGAGGCAAACTATCATATAGAGAGAGAATGGATAAACAGCAAGGTCCTACTGCAGAGCACAGGGAACTATAGTCAATATCCTGTAATAAAGCATGACGGAAAAGAATATATGTGTGTATAACTGAGTCACTTTGCTGTACAGCTGAAATTAACACAATGTTGTAAATCAACTGTACTTTCAATGAAAAAATAAATTAAAAAAATAATTTGGGACCTAAACTTTTGTTCCACAACTGAAGATAAAACATATGAATATAAAGTATATTAAATATAAATATGTTACATTTATATGTTTTATAAGTTAAAAATATAAATCACATCTGTATTGAAATATAGATCCTGAGAGCAGGGCCTGAAACTTACATTCCCTGGGTGTAATTAATCCATCAGCAGCTGTAACCCATTCTCATTAGAACCTCAGCAGAGTGGTCAAAAGCCTGGGCTTTGGTGTCAAACAGACTTGGATTTAACTCCGGATCTGCCCATTGCCGGTGACCTTGTGCAGGTTGCTTCACCGTTATGAGCCTCAGTTTCCTCATCCGTAAAACGGGAATAATGACACCATTTACCGTGGGGATCGTTGCAAGGATCCTACCATGTATTACGAGTAAAGGAGTTAGCACAACCTACGACTCCATACGTGGGCATAGCTGTTGCTGCTACTGTTCATAAGGTGAGTGGTTTAGAAAGCAGAACGCTGCTGACCACAGAGCGGATCGAGGGGTGAAGACAAGAATAAAGATCCTGGATGGGCAGGAGGTTCGCATGTGCAACTTCCGCCTTGTACGACAGCACCCTGTGAACATAGAGAACTTTGGTCGTTCAGCTACGTGATGCCCACCACTGTGGCTCATGTAACTTACGCTCTCACTGTTGTTCACGTAATGTCATTTTAAGGGAGTTTTGTCCCCAGAGACATCCTTCATTGATGTATGGAAGCCTGGAGAAGGGAAGGGGCTGGAGATTAAGTTTTGAGCCTGTTTACTTCAATCTCAAACTTCCAAAGGTCTGTGTGAAGTTTCTGAAGAAATGAGAATTCCCTCCCAACCCAGATTATTAAATAGTATAAATACTGCCCCTCAGAATACCTTAAGCAAAGTCATTTGCAAAGGCCTTTAAACTGGAAGGCCCATCCCCACCTCCTACTGTTGGCTCTGATCCAAAAGGCGCCCGGCACCCTCCCCATGCTCCCAGGCTGCATCCTGAAATATTTGCCTCGGTCCATCTTGCTGGCCACTTCCCTTCCCCACCTGGTCCTGACTGGCCAGGTCACAGCCCTAGACCTGTTTCCTGCTCCTCTGACCTGTGGTCTGATACTGCTGCCGTCAGGCTGACCTCTGGCTTCCTTCCTTAGCTGCACTGTTCACTGGTCCCTTTGTCACAGTGCCTCATGGCTGCTCGAGCCCGGGGTCCAGCCTCTCCCTGGTGCCAGTTCTCAAGCCAGAGTGCCTGCCGTCCAGGTCCACTCTGCTTCTGGGAGTGGACACTAGACCCACGTCACCTTTGTATGAAAGAATTTTGGAGCCACTTTAAAGAACTGGCTGACATTCAGACTTTAGAATTTGGTCATCAATGAAACATCCCTGTGGATCGTGTAGCTGGAAAGGCCGTGTGTATATGAGAATTGACCCTCTAGGTGTGGGTGTTGGGAGCACCAGACCTCACCCATCTATAATTTTTACAAAAATTTTTGACGTATAGTTGATTTACAATGTGTTCATTTCTGCTGTACAGAAAAGTGATTCAGTTATACACATATATACATTCTTTTTTCATATTCTTTTCCATTATGGTTTATCACAGGATATTGAATATAGTTCCCTGTGCTCTACAGTAGGACCTTGTTGTTTATCCATTCTCTATATAATAGTTTGCCTCTGCTAATCCCAAACTCCTAATCCATCCCTCCCCCACCCCTCCCCCTTGGCAACCACAAGTCTGTTCTGTATGTCTGTGAGTCTGTTTCTGTTTCATAGATAAGTCCATTGTGTCATATTTTATTTTATTTTATTTATTTATTTTTTTTTTTGCGGTATGCGGGCCTCTCACCGTCGCGGCCTCTCCCGTTGCGGAGCACAGGCTCCAGATGCGCAGGCTCAGCGGCCATGGCTCACAGGCCCAGCCGCTCCGCGGCATGTGGGATCTTCCCGGACTGGGGCACGAACCCGCATCCCCTGCATTGGCAGGCGGACTCTCAACCACTGTGCCACCAGGGAAGCCTGATTGTGTCATATTTTAGATTGCACATAAAAGTGGTATCATACGGTATTTGTCTTTCTCTGACTTAACTCTGCTTAGTATAATCTCTAGGTCCATCCATGCAAATGGTATTATTTCATTCTTTTTTTATGGCTGAGTAGTATTCTATTTTATATATATATATATATATATATATATATATATATATATATATATATATATATATACATACACACACACCACATCTTCTTTATCCATTCATCTGTTGATGGACACTTAGGGTGCTTCCATGTCTTCACATGGCTATTGTGAATAGTGCTGCTGTGAATATTGGGGTGCATGTATCTTTTCGAATTATAGTTTTGTCCAGATATATGGCCAGGAGTAGGATTGCTGGGTCATATGTAGTTCTAGTTTTAGTTTTTTGAGGAACCTCCATACTGTTCTCCATAGTGGCTGCACCACTTCACACTCCCACCAACAGTGCAGGAGGGCTCCCTTCTCTCCACACCCTCTCCAGCATTTATTGTTTGTAGATTTTTTCGTGATGGCCATTCTGGCCAGTGTGAGGTGGTACCTCATTGTAGTTTTGATTCGCATTTCTCTGATAATTAGCAATGATGTCATTCATCTTTAATTAAAGAACAGTAACAGATGGTAGATCTTTGCATGTACAGCAGTCAGTCCACTATTCAGGGAGAACTTTTAATTGGTTGCTTAGAAAAGGACAACTTCAAGATGATTTTAATGACTCCACATCAGGTGATGCAGTGCCCCAGCCATGCCTTATAGTGACTTTCCAGGCATACTGTCCACATACCAGAATATGCAATATTTTCTGAGATCATCCTCATTTACAGGTGAGGAAAGGGAAGCACAGAGGCTAAAGACATGCCCAAGGTCACAGCTTGTAAATGTCGGAGCTGGATTTGAACCTAGGTAATTGGGCTCCAGATTCCATGCTCTCAACCCTGACATTAGGCTACCTCTCAAAAGAAGAATTTCCTTCAAACATCTTGCAGTAGTAGTTATTTTTATTTGCTTGCTTTATACAATTCTTCAAGCTGGGGGTAAGTTTATAGAACAAGTGGAGCTGCCTTCTTCAAGGTGGTTACTGGCTGTTTCCAAATGCTAAAATGAATGAAGCTTTAAGGAACCATAAATACCAGGAAGTGAGATTTTTAAATCCATTGATCCAGGCATGGGACCTGCAAGCCATGAAAGACTCAATGTTACCTCAGATGTTCAATAGTTCAGGGTTCTAACTTCTTATCCATGTTTGGGCAACTAGATATAGAAAAACCTAGAATTATCTGCTCCTGGCTTACCAGAATGCTCAATTATTGAATTTATTTTTCTTTACCTGGTCTTTTCATAAAGAGGTCGCTCTCAGCAAAATTCTCCTAGAGCCCAGATTGGTTGGTTAGTTATGTATTTATTTATTTAAGAGCAACTTTTGGTGGCCACCTGAGTTCGTACAACTTTGACCCAGTCTCCCCCATCCAAGTAATCTTTAGTGTGAGGGACCATGAGGTGCTGGCACAGCTTGCATTTGGCCCTTTGGACCGTGTTTACCGAGTCAGGAAAGTGGCCATGGGTGCTTGATGGGTTCCTAAAAGCACTGGCTCTGAAGCAAAATCAATTCCCCCAAATTTCTGGTTGAATACAGCTTTACTATCGATCAAAATGTATTCTTTTCTATTAGGACAATTACTGAGAAAAATATTTTGTGTCCCTTGTCTATATTGAGTGTTATATGCACAGGGGTTGCCACGGGCATTGCGTTTGTAAAGTCGTTCCATAATTTTAAGAGAGCACCCAGGTTAGAAGCGCTCAGCTAAATGGTATATAAAGTCAGTTGAATTCTAACGACATCTACTGAGCCCCTTTGGTGCAGGATGTGGCTGGGCTAGGTGAGATGAGTTAATCAAAACTGTGTAAGATAGAGTTTTCCAGATGACTACAATATAGGTGACTAGAACACAAAGCAAACTAAAGAGCTGCAACACCATGGAACTCATAGAAATGATCTAACTCGAAAAGGCAACTACCTGGCAATGCACTGCCACACCCCCTTCCTGTATCCAAGACAGACATTATCAATCAATCACACACTCTTTCCACTGAGCCCAGAAGCAGCCTTAAGGAAAATCATACCTACAATAAATCTCTCTCGTATTCACTTGCATTTCCTTCTTGAAAGGGACAGAAAGGAGTGGAATTATAGCTACCAAGCTGGGAACACTCATTGGGTTATGCATGCAAACACAAACATTAAACTGTCACATGTTACAGCGGTAGAGAAGACTGAGTTTTTTTTTTAGGGGGGGTTGCTGTTTTTAAGTATCCAAGTTTTTATTATATTCACTTTAAACATTTTGGTGGCTTCATTTGCCCACTTTTGGTAATTTTAGTAAGAAATTATAGTGCCCCTCCAAACTCATTCCAATTTATTGGGGACACCTCTGTTGAGAACAGCTGCTCTGAAGGATTAAACTCCCAAGACTGTTCCAGACCAAGGTGAAAGAACAAGCTAGTTAGGTCAAGTCACCTTAACACGTTGAGAAGTCACTAACCCCGTCCAAAGCAAACTTTCCCTTCCCTCCACATTCCTGACAGATGTGCATGGTCTTCCTACACTTCGATGCTTTCAACTCTTGGTCATCAAGTCAATTACAAGTCAGAGCCAGCACGTTGCGTTTATCCTTTGCAGACACCCCTCTGAAATGTGAGGGGGGCAGGCATGGCCGTGCTCCCTGGCACCTCTGTGCCCAGACCCCGTGCCAGCCTGGACAACATCTCAGAATCCTTCCCTACCCTCTTCAGGAGAAACTGCCCTCCACAAGGCAGTGAGCCCCTTCACGGAGGGTTCTAGAGGGCCGGTGTCTGCCTTGTCTCCAGCATCTAACAGAGCCTGGTGCACAGCAGTGCTTAGGAAAGACGTTTGAATGAATGAATGAATGAAGAATCAGTAACACTTGCCTTATATTGAGGTGCTCCTATGTTGGGTGCATATACATTTACAATTGTTATATCTTCTTCTTGGATTGGTCCCCTGATCGCTATGTAGTATCCTTCTTTGTCTCTTGTAACAGTCTTTATTTTAAAGTCTATTTTGTCTGATAGGAGTATTGCTACTCCAGCTTTCTTTTGATTTCCATTTGCATGGAATAACTTTTTCCATCCCCTCACTTTCAGTCTGTGTGTGTCTCAGCCATAAAGAAGAATGAAATAATGCAACATGGATGGACCTAGAGATTATCATACTGAGTGAAGTAAGTCAGACAGAGACAGATATCATATAATATCGCTTATATGTGGAATCTTTAAAAAGATGATACAAATAAACTATACTTCAATTAAAAAAAAAAATCAAGAAAAGTCCCCATCGTACATCTCTGGTCCCCTTCCAGAGCTTCCCTTCAGCCACAGGCGGCCTCACTTTGCTCTCCTTACTTGCCCTTCACAGCTCTGGGCCAGCATCTCCTGCTTCCGGGATCTCCCCGCACCCTCCCCCCCTCCAATATGTCCCCTTCCCAGGCAGAGCTACAGCTCTCTCCCCAGCCCAGCATCTTCACACCCATCACCTCCCCCTAAACGGTCCCTTCGGGATCCCCCCTTCCTTCAAAAACAGCCAGAAAATTGTGAATAACAAGGAACGTTTCCCTCTCACAAAAACACTGTTCCCATCACGCACATATCTGTCACATTCCTGCTCCCCAAAAGGAGTAAGCTCTTTAAAGGCAGGGACCTTGCCTTTCACCTATAGTTCTATGTGCTCCGCGTGAGTGTGTGTGCGCGGAAGGGGCACTATTAATGCCAAACTCTTCGGATGTTCTTTGATTCTCAGAACAAACCTTAGTCATGTTAATACTGTGTTTGAAAATGAACGTGTTGGCAGTTAGGGGAATTAAGTTCTTACCTTGTTTCCCAACAGAGAGAAGGCCTCTTAAGACAAGTGGGATTTCATGGACTTTGAGTAAGGAAACGTAAGTTTTCTTTTCTTAAGACCATAATCTAATGAGTATAAACATTCATTTAGGCAGACTTTGTGACAGCTCTGTAATTCTTTCCAGTAACATTCAAAAAGAAAAAAGAAATTCCTATTTCACTAGCTCTTTTCTCTTACCTCTTTCTTTCCTTTTCTTTAATTTCTTTATTTCTTTCTTTATTTTTGGCTGCGTTGGGTCTTCGTTGCTACACGCGGGCTTCCTCTAGTTGTGACAAGCGGGGGCTACTCTTCGTTGCAGTGCGTGGGCTTCTCATTGCGGTGGCTTCTCTTGTTGTGGAGCACGGGCTCTAGGCGCACGGGCATCAGTAGTTGTGGCCCACTCAGTAGTTGTGGCATGCCGGCTCAGTAGTTGTGGCTCACGGGCTCAGTAGTTGTGACATACGGGCATGTGGGATCTTCCCAGACCAGGGCTCGAACCCGTGTCCCGTGCATTGGCAGGCGGATTCTTAACCCCTGCGCCACCAGGGAAATCCCTCTTCTACCTCTTTCAAATGTTCTCCGTCCCTGTTCCCTTCTCTTCCCTTCCCTCACCACCCCCGCCCACACACACACACACACACACACACACACACACAGAGGGAGAAACAGAAGGAAGACGTGTTAGAATTGCAGAAAGAGAATTCCACCAAGTCAAAACTATATGATTTACAGTTGAAAAATCTATGTTTCTGTAACCATTTTCTGCTTAGAAAACCAGTTCCAATAATTCAGCTCCTTTTCAAATGGACTTTATGTGGTAATGTTGTTTATCTCCATTCCGTCCCCTGGAACTCAATTTTTATTTGATTTTATTGACGCTGCTTGATTGGAATGTGTATCGCTTGAGCCCCCATGGAGAGCCCAGCAGGTGTGAGTAAAGCAAAACATCTTTTGTTAATAGAAGTACACCCTGGGAGCTCATGGAGACACTGTAACTTCAATTGCTTTTATGAAAATTCTGTAAATTCCCATGTTGTGAATTTCAAACAGAGCTTGGGAGACCAACAGCCTTTAATACCAGCCAAAGATACGGTTATTTCTGTGACTGAAATGAAGGTTCTGCTTTCTTTCTTCCAAAAAATTAAAGCCAGGTATTTAATTAGTATGTTGAAACTGGTAGAAAATCCTATGAACTTTGAGTTTGGCTCTCGTGGAGAAAATGGAGCTCTTACTGTGATCAGCCTCCAGAAAGATGACTTGGAGTTTCCCAGGTAACTTCTCCAGATGAAGGAGAGCTCATCCCACCTTCCTCGGGCGTCCAGAATGACTTAAGAGGATTGCCCATTCCCAGCCCAAATCTTCACACATATTTATGTTTAGAAACCAAGGGAACAGGAACAGATTCCCCAAAACTCTCAGCTTAAGGGGGTGGTGTATGGTTTCTCCGTCTGCCTCTTGGACCAGCTGCCACAGAGGACCAGGGGTGAAGCCAAGCCCGGCTTTCTTCCTGATTTGGGGCCAGACTCAGACGATGTTGCCTTCTCCCGAGCTGGAAGGAAAGACGTAAGCTCGGTCTATTACAAAATTGCATGTGTCATTAGAAAAAGATGTCAGAGTGCTTTATTTAAAACTTTGTTTTCTCAGGTTGTATTGCCCAAGTGTATCTTGGCACAGACGATCTCAGCTTCAAAAATTCCAAGATCTATAAAGAGGTTCACATAGCTGAAGCTCTTATAGTTGGTTATATGCCACTGACACCTTTCCCCCCTTCGTTCTTGCAGAGAAGTGAAGTGATGACTGAATTTCTACTAAAAAATTTGTTCTCTCCTCCGTGCAACCATAGGATCTATTCTTGACAGAATCATTTACTTGTTCCAAAAAGAAAAATGGAGAGTTCATAGTGATGTGGGGCCCTTGGGGATTTCTTGGACAAGACCTGCAGAGTCAAAGATTTCCACCATTCTTTTAGAAGAATGATCTAGCAGCCTGTCCTGGTGAGCTTGCCAAATTGCTCATCCTTGGCTAAAAACCACAGGCCCTTGAAAGGATCTTTTCCCCTTAGAACAATAGAGCATCACTTGACGGAAGGTAAGCACACTTGTGTGATGTCTCTGGGCGCTTTTATGGGCTGAGGATAAACTCTTGTAAAGGACCTGTATCACCTGCCAGGTTGACACATTCACATCCACTTAGGCTGAAAAGAAGATCACTTGTGAAGAAGAACAGACGTGCCTTTTTAAAACACAAGCCTTGCTTGGTTTTCAATGCTATTTGGTAAGTAGGTGGAGAAATAAGAAGGGCTTTGATTATTTTTTCCCCAAACTTTAGAGTGTTATGGGGCATGGCTATTCTTAAGCGGAAAGTTCTGATAGACTTGAGGACGCTTCTGTGCAACACATAAACTTCTCTGGGAACAGTCCTTCTGGGCAGGGACTTTGTCTGTCTCTTAGGAAGTCCCCAGCCCTGTTGATGACCTCAGCACAGAGAAATGTAACCAGGCTGAGTGTAGCCACGTCTGTCCCCAGGACCTCACTGTATTTCCAAGCTGCATGGCCTCAGCTTCTCACAGTTACCACAAGCAATGTTGGAATCTATTTTTGGTCCCCTTGGCCGCACTAAGAACATTTGCTAGAAAATAACAAATAGGGGTCCAAAAAATGATGTTCAATAATCTGTCAGCGGAAAGTAAGAGATCTGCCATGTTGCTTCCCCCACGGCTTAAGATCCTGCCACCAATGCCGATTCTGAGTTGTGATTTTAATATGCCAATAAAATGGAGTGATGCCTAAGAGAAGCCATCTGGCGATGTGCGGAAGAGCAGGAAGCTATTCCCGGGCCCAGCTGTGCCTGGTATACAATTCTTGTGAGTCAGATGCTCGCTTTCTGCCCAGCTGGAGCCAAACAGCTCAGGGATAGATGGAAAAGAAGGGGAACTGCGTTAGGAGTTAGGACCCGAAGTCAAGGTGCAGAGCTGCCCTGAGTGAGTCCTGTGCCCTCAGGTGAGTCACGTTAATCCTCAGAGGCACCGCTCTCTCTCTCCGGCAAGATGAGAGGCTCTTCTGTCCTGCGATGCGAATCTTCCGCATCTTGCTTCGGGCTGTACCGCTCAAGATGGCTGACCCGACTCTCCTTCCCAGCCCAGGGAGCCCAGGGAAGAGGCTAGCGGGCCCAGTGGTCAGTGTGCTGGGCTCCTGAGAAGGGCCAGGGAGCTAGGGCTTCAGAGAACACCCACACGGCACAGGAAGCCGAGACTGGGGCCTGGCCCCAACCTTCCATACAGGAAAGGAAGCGATGACCTCTCCTATCGTGGGCGTCCCAGCTGCAGGAACGGCACACCCAACCCGGATCCTATGCTGGTAAGAGTTGATATTCTCCTTACAGCACCCTCCAGCTCCCGCCTCTCTCCCCTGCTGCTGGCAGAAATGCTGGCTTGAAATGTTTGAAAACCACATGAATCGCAGTCATTTGGGGAAACATTCACAATGACGCCTAATTACCAAGTAGCACAATAGCGATTGTGTGCGTTAGGGACGTCGTTGTAAGGGGAATGAGATCTATTCAGTTATAACCCTATGCACGGCCTGTGCGTGGATGTTCAGTCTTCTGAGTTCTGGGAAATAACTGGACAGTTGTTCCCATTTCTCATCCAGGCACCCAGATATCTAGAAAACAAAACCTAAGCCAGGGGTTCTCCGGTATTAACATGCAGAAGGATGGGAAAGTTTTGGAGTGGCTGTTACTATGCTGATTCCAGGGCCTCGCCACCAGGGGTGCTGGCTTAGTAGGTCTGGGGGAGAGGCTGGGGGTCTGCCTTGTCAACCAGTACACCAGGTGAGCTCAGTGCTCGTGGTCGGAGGAGATTCAGCTGGGGAGATACCGACCCGAAGCCCACCTCTGCCGGCTGCCGTTACCTGAATGCCCGTCTCCCGTTCTAGAGCTTGCCTGGTTCTTCCTTCCTCCAGGCTCCAAGCTTAGTGAACGCCAGCTTCCTGAGCACCAGTGTGGCCGCAGAGCCAGACATCATGCCTGGTGGCTCAGGAATCCCCTCCGATAAGCGAGAGCTCCAGTCTTGCCCGTCACATCCTTTAACTTTCCCTTCGGCCTCATCGCTTCCTGTGTTGAGCTAAAAGTGGTACCCAGCATGTTTCTACTGTTACATTATTTGTGCTTATACACCCTAAAATTTCCTTTGGGAGAACGCCTGCCGGTTCTAACGTGGGATTCCAGAGTCTCTTTTCCCAGAGCAAAGACCCCCTCAGTCGCCCCACACATCCTGGACAATGGAAGCAGGGTCCCCTCACTCCCAGGACGCAGTGAGCCGTTCCGAGGGAAGGGGCTGCCCCTGGAGGGGGGTGGCGTCTCTGTAGGCGCTCAGCCTCCAGACGGCAGTCCCCTGGGCTGCTGCTTTGCCTGAGGTCAACTAATTCTTTTTTTCCCAAGCATTCTTGGGTTTGTCCCATGGCTTTGATTTCCACTGCACCCACCTGTTTCTTGGGGTCAAGGTTTTCATCCTTCTCTTGCTTCTAAGCCTCGGGATCAGCCATAAAGACCCTCCTGCTTTCCAACTCCTGAAGTCAACCACAATCCGTTCATCCTTTTGAAGTTGGAAACAGCTGGAAACAGACAGAGGGTAAAGAGAGCTGACGGAGACCCACAGATGTTAAGAGCAAAGGCTCCCAAGCCACTCTGTCCCTCAGCCTCCTCGGCTTGTAACCGGAGCCGAGGCCGGGATCATGGTCTGGACGCTCTCGGCTCTTCAGAGGCGCCTCCCTTGATGTTCAGATGGGGGGGCGGGTCGTCCCTGTCTCTCTCTTCAACAGCCCTTCCTATCTCAATTTGTTATTTACTCATTTCGTGCTCCCCCCGCCCAGTCCCAACCTCCCCGGGAGAGAAGGAAATTGGGGAAATGCTAAAGATGGATTTTAGGACCCCCAAAGATCCCCTCGTACAGTCATCCCTCATCATCCCTGGGGCATTGGTTTCACGAGCCCCGCCAATACCCAGATCCACGGATGCTCGAGTCCCTTATATAAAACGAGGTGGTATTTGCCCAGAACCTACGCACATGCTCCTGTACATTTTAAATCACCATGTAGGTGCTCTGTCAATAGTTACTGACACAGCAGATTCCAGGTTTGCTTTTTGGAACCTTCTGGAATTTCTTTTTCTGAATATTTTTGATCTGTGGTTGGTTGATTCTGTGTATGGGGAACCCACAGATACTGAGGGCTGACAGGATTAGACATCGTCTAAGCATTAAGCCTTATTATGATGGTTTGGCCTTCATCTACCTCACTCACCGTGCTTATGTCTCAGTTTCCCTCCAGGATCCCCAGCACTTTCATTCAAACTGTAGCTCTCTTTCCCACAGCCAGAAGCAGCCTGTCTCTTAGCAAGTTGCTTTGTAATTTTTCTAAAAACGTATCCGATTTAATACCATCTTGATCACATTAGATGACCCACAGTGCAAGTTAACTCCCATGCAGTTGATCACTAGGAAAGGAGGTTAGCAGGACCTGGAAACGGCATGGGTTCACGATCTCTTCCTGGGCAAGGGGCACTGTTACCACAGCAATAGAATGATAACCGGTAGCAGAGAAGGAAAAATTAAACAGCCTGATTACCACCCTAGCACTAGGAACCTATAACCTGTACCTTTAAGGAAATAGATATCGTGGGCCTCTGGGAGACCCTCCCCTAGAAGCGAGGCGCAGCCTCTGTGGCCCTCGCCTTGGGGCAGTAGCAGGTCCTGGGTCGCCCACCTTCACAGCAGCCCACAGCCTCCCCGATCTGTGCTGCCGCGGCCCTGCCAGCTCTGTTCTGATGTAAACGTCACCCGGGATGCCACTCACTCGTTTGCTGTGGCATTTTCTAGACTCCCCGAGAGCTGCCTAACTGGGCTCTGGAGATTATTACTCCGGGAACCAATTTTTGTTTTGATACTGCTCTGGTTACAAGGTTGCATAGTTTAGAATGGCCTGCTGTGATCTCATGTCTTCATAAACTCAGTTCCTTCAGTAAATCATTTTGCAGGGCACAAAGCTTTGTAAGGAAACACATCACCTTAGAGCCGAAACACCTGTCTTATCTTTACCTGGAAGACACATGTCAACACTTAATTTCGATGTGTCTCTATGATCTCTGTAAACGGATTGCAAGTCCTTACTTTAAGTCTTGAAGTTACCAAAAAGGTAACGTAGAGGTTCATTTGCCTGGAAGCGAGATGCTGTTCTAATGCCCTTTCATCCAAGGTAGCCTGGATTCAGTGTTGACTAGTTTCTAACATCAGGCGTAGACACCATGTAGCCTTCCGTTTCTAAGTTACACGTTGATATCTTTATGAAACCATTTTACTTTTGTGTCCTATTCATTCACTCTCCTAGTCTCTCTCCCTCTCTGTCTCTGACTTTCTCTTTCTCTCTCTCGGTCTCTCCCTCTCCCTCTTTCCTTCTTTCCTTCCTTGTCTCTCTGGGAGAGGAGGGCTAATTTTATTAAAGGCTGTTTCGTAGTGACTGGTTCGTTTTTGGTTTTGTCAGTATGATCCATCATGCTAAGATAAGGGATATTTTATATTCTTGGAAAAAGAAATGAAGAAAGAAGATACACCATATTAATAATGAACTTAGACAGATCTGTCAATATTTCGCACAGAAGGCCTCAGTTACCTTGTCATGCGATGTGTGAGTTATTTGTCCTTAGTGATGGTGACGTCAAATCAGAAACATTTAGTTGGCGTTCATATATAATATACCACTTGCTATGAAATACATACAGATCAAATCGTTGTTTTAACATTTATTGACCACTTATCATTTTCTTTATATACATTAGTTAATTTAAAAATCATAATAATATCTAACACATTGCAACCAATGTTGTTTTTTAAATTTATCTTATCGGAGTCTAGTTGATTTACAATGTTGCATTAATTTCTGCTGTACAGCAAAGTGATTCAGTTATACATATATATGTATATACGTATACATTCTTTTTCACGTTCTTTTCCATTATGGTTTATCACAGGATACTGAAGCAGCCAATGTTGTTTTAAGGCTTGTTACATGCCAAGTATTCTTCTAAGCATTTCAGTGGTTTTAACTCATTTAATTCTCCAATCATCCCCTAGAAGGTAAGTACTCTCATTATACTCAGTTTTTCAGGAAAGGAGACTGAAAATGGTTATTGAGTCTAAGGTCAAACAGCTGGGACGTGGCGAAGCCAAAACTGAAAGCCAGGCGTTCTGACTCCAGAGCCTGCAGGGCAAATATCCCCAGCCGTCACCATGCTGGCCCAGAGAGGAAGGAAACGTCATTCCCATTACACAGCTGAAGAAACTGAGGCTTGGGAAGATAACCTTGTCCAAAGTGGCAGATGTTCAGGAGTAGGACAGGGATTTGAACTAAAAACCTAAGCCCTTGAGCACTTCAGTTCTTCCTGAATTTTCTGCTTCCCTGTAATCTTCGTCTCCTGTTCCGCCACTAGATCCCCTTGTCTTCTGAATATTTTTAAGACTTCATGTGGAAAAGCCTCAGTGCTTTTCATTTATTCCTTTTGAATTTGCATATTTATCATTTATTTCTCAAGTGTATGTAGAAATAAGACTATCTGGTTTAAACAGGAAGTCTTTAGCAAAAAAGACATCACTTCGAAGGCATTCTCAGAAAAGTTCTCAAATGTGCAAACACTCTTTCTTTTCCTTTTAAAAACTCTTCTGAATTAACTTGGCAGAAGACTGGCCATTCCTGATAGCTTTGAGAATCCTCCCAATTTCTCTTTAAAATTCCATGGAAGGTAAACAAAAAGATTGGCAGTGGAAACTAAAGCTGAGAAGACTGTATACAGAAGACCAGCCGGATTCTCCACGCCTGGTATCACTCAGAGGGTTTTATAGGGGAGCACACTCTTGGATGAAAAGGCACACACTCCAAAGGCTGAGCCAGAACAGGACAGATGCTCCCCAAGGGGACCGGACAACCTTCTGACTCATGCGTTCTGTTACTGTGATACATCGGGTTGGCACCAACAAGAAAAACAGACATAGTCCCCAACTTTTGAACATGTGAGAGCCACACTTCTGCCTCACATCTACCAATGTCTCCTTCCTGCTTTTGTCAGTTTCTTCAGCTACTCACCTATGGCTGGAATAGGGGTAGAAAATGGGGTGGAGGGGAGGGGGTGGGGCTTTGGAGAAACAGTTTAGGAGGTCCCAGTGGAAGAAGCACTTGCAGATAAAGGGGTGTGTCGTTCCCAGAAGAAAACAAAATAGGGTTTGGTGACGAAACCTAAGTGGGGTCCAGGAGATCTGCCCTCAGGGAATACTAGACTTGATGAGCTGAGCTGGGTTCTACACACCAATTATAATCTCCAACCTGGAGAGGAGAGACGTGCTTGCCAGTGTCCAGACCCCCATCCCCAGGCTGGGGTATCCATCCTCCAGGTGCTGTGAGCGGAACCCTTCTCCAGAGTTGATAGGAGCTGCCTCACCTGGAAAGGCCTGGACGATCCCACCCTCCCCCCAGGTCATTACACTCAGGCAACAACCTGCATTGTGCAAAAGGGCAGCCCCTTGTTCAAGGTGGGACAACCAATGGGACTGCTCACGCTCCAGAGCTCCCCGTGGGCTCAGGCTGAGGTTGGGCTTGAAGCTGAGTCCACGTGTTCACCTGGCTTCTTCCTCAGTCCCATCCTGGACCCCTCGGTCCCTTGCAGGTTTTACCTGCAAACACTCTCACTGAATCACTGCAAAACAGTCCCCATCTCAGGCTCTGCTTCTAGGGACACCAACCTCAGAAAATCTCCTGAACTAATGAATAATCGTATAAATAAAGCGCACTGAATATGATGGAAATAGAGGTGACACAAAAACATTTATACCTGTAGTTTTTCTCTAATTGTAGAGATTCCAAATTCAACTCCAAAAACTACAGAACCAGAATAGTCTGTGGCTCTTGAAAGGCACTGCCAGATTCTTTTTTGGGGAAGTTGTCCCGACTGTACTAACATCCAACAATGTTTCAGAGCAGAGATACTAACACAGCAGCCAGCTCTCGGAACCAGCATCATTCCAGGCTCCGAAGATTATCGTTGTGGCTTTTATCTGTGTCTCTTGGATTGCTAACGAGGTTACACATTTCCCCATATCTGTTTACTCATTGTAGCCCTTTCTTAGGTGCATTTCCAGTCTGAGAAGAAAATTCCATGCCAGGTTTCCAAAGGTTTCAACGCCACGAGATTAATCTCGTTGCGTGTGAGGGCTTTTCAGCTCCATGTAAGACAATTCCAAGTTTAAAAACCGGTCCAAGTCGTCAGGACTGTTTTTCCTGTGGAGAAAGGTTAAAGCAAAGCAGATGTGCAACGGCCTCCCACCTCCTTTCTTAAGCTGCATTGTTTGTCAGGGAGTGTTAACTCTTGAACCTGCACGCAAAAGAAGGCTGAAGAAATCATTTAATGATCGTTAAAATGACTTTTCATGTCATTTTATTCATAAAAACAAGGGCACTGCATAGCCTGAGCTTCCCTGTGATAAGCGACCTCGTTGGCTTTCCTCCCTCAGCTCTCCTGGCAAACCCCCTGTTTTCCTCAGGACCGTCCTCCTTTTCTTCTCCTCAAGTGCCCTGAATGTATGTGTTCCCCCCAAATTTCTGTCCGTGGGCCTTTTGTGGCTCCCCCTTCACCTTTTCTTTCGGTCGTGAATTTGCAGCATGAAATGAATCCATCTGGGGTGGTTTTTCCTGACCTTTCCATTGCACTCAGGAGTGTGGAATTCCTAAGGGTGCTCTACAAACCCAGCAGTGCTCTCCCAGCGACAGGGACCTTCTCGATGAGGACACCTGGTTCGCCAGGGAATGCCACAGAGATAACATGGGTGTTTCTATGTAATTCTCATGCCACCACCTGGCCACTGACCTGGGGGAAAGACGAATTGCTCACCACAGTCTATGTGCTTCTTGTTACGGGCACAAAACAAGTTGTTGACAAACCGAGCCCAAGGATGCGTGTTTCTAGCCTGTGTTAAGACTTCAAGTTTCTTAGCAAGATCCAAAAATTGGGAGATTTCATATCTGATTTCTAGCTTCTCTTAAAGAAAAAGATATGCTAATATTAGTCTCCAAATTCCTGCGTGAGTAGAATCGACAAAAGCCTGGTAACGGCTCCAGGTTAACCGTCCAGGTTAACACAGCCCCCACCTTCCCCATTGCCTTAGACCTCCTCAGACTCCTTTGCCTCTTTGCTTAATATCCAGCCTCCCTCATTCTATCCTTCCATCCATCCATCCATGTATCAATCCTTCCTTCTATCTTTCCTTTTTCCTTTCCTTCCTTCCTGTACTAACCCTTTCCCTGTCGAAGAGTCTCTCCTCTCATGCTTCCTTCAGCGTACCTCACCTCTTCTGTAAAGGTTTTCCTGACTGCCCAGTATCCCCACCTCCTAGTTAATCATTGACTCTTCTCTAGCTACTCTCTCTGACATGCATATCTGCATGTATTTATCTACACATATTGGACAACCAAGATGTCTATTGAGAGACTAGCATGCAGTAGGCACTCAGCGAGGGGCTGCACGTATAAAATCAAGTACAATATGGTCCTGGGCGGCATGGGGTGCACAGTGTGTGGCAAGTGTCAGGATAAAAGGTCCACAGAGTGTGGTGGAGAAGTGAGGAAAGGGCCCTCCATCTGGACCAGGCTCTCCAGAGCAAGGGACTTCCTTGATCAGAGATTTGAAGGACAAGGAATTAATGGCTTAGCTAATAAATTGAGGAAAAGTGAATTTTAGGAAATCATAATCTGAGAAGGCACAGAAGCATAAAGGGAATTGCAATCAGCTCTATATTGTTACAGATAAGGGTACATTTCCTGAAGCAGCAAAAAAATGAGGCAAGAATCATTTTAACCTCTTTGTTCAAATCCATGGTTTCCTTTCACTCCATTTTTTTTTTTAAGAAGATGTTGGGGGTAGGAGTTTATTAATTAATTTATTTATTTTTGCTGTGTTGGGTCTTTGTTTCTGTACGAGGGCTTTCTCTAGTTGTAGCAAGCGGGGGCCACCCTTCATTGCGGTGCGCGGGCCTCTCACTATCGTGGCCTCTCTTGTTGCGGAGCACAGGCTGCAGACGCGCAGGCTCAGTAGTTGTGGCTCACGGGCCCAGTTGCTCCGCGGCATGTGGGATCCTCCCAGACCAGGGCTTGAACCCGTGTCCCCTGCATCGGCAGGCAGATTCTCAACCACTGCGCCGCCAGGGAAGCCCTGAGTCCATTTTAAGTGGTAGAATTGATTAAAGATCACGGTTAAAATACATAAAGGTGATTGTATTTTAGAAGAGAGACTTAATTTTTAACTTAAGAGACCTACATTTTTCATCTTAGTTCTGTGATTTTATGTGACTATGGAGCCCGCTCTCGAGCTTTCTTTGGAAGCTAGAGTTTGGAAGGGAATTTGGAAGCGGGAACACAATACAGGCCATTTTTAACACGAAGCCTATCATGCTGCTTTGTTCTCACAAGCACAGATAGAAAGATTAAAGAGAAGAGGTTCACAAATGGTCACGACAGTTGGATAGGGCTGTACAAGGACAGCTCACTTATTGGGGGTAAAATAAAAACTTGTTTTACCCCAGATTTTTCCAAATTATTTTTGGAAGTTACAACACAATCAAATTTGATTCCCCAAATCTTCTCCTGGGGATTGTTTGGCAAATATGAAATGTAAGTGAGGAAAAATTTCCTCCCAACCTTCCAAATGGAGTTTTCTGTCATCATATCAGGAAAATAGAACCTGAATTTATCTTGCAAGCAGACTAGATGTTATTTCACCTTTTATTTTCCCCTGAAATTACTTTCAAGGATTAAGTCAGAAAGAGAAGGGCTTCCCTGGTGGTGCAGTGGTTAAGAATCCGCCTGCCAATGCAGGGGAACATGCGTTCGAGCCCTGGTCTGGGAAGATCCCACGTGCCGCAGAGCAGCTAAGCCCGTGAGCCACAACTACTGAGCCCGTGAGCCACAGCTACTGAGCCCGCGTGCCTAGAGCCCGTGCTCCGCAACAAGAGAAGCCACCGCAATGAGAAGCCCGCACACTGCAATGAGGAGTAGCCCCCGCTCGCTGCAACTAGAGAAAGCCCGCGCGCAGTAACGAAGACCCAACACAGCCAAAAATAAACAAATAAAAATAAATAAATAAATTTATTTTTTTAAAAAAAAGAAGAAAGAGAGGGATTATTTTGTACCAATAATGTGTTCTCTCTATAGCTGGATTTTAGTTATCACCGCCTGAAGCATACTTAGCACACTTTAACATTGGTGTTTAGTGCTTAAAATTTCAGGTTCCACATACAAAGTTCCAAATATATCTGCCAAATGCGGCAAACCCCCCATGAAAGTTATTCATTTTGAAGTAGTAGTTTCCTTGATGTTCTAAAGATAAGGACCCCTGCATTCTTTAGCCAAATACCTTGTCTTCTGATAGCTAATAAACTTCAGAATTGAACATAAGAACTTTGTCGTGAACATTCAAATATTCACAAAGGAAGGCGTGTGCTCTAGCGCTTTTCATGGGGTTGGCTACCTTGATAATGACATGAGTAGTCCTCATAGACTGCTGGGCAGGGTTTTAGATGCTCCCAGTGAATAAATCTGATTTTTTTCCCCTGCTGAATTCTTCACTGTGAATCCAGTGTTACGGGAGCATCACCCCTGCACATTCCAATCCATGTTTTTAAGCTCATTTGTTCAGAAGAATTTTGAAAGGGCTTCAAAGATATTATTGGTTTGGTTGTAGCCCCCAAGGCTTGAGAAACGGCTTCCTTACTTCCACACCATCTTTAACCACAAGTCACGCATAAAGATAAGGTGTAACACAATGTTCTTGAGGATAATCATAAGATTCATCAGACTAAGGGGAGGAAAAAGCCAGGATTTAAGCTTTTGCAAAACTTAAAAATGTGGCCTCAGCAGATAAGACCTTCTAATTCCTGACTATAGAATTCGAGAAAAAAATTCTGGAACAGCTTTGAAATATCCTCTCAAAGAAACTTTTGGGAGCCCTCAGAATGAATTGTTCCCCGAGAATTTCTCCAGCGTTGTGAAGTTTGGTCCTCCAGTGATTTAAAAGGGATACTTGATACAAAATCTTTACAGCCATTACAGTTTTTCTTAATATGTTCTAATATTGTTTAATATTATATACCACAGAGAATTGCACTCTAGTAATAAGATCGACCCGTATAAAAATAAGGTTCGTGTGAATCCAATTTAAATGCCATGATAAATGAGGAGTTTGGGATTAACATATACCCACTACTCTATATAAACTAGGTAATCAACAAGGACCTACTGTATAGCACAGGGAACTCTACTCAATATTCTGTAATAACTTATGTGGGAAAAGAATCTAAAGAAGAATGGATATATGTGTATGCGTAACTGATTCACTTCGCTGCACACCTGAAACTAACACAGCATTGTAAATCAACTAGACTCCAATATAAAATAAACATTAAATTAAAAAAATAAATAAATGCCATGATACCCGCGGTGGGGACGACATAGTTCCTTTGATCCGTGTACTTAGGCACAAAAAAGTTGAACGCTTGTCGTCTGTGATAACCTGCTTCCAACCTTGACATACAAGTGAGCCTCATCAGGTTTGTGTTTTGGCTGGCATCTTCAGTTGCCTTCCAGAAAAAATTATTCCTTTTTAATGAGGAGTGTTTCCAAGAGTGCCAAGCTGGTTTTGAAGAATAAATCGATGCTGATGGCAGAAGACGACCGCCTAGTTCCGCCTCATACCTGAGCCCAGGAAGCAAAATATTTGTTCGTTTTGTGTGTTTACCCATGTCGGCCTGACACATGCCACCGTTGCATGGAGACTTAGACAAATTTAAAATAGTTTTATGGTTCTCTGACTTTATTTGCTGTTGGGCTAACGCCATTGTCAAACAATACAGAGATATAAAAAGAGAAAAGAATGATTCCCCTTCTCTTACCAATTCATCCTTCTGAGGTAAGTCGAGTTATGTACCCATCCTCTTCTTCATATGCTCCTGCAAATACATCTTTATATTAACACACAAATACGTAGTGTTTTTACCTTATAAAAGTAGCGTTATATTGCACAGTTTTCTGCAACTTGCTTTATCACTTACCAGCTTCTCATGGGGGAATCCCCCTGGACCATACAGACAAATTATTCATTTTCATTTTAAAGAACACCCAAAACTTAAGATTCTGATTCACTTTGCATTAAAATGTATTAAAATGGGGAAGGAATTTTTTAAATCATACTGTATTTCTATCTAGTAACATAAGTTTTCATTTATTGAGGTGTTTTTTGTTTGTTTTGTTAGTTTGTTTTTTGGCTACACAGCTTGTGGGATCTCAGTTCTCTGACCAGGGATTGAACCTGGGCCACGGCAGTGAAAGCCCAGAATCCTAACCACTAGGCCACCAGGGAACTCCGTTATTGAGGTTTTATTTTACATCTTTCAAGAGGAAAAAAAAGGTTTTCATGTAGCTATTGTAATTCTTTGTTAAATTTTTTATTTTTTAGATTTTATTACTGTCATGAAAAAGCTTTTATTTTCCATTTATGTTTAAGTGGTTATCACTAGTATGGTAGATTGTACTATTCGTCATTATCTACTTCCTCCATGGTACGAGAGGTCTGCTTGTTGGACATCATTTGCAGTACCTTCTTAGAGATGAAGCACCCATCCATCCTATCCCCATTTGTGTTGGCCATGCGACTTGCTTTGGCCAATGAATATATGACATAAACACAGCAAACCGAAGCTTGAAATTCAAGTGTGTGATAATACTTGTCCTCTTGAGCTCCTGCTCTCTGGCATGAACATGGCCAGGTTGGGGCTACTTCTTCAGCCTAGATCCTGGAACAAGAATGCTCGTGAAGCAGACCTGCAGCCAACCCGTAGCTTGGAGCAGGGTAGCTGCCAACCATCAAGACCTGTGAAGGGTGTCATAATTTACTTTACTTTCAAGTTAAGACGTTCATTTGCCCATTGCATGGATGCTGACAGAAGACACAACTCCTAGACCAGAGACAAAAGACGGCAGCCAGAGTGAGTGTCAGCACGTTTGTGTTGGTTCCCCGAGTCTTCATTCCTATGGTGGGGCCCGGATCCATGCCTGAACACAAAGTCGGTTGCATCACAGGAGAGGGACAGTGAACTTGAAATCCCATCACGTCATAGCAAGCAGTAAGCAAGCCTGCTCTTTGCCCCAGAGGTAGGTATTACCTTCTCCCTCAAGGTTGCTCACTGCATACTCAACCCTGAGGAATGGCTGGGTAAAAAAAAATGATCGGGGTTTTGAAGGCTTAACATACCCAGCAGGACACATAGGGACACAAGAGGCTCATGGAAGAGTATCTCCCACCACCAACCCTCAGGCCTCATGGAATGTCAGTGAGAAATAAATGTTTGCTATTGTATCAGGGTTGTTTTGCTACAGAACAAAGTTAACTGATGCAACAAGTACAGAGAAAAATCCATTGACATCTGTATATTTATCTTACATCTTGCCACCATACCTTAGTCTCTTATTTAAAAAAATAATTTAGTATAGTTTCTTGAGTTCTCTAAGTATAACAACATCTTCTGCAAATAAAGTGAATTCTCGCTGCCCTCCCCCAGTATTTATGGTGATTGTTATTATTTTGTGTTCTTACCTTCAGCATTAGCCTGAGTTTCTAATTTTTGAATAATAATGGTGATAGCAAACATGCCACTCTTCATTCCAAACCTAACCTTTGATGCTTTGCTTGTGATGCTGGGGCTGGAATTCAGCAGACCGTGTTTTTGCTTTGCAAGGTGGCACCCTGTTAAACTGTGCTGATAAAGAGTTCACTGGCAGAGAGCTCCCAGGAAGGAGAAGGAAGCAGGGATTGTTCCTTACTGTTTGTTTTCTGGTCACTCCTCATTTGCTCCCTGTTCTATGAGCGTCAACCTACCGATGCTGCTTCATCCTGACAGAGCAGTTCCTTCCCACAGCAGCAGGACAATCCCATGAACAGTTTTCTAACATGTGTAGGAACCGCCTCTTTGCAGCCCCAACCCAGAGATACATGACATCTGCGTTTCATTTCCTCGAGGCCTTTCTCTAAGCGTCTAAGCTTTAAAAACTCCAATTTCTCTTCTTGATCCCACTCCATCATATAGTGGTAGCTGTTTTCTGCAGTTGCTACCACTGTGATCCCAAGTTCTCTTTTTGTTTTTAAGCTACCTTGTGAAGTTGACACCTAGGTAATAATTCTTTATATTAAATTCTCTCTGCTAAAATAACTGGTGTGGTGTCTGCCTCTTGACTGACCTCTGATTGAGAAAGTAGCTTTCCCTATTTATTTTCTGATTTTAATGATGACGCTTTACCCATTAGCCTTTTAGCCCTGTAACTGCTGGGTTTTGGTTTTTGGTTGATTGTTACTGAAGTTTATCAAGTGTGTTTCTTGTATATATTGACAAATGCATTTTTTCTTTCTTGTTAATGTAAGAAACTAGACATTTTCGTAATGTTGAATCATCCTATTCCATATTTCTGGAATAAATAGCTAATAGTTAACACATTTGTAGCACTTACTACATATGCTCCAGGCATTTTATATATATAAATTCACTTAGCAAACCTCCTTGGTCATGGCTCATAATTACATTGCCAAATGTTTATTTAGAACTTATATTGATAACTGAAATTCAACAATATTTAGAGTTTTATCTCTTGTATTGATATTACTTGTTCCTACTGTCTTATCACCTCTATCGAACTGAAAGATCCTTGAAAATCAATGTCTTACTATGCAGTCAGTACCTCAGTATCATGCAAGAGTGTGTGATTGATGTTTGTTGAATGAGTAAACACACTTAATAGATCTAAAGTAAGTCTACTTTATGAAAATTAGCATTTCTTCTGTAACATAAATTCTGATTTAAAAATTTAAAAATTTAAATTTAAAAATATTTAAAAATTTAAAAATATTTGTATTTGTAAGTACACATTTAAAAATATTTGTAAGTAATCAAAATACATAAAAATGGATACATTTAATATTAAACTAGACTTTTCTGGGCATATGTATGCATTTCAGAACTCTAACATTTTAAGAATTATCGCTTATCCTGTCTCCTTAAATGTCTCTTCATAGAGTTTTAAAATTCTCCAACATTTTGTTAATAGCAATAATTACTGTTGTATATTTTTGAGTTACTGCATTATGTTTTGTGATGTAGATTATATCAAAATTATTCCTTTTTCCAGAAGATTAAAGACAAATTAGTAAAAGATATGCATCAAGGATTCTTAATGTATGAAACCATTTTCAACAAAATGTTTTTTATTTAAGTCAAAATTGGATTTCCACGGTTTAGGGCTTCAGGGCTTCTAAGCCATTGCTCCCACAGATTTAAGACTTGAACTGGACATCGAAGGCTATCGTGCGGCCTCTTCAAGGCACTAGCTAAAGTTTTGGTAACCGTTTTCTGTGGTTTAGCTTTGCTTGAATCCTTCCCTTCAAAGCAGCTGTTGCTATGTCATTGAGATTAAGTTTAAGGACAAGATGTGTTATAATTTATTTGTATGTTTTTTTCAATTATATTTTAAGGATCTTCTGTGTGCACAGGAAAATACTGGCAGGCGGGTAAGTAAAGATGTTATCGTCTACCACCAAGGATTGTGCAACATAAGGACCCACATGCAGACCCACATTTTATATAGAAATAACATTGTGGGACAAACTTTTTTTTGCAATCCCAAAGCAATAGGAAAAAGAAAAAAAAAACCTATCATAAGGAGAGGAGCACAGCGCTATATTGGCACCCTGAGGATTTTTTCCTTATTTGTTTTTGCTGTTGTTGTTTTAATTCTAGGTTCTGATTTTATGTAGTTTGGGGGGTAATGACTGGGCATTTATGATCACAATCACAAAGGATCTTTTTCTCACACCCTTTCATCATGTTTGGAAGCAGTAATATAAACCATGGTAATAGAAATTATTTTACTATTATTTATTTTTTCACCTTCCCTAATACCCTAAAGTTTATAACTCTAATTTTCATGAGTAGGAATGACATATGTGTGTGTGTGTGTGTGTATATATATATATATACACACACTGAAAACTGAAACACAGTAGTTTTATAAAGCTTGGGCTGGATTTATTTGAAAAAATACTCTATTTTAATTCATTATGTAGCCTTTTTAATAAAGTCTAACTTTATTAAAGTGACCTAAAATTCATTTTATCAGTTCAATTCACTTATCTCAGCCTATGTGGTTTCTGTGTGTGTGTATCATCCACCTGATGGTGGCAAAAATGCTACACAGTTTCGAAAACTACAAATATAAAGAGCTATTTTGATGATCATCTAATTTTAGAAGCAAATTATGGCATAGAACTACAGTTTAATTATATTAAGTATAGTCTCCATTACTGTCATTACAATTACTCCATTACTCCATTACAATTTTTATCTCAGTTTTCACTTTACCTCTGAACATAGATTCTTCTTTTCATAGGTTTTCCTGAATTATGATTTAAAGACAAGGAAATAAGAAATGCATATAGTTTATAGTGTGTTAAGTGACAGACACGAGGATCTATTTCAGGAAATTAAAATGGCAACCTGGGGGAATTTGTTTCCTATAAATTAGGTTTATTAAGAAATACAAATTTTCTCATTCACATCAATTACATAATATTTAGAAACACTAGAAAGTCGGTAGTTTAAAACTTCACACAATTGACTTAAAGAAGAGGTTTGTTCAAAGTTTTTCACCAACTCTCTGGAATGCCAGTCCTAGGATAAAACATAAGACATACTATCTATTTTTTTCTGGTGCTAGCAGCCCCTTTATTGGGTGGCTTAAGAACTGTTCAGTTTTCTGTACAGTTTTTGATTGCTTTTTAATGGTTTTTTTTTGTTTCATTCTTTTCAAAATGTTGATACTATTTTCACAGAAAAAAAAGAAGCATAGACCAAAATAAGAAAATTATGTTGAGCAAATGTTAATGGAAATTGACTTAGGTTTTAAAACTGAAGTGGACACTTTTGAGCTGTGAAGTTCTGAGTTTTGTTTTATTTTCATCAAAAATTCTCAGATTTTATGAGAGCAACTGAAGTCAGGAGACCATCCTGAAGGAAAAATTGGGGGGGAAAAGGTGAAAATAGAATATTTCAGTTGCACAGCAACATCTTTGCTGTTTTGAAAATAAACCTTTGCAGGTGTGTTTCCGATCTGACTTTCTGGCTCAAGGAAGAACGTTTATCATTTTCTGAATTTACCAGCAATTGGTGTGCACTGAGGGCTCATTTATTTCTTACAAAATGTCGCTAACTCACTCCTGTCCTCTTAAATTCAAAACAGCTGCTAGCCACTGGCAGGATCTAAATCTTAACAGAGACAGAATTCCAGACTCTCTGGATGCCTGTATTACACTCTTGTTAATAAGGATCTCTGTCCATCAAGGTGACGACAGGACAACGTGGGGCTATACACGTTTTCTCTGTCCATATGTAAAAAGCTAGAGCTTTTATTTTGTTAACAAAACCCCATGATTTCATTAAATAACCCCTCTGATTATTGGTGTCATTTGATGAAGCACTATAATTTAGTTTTGCTTGAAGCCCCCTAACTTCCGAAGTTGTTTCCTTTCTAGGCAGTTATATTTTTAATGTTATCTGGGAGTTAGAGTAGCCTTATTTACTGGAAGTAGCAGAGGGATCCAAACTCAACTTTAAAAGGTGAGGCAAATTTGGGAAAAGAAACATATTCTTTAGTTTTCAATTGTTTAGAATTTTATTTTCAGATACCATTTTCACAATGTAGAATTTATAATCTCAGCATTTCCTTGTAAAGAAGACAATAATTTCAACTTTTCCAATGACTACCTCACTGTTTAAAGTAAGAATTTTGACATAAGCCTTAAATACCGAGATTTTCAGTCAAAGATACAATACTGCTTACTTTACCAAAAAGAAATCATTTTGTTTTTCTTAGGTTTTCTTGCAGAACGACTGTTCAATTTCTATAAAGATAGATTCATCTGTTGTGAACAAGGCTGAAGATTATTTTCATGCATAAGATAAATCACTGGAAGAGACAGTAAAGCATTCAAAATGTACTTTATGTCCTACCAGAGAAAAATCCAAATCACTCTTCTCCACAGTGAATTCCTGGTTTCCTGCAAGATAAGATCTCATCCTGTTAAGGACTTCATCTTGGAAGAAGAGAGAACATCATCTCTCAAGGGAGCTCCAGTATCATAATTCATAAAATCAAATATATCAATAAACACAGCTCTAATTTTAAAATAGCCATCCAAGTCTCTGGAACCTAGAGCCTAAACACTCGATGTTAAACTGTAGTATTTTATAATAACATAAATCTGTAAAAGAGAACAAATAATTGTTTAATTATTTAAAAGTTTTCATTCTCATGAATAAAATTTAAATGCTCAGCAATCCTTAATTACAACATTTGGAATCCCTTCCTTAGTGATGAGAATTAACTTTGCAATTTAATTTGCCGCTTTACCATGTGAAAAAGAAAGATAAAAAATAAGCCTCTTGGGAACGGGAAGAAAATTTCTAGTCTCTCACCAGCCAATCCAGTTTTTAATCAGCACTCTCTCTCTCTTTCTCTCGACATTATTGGCATTTTCACCCCCATTCCTCCCCCAGTTCTGGTTTACAGACATAACTAACTGTACAGATCTGAGGTTTGGATTTCATTTCACCTTGAAGTGTTTGCCTAGATTTGTTTTACTGGTCAGCATGGTAGTCCAGAATGCAGAAAAGATTTTAAACAAATTATAGATTCTGCTAAAGAAGATGCATGATATTCTAGGTATAAGATACCAGGAAAGAAGTATAGCAAAAATTTCCAAATGTTTACTACTTTTTCTTATAGTGTCAGGCTTACCTCTAGGTGGTCACAAAGCACTGAGCTGATCTCCCTGTGCTATGTGGCTGCTTCCCACTATCTATTTTACATTTGGTAGTGTATATATGTCAATACTACTCTCTCACTTCATCCCAGCTTACCCTTCCCCATCCCCGTGTCCTCAAGTCCATTCTCTACGTCTTTATTCCTGTCCTGCCCCTAGGTTCTTGAGAACTTTTTTTTTTTTTTTTTTTAGATTCCATATATATGTGTTAGCATATGGTATTTGTTTTTCTCTTTCTGACTTACTTCACTCTGTATGACAGACTCTAGGTCCATCCACCTCACTACAAATAATTCAATTTCATTTCTTTTTATGGCTGAGTAATATTCCATTGTATAAATGGGCCACATCTTCTTTATCCATTTAGCCAATGATGGACACTTAGGTTGCTTCCATGTCCTGGCTATTGTAAATAGTGCTGCAATGAATATTGTGGTACATGACTCTTTTTGAATTATGGTTTTCTAAGGGTATATGCCCAGTGGGATTGCTGGGTCATATGGTAGTTCTATTTGTAGTTTTTTAAGGAACCTCCATACTGTTCTCCATAGTGGCTGTACCAATTCACATTCCCACCAGCAGTGCAAGAGGGCTCCCTTTTCTCCACACCCTCTCCAGCATTTACTGTTTGTAGATTTTTTGATGATGGCCATCATGAATGCATTTTAAAGTATTTAAATAAATGAAGTTTTTTACAAGGAAGTTTTAAGTGAACTGAGAAGTTACCAATCTAGTCTCTTAATTAGCTGAGAAAAGCTTCTTGAGAAAAATGGGGTTTAAGGAGTACAAGCTACAGAATATCTGGATCTTCTCCTTCCTGCAAACTGGGGGGTTCTTGGAGTTCAGCTGCCACCTTGGATGGAGAGGTGACTTTGAGAATGTAGATCAAGCATTGACTGAGCAACAAGATGGAAAGAGCCTGAATCCCTGGCACCACTGTGGGCGAACTTGTCCTGGACCACATATATCCAGGCAGTTTTACGCATCGAGAAATAAACTTCAAATTTGTTTAAGCCTGTTATCTCAGGGGGTTTCTGTCACTTGCATCCAAACCTTATCTTGACTAATGTCAACAGCAGTACCTAAAGTATGACTAGACAAGAGAATTTCCCCCAAATAACAGACTTATTAAATACCCACATTCTATACAGCCTCGGAGCTCACTTTAAAGTATAATTTAAAGGTGATTGAGTCTACCATTTGTGGTATAGAACAAAACGGAAACGTGATAATTAACAAGATAATTAACTTTCCTTCTCCCATGTTGTTACCTGAGAACAGAGGCCAAGGAAAGGAGAGAAACTTCTGTGACTCTCTGCTGGGTAAGCCTGTGTGCTCTGTGAATGCAATCCGTACAACACGCACGTAGGCCTGGCCATACTGTGCATCCAACCCTCTATATTGCACTTCAATTTCTCTTAAGTATTTTTCTTTTTTGTTTAAATACCAAAAAGCAATATCTTATTGGAAAAAATCTCTAATGCACAAGAAGTTTATTCTCTAGAAGACAGACATAGAAACAGTGAAAAATCTATCTATAGGGCAAAATGTAACTATTGAAAATCATTACTTCACTTGGAGCATTAGTGGATTTCTGAGCAAAGCTGTTTATTTTGCAGGTTTTATGATCCTTCTTAAGCTAGAGTCTTAAATGATCCAGCCCTTCACTTTCCAGATCCATCATAAACTCCAGTGCCACGTGGGTAGCTTAAATAGCCCCCAGTTGGGGTTATGGGAAAACAGGGAACATCTGTGTCTCTGAACTGGGCAGCTTCACTCCAACGATGAATGCCCTGGGTGAAGAGGGGGGCTCACATCATCAGAGCCTCTGATATTTGGAAGAAGCCAAAATACTTGCTTTTTAAATGTTATCTTCTGATATTCAAGAATTTAAAAACACAACATGGACCAAATCGAACACCTCAGTGACCTGAGCACCATCTCTAGCTTAAAGTCCAGGTGCAACTGGATCTGACCTTGCAAAATCAGATTTTAAAATTTAACTTTAATTTGGCCTCATTATATTGCTTTAACTGATTACAAACTGCCTGAACCCAACATAAAGGGTAAACAATAAATGACATTTTGTCAAGTAGAGAAGAGACATGCCAAATTAATTACCAAGGGGAACCTTCACATACCTTTAGAGCCAAATAGAACTCAACTGGGATAAAACTCAGAGAAGTTGTGACTTTGTTTTCCCAGAACAACAGGGCTTTGCAGATAATCAAAGAGTTTGGGTGATGACAGTGATGACTTTTGTCTCCTAGGTTGCACCCACCTGCCACCTGTCAGGGAGATGACATACCCTCCTCAACTGAATTCAAGAAAGTTGCCCAAGGCCTTTCACATTCCGGAAACTGTGTTAGGTGCTAAGGACACAAAGTTGAGTGAATCAATCTCCGTCTTCAAAGAATTCATAGCTTAGTGGGGAGAAAGACGTATAAGCATTTATAAAGCAGTATACTGTGTGCTATTAAATCAAAGATGCTATCTGTGATAAGATAAATCATTTTTTTGTAAAACTAAGAAAAAAATTAAATTATGTTATCCTTTCCATTTTAAGATGCATTCTGATTTGAGAGACATTTAAATGTCATGTGCTATAGAAGTTTCTTTAAGGAGCAGAGGGAAGAGATGGTTTGACCACCTGGGCAAAGCAATGAGCTCCAGGGTAGTATTTAAGGCTGAAATTGGGAGTCAGATAACTTTAAGCTACGTGACCTAGGGCAAGTCACTTAACATCACTTTTTCTCTCATCTGTAAAAGACATAAAAATAGTAGCTACTCTGAAGAGTTGTTGTGAAGATTAAATAAAGATTTCACATAGAGCGCTGATCAGTGATTTAGATCTAAGCGCTCAAAAAAGTTGGCTGTTTTTAGCAGAGAGAGTTAATGATAGGACTTGAAGAAAGACTAGGTCTTTTCCAAGAGATAAGGGAGAAAACAGATCCCACGGAGGAATAACAGAATACACAAAGACTTCAAGCCTGTTTCTGGAACATTCTGCTTGACTGCGGTGCTGTGGTAGGTGAGGTTTCTTCCTTGAGGAATTCTGGGTCTTTCTGACACCTTCTTCTTTCTCCTGCACCTTCTTCCCCTGCCCTCGAATCCCAACACACCCACAAGGCAGCTTGGTTCCTTCAGCTTTTCACTCAAAAGCATGCACCTGGCCCTTTACTCAGTCACGGACTTGGCCTCTCAGAGCCACACCACTAGTGACTTGCTTTCCTTTTCCCTCCTCACTCCCCCACCCCACTCTTGCCTTTGGGAGAAGCCTTTGTCCAATATCCTTTGTCTGAAAGGATTCACTGCTGTTCCCTAGTGCCTGTCAATTTCTTTCCAGGGACTTCATGCAAATAAGGGTGCAGGTGGCCTGCCCTGATTTCGCAGAGTTCCCTGAGGGCTAACACCCTATTAGGGCTTTCACTCTGAACAACGTTCAGTGATCCTAATCCCCTCTGAAGCTTGGAGAAGTTACTGGATTTCTCCAAATAACTGGGCACAGAAGTACCCAGGCAAGCGGACCCTGTTCAGGGTTTTGCGATATTATGCTGCACCATCCTTCAAACAGTTATTCCTCCTAAAGGATTTTTCTTCTCGGTATTATTTCTATTAACACAGTGCCCCCTGTTTAGGAAGCAGCTAGTATCCTGAGTAAGAAACCAGCCAGTGTGTGGATTTGAGGTCATGTATCCATCCGTTCATTCCTCCACACATCTTTAGTGAGTACCTGCTCAGGGTAGGGTCCTCAGGTACCAGTAAACCTTTGAGGTTGAACAAGACCAATATTACCCCTACTCTCACAGAGCATACAGTCCAGCAGGGGAGGAGGTGAAAATCATTTCCAAGGCCCAGAGCAAAGGCAGTTTAGGCAAAGCTTCTCGGGGGAAGCTTCTGCAAAGGAGAGACCACAGGATGGGGAGAATTAGCTAAGTAAAGGGATGAGAGAAGAGAGGTGATAAAATGAGATACGAAATAGAACTTTGCAAACCGTGTCACAGCAGCTGTAAGATTGTGGGCTTATGAACGTACCTCCTTCTGCAGCCCCCCAATCTCTGTCCCCAGTCTTTCTTCCACCAAGCTACCCATCTCTGCTCCTTTCTCATGACAACCTCTCTTTTTTTGGGTGTAACTCTTGTTTTGTGGCTGTTTATCATGTTGTCATTATTACAGTCTTGGTTTTTGTCCTGGAGACAAGAGCCCTTCTGGATGTAGAAGTGACCTGGTTATTGTGTTGATTACCTCGACCAGATCCTGGAGCTGGGAGGGATGCAAGGGGGTTGGAATGGGATTTGGTTTGTCTTGATCTTGATTCTGAATGCTGAAATATGCATAGAAGTCAGGCAAGTGGTGGTTATAATAGTGTTTCTGAAACTTTTTGAATTGAGATCCATGGTAAGAAATACATTAACATAGCAACTCGGAAAACACACACGTTATTGAAACAGTAGTTTACTGAAGCTTGTGTTTTGGGAACAATTACCCTTATTGCACGGGATACAATTTGATATTTGGGATTCTGATTAGTGTTTTTCAGGCTGGTAATCCATTAATGGGTCACAAAATCAATTTACTAGGTCATGATGAGCACCTCAAAAATGGAAATAGAAGTGCGGAGACAGGCCAGGAAATGGTGAAGAAGATACCCCTACACTGTGGTCAGTCTTTAGGAGCTAGAATTTACAGACCTTGCACTTTCCAAGTCCCTGTTTCTTGCCTTGTTACTTGAAACTCAATACAGATCGGTGGTTATGGCTGCAGATTCTAGAGTATCTTGACTCTGTTACTCAGAGGCTGTGAGACGTGTGACACATGGTCTCCTGCACTCTGCTTGCCCCGTGTGTAAATGGGAGATAATAACAGCACTTTCCTCATCCAGTTGCAAGGATTAAATGAATTAATGCAGTGTCTGGTGCATATAAACACTCCACAAATATTAGCCATTATATTTCAACCTTTTGTTTTGCCCTAGTGTTAAGGTTCAGCTTTTCGCAGTTTGCCAATAGGACAAAAGGAACAGTTATGAAGTACAGGGCCCTGGAACCCAGCTTGCTAGGGGCAGCAGATACCAAAGTGAAACAACCACCAGGGGAAACTGAAACTGAAACCCCAAGGGCCAGAGTGAAGGAAGGTCCTTAGTCCTTCCAGTGGTAACCCTTGAATGTCCAGGGATTTGTTTTGTTTTTGTTTTTCCTTAAAGAAAGCAGTTCTCCTAACAGTTCCTCTCTCTAATATCAACATACGTTTGACCCTAGCTCCTGGCTACTTATCTAGATCAGATTCCAGTCTGTTACAGAAACTTGACTGTATCTGATCATGTATTTCCCCCAAATTTCTACTTGATATTCCCTGAGGTTCCTCTCCTTGTTTGGGTACGCTTCCTGCCTGTCAATCTTTTGTTGGCCGCATTACTTCTTTCCTGCATCTAGCAAGACAGGAGGCTTTTGTTTTTGTTTTGTTTTGTTTGAAAATCTTGGGGTATCAAGAGAAAAAAATTGCTAAATAATAAGATGAGAAGAAAGGAATGTCTTCTGTCATACCATCTTACAGAGGCAAAAGTATTTTGTATTGAAGAACTTTTAATGCATTTGGTGTATACCTCTTAACCATTTCCATTCCATACAAGGACAGATGACATATACGATGTGTGGGACGCTCCCATAGGAGTATCTAGAATCTCCTTAAAAAAGGATTCCAATTTTGGGGCTTTTATAAGCATGTAAATAATGAAATTAACAATTTAAAGGTTTCTTAAAATTGTTGTTTTGCAAGGAAAATATACTGTCATTTGTTCAATATGCAGAAGTTTTAAAAAGTGCTTATTTTTCTATAACTGCTCCACAGAACAAAAACCTTATTTTTGTTAAAATTGTTATCTACAAACTCTAAAAATTTCTTATGTCATTTGATAATGATCGTTAAAACCTTGTATGATATATTAAGATAAAATGTACGAATAATATCCAAATCAGAAACTTCTCTAAGCTTTAATTACTTACGTGGATTTTTCCTGAATAACACGTTTATTTCTAACCAGCCCAGATATCAGGCGTTAAAGGCTAACATTCCCCAGCATCACTCTTTCTTATAAAAATACTGCAGTATTTTCAGCGAGAGTGTAAACAAACAATTGTTTCAGGTTTTATTTACACTGGAGCTGCCGGGCAAAATCCCCTGCTTCATCTAGCTATTTGTCGTGATTCCAAGTAAGTTTTTAAAAGTGATCCTTTCTCTCTTCAGTACTTCCTCCTTAGCGTCTATTTCCAAGGCCTGTTTTCCCCATTCTTTATTTTTCCTCAAGACATATTTGCCTGAGCCACTTTAAGCATCAAGTTTTTTTTTCTGCCTATAAGAGTAATAATATAAGAATCCAACAAGTCAGAAATAAATGTGTAGTATATTGCTGTCGGCTTTTCGAGCCTTCCTTTTTCCTTCCACTGAGCCATCTTTGAACCAGCACTTCATTTTTAAGAGCACAGGAAAGAGCCTAAAAAGGGGCAGAGACCCGTGGGACGGGCGCAGGAAGGTGTCGTCACGCGAGGAGGAGGTGGCGGAAAGTTTACAAGAGCGAAGAAGCGAACATCCTTGTTTGTACAGATCATCGCCTGCTAAGCTTAATAGAGGAGAACGGTAGTCTGCAAGTCGTCTCACTGAGCCAAAGCGGGAAACCCAGTAGGAAGGGTAGAGGCTAAAAACTCAAGTAAACGGCTAGGGGAGCCGCCGGGACAGGGTGGGGCCGCCGGGCGCCCGCCTAGCCTCGAGCGGGAGCCGGAAGCGCGGGCCCTAGGGGGCGGGGCCGAGCCGATGTGGGCGGGACCAAGCCGGAGCAGGTCCGGTTGGGGCGGGGCCTGGGGCGGGGCATAATCAGAGTGGGCGGAGCCAAGCCAGGGCCTATCCAGTTGGGGCGGAGTCTCGAGGGGGTGAGGCAGGAGCAAGGGCCGGTGGGGGAGCTGACCCCGCCCGGCCGAGGGGCCCGTGGCACCTGGTGAAGAGCAAATGGCTGTTTCCTCATGTGGAGGACTTTTAAGGAACACGTGAGGGAGGGAAGGCAATGTCTGTGGAAAATCTACCTCACAACCCTGGCGTCCTGCTCCAGCCCCCGGGCGACAGCCCGCTTGCTGTGTTCCCAGGGTCTTTGCAGCCACGTGGGCCGTCTGCGCCTGCGCCCACGCCCAGGACTCCGCGGCGGGGCGGGGCCGCTGAGGAAGGGCGTGTCTCCCGCCGGCGCGCGGGGGGCGGGGCCGTGGGGGGGCGGGCGGCGGCGACCCGCGGCCTGACCTGCCCGGGCGCCGGGTCTCATGACGTCACCTCGCCGTGACGCGCACGCGGTAGGAAAACTGTAAGTTTCTGAGGATTCCTGCAGTTCCCCGGGCCTGCGGGGCTAGCCCGGCTGCTCGCACCCCCGGAGTCGGTGGTGGCCGTGGGTTCTGCTCCTGGGGCGGTCCGGGGAGCCGCTGAACGCGGTGACGGGACAGGTGCCCGCCCGGGCCGGGAGCGCGCCCTCCGCGGCGGGAGGGACGGGCGTGCGAGCAGGCGAGGCCGCGCCCCGGCAGCACCGCAGCGTCTCCCCTGGGGCCGTGATCGAGGCCGGGGAGGGGGGAGTCCGGGGGGGAGAGGCCCCTTTCTTTCTTCCCCGATGGGGGCACTGGGTTCCCCTCTGCACATACTGAGTCAGGGGTGCAGGGTTCCTGCGGAGACACCCCCCCACCCCGCCCGGGCTTCCTCTGGGGTCCCGCGAGCGACCAGGTGGCTGAGGCGGAGACACTTGCAGGGATGACCACTTGCTGCCTCAGTGCCCTTTTCGCGTACACTGGAGGCGAAGCGGCCTCCGGCCTCCCCCCGAGGCAGCCCCAGGGCCGGGCGCGTCGTGAGAGCACGCGAGGTGACACTAGCATGTGACCGCGCCAGGAGAAAGCGTACAAAGGCAGTGGGCTACCCTGCGAACGTGGGGACCCGCAGCCCTCTGACAGAGGTCTCGTGGGCCGGGGTCCTTGCCGCGGGTCTGCCTCCCGCCTTCCTCCGCCCGCTCTGATCCTGGACCGCCCTCGAGCCCGACGGCCGATCTGAACGTGGTGGACGGGGGCCAAGAAGTCGCTGGAAGCGTCACCGCAGCGCTCTCGGCGATTATGAGGCCCCGCCGTGCGGGTTTGCAGAGAGAACTCTGAGCGCCCCGGAAGAGTCGCGGGGTGCTGCCGTGTCCCTTTGGAACGCCCCGCCGTCGTAGCTGCCTGCCCGCCCGGGCTTGGTGCGCCGCCGACGCGTTAGTGCTGTGCCAGAATCGTTCTCAGATGCAGGGCAGGTGCTTGTCAGGAACTTCGAAGGGCGGAGGACCAGGCACCCCCGGTGTATTTATTCAGGAGACTGAGATCACGTTTCCGTAGAGTCAGCTCCAGGGCCTAATACTCTTCCATCCTAGTTTGAAGGGCCTTAGGCTGGGAACGCAGGTGTTCGAACCTTTGTTCTGCTCGTTACTAGCCTTTGCGTCCAAAGATGAGTCACCCAAACTTGGAACTTGAATCTTCTCCCTAAAATGGGAGATGACGGTATGCGTAGTGTCGCTCTCCTGAGGTTCAGCTGTGGTCATGAAGGTGAAAATGAGAGGCTGGCTCAGTACGGTGTCGTTACTAAGAAATTCACGCCGGTTCCCTTACCTGGGGAAGAGGTGTGTTGTGCTCTCAGAGTCAGGTCCTGGGTCAGAAGCGGAACTAGAGCATCAAATGAGATGACATGTCCAACCTAGTGGAGCTCACGTTCCGGCGGGGCACTGGGCAGCAAAGAGCAAGGACGTGATGTTATTTCAGACGGCAGTAAGTGCGGTGAAGCAAAGGAAGACAAGGCCAAGAGTGGGAGAGCAGGGCAGGTCGTTTCAGAGGGGGTCTGTCTGGGGACACCTCTCAAAGGGGGTGGTAGTTGAATGGATTGACGGGAGAGGAAGAGCCTGAGGTAAGAGCATGTCAGGCAGGAATAATCATAGCAGTGAACCTTGCCTGGAGCTTACTGTGTGTGAGGCCCTCGTCTAAACGCCTAATGAAGTTTTTACAGCCTTCTGAGGTCTGTATTACTATCTCCATTTTTATCGATGGGGATAGGGCCTTTGTAGGCATGGGGCAGTGAAGATGCTCCTCGAAGCGTGATGGAAAGCCACAGGGAGGTTTGCATCATGGGAATAGCATCTGACTTTAGTGCTCTTGGAGAGTTAGCCGGAGGGTCGTGGAGCGGGGAGTGTTGAGAGTGGGGAGGTGGGAGAGTCTTCCTGCCCCCTGGGAAGAGACGCTGGGCGCCTGCACTAGGGAGGTACTGGCGAGGTGATGGTATGTGGGGAAAGTCGTGGAAAGCTTCTGAAGCCAGGAGTGCTGGTGTGGACTTGCTAGTTGGAGGGTGGGGAAAAGGAAGAAGTGATGACTTCTCAGGTTTTAGGCTGGAACAGCTGGATGGATAGTGGCGCTGTTTCCCGGGACGAGAGAAAGGGGTTTGGGAAGAAAACCGTGCATTCTGTTTTGGACGAGTTTTAGATGCCTGACAGACATAGTAACAGCAGTACTGGCGCTAGGAATAACAGCAAGCACCGTGTAAGCGTGAACTGTGTGCCCGATGGGGTTTTAAGCATGTTTACACATGTTAATTCATTTAATCCTTATATCACAGCTGTGTGTGCCAGGAGCCCTCAGGGCCCCCACTTTACGCGGGAGAAGACAGAGGCACAGAGAGGTTCAGAGTGACCCGCCTGCTGGCACCCAGCTGGGCAGTGATGGAGCTGGGATTCAGACCCCAAGCCCTCTGACTTCCAAGCCCATGCAGTTTATCCCTGTAACGCCCTGCAAGTCGACACGTTGAGTAGGCCCTTGGGTGTATGGATGTGGAACTCAGGGGAATGGTCAGGGCTGAAGACACACGTTTGTGTTTCTTAAGAGAAAGCCCTCTTTGGTTCCTCATTAAGCCTTGATTGGCAAGGGGAGAAAGGAACACAGGCAGTTGGCGCTGTGCTAACTGGCCTTTCATTACTTGATTCCGTTCAGGCAGCCAACATCCGTCCAGGCTGAGGTTCGTATCTCTTCTACTTCTCTGTCTCTAGTCCCGAATCTGGTGCTTGCCATGGAGTAGATGTTAGGCATGACTTTATATGCAGGATATTGGCCGAGGTTTGGGGAGTTCAGAGATGAATAAAACATAGCTCTCTTTCTGGAGGAGCAGAGTGTGAGGAAGGACCCGTGGGGATAAAACTAGAGTGGACGGACCGCACGCTAATGAGCTCATCCTGGCCTTCTTGCCGCCCCCGCTCTGCCCCGCACGCTTGAGGGGTGGGGCGGGGCGGGGTCAGAGGAGCAAAAGAAGGCCTGAGCGGTCGGTCGCAGGATGGATTCGAGGTTCCCCAAGAGTCCTTTTCAAGAAAGAATGACTCAGAGCCTTGCCTAGTTTACTATATTTGCATTAGTTTTATTTGGCAACCGTATAATTTTTCCCAAGTGAAATACAGTTTGATATTTGAATATCATGGTGGAGTGATGAGTTTTTCCAGTTCTGTTACATCAGTGTTGACAGGGCCAGCTGGTGAAATAAGGGAGTTGCCTTAAAATGTTGCAGCTTGCATAATAGAGGGCGATGGAGGGGTTGTGTGAAGTGTTTAGGCAGGTTTCCGCCCGGTTAAGTGAATCAGGCCAAAGTTCCACACATCGGAATGAGTTTGAGTTTCTCTGCGGATCATCCCGTTAACACTGAGCTGTATTTCTTGTCAGAGAAAGAGGATCTGGTGATATTTGTCATGAGTGGAATTGTGTGGAACAATGTGGAAACACAGGAACTTGAACCATACATACAAAAATAGGTATGTTATTTCTGTGGGTTTCTTTCAGGGCGTACTATAACCTCCATACATTTATCACAATTTTATTACTTCCTAATGTGAGTATTTCACATCTGAACCATTGCAGATTATATATTGATAAATTTATGCCATTGTAGATTTCATGATTAATTTCAGAGCTTTTCCCCTACAACAGATAACAGTTATATTTTGTTTAGCTTTTTTAGCTTTCAGTGGGAGAGTTGATCTGAATAACCAAGTCCCAGGACTCTAAAACAGGAATCCTCCGCAAGTATAGAAGTGGAGATGTGCTATCTCATTTTGCAGTTCACAAAATCTTAAATCTGCTATTGTAGCGTCCCTAAATTTAATGGAGTTGAAGTGATTATCACTATTTTTTTTAACCACAATTGCAGTTAGCTTCCTTAAGAACATTAGATATGGTATAAAGTAGAATTGCGTCTTAAGTGGCCTGTTGATGACTCAGGCTTTGTCACTTTTTAAGTTCAGGCTCTGGGACAGCAGGTTGACGATTAATTGTGTCAGGTAGCTCCCGGCAGAGGGGCAGTGATGGTCAGCCGTCCTGTTTGAAGACAACAGAAGCCACTCTTTCTAACACTGACCAGGTGAAATATAGCATCCTAGATAACTTATCCAAATTGCGTTTAAAATTTATATTTACCTAGGCAAATTTAAAAACTACCATGTTAAGAGTACCAGTGTAAGTACTGATATTATGGAAATTGTTTCTTGTAGAAAACCATGCGTCTAGCCCAGTGATGGAACGTAGTAGGCATTAAATGTAATTCTTAAAATTCTACTTCGTATGGTTTCTTTTATTTTTGCACATTACCTTCAACATATATATTATATATTTACAGTAATAGCTGAATACTAATTTGGGTAATTTTACTTAATATTTTAAATGTTTAAATATGTTTAATTTTAATAATTTAAATAGCTATGGAACACTTAATTTTGATTAATTTCATATTTGGTTGCTTAGAAATTAAAACGTCAAGGCTTGATTTTTTTTTTTCTTTTTCAACGTAAACACTAACGAATAAGAATTAGTAAGTCTGGGTGGAGACTAAGCTTTAGTGACAGGCTAACCAAATTGTTACCCCAAAAAAACTCCCAAGAAGAGAATTCTTAGAGAGGATGAAGTAAAAACAGCATGTTGATGGAAGAGATAATTGAACCGTAACTCCCTACCGTACCTGTAATTCTTCTTACGACGTTACTGTCCTACAGACAGCATTCTTTTCTTGAGTTCTTATGTTGCAAAACTGTTAGTTTTTCAGACTGCATTGTAAGCCACCAGTCTATAGGGAGAGAGAGAGAGATGTGAGATAAATACGACTGGAAGGTAGTACTATGGCTGTAGCTCAGTGGATCGCAACTGGGGATGATCTTGTCCCCTCCCCAGCTCACCCTGGGGACATCTGGCAATGCCTGGAGACATCTTTAGGTGTCACAGCTGTGTGGGAGGGGTGCTGCTCTGCGCATCCAGTTGGTGGCGGCCAAGGATGCGCCTACATACCCTACGGTGCACAGAGCAACCCCGACATTGAAACATGATCTGGTTCAAGTGTCAACACTGCTGCTGTTGAGAAACCCTGCAATGTATAGCTTTCTTCTTTTCCTTTTTTTCCCTGATGCTTTAGAAATTGAAGGGGTAGTTTTAAGTGGCAGACACCCGACTCGAACAAAAGAGTGTGTTGAACTGCTTTTAGTTCATTGGAGAGCTGAGCCAATTTGGTGCGTTCATTGCGTGGAAAAGAATTCTTGTAGCTAATGGCCGAGTGGTTGCCAACGGGTCTGGTGTGTCGGGTATGTTCTTAGGCGTGAAATGTTTTTCTTAGTAAAGTTAATTTAATTGGAGCATTATATAATCCTGGGTTGTAACAAGTTTGTTAGTATGAATCCTCTTCATTTTTGTGGGTGTGGAATTAATTATCTCCCAGTCAAAACTCCCAGGGTTTCTCTATATTTGAGAAATCCTTTTCACATTAATTGTCATAAATACCCCATGAAATGTGTAGGGTATGCGTTACACCACTGTTTGACAGATGAGGAAACCGACTTAGATCAAATGACTTGTCATGTGTATTATAGCAAGTTAGTGACAAAAGTAAGTCTAGGACTCAGAGGTCCAGATGCTTAGGACACTTTTAAAGTTACTATTTATCATTATCTCTTTTAATCTTTCTGACAGTCCTGTGAAATAATTCCTATTTTATAGGCGAGGAAACAGGTTCAGAGATATTAAGTAACTTATTCAAGGTCACCAAACTCATAATGTAGTTTTGACTGTTTCCTCTGAGCTATACTGGCTCTCCATGGATTCTTCTCTAGAAATAAATTTGACAGTTTCTGTATGAATTCACCAAATCTATGCCTAACCTAACTAAGTAGGCCTCTTGGCACTGTAGGTGAGGGAAAATTCTCGTCTACCCTCTTTGGGTCTCTAGCTGGGCCTGAGAATTAAACTGACATAAAACAGATTAACAGGAGAAAAACATACACATTTTATTAAACTTTTACATATGCATGGGAGCCCTCACAAGAGAATGAAGACCTGAAGAAGTGACCAGAGCAGGAAGCTTTTGCACATTTTAGACAAACGATAACTTTGTGAAGAGTTGACAAGACAAAGGGGTGTGGGCCAGGGGCAGTGAGTGGTGAGGAGGTAACAGCAAGACAAGGGTTTTACTGTAATAAGGTCTGTTTGTACAGATTTCTCAGCCCCCAGTTCCCCGCCTCTGCTGCTAAGAATGTCTTCCTCCTGGTACAGAGAGAGTGCCTTTCACATGGGAGTTTATCTCTTGCTTTCAGGAAGGACAAAGGAGACTCAGAGTGTCTTTCTTGCACCTGCTATTTCTTAAGTGCCTTTAATTCAAAATAACCAATATGCCAAAATGGCAGATCTTGCGGTGACATTCTGGTTTCCTTTAACACCTAGTCAAATGTTCATGTTAACTTGAATCAATTGGTAATTCAGTGTTCGTAATCCTACTCTGACTGGACTCGAGTGGAAACTTCACGGAGCTTTGATAAACCGTAAGGTAACACCACTTGCCATTTAGAATTTATTTTTTGAGAACGCTAAGTCCACAAGCCATCCAAAACGTGGCCCTCAGCCGTATCTGAGTGCACTTGGGTCAGGCAGCCCTCTCGCACGATTCACTTTGCCAGTCTGATGGAGGGATTTATATTTGGGATAGGACTCCCATTCATTCTAATTTTCTAATTAGAACCTATATTACTCTCTTCAGCCATCTTTTGTGTCAAATTGAGACAGTTTTTCTTACTTTTTTCCATGCTGACCTAAACCTCAAACAAAATAACATAATGGTTGGGTTTTATTTGCCTTTCTGAAACATTGAGAGTTCATCTTACTCTAAATGAGCACAGACACCATTGTTGTGAGGTGGCAGGAGCTGGGGTGGTCGCTTTATTTTCTAGACTGAAAAATTTAAGAAGAGATGATCAGCTTACCCAAGCAAACCAATCTCAAAGATGGGATTTAGAATTTACGTTTCCAGATCTTAAAAAACCAAGCCACACTGTCATTTCTATTAGGTCAGAAAGAGTATCTACTTAAATATTTGCTCAGTTACCATATTCTTTGAAGACTATTTGATGACACTCAATTCTTGATACAAGTTTCAGTAATTGGAAATTTTGGTGTTTCATATGGTACATCCATCGGCTGGGTTTGGACCATTGATAGTGTGAGGTGTGGGTCTGGGATGGAGAGGAGAAGGAAAGGGACCCCTTTGTTAGTGCAGCTGTGTATTGGGCTAGAAGGATTATACTTAGGCTTGAAAGGCAAAGACTCTCAACTTTCCATAAAATTGAATTATTATAACAAATATTTTTCTTAGCTTCATGAAGAAAAATGCTAATAACCAAGTAACCATAATATTTATCGTATTATTGAGGGAAGAGCCCACCACTCCAGTGTAGCTAAATCAAAGCTGAATTTCATACTTGCTGAGCAAGGGAGAATCATGCCTGCAGAATATAGTCCTCACAACAGGCAGAGATGTGCTTAGGTGGGATTTGGAGGAAGCATGGAGTTTCAGGATTTTTGTTTTTCAAAAGTGAGACAGTTTAAGGATTGGTTGACTTTAAACTTGGAGTTTAGGGACTGGCCAGCTTTGAGGAGCGAGGGTACTGAAGGGGGGGCAGTTCCGGATTGGCTTACTTTCTCAGCTGCGTACTTAAGTGGAGATATTGAGTAGAGTTTAAGGATTGATTGATTGGGGCTTATTTAAAACCGGTTCTGTGTTTACTTGTTCCCAGCTTGGGACAAGAGCCAAGGAATAATCTTTTCCTTTCTTGAAGTTGAAGAATAGGTACTTTAAATTTTCCACGTTTATGTCAAACCTTTGTTAGCAGTGGTGCTAATATAACACTTCTGATTTTGCTTTTCTTCTGAAACATAAAAGAAAAAAAAAAAGAGTGCAGTGAATATCATTTGTTTCCTACCCAGTAGCCTCAGGACTCTATGATATTTGGGACCCAGGCTGTTTCAAGGATTATTTTTATATGTAGTTAAAAAGGTAATATGTGATTTATGGAAATACTTTAATGCCTTAGACTTTACGGTGAAAGCTGTGTGACTTCTATGTTTACCTTTCTCTCTTGTGGGGGTGTGTTGTGTCAGATGCCTGCCACAGTTCGTCCTGATGGAGGCTGAATTATAGATCTAAAAGCTTGCTGGGTTTGCTGTTGTTAGAGGTACCTCCAGAAGTGATCTCCTTTTGAAAGCAAACTAGCAATTTTCCCTATACCAACACTTTAGAAGTGTTCACGATTATATTGCATGTCTTTTATATAAGGGAGGCTGAGTCACGTTAGTATCTGTAAATCAGTTTACCACAACTATTATATTAGAGTACCATTCATATAAAGTATTTTGGTTTAGTATTTATTTTGAAATATTTTTATGCTTCGGAATGAAATAAAGAGCTATTTATGACTATTTCTCGGAACTGTGCCAAAATGTTGGTCTTTTTCTAAATTGATCTCTCATAGTAAGAGCTTAGTTTTAAAAATGTTTTCCTCTGGAGATGTTAAAATCAACTCAGAGGGCATTATTTATCCTAGAAGTTCAAGAAGGCAAAATGAGTTGTTGGTGTACTTTGTGTTTTGAATCGAAATTTTATTTAAAATAGCATACATGCTGTATTTACACGAAATAAGCTCATAATATTTAAAAAAGAATGGGTGCTGGGCTTCCCTGGTGGCGCAGTGGTTGAGAGTCCGCCTGCCGATGCAGGGGACGCGGGTTCGTGCCCCGGTCTGGGAAGATCCCACGTGCCGCAGAGCGGCTGGGCCCGTGAGCCATGGCCGCTGGGCCTGTGCGTCTGGAGCCTGTGCTCCGCAGCGGGAGAGGCCACAACAGTGACAGGCCCGCGTACCGCAAAAAAAAAAAAAAAAAAAAAAAAGAATGAGTGCTGTATACGTTGTGTTTATAGGCTTCTCCTATTCCCTTCCCTTTTTTTAAAAAAAATATTTAATTTATTTATTGTTTGGCTGCGTTGGGTCTTCGTTGCTGTGCGCGGGCTTTCTTTGGTTGCGGTGAGCGGAGCGGGGGCTGCTCTTTGTTGAGGTGCGCGGGCTCTAGGCACGCGAGCTCAGTAGTTGTGACTCGCGGGCCCTAGGCACGCGGGCTCTGTAGTTGTGGCGCGCGGGCTACGTTGCTCCACGACATGTGGGATCTTCCTGGACCAGCGCTTGAACCCGTGTCCCCTGCGTTGGCAGGCGGATTCTTAACCACTGCGCCGCCAGGGAAGTCCCCCTATTCCCTTCCTTAACCTACAGCTTTTGCGTCTTACCTCTGCCTTCCAGATGGATATCATCCAGTGCTAAAGCTATAGTTGTGATTTAGATAAAGCATTTTTACGTGAAAGCTCTTTGAAACCGTGAAGCCTGATTCTCGTTTTTATTTACAGTCCAAGTTTCTGACCTGCTATGAGAGTTAACCTTAAGAGGTTAATCTTCATCTAGTAGCAAAATTAACGTTATGATGTTCCTTATGAAAGAGCTGTTGATTACGAAATGATACTCAAGCATATTCAATCCTCAACATTTCATTTTTACAAATTTATTCTAAATAGGTACTTAAGTTTTCTAGGAAAAAGTCTATGATGCCTGACCATGGTTACTGGGATTATTCCTGTACTACCTACTGTATGAAGTTATGATTTGAAGTGTGGTTTTTCTCTGTGCACATGCAGTGAATAGTTGGGCTTGTATTGCCTAGTGGTGTGATGAAAAAAGAATCTTAGGCTAGGTGATCTTTTGTAATAAAATGGAAAAATACAGGGTTATATGCACTTCAATAAAAGCCTTGTTTTCTGGACTTTGCTAATATAAAAGATATAAAATGGTATCACGTAGGTTTAATTTGCATTTCTTTGATTACTAGTGAGACTCAGCTTCTCTTCATTCACTTGTTAGCCACGTGGATTTCACCTGTGCTTGCCAGATTTAGAAAGTAAAAATACAGGACATTATAAAATTTGAATTTCAAATAAACAACAAATAATTTTTTAGTATAAGTGTATACTGTGTAGTAGTCAGGCCATGCTTATACTGAATTTTTTTCATTATCTATCTTTAATTCAGAGTTAATGGGGCAGCCTGTATTTTATCTGACCACTTGGATTTTATTTTCGGTGAATTGTCTGCTTGTCTCTTACCCACTTTTCAATTGCACTTCCTGTCTTTTTATTGTTATTTTTCAAGAGTCCTTGGCATACAATGGCTATTAAATCCCTTGGTTCTTTTTAGATGTTGCGAATAGGTAGTCCCAGTCTTTTGCCTGTCTGTTAACTTTGTCTAGAACGTCCTTTGTTGAATAACAAGTCCTTAATTTTGAGGGCCTTGTTGTTATTACTTGTTAAATTCCATCAAAATTTCCCCATGGCCAGGTAGAGCTGCACTTAAAAACACAAAGTCTCAGCTCCCTTACAGCAACAAAGGTTGATTTCTTACTCATGACATGTCCGTGGCTCTGTTCCACATCGTCTGTTCCACTAAGCCAAAGGAATAGGCTTTTTGGAGACATTGCTGTTCTGTGGCAGAAGGAAAAGGATGTGGCAGAATCAGGTGCTTGGACGTGGCATGTGTTACTTCTGTTCATATTTTATTGGCCAAAGCAAATTAAATGGTTGAGCCTGAAATCAGTCAGACGGGAAGAACCGTCTCAGGTCACGTGGCCTGCCTGACATCACTGGGGTGTGGTGGTTTAATCCTCCTGTCATGAGTCAGATGACCTCAAGGTAGCTCACCTTGAATTGAGGGAAAGATGGGTCTGCCACAGAAGCCAGCAAGTGAAGGAGGAGAAAAGACAAGCTTAGTATCTATGACGGGACTGTCTTTAGTTGTGGTTGCTTTCATGTGGTACTGACTGAAGGCAAACAGACCTGTTGAATTTTTGAGAGGTTTACATTGGCAAAGATGCCACAAGTTTGGCTTGTAAAAGCCTGTGGTGGGTTTGACATTGACACCTAAAGCAACCCTTGACCCCCAAATTGGCACCAGCTGTTTGCCACGTCTTTGGAGCACATAGTTTTCCGTATCCACTTCACATATGACTAGAAAGGATGATGGAAATTTAAAAAAAAAAAAAGAATTTTCCAGAGGCAAAGCCAGGCTCCAGCAGACAAACTGATAAAGGAGATCCCTCCCCTTCCCCCCAGAGGACAGGACTGGGTTTAACCAAGGGTCTGGCTTCCTTGGCGGAGGGGGGATTCTTCACCTTTCTTTTCCAGCTGTATCTCATCATTGGTAAGAATGTGTATTTGCCATTCTTTTCTTTTCAGAATGGGAGACTTAACTGCATTCATCTTATTTTCGTTTCGTTGTATTTTGGTTGCTATGGTGGTGGTGGAGAGCAAAAGGTTCCTGGTCTGTTAGTTTGTAGGTCACTGGGCTGGGCTGGAGCCACGTCGGTATCTGTTGCAGAGACTGTGCGTTGCCCAGAGATCGTAGACTCGGAGTGGAATCCAGGGATTGGATGGGCGCCCCTTTAGGAAGGAGACGACTCTTCCAGAGTCGGGAGAAGGATACCCTCTCACCTCTGACATTTAGCTCGGCCTACAGAGAAATTGTATTTCTTAGGCTCCTTGTAGGCGGATGAGGCCACATGTCTAAGTTTTGGCCAGTGGGTGGGAGTGGAAACGATGAGTGCAACTTCTAAACCACATTTGTATTCAGATCCGCTGTTAGTCCTGTTCTTTTCCCCCACCCACAAGAGCAAGGTGTTGTTAGCCAGCTTCTGTCCTGCAGACCAGGGCAGTGTCCACAGGGGGTGGTGGGACAAGACAGAAGGAACCTCAGTCCCTGGACCTTCCTGAGACCACCTGTCTGCCCCCGAACTGTTACATGGGAGAGAAACAAACTCCTCTTTCATTTGAGCCACTGTATTCTTGGCTTTGTCACAGCAGATTGGCCTATATCCTAGTTAGTACAGATGGCAATGAGGTTAGCAGGAAACAAACAGGGAAAGTTAGATTTGAAATTGTTCTTAGTGATTTTTTTGTTCAGTTGAAGTTTTTCACTTATATAGTCTTTCTATGAAAATTTATTTTTCAAACTGCTTAGCCAAGAGTTTAGAAATAAGCTCTTTTACTGGAACCTCACTCTGATGACGATTATGATATATTCCTTTTTATTTCATATGTGTATGTTTTACATGTTGATATAAAATTTTGTAGCCTGATATTTTCATGTGATACCCATTTTCTCTGCTGCTTTAGAGTTCTTGTACTTGCACAGTTATTGTTACATAACATTCAGCTTTACCACGCTTTAATTAAAGTGCAATTATCGTTGGCTGCTGTGGACTGAATTGTGTCCCCCCAGATTCACGTCGAAGCCTTGACCCGCCATGTCACCGTGTTGGAGATCGGGCTTTTAAGGAGGCGATTAAGGTTAAGTGCGATTATGAGGGTGGATCCCGATCCTACTGGTGTCCTCACAAGAAGGGGAAGAGACACCAGAGAGCTTTCTCTGCCATGTGAGAACGCGGTGAGAAGCAGGCTTTCTGGATCCCAGGAAGAGCGCTCTCACCAGGACCCAACCATGCTGGGCTGCCAGCCTCCAGAACTGTGAGGAAATGAAGTTATGCTCTTGAAGCCACCTTAGTCATGGTACTTTGTTACAGCAGCCCAAGCTGACTAAGCCCAAGCCCGGGCTTGTAACTGCTACACCACATAGAGAGGCTTTTCTCAGATCACACAGTAGATAGCAAAGCAGACTGCCAAGAAGGGTCCAAAAAAGTCAAGCACCAAGAAAGAATAATGCCACTGAAGCCAAGAGACAAGCACTAATGTCACTGAAGCCAGGAGACAAGATGCCGATGTTCAATTGACAGGTTTAATAAATTCGTAGTGGATTTTCAGCTAAGAAGTCACATGTGTTTGCAGGCAAAATCCAGATCTCAGGGGGTCGAGCAGTGAATTGGGAGTGGGGAAGCAGAACCGCGAAAATAGTGAGTTCAAGCTGTCTTACAAGACACTTGGCTGCGCAGAGAAAAGGGAAAAGAGGACAAAGGCAAGAGAGAGACATAATGTCTGGGGCAGTTGTATTAGTTTTGTTTGTTCATTTGTTTTGTGATGGGAGAATTTGAGCCTTTGCGTGCAGTGGGGCAGAAGCCTGATGAGAAGGGGAAGGGGAAGGGGAAGATGGGGAAGGGGCAGGTGGACCCGTGACGGGGTAGATCCCTGAGGAGGTGGGCTGCCTCGCGTGCCTTCCAGAGCTCTGGCTGGGGTTCACTTCGGGCAGGAAGAAGGACATCCGCCCTCCGCGCTGCCAGGAAGGAGGTGAGAGCGGGCGTGTGGTCGGTGATCGGAGGGACGGAGGAAACGGAGGGAGTCTGACCTAATGACCTCTCTTGTTCCTGTGGAGGTGATGTCGCTTACGGAGTGGGGGGGAGGGGAGGAAGCGTGAAGAAAGTGATGGAAGCCTGGAATTGTTTCTGTCGGCTGTGAGAGAGGGACTGGATTGGGAGCCCTAAAAAAGATGGATGGGCTCCTGGTGGGGGACCGTGTGTTTGCAGAGTCCCCCGTCGGCACGGCTGGGGCTTTTTATAGCAGCGACCTCTGGGTGGCTGCGGTGTGCGAGTGAAGAAGTAGATCCTTAGGCTGGTTGAGGGGAAGGACAGGCCGGCGAGAAAGTTGAGAGTTTAGGCAAAGGAGTGATTGCAAACCTGGGTGATCAGATCCTAGGTCACAGTGGACAAGCAGTAAAGCTGAGCGCGTGGTTGATGGGTCAGGTACGAAAGGAGAAGGGTTTGGGGAAACGCTGGAGGCCTAAACGCATTTCAGATCACGCAGGACTGATTCATTCGCTCATTCCATAAATGGTGAACATCTGTCCTCCAGGCACTGTTCTCAGTGGTCTGGCTCCCAAGACCAAAACAGTGATCAAAACAAAGTCCCCGCCCTGGTAGAGCTTCCTCCTAGGCGGGGAGGCAGATGGCAAACAGGGATAATTTCAGACAGAAAGAAAATGTTCAAGAGAAAAATGAAGAAAGGTCAAGGGTCAGAGAGCGATAGCGTGAACAGGAAGAGGCGACCTCGGAGCAGACTCGAGCGTCATCAGGACACAGCAGTGCACGTGGGTCCGGACGCAGCCCGGGCAGAGCCCCGGCCAGGGCTCGGAGCACGAGTGAGAGAGTGAGAGGAGAGAGGCGTGGTGTGTCCAGGCTGCCCTGAGGAATTAGGGTTTGGTTCAGGTGTCGTGGGAAAGACACCCACCAGTCAGAGGAGTGACGGTCTACTTTCTGACGGTTCACGTTGGCTGCTCTGTGGGAGGCTGGTTGGCAACGGAGGCCAGGGATCTGGGGAGCAAGAAGGAGAGACTGGGGCCAGCAAGCGGCATTTTGGAGTTGAAGGTTTGAGCAGTTGAGTGGTGCTGGGTGAAGGAGCCCAGGCTGTTCCTTTAAGCAGACGCACCCACTCCACAATAGGCATTCTTTTCAGTGGATAAAGGCCTGACCCTGACCCCTGGCTTATTCCACACCCTTTCCTGTTTTTGACTCTGCTCCCCACCGGCTTCATTACCCATTCTCCCCTTTCTTCCTCACCTCGTCTTTCAGATCTGATGCACATTGTTGTCTGCCTGGCCAAGACTTCCTCTAGTCTTAAGGTTTTCAGACCTTTTCGTTGCAGTCTAATTTCAGTCTTCAGAAAGTGTCCGTGGAGGCCCAGTACGTAAGACAGGTGAAGTGCAGTGCTCTGCCCACTTACAGCTCTTCTGTGATCCTCCCTGAGCAACCCTGAGATGCCTCCAGAAAACGCCTAGCCTCCCAGGTCACAGTGTGGAAAAGGCCCGCCTTGAACTGGGGTGCTGCTGCTTGCAGCCAGCATCCCTGGGGTCACCTCAGGTCATGCTCCCCCAGCTGATCTGTGCCTCGTAAATCCTTAGGCACCTCTACGAAGGGAGTGTGGGAACCTCCAGTTACAAAGTGGCGTGCTGAGGGCACTCAAAACTAGGAGGCGGGCATGTCTTCCCCAGCGTTAGCTTTACTTGCTGGCTGTCATTTAATTTACTAAATTTGCGTGGTAAAGATGGATGAGCGATGAGTTACTGATAAGCCATGAGTTCTGTCTTTCCTTCTCAACAGATTCGTATATTGACCCTCATCGAGAATGGTAAATTTTTTTTATAACAAAAGAACATCGATGTATTATAGTTTAGAATATAACATTGGTGGGAACTCTTTAAGAGAACAGTCTAAGAAATTTTAAGTTTGCCTGGGCCCGTTAGGGCTGGGCCTTCAGTCTTCTGAGGATTATTTGGTCCCTCTGCTCTGTACTAGGAATGCTTTGATAGACAAGGTTAGAACTGCCTTTGTAAGTTAGTGAATTTTTGTTCTGTATTTTTGTTTTTATGTTTAATGGAGCTAGTATAACTTTTTTTTGCTCAGCATGGAGTAGGAACTGGCCAGGATAGAGACTCAGGACCTTCAGGTTTTTCTGATTAAAGGTAAAACTGTGAGTATTTTCCTCTTCTAGTCAAGTTTCATTTTGACAAATGTCATTAAACTAAGCACTACTGCATTATAAAAAGGATTTACAAGAAGCAAGGGATGGCCTATTAAGGCCAATACTCAAAAACAAGGTCGTCCTAGGCCACAAAATAAGTTTGGCACTTCGGATTTTTTGAAAAACAGGATATCGCCTACATTAAAATCTGTAGTGTTTCATCTGAGTTGAGGGTGGATCTTTAAGCAGTAAGATGAAAAATTGCTTTCTTTGGATTGTTTGCTATTAAGAAATTTTTTTAGGGCTAGGGACTTTGCATAACACTGCCAAGTTATCAGACTAATGAGGGTAAGGATTTGGTTATGTTCAGGAATGCATCCTGAGCTAGGAGTCAAACAGTGCCTGCGACGTAACACTTCATAACTATTTTTTCCAGTGAATGAAGGAACCATCTTTTATATAACTTGGAAATAACATTGTCAGATTATAGATACAAGATAGCATCAGGGTTGAACTGGGGGAGACTTTGTGGAAGTTCTGCTGCAGTGTCATCAGTATACATTGATAACAATGTATATTCATAACAATGAATGAATATCAATATTCATTCATCTTTAAATGAATAAAACCAGGAGCACAGCTGTAAGCTTACTTTTGAGTCAGCCAGTTGTCAAGTCTGTTTAATGACATGCCAATTCTATCTGTAAAATGGGGATACCAACACGGCATCTGTTTATTTAGTGCAAGTAGCTGCACTAAGATGAGATGAGATACACAGAGTGGGAGAAAATACATAAAAATTATATATCTGATAATGTACTTGTATCTAGAATTTATACAGAACTCTTACAGCTCAGTAGTAAAAAGGACAAATGACTCAATTAAAAAATGGGCAAATGATCTGTATAGACATTTCTCCAAAGCAGACTTACAAATGCCTGGTAAGCACATGCAACGATGCTTAGCAGCATTCGGCATAGGGGTGTGCAAATCAGAACCACAGAAGGTAGTGTGCATAGCCACTACCCGGCTGCAATCAAAGATGGGTGTCAGCCAGGATCTGGGGAAGCTGGAACCTTTATACATGCTGCTGGGAATGTATAAGGGGGCAGCCACTTTGGAAAACAGCTTGGCAGTTCTTTAAAAGGTTAAAAACGTCAAGTTACCATGGGTTACCTAGCAATTCCATTCTTAGGTATATACCCCAAAGAAATTAAAACGTACATTCACACAAACACTTGTACATGAATGTTTATCGCAGCATTATTCCTAATAGTTAAAAAGTAGAGACAGCCCAGATGTCCATCAAATGATGACTAGATAAACAAAATGTAGTATAGCCACACGGTGGAATATTATTCAGCAAGGAAAAAGGAATGAAGTGCTGACATATGCTGCAACATGGATGGATCTCAAAACGTTATAATACATTGTATGATTCCATTTATATGAAATGTCCAGAATGGGCCATTCCATAGGGACAGAAGTAGATGAGTAGCCTGGGGGCATTGGAGGCGGGGGGACGGGGAGTGACTCCTGATGGGCAGGGAGCTTCTTTTCAGGATGACGCAAACAGTCTGAAATGGCTTTGCTGATGGTTGCACAACTCTGTGAATATACTAAAAGCAATGAATAGTGTACTTTAAAAGGGTGAGTTGTATAGTAGGTGAATTATATCTCAGTAAAGCTATTAAAAAAAGAATATATGAGGTAATATGTAGGGATATACTTTGAGCTATTTGAGAAGATCCTAGTAATATTATAGTTTGACTGTAAGGCCTTTAAATAGTAGCAGGATGACTTAGATATGTTTCCTTGCTTGCAGGGCTGTGATTTTATGCCATGACTCAACTTTATAAGGCTGTAACTCAGCAGTATAAAATATTGAAAATGTTGAAACATAAAATGAAAACTGCTTGGCTTACTATTTTTATTTAATAGGATTTTCTGAATCAGTTAATTAGCAACAAGTAGAATGTGTCATTAAGGAGTTAGATTTTAGAATCATAAAATTTTAGAGCTGGAAGAAACTTTAAAGTCATCTATTTGAGGTTCCCTCATATTATTTTGTAAGTGAGAAAACGGAGTCCTGCAGAGGTTAAATATGATAGCTTAGGTCACAAAGTTGAGTAAACTCTAGAACTGAGTCAGTGTTCTTTGGGTTGATTACTGTTGGTTTTAGTGCATTAATAGTATTAGCACTGACAGTATCAATAGCAGCTATTTAAGTGCTTCCTATGTACTTGGCATTCTGTTAGGTACTTTATGTGTGTTATCTTGGCTCATCTGCACAGCAGTCTATGGGTGATTTGTTTCACCTGTGTATGAGTTTCCTGTTGCTGCTGTTACAAATTAACAAAAACTTCATGCCTTGAAATAGCACAAATTTATTTCACAGTTCTGGAGGTCAGAAGCCCAAAATGGGTCTTACTGAGAGCTGGTAGGGCTGCATTCCTTTCTGGAAGCTTCAGTAGAGATGCGTTTTCTTGTCTGTTCCATCTTCTATAGGCTGCCCACACTTCCTTTGCTCGTGGCCTCCTTCCACTGTCCGCAGTGGCAGATTGAGTCTTTCAGATGCTGTTTCTCTGGTTCTGATTCTTCATCCCTCTTCTCCCATTAAGGACCCATCTCAGTAATCCAGTATACTCTCTTTTTCTTTTTTTTGCGGTACGCGGGCCTCTCACTGCTGTGGCCTCTCCCGTTGCGGAGCACAGGCTCCGGACGCGCAGGCTCAGCGGCCACGGCTCACGGGCCCAGCCGCTCCGCGGCACGTGGGATCTTCCCGGACCGGGGCACGAACCCGCGTGCCCTGCATCGGCAGGCGGACTCTCAACCACTGCGCCACCAGGGAAGCCCCAGGATACTCTCATTTTAAGGTCAGTTGATTGGCACTTGCAATCATAATTCCCCCTTGTCATGTAACCTACCATGTTCACAGATTTCAGGGATTTGCACCTGGATATCCTTGGGGGAGGGGTCATTATTTTGCCTCCTGCAATCTGTTAATGAGAGAGATTGAGGTCCAGAGAGGTTAGCTAAGTTGTCCACGGTCGCAACGTTAGTAAATGAAAGAGCTCATAGTTTAACCCAGGTCTGTTATTTAGCATATCTTTCGCAATGATGCAATCTTTTCTACAAATGCCATTTGATTCTTGTCTGGAAGAGAGAGTAGGATGGTTGGCAGTATTCAGATGGTAAATAGCTATTTCTTCTTAAAGTAAAATCACATTTACTTTAATAATATCAAGAAATAGGCTATGGGCTTCCCTGGTGGCGCAGTGGTTGGGGGTCCGCCTGCCGATGCAGGGGACACGGGTTCGTGCCCCAGTTGGGGAAGATCCCACATGCCGCGGAGCGGCTGGGCCCGTGGGCCATGGCCGCTGAGCCTGCGCGTCCGGAGCCTGTGCTCCGCAACGGGAGAGGCCACAGCAGTGAGAGGCCCGCGTACCGAAAAAAAAAAAAAAAAAAAATAGGCTATATTATTGTGAAGCAATTAAAAGAATGGTAGAGAATTACATTTATTGATGTGGGAAAGTGTTTATGACTCCTTGAGACTTTCAGTTCGTTCCTCCCCCCCCATTTCTCTCTATTCATGAGTTCCCCGTGGTCATCAGTTCCTTCCTCATCCAGGCTTCTGCCCCAGTTCCAGGTACTCGCCTGCAGACTCCCCCACCCCTTTGCACCCCTTTGATCTCCTGCCTGGCGAACACTCAGGGCTGGACGAGCCCGACTACCTGCGTGTTGGTTTCACGTTAATGGTACGTACACTCTGCAGCCTCAGAATTGCCGGTAGCCTCCCCAGGTGCCTTTTATCTCACTCCCCACAGCATCCCGCCTCCGGGCTTTCAGACCTCTCACCCGTCCCGTCCCGTGTTACCTGGCATCTCAGCAGTCCTCCGCGCAGTTGACCGCAGTTGCCCATTGCTTCATTGCGGGAACCCCCTGCTCTTGGCCTTTGTCACCCCACCCTTTCCTGGCTGCTCCTTTTCAGTCTTCTGTGTCGGCCCCTCCGCTTCTGCCTGACTGCTCGGTGAGGAGCCCTCAAGGTCTAGTCCTCTTTTTCTCCCCTCGCCCTTTTGATTTTAACTATGATCTATTTGAGTCAGTCTCCCGTGTTCATGTCTCTCGCCCACGCTCTCTCAGCCTCGGCACTAGTGACGTTTGGGGCTGGATGACAGTTTGCTGCAGGGCTGTCTTGTGCATTGCAGGATGGTCAGCAGCATCTCTGGCCTCTACCCACTAGATGCCAGTAGAACCCCTCTGTCCCCGGTGTGACAACCGCAAGTGTCACCACTCATTGCTGAGTATCTCCTGGGGGCAAAATCGCCCCCAGTGGAGACCCACTTACCAAGCCTGAAGCTCCCTTCTGAGGCTCTAAGGATAGCGCCTTTTGGCAGCTCCGTCTGCCCGTCTCCTAACAAATTTAACAGAACCAAAGTGGACTCTCGTTCTTTCTCCCGACTCGCTGCCCTCCAGCTTTCCTCATTTCAGATCATGCGTGACCTTGCAGGGCACTGGAGGTACTTCAGCTTTTATTCTGAGTGAACTAGGGAGCTGTCAGAGAGTTTGGGGCTAAGAAATGATAGGCTCTCATTTAGATCAGGTCTTTGTTGAGAACATACTGTAAGTTGGAGGGTTGAAGCAGGAAGACTAGTTAAGAATACTGCGGTGATCCAGGTGAAAAGGTAGGAGGAGCTTGTACCAGGGTGGTGGCAGAGGAGGTGGTAAGGAGTACGGTATCTTTGGTTTACGCCTTAAATATAGGTATCCCTGAGAAGAGGAATGCATGGTGGCATCATGAGATTAACATCTTTGTGTGATTTGTTTATCAAGTATTTTCTAAGATCTTGAAGGAAGCAGGATTTGGTAGATCAGAGAAGAGAGTAGCCAAAGCCGGGACCCTGTGGGGATGTTACCTGAACGAATGCAGGCCAGGTTGGGTGGCGAAATGAGAGACCCCATGGGGGGAGGGTAAGCAGGGCATCCAGTACAGCCAGGCCCACCTCACAGTCTTCTCCTGGGCTGGCCCTCCCACTCTAAAACAAGTACCTGTGCCAGGGCAGGTAGAAGCAATGGAAGTCAGGAGACGTGTCTTCACCAGACCTTGTGAGCAGTTTGTTTGGGCTGTAAGGCTCTCAGCTGACGTGGGGTGGCAGTTGGCATTTGGGGTGGGAAGGTTGTTGTCATACAGGGTGGCCCTGCACGTTGTGGAACACTGAGGATCTCTGGTCCCTCACTGAGAGCAGCGTGTGTGTGCTCCCTCATCGTGACATCTAAACCGTGCCCCTGCCCTCTAAGTTCCACATTCCCATGGGCGTCGGTCACGTTCAACTGCAAACCACCACGGACTAAGCCCTTTTTATTTATTTAAATTTGGTAGTTTATTTTCATGAATTTTTCCCTTTTAAAAAAAATTGGAGTATAGTTGATTTACAGTGTTGTGTTAGTTTCACGTGTATAGCACAGTGATTCAGTTATATATATATATCTATATATATACATATGTATACATATATATCCTTTTTTTTTAAGATTTTTTTTATATGCACCCTTTTTAAAGTCTTTATTGAGTTTGTTACAGTATTGCTTCTGTTTTGGTGTTTTGGCCTTGGGGCATGTGGGATCTTAGCTCCCTGACCAGGGATCGAACCTGCACCCCCTGCATTGGAAGGCGAGGTCTTAACCACTGGACTGCCAGGGAAGTCCCTATATATCTATTCTTTTTCAGATTCTTTTCCCTTATAGGTTATTACAAAATATTGAGTAGAGTTCCCTGTGCTATGCAGTAGGACCTTGCTGGTTGGTTATCTGTTTTATACAGAGTGGTGTATGTATGTTAATCCCAAACTCCTGATTTACCCCTTCTCTCTGCCGCCCCAGTAACCATACATTTGTTTTCTATGTCTGAGGGTCCATTTCTGTTTTGTAAATAAGTTCATTTGTATTTTTTTTTTTTTAGATTCCACATATAAGTAATATATGATATTTGTCTTTGATTTACTTCACTCAGTATGACAATCTCTAGGTCCATCCATGTTGCTGCAAATGGCATTATTTCTTCTTTTTTATGGCGGAGTAGTATTCCATTGTATATATACCACATCTTCTTTATCCATTCATCTGTCGATGGACATTTAGGTTGCTTCCATGTCTTGGCTATTGTCAGTAGTTCTACAATGAATGTTGGGGTGCATGCATCTTTTTGAATTATAGTTTTCTCCAGATACTTGCCCAGGAGTGGGATTGCAGGATCGTTTGGTAGCTCTATTTTTAGTTTTTTAAGGAACCTGCATACTGTTCTCCATCATGGCTGCGCCAGTTTACATTCCCACCAGCAGTGTAGGAGGCTCCTTAAGCCCTTTTTTCAATTTGAAAATTGTCTTCCATAACATGAAGTCAAAGGGCCATGGCATGGCAGACCCTTAAAGAAAACCTAGATATTTGATTTCTAGTTTTAGGGGCTTAGAAAGTAGAGCAGTGAATATTGCCGCCAGTACTTTAAAATTAGCATCCCTTAAATGTTTTCTGTCCCCAATAGGTACCTTAAAATATTCATTCTTAACTCTTCTGTAGAGGGTGTGGGTGTCTCAGGGCCATCTCTAAAGATAGTGCACAGGGCACCTGTTCCAGCTGCTGCCTTCCCAGCCTTGAAGTGTGAGGGAATTTGAATAAAATAAGCGAGGAGTTGGGATGAAAGCAAATTCCCTGGCTGTATCTTAGGAAAGGGGTGGGAGTAGAGTTGGAAGAGGAAGGTTAATGGCTGTGTGTGAATGTTTATGCACGTCATGTGTTTATCAGGTCTAGCTGCTATCCAGAGCGAGGTATCTTTACAATCACATTTTAGACAAAGTAGTAGGAAATAGAATGTACTACTCATCAGATTTGTGAAAGTTTGATAACTCAGAATTTGGAGCAGTGAAAAACTCACCAAAGAAAAGATCATCAATTTGGATATATAAAATTGAAGACTTGTTCACAATGGAAAAATAATATAACAGACTGGGGGAAATGCTCATATCACGTGTGACTGAGGGTTAATATCTGTAATACCGGAGGAGTTCTCTCAAACTTAATGAGGAGAAAACTGTCAAGATTTAGGACATAGGTGGACAGAGAATTTTAGCAGGTAAGGAATACAATTAGTAATAAAAATGGGTAATCAAAGAAGTGCATTTTAAATCAGCCTTCTCTCAGAAGTACTGGAAATTAAGATAATTCCCGATTCCAGCGAGGTTTTAAGGGATTGGGGCCGTTTTCTGTTTTCTGTTTCTTGTGCTGTAGCTACCCCCAGCCGCTGCCTTTGTCTCAACGTGACATATGACTCTTCTGCCTCGTCCATATTGCGTCTTTCACCTCTTCCTCCTGGGCTCTGTCTTCTCTCGAGAGCAGCAACCCGATAGGAGCGGGGCATCCCACCCGACCCAGCGCTGCTGCTGAGCCGCCCTCTGAGTTGACTCCGCACCATACTGTGGTCTTGGGTGTATGAGTCAACCCCTGCCACCTGTCTGGGGGGTTCCTGAAGTTAGGGGTGGGCGATGGCGCCTCAGAGCCTGGCGCACAGAAGCTGTTCAACCACGTGGGCTCTCTCAAACTTCATAGCTGTACAGCTGAATGTCTCTTCTGAAATTCTGGCTGACAGCCAACGGTTAGAGGACTGAGTTGGACTAAGAGACCACTGCCGTGTCCCAGACAGGAGGGGTGGCTTACATCAAGGCAGTGACGGCAGAAATGGGTGGCAAGGAGCATGTTTGGGACAGTTTCCTGTGTAGACTTAATGACAGAGTTGATGTGTAGGGGTAGGGAGAACGAGGAGTTGTAGATCGATGTTTCTTAACTTTTAGTGTGCATATGAATCGCCTGGGGATTTTGTTTAAAGGTAGCTCCTGATTCAGCAGGTCTGGGGTAGGGCCAGAGACTCTGGGTTTCCAGGAGATGAGCCGCACCGTTGGTCTGTGGACCAGTCTTTAAGTAGCAAGGGTGAGATAACTTGAGTTTCAGGCTCCAGTGCCTAGATGATGTCTATATCAGAAATGGGAAACACGGGAGAAAAGAAAGGGTGAGGAGGACCTGGGAGATGGAGTGAAGTCCTTGTGGGACGTTCAGGTTGAAAATTATAGACAGCTGCACACTTGGATGTTCAACTCAAGAGAAAATCAGGCCTAGAGATACAAGTTTGGGAATCAGCACTTCATCAGTTATAGTAAGTAAAAGCCACAAGAATGAATGACATTACCTGCAAGAAAGAGATAAAGGTATTATTAGAAAATATGCTTATTCCTGCTTGCGAGAATTTTAATGTTCCAAGTTACTTTGTAAACCAGCAGTATGGAGGAAGTTGGATAGGTGAGCCCCTGCATGTGAACAAGCTGTAGGGATAAATCCAGAAGTGGAGAAGTCTTCTTTGGAAGACCTCTTGAGTCCTTGGTAATGACCATAGATCAGGTTAAGTATTCCATAGATCAAGTTTAAAAAGCATTGGTGTACCTTCTCTTAGGAAAATTCATTCATACAAACAAATATGTATTAAACATCTTCAAATGCCAGCCACTCCTCTGATCTCTGGGCTTAGGATAACACACAGAATGTATCCCCAACACGGCAGAGATTATGGGGGAGACTGGCAAAGTGGGTTCCCTGCAGTGTGATGCATGCTGTTGTGGGGAAGTGTGGCAGGGCCCCACGACTCAGCATGGGGACAAGGGACAGCTTTTTTGTGGAAGCAGCATGTAAACAGAGACCGGAAGTCCGAGAGGAGGTGACCACGAAGAGGACGGGAAGGGCTTGACAGTGACGACTTGGAGGGGAGAAGGCTCTGCAGGTTGAAGGAGGGTGGTATGGCTGGACCACAGAGTGTGGGGAGGGAGAGTTGTGAGGGATGAGGCTGGGGAAGGGAACAGAGTCCATGATGAGGCCCTTTCCCCCTGGGACCTGGTGGAGGGTGGAGGGAGAAAACGATGTATTTTCCAAAGGAAAAAGTATTATTCTGCCTGGGGGTAGTTCAAACAATAGTCCTATGCATGTGGTTTCATAAGGCTTTTATGGACTGGCCTAGTAATGGAATGACTCATAGTAACATTGTTTCTGTAGGAAAATGTTTTGGGCTTCAAAAACTTACAATTTAACTTACAAAACAATTTTTTTTCACCATTTCGGGACTGCTTGGATGGGCATACAACTCTAGTGCGTTTTGTTATTTGTGCTCCAATCATGCTTTCTCTGGTGTTTATCTGTGTGGCTCCAGTGTTGATTTTCCACCCTCTGATAGGAATCAAAGGAATCATTCCGCAGACGGAGGAACAGGTTGAGAAAATATGTGGAAATAAAAATAGAAATCCTTTTACAAGTTGTTTTGTTTTCAGAGTGTTTGTTCTTTAAAGTTAAGGATTACTCCATAAACTATATTGTGGTGTCGTGTTGTATACTATGAAAGTATGGAAAATGAAACTGACATGGAAATTGTAAACGGAAAGTAAGAGAGAGTGGTAGGGTTTCACTACTGAAGTCAAATGGAATGCTGAAGGTAAACTACACGGATAAAATACCTGTCTTTCAAAAAGACTTTAATAACCATGAGCTTAGCTTAGCACCATCATAATTATCATCATCGTTATCTTCATTACAGCTATTGTTATCATTAGAAATACTAGATTATTTTTTTTTTAAGCAGAAAAGAACTGTTAAGGCCAGTCCCTTTATAAAATAGAACTACATGAGCTTCATTTTGTTTAATAAGTGGAACTTGAGGCTGAAACTCCTTCAAATTCCCAGGTCTCCAGTAGGCCAAGTTAATTTCATCCACACCCATCTCGTGAAAATCTTTCTTTCTGTATTAGTTAGAATGCTTTCAGCTGACAAATAACTGAAGACTCAACTGTGAACAACTTAAATAGTAAGTAAATTTAATGCTCTCATATAACTAGAAATCTGGAAGAAAGATGGTTTTATAGTTGGTTCACGTAGCAGCTGACTGCTGTCATTAGGCTCTTGGGATCTTTCTGTCTTTCTGTTCTGCTGTCATGCTGAGTGAGCTTTTGTCCTCAAGCTTGTCCCTTCCTGGTCTCAAGATGGCAGGCGGCTTTAGCTCCAAGATCGACATCCTCATATCAAAGCACCCAAGACTGTAAGAAGCGGTGTCTCTTGTCTTGGTTCGGGCTGCTATAACAAAATGCTGTATACTGGGTGGCTTCAGCAACAGACATTTTATTTCTCACAGTTCTGGAGTCTGGGAAGTCCAAGATCAAGGTGCCTGAAGATTTGATTTTTCACGAGCTTGCAGACAACTATCTTTTTCCTGTTTCCTCGCACGGCAGAGAGAGAGAGCTCTAGGCTCCTATATTATAAGGACACTAAACTCATTTTGGGGCTCCATGCTTCTAAACTAATCTAACCCTAATAGCCTCCAAAGACCTCACCTCCAGATACCATCACATTGGGGATTAAGGCTTTAACATAGGGTTTTTGGGGGGCACAAATATTCAAGCCATAGCATCTTTCTTATGTCTTTTTTCAGAGAGAAAAAGAAGCCTCCCAGAAGACTTGACTTCACTAGCCAAATTTACACGATATATCCCATTTCTAAACCAGTCAGTGGCAAGGGATATAGAAGTCCAGTGATTGGCTTTGGCTACTCAAGATTTATGGCCCTCCAGCCTCCTCTCAGAGAAGAACGAACTTAGGATTCTGGTATCCAGGACGGAGAGTGGACTGGTGAGGCCAGCCACTCGTGTCCACCACCCCTTCCAAGGCCAGCTCCTCTGCCTGGGCTCTGAATCCTTTTTTGCACTTGGAGGACTTTATTCTGTTCATCATTTTTTCTCATCTTTATTTTTAGTCTGTCTCCTCTTTCTCTTCAAGCTTATTGAAAGAAGGGTCTGTGCGTGCTGTCTCCATTTCTTTTCCTCCAGTTTATTCCGTAGATCTCCTGTAACCTGGATTCTGCTGCCCCTAATAGGAAACCTCCCCTTCTGTCATCCGCGCCCACCCAATTGCCTGGGCCTTTGCCAGTATTACCGCTAGTGTTTGGCAAGACCGGTGCTTCTCCAGGTTTAGCGTGTGCACCAGAATCGTTTGGAGGGTGACTAAAATACAGGCCCTTGGGTTCCATCCCCAGAGCTTCTAAATCAGTCAGTCTGAGCTAGGGCTTGTAGAGCTGAGCTTACTGAACCTCTCTGCAGACATTTGGTATTGTTGATTTTACTGCCACCTTTCTGAGTTTCAGAGCTCAAAATTACTCTCAAACCTGCACTTGTTCCTTTTGTATTTTTTTTTTAATTGATGAATGGCAGTGTCCTTTTTCTCACGTAAGAAACCTGGAACTCACCGTGATTCTTTATTCTTCCTTACCCCCATCTACAGTCGATTTATGTTGCATACTCTGAATATCCCTCCAGTGCATCATTTCATCTCCATCCTTATTGTCTCTGCTGTAGTGTGAGCCCTATCTTTTCACCCATATTGCTGTAATGCTCTTTAAAAGTGCTTGTCCTGTCTCCAATCTCAGACTTTCTCTTATTTATACTTCATACTGTTGTTAATGCAGGTCTAATCACATTATTCCTGAGCTCAAAATTCTTTGGCCTCCTACACCTTCCAGATAAAATCCAGACTCCCTCCCACGCAAGCAGAGGGCTTCAGACCTGGGTCTCTGCCTGCCTGGCTAGCGTTTGCTTCTCTCACTTCTCTACTCTTCCTGGGCGTTAGTACCTGAACCTGCCATGATTCTGATTCTCTTGAGCTTTTGAGCCTTTGCATGTTTTCTCTTAGCCTGAAACACTTCTCTTTCTCCCTTCACTGCTTATCTTCCAGGACTTAGCTCAGGGCTGCCTCTACTATCACTCTGCTTCCCTGGTCCCTTTTCTGTCCCTGGGAGTTAGATGCTCCTTTTCTGTACAGCCATGGACATATGTAAGTTGTACTCATTTAGCTCTTAAGCACACTGCTCGATTCTGGAGGTTTATTTGGTGCTTATCCTCCTCTAGACTATAATTTCTTTCAGGACAAAGACTGTACTTTCCATCTGTTTCTTAATATAGTTCCTAACATAATTAGTCATTGTTTGTTGAGTGATTGAATGTTAAGGACCATTTTTAGTGATAGAAACTAGTCATAAAACCCAATCTGGAGGGCTTCCCTGGTGGCACAGTGGCTGGGAGTCCGCCTGCCGATGCAGGGGACATGGGTTCGTGCCCCGGTCCGGGAGGATCCCACATGCCGCGGAGCGGCTGGGCCCGTGAGCCATGGCCGCTGAGCCTGCGCGTCCGGAGCCTGTGCTCCGCAACGCGAGAGGCCACAACAGTGAGAGGCCCGTGTACTGCAAAAAAAAAAACAAAACAAAACAAAACAAAAAACCCAAAAAAACCCCAATCTGGAGAACTGAGAGCCCAATCTGGGGAACAAATTGGAGGGTGACAAAAACACTGTAGGCTTTACATCTAGTTGGATTTGTTCAAGATTCTGGAGGAATTGGTATTACTTAGAGACTGTGACAGGGCAGGGATGGGAGTTGGTGATGTATTATAGAAATCACTTTAGTGATATTCAGACTAGGTGGCCATTTTCATTTCCTTGATAATTTGGATGAAATTTGGAGATATGAACATCCGATTCCAATGTTATAGCATATATAACGTGTGCCATATATACCTATGTCTATATCTATATTTACATCTATATGTAGATACAGACATATTGGTTCATTTGGTTGCTCTTTGAGAAGTTTATGCAAACTTAAAAACAAATTACGGGTGTCGCAAAGCTGCCATCTTTGCGATATGTAAATTTTATTTAAAAATTTTAAAGGTTAGCTTATTCATCCATTGTTCTTGAAAAACACACATCTGCCAAACATTTGATAGCAGTTGTATGTTCCAAGCCTGCACTGGCCATGTGCTAAATAACCACCAGCCACGTGTGGTTATTTACATTTGAATTTAAATTCGTTAGAATTAAAATCAATGAAAAATTCAGTTCCTCAGTCGTGCTGGCCACATTTCAAGTGCTCAGTAACTGTGTGGGACAGTGCAAATATAGGATATTTCCTTATTATATTGACAATAATTTAGTCAGATGATGAGCATATAACCTCAAATTCCTGTTTTTAAAAAAATCCAAAAATGTTCCTTAAAAAGTGTTTTTATTATAAAATAAAACAAAGGTATGAAAGTCACCCAAATCAGATATATGATTTAATGAATTATTACAATGCCAGTAGCACCCAGGTCAAGAATTAGACCTTCATGAGTCACCCTTGAAATTCTTCCTTGTGTCCTGTGTCAATCACAGCCCTCTCTTCTCTCGTAAGTAAGCGTCATCCCAAATCTTCCTAGTAATCACTTGCATTTTTCTTTTTGTAATTTTTGGATCCAGTTTGTTTCCTTCAACACTATCGTTTGGTTTTAACCAAAGTAAAAACATTTTTATTCAGATACGATTTCCATGCTGTAAAATTAATCCATTTAAAGTATACAATTCAGTGGTTTTCGTGTCTTCTCAGAATTGTACAGCCATCACCACAGTCTAGGCTTTAGAACATTTTTGTCACACCAGGAAAAAACATGTGCCCCTTAGCAGTCATTCCTCTTCCCCACCCTCCCAGTCACCCCAGCCCTGGCAACCATTAATCTATTTTCTGTCTCTATAGCTTGCTTATTCTGATTTTTCATGTAAATCAAGTCACACAACATGTGGTCTTTTGTGTCTGACTTCTTTCACTTAGTGTAACACTTTTGAGGTTCATCCGTGGCATAGCATATATTAGTATTTTATTCCTTTTTGTTGCTGAAGACTATCCCATTGTATGGATATGCCACATTTTGTTTGTCCATTGATCAGCCGATGGACGTCTGGGTTGTTTGCACTTATTGGCTGTTATGAATAATGCTGCTGTGAGCATTTACATACAAGTTTTTGTGTGGATGTATGCTTTCATTTCCCTTGAATATATACTTAGTAGTGGGAATTGCTGGGTCAAGTGGTACTCTATGGTTTAACCTTTTGAGGAACTGCGGAACTGTTAGAAAAACAGGCTACACCATTTTGCATAACCAACAGCAATGTAGAGGGTTCCAGTTTCTCCACATCTTCATCAATATTTGTTATTATCTCTTTTTCATTATATCCATCTTAAAGGGTATAAAGTAGTATCTCATTGAGTATCTAATTGACTGTAAATGTATTATGGTTTTCTTTTTTTTAATTTTTTTAAAAAAATTATTTATTTATTTATTTTTGGCTGTGTTGGGTCTTTGTTGCTGTGCGCGGGCTTTCTCCAGTTGCCGCGAGTGGGGGCTGCTCTTTGTTGTGGTGCACGGGCTTCTCATTGCGGTGGCTTCTCTTGTTGCGGAGCACGGGCTCTAGGCGCTAGGGCTCAGTAGTTGTAGCACGCGGGCTCTTGAGCGCAGACTCAGTTGTTGTGGCACATGGGCTTAGTTGCTGCACGGCATGTGGGATCTTCCCAGACCAGGGCTTGAACCTGTGTCCCCTGCATTGGCAGGTGGATTCTTAACGACTGCGCCACCAGGGAAGTCCCTGTATTATGGTTTTCATCTGCATTTCCCCAGTGGCAAATGACGTTGAGCATCTTCTTAATGTGTTTATTAGCCATTTGTAAATGTTCTTTGGAGAAACATCTATTCAAATCCTTTGCTCATTTAAAAATTTTAAATTATAGTTATAAAATAATGATAATTTTGATTATATAATTGTTTACCTTTTTATTAAAGGCTTACAAAAGTTCTTTATAACTGATACCAGTCCCTTTTCAGATATATGATTTACAATTATTTACTCCCATTCTGCGTTTTTTCCCCCGCTTTCTTTATATTATCATTTGCAGTACAAAATATTTTAATTTAGATGGATCCCAATTTATCTATTTTATCTTTTGTCACTTGTACTTTTGGTATCATATTTAACAAACCATTGCCTAATTCAAGACCATAACGATTTACTGCTCTGTTTTCTTCTAAGAGTTTTATAGTTTTAGCACTTACATTGAAGTCTCTGATCCATTTTTAGTTAATTTTTATGTAAGAAAAGGTCCAACTTTATTTTTTTTTGCATTTGGACATTCATTTGTCCCTGCACCATTTGTTGAAAAGACTGTACTTTGTCAATTAAATTGTTTTGGATGGCCCTCTGTCAAAATTGATTATAAATGTAAGAGTTTATTTCTGAACTCTTAATTCACTTCCATTGTTTTACATGTTTGTCTTTATATCAGTACCATAATGTGTTGATCACTGCAACCGTATAGTAAGTTTTGAAATTGGGATACGTGAATCTTCCAACTCTGTTCTCCTTTTTAAAGATTGTTTGGCTATTCTGGGTTCCTTGCATATCCGAATGAGTTTTAGGATGTTTTTTAATTTCTGCAGAAAAGGCAGCTTGGATCATTATAGTAATTGTGCTGAATATGTAGACCAGTAAGGGGAGTATTGATATCCTAACAATATTAAGTCTTAACAACCCATGAATGTAGCATGTTTTTTTAATTTTTTCCAACGTTTTGTAGTTTCCAGTGAGTGAGTCCTGTACTGGTTTTGTTAAATATTGAATATATTCCTGAGTATTTTATTCTTTTTGATGTGATTGTAAATGCAGCTCTTTTCTTAATTTCATTCTTTTATGTTTGGGTTGGTCATTGCTGTTGTATAGAAATAGATTGAATTTGTATGTTAATCTTATATGCTGCAACCTTGTTGAACCTGGTTATTTGTGTTTAATAGTTTGTTTTTTTTTAGTTGGTCCCTTAGGATTTGCTATAAATTCATATCATCTATGAAGAGATAGTCATACTTATTCCTTTCTGGATGCTGATTTTGTTTGCTTGGTTTTTTTTCTTACCTGATTACAATGGTTAGTTACACCTGCAGTGAAATGTTGAGTAGAAATGGTAAGAAATAGAACATTGTATTCTTTTTTTTTTTTTTTTTTTTTTTTTGCGGTAAGCAGGCCTCTCACTGTTGTGGCCTCTCCCGTTGCGGAGCACAGGCTCTGGACGCGCAGGCGGCATGTGGGATCCTCCCGGACCGGGGCAGAAACCCGTGTTCCCTGCATCGGCAGGCGGACTCTGAACCACTGCGCCACCAGCGAAGCCCGAACATTGTATTCTTGTTCCTAATTTTAGGAGTGATCCATTCAGTCTTTCACTATTAAGTAGAATATTAGCTGTGATTTTTTTGTGTGTGGATGCCCTTTGTCTGGTTTAGGAAGTTCCTTTCTATTCCTGGTTTGTTGAATGAGTTTTATGACAAGACTGTTGGATTTTGGAAAATGCCTTTTCTCAATTGATATGATCATGTGCCTTTTATTTTTTCTTTTATTAATTTGGTTTGCTAATATTTTGTGGAAGATTTTTGCATCAATAGCTATAAAGAATATTGGTCTGTAGATATCTCATGATGTCTTTGTCTAGCTTTGGTATCAGAGTATTACTGGCCCCTGGCCCCACAGAAGTATTATCTCCTTTTTTTTTTTTTTCTTTCTTTTTTTGGGAAGAGTTTGTCAAAGATTGGTATTAATTCTCATTTAAATGTTTGGTCGAATTTACCAGTGAAGTCCTTTGAGTCTGCACTTATATCTGTTGGAAGTGTTTTTAATCACCAATTCAGTCTCTTGCTATAAGCCTTTTTAGAGATTCCGTTTTTTCTTCAGTTTTAGTAGTTTGTATTTTTCTAGGAATTTGTTCTTTTCCTCCAAGTTATCCACTTTGTTGTTGTACAGTTGTTCATAGTATTCCTTTATAATACTTTTTATTTCTGTATAATCAATAGTAATGTCCTTTTATTCATTTGTAATTTTTGTGTTCCCTCATTTTTTCCTTGGTCACTATAACTAAAGGGTTGTCAGTTTCGGGGATCTTTTCAAAGAAACCATTTTTGTTTTCATTGATTGTCTTTCGTGTTTTTCTGTTCTTTATTTCGTTTGTTTGCATTTTAATCTTTATTGTTTCTTTCTTGCTGCTTGCTTAGGTTTGGATTGCACTTTTTTCTTGGTTCTTAAGATGGAAGTTCAGGTTATTGATTTGAGATCTTTCTTCTTTTATAATATAGGCATTTACAGCTATAAATTTTCCTCTAAGCACTGCTTTCTTTAGCTACATCCCATAGGCTTTGGTATGTTATATTTTAGTTTTCATTCATCTCAAGGTATTTTCTAATTTCCTTTACGATTTCTTCTTTGTTTCATTGGCTACTTACCAGTGTATTGTTTTATTTCCATGTATTTGTGAATTTCCAAAATTTCCTTCTGTTACTGATTTCTGATTGCATTCCATTGTGGAATGGATTTTAGTCACATGATTTTAATCACTTTAAATTCTTGAGGGTTGTTTGTGGCCTAGAATATGGTCTCTTTTAGAGAATGTTTCATGTGCACTTGAGAAGACGGCCTTGTGTGTTGGGTGGAGTGTTGTATAGATGTCTGGCAGGTCTAGCTGGCTTACACTTTTATTCCAATCTTCTATTTCCCTGTTGTTTTTTTCCCTGGTTTTTCCATCTAGTGTTGAAAGGGGATAAGAAGTCTATTATCATTTTTGAATTGTTTATTTATTCTTTCAGTTCTTCTTCCTCTGTTGTTCTTGTAGCTTTACCGCCCATTTTGGCTGATTTTCTTACAGTTGCTGTTTCATCGTGTGTCACTTTCTATCCTTTTACTTTCAACCTATTTGTATCATTGAACCTACCGTCTCCTGTAGACAGTATACAGTTGGGTTTTTAAAAATACCCTCTGATAATCTTTGCCTTTTGATTGGATTGTTTAGTCTATTCACATTTAATATTATTGATATGGTTGGATTTACACCTGCCACTTTGCTTTTTGTTTTCCACAGGTCTTATGCCTTCTTTTGTTCTTTTTTTTTTTTTTTTACTGTCCTCTTTTGAAATAAGTGAATCTCTTCCAGTGTGGTATCTTAACTCCTTTAATAATTTTTAAATTATACATTTTGAATTAGTTTCTTAGTGTTTGCTCTAGGGCTTACAATATAGCTCTCAGCTTAAGAGAATCTACTTCTGATTTTTACCTACTTCAGCAAAATTAAGAAACTCCTCTCCTGTATAGCTCTATTTCTCTCTCCTTGTTTTTTTTGCTACTACTGTTATCTATATTACGTCTATATATTGTAGAAACCCAACAATATATTATTATAGTTTTTCTTTTATGTAAGTCTTTTAAAGAAGCTGAGAGAAGAAAGGAGAGCAGGTGCATATTTATGGAGTTAGTTATATTAACTTTTCTACTTTTCATCCACCTCATATATTCTGTGGGTCTCAGTTACCATCTGGTGTTATTTCCCTACTCCAGCACAAGGCAGGTTTGCTCTCATCTGCTTCCTCTGTGTTACTATCATCAAATACATAAAATTTTACATGTTGTTATTAGCCCAACAATACACTTGTATGCATACTGTTTCATTGAATTGCTCTGTAAATCAGTTAAGAGACGGGAGAGAAGTATGCAATTGTAGTCTCTTTTGTAATTATGTACATAATTCTTGGCAGTCTGTTTTTTGTATGCATTCAAACTACTGTTTGGTGTCATTTGCTTTCAACCTGAAGAACTCTTTTCAGTATTTCTTATAAAGCAGATCTCCTAGCAACAAATTCTCTCAGTTTTTGTTTTTCTGGGAATGTCTTGGTTCCACCTTCGTGGTTGAAAGATAGTTTTGCTGGATGTAAGATTCTTAATTCACAGTTTTTTATCTTCAGCATTTTGAATATTCAGTCCTACTACCTCCTAGTTTCCTCTGCTTCTGATGAGAAGTCAGCTGTCAGTCTTATTGGGGTTCCTTGTATGTGATGAGTCATTTTTCTCTTGCTGATTTCAAGATTTTTTTCTTTGCTTCTCAACATTTTGATTATATTTTGTCTGGGTGTGGATCTCTATATTTATCTGGTTTGGAGTTTGTTGAACTTCTTAGATGTGTAGATTACTAATGTTTTTCATCAAATTTGGGGAGATTTCAGCCATTATTTAAATCTTTGTTCTGTGCCTTTCTCTTTTTCTGTGGTGCTCTGTTCATGTTTCTTCATTCTTCTTTTCTTCCCATTCTTCAAATTGTATATAATCTCTATCAATGTATCTTCAAGCACTCTGATTCTTTCTTCTTCCAGTTCATGTCTACTCTTGGGCTCCTATAGTGAATTTTCCATTTCAGTTATTGTACTTTTTCAGTTATTGTACAATTCCAAAATTTCTATTTGCTGCTTTTTTTCTGTAATTTCCTTATCTTTATTGATATTCTCTATTTGCTGAAACATTGTCATTATACTTTTCTCTAATTCTTTATCCATGGTTTCCTTTAGTTCTGTGAACTTATTTGGAATAGCTGATTTGAAGTCTGTCTCTGTTAAGTCTAACATCTGGGCCCCTTTAGAATCAGTTTGTGTTGCCTGCCTTTTTTTCCTGAAAATGGGATTGCTGCTTCTTTGCACATTTTGCAATATTTGTTGAAAACCGGGCATTTTAAATAACATGTAGCAACTCTGTGTAGTGATCACCCTGGGAATGGGGGTTAATACTGTTTGCTTGGTTATTTATATATATTTTTAGTGACTTGGATGAACTGACTGTGTGAAAGCTGTTACCTCCAGTGGACAACATTGGATGTCTCTACTCAAATTTATTTTCTTGTTTTTTCTTTTATCTTTACTACCCAAGGGTTACCCCTTGGTCAGATAAGCCACTCATTGGTTAAAGGCTGGGCTTATACCCTCCTAGCCAGTTAGAATTTTACTCTTTACCATTAGACGTGCATGTGGCTTGAAGAGTGCTATTGTAGTTGAAAGAGTTTAGGTATTACCCAGTCATACGGTTCATAAAGGAAAGGCAGGATAAATCCTTGAGCTTTTTCTTTGATTTAATAGTTTTTAAGAATGATTAATTGGTTCTCTGTCATCTCTTGAAGATGACCAATTATTAAAAAAATTTTGAACTCTTAGAATTAAACATTTGATGGGTTTTAATCCATTTCAGTTATTATCATTAATGAAGCTCAAATTATTCCATCTTTGGCCAGTGGGAGCCTTTTGAGATTGGCTCCTGAGTCCTAGAATTAGCCATTTCTCTAAGAAGCTCTGGTCTCTAAGGGATGCTCAATGATGCTGGATTGGCCTTTGTTTGTAGGCCTTTTCTGTAATCAGAGTTAAGAAATATATGCACATATTTAAGATAAAATAAAATACCTCACAAGGTCATATTGATGCTTCCAATTAAAACTCTAGACTACAGTGTATTTGAATCTTCCTTCTATATCTCCTTTTCTCTGTGCCAAGAATCCTGGTTTTTCAAAGACACAAGTGATTATAGAATTAGAAAATCCCATAATTATTCATTTATTTTTATCCCATATTACACATGCAGTAGTCTCAGAATGACAACAGTAATACTACTGAAAACATTAAAAAGCATACTTTTGCTTATACTCTCACCATCTTTACAGCATTTAGGACTGGCAGTGTCTTCTGAGACATTGTTTGTTTAGCAAAATGAAATGTTTGCTTAGCAACATTTTAGAGCACCTTCTCTTTCTCAGACTCCCTGCTACAAAGGAGGAAGAGACACAACCTTGTTCTCTAAAAGCTGGATTGTTGGGTTACGTGGTGTCATTCCGGTATAGGAAGGCATGGCCCCCAAATCTGGGTTTTTCTTCTTCTTTAAAGGTACTGTTAATGATGTAATTGCATACTTCCTAAAATAAAACTCTTTCATTTTCTGCTCTTGTCAGGGAGCAGCTTCCATTGGGGGGAGATGCTTGATACTTCCTAATCTCTGTTACCTAGTGTATTAGTCAGGTTGTGCAGAGAAATACAGCTAGCAGGAGATATATCTATGTATGCTATCACAGCTTTTGTGGATGCACTATAGATAGATGGATGGAAAGATAGAAAAATAGGATATACTAGCTAGATAGATAGATAGGGAGAGAGAGTTCGTTTTTATGTTAAGGAACTGGCTCACATGATTGTGGGAGCTGGCAAGTGTGAAATTTGTAGAGTAGGCCAGCAGGCAGAAATTTTAGGTGAACGTTGATGATGTAGTCTTGAGTCCAAAATTTGCAGGGCAGCCCAGCAGACTGGAAACTCAGGCAGGTTTCTGTGTTGCAGTCTTGAGGCAGAATTGCTTCTTTCTCGGGAAGGTTCCGTCTTTGCTCTTAAGGCCTTCAGCTGATTGGTTGGGGCCCACCACATTATGGAGAGCGATCTGCTTGAGAGTCAACTGATTGTAAATGTTATCACACCCACGGGGACTGCCACAGAGACACACAGACTAGTGCCAGACCAACCAGCTGGGCACCGTAGTCCAGCCAAGTTGACACATAAAATTAACCACCAAGGTCAGGTTAACCATTTAATTTATTGCCCAAACTGAGACTCTTTTGAGAATCAGAATTACTGAAAAATAATAAAATTGTATAATTTTATTTGTTGACTAACATATTTATTTTTATTGTATTTTAAAAACAAGTTTATTTCTGAAAAATGTTAACATATTTCCATGTTAATATTTAAAAAAACCCCAAAACATCACAACAAACATCACAACAAAATTATTTCATACTGAGTTTTTTCAACTTTAAAAAGACCATAAATAGAATTCTCAGTAGAAGCCCACATACATTATTTAGTTTCTTAGTCATAATTTGTCTGTAGTACTGGGTCTCTGTATGTTTCTGAAAGGAATGTAGTTTTGAAACACAGTTGTATTGTTTTTAATTGTTTCGTAAAATTATAGTCTTCAAAGTTTCATTTTATGATTACTAAACTTGAAACTTGATTCTTTTCAGTAGTTACTAATTGCTGTAAATCATAATCTTTAAATTTGAGAATATAATATCTGTATAGATACTAAGGTACCTGGTAAGTTCAAAGCAAATTCTACTAAATTGAGGTCATTCTAAATTTTGATTTTTTTTTTTAGTAGTTTAACAGGGAAATATTCCAGCCCATATATTTTCACAGGTACTGTCTTTTCACTCTATTTAGAGTACCTTTATTCAATGACATTTTTACAAGAGAAAGCTTGTCAGATAAGTTGTATTTATTTAGAAGTCTTCTGAACATTTTACCAGATTTTTTTTTTGTTTTAATTTTTAAAATTTTTATTCATTTATTTTTGGCCGCACTGCACGGCACGCGGGATCTTAGTTGCCTGACCAGGGATTGAACCTGCGCCCCCTGCAGTGGAAGCATGGAGTCTTAACCACTGGACTGCCAGGGAAGTCCCCCATTTTACCAAATTTAGATGCTGCTAGATTGTAAGCATTTGGAAGTCCATTTCATCCTGGTACAAAGTATAAACTTATCTAAGTAAAAAAACTGGTTCTCTGTATAAATTAAATCTGAATTAAAGATTTCCAACTGACTGAACAAAATGAAGCCAAGATTTAGAGTGCTCAGCTGAAAAAATTTCAATGCTATTGATGATTTTACTAAGTGAGTCTTAAAAGCCTCCAGGATTTCTAAGATATGTAGCAACAAGAGAAAACAGGTACTGCCATGTTGGAGTAGTATTTTTTTTTTTTTTTTTTTTTTTTTGCGGTACGTGGGCCTCTCACTGCTGTGGCCTCTCCCGTTGCGGAGCACAGGCTCCGGACGCGCAGGCCTAGCGGCCATGGCTCACAGGCCTATCCTCTCCGCGGCATGTGGGATCTTCCCGGACCGGGGCACGAACCCGTGTCCCCCGCATCGGCAGGCGGACTCTCAACCACCGCGCCACCAGGGAAGCCCGGAGTAGTATTTTTTTTTTATTCAACGTTATCTTTGTCACACGAGTGACAGTTTCTGTGTGTGTGTGTGTGTGTGTGTGTGTGTTTAAATATTTGTCAGTTGTGATTGCTAGACTGTCACATCTTTGGTGGATGTAATTGTGGGACGTGTTTGCTTCTACTTTGGTCATATTTTGCCGTTCACGTGGTACAGTTGTGAATTATATGTGAATCACAACCATGTCCAAGTTTATTTCTGTGCCGTACTTTTTAAAATTAGTAAGACCATTGTTTTTTACTCTGTGATTCTGTGCTTGACCAAAGTTTGTATTTGTGTATCTCTGTACAATCAAATATAGTCTATCCTCATTATTTATAGATTCCATTTTGCGAATTCTCCCTACTCACAAAAATTTATTTGTAACCCCCAAATCGGTATTCTTGGTCCTTTTGTAGTCATTTAGGGCCATTTGCAGAGGAACAGGAAATTTGGATTGCTTAACACACTTGTTCCCAGCTGAGGTAAAGCAAGGCTTTCTTCTTTCAGCTTTCAAACTCTAAACAAGTATCCTTTTTGTGGTGCCACTTTTCTTTGTATTTTTGTGCCTCTTGTTGGTGATTTCACTGTTTACAGTGACTCCCAGCATAGTATATTGTATATTGTTCCTAAGTGCAGGAAGGTCGTGACGTGTTGTATTTTACAGAGAAAATACGTGTCTTAAGTAAGCTTTATTCAGGCATGAGTTGGTGCGATGGACTGTGAGTTCAGTGTTAATGAACCGGTAATATATATTAAATATAGCGTCTTTATACAGAAAGACACGTAACGCAAGGTTATGTTGGACCAGTTGAAGAAGTTGTAGCCAGAGGCTCCCAGGAACCTAACTCTGTTTCTCCTTTAAGAGCAGTACTTTGGTATTTGCTAATTCAGTGTTCATGGTGACCTTATAGAACTTCATTGCTGCAGTTAATGAAAACTGACTATAATTGCATCATTGTTGTTGAACTTCCTGAGTTTAAACAGCAGCTACAGCAATGTCAGGCATATCACATAGTACAGAATGAACCTCCAAAAGCTTTACTTTGATTCCATGAATTGGATGAAAACTATCAACCCATTATTGGAATTAACTGATTTCTATTTAATGTATCTCTTGACACTGATAGAAAGCTGGCATGACTTAAGTGTAAACTTCTTCTGCTAATAGAGCCAACAAAATAACAGCTGTCCCTTAATTTTAACTATGTAAACAAGACACTTTGTAATCAGAACTGAGCAAGATTAAAGACTAGTCATTTGATCTAAATGAAAAGTCATGCTTTATAGAATAATATATAAAGCATCTTCTTCATCTGCTTTTCTGAAATTGGTATCTTCGAGCTACTCATAGTTGGGGCAGCAGCATTTTGAATATTTTTTCCACCTCCACCGAAGACTGCAGGATTTAGCTGTCCCTCGGCCTCTCCTGTCCAAGTGCACTTCCTTTTTCTGCCCATGGTTTGGGTGCTGACTTTGAGAACGAGGTGTCAGTTATAGCCCATCCAGAGAGAGGTCTTTCACATTTAACCACAGGTTAAATTGACAATTGGATTCACTGCGCGTGTATCTCACAGCACTCACCAAGATCCGGGCACAGCCTGGAAGTAAATGTTCCGGCTTATTATAACACTCTCGTTAAAAAAAATCGCTAGAAAGTGGAGAATCCAGGACAAATAATAAATTGCGGGGGTGGGGACACTGTGACAATGGACCTAAGTTGAGACTGTCTCAGTCAAACTGACACACATGGTCGCTTTACCAGACACGTGTCTTTTCAAAAATCTCCTGACCCCAAATTCCTGATTACTGTTTTCCCCTCACAAGGCTGTGCCCTCAATGTGATTCACTTGTTTGTGACTACTTAGTAATTTCCACAGCATTACGCACGTGGAAAAGAATGTGAAACATTCTTATTAGTCAGTTTTATTCATTGTAGCACTTCCTTCTTTCTAGAACATTTTCTGTTTATTTAAAACTTGTATTAAATTTTGCATGCCTTCATTTTTAAACATTTTTAAAGACATGTAATAAATTTATGGTATTGTTCTTCCTTAAATTAGTTCTTTTGTTAGCTTAATAAAATATCATATAATAAGTTTTAAAATTTGGGAATGAAAGGAATACAGTTGTTAACATATATTTGATAAAAATGGATTATCTGAATATGATTATGATAATACTTTATATTCTATTACAGGATTAAATTAAAAGGATTTACCATACATCTTATGACTCTTTACTGGAGCCTTGGGAGATAGGTAAGTGACAAGCATTTTTTGAAGAGATATTTCTGAAACATTAGATGATTTGATCTCATAGGTTCCTGACAAAGTAGACAATGGAGTATATCTTACTTCAGTGATTTACCTCTTTTTCTCCTCAGTAAAAATGGTAGAAATACCGTGTTTACGTGAATGTAATGTAACATTCTCTGGTATCCAATAAATCATATTTTCCAGGGAGTTCTAGGTTTATTTTGTAGAATAATTATACAGAGAACATTGCCAATAAGAGAAACAAGTGAGGCATATTTCAAAAGTTAAAGCCCTAAAAAAATCGTTAAATGCAAAGTGGTGCCCTGGATTGTATCTTAGAACTGAAAAAAGACATCAGTGAAAAGCAGGTGAGCCCCAAGTAGAGTTGATAGCTTAGTTAATAGTAAATGTACCAGTGTCAGTTTCTCAGTATTGACAAATGTACCATGGTAGTGTAAGATGTTAACTTTAGGTGGAGTTTGGTGAAAGGAATACAGGAACTCTTCTGTAAATCTAAAATTATTCCAAAGTAAAAATTTTTCTTTAAAGCCAAAAAAAATCGAGACTTATTTGAAAATTATAGTTTAGAAGTAGCTTTTCTGTGTAACAGTTTGAAAAATCAAAATAATTAATTACCTTTAGAAAAACCCAGATGCCGTGCATTAGAGACGCAGGGAAATATGTGACGATAGGTTTCACTTTTCAGTTCATGGGAGGCGTGGGATTTCATTTTCTCGACATTGGCCTGGTGTCCATGAACATCTCCTTGAGCTCGGTTACAGACTTGCTCTTTGATTCCTTTAAGGTACTTGTGTGTTCTTTGGTGGTTTAGTACTGCTCTTTCTGTTAACATAAGCAGGCCCTTTCCACGGTTCCCAGTGTACCGCTTTTTTCTTTTTCTTTTCTTTTCTTTGACGTACTGTTCGGGGCAAAAAGGCCAGTGATGTGACTCAGTGGTTTGGAGTTGAGACCCTTTTAGGGTGGTTTTGTTCAGTCACATCTACTTGAGCTTCTAGGTCAGGCGCTGGACTCAGCTGACCTCTCGTTAAAGAGCCATTTCTGTAGTTGAGCTGAAATAATTGATTGCTGTCAGATAATTGAAATTGTCAGTTTCCAAAATGAACTCTGGCAGTATAACTCTTTTAAATTTCTATAAATATTAAAAGACTATAAGAAGGGAGCTCCGTAGTTTGCTGAACTATTACATAACTTGTCATTAATAAAAGTAAAATAGCCCTGCCGGCCTTTAAATGGTCTCCTGCTGCTGCTGCCAACTGTAGTGATTTTAGTTAAACTTAAATTTCATGAAGGGAAATAGAAGTAGATTCCGCTTAAAGGATACAGGCGTTTAAACAGCAGACCCAGGCCTGAGTGACTTCTGCAGGATAGTTGTTAGGCTTGGATGATATTTGTTCAGAATTGGTGTTGTAAATTCTATTGGCGTGAGATTGATATCTTTACTTCTTAGTGACGTAGCATAATTGTGCCAGCCTTGGTAGGAAAGTTTAGAAAAAGGGAGGAGCATTTTTTCAGGACAAGTTGAAATTCCATTGATCAAATTATGGTCCACACATAAAATCAAGCAAAAAAGCTTTTTATTCTTCTGTGCTCGAAGAGCCTTGCAAGTGTTGTTTCTGGAGACATGCTTTACCACTCAGCTGGCTGGCTGTTACTTTAGGGTCACCTAAAGTATAAATGGCGGTCGCTAATAGGCACTGAGCGCTTTCTATGTACCAGGCACTTTGTTTACAGTGATCTCATTTAATCTTCACAAACACCTATGAGCTAGTTTGGAACTCCCATCATAGATGAGGCTGGAGGGTAACAGATGTCTCCAGGGCAGCCCTGAAGGTGTGGGGCAGAAAGAGCCGATTGCCACGGTGTGCAGTACCTACAGTTTAGTTCCTGGTATTGCCAGCTTCCAGGGAATCCTGAGTCTGTGGACACACGGTCAACTTCAGATTACAACAACTCTTCTGGGTAAAAGGATGTCTGATCATACCGGGTGACCTAGAGCGGACTCCCCCCGGGGTAGTGGGCCTGGAGTGGAGTCTCTGCTGCCCGTCGCAGCCGTGCCCTGGCTCATCCTCTGGTTCCCAAGCACGTCAGTTGTTCTCTGTCACCTGATGAATTGCCGAACAGTCACGCATTGTGTGCTTCATTGATCAGACGCCAGGAACTCTTGGCAGCTCTGGGGAGCGTGATCTCAGCGTGCCTCCTGGTCGGCGCTGGGCAACTGCAAGCTGTTAGTGGGGGTGAGAACTTGGATCCAGAAGCCAGGACCCATGCCAGAGGCCAGGGACGGGGTAACTGAGCAGCGGGCATGTGAAATGGAGCTCTCCAGACTCCGTCAGCTGGCCAGGAGGCAGAAGGAGAGTTGCACGTGACTCTGAAAGGTGGTCTTTGAAGAAGATTATGACGTCTGGCTGTGGGTTTTGTACTTTGTAGATATAAAATACTCCCAGTTGCTTTTTGAGGAAGAATGAGAATGTTGCCAACTTACACATCATAGTGCTTGTTACAATGGGCAGAAACCACTCTCTCTGAAGCTTTTCCCCGTCAGTTCTAGCCATGTCTTTCTGTGGCCCTAAATCTCCAGTCCTTCTTATACTTGAAAGCGTAAAACGCACGCAGGATTACAAACTCTCCTTCTCGGTGTCCTCTTCTTCGTGGTCTCTGACGGTTGGTGTCCTTCAGGGCTCAGTCTTTGGTTGCCTTCGCTGCTTATTCTCTATGTGATCTCATGCGTCCCTCACTTTAAATACCGTGTGTCCCCCCCAGTTTATTTCTTTGCCTTGATCTCTCCGATGAGCTCCAGGCTCCTATCCGTCTGCCTATCCAACGTCTCTATTCAGAAGCCCAGTAAGCATTTCAGACTTACGTATGTGCAGCGGGACGCCTGGTCTCTCTTCCCCAGACATGCCCTCCGCTTACTCAGTGGTCCACTCAGTTGCTCGGGCCAAAACCTAGAAGTCATCTTTGACTTTCCTCTTTGCTTCGTAACCCACATCCAGTCTATCGGGGGGCTTAGATGTCTTCCTTGCCCCCACTGCTACTCTAGTATAATTATATAATGTAACTTATAATCACCACTGTAAGTTACCTAGATGACAGCAATAGTCTCCTCGCTGGCCTTCCTCATCTCTAGTCCGTGCTCCATATAGCAGCGAAAGTAGGTTTTGTTTTGTTTTGTTTCGTTTGTTTGAGTTTTAATGCTAAACAGTTCCTGTCCTTTCCCTGTTCACAACCCTGCAGTGTCTGCCCACTACACTCAGGATAAACTTCTCACCCCGTTCTACCAGGCCCTGCATGTTCTCCCTGCTGCCTTTTCGCCCGCCGTTCTCTGTGCGCTCATGTGGCGCTATAGCCACAGTTGCTTTCTTGCTGTCCCTCAAATTCTCCAAGTCCATTCGGAATTGGCTAAATCCCTCCTACCCCCTACCCTATACCCTCATCCTGGCCATTTCAGCTTTTAACCTGGTGCCAGTGGAGGTAGATTTAGAGAGAAAAGTACATTTCTGAGGCTCTGTAGCACGTGTAGTGGGAGAGGTCAGAGGTCACCCTAGAAGTTTTGCAGTCTCGTTGTTCCAAGTTTCTGTAATTTGAATTGCTCTCAAGCGTGAGAGGGCCTGGAGATGCAGAGCTGCAGAAAGACGTTGCTAGAATTGATGGGGAGAAGTTGCAGAGAGAGAGGTTTCTGAGGAGAGAGAACATTCTATAAGCAGTAGAAGGAATAAGTTGGTAACAGTGACATCTGCATATAAATAGACGGGCTGCTGCAGAGGACAGTGGGTTCTTTGTCACTGACGGTGTCAACTGGAGGCTGATCTACCTCCTGGGGTGTTGCAGAGGAAGATGGGCTGGAGTGGGGGAGGGGAGAGTGGTTTTTCTCGCCAGAGCTGGTCTCCCCAACTCTGAGATTATATCCGTTTTCAGAATCTTCTTTTTTCAGACGACTCCTCCTGTCTTTGTATTGGGAAGCTTTCATCCATAAATTATAAAGGTGAACTTCTAGGTGAAGTTCCCAGCATTTGAGGTGAAAGAAGAGCTCCTGTCGAGGTACTCAGGTGGGCAAAGTCCTCAGCTAAGGCGTTTCCTTGGAGGCATTTTTCTTTCTTTCATTTTTCAATTTAAAATTTATTTAGATTGATATTAGGTCTGAAATAAATAATACACACATACACAAATTCTGTAATAGATTTTAGTTATTAAACAAAAGTGTACTGAGTCTTAGAAGTAAAGAGCATGATATTTGGAAATGGCCTTTGGTCAGAGTTTGCTAGAAATGGAAAGTTCATCCTATTCTGATGCCAGAAGCGCTTTGAGAAGGACTCACTGTGCTTCCCTGTGTCATCGACGGTGATCCAGCCATTCCCTTCTCTTCTCTTGGAAGGACAAAAATAGGATTTAAATAATAGAGAACTTTAAGTTACAAGCGCTTTTAGTTAGACCCCAGAAAGTCTATTAATGCAGATTCCAGTTTCTTATAACAACTGAACTGTGGAACTTGGAATTAGTGATATAGGAAGGAATGATTTTCAGGCACTCTGTGATACTAAAGTACTTTATACTTGATTGCTCTGGTAACTAGCGCCTAAATAATAGGATGACACATTTAAAGATCGCCCGCAGCCTGACACAGGTGCCTGTAGCGCCAGGGTCCGGTCAGCCCGCCCCCGTGCATATGCTGGCGCACTATGTGAAATCAGCGTTCTAATGAAGACACCGTTCTGCCTCTAAGGAAGGCCTGAACTCTGTAACATGTTTCCACCTAGAATCTCTCTGGTTTCCCTGTCTTCTCCAGGCTTCTGACTTTGCTCCCCTCTTTCCCATTAGAGCGACCTCTGTCTTTTAGATTTGACTCCTTCTTCTCTTTTTTTTTTCAACGGATATTATTATTTTTAAAAAATCTTTATTGGAGTATAATTGCTCTACAATGGTGTGTTAATTTCTGCTGTATCAAAAAGTGAATCAACTATACGTATACATATATCCCCATATCCCCTCCCTCTTGCGTCTCCCTCCCACCCTCCCTATCCCACCCCTCTAGATGGTCACAAAACACCGAGGTGATCTCCCTGTGCTATGTGTCTGCTTCCCACTAGCTAGCTATTTTACATTTGGTAGTGTATATATGTGCATGCCACTCTCTCACTTCGTCCCAGCTTACCCTTCCCCCTCCCCGTGTCCTCAAGTCCATTCTCTACGTCTGCATCTTTATTCCTGTTCTGCCCCTACGTTCTTCAGACCCATTTTTCTTTTTGATTCCATATATATGTGTTAACATACGGTATTTGTTTTTCTCTTTCTGACTTACTTCACTCTGTAGGACAGACTCTAGGTCCATCCACCTCACTACAAATAACTCAATTTCATTTCTTTTTATGGCTGAGTAATATTCCATTGTATATATGTGCCACATCTTCTTTATCCATTCATCTGTCGATGGACACTTAGGTTGCTTCCATGTCCTGGCTGTTGTAAATAGAGCTGCAATGAACATTGTGGTACATGACTCTTTTTGAATTATGGTTTTCTCAGGGTATATGCCCAGTAGTGGGATTGCTGGGTCGTATGGTAGTTCTATTTTTATTTTTTTAAGGAACCTCCATACTGTTCTCCATAGTGACTTTATCAATTTACATTCCCACCAACAGTGCAAGAGTGTTCCCTTTTCTCCACACCCTCTTCAGCATTTATTGTTTGTAGATCCTTTGTATTTCTGCAGTGTCAGTTGTTACTTCTTCTTTTTCATTTCTAATTCTATTGATTTGAGTCTTCTCTCTTTTTCTTGATGAATCTGGCTAATGGTTTATCAATTTTGTTTATCTTCTCAAAGAACCACCTTTTAGTTTTATTGATCTTTGCTATGGTTTCCTTCATTTCTTTTTTTATTAACTAAAGTCCATGCTTTATTCAGATTTTCTTATTTATTTATTTATTTTTACATCTTTATTGGAGTATAATTGCTTTACAATGGTGTGTTAATTTCTGCTTTATAACAAAGTGAATCAGTTATACATATACATATGTTCCCATATCTCTTCCCTCTTGCGTCTCCCTCCCACCCTCCCTATCCCAACCCTCTAGGTGGTCACAAAGCACCAAGTTGATCTCCCTGTGCTATGCAGCTGTTTCCCACTAGCTATCAATTTTATGTTTGGTAGTATATATATGTCCATGCCACTCTCTCGCTTTGTCACAGCTTACCCTTCCCCCTCCCCATACCCTCAGGTCCATTCTCTAGTAGATCTGTGTCTTTATTCCTGTCTTACCCCTAGGTTCTTCATGACATTTTTTTCTTCTTAGATTCCATATATATGTGTTAGCATACGGTATTTGTCTTTCTCCTTCTGACTTACTTCACTCTGTATGACAGACTCTGGGTCCAATCCACCTCACAACAAATAACTCAATTTCATTTCTCTTTATGGCTGAGTAGTATTCCATTGTATATATGTGCCACATCTTCTTTATCCATTCATCGGATGATGGACACTTAGGTTGTTTCCATCTCCTGGCTATTGTAAATAGAGCTGTAATGAACATTTTGGTACATGACTATTTCTGAATTATGGTTTTCTCAGGATATATATATACCCACTAGTGGGATTGCTGGGTCATATGGTACTTCTATTTGTAGTTTTTTAAGGAACCTCCATACTGTTCTCCATAGTGGCTGTACCAATTCACATTCCCACCAGCAGTGCAAGAGTGTTCCCTTTTCTCCACACCCTCTCCAGCATTTATTGTTTCTAGATTTTTTGATGATGGCCATTCTGACTGGTGTGAGATGATATCTCATTGTAGTTTTGATTTGCATTTCTCTAATGATTAATGATGTTGAGCATTCTTTCATGTGTTTGTTGGCAGTCTGTATATCGTCTTTGGAGAAATGACTGTTTAGGTCTTCTGCCCATTTTTGGATTGGGTTGTTTGTTTTCTTGTTATTAAGCTGCATGAGCTGCTTATAAATTTTGGAGATTAATCCTTTGTCAGTTGCTTCATTTACAAATATTTTCTCCCATTCTGAGGGTTGTCTTTCGGTCTTGTTTATGGTTTCCTTTGCTGTGCAAAAGCTTTTAAGTTTCATTAGGTCCCATTTGTTTATTTTTGTTTTTATTTCCATTTCTCTAGGAGGTGGGTCAAAAAGGATCTTGCTGTGATTTATGTCATAGAGTGTTCTGCCTATGTTTTCTTCTAAGAGTGTGATAGTTTCTGGTCTTACATTTAGGTCTTTAATCCATTTTGAGCTTATTTTTGTATGGTGTTAGGGAGTGTTCTAATCTCATACTTTTACATGTACCTGTCCAGTTTTCCCAGCACCACTTATTGAAGAGGCTGTCCTTTCTCCACTGTACATTCCTGCCTCCTTTATCAAAGATAAGGTGACCATATGTGCGTGGGTTTATCTCTGGGCTTTCTATCCTGTTCCATTGATCTATCTTTCTGTTTTTGTGCCAGTACCATACTGTCTTGATTACTGTAGCTTTGTTGTATAGTCTGAAGTCCGGGAGCCTGATTCCTTCAGCTCTGTTTTTTGTTCTCAAGATTGCTTTGGCTATTCGGGGTCTTTTGTGTTTCCATACAAATTGTGAAATTTTTTGTTCTAGTTCTGTGAAAAATGCCAGTGGTAGTTTGATAAGGATTGCATTGAATCTGTAGATTGCTTTGGGTAGTAGAGTCATTTTCACAATGTTGATTCTTCCAATCCAAGAACACGGTATATTTCTCCCTCTGTTTGTATCATCTTTAATTTCTCTCATCAGTGTCTTATAATTTTCTGCATACAGGTCTTTTGTCTCCTTAGGTAGGTTTTAGATATTTTATTCTTTTTGTTGCAGTGGTAAATGGGAGTGTTTTCTTGATTTCACTTTCAGATTTTTCATCATTAGTGTATAGGAATGCCAGAGATTTCTGTGCATTAATTTTGTATCCTGCTACTTTACCAAATTCATTGATTAGCTCTAGTAGTTTTCTGGTAGCATCTTTAGGATTCTCTATGTATAGTATCATGTCATCTGCAAACAGTGACAGCTTTACTTCTTCTTTTCCGATTTGGATTCCTTTAATTTCCTTTTCTTCTCTGATTGCTGTGGTTAAAACTTCCAAAACTATGTTGAATAAGAGTGGTGAGAGTGGGCAACCTTGTCTTGTTCCTGATCTTAGTGGAAATGCTTTCAGTTTTTCACCATTGAGGATGATGTTGGCTGTGGGTTTGTCATATATGGCCTTTATTATGTTGAGGATAGTTCCCTCTATGCCTACTTTCTGCGGGGTTTTTATCATAAATGGGTGTTGAATTTTGTCAAAAGCTGTCTCTGCATGTATTGAGATGACCATACGGTTTTTCTCCTTCAGTTTGTAATTTGGTGTATCACATTGATTGATTGGCATATATTGAAGAATCCTTGCATTCCTGGAATATACCCAACTTGATCATGGTGTATGGTCCTTTTAATGTGCTGTTGGATTCTGTTTGCCAGTATTTTCTTGAGGATTTTTGCATCTATGTTCATCAGTGATATTGGCCTGTAGCTTTCTTTCTTTGTGACATCCTTGTCTGGTTTTGGTATCAGGGTGATGGTGGCCTCGTAGAATGAGTTTGGGAGTGTTCCTGCCTCTGCTATATTTTGGAAGAGTTTGAGAAGGATAGATGTTAGCTTTTCTCTAAATGTTTGATAGAATTCGCCTGTGAAGCCATCTGGTCCTGGGCTTTTGTTTGTTGGAAGATTTTTAATCACAGTTTCAATTTCAGTGCTTGTGATTGGTCTGTTCATATTTTCTGTTTCTTCCTGATTCAGTTTTGGCAGGTTGTGCATTTCTAAGAATTTGTCCATTTCTTCCAGGTTGTCCATTTTATTGGCATAGAGTTGCTCGTAGTAATCTCTCATGATCTTTTGTATTTCTGCAGTGTCAGTTGTTAATTCTCCTTTTTCATTTCTAATTCTGTTGATTTGAGTCTTCTCCCTTTTTTTCTTGATGAGTCTGGCTAGTGGTTTATCAATTTTGTTTATCTTCTCAAAGAACCAGCTTTTAGTTTTATTGATCTTTGCTATCATTTCCTTCATTTGTTTTTCATTTATTTCTGATCTGATTTTTATGATTTCTTTCCTTCCGCCAACTTTGGGGTTTTTTTGTTTTTCTTTCTCTAATTGCTTTAGGTGCAAGGTTAGGATGTTTCCTGTTTCTTAAGGTAGTATTGTATTGCTATAAACTTCCCTCTTAGAACTGCTTTTGCTGCATCCCATAGGTTTTGGGTTGTCGTGTCTCCGTTGTCATTTGTTTCTAGGTATTTTTTGATTTCCTCTTCAGTTTCTTCAGTGATCACTTCATTATTCTGCATCCCATAGGTTTTGGGTCGCCTTGTCTCCATTGTCATTTGTTTCTAGGTATTTTTTGATTTCCTCTTTGGTTTCTTCAGTGATCACTTCGTTATTAAGTGGTGTATTGTTTAGCCTCCATGTGTTTGTATTTTTTACAGATCTTTTCCTGTAATTGATATCTAGTCTCATAACGTTGTGGTTGGAAAAGATACTTGATACAATTTCAATTTTCATAAATTTACTGAGGCTTGATTTGTGACCCAAGATATGATCTATCCTGGAGAATGTTCCATGAGCACTTGAGAAAAATGTGTATTCTGTTGTTTTTGGATGGAATGTCCTGTAAATATCAATTAAGTCCCTCTTGTTTAATGTGTCATTTAAAGCTTGTGTTTCCTTATTTATTTTCATTTTGGATGATCTGTCCGTTGGTGAAAGTGGGGTGTTAAAGTCCCCTACTGTGAATGTGTTACTGTCAATTTGCCCTTTTATGGCTGTTAGTGTTTGCCTTATGTATTGAGGTGCTCCTATGTGGGGTGCATAAATATTTACAATTTTTATATCTTCTTCTTGGATTGATCCCTTGATCATTATGTAGTATCCTTCTTTGTCTCTTGTAATAGTCTTTATTTTAAAGTCTATTTTGTCTGATATGAGAATTGCTACTCCAGCTTTCTTTTGCTTTCCATTTGCATGGAATATCTTTTTCCATCCCCTCACTTTAAGTCTGTATGTGTCCTTAGGTCTGAAGTGGTTCTCTTGTAGACAGTATATATATGGGTCTTGTTTTTGTATCCATTCAGCCAGTCTGTGTCTTTTGGTTGGAGTATTTAATCCATTTACATTTAAGGTGGTTATCGATATGTGTGTTCCTATTACCATTTTCTTAATTGTTTGGGGTGTGTTATTGTGGGTCTTTTCCTTCTCTGTGTTTCCTGCCTAGAGAAGTTCCTTTAGGATTTGTTGTAAAGCTGGTTTGGTGGTGCTGACTTCTGTTAGCTTTTGCTTGTCTGTAAAGGTTTTAATTTCTCCATCAAATCTGAATGAGATCCTTGCTGGGTAGAGTAGTCTTGGTTGTAGGTTTTTCTTTTTCATCACTTTAAATATGTCCTGCCACTCCCTTCTGGCTTGCAGAGTTTCTGCTGAGAAATCAGCTGTTAACCTTATGGCGATTCCCTTATATATTATTTGTTGTATTATTTGTTGTGTTATTTTTTGAAAGTTTGATTAATATGTGTCTCAGCGTGTTTCTCCTTGGATTTATCTTATATGGGACTCTCTGCGTTTCCTGGACTTGATTGACTATTTCCTTTCCCATATTATGGACGTTTTCAACTATAATCTCTTCAAATATTTGACTCCTTCTTCTTGATTACCGCTTTGACCTCACACAAAACTGCTGTGCTGACCTAAAACATACCATTCGGATTATGTCCTGTGTTGTTATTCCTGTTTTGAATTGAGCCACGGATCCTCCTAGGAGGAGAGATGGCCAGTGGTACCTTCTCGATGGTGAAGGTGACATGATCATGGCACACGTGTCATGCTTCTCAGTGTCTGGCACTGAGGCAGTTAGACTAATTTTTACACCTGACCTTGGCAGAAGACTAATATATCCACACTCCTTTAAAGCCAGTATTGAAATAATCAATAAAGGGAAAAGCAGTTCTCAAATGTAGTACACTTCTCTCTGTCAAATTAAAGAGGTATTTGAGCTATATGCAGATGATGTTGGAAAGTTCAGGTCTTGAAATGGCCTCAGGTCCACTCAGAGCCTCTTTAGTTACTCGTTTTTCCTCTTAATAACGAGAGTAAACACATACATAGCTTACTGTGTTCTAATCGCTTTGTATGTTTTAGCTAATTTAGTCCTCACGGCAGTCCTGTGAGGTATATATTGGGTGGGCCAAAAAGTGCCTTCAGTTTTTTAAGTAAAAATAAAAGACACATTTTTCATTTTCACCAAGAACTTTATTGAACAATGTATTCACCCTTTTGTTCCGCTACCTTCTGCCATTTTTCAGGCAACTTCATAATTCCATCTTCCCAAAACTTTCTATCTTTTTGAGCAAAGAACTGTTCAACGTGCCTTTTACAGTCTTCTAGAGAATTGAAAGTTTTTCCATTAAGAGAATTTGTAAAGACCGAAATAAATGGAAATCTGAAGGTTCAGTGTCTGGTGATATGGTGGATGAATCAGAACTTCCCAGTCAAGCTGTAACAGTTTTTGCCTGGTCATCAAAAAAACATGTGGTCTTGTGTTATCCTGATGGAAGATTATGTGTTTTCTGTTGACTAATTCTGGACACTTTTCGTCGAGTGCCACTTTCAGTTGGTCTAATTGGAAACGGTACTTGTTGGAATTAATCGTTTGGTTTTCTCGAAGGAGCTCATAATGGAGGACTCCCTTCCAATTCCACCATATAGACAACATCCCCTTCTTTGGATGAAGACCGGCCTTTGGTGTGGTTGGTAGTGGTTCATTTCACTTGCCTCACGATCTCTTCTGTTCCACATTGTTGTACAGTATCCAGTTGTCATTGCCCATCACAGTTTGTTTTAAAAATGGAACGTTTTCATTATGTTTCAAAACGTAGAGAACTGCATGTAGAAATATGGTCAAGAAGGGTTTTTTTTGCTTATGTGAGACCCAAACATCCAAGCGATTCACATAACCAAGCTGGTGAGAATGATTTTCAAAGCTTGATTTGGATATTTAGAGTATGTCAGCTATCTCCCAGGGGTATAACGTTGATTGTTCTCAGTTAATGTCTCGATTTGATCGCTGTCAACTTCAACTGGTCTACCCGACCATGGAGCATTGTCTAATGAGAAATCTCCAGCACGAAACTTCGCAAACCACTTTTGACACGTTTGATCAGTCACAGGGCCTTTTCCATACACTGCACAAATCTTTTTGTGCGTTTCAGTTGCATTTTTACCTTTCTTGAAATAATAAAGCATAATATACCGAAAATGTTGCTCTTTTTCCTTCCATCTTTGATATCAAAATGGCTACACAAAAATTCACCAATTTTGATGAGTCTTTTTTTAAATGCACTCTGGTATGACAGCTGTCACATACAGTCCAACAAAATTGTTTCCAATGAAGTTAAAGACAGCTGAGTACTACCGGAGCCATCTTACAGAAAAAAATGAACCTTTTGGCCCACCCAATGTGTGTATACATATGTATGTATATGCTTAGCAAAACTCTGTGAGGACACATGCCAAATATTAACAGTTGTTATCTTCTAAGTGATAGATTTATAGATGGCATATATTTTCATCTTTATATTTTTGGCCTTTTCCAGTTTTCAGTAGTGAGCCTGCATAATTTTCTAGATTTAGTTTGTGATTATTAATGTTAATACAACTGTCAGATAACTATATACTACAACTTAGTTCATGACAGCCTAGCCTTGGAGGAAACATTTGCTTCCTACCACCAACTTACCTCTCTTCAACCTCCCCTAAAACATCTGCTCTTTCTTTTATTCTCCGTAAATGTATAAGCTATTTAATGGTTTAGAGGGGCTTCATTTTAAGCCTTTACTTAGGTATCTACCCACACAAATAATAAAGCACAAGTATTTTTAAGAATAAGGGTAACAAAATAAATACTTTTTTCTATTCAATTTTTGTAAATTTTTTTGTATTCAATCCTAAGGAAAAAAGAATCTAAATAAATACCCTTTATCTACCCTCCCCCTCTCCTAGGAAGGTATGCTCAGTAGGTTTCTTAGAGGGAGATCAGTTCTCGTTTCAGCGTTTAAAGTTCAATAACCAAATTTAAAAGTGAAGTACCTGACTCTTACTATGGAGCAGGGAAGGAAGTAGCAAGGAGACAGGATAGAAAAGCCTGATTCATTTGAAATCTCACCTTCCTAGAGAGGTGGGTGTTGGACAGAGAAAGTATTTCTGAAATCTCCGTAGGGGGGCTCCTGAGGATCTGCTGAACACCAAACCATGCACAGGATGAAGCCCCCAAAAGGACATCTCATGAGAAATGAAAAAGTACCAGGTCACTGTAAGGTTGAGCCCTAGAGTAAAGGTTCCTCTATACAAGCCGTGAACGAGCTTAAAACTAAGCCTCAAAAGAATCATGTTAATCCACAGTAACAACTGTCTGCTAGAAATTCAGCACTGTTTAAACAAATACAAGAAATCCAGCATTCAGCCACTTAAAATTCACAGTGAATTGCATCCAGTCAAACATCACTAGATGAAGAAAGGAGCAGGAGAAAAACCCCATAACCAGGAGCCAATAGAAATAGACCCTGAAGTGACAGAGATGATAGAACTAGCAGATAGGTACTTTAAAACAGCTGTTGTAAATATGGCTCATGTACATACACATAATGAGGAATGAAATAGGAGATAGAAAAAAGAAAATATTGGAACAGCCAGAGATAGAAAAATATAGTAACTGAAACGAAAATTATACTAGATGGGATTAAGTGCAGATTAGCTCTTTCAGGAGAAAAGCTCAGTGAACTTGAAAACATAGTGAGAATTTAACCAAAAGCATAGAGAGAAAAAAGGTTGAAAAAGATGAAAAGCACCTTGGTTGCCTATAGTATGATAACCATGGGCATAAGTGTAATTGTAGTCTCAGAATTTAGAGGGAGGGTGAAAGAGAAAAATATCAATGGCTGAAATTTCCCCAAATTTGAAGAAAATATAAACCCGTTGATCCAAGAAATTCAACAGAGCCCAGGCAAGATAAACAACACACACACACACACACACACACACACACACACACACACACGGTACATCAAGAAAATTGCTGAAAATTAGTGATAAAGAGAAAAATGTTAAAATTAGGCAGAGGGAATAAAAAGGTATTACATACAAAGGAATAAAGTCAAGAATGGCAGCAGACTTGTCATCAGAAACTATGCAAACCAGGATGCAATTTAATAGCAATTTTCAAGTGCTAGAAAAATTGTCAACCTAGGATTTTACAGCCAGTAAAAATACAAAATAAAGGAGAAAAAGAATAAGGGCCAAATAAGAACTTTTTTAGACAAAAACTGAGACAACTCATGACCAGCAGATATACATTACAAGAAATATTGAAGGAAGTTTATTAGGCAAAAGATATCAGGTGGAAATTGGACTATACAAAGGGATAAAGAATGCTAAAAGTGGTTCATATGTTGATAAACAAAAAAAATTTTTCTCCCTGTTTCAGTTTCTTTAAAACATAAATGTCTCTTTAAATAAAAAATAATGACAGTGTTTATCTAGTGAGATTTATAACGTACGTAAAAGTAAAATGTATGACATTAGGGCTTCCCTGGTGGCACAGTGGTTGAGAGTCCGCCTGCCGATGCAGGGGACACGGGTTCGTGCCCCGGTCCGGGAGGATCCCACATGCCACGGAGCGGCTGGGCCCGTGAGCCATGGCCGCTGAGCCTGCGCGTCTGGAGCCTGTGCTCCGCAACGGGAGAGGCCACAACAGTGAGAGGCCCGTGTACCGCAAAAAAAAAAAAAAAAAAAAGTATGACATCAATGGCTCAAAGAATGGGTTGGGGAAAGGAAGCATATCATAAGGGTCTTATACATGAAGTGGTATAATATTTTTTGAAGGTAGGTTGTCTTAAGCTAAAGAGTATTCACGAAAATAGCTAAAAAAGAGTTTTAACTAATAAGAAACCAATGGTGGATATGAAGTGAAATCCTAAAAACTAATCCAAAATAAGACAGGAAAAAAGGGGAGAAGGACCAAAACTAGATGGACAAATAGAAAACTTGTAACAATATGGTAGGACAACATTCAGTCATATCAGTAATCACATTAAATGTAAATGATCTACTCTAATCAGAAGGCAAAGATTGTCAAGTTGGATAAAAAACCAAGGTAACCTTCAAAATAGGTTAGAAACAAAAGGGTGTAAAATGTATACAATGTAAGCACGAAGTGTGAGAAAACTGGAGTGGCTATAGTAATATCAGAGTGGGCTTCATAACAAGTGATATTAAGAAGGTTAAAGAGGGACACTTCATAATAATGAGAAATGGGTCAATTTGTCAAGAAGAAATAATAACCTTAAATTCCACAATACTACATTGTAAAAATACACAAAGCAGAAACTGATAGCACTGAAAAAAAAGAAACTGACAAATCTTCAATTGTAGTTGTAGATTTTAATACCCATATCAGTAATTGATGGAAAAAGTTGAAACATGATCAGGGAGGATATAGATGCACATAACAACACTGTAAACCAACTTGACTTCACTGACATTTACAGAACGTTCCACTCACCAGTAGCAGAATATGCATTCTTTTCAAGTGCACGTGGAATATCCACCAAGATAGCCCTCCATCTTCTAATATATAAAACAAGTCTCATTAAGTTTAAAATGATGGAAATTATGCAGAGTGTATCCTATGACCACAATATAATTAAGCTAGAAATCAATATCAGAAAGATATCTGGAAAATCCTCAACATTTGTAATTACACCACATACTTCTAACTAGCACATTGGTCAAAAAAAAGGAGGGGTGATTAAAAGATGTTTTGAAGTGGATCACAATAAAAACACATCAAAATTTCTGGGATATATGTGAGGCAGTGTTTAGGCAAATCTTTAAATGATCTAAGTGCCCACCTTAAGAAGGTAGAAAAAGAAGATCAAATTAAAACGAAAGTAAGTAGAAGGAAGGAAATAGTAAACAAAAGAACAGAAATTGATGAAATAGAAAAACAGGTAAACAACAGATAAACGAGGAAACCAAATGCAGGCTTGTTGAGAAAACGATTAAACCTCTAGCTATCCTAATCAACAAAAATAAAGAGGAAACACATGTTACTAAGTATAATGTCAGAATTGAAAGAGGGGACATCACAACAGATTGTACAGAAATTAAAAACATATAGAAAGAATATTACAAACATCTTTTGTACATAAGTTTGACGACTTTGATGAAATGGATACATTCCTTGGAAGGCACAAATTATGTAATGAAATTGACTTCGGAAGAAGGATAACATTAGAGTAGCACCGTATCTATTAAAGAAGTTATATTCCTGCTTAAAAACCTTCCCACACAAACAAACCAAACCAAAACCAAGAACTCCAGGCCCATACATGTTTTAACTGATGAATTCTATCAAACATTTGAAGGAGAAATAATTCAGAAAATAGATGAAAAGGAAACTCTTCCCAACTCATTTTAGGACACTAGCATTATGCTAACATCAAAACTAGGTGAAGACATTACAAGAAAAGAAAACTATAAACAAATATCCTTCTTGAACATAGGTGAAACATTTTGTGAACGAACCATTAGTAAGTCAAATCCAGCAGGATATTAAAAATGAGTTTATTCGAGGGACGCAAGGTTGGCTTAACATTGGAAAATTCACTAGCGTAAGTTCATCACTTTAACAGAAAAAAGCTATATGATCCTGTCAGTAGTTACAGGAGAAAGCATTGGAGTACATTCAACAGCCATTTGTGATAAAATCTGTCAGGAAACGAGAAACAGAAGAGGATTTTCTTAACCTGACGAAAGACATCTACATGTAACTTCTAGCTGAAGTCCTATTTAAAGTCAAAAGATGGAGTGCTTTCCTCCTAAGACAGGACACAAGACAAGTATGCCCATCTCCTCCATATGTGCATCTAATACTGTAACGGAGGCCCCAGCCAGTGTAACAGGCAATAAAAAGAAACAAATGACATACACATTGGCAAGGTAGAAATAAAAGGTCTTTATTTGCAGACAGCATGATCATGTATAGAGAAAATGCTAAGAAATCTCTAAAATGCCACTAGAATTTGTCATTGAATTTATTAGCAAGCTTGCAGGACGCAGAGTAGATACACAAAATCAGTTTTATGTATATATACCAGCAATGAAAAATTAGAAATTGAAATTGAAAATTTATATCAAAATACAAAGGACCTATAAAAACTAAAAAATGTATTTACAAGAACAATATTGGAAGGTTTTTAGTACCTAATTTCAAGACTTCCTCTACTTTTTAAAGCTCCTCCTTTAAAGCTGCGGTGATCAAGGTAGTGTTGGCCTAAGGTAAACATATATATCAATGGAATAGAATAGAGAATCCAGAAATAGACCCACACATATATGGTCAGTTGATTTCTGACAGTTGTGCCAAGTTAATTCAATGGGGAAAGGATAGTCTTTTTAACAAATGGTACTGGAACACGTGGATATTAAATGTAAAAACATTAACCTCAACTCTTACTTCTTCTAGATATAAAAATAACTTGAAAAGAATCATGGATCTAAATATAAAAGACTAAAACTTCAAGAAAAAATTACAGGAGAAAATACTCGTGAACTTGGGATAGGCAAAATTTCTTGGGGCCCAAAAAGGATGAACCATAAAAGAAAAACTGACAAATGGGACTCCATCAAAATTTAAAACTTCTATTCTTCAAAAGACATCGTTAAGAAAATGAAAAGGTGATCTTTAAACAGAGAGAACATATTCACAATACATATACCTGACAAATGACTTGTAGCCAGAATATATAAAACTCTTACAGCTCATTAAAAAGACAACCCAGTTAAAAATCTAGGCACAAGAAAATAATGAATGCAGCACAGGAAAAGGTGTTCAACATCATTAGACATCAGAAAAATGCAAACCAAAACAATGAGATACCATTGTATATTCATCAGAATAGCTAAAATTAAAAATTAAAAGAACAAGTGTTAGAATGGAACTTTCATATATTGCTGGTAGGAAAGTAAAACAATAAAACCATTTAAACTGTTTGGCAGTGTGTTATAAAGTTAAACATTTACCATAACATACAACAATTTTGCTACTAAATATTTACCTAAGAGAAGTGATGACGTATATTTACACACATACTTGTACATGAATGTCCATAGCAGCTTTATTCATAACAGCCTCAAGCTGGGAGCAACTTAAATGTCCATAAACTAGTGGATGGATGAACACATTGTGGCATATATCCATGTAATAATATACTACTCAGCATTTAAAGGGAATAACGTACTGATACATACAGCAACATGAATGAATCTCAGAAACGTTATGCTGAGTTCAGTAAGCCAGACACAAAAGAATACAAACTCTATGATTCCATTTACTGCCCACAATTATTATACCAGAAATGATGCTAAAAAACCCCCAAACAAACAGATTTAATCTATAGTCACAATAAACAGACATGTTGTCTGCAGCTGAGGATGGAGTGTGATTGACCTGGATGGGGCTCAAGGGAACCTTTTGGTTTGATCGGTGTGTTCTATATCTCGACTATGGTGGTGATTATATGGATATAGGTATATGTTTGTAAAATTCATTGAAATGTACACATTTTACCTCAATAATGTTGTTTTGGAAAAAATTCCAAAAATTTGAAAGTTAATTTACTAACAAAACATTAACTTCTGTCTAATGTTAGAAGGCCTCTCTGTGTAAGGCTGAAACTGAGTTGACCTGAAAATTCCATTTAGATAAATCAGTATACACAATATAAATAAAAATACATGAATTAAATATCCTTAAACAAGGAAAGAGAGTAGATGAATTCTCAGTGTAGTTAGCCTATGATTTGATGTATTGGAATGGGACCCTAGCATCCTTAAAATTCATTGATGTACCTTTCTAATTTCTTTAATTGATATTTGGTAGTGTCTTTGGCACTAAGAAGAATCCAGCTAAAATGAAGTAATTACATATAATCCGCTCTTGATTTTGTTTTCTTGTTCTTTTCATTTTTTTAACTAGAAAGAATATGTAGAAGATACTCCAGTGTCACTTACGATCTATTTTTCCTGTTAGGAATAGAACTCCTAGATTTTACCTGTGCACATACATGGCTGCCCATCCAGAAACTACATTTCTCTGCTTCTCTTGCAGCAGGGTGTGGCTTTGGACTAATGAGAGGTGACTGGTGACGTGTATAAGGTTACCTCATTAAGGACAAGCTACTGGCCCTAGACTTTCTCTTTTCTCTTTCTGCTGGCGGGGATGTTACATCAGGTATAGCAGCCACCTTAGGTCCAGAGATGGAAGCCATGTGGAAGCTGATAGAGTCATCTTGGGTCCCTGAATGATCTTGTGACGCACACCTCCCCCTGCACCCCGCATTGTGACATGAAAAAGAAAAATCTCTAACTACTACTAGTAGTTACTAGTCTACTAGTCTACTACTCTAACTACTATATTTTTGAGTCCTTTTGTTATGGTAGAAATTTTATACCCTAATACAAAATGGAAAGCATTTAAGACTTTTAAGTTTTTCTCTGTGTACTGTTTTGCCATAGCCAGTATATTTTGGTGTGTATTCTCATCTATTTATTTATTTAGGCTGTGTTGGGTCTTCGTTGCCGCACACGGGCTTTCTCTGGTTGCAGCGAGTGGGGGCTACTCTTTGTTGCGGTGCACGGGCTTCTCATTGTGGTGGCTTCTCTTGTTGCAGAGCACAGGCTCTAGGCGCGCAGGCTTCAGTAGTTGCAGCATGTGGGCTCAGTAGTTGTGGCATGTGGGCCCTAGATCGGCAGGCTTCAGTAGTTGCGTCGCATAGGCTAAGTAGTTGTGGCTCACGGGCTCTAGAGCGCAGGCTCAGTAGTTGTGGCACACAGGCTTAGTTGCTCTGCGGCATGGGGAACCTTCCCAGTCCAGGGATTGAACCCATGTCCTCTGCATTGGCAGGTGGATTCTTAACCACTGCACCACCAGGGAAGTCCCTGATATGTATTCTCAATTAAAATAATTTCTAAACTAGCATATGATTTCATGCCAAGAGTTCTCTTTGATCCAGTAGTTATTTAGGAGAGTGTTTCTCCAATTGACAAGTTACTTTTAAAATTTAGGTACTTACTAATTAGTAATAAATTGATACACAGCATTCTGCTTTTCTAATTTTTAAATGTCTTCATTGACTAATTTATGATCAGTTTTAGTAAAGTTTCACAGACTTTTTCAAAGAATTTGTCTTCCTTGTAAAATACTAAAATATTTATTTATTATGTTGTTTAACTTTTCTATAATTATTTTTTATCTGATCTCAAAGGCTTAAAGATGTAAATCAGTGATTTCTTCCATTAATTTTTCTTTATATTTCTCTTTTTTTTGTTTTGCTTTGTGTGTTCATGTATTATTAACTGTCAGTATCTCAACTGAGGATTATACCTTTTATCAGAATAATATCACTTTTTTCCTAATTTATGCCTTGTGCTTTGTGTTTTAGCTGACATTAATATTGCTACTTTAGTTTATATTTCCCTATGTATCTGTGTACTTCTTATTATATTTATCCTTTCTTTGTCATTTCTTTTAGATATGTTTTCTATAAGTGGAGCATAGTTGGATTTCATAGTTGGATTTTTTAACCTAATGGGAGGAACCTTTGTCTTTTAACAGGTATTTTAACTCATTTATATTTATTGTCAAAATTGATCTTTAATTCGTTTTATTTCATTGATCTTGTTTCTTTTATACAAGTCTTTTATTTTCCATTGTGTTTTGGGCTTTTTGCTATTTGATTTAAAGTTTATCTTTGTTTAATTTGGTTTTGAATTTTGCCTGCTTTGAAATCTGCTGCTGATTATTTTTAAGTTTTTTTGAAACGTTAAATCTATGTCATCCCTATAATTAAGTCAAGAATGAGATGGTATCTTTTGTCTTCCCTCAGTAGGAAATGAGAAATTTAATAAAGTTTTACTTATCTGCCTCTCAGTTTTCATTGATATCTTAGATTTTTATCTCAGACTATTATTAAATTGTAATTTAAAATAATTTGTAAGATATTTTCATTAATTTTTATAGCTATAGGAATTATGAAAACCCTAAGATTGTCACAACTTTAAATAAATTGCCATGTTTTCCAAGTATATATCAAAGTGAACCTTAAGAAAGTCATTAAAAATATGCTCTTTTGCCATATTACGTTACTTCTCATTTTCTTGACCTATTTCTGTATTATATCTTAAAAAGACACTTTTTATTATTGCCCACATTCAGGCCCTTTCCTTCTCATTAGACTGGGAAAAAAGAAGAAATAGTCAAATTGAAGTTAACGTATCAAATTTTGTATTTGGTGTTTGCAATGGCAAAGTATAAGATTCAGAATATGTTTGGGATTATTGAATTACTGGATTTTATGGTGATGGGTAGGGAAACATTACCAGTTATTTACGAGTAAGCTTGTTTTCTGAGATGTCCCTGTCAGTTATGGTACCAGGTGGCACAGGGCATGGCATTTACATTCTCCTCAATGTTTGCTCAGTGTCAGAGGCCGTCCTTTTGCTTTGAGTCCCTGATAGAGTGTTAGGATGCTCCTAGTCGTGTGCCCTTCTCAAGTGGGCGTCATGTCCATTCCCTCACTATCATAAGCGTGCTTGTGTACAGGGCTTTCCCATTTTTTTCAGAATATACTTGAGGCCTATTTATGGAAGCGGCTCTTAGAGGACACGCAGCCTTGTCTTGGAAATAGTGTGGAGGAAAGAAGCCTGTAGCAGTTGCAAGGGGTAACATCTTTAAGAAAATAGTAATGTAGCTGTTACTTTGAACTGGAAGGCTTGTCTTTATTTCTCATATTTTTTTAGCAGATAATTATGTAGCTGGACTACCAGAATGCAGGGAGTGAGGGGAAGCTGCGGACAGCCTCTTCAGGATTGCGGGTCAGGGTGAAGCTCTTGGCCAGACTCCTTTCCGTGTGGCGTGTGGAAAGCAAACGGGCTGAGGAGAATGCAGGAGGACCGTTAGTCTTGCTTTGATCCTCTGTTTTCCTTTGTGGCCATGGCAAACGTCTCAGCTCTTCTGGGCCTCAGGCGGGGTCTGTGCTGTGAGGTTGATGACTGTCCAAGATGCTTTCTCACTTTAAAACTCCACGCCTGGCCAGGGCACCAGGGGTAGCAAGGGAGTTTCCATCTGACAGAGCTTTTATTTCGTTTAAGCAAAGAAGTTAGCTTCATTTCATCTTGGAAAGTCAAGAGAAATAAATCACTTCTCTTACCACCTTGAGTAAGGAGAATTGGAAGGATCATATGTGACTCATGTATTTATGCTCCGACCTGACATTAGCAAGTGACACACGTTGTGGTGGACTGTCCCGCCATAACACCTGGAAGTAATCTAGTAATAGAATGACTCAGAGGAATGTGAAATCACCATTTTTTTCCCTGAGAAAACTAAGATATTTATCTAGACTCCCAGAAGGTTCTTGCCTTTTTCCCTGGGATGTGTGCATGTTTTGAGATTGAGGGTCCTGGGAGGTAGGCCCACTGTGCGACCTTCAGCCAGGCATCAGATTGTGAAGGTCATGCCGAAGATCTTTCATTGATGAGGTCCTGAGTGGTCCAAAGGCTGCTTGCCCTGAGTTTGTGTTTCATGAGGTCAGCAGTAGGAGGCCGCCCAAACAGGCTTTTTGTCCTAAGCTGAGCTGGGCATGGTCACAAGCAGGGTGGGCAGAGAGAGTTTTCAGATAATGAACATGTCACAATTGTGGAAGAGCGAGGACACAGTGCTGACTGAATGGAATCTGTACAGCAGTCAGAGGACGACTCTTTTTGAAGAAGGGCTTTGTTCTGGCTAGGTTCTGGAGGATGATTCCCGACAAAGGCTCCATCCAGAGCAGTGTGGAAAAAAGATCATTGCTTCTTTTCTCTATAGTCATCACTTGGAGGACTAAAAAGTCATTGAAAAGTTTTATTTCCTGCTCTATCAAGAGCTTCTAGGGGAAAAGAAAAAAGAGAATTGTTTCATTTCAGAAATGCATTTTGTTTCAGTCAATAAAAAGTTGCTGTGAATAAGTCAAAATAACATGCAAAATAAATTGGAAACATGGATAAAAAAAGTAGGTGGTAGGCTTTTATTAACCGCCAGTGTGAGGTAGGCCCTTCTAGGGATGCAGAAACCAACGTTCAGTAACCTCTGTTCTCAGGAACTGAGCTTGAGTGAGGCAGACAGATAGATGGCTAATGCTTACTATGTTTCAATTGGGTTTTTATAGAGCAGCTACTCTATGCAAGACACTGCACTAGGTGCTGAGTCTACAAGGCGAGGTAGATAGAGTCCCTGTTCTCAAGATATTTAGAGTCCAGAGTGAGATGCGTCACCAGGCATGCCGAGCACCAGGTACGCGGAGGCGTACGGGAAGACATCAGTAATTAGAATGCACAGGACGGAATACACAGGCGACTTTGAACTTGCGCCAAGAGCTAAGCAGTCTCGAGGCACCGATTCCTGCAGCAGTTGCCGTAAGCTGTGCTTATTAACGTTCTGGCCTCAGAGCTACACCTTTCTGATGTTAAGGATAATAAAAATAGCCAAGAATCGTACAGTGCTTGACTCTGTTCTAGTGCTTTACACATAACAACTTATGTAATCCTTGCAACAGTCCTATCAGGTAGTGTTAATATTAGACCAGAAACTGAGGCCCAGAGCAGGTGGGTAACAGCTAGCCTGCGGTGGGTCACCACGGTGCTAGGTTGAGGCTTCTAGAATCAAGGAAGCCAGCTACAGGAGGAGCCATTGTTCAGAGGTTTGCAGATATAGCAGCTTAACATTAATGAGCCCATAGCTGAGCATATGGGAGAAAAAAATTGTTGATACATGTGCTTTTCATTTGCTAGAAATACAGATGTATATTGTTGTTGTTGAAATTGCCCTATACTAGCTACACATTATATCTAGAATTTTTATTTGAAATTATAGGAAAATAACTTTTGATCAAATAGTATTACCCATTTATTTACAGAGAAGGGCTTTCTTGAATTATAAATATATCTAAAAGAGATCGTACTGCTTCCCGCAAACACCGACTCCACAGCTCCTTGAGGTGGAGATTTCTATTCAGCCTAATGTCCTCCTGGTCAAGTAAGAGGCTGCTTTCTCTGCCTCTCATCTGTTGAAATGTCTGTCCCTGTTTACAGTACTGGAGGTCTTTAATTTATAAGCTGGATTTGTAAATTGCAGGGGCCTGGGGCTTCCCCTGGTGCGTGAACCACAGGAGGCCTGCTATTTGCTTCTTTGAGGGAGTTCGTAAGACCTTTTGTGACCTGGTTTGCCCACAGTTCATAGGCTCACATCTAGGTGATCTGAAGGAAGAAGAATGGGGTGAAAAAGTCTAAGTTATGGTTGTGAACGGGAAGGAAAGTTAGAATTTTAAAACCAGCATCAAAATGGTACAGACAAGAATTAGAAGCTAGGAAGAGCCTAGGAGGAGAGGTTTTTAATTAGAGCAACCCTCAAGACGTTGGAAATTGTTGTGACGATTTTAAATGGCCTTAAAAAGAATCAGCAACTTGACTTTCTGTATGTGGTTTATGAAATGTAAACACACACAGAATTCAAGGGGAAACGGTGATTTTTCAATGTAAAACTGTTTCGATTTATGGCTTCCTGGACATTGAAAGCCTCCTTGCACCTTGATTAAATACATTGAGTGGTTTTAAAATGTAATAAAATTGTAAGGCAGGTTTTCTTTCTTTTCTTTTTGCACAAGCAGGTATTTTCAGTGTAACAATCAGGAAGATTAGGCAATCTGTGACATAAAGCTTGAATGGTGTTACTAAATAGGGAAAAGGAGCCTTAGACCTCTTTTTGACTCTATCTACAAATAAAATAAACTTTTTCATGCAATACTGAAATCAACTATGCAGTTGAAGAAACTTATTAAGATAATACTTTGTGTAAATCTATTTTCTACTTTGCTTTACTAAAAATTTTATTTATAGAAGGAATACATAAATACCTTTTTTTAAAAAAAAAAAAGAAGCCTTACAAATCAAGGATTTAAAGGGATTAATGTTCCCTTTGACCATCACGGTCCCTGGGTCATCATTTTGCCCTTTATTCTTCCAAATCTTGTTCTGAATACTTACATGCATATATTTGTATGCCTAGAACAGATATTTATGTTTTGTGTAGATGTTAAAAAATAACCCACAGAGGGACTTCCCTGATATTTATGTTTTGTGTAGATGTTAAAAAATAACCCACAGAGGGACTTCCCTGGCGGTCCAGTGGTTCAGACTCCGCATTTCCAGTGCAGGGGGCGTGGGTTCGATCCCTGGTTGGGGAACTAAGATCCCACACGCCACAGTGTGGCCAAAAACAAAAACAAAAAGACCCCATCGAATGTATTGTTTTGCTGGTTGACTCAAATATGACGTTGCATTATATCTTTTGTTTTTAGTAGTTCAGTAATGTTACTGACTGCAGCTGGTATTTACTGAATAGTTATTATGTGCTAGGCAAGATGTTTAGCATCTTTCATATAATTTTGTTTCATAATCTGCATAATAAGCTTCAGAGGTGAATAAAAGTCATTGATTTTACGTGAGTCAAATTCCACCGTCAATATGTCTCACATTTACGTTAAATTACTAATGCCAGTAGTTCCATCATTGTTTAATAAGGCTTCAAAAATAAAACATTTGGAATGATTTTTTGAATTGCTAAGAATGTCACTGTTAGTTCTGTTAGATTTGTTGTTCCTGTGCTGTTGGCCTCTCCACCCAGCCCTGGGAGTGAGTGTCTCTGCTAAGCCAGAAGGCCGGGAATGTGCTCACCTTTTAGGCATGAACAGGTAGTATGTGTCATGTATGACTCATTCTAAATGAAGAACAGACAACCCCAGACATTTCCTCAGTAGTTAATGGTTTTCAAAGCCCATGCCTGTGATGATGTCCTTATTTGGGGGACAGTTACATGATACAAGTCCTAAGTGTGAGCAGGTTTGTTTTTGAAAGATGCTTTTCACTGTGCTTTTGGCCATTCCGGTCTGAGGAGTAAAGGCTGCTGTCGTAGGAACTCTGATTGTTTTTATGGGAATTGGTAGAAAAGGAGCGATGTTGGGTGGGTTGAGAGAAAAAAAGATTCTGCTTATTATGTGTACTCTGACTTTAGAGTTTGGATGAAGATATTTTCAAAATTTCCTGACAAAGTAGAAAGCTTTAATGTCTGGGCAGCTGTCAGAAGAGTTTAGATCTCAGCTCTTCTGCTCAACTAGCTGGGGAATCTTATAAAAGCCACTTATGCTGTTTCAATCAAATGATAATAATACCCACTTAATAAAGTTGTGGGGTGGAATTAACGTAAAGTGCCTTGTACAGTGTGAAGCACTGTATGAATGTGCAAATATTGGGTGATACTCGTACTGTTTTCATCATCGGAACTGTCGTGAAGGTCGTCTGCAGTTTGCCTCTTTTACTATTGCCTCTGTCCTGAGAAATTAACCTGCTTTCCTCTGTCGTTCATTACATGGAAGGGAGTACTGTAACAGAGCTCTGTGGTCTTCAGAAGAGCAGAAGGGGCCTTACTGCTGAATCATTGAACGAATACTGAAGTACAGCCAGCATTTTTTCAGGCCTAATGTAAGAACTGAAAAGATCATCTACAGTAACTCAAGAAGCGGAGATATGCCAAAGGTCCCAATAAATATCATTTCATTGTCACCAGTACATAGTGTTTGTAGCTGTATTTGGCCTTTTTGTCTTCAAGAGAAAAGTAGACAAGTATTAATTAATATCTGTCTATTTAGAAAAGTGTTTGTTACTAAATTCTGTTGCAGTGGGACCTGGTTTGAAAAAAACCATCAGAAATTATCTTGTGTTCTGGCTTCTTTTTGGCTATAAAAGACTTAAATTATTCTGAAATCTCAAATAACGTTCAAAGAAGGTATGAAGTTTTTATGCTTATCAGAAGGAGGCATGGATTAAAGCGATTAAGAGGCCTTCCAAGTGAGCTCTCATTTCCAGGTGAGCAGATAGCGCCATTGAGTTTCCGTGTGGTCCACGCGGTGATGGGGAACTGATCGTTGCTTGGGAGCCCAGTCAGAAGTCTACAGTTGAAATCTCAGTTGCTGTTTGGGTGGCGTGCCATGCACTGTACAGAGTCACTACTGGTACAGGTTGTTTCTAGGGGAAGCTGTGTGTGCTTTGGAGGAGAGGTACATGCTGAAAACAGAGCAAAACAAGAAACGAATCTTTGGTTTTGTTGTTCCTTCTTCTGGATACTTCTAAAAAGCTAACCCCTCTTCTGGATACTTCTAAAAAGCTAACCCCTCTTCTGGATACTTCTAAAAAGCTAACCCCTCTTCTGGATACTTCTAAAAAGCTAACCCCTCTTCTGGATACTTCTAAAAAGCTAACCCCTCTTCTGGATACTTCTAAAAAGCTAACCCCTCTTCTGGATACTTCTAAAAAGCTAACCCTTTTAACTTTCATTGGTGGTTTGCTTTGTCATCTCTGTATTCACTTTCATTTATTTCTTGACCTACTGTCTATGGCAAACCATCTCTATCCTGGTTATACCAAGGGAAAAAGTGAAATCTTGTTTCAGAGTGACCTGTAAAATTCTATTCCGTATTTTAGACTTAGCCCACTGGAGATATCACTTTCTTCTTCATTTTATTTCACTACCCCACCATGCCCTTACTGTCCGAGCACCATGGGGTTGTTTGTTTGTTGTTTTTTTAATGAATCTCACACTCACCTATTTATAGAAACTGAGCATTTCCCCCTTTCCCAGAGGCAGCTGTGGCAAGAGTAGCTTGTTTGCTTGAGATGGGAACCAGCGGGGCTCTAAAGCAGCCCAGGATCTGCACAGTCACACTCGATTCTCCTTAACTAGCAAGTAGAACTATGTTAACTTGCCTTGACTATCCCTAAGCAGCTCTTTAAAAAAAAAAAAAAGTTTACAATCAGTTGAATTCTCTAAGCTTCTGGCTTACAATAGTGAAAAAACTTTTACATAGAGTAGATAACGGATGGAGTAAGAATTTCTGATTCGTTTGCATGTTATTTATTGTGGAAAGAATGTTTTCCCTACAGACTGACAAGGAACAAGATGTTTAAACATAAGCCAGGGTGGAGACCTGTTTGTTTGGTCAGCTTCAGAGAAGCCACGTTTCCCTACTTATGAAGAGTCTGCCAACTCTTCTATCCTCGCCACCCCCGCGTGATTCTTCAAGTTTCCTCGGGATTTTTACTTAGGCCTCTTGTCGGATGAGGCAGTGATAGAGTGCCTACGTGGCAATCAGAAAGGCTAAAGGCTTTTTCCTGCAGCAGCATGATTTTATCATGTCATTATGAGTTTATGCTGTGTGTGTGTGTGTGTGTGTGTGTGTGTGTGTGTGTAAAATCGCTTTTTCCCAGTCCCCTTCTGCTGTTGGCTTGTGTATTCGCATTGCTGGGTGGCAGCAGGACCCCATTTATCACAGGCGGTAGCAGTGGGTACGGAGATATGAAAGGGTTACTGTTCACATTTCCTGTGTAATTCCCTCTGATCTTACTGAGCTGTAATTCCTTTCTTGATGTTAAACATTCCCAGGCTCCTATAACCTTCTCGCCGGGTTGCACTAGCCAAGTTTGTCCCAGGTGATCATGTAGGCGGACCTCCTGTTTTTAAAGATTAGAAATCACTCCTTCGTCCGGGAGATAGGCTACATGCTCATTACTTTTCAATCCCAGAAGAAATCCCTTTGATTTGAAACCAGAACAGAGCACTAACATATTAGTTTTAAAATTCACATTTAGCAGCCAACAATCAAATTTGTTGTCAAATTAATTGTGTCGATTTAACAATCTGCCGATTGCTGGTTTAGTGAATTTCGAGGTAAATGAAAGCCCGTTGATCTAGTGAAGACTTACGTTCTTCCTTCTAAAAGCACACGTGAAAAATGGGTTCTGATTAGCAAAGGGTACATTTTGATGCCACTGCCTTACTTTTAGCTTATGTGATTGGTAGTGTGTTTTAAGTTGCCTCAGATGTAAAGCTGCTTAGCCGAAACGGCAACATTTCTGCTTCAGTTCAGTTCAGGAGGTTGTAGCTGAGCGTAGGGAGATACTTACTTTCTACTTTTTCTCTGGTTTTTAAAGTATATAGCAGCTCATTTTTATTCCACCACTTTTTAAATATACATTTTTGTGGTTGGCAAAAGGTTTTCTATTTTTGCCTTTTCCCCTTGAGTTTTGGGAGAAAATGTTACGCTCCTGTGCAGCGTCCGTATGTGTCAGCGGCTGCTGATGAACTGGTAGGGACCCGGCGTACCTGTTCCAACACTGGCCTCGTCCAGGTAATGGGCTGCCCTTTAGACGCAGCCCTGGGTAAGTTTGCTCGTGTTGTTTAGAGCGCATTGCCATGTACCCACCCATCAACTTGGGGTTTGGGGATGGATAGAATCGAAACAATGTCTCTTTGAAGGAGTTTCTAGAATAAGTTTGCTGGCCAAAGCTATTTACGTGGCTTAAAGCAGTGAGATAAAATATTTTTTGTGCACCTTCCCATGTGTAATATGGTTTTCCATGAAGGCGGGTGGAGGAAGTTTTACATTGATTCTGTTTGGATCTGCCTTAGGGGTCAGCATGCCTGTTGATATTTCTCATTCCCTTTTAGGCTGCCTGAGACAGCCTGTCACGCAGGTGGCTTTCGATAGAGGGTTGTTTGAATGCATGAAGTAGATTACGTTTGTAGATTCTGAAGTGTTCCGTCTGTGCGCGATTAAGCACGTGTCTAACAATGTAACCCTCTCTCCTCTTACTACTTGGTCATAGAGAAAAAGGACATTTAGTCATAAATTACTTAAATTATAGATAGTCTGTTAACATTTCCTAAGACCAGTAAGCCCATTTATTATTCTCATGATGGGAAGATGCTTATATTTTCTCCCATATCATTATTCCTAGGGCCATCATAAAGCACTCAATGGTAATGTTAATTAGTGGACAGATACTTACACATACTTAGAGAATGCCGACATACACAGCATCGTGCCTGGCACTGTGCGTTCTCCAAAGATGTGTGCGACTTTGGTCCTACCACCGGGAGTCCAGACTTCTCAACAAACAGGATCTGTACACTGGTCAGTTAAACAGCAACTTAAGGTCCATAAAAATGATTATGGGCTATGTGAGAGGCCTGAACGAGAATCAGGTGGCTTAGTGGAGAAGTCATTTCACTTGAGTTAGAGAGCAGTGAGAGATTTCATCAAGGAAGCTTGAGTCGGGCATTAAACTAATGGTTGGGGTTCAGATAGGAAGGAGTGAGTCTCTTTGACATTTATATATATGGGTGATCATTATCACACTTTGTGTTCCCAACAGTGGTGAAGAAACAGCAACAAGAAACTTAAGTATATGATGGAGACCTTTCTCCATTGGTGACTTATTTATTCCTTATTTTTTACTGAAGTGGAATTTCAAAACAGCTTCCACCAAGGACATACAGCAGCTCTTTAAGTTACCATAAGGATTCACTTCAGTAGGGAGTGTCCTCCCAAATTTCTCACCCATTTAAAATTTCAGCAGGAAGGCAGGAATAAGATACATTGAAAAATTATCATTCATGACTCCACGTTGGTAATAGAGGCCCCATCCAATCTCAGTGGCAAGTTTAACAGCTCTCACTGTTGAGTTACATCTCGATTTGAAGTCTAACATATAAGGAGATAGATCCAAACTGACAGTTCTTTTTTGCACAGATATTGGTGGTGGTAGTCACTATAGATAAATACAACTTCACAGCAGTGTTTTATTAACCCCTTAAAAGTTCTTCTACAGTAAAGCAATTGTTACATTAATATCCCAAACTCCTTTAATCCAGTTTGTTTTGGTTTTGTAAAGCAAATTTAAAAATGGGTAGAATTTTTATTGGGATCCTTGGACTGTATTTCCTTATTATTATTATTAAAAACAAATACTTTAGTGCATTTAATTTTAGAGCCAGACTTCTGTCTCTAGTTTCATTCTTTTATTGTATAAAACAGCCAAGGGAAGAATTATACAGCAAAGAAGTGAAACCAGTTTTTCTAACACAGTAAGGACGGAATCTTAAGACGGTCTGCTGACTTTCTTTTAGTCTTTTGGCCAGTAGCAAATTTATGTGGCCCTCTGCATATTTCTGAATATGCCCATTTGTTCAGCCATATGAACTGAAGTGTGATAATGAAGGGGAAACTATAGCCAGTGCTTGTTTCCCATATTTTTGTGACGATCTTGGCTTTCAAGATATTACTAAGTGATCCACGATTAAAGAGTGTGGTGGTTGGCTCATTTTATGTAAGGTGAGAGCATTTCAGTGAATATTGATATTTTAGTTAACCTAGTATTTCCCAAATATATTTGACGGAAATGCCCACTGCCTTCCTTCCTGCCTTCCTTCCTTCCTTCCTTCTTCCCTTCCTTCCTTCCTCCGGCTTCCTTCTTTTCTTCCTTTCTTTTTTAAGAACACCTATTAAAATCTCTTGTAGAACAAGTTTCAGGAGTTATAACTATAAACTTTACACACACACACGTATATATTATTCAGGTCTACTGCTTAGGTCCATTTTCTTCTTCATCTTCACCTTTTCTAGGGCATAGGATGGGATATAGAAGGAAAAAGAATAATTTTTAAGACTTGCTAGCTATTCTGATGTCGTGGTTAGTGGGAAAGAGTCTGAGGCTTCTTTCTGTCTAAAGCAAGGTATGAGATTTCTCTGCTGATTTATTTCAAGAGTTCCTACTCTCTGCATCTTCTATAGCTTTGAACGATCAGTTGACCAAGCGTAACAGAAGTTACCTGTGGTGGGAAGAGTAGGGTGGATTGGAGGTAAAACGAGACTTTCACTTTCTACTATAAATACTTCTGTTTTGTTTGAATGTTTCCATTAGTGTAAATTCCTTTTGTAACCTTAAAACAAAGGACAAATTAGAAGCTCTCACTAGTTGAGAGAACCTCTATTTTATGCAAGGATTGCTTACTCCAAGCTTTTGTATACACTAGCCTCTGTGGTGTTTTTAAACTCACTTTGAAAAAAGTCAAAAAATTTAAACCATGTTTTCAGAAACAAACTTATATGATGGCAAATCTGATTAAAGTTAATATCCCTTGCCTCCACTGTATCTTGTACATATTTCTGTTGTTGCTATTAATATACTGCACCATCATTCTCTATTTACGTGCGAAATGGGGAACTGTGTCTTACTTATCTCTGTATCTTCAGCACCTAACTTTGAACCGTGTTGTAAGCATTCAATAAATGTTTGTTGTTGTGGGTGTAGGGAATGGAGAGGCTTAATTTAATATTTATTCCTAGGGGAATATATTAGTGATTGTCACTTTCAAATCTTAAGAGGAATATGTTCTTTTAAAAATACCTTTAAAATATCATTTATTTTATTTTTGTGAAATGTAAATAAATACATCTGTCTTTTTTCAGAATTTAAGATGGTATTCATTAGTGCATATAATGTAAAATAAAATTTAAAATAAATGAATAAAATAACAAAGTTGGAGGACTTTGTTACTTCCCAGTGTTAAAACTCACTATAAAGCGACAGTAACCCAGACACAGTGACCTTGCCATAAGGATGGGCGTACGAGTCAGTAGAGTGGAATCAAGAGTCCAGAAATAAACCTTACATTTTTGGTCCATTGTATTTTGACAAAGCTGCTAAGACTATTCAGTAGGGAAAAGGTTCTCTTTTAAACAAATGGTTCTGTGGAAATTGGGTATCCTTATGCCAAAAAATGAACTTCCTCATAAAAATCAACCATACACAAAAATTAACTCAAAGTTAATTATGGACCTAAATGTAAGAGCTGAAACTGTAAAATGTGTAAAAGAAAGCACAGAAGGAATTTCATGGCCCTGGATTAGGCAAAGAGTTGTTAGATGTAACACCAAAAGCATGTGACATAACAGAAGAAATTGATAAATTTAACTTTATTAAATTACAAGCTTTTGTGCTTCGGAAGACACTGTTAAGGAACTGAAAAGACAAGCCACAGAGGAAATATTTTCAAATCATGTCTGATAAAGGACTGTGTCTAGAACATATAAAGAACTTTAACAGTTCAATAATAAGACAACTCAATTTTAAAATGAGAAAAAGAACTGAATAGATATTTCATCAAACAATACATAAATGACGAATGAGCGCATGGAAATGTGCTCAGCATCATTAGTTAGTAGGAAAATGCACATTTAAAACACAGTGAGGGGCTTCCCTGGTGGCGCAGTGGTTGAGAGTCCGCCTGCCGACGCAGGGGACCCGGGTTCGTGCCCCGGTCCGGGAGGATCCCACGTGCCGCGGAGCGGCTGGGCCTGTGAGCCATGGCTGCTGAGCCTGCGCGTCCGGAGCCTGTGCTCCGCAACGGGAGAGGCCACAGCGGTGAGAGGCCCGCGTACCGCAAAAATAAATAAATAAATAAATAAAACACAGTGAGATAACTACTTTGTCCCCAGCAGGATGCCCATAAGTCAAACAGACAGACGCTGTCTAATGTCTAGGATATGGAGAAGCAGGAACTCTCATGCATTGTTGGTGGGAGTGTAAAATGGTGCACCCACCTTGGTAAACAGTTTGGCCATTTCTTTAAAAATTAAACCAAGTTACCATATGCAGTGGTCAGGTTCTCCAGAGAAACAGAACGCATAGGATGTGTTTGTATGTGGGACGAAAGTTACTTTAAGGAATTGGCTCACAGGATTGTGGAGGTTTGGTGAGTCCAAAAGCTGATAGGGGAGGCTTGCAGGCCGGGAACTCAGGAAAGGGATGCAGTTTGAGTCCAAAGCCAATCTGCTGGAAAACCAGGGAGAGTCGACGTTGCTGATGAAGTCTGAAGGCCATCTTCTGGGGAGTTCCCTCTTGTGCAGAGAAGTTGGCCTTTTGTCATTTTCAGGTCTTCAACTAATTGGATGAGGCCCACCCACCTTATGGAGCCCAGTCTGCTTTACTCAGAGGCCATCAATTTAAATGTAAATCTCATCCAAAAACACTCTCCCAGAATAAAGTTTAACCAAACATCTGGGCACTGTGCCCGGCCACGTTGACACAGAGAATTAACCATTACACCTTAATAACCCAGCAGTTCCACTTCTCAGAATCTACCCAAGAGAAATGAAAACATACATCCACACAGACTTGTATGCCATTGTTCATAGTACCTTTATTCATAACAGACACAAATGAGAAGCAATCCAAATGTCCCTCAACCTTTACATGGATAAACAAAATGTGGTATGTCCAGACACTGGGCTACCACTTGGCAGTTGAAAAAGGGAAAATACTGATATGTGCTGACACATGGATGAACCTCAAAAATACTATACTAAGTGAAAGAAGCCAAATTCAAAAGACTAAAAATTGTATGACTCCATTTGTAGGAAATGTCTACATAGAGCAAATCAGAGGAGCTTTGGGAGTGGGCCTGGGAACTGACTGTATGTGGACTCAAGGGAATTTGCGAGGGGGTTGGAACTGTTCTAAAATTGGGTTCCAGTGATTACTGCACACTTCTGTAAATTGACTAAAACGTCAATGAACTGTACACTTACAGCAGATGAATTTCATGGTTTGTCAAGTGTATCTCAATACTGTTAAAAAAAAAAAAGAGGAGTGACAAAAATGGGACAAATAGGCTAAGGGTAGGACACACAATGCATCTCATAAAAGCTCCTTTATTTGCTTGAGGTGATTCACAGATTTTGCTCCGAGCTCTTTAAAGAGACCTCTCCCAAGGTGAGCTATGTTTTCCAGTGTTTACAATGTCAAATTTTATCAGCATCTTAGGAGAAACCTAATGATTGTACTTCAAAGAGAAGCATGTCCTTTCAGTCGTAGTGCAGCGTACTCAGCTCTGTCCTCAGCAGCGTCCTTGGAGTCAGTAACTGACAGTGCTCTTCTCCACACCTGTCTCTTAAACCTCCCTTCAGTGCAGCGTAGTGGCTGCACATCAAGGGCAGTTCACAGAACACACCAGTTCTGCTGCGTGAATGGGGAGGTGAGCGTAAGAGGACGAAGCCAAGAATGCTGCTGCTCTCGGGTGGTCCCTCTTAATCCGGACACGCGGTTAGAGAGTAAAGAATGGATGGACGGAATAGACAGATGGTAGTCCTGCAGGAGCTTTCGGTGAAAACTGAGTAACGGGAAGTTTAGCATCTCACACCCTGGCAAGTACCTAGAATGCAGTCATTCTCAGTTACAGGTTAGATATGGGGCCATTTGCTTTAATAGCCAGTGAGGTGGGGAGATTGGCAACCTCTTAGGGAAGCTGGGGAACCTGAGGAGGGAAAGTATTTAAATAGACTGCCTACCGCCTATGCGTAGATGTGGCCTGAAGAAATACGTGCTGGTGGGTTATGGCTCTCCCTGAGAAATAATTTTGGCTGTTCTCCAGTGCTTAGACTGCTTAGAACAGGGCCTCATTCTGTCTCTAAAGACAGTAGAATATGGCCACAGACGTTAGCTTGGAATGGTGTGCTTTTCATTGTGAATTTTCACAAGTGAGGCATGCTTGTTGTAAAACATTTTTAACTATTTAATTCATATGTCAAGTATAGAATATGTAGAATAAAAAAGTAAGGTCTCCTTTCATTTCTCTATTCCCTTCTTAGCTATTTTCCTATATTTAAATATATATTTAAATTGTTTCCAGTTTTTAGCTGTTATGATGCTGCAGTAAACATACTGGCACCGGGCACTCCTCTATTTATAAAAAGATATGAGTGTACACACGCACACACACATACACACGTGTGTGTGTGTGTGTGTGTGTGTGTGTGTGTGTGTGTATATATATATATACTCGTATATGTTATCACCTTAGTAACAGCTATTACCTGGTCTGTACTTAATAATTTACCTTAGTACACCAGTATTTCTTTATGTTCTTTTTTAAAATCACTGCTTGAGACTACTACAAATGGTCTTAATTTTGTATTTGTAATTCTAGTCTTGTTTTAATCACGAGAAACTGTCTAAATAAGCATTTGTTAAATGAACTACAGGACAACCTGTGAGTGCATCTTTTGGCTTGATTATATGTGAAAAGTAGCTTACTTAGTAAGAAGAAAATTGTTGGTTTTAATTGCAGTAACTTAGTTGAAGTTTATTATGTTTGGAGAATTGTTTTATAGTATCTCTGAGAATGCTGGCCTTTTTTTTTTTTGCGGTACGCGGGCCTCTCACTGTTGTGGCCTCTCCCTGTTGTGGCCTCTCCCGTTGTGGAGCACAGGCTCCAGACGCACAGGCTCAGTGGCCATGGCTCACGGGCCCAGCCGCTCTGTGGCATGTGGGATCCTCCTGGACCGGGGCACGAGCCGTGTCCCCTGCATTGGCAGGCGGCCTCTCAACCACTGCGCCACCAGGGAAGCCCCAATGCTGGCCTTTTATCTCTAAGAAACCATTTTACCGTATAATGAACTTTGCAGATTACTTCTGCATAAGACCTAGGCTTAGGCTTCTGCTTCCAGTTCAGTTGTAGAGGTTAGAGGCAGGACAGTGTGGCCCCTGAAACAACCTAAGTAAATTACAAAAAATCACTATTTCAGTGATCTGTTATTACATAATAAATTGCGCCAACACTGAGTGGTTGAAAACAGCAGTTGTGCTGTATAGCTCATGATTCTGTGGGTTGGGAGTTCAGGCAGTCTCAGCTGTTGATTTTTCTGTTCCATGTTGCACTGACTGATATCACTGGATGGTGTTCATCTGTAGATGGATTGGATGCTCTGGAGGATCCAGGATATCTTACTCACATATATGGTACCTGGAAAAATGTAGAAGACTGTGTTCACATGATCTTTCTAGCATAGCCTCAGGGTCGTCAGACTTCTACTATTGTGGCTTGGGACTCCTAGAGAGAATTTTCCAAGAGATAGGAAGGGAAAGGTGCTTTAGGGGAAGGCCTAAAACTGGAAACTGGCCCCACATCAGTTCTGCCATATTGTGTTGGTCAAAGCAGTGCCGGAGCCCTCCCAGTTTCAATGAGATGGGACATAGGCGTGGCCTCTCAATGGAAGAGGTATCAGGGAATTTGTGATCATCTTTAATCTACCACAGTTAGATTAAATCTGGCCACAAATCATTTTGCATTCCTCCTATATTCAGAATATACTCAACCCCTCCCAAGAATCCCAGAATTCTCATCCCACTGTGGCTTTACCCTCAAGCTTCAGTTCCAGCACCTTGTCATTTAAGTCAGGTCCAGATGTAACGACACCAGGAAGCTCCTCTGGTGTAGTTCCTCTCAACAGACAAGTTATTTATTCAACACATAATGGAGAAGCAGGCATAGAATAACTGAAGTAAACATTTCCACTCAAAATCCAGGAAACAGGAGGTACATAGCTTTCACTGGTTCATAGCAATTTTGAAATTCTGATGTTGTCATTTCTTTATTAGGTCATTTCTACTCCCTGGAAATGATTGTCCATGGCTCCTGGCTTCACTCAAGCAATTCTGAGTCACCCAGCTTTTTCTGTACGAAATGGTTCATGTTTATAACCGGGTAGTCTTTTCAGCCTTGCTTCCTGCTAGTAGAAATTTGAGAATCCAGAAGCATCTTTTCAGTTTGTTCTCTCTCTGCTCCTTTCAGTCCAATCTGACATAATTCTTTTGAAAACTTTGTGAGATTCCTGTGTATCACATTATAATCCACTCCGTTAGACAGAAGTCATACCCACATTTGTTTTGAGATATGCTTTTTTCTACTTCAGATTGTGTGTCAAGGCACTAGAAGATGATACCCATAAGATTCTTAGAAGCTGGCTTCCCTGGTGGCGCAGTGGTTGAGAGTCCGCCTGCCGATGCAGGGGACGTGGGTTGGTGCCCCGGTCTGGGAAGATCCCACATGCCACGGAGCGGCTGGGCCCGTGAGCCATGGCCGCTGAGCCTGTGCGTCTGGAGCCTGTGCTCTGCGACGGGACAGGCCACAGCAGTGAGAGGCCCGCGTACTGCAAAAAAAAAAAAAAAAAAAAAAAAAAGATTCTTAGAAGCTTTTCTGTTTGAAAGAGTCCAAAAGGCACACCCTCAAGATTCCTAGAGGCCTTTTATCTAGTAAAGAGAGTCTAAGTAAGAGGCACACTCTTAAGATTCTTAGAACTGAACTAGATACAACTTTAAATCATTTTTCAGTCTCAATACAGTATTTTATAGTCACACTCTAGAAATTTTTATCCTGAAACCATGCTTTACTGGCAGAGCCCTAGACTTGATTTTTACTTTGAAGCCATTTCTTACTTTTCTGTCTGGGGAGAATGGGGATGAGAAAATGTTTTATGTTTGAAAAGAGCAAGTCCTGGCTCCTCTAAATTCTGCTTGAAAATGAAATGATTCTTTTGTAACTCATCTTTCTCTTTGCATTCCATATCATACTTGGCTAAAAGAGACATCACTTTCAACCTTCTGCCTGGCAATCTCCTTAGCCAAGTCTGCCACTTTATTGGGCACATTTTCTCTTTTCTATTTTATGCAAGGAATAGTGTTGCAATTTTTCCACCACTGTGTAAGAGGGCTTGTCATTTCTCCATCTGTTAACATTTTCATTAATGTCCTTTAAGCTTTCATTAACAGTATTCTTGAGGCCCTTCCTGTTTCTGCTCACCACCTGGTCCCAAAGCCAATGTCACTATTTTTAGATTTTTATTACAGAGTCCCACTTCCATGTACCAGTATCTGTTATGGTTATCTAATTCTGTAACAAATTACCTAAAAACTTGTAATCTTAGAGCAACAACCATTTTGTTGTACTTCACAAATTGTAGGTCAGTGAAAAGGGCAGGCTCAGATGGTGGTTATTCTTCTCCATGTAGCATCAGCTGAGGTTAGTTGGTGGCATTCAGTTAAAGGATGGGCTGGTTTGAAGAGTCCAAGACAGTTTTACTCACATTTCTGACACTTTGACAAGGATCATTCAAAAGCTATTCTTGGCTGGGGCTGTCAACCAGAGTGCCTACACCTAGCTTTTTCAGCATGACACTCTCACTGTAATTAGACTGTGGTGACAGTAGCACAAAAGACAGGAAGGAGGAAATAGGTATCTTCTGTTGTAAAATTCTTACTTATATGTGAAGTGGTGTACTATTATTAGAAGTTAGATTGTGGTAAGTTAAAGCGCTATAGTTTAAGCACCAGAGCAACCACTAAAACTACAAAAGAAACAGGTATGTCTAATAAGCCAACAGTGGAGATAAAATGAAATACTAAAAAATATTCAGTTCCAGATAAGGCAAGAGAAAATGGGAAAAGGATAAATTTGGGCAAATAGAAAATAGCAAGATGGTTACTTTGAATGCAGTCATATAAATAGTTATATTGAGTATAAATGGTCTAAATGCTCTGAAGGTGGAGATCATCAGGCTAGATAAAAACGCAAGACCTACTAACCACATACTGTCCACAAGAAATCCTCTTCATATATGAACACACAGGTTATAAGTAAAAGGATTGAAAAAGATACGCCATGCAAACACTAATCATTAAGAAAACTGGACTGGCTGTATTAATATACAACAAAATAGGCTTCTGAGCAGGGAATATTACTAGTGGTATTGAGAGATATTTCATAATGACAAGAGAATCAGTTTATCAAAAAGACATGACAATCCTAAATGTCTATGAGCCCAATAACAGAGCTTCAAAATACTTGAAGCAAAAATTGACAGAACAGAAAGGATAAATAGGCAAAACTACAGTTGTAGTTAGTCTCAAACACTTCTCTCTCAGCATTTGATTTATAAGTAGGCAGGCTATTAATAAAAACTAGAATCTGGAGCAACACTGTTAACCAGTGGACTTAATTGACATTTATAGAATATTGCACTCAATAATAGAGGAACACACATTCTTTTCAAGTACACGTGAAATTTTCATCAAGGTAGATCATATAACAAGTCTCAATAGACTTTAAAAGATTTAAACTATACAGGATATGTTCTTTTACTATTTCTAAATTGAACTAAAAGTAAATAACAATAGAATATATAGAATTCCTCCCTCAAATATTTAGAAATTAAACAATACAGTTTAAAATAAACCATGGTTCCAAGAAATCACAAGAAAAATTAGAAAACATTTTTTAACTGAATGAAAAATGAAAACACATTATATCAGTATTTATGCAGCTAAAGCAGTGCTCAGAGGAAAATGTATAGCTTTAAAATACATACATTAGAAAAGAAGAAAAGTCTAAAACCAATTATCTAAGCTTTCACCTTAAGGAGCTGGAAAAGTCAAAGCAAAATGAACCCGAAGTATGCGGAAGGTAGAAAACAAGAAGTAGAAATCAATAAAATAAAATATTATAAAACAGACAAATAATAGAGAAAATTGATGAAAGCAAAAGCTGTTTTATTATTGTTTTTTACCAGATCAGGTTAGTTGGCCTTCTTTAGTGTCAGTTCAGTGCCTTCCATATATATATTCCTAGATATAAGAGGTTAAAATTGTCAGCGTCTTAGGCTCTAGGCCCAGAAACTGGTGCCTTGTCATATCCACCATATTTTATTGGTCAAATAAGTCAAAGAGGTTACCCAAATTCAAGGTTGGGGAGAGACATATATACCCACTTCTCAGTGGGAGAAGTTTCAAAATATTTGTGTCACTCTTAAGCACAGTCATTTTTGAAGACCTCAGAGAGCTATGAAAACGAAGAGTGCTGAATGAGCTGAAATAGCAGAAATGGAGGAGCATGTAGGAGATGAGATTGCTAGTCATCCTTCCTGAGCGTGTTTGCTGAGAATGGACACTGGCTAAGGATCAAGCTTGCTATGGAAGTGAAACTCTATGAGGGGAAAGAGGAACCATGGGAATTTTGATGGTCACATAGTCTGGCATGGTGAACTGGAACCTAGGGAGGCCTCAGACACACAGCTCGTTTTCCCCATAGGTTGTTTGCTAAGCCTTGGGGCGGGATGGGAGGTTGGGAAGTTGAGCTGGAAATATGCAGTGAAGTCTTCTGCAGTCCTGCAGTGCTTAGGAGACCGTCTCCATGTGATGGAGTAGGGTGCAGCTGCAATAAACACACCACTGATTTCACCTTTGAGATGTTTTACACCAGAAGTAAGCTGATTAGATTGAAGTGAGCAGCTTCTCACCCTACCTGTCTAATAGAGGAAAGGATGGACCCTCACTGGGAGAAGATAACATCAACCACAGTTTTATGGCTGTTACATTGACAGTATTGATAATAAACTAAAAAGTTAGGTGACATGTGAAAAGTAAAAAAAAAAAAAAAAAGTTCAAAGAAGAAGGTACAAGAGAAGCAGATCCACCGATGATACAGACTTAGGAGTTACCAAACAAAGATTTTATAGCTGTTGTAAATGTGTTAAAGGAAATAAAGGAAGAGGCTAGCAAAGTGGATGAAAAGATGAACAGTATCAACAGAAAGTTGGGATCTATCAAAAAATAATCAAGTGGATATTCTAGAGCTGAGAAATATGGTATCTGAAATTAAGATTTGAGTTTAAGAGCAAACTTGGCACAACAAAAATAACTAGAACTAGTGAACTAAAGGAAAGTTCAGTGGAAAAAAGTACAAGCTCAGAAAGAAAAAGGAATGGAAAGAAAAAAAACAGCTTAAGAGACATAGGGGATTGAGTCACTTCATCTAATGTACATGTGGTTGGAGTCCCAGGAGGAGAGAATGAGCAAAAGAAATATTTGAAAAGATAATGACCAAAGGTTTTCCAAACTGATGAAAGATAGCAATCCACAAGTTCAAGAAGCACCAGAAACTTAGTGAACCCCAAGCAAGATTAATATGAAGAAAAACACACCTAAGTACAACTTAGTGAGACTTGTGAAAACCAGCTATAAAGAGAAAAATCTTAAAACAACTGAAGGAAATAAACCACACTCCCTTCAATGGAGCAACAGTAAGATTGGTGGCTGACTGTCCTACAGACATTATTAAAATCAGATCATAAAGGAATGACATCCTTAAATTTTAAGTGCAGAAAGGAAGAATATGGCCAACCTGAAACTCTATACCCAGCAAAAAAAATTTTTTTAATTGAAGGCAAAATAAAGATGTTTTTAGACAAAAGGTGTGACACTTCCTCACAAGTAGACCCACAGTACAATAATACTAAAGAAAGTTATTCACTCTGAAAACAAGTAATCCCAAGTGAACCATAAAAGCTCAGGGAAAAATGAAGAGCATAGGGAAGCATAAATATATGAGTAAGTATAAAAGATTTCAGACCATTGAAAGCAACAATAGTAATGTTTTGTGGGGCCTTAAACATACATAGAAATGGAGTTAAACTGGTATTTTTGTCTTGCTCAGGAAGTGGTAAATGTCAACTGTAAATCAAGAAAGTATTTATAATCTGTAAGATAATTGCTAATAATATTACAAAAATGTTTAAACAAAAACTTCACCAAAAGTAAAATGATATAATAAAAAATTGATTAATCAAAAAAAGAGGAATAAGTGAAGAAAAAAGAGCAGATGGAATGAATAGAAAATTTATAACAGAAAGGTATCCTTAAATATAATTAAATTACGTGTAAATAGGCTTATTCCTCCAATTAAAAAACAAATTTTTGGACTGGATTTTTTAAAAATAAAAAATATATAGTTTGCATAAGTTATATATCACATAAAAGGGTATGGAAAACAAAGAAAAGGTACACTATACAAATACTGACCAAAAACTCTTGTATATTAATATCAGACAAAGCAGACTTTATGCCAAGAAGAATTATGAGAGATAAAGGGGGGCATTTTATAATGATAAAGGATCAATTCAGTAGGAAGACAGAACAGTTCTAAATTTATATGTTCCTAACAACATAACTTCAAAATATATAAAGCTAAAATTGACAGGACAAAAAGGAGAAGTAGATAAATCATAGTCGGAGAATTTAACAACCTTCTTTCAACCACTAATATAACAAGCAGATTTAAAAAAACTTTTTTTTATTGTGGTAAAAGTCACATAATGTAAAGCATACTATTTAAACCATATTTAACTGTCCAGTTCAGTGGTGCTAAGTGCATTCACATTGTTGTGCAGCTCTCACCATCATCCATCTCCCGCATTTTTCACCTTCCTAAATGGAAACTCTGTCCCCATGAAACACTAACTCCCTATTTCCTTCCCCCCACCCCCAGGCTCCTGGCATCTACCAATGTACTTTCTGACTCTGAATTTGGCTATTCTAGGTGCCTCATATAAGCGGAATCAAACAGTATTTGTCTGCACCTAATGTATATTGGAATGCAGGTATTATTTTGTTATTTAAGGTTATTTAAGGTTATTTTGTTATTTAAGGTTAACTTAATATATGTCCAGCAAGCAGATTTTTAACAATCAGTAAGGTGATAGAATATTTAAACAATGTGATTAATTTGACCTATTTATAGAACATTATTTGCTATTTATAGAACATTATTTCCAACAACTGCAGAATGCACATTTTTTTCAAGCATGCGTGGAACTTTTACCAGAATAGAACGTGTGCTAAGCCAAAAAGCCAATCTCAACAGATTTCAAAGGATCGATATCATAAAGTATATGTTCCATGGTGGAATTAAACTAGAAATATATAACAGAAAGATAAAAAAGTTCTCAATTTGCATGGAAAATAAGCAGCACACTTTTAAATAATCCGTAGGTCAAAGAAGTACTCACAACCACAATCAGAAAATATATTGAGGGCTTCCCTGGTGGCGTAGTGGTTGAGAGTCCGCCTGCCGATGCAGGGGACACGGGTTCGTGCCCTGGTCCAGGAAGATCCCACATGCCGCGGAGCGGCTGCGCCCATGAGCCATGACCGCTGAGCCTGCACGTCCGGAGACTGTGCTCCGCAACGGGAGAGGCCACAACAGTGAGAGGCCTGCGTACTGCAAAGGAAAGGAAAAATCAAAAAAAAAAAAATATATATATATATATATATTGAACAGAATCAGTATCAGAACATGTGAGACACAAAGTAGTGCCTGGGGAGAATTGTACAGCTTTAAATGAATTTGTTTAAAAGGTAACGTTAGGGCTTCCCTGGTGGCGCAGTGGTTAAGAGTCCACCTGCCGATGCAGAGGACACGGGTTCGTGCCCAGGTCCGGGAAGATCCCACATGCTGCGGAGCGGCTGGGCCCGTGAGCCATGACCTCTGAGCCTGCGCGTCCAGAGCCTGTGCTCCGCAACGGGAGAGGCCACAACAATGAGAGGCCCATGTACTGCAAAAAACAGAAAAAAAAAAAAAAAAGAAGGTAACATTAAAAGCCAGCCATCTAATCTTGCATCTCAAAAAGCTAGAAAAAGAAATGCAAACTAAATTCAGATAAACTGGAAATAACTAACAGAAAAAAAGACAAAGAAAATTAGCAAAGTCAAAGGTGTTTCTTTGAAAATATTAATAAAATTGATAAACTCCTACTTAAAATAAAGAGCTCAAATTAACAATATGGTATAAAAAGGAAATATTACTAGAGATCCCAGAAATATTAAAGGATAAGAAAACACTATGAACACCTTTATGTCAGTACATTTGACAACTTGTATGAAATGGACAAATTCCTTATCAAACTGACACTCAAAAAAGTAAAAATTGTGAATAGTATTATACCTTTTAAAGGCATTGAATCTGGGACTTTCCTGGTGGCACAGTGGTTAAGAATCCACCTGCCTATGCAGGGGACACAGGTTCAATCCCTGGTCCGGGAAGATCCCACATGCTGCAGAGCAACTAAGCCTGTGTGCCACAGATATGAAGCCTGTGCTCTAGAGCCCGCAAGCCACAACTACTGAGCCCGCGTGCCCTAGAGCCCATGTGCCACAACTACTGAGCCCGCGTGCCACAACTGCTGAAACCTGCACGCCTACAGCCCGTGCTCCACAACAAGAGAAGCCACTGCAATGAGAAGCCTGCGCACTGTAACAAAGAGTAGCCCCTGCTCGCCGCAACTAGAGAAAGCCCACGTGCAGCAACGAAGACCCAACACAGCCAAAAACAAAAAAGGCATTGAATCCATGCTTCGAAATCTTCCCATCTCTAGTAATGTTCTTCACCTGAACTAGGTCTCAGTTTTAGGTCTCTGATGTAAAAGTTCACTGTGGCTGTGACAAGATTTAGACTCAACTCCCCTTCCATAGTTTCCTTCAGATTGATCTCCGTTTATTTACTTTTCATCCCTGTTTTTGGAGTTTGAGGCGTCCAATTAAGTATATCACATTTTCCTTCTGCCAGCTTCCGAACCTTTGAGAAGCAGACATAACTCAGGCTGGCATAAAAATGTCGACCTTATTTGTGGGGGAACTGGGTAAAAGCATCCGTAGGTCTGACTCTAGTCATCGTACCCCTTCGAATTGGACTGACCTAACTTGCCCTTCTGAGTTTGCCATGTGGATGAGAGGGGAATGTATGCAGGTTTGGGCAAGCAAGTTCTAAGAGAGGGTGAGAGACTGGTGACATGTGTGGTCAGTCTTTCACTCTCTCTCATCAAATAGATAAGGCAGAGAGAGAGAGAGAGAGAGGGAGAGAGAGAGGGAGAGGGAGAGGGAGGGAGAGAGGGAGAGAGGGAGAGAAAGAATGGTGTTTTTTCACCTGTCAACCTGGTTGGAGCCCTACTCTTATTATCCTCTTTCTCTAAGAAGTCAGATCTACCCTGTTCAGATGGAACCCCCAGTTCCACTGCCAACCTACTTCTGGGTCTTCATGTCATCTGGACCCCCTGCTCTATTTTGAATAAGTTTTTATAATTTTGATCTTACCCCCAGAATTCTTGCCTCTCCTCTGCAGAAATGTAAACCTGGCTTTCGTAGGCAGTGCTATTTTTTAACTGTACTATAACAAGTTATATTCTTTAACTTGATCAGTGCTGTCAACCAGAATCATCTCAAGATCTCAAATGCTGAAAGTCCCTCTGTTTTCCTTCCTCCTCTTCTCTGGCTAGTGTTTTCCCTTCAAAGCCTCAAATTCAGAGATTCCTTCAGTTATATACTGTCTCTCCACCTCTCTTTCCCTCCCCCCTCTCTATCACAGCAGATGGCCGTGCTATTGATCTTAACTTCCTCAACTGTACGCCCTTCTACACAATAATTTTTATCTATATCCGTCACCCATCCTTTCTTCCATTTCTAACCATAAAGAAAAAACAGTTTCTCCTCTTAACATGGCGAACTCTAACCAGACGTCTTTTCCCACCTTCTCACTAGACTTTGCTCCATTATTAACCTCTCTTCCTTTTACTGGCATTAAAAATGAAAACAACAAGTCTTGTTAAAGATTCAGCTTTCCTTTCAAACTATGCCAGGCCTCTTAGAGTAGTTAATTCCATTTCTCCATTTTCTTTAATTCCCCCAATTACTGGAAGTTTCTGTTCTCTTTTATTGCCATCCTGAAATTTCTTTCTAAGCTCACCAGCGCCTGTTAAGTTATTCTTAGCCCTCCTTCTGCCCTGAAAAGGCAGGACCGGGTGCTGCCTCCTTTGCCTTTTCTTCCTCAACTTCACTGATGGACCGCAGACTTTGTGGAAAGCTCCCCTCTCAAATAAGTAAACCTTTTAGAAGGTAAGCAAACTGTCTTATTGACTTGCTGTAACAAGGGAGACCACACAGATGATTCTGAAGGACTGCCTGCTTTAGGAAATGAATTTAGGATTTTTATAGGTTGATTATAGGTTCATTATAGGTTTTATAGGTTGATTATCAAGTTCTAGGGTAAGAGGTCAGAAGTGAGCTGAGTCTTTGGGTTGGTTGATTTCTTAAAGTCATGATCAATGCCCACACGCAAGGTGGTGATTGAAAGGGAAGGTCTGTGGCGGCCGAGGACACTGCGTCTGTGACTGTCCGACTGAATGCTGGTAACCGTTCCAGCCCTCAGTCTTGCATAACTGATGGCGTGGTTATTCGCGTTCTCACTTTCAAGCACGTCTTCAGTGTATTTTTGACGATTTAAATCCGTTGCAGTTGCCCTGGTTTCCCCTTACCTTGGCTATTACAGTAACAAAATAGGTCTCACCGCCTTTCGAATCTTCTCATAGTAACTCTGAAACCAGAGCCATCTTTCTAGAGTACAAATTCGAATGAGTTTTCTACTGAAAACCCTTGGTGGCTCTTTTTATGTATAAAATACAGCTGCATATACTGAGTGTAGCGTTCAGCCCCTTTTCCAGTCCTCGTCTGTCTGTTGGTCTGTGGGTTTCCTGCTCCCTCCCTCCGTCCTGCTTTTCCCCCTCACTCCCTGCCCCCCTTTTCTCTTCCTCACCCCCAGACTATGCTTGTATTATAGAAGTATACTGACTTTTCTGAGCTCATACTCTGTATTGTGGCCTCTGTGCCTAAAACAAAATAATTTTTGTTTCTTCTTGGAACGTTATTTGTTTCTAAACCTTACCTTTATCCGATTGTTAAAAGTCCTGTCTCTTTTCAAACTGTATTTAAATGTCACCTTTACAGAGCATGTTACTTTGCTGGGACTATGTAGCAAAATCCTGCAGACGGGGTGACTTCAACAGCAGTCTGTTTGCTCGGTCTTGGAAGCTAGTCATCTGAGATCAAGGTGTCGCAGGCTTGGTTTCCTCTGAGGGCTCTCTCCTTAGCTTGCAGATGTCCGCCTTCTTTCCTTGTCCTCACATGGTCTTTCCCCTGGTGTGTCTCTTTGTGTCCTAACTTCCTCTTCCTATAGGGGCACCAGTCAGATTGGATTAGGGCCCACCCTAAAGGCCTTATTTTAATTTAATCATATCTTAAAGGGCCTTATCTCCAAATACAGACACATCCTGATGTACTGGGGGATGAGGGCTTCGACACATGATTTTGGGGGGTTAGAAGACACGGTTTAGTCCATAACACAGAGCCTCTGTACGTCTTCCCTGCAGTGAGGAGCCCTCCCCCAAACCCGAAGCACTCTGGACCACTTGCAGCGTTTATTGTATTTGCCTTGATGTGGGGTTTTTCGAGTTGATCTGTCTGTCCCTGGTGGTTTGTGGGTTTCCTAAGGACAGGAACTATCTCTTACTCAACTTCATCGCTCCCTGCTCTCTAGTGCTGAGTGGGGCTTGATTGTTCGCTAAATTGTAAACGATTCAGTGTAAATCAGGCTTAAATATCTAATACTATATTTTCCAGAAGTTTTAGGAGATTGACATAAAAAATATAGGAAGGGAATATGTTATACTTCCTATTTTAGAAGTCTTTGAGCATAGCTTGAGATTTTTATCTTAGGTTCTTAAATTATACATAATATAAGTAATGTCAGTTTTATAGAACTAAATATAACTCTTTTATGATGTTTAATCATCTAATTGGCTTCTGTGAGCTACCTATCAGTTCTTTCAATTTTATTACTTCCATTACATTTGTTTTCAGATAAAGATGAATGTCATGTCTCAACCAACACTGAAAATGTGAAGTTTAGAAGACATTTGCTGAGTCAAGTCACCTCACGTAAGTCTGCTCACATCTCTCAGCATCAGCTTAATATTGATTTAAAATGTAAAGAATTAAGTTCACCACCTTTGAGGCTTTCTCAACGCTCGAATTGCTCAGAATATCTCAGAGTCCCCTTGTATACTGAATCACTGGTCTTGGAAAATAGTGGAAAGATGATTACTTACTAAATTTCATGTGCTTATTAAAAATATAATGTTTAAAATCAAGGTATTATTTTAAAACTGAGAGTAGCACTTCAAAATCGTCCTTTATTTTGTATCAAGTCTAGGCAACAAGTCCCAGCCGTGTGCCAAACTTAATAGTTCTAAAACGGTTTTCCATTGTAACAAATGTTTTGTATTTCAGTTTCTTAAGTCTTTGTACGGTTTTTTAAAATATGTTCTTGATCATTAAAGGGAGATATATAGTAACTGGAACCTTAAATGGTTAACTATTTATTCAAAAAATGTAGCTTTGAAAAGTCATCTTAACCAATCCCAACTATTATAATTATCTCCTAATGGTCTTCTGTCTTCATTCTGTCTTCTATCCTGTTTTTGTTGCCAGACAGATCTGCACATAGAACCACTCCAATAATTTTAAAACCCTTTAATAGCTCCCCACTCACTACTGGATAGAATCCATGCCTTCCCCTGGCATTCACAGCCCTCTCCCAAGCTCCTAAAAATACCCCCCGCCTTAGCCAGCTGAGCTCTCTCCTGTTCTCTGACTTCTCATTCTTGTCAGTGCCTCTGCGTCTCAACTTGGACTGTTTCCTTGGTGTTCTCTGTGACGTCTTTTGCTCCTCCCTTTCTGGTTTCTCTGCCAGTTGAAATCTTGGCGCAAGCTGGCCCCTCAAGCCTCAGCTCAGGTGTGGACCCCTCCACGAAGCTTTCCCTGATCACTCCAGCTAGAAGCACGAGCTCTTCCCCTCTCTGCTGGCTTCGCCCAGGATTTTGTTTTTACCACTGTTTCAGCACATTTCACCCTGCAGCTTTAGTGTGTGTGTTGATGTCTGTCTTATCTCCCACCCGAGGTTGTGAGGGCCAGAAAATCAAACCTCTTGTCTGACTTATTTTTGTCTTACACAGCATTCGGCAATAACCTTTAATAGTGCTTGGTAAATATTTGTATAACAAATTGAGAATGTGCCTGGACTTTTCTCCCATCATCCCCTTCCGTCTTTCATCCTTACAGACACATATGGTCCGTATTCATGGCAACTGTTCTCCCTCGTTGTGCCCTCCTGGCAGGCCTGCACACTGCCATCTTATCCTAGGCAAACACTGACCGTGGTGTAATTAACAAGATACGGTCAGTTCCCAGCCTCAGAAATAAACTGTAGTCCCAAAGTTCATGTCTAATTCTGCTGTTTGGAATGCAGAAAGCATTTTTCCACAAAAACAATGTTATAAATAGTGGTTAGGTTTCTCAGCCAGCCCTCCCAAGACTAGTTAACCCAGAAGTACCAGTGCAGCCTCCGTGTATCACATTGTTTTGTAGAGAACCTCTAACTCTGGATATGGAAACACATCTCTCATTCCCTAGAAACAGAACAGTAACTTTCTGGGCAGCCTGAGCTGTAGGAGGGTCTGAGCTGGGGCTCTGGCATGGCCCCTCCCCCCATATTGGATACCCTCATACCAGCAGCTTTTTGGTTTTCAGTATTTGCATAAGGAACATTTACCGATAGGTCACTGATACTCTCATGTCTTCGGAATTGAGGGCAAGGGGACACTTGCTCTTCTCATCATCCCACAGTAGATTCGGATGGTAAATAGGGCTTCAGCTGCCCTGTCACATGGGGGTTAAGTGAGGTATTGACAGATGAGGAGTGTCTTACTACTGCTCACTTTCAGTTGTCCTGTGGGCTTATGGGAATTAAATATATAAGCATGGAAAATACTTCTCTCTATAGGAAAAACACATTTCTAGGCATCAGCTCTGTATTTGACATGACATCAGTTTTGTGGACAAGCGATTCTCATTCCTACGTGGGCGTAGTGATGCTTTGCCGTGAAAAGCACCCGTGTGTGTAAACAGCCCCGGAGGCTGACGGTTTCTGCTGTCAGGCTGTAAGAATAGCACTCCATAAAATTTAGAGAATTTAACATGTTCAGCATCTTATGAGCTTGGAGCACAGGAGTGAGTGTCTATTTTATGTTTAGTGCTGTCCTAGATGCTGGGGACTGGGGAACGGGAACCAAAGATAATATGAAAAGTGTCCTTTCTCCTCCAGGAGCCTGAATCAGGGAGTAGAGTATGAAAGAAGCATTCACAGTGCAAACAATATGTTGTTAATTGCCATAAAGTACTTCAGGAAGGTAGCAAACGTTCTTAGGATGATCAGAATGGCATGATTCCCCATGGTTATAAAGATAGTGGTGGGATTTCATTTAGTCTCAGAGCAATGGTGAAGGTCTAAATAAAGAGCTAGGAGAGGAAATGATATTCCAGGTTGGATTAACAGCATGAACAGAGGACTAGAGTTACAAACAGACAAGCGAAACAGCATTACTGGCTGGAACAGAAGGTTTAGTTTACGTCAGTGAAATAATAGGTGGGAAAATGGCGCCAGTGGTTCCACCCTGGCAGTGAATAAGCGCTCATCCGTAGATCTTTTTAAACATACAAGTCCCTGGATCTTAACCCCGGAACTAATAAATAGAATTGCTGGGGCATGAGACCTAAGCCTGTTTATCTTTTAAAGCTCCCCCAGTGGTTGAGAACCACTGAATTAGAAGGAGGGGCTGAACGTAGGAGTCAGGCCTCTGTCCCTCAAGCAGTGGGAAGCCCTCAGGGGCTTCTGAGACGGGTGACATATGAGCAACGGGCGTTTGCCAAGATAAAGGATTCGTCAACTGCATGTGAATGGCAGAGAAATAAGAACCAGCTTGAGTCTGAGCAGTGGTGGTGGGAAGGCAGAGGTCACATGTGTACGTGTGCATGGAGGTATGGGAGTCAGCGATGTCAGCCTTGACCTCGGTGTGATTTCTTTTATAAACCGCTTATACAACTTCACCCTCATTAGTCTGATCTGTTTTCTCTTACAACCTGGCAACTTAAACAGTAATTTCCGCCAGTTTGCATTTAGTGGAAGGAGACCATTGTCTACTCATGTCCACGTCTAACTCATAATCATGAGTGAAGTTGTGTGTATGAGGAATGTGACCTGTAGCGTACGCGTAAAGCGTGTACTAGCCACCCACACGTGCAGTAAGACAACCTCAGTTCTCACTGGGCAGGATTGCGCCAACAGCCGGAGTCACGTGTACGATACTTACTGGCACATGATTCTCTAGCATCTAGTTGAAATTGAAGCAATAGTCTAAATTATGCTCTGCGCTTTAATATTTTTAGCAAGAGATTTGATAAGCGCTTCATTTTTCTGGCAGCAGACCCACGCCTGCTTCCTGACAGCAGCAGCTGCCCTTCCTCTGAGTTCATGCTTCTCTCCTGCCCACACCTCATCCCCTCCCCTCCGGGCCCATCCCCTGCTGGTGTCTGTGCACCACACCACACCCCATCCTCACCCGGGGGGCAGCAGAGAGGAGATTAAAGCAGTCAGAATTTCACTTCTCCTTTGCCACTGACATGGCCGGCTGACCCTGGAGTCACACTCCTGGCCGACCCCGGACGTGAAGGCTGCCAGCGTATCCACACTCAGAAGTCTCAAACCACGCCTTAGTCGGACATGTTTCCCATCTCTTTGACGTATTTTAAATAATTTATGTTTGGCAACAATGGGCCATGTTTATTAGATGGCAGAGAATAAATTCAAGGTGTGATGTTTTGATATGACCTGTCCCCTTTAAAAAAGGATTCAACATCATGGATTTTTAAAAAAGAACCACCCTCTTGGCTATTCTGTAACAGTACATACAGTGACAGCAGTTCCTGCTCTGGTCTTCTTTGCCTGTGGCAGTTAATTTACTCTTGTGTTATCAATATCTCCAGCTCTCTTGACTTAACTTTTTTATAACAACTTAGGCTTTCACTAACCATCCACATGTTTAACCAGACAATGGATGGTCTGCTCAGATTTGAGGGAGCCTGTAGGAAAAAGGGAAGCGGGGAGAACTAAAATTTGTTGAGTACCCACTCCGTGCCATGTCCTTTACATGTCTTTTATGATCTTAACTCCATTTTACAACGGAGGAACTTGGGATTTAGAGAGGTTTTAAAAATGTATCTGATGTCAGAGGTCTAGTCAGCGATAGAACTGGGTTTTGATCCCAGGTCTGGCTATCTAACTGTTTAAGCAGACTGATCCTACAGGTCTGCGTGACTTTTATTTGTTGGGAAACATCAGTGAACTTGGAATTGGGGGGGGGGGTGGGTGTAAGCTTTACCTCCCTCACTAATAACCGTGACCATTTTAATGAAATTTTTAACAACTTTATTGGAGTATAATTGCTTTACAATGGTGTGTTAGTTTCTGCTTTATAAGAAAGTGAATCAGTTATACATATACATATGTTCCCATATCTCTTCCCTTTTGCGTCTCCCTCCCTCCCACTCCCCCTATCCCACCCCTCCAGGCGGTCACAAAGCACCGAGCTGATCTCCCTGTGCTATGCGGCTGCTTCCCACTAGCTATCTATTTTACGTTTGGTAGTGTATATATGTCCATGCCACTCTCTCACTTCGTCCCAGCTTACCCTTCCCCCTCCCCGTATCCTCAAGTCCATTCTCTAGTAGGTCTGCGTCTTTATTCCTGTCTTGCCCCTAGGTTCTTCATGACCTTTTTTTTTTTTTTTTTAGATTCCATATATATGTGTTAGCATATGGTATTTGTTTTTCTCTTTCTGACTTACTTCACTCTGTATGACAGACTCTAGGTCCATCCACCTCACTACAAATAACTCAATTTCGTTTCTTTTTATGGCTGAGTAATATTCCATTGTATATGTGTGCCACATCTTCTTTACCCATTCATCTGTCGATGGATGCTTAGGTTTCTTCCATGTCCTGGCTAATGTAAATAGAGCTGCAATGAACGTTGTGGTACATGACTCTTTTTGAATTATGGTTTTCTCAGGGTATATGCCCAGTAGTGGGATTGCTGGGTCGTATGGTAGTTCTATTTTTATTTTTTTAAGGAGCCTCCATACTGTTCTCCATAGTGGCTGTATCACTTCACATTCCCACCAGCAGTGCAAGAGTGTTCCCTTTTCTCCACACCCTCTCCAGCATTTATTGTTTGTAGATTTTTTGATGATGGCCATTCTGACTGGTGTGAGATGATATCTCATTGTAGTTTTGATTTGCATTTCTCTAATGATTAGTGATGTTGAGCATTCTTTCATGTGTTTGTTGGCAATCTGTATATCTTCTTTGGAGAATAATGAAATTTTAATTTAAAATATTTAATGCTCTCAGCTTCAGTTTCCTCATTTATCCTATGGGGATAAAACCTGCTTTACTGACCATTTGGGATGGTTGTGAGAATAATAAGCTAGTGAATTTCAGTATGATTTTACAGGTATAAAAACCCTTGAAAGATTGAGAGATTTTTAATGAAAGCAAAAAACAAGCAAAAACCCACAAAGCATTAAATGAGATGATTTGGATAGATTTTGTGGTATTTCACTTCTTAACATTGCTCTACAAACTTTCCAAATAATATTTGTCAGTTTTGTAAGTCCCCACCACCATGGTTTGCCAAACTGCGTCACTGAATTAAACATCTCAGTGCAGCAGAGAGAGTCCTGGCTACATACCAGGTACCTCATTTCACTTACCAGAAGCAATCATTAGTTTCTATACCATATCCAACAGGTCTGAACTCTGGTAGATACTGAAATGTTCATAGCCAGTGAGGACTCAGAACGTTCTAAGGCTGTTCACTAGTCATAGACTTACCGGACTAAAGTTAATGTTAACATTCTCAGGATAATTCTTTATATTTTTGAAGTTTTTAATAAGCCTGAGTAATAAAGTCACATTTTGTAAAAGTACTTTCACAAAACTGCTCTTCAAAAGTGTTTCCAGGTTTCTGGGCAACGTTCATAGGTTACAGGATGGTGAATACTGAAAGAGAGCTCTGAGCTATTGTCATCCACTTAAACTTCTTCCACGTATACAGAGAAGAGATAAGAAATGTAGGGAACTCGTTAAGTTACAAGGACGAGGTTACGAATGAAGTGGCCATGAGCCTGAGAAGTACCAAGGTCATGTCCTAGGTTTACCCCAAACCTTTACCCCATTAAAGCCCTAAGTCTCTCCTGAAAGGCAAATGCCTTAGGAAGACCAGCTGAGACCATGGGAGAATAGTATTAGAATAGTATTCAGATGTGGATCCAGAAGACTGCACCTGTTCAGTCTTGGACCCAGAAGTGCGTAGGGCTCTTCCGCATCTGCCATGCGTCCCAGGAGGGGTCCCTAGTCCTGAGGTGCTGACTCCCACCTGACTTCTAGTGCCAGCACTGCGCTTGCTTCCTACATCTGGTGGATGGATGCCTCCAGGAAGGGAAAGGAGACACAGGAAGCAAAGTAAACATACAAAGCAGAGACTGTCCATAATTGTGGACCATGTTTGGCTTGCACAATGTTCTTTTTAAACGTGAATTCATTATTAACTAGCATTATTCTAACTAGTTCCTAATTGAATTTGCTGTTAATTAATTTAATGTGCGAATCCAGATTTCTGGGTTCTCTTGAAAACTGTCAGATGTGGCAGCTTTAGTCCTACCTTTGCAGGTGGCTGTCGTCCGTTAGAGCTGACGAGAAGTTGCCTCAATGAGATGGGAGCCTGTGCTTTCCAGTTCTCACAGCCCCACCCCTGGCTGTTGGTTTCCTTTAAATAGAATGAAGAGGAAAGTTAAATGTTGCTTATACTGCCATTTGTGTTAAAATTGGAAATAACAGGTTGATAGGATAGCACATTTCAGTATAAGTGAAAGACTGTGTTATTGTCCTAGGGCTGTTGTAACAATGTACCATAAACTGGGTGGCGTCAAACAACCAAAGTTTGTTCTCTCATTGTTTGGAGGCTAGAAATCTGAACTCAAGGTGTTGGCAGGGTCCTGCTCCCTCAGAGGCCTCGGGGGAGGATCCGTGTTTCCTCTTGTAGCTGCTGGTAGTCCCACGTGCTCCTTGGCTTGTGGCACCATCACTCCAGCCTCTGCCCCCATCTTCTCTTGGCTGTCTTCCCTGTGTCCAGACTTTCCTCTTATGAGGACAGTAGTCGTATTGTATTAGGGCCTGCCCTAATGCAGGACAAACTCATTTTAACTGAGTTATGTCTACGAAGACCCTATTTCCAAATAAGGTTACGTTCACGGTTACCCGGACTTAGGACTTCAGTGTAACATTTTGCAGGGGCACAATTCGACCCGTAACTGATGGCATATTTCTTGGTGGAGTGCAGAGTAATAGTTCAAGGGCAGAGGTCCCCGGAACAGGGTGCCTGCATTCGTACTTACAACTTGTGTGCTCTGTAATATTGGACCAGCCGCTTACCCCTCTCAGTGACTCTCCATGCCCTCGTCTGTCAAATGAGGATGATGGTACCCGCCTCACAGGGCTGAAGTGAAGACAAAGTGAGGTAATACATGGAAAGGACTTGGAACAGCATATGGCACGTGCTAAGTTTCAATAAACTGAGCCATTATTATCTTCACTGTTATTCACTCTTACTCATATACACAAGTTCTGTGCATGCAAGGAGTTTCCGTGCCCAAAGCTGTTATTTAAGATAGCATTATGAAGCAAGCCATGGACAAAGTAGAAATAATAGATAGAAATGCTGCATGAAAACAAAAAAAAAAGCAACTTAAACCAATAAAGAGAGTGAGAGAGGCTGGAATGTTAATAAGATTTACTTTTTCCTGCAAATAAAAGAATCATAATACATTAAAAATGTTTAGTCTCCTCACTGTATTGGATTACCTGCCCAGCCTCTAGATGCACTTGAAAGTGATAAAGACCCAGGCAGGAACTTCAGACCTAGAGGCTTAGATGTTGACTCTTGGGCTGGTGAGCACAGTGGCCCGGAGATAACGCTGGGGAGGTTAGTCCAGGGAGAGCATCCAAGGAACACATCCCTTCTAAGTATCCCCGCCTGCCTCCTTGGAAGCACGTTATTACTGTCTGCCTCCTTCCCATAAACCCTTGCATTGAAATTATCCTGGTTTCCCGTCACTGGGCCAGAGATTGAGGCCGAATAATTCTTTACATTTAGACCCTACTTTTCTTCCAAAGGGACCAAATATTTTGAGATATATTATTTCATTTTTCCACATAGCGTTTATGTAAGACAGCCGTACAACTTGAATTTTATTAAAAACTGAGAACTCCAGTAGAGAAGGTTTAAAGAAATGACAGGACTTTCTGAAGCCCCTGGAAGAAAATTCTTCTGCAGCTTAGGGCTGTTGGGTATGCAGTACTACAGAACGTATATGTGCCTCATTCTCCGAGGTAGTACTGTCCTGAAAACATGAGACTATTCAGATAAAACCAAATATGTTACCCAAATGGTGAAAGGGGCGCATGGGTATGATATTTACTATTTGTGATTTTGTTTTAATGAAAGAAGTTAGGCTGTTTAATTTTTGGCAAAGAAGTGGTGTTGTGTCATTCAATTATTAGTAATTTGGAACATTTCAATTAAATGATGAATTCATCAGGACTCCTTCAGTTGCAAATGCAAGAAAGCCAGTTCAAGCCAGCTTATGAAAATCAAAGGAACTTAATTGTTTATATAACTACGGTTTCCTGAGGTACATCTGGCGTCAGGCATGGTTGCAGCCAGGAACTCGGATGATCTCATCTGGACTCTTTTTCAGCTCTGCTGGTTTCTTTATTCGTCATTCTCCAGACAGCATGTGATCAGTGAGATGACCGGCAGCAGCTTGAGACTGTCATCTTCTCAGCTGAGCAGTCCCAACAGAAAGAGAACTTGTGGGGCTAAACACCTTGCTGCCTGCCTTAGAGAAGATGTGAATCAACCCTCCTTGACCCCGTGTGTGATGAGTCATCACTGAGGCCCAGCGGAGGGCATGATTTCCCAGTGCTTCAGTAAAGAGGTGCGGTCCAGGGACTGGAAGCCCCCCTGGGGTCTTGTCGTGCAGCAGAGAGGCTTTCTCCAAAGGAATTCAAAGAAGGGTGGTGGGAGTGTGTGCTCAGCAGACCAAAACTGTAGTGGCCTCAAAGCGTTACAAATGGTGTGTGGTGGAGACTGTAAGTTCTGATTTTAAGATGGCAAATAGAGAACTTTCTGCCTTCTCCTATTACAAAATCCATCCAGAACAAAGGAAATAAGAAAAAAAAATTCCGGCTCTATCTTTGATAAAAAGTAGGTGACATTAGTAACCCACAAATATGAACACAGAAGTCATATGACCCTGTGACTTAGCCGAGGACGGTGAAACACCTAAGCCCCACAGAGGAGAGTAACACGCCAGGAAGCAGCTTTGCCCACAGAACCCTAGGAGGTCTCAGGCTAGGCTGGAGAGGCAGCTAAGGCATCCGGTTAGAAACAGACCCCGCCCGCTGAAGGTCTGTGAAAGGACCAGTTGGACACTCGGATCCTTGTCTCACCCCAGCCAGATAACTACCTTCCCCACAGCCCAGGCGATGGAAGGTTTATTCTCTGGAGGCGTTGACACTTCAGAGAATCGAGGCTCAGGGACACGGGAGCTGTGGAGGGTGGGGTCAAGTAGACATCCGCCCTGCTCTTAGGGCATCAGGGGCCAAGTTCCCAGTCAGGTGCTGGGGGATTGTCCAGAGAGCCTGATGGGTCCCAGAGAGACTTCCTATAGGGGTTCCCCACAGGGAAAGCCAGCTTGCTCTTCCGTGAAGAGCAAGCTTCCACAAGCCCAGCCCACAGGCGGAGCTGCCGTCTTGCTTTACTAATAACCTCCACTTAAATAGGGAGAGTCAGCCAAGGATCGCCAGCTATTTGGGAATACCTCCCGTATGAAAGCAGAGATAAGACAAACAGAAGTAAAGAACTATGAGGGAACAAAACAGCAGGGAACTTAAGAAACAAACTGTAATTACTATCTCTGAAAATGTGGGAAGATTTTGCATAGCAGAATCCTTTTTAAGAAGGAGAAGTAAAGGAGAGGAAAATTAAAGAACAAGAAGTAACTCACAAAAATTAGAAATGTGGCAGCTGAAATCAATTCCTTAGAGGGATTGAAAAATAAATTTGAGGAAGAAATAATTAGAGATGCAGTCCAGAAGATTCTGTTACTCACTTATACAAGAGAAAATTTGGAGAGAATTATCAAAGAAATAATACAAGACACTTTCCTAGAACAGAAAGAAAAGATAAACGATAAAGTTTCCAGAGAAGAAAAAGTGTCATATACAAAGTGTTCTGGATAAGAACAAACAAGGGACCTCTCAACATCAGTACTGATATAGAAACATAAATTGTGAAATATTCTCTTAAGGGATAATTTTTGTCATTAAAAAGCATTTCTTCTTTTACCTGAGAGTTAGTTACTGTCAAATATCTCTAGTTTCCTTAGCACATTTAAAATATTCTACTTACAAATTTTCCATTATTTAAACTTATTTAAGTGTTTTATATAATCCGAGGTACACCTGAAAATTTGTGTTTCAGAGATTTAGGATATTTTATGGTGCTTTTTTGTACCATAAATACATAAATATTTTATGTATTTTTTGATTCACTCAACAGATAATTGAGTGATCTTTTCTCAAGGTACTGTGGAGTTGATACTTCTTGGTTTTGTGTGATAGTCTAACATCTGGTCCATAGTTTTATAGTCAGTGATAATAAATATGACTGATTTAGAAACTCACTAATGATACTAGGGTATGTGGTAGCAGGACCTGCAAAATACTTCTCATTTTTTTTTTTTTTTGTCCCAACATACTGTGATATCTTTTTTTTTTTTTTTTTTGGCCGTGCCACATGGCTTGTGGGATCTTAGTTACCTGACCAGGGACCGAACCTGGGCTGGCAGTGAAAGAGCTGAGTCCTAACCACTGGACCACCAGGGAATTCCCCAAAACATATTGTGATTAGAAGTGACAAAGTTTGGGTCCTACTTTTCAAATATGTTTGGCTCTTATTTTTATACATGTATAAAACTATATTAATTGTGAGTAACAAAGTATCAGTGTAGAATATTAGTTTTTGTCTTATCTTTTATCAGTGTAGAAGACAGAGTCCTGAGTGCTAATTTCTTCCAGAAATTAGAGGCATCAAAAGTTGAAATTTAGCAAACACTTTTTTCAAATTTTAATTATTTGAAAAAATAATATTTTTAGGATTTGATGAATATTATTTTTGACTATATAACTAATAAAATGTATTATTATGGTATTTTTGGATTAAAAATCTTCTCCAAATAGCATTTTGGTTTTTAAAACATTCAGAATTTTAGGTTGTGAACGTTAAAAAAGAATTGAAATTTTAAGTGCAGTGCAACTCCCTCCGCTTTTTGGACTAGTTTCGAAAGCCTAATGAAATGGAAGGCAAGTGTCTTTTTCCACTTAAAAATGGTTATATTTTATTTCTTAATGTACTATAATGAGAACAAAATAATATAGAAAAGTCAAGAAATGAAAAAGTGCCAGGATTCTTCTTGCCAATATAACTTTTTAGAATTGTGCTGAGTTGCTTTTGCTGTAAAAACCAGACCCAGTCTCTTATGGATTCTCCAGGTAATGACATTTTGTGGAGGATTTTTGTAGTTCTTTTGGCTTAGCGAGGTCGAGAATTTTGAATTAGAATTATAAAACTGGAAGACATCCTCTTATTCATTTTACAAATGAAGGAACTGAAGTCCGGAGAAATCATGATTTATCCAGGGTCATACAGTTAACAGCGAGGGTTGGAGGAGAAACATGGCCTCCTGGCAGGCAGTTCAGTGAGTGATCTTTGTAAAAGACTCTTCGGGTTTATTCTCACCACCATCACGTTACGTGTAGTGTCCATAATTTATTGCATTAGGCCCAAGATGCAACTTACAAGTTTGTGTTTAATTTTCTGAAGCTGAGGGAACGTTTAGAATTAGGAATACTGACAGTGACCCAAAAAGATGGAACGGCAAGAAGCATTTGGAAGAACTGTTGCCTGGGGTAGAAGATGTCCCTTGCTTAGACTCTGGCCCTGCTCTCTAGAAGGAGCTCCATTGTTCATTATTCCCTAGGACCTGAATGTCTTCTGGAAGGTTCTTCTTTGCCCACCTTCCGCCAAGGTCACGCTTATACGGACATTGGGGGAATATTCCCGCCTTGGAGGCTGTGTAACCTTTGTTTCCTACTTTATGATCATGCAGTTTTGGTGGTTAGAGCATTGTTTTAGGAGTCAGCTGGAGGCTTAGAGGCAAGGCTTGGGGGGTGGGGGGCTGGCAACGTTATTCCCTCAGAAACTTAGCTGGCTTCTGACCTCCCTCCTTGTAGTTGACTCCATATGCCAGACGGAGGGATTACGTGTCCCATCTGTCAGGGACAGTCTCAGTTTATATCCCTCGTGCAGGTTAAGTGATAATGCCCTCTTTCACTCTCAAAACTGTTCCGGGTTGGACAGTAAATTGTGTATGGTCTCTCTAGCCAAAAAAGCATGCCAGGAAGCCCCACGCCTAATTTATTCCTTTGCTTCCTGTCTCCCGTTCCCCCCTCTCTCAGTGTATGGGGGCCCTTGGATGGCCGTTTGAAATAGGCTTCCTGGGAAGTTCACCGACTCAACCTGATCGGCGGCAAGGCTGACTTCCCCCTGTTCACCTGAGAAAACCTAACAGGCCATTTTTACTCAAAGCCTTTTTCAGTCTCCTCTCTTACTGTGTAAAATCCGGAAGCGGGCAGATTTTCTAACCCTGGGAGCCTCCAGACTTTGGGATTCTCTGCTCCCTTTCAGTTCTGCTCTCAGACCTGTCACTCCTTGCCTGTGCAGATTTCTTTCTTGTAAATTCTCAATAAATGCAGCAAGTAATAACGTTATTCTGATACTTTTTTCCATCTCTTTTTCCCTGTAGGCTTCGTTAGACACTTAGTTAACACTTAGATAGATAGCTCTGAAGCTATCTCAGGCATTTTCAAGCATTGAGGTATAATGTACATAGAGCAAAGACACAGCTTTCGGTTCAGTGAGATTGACAGTCGTATACACCGTGTAGGCCGCCACCAAGACTAAGATACAGAGCATCTCCATTGCCCCAGACGGAGGCCGCCCTCCAGTTAGCTCCCTGGAGACAGCCACTTTTCAACTTCTTTAACCACGGATGCCTCTTCACAAGCAGTACTTGTATTAAAAGTTTTGTGACTGTGTGACATGACTGTCCTTCTATCCTTTACTCGGTCTCTCCCTTGCCTGCTGCCGGGCTGCTAAGCAGTTGTCATATATTTTAGATTTTTTTTGTTTGGTCTGCACCCCACTTAAAGATACCATTTTTTTTACGTTAGCTGGGGAAAGCTAAGTGCTGTAGTAAGTGGACCACAAAAAAGGTAACAGCTTCAACCTATTTAAAGTGTATCTATTGCTAACGAGCAGTGCACTGAAGGCATCCTCCGTCAGTCAGTCGGTAACTGTCATTAACCTGGGCCTCTGAGTCCTCCAGTAGCTGGGGAAGGAGCAGGAAGCTACCTCACCCGCTTCTGGAAAGCCTCGACCTGAGATCTGACATTCAGCCCCATTCTTGTGGGGACAGCTATGCACAAGACCACCTCTGGTGCAAGGGAGGAGGGTTTGGAAATGTGGACTCTGGCTTGACACTACTTCTCAGTGACAGCTCCACACCATGAGGCGGGAAAGCAAAGTTTGGAAGATGTTAGTTGTCTACAAGGTTAATGTCAAAGCTTTTATTTTCTTTTAATAACATAGATGTTAGTTGTCTACAAGGTTAATGTCACAGCTTTTATTTTCTTTTAATAACATAATACCATATTGCTTTTCTTTTCTGTCTTCATGTTACTTCTTTTTCTCTGTGTTGTGTATTCTTTTATGCTTTTCAAATAAACGTTTTAGCATTGGAAAAAGTTTTAAAAGGGTATTGCTATCTCTATGATAGAAATGTTCAAGGCAAAAGCAATTTAGTTTCCTTAGACTATTCTGATGAAATTAAAATTATCTCTGGCTATTAGCAGATATAACTTAACTTTTAAAAGATAAGGATCCATGATATCACCATTTCTAATCAATATTGTATCAGAGATCCTAGCCGGCAGAGTAAAATAGAGGAGAAAACCCTAAAAAGAATAAAAATAAAAAAGTGTAGGAATGGAAAGGAAGAAAAAAACTGTCACTGTTGGCAAATGATATAAATGTCTATGTAGAAATTTTCCAGCACTCTGCAGCTAAATTCTTAGCATTAACTAGAGAGTTGAGCAAGGTTTTTGGACACAAAGTTTTTGTGGAAAAGCCAATTGCATTTCTATGGACCAGCAAAAACAGAAACAAAACAGAGGATGTAATTTTTTAAAAACATTTTATTTTGAAATGATTAGCATCCTACATAGCCGTGGTATATCTTCTCAAACTAAGAAATTAACATTGATACAATAATATTAACTGAACTGTGGCTTTATTCAGATTTTCCCAGTGTTTCTACTGATGTCCTTTTTCTGTTTCAGGGTCAAACCCAGGTAGCTGTTATCTCTTTAGTCTACTCCAATTTGTAGCAATTTCTTGATCTTTTCTTTCTGGGACCTGACGCTTTGAAGAGTAATGGTCAGATCCTTTGTAGAATGGACCTCAATTTGGGTTTGTCTGATGTTTTCTCATGGTTATGTCTCATCCAATCAACATGACATCACTGGCGATGTTAACCTTCATCACGTGGTGTCGCCAGGTTTCTCCACAGTGGAGTTACTGTAGAAAATGCAACTTAAAAAATATACAATTTACAGTAGAGGCACAATGTAAGTAGCATTTGAATAAATCTAACAAATAATGTCTATAGCCTTTATTGAGAAAGTTATAAACTTTTATCGAAAGACATTAGCTACAGTCCAGTTAAATGGAGAGAAACACAGTATTAATGGATTGGAAAACTTAATGTTGCAAAGATAGTAACTCTCTCAATGCACCTAGAATCAAATTCCTAACAAATTTCGGGGGTTTTAACATTACTACTACTAGTAGTAGTATTACTCATCTTTAATGTTGTTATTTTGGTGATGCTTAACATTATAATTCTGAACTTAACATGGTAGAGGAGTGGTCCAAGAATTACAAAGTGATGACAAAGTGTCTTTCCTACCTATATTGTGACTTAATGTAAAATTATAATAATTAAGCCAGTGTATGATATAAAGATATACAAATTGGCCAATGGAAAGAATAGAGAATTCAGAAACAGATCCATCTATATATGGAACCTAGATTTATAACAAAACTGGTATTGTAAACCACTGGGGGAAAGGACGGGTGGGCTTTTCAGTGTATCAAGTTGGGGCAAGAGATTGCTCATATGAAAGAGCATACTGTTGGATTCCTGTGTCATATCACAGGCAAAATGGGAAATGGTGAAATTATCAGTTATAAATTAATAATTTAAATTAGGCTTAATTATAAAATTAGAAGCAGAACCCAGGAAAGAACAGTTGAAGGAAAAAAACAAAGCTACCAAAGGAATGAAAACAAAATTGGAAGGCGTGGAAGGGAAAAGAGATGATACAGAAGAAGAGTGAGGTCATAGGGATTAGAGATGGGAGAAGGGAGCCAAGTCAGACAGACATTTAAAAGATGATGTAACGCCTTTGGGTTTAAAATAGCAGTGTTTACAGTATGCCAGAACTGCATCAGTTACTACCTTTCCTCATCCTTCTGAGCTATGTGCCAGAAATCAAAAAGCGATCTATAAATTAGTTTAACGATCTATCTACCAACAACTCAATTACTCAATCATTTGTGGAAAGCAAAGAATTGGAAACATATGACTTTGAAAGGGATTTATTATCACTTTCTCAGTTTGGGAAAGTTTATTAAAAAGGCTTAACTAAGATTTATCAAATAACTGTTATATTTATTACTCTTTTACTTAGAGGCACCTTGTTTAACCCAATATGCTTAGAAAGTGTTATTTAGAAACATTATTAATTTTAATATATACTCACCAACATACAATGAGTTTTTAGAGGAATATTTTGTCTTAACATATGTTTGAAACGTATTTTTATCAAAACCTTGCAGCTATAATGTACGTCACTGAATTGAGGGAAAATGGTTGCCATTTAATCTAATTGACAAAGCTTAGTCATCAACTTTAAACTTATCTTCCAAGTCAGACTTCCTTCTGTCAGTAAAAATCCGACTTGATTTTTCAGCTCAAATAAATATGTTAATGTACGTTTCCATGACAACCATCACACAGCTGAATTCTAATTCTAACACAGACAAATAGATAAGGCACAGAGCCTTGCCACGTGTTGCCTGGATACAGTGATGCTGCTGCCTTCGAGATTTCTTTGCTTTGCGCTCCCTAACGTCTCCCAGAGTTGAGTTGTACCTTTTACCATAGTAAGGGTTGTGGAAGGTAAGGTCCTTAAGTAAAAACACTCTCATTACTGCTTCATTCTACTATGTACCTGATTTTGTAATTTACTAACATGGGCCCACATACTCCATTTCTTAATAAAATAGGTATGTTATACGTATGATGGGGAGTGAACAAATCCTTACTGTAGTGCTTTGATTAAAGGAGGATTTACAGGTTTGGCTTCCTGGAGGGTTTTTGTATTCCAAGGCAAACACTAGCCGGGATTTGTGAGTGGTATGCATTTCTTTTGTAAAGTGGGAAAAGAGTGATTGTGAAGGAGGGGAAGAGGGAATGAGAAGAGGCTGGCATGGTACCTTGGCCTCAGGTACATTCTGGAAAAGGTCAGTAATAGGAAGGACGGAGGCTGAGGATCTGGAATTTGATTGCCTTTAAATGATCTGTGCCGACGTATCTCTTAGTCTTCATATAGCTCTAAATGTACCTCAATTGGTAGACCGCTGATACAGAAGACAGGCAGAAAAGGTCCATCGTATATATAATTGTAGATACAACAAGACACCCAAACTAATGAAGTAAATCCAATATTTAGAGATTAAGCTTTTCTGAAATAAAAGACAAATATAATCTGTATATTAAAGGAGCGTACTGTGTGTCTGTGCCTAGTAAAAGTGCTGGACCTCAGAGGTAAAGAACAATTCCTTTGGGGAACCAGGCACATAGGTTGAGTTTTTTTTGTAAGGGGGGAAATTATGTTGGCCTCAGATTTCAGTCAATGCAGGAAAATGGAATATACTTTAAAGATTTTGAAGAAAAGAATAGGTAACTTAGAGCTTTTTATATCTGTTTAAACAATCCTTCAAGTATAAGTCAACCAGCAAATAGTTTTGAACTTAAAGAATTTTCAAAAATGATTCCTTTGGGCCTTTATGGAGGCAATAATAGAGAACAGATTTTTTTAATCCTGGCTTTGCAGGGTAAAGATGTACTTGGAGCTGCCAGAACAGGATCTGGCAAGACTTTGATTTTCCTTATCCCAGTACTGGAAGCTTTTTATCATTCTTAATAGACTTTGACAGACAGACTCTGGGTCCTGATAATACGTTCTACGAGAGAACTTATCTATTTCTCAGGCCTTTTCTGAGAATTAGGAAAGAATCCTGGCTTTTCAGCAATCTCATCATCGATGGAAAGACCTGAGACAGGGTGTTTGAGAAGATCAACCACATAAATATATTATACTTGTTTGCATACAGGTTTGACTATTGAACACAAGGATGAAACAGTAAGTGTTCATGATACCAGTCTCCAAAGGTTAGTTCATGATGATTTAGAATAGAATCTTGGGCATGGACCTTTGCTGACACTACGAATGCTGTTATAAAAAAGAAAGAAAGAAAGAAAGAAAAAATCTTTCTAAATAACATTGACTTTGCTTTTTTCTAGGCAAAACAAGTCAGATCTGTAAAAGACCTTGTACCTTGTGTGCTTGAGTTTGAAAATCTCTGAATATGTTAGAGTTGGTGAGAAAAGTAAAATATAACATCCCTGTCCCTTTGGAATAAAACTACATAGGTTGTGAGCTGAAGTAAGAAATAAGTATCCTATATTCCTTTTTGAGAAGTATTATATTTTTTTCCAGTTGTCGAGAGGTTCGGTCCCTAAACCAAGTTTCCTACTGCCTGTACTCTGGTATTTCTATTCTTGACTTCTGTTGTTGACAACAGCAGATGAGAAAAATGCAAGTCTGTAATAAGTTTATCTGCAAGAGAGTGAACTGTGCTCTTTGCTACTGATACTATAGCCAGGGTGTTGGATATTCAGGCCACGAATTGAGTTCTTCAGTTTGATTGCCCAGAGGATACCAACTCATATTCACAGAGTCAGAAGAAAGAAAGGATAGTACAGCAACTTCTTGAGTAGAAAGTGCTTATGAAAGAAATAAAAATCAATCCAGAAAAATGTATGGACATCTAGAAAACAAAAACAAAAACTGGAGTCATCTTTAGCCCAAGATCAACAATGAAAAGAAAGAGGTCAAAGGTATTTTGTTTGTTTCTTTTTTTTTTTTTTTTTTTTTTTTTTTTTTTTTTTTTTTCGCGGTACGCAGGCCTCTCACTGTTGTGGCCTCTCCCGTTGCGGAGCACAGGCTCCGGACACGCAGGCTCAGCGGCCATGGCTCACGGGCCCAGCCGCTCCGCGGCATGTGGGATCTTCCCGGACCGGGGCACAAACCCACGTCCCCTGCATCGGCAGGCGGACTCTGAACCACTGTGCCACCAGGGGAGCCGGTATTTTGTTTCTTACATATGTAAGTATATCTGATGAAGGATGAAAGAGTATTTGATTTGAACAAGTTACGTTTACCCAAATAGGCTATATTTCTTGTTCTTACTATAAGCAACTCCTTGGATAAGATTCCTTCAGAAAGTGTAGAAACAGCTGACCAAAGAGTTGTTAATGAGCTTAAGGCTCTATCCCTCACCCATGACTAAGTGGAGGAATTTAGAGCTTATTGCAGTGAGAAAATGTCCATCATTAAGTAAGGTAGAAAAAGGCCAGAAGCAGGAGAGGAAGAGTACAAGCCGGCCAATGGTATTAATAAAGAAGAGGAGGGAGAGGAAGGGAGGCAGATGAGGGGAGACATGGAAGCGAAGATGGTCAAACCAAAAGGGCCTCAGACTCAGTCTGCTCCTAGTACTGATGAGGAAATCGCAGAAACAAAAAAAGTAATGAAACACTTTAAGTGAATAAGAAAATAACACGACCGATGAAGGGAAGTTGGTTCACCAGTGGCCGCCAATGTAGGAATCCACTGTGAAGGATACTAAGGAAGACGATCATGGTAGTATCAGCCCTGATAAAGCAGAGGATAGGCTTCAGGAAGAGGGTACATTTGATCAAGAAGAGCATGGGAAGAAAGTTAAGGCAAAGCATGTGGAGAAACGACTTCTAAAAAGTGAAACCAAAAGAGAAGCCAGCAAGAGGCAAGCAGAGGCCAAAGATGAAGGAGGGGATGATGCCTTTTAGGGCTGGGTGTGGTGTGTGATGAAGGATTTGATCCATTCACTCCCAGATCCTGATAAATACAGACGTCTGAAAAATCAGACAGTGAAGATGGAAAATGAAATTAGTGATACCTGGAAGAAGCAGAGAATGAGGAAGAGGACAACAGTGAGGTGAAAGGAGTGAAACAAGTTGCAGTAGAAAGGAGGCCACATGGGAAACCTACGAGCTTTGGGATACAGGCCTGTCTTTAGCAGAGGACAAAGGGCTTGTGTTATGTCTGCTCAGAAGTCGAAGCTAAATACTTCTTGCTCTACTCTTCTTGAAACCCTTGGTTATGACTATGTGGGCCTGAAGTCAAAAAAGAGTTGGCTTTGGAACAGTGAGGTACCAAGAGTCCCATCCTTAAAAGATCAGTGCAGCTTCAGATAGAAGTGGTCATATACTTAGCCCCCTTCTTGCCCCATCACAGAATGTGCTTAAAGTGAGTGGATTAAAGAAACTTCCTGATCCCATTTCCAGCATGTATGCTCTTGGATTATATCCGTTCCTTTATTTTACTGTCAAGTTGTGGAGTCCTTGTCCCATTTTTAGAAATTCTTGTCTTGCTTACTATTCAGAACATACTATGTTTATTCGTTTGTTTATTAAACAAAATTGCTCAGAATTTTGATGGATTTAGTATTTCCAAAAAGAGTGTGTATGATGGAGCAGGCCTATTTTGAATTGAGATTATCAATAATATGCCTATTTCCCATTTTTAATAAAAGTACAACATCTAAGAATAAAATTAACAAGAGTCATGCAAAAATTTCTACATTGGAAACAATAAAACATTATTGAGAAAAATTAAAGCAGACTTGAATAAATGAAGAAGGATGGCATGTTCGTGGATTGGAAGACTCAATTAGATGACAGTTCTCCCCAGATTGACCTATAGATTCAACTTAATCCCTATCATAATCCCACAGGCTTTTTTTTTTTTTTAATTGGCAAGCTGATTCTAAAAGTTATATGGAAACGTAAAAGACTGAGACTATCCAGAACAATCTCAAAATCATAGCTGGAGGAGTTGACTTCATAACCTAACCACAAACTACAGTAACCAAGATAGTGTGGTGCTGCCGTAAAGATCAACAAGCCGATGGATGCAACCGAATAGAGAGGCCGGAAGAGACCCACAGTTACGTGGTCGTTGGATTTCCAACCAAGACCCAAAGCAACCAAGTGGGGAGAGGAAGGGTTTTCAGTAAGTGGTGCTGGAATAACTGGATATCCATGTGGAAAAAAAAGAAATCTCAATTCCTACCTTGCACCGTGCACAAAGATTGATTTGAGATGGATCATATTACTTAAATGTAAAAGCTAGAACCATTAAGGCTTTTAGAGAAACACCCCAGAGAATATCTTCATGATTTGGAGGCAGGCAAAGATTTAAGTGTAGAAAGCACTAACCGTAAGAAAAAAATATATAACTTAGATTTTATCAGAATTTAAAAAAACAAACTTGTGGTCATCAAAAGACACCATTAAGAAAACAAAAAGATGAGCCACAGACTGGGAAAAAATACTCACAAAACCTGTGTTTGTCAAAGGGCTACAGAGATAATGAATTTATACAACTCCATAACAAAAACACAAAGCGGGGATAGGGACAAATGATTTGAAAAGACACTTTATAACAACAACGCTCCACCACAGAAGGTATTTGAGTGGCCAGTAAGCCGGTGTTCAGCATCATTAGTCGCTAGGGAGATGCAAGTTAAATCGATAGTGAGACACCCACCAGAATGGCTAAAATTAAACAGCTTGGTAGCACCGAATGTTAAGGATGTAGAGCAACTGGAACTCTTACATATTGTGTGAGAGGCTTAAACGGTGCAACCTCTCAGGAAAAAGATCTGGAAGTTTCCTTATAAAGCTAAACATACACTTACCTGGTGACCCAGCAATTCTACTCCTAGGTATCTACCCAAGAAGAATGAAAATATAAGTCCACAAGATAAGATGTAGACAAGAAGTACATAGCATATGGATATGTAACTTCATTCATAACAGCCAAAAACTAGAAGCAGCCCAGGTGTCTCAGCAAGAGAACGGATAAACAGACTGGTGTGTTCATAAAATAGAGTACTACTCTGAGAGAAAGAAACAGCACTGACACCAGCAACAACACGGCTGAATCCCATGATACTAACTGAGAGAAGCCTCATCCAAAAGAATACATCGTGCGATTCTCCATTTCTGTGAAGTTTTAGAACAAGCAAGATTTGTCTGTGAGAGAAAAGAATCTGAAGCGTGGTCGCCTCTAGGGGATGGAGCAACGGATGACTGGGGAGGATCACGAAGGCACTTTTTCTGAGGTGTGCTTATGGTGTGGGTTACAAGGTATATGCATTTGTTTAAAACTCATGGGATGGTCCACTTAAGATTTGTGCGTGTCATTGTATGTAAATTTCACTCCAAAAGAGGAAAAAACAGCTTAAAAAAAAATCTCAAGGAGGTACTATTTTATATCCAGCAGACTGGCAATGCAGTGGGGCACCCTGACCCCTCTGACCCTCACTAGTGGTGGTGTCAGTTGGATCGACCTTGAAAAACTTTGTCATTATCTAACAACTTGTGCATATACCAACCCAGCAGTTCCACTCCGAGAGATAGAAGCTCTTGCAAACATACATGGAGAAACGCATATGACAATGTTCCAGAAAACCAGAAAGAACTCAGATAGCCATCAACAAGAGAAGGCATAAATGGTGCCGTGTTGAAACATACCACTACAGGTGAACCTTAGGAATGTATAAGAATGCTTCCAATATGATTCCAACCAATATAATTCCATCCCAAATCTTACAGAATTTAAGATTTGATTCTTGATTTGACTAGGGATACATATGCTAACACTATAAAGGAAAGTGAGGGAAAAAATTCAAGGTGTTTGGGGAGAAGGCATGGCAAGAAGGAGTGGAATTGGAATGGGAAAGACCACAAAGACGACTTTGGAGTGACTGGTAATGTTCTATTCCCTAATCTCCACAGTAGGAAGACAGGTGTTCATGTTATTATTTTTCATTATAACTTACACATATGCAAAAATATTGTTTGGTATATATTCAATATTTAGTAATAATTTCATGAAAGATAATGTACATTTTAAATTTAATCTTTAAGAATTCTTTATTAGCAACAATATGATATGCAGGATATAAGAAGTTGGCTTTCTGATATCATTAATTCAGTCATTTATTCAAATGTTTATTAAATGCCTGTACACAGCCTGATAGGGATGTGACATTGGTTAAGCCTTTATTTGGAGACTAAGGTTTCCGTAGTTGTATCCTAAAATGAATTTGAAAAACGACTGAAATCGAAGATGGTTACAGTCTTACATAGGCCCAGCTTTGACCTCAGTCCCCTAATGCTAGTCCAGGGGACATCTGAAGGCACACTTTTAAGAATTGGGATGTCACTTGGACTGGTCATTGACCAGCCATTAAAGTTATCTTACAGTCGGGTCATGGAGAATGTCTCCCATAATTTATCTTCTTGAAACTTAACTATGATAAAAATTCTCAGGATGCTGTGGCTAACACTTAAATCTTACTGCTCTTCTGTTGAATCTTAAGCAGTTTCAAGGTATTTATGGATTTTTCATTTTAACATCTCCTGCAAAATTTGTGAGTAATTTTCATTAAATGAACTCGCCAGAAAATAAAGATTGAACTCTGTAGCTATAATGTGGTCCTGAGTTCGTAGCTTAAAATGAAAAGGGCTTACCCCAATCCTTGACTTTTTATAAGTATTCAAACATTCCTTTGAATGTCAAATAATAAATTCATAGTGCTAGATATCCAGCAAGATGGCAGTCCTGTTGCCTATATGAAGTGCTTAAATATACCCAATTGCAATTCCAAAGCTTTATTGCTTCATTTATCACAGGAAATGCCAGAGTTCTGAAATATTTTGTAAGGAAAGCTGCCCTACTTGTATGAATTCTCATAGGAATTACCAAGAATATTATGCCAATTCAATCCTAAGTATTGAAGTTAGAGTTCTAAATGACATTTAATAGTATGATTTATTTTCTGTCTTAAACTTTATAGGTCACATAAACAAGATCCTATCCTTTCATATTGCTTTTTATTGTTAAAGTGTCTGAGTGATGATAAAAATCTAAGCTTAAGAACTGTCAGATGATTTATGATATTTCATTTATTTTTCAAAGGATTGGGGTGTCACCAATAAGCCTATTAGAATTGTAGGTTTAAAGTTCCTCAATTTTAAAAAAGACCAGCTGCGTAAACAAGTGTGTTAGCTTTGTAATTTAATTCCGTGTGATTTTTTATAATACTTCAAAGTACCAAAGGAGGCAGTTTTTCTGAGGTCATAAATGCTTATTTATGTCATTATGATCTCAAACTTTCAAGTGCATTTCAAGATCTACTTTTTAAAATATTAATACGTTTTTATTGTGTTCTTTATAACCTCAAGACATTTCTCCTTTTGTCGACCTAAATCTGCCTTTCTTCATGGGCTGACATCAACAGCATGGAATGTGGATGAACTGGAGAAAAACTGCTTTAAAAAATTAGAATTCTGTAGTCAGGGATGGATAATCTAAACTATCTTTGCGAGTGTGCTGTAAGCACCTTAAAGCTGTTTTTTTTGTTGTTATTAAATTGTAAATTGGGGATAATTGTAAGTTCACATGCAGTTAAAAGAAATAACCCGTGTACCCTTTACATAGTTTCCCCCAAATGTAACTTCCAGGATACTAACATGGATACAATGCAGATCCTATTCAGATTTTCCTAGTTTTACTTGAACTCATTTGTGGCTGTATGTATTTAGTTCCTGTGCACTTGTTATCACAGGTATAGCTTCTTGTGTCTACTGTAGTCAAGATACAGTGCAGTTCCATTACAAGGATTTCTCAAGTTGCCATTTTATAACTACACTCGCCTACCTCCCCCACTTGCCAGCCCTGACCCCTGGCAACCACTGATCTGTCCTCTGTTTCTATAATTTTGTCATTTCAATAATGTTATATAAGTGGAATCTTAGAGTATATAATCTTTAGTGTTGACTTTTTCATTTAGCGTAATTCCCTTCAGATTCATCCATATTCTTGTGTGTATCAGTAGTTTGTTCCTTTTCATCGAGTGGCATTCCATCAAAATCTATTTTGATTTTTAGTCTTCATATGTACACACACGTAAAATATGAGATAATTAAAATATCAGTTTAAAAGTGGTTTAAGATATGTTACTATTAACCTATCAATTAAAATTCCAGGTAAGTTTTTAGTATCCTTTCAGTCATTTCGATTGGACTTGTCTGTGTCTTAAAGTACTAAGAGCAGATGCTTTGCCAGCTGTACACACATTTCCAGTAGGAAAAATAATGCTATTTTCTAACAATAACTCATTCTAATAAAAATTGGCAAGTTTGGAGAAAAGACAGTAGCTGATACCATGCAAGACAGGTCCTTGTTTTGAGTCCAGCAGATTTACTGTTTAGTTTTTTTTTTTTCTTTCATGTAGCCTATAGCTCATGTGCATTTCAAGATCTACTTTTCATGTAACCCAACTAGCTCTTTTCATACAGCCTATTATTATGCAAGTAACTCTCCTTACCCTTGTGCCTGTGTTTGTTAATGTGATAAATAAAGCTGTAGATGTGGATGAGATCTCCTAGGGAGAGACTATAAAGTGAGACCCAATGTTTACCTTGAGGAGCTCCAAGACTTAATGGCCAAGGGTGGCCGGAAAGGCAGCAAGAAAAAACCAGGGGCTTCTGGTTCATGACAGCTAAGAGAAAAGAGGGTATGAAGAAGGAATAGCCTCAGCTGAATCTTCTTCCCCACTTTCACATGTGGTAACTGTGCTCTTAAGTCTTTCTGCATCCAGGCCTGGGGAGGATGCAGAGACCTCCAGGACCTCGCTTCTCCAGAAGTGCTCAGTTGAGCTTGGGAGCCTCAGGAACCAACGTGAAAGAAGCTCTAGCCAGGCACACTGTGAATAAGAATAAGTGTACCTGCTATTACCCCTAATTCCGGTCATGAAGACAGTTGCAGAAATCTCTTTGCATCCCTATCATTATCACTGCCGTCTATGTGTACCATAGTTGTGTGGATATATTCGGACTTGGTTATCAAAATTGGAAGAAGGCATGACGTACCAGCATGACAAATGCATTTTTAGATTCAGGCCAGTGTTTCATGGTGGTTACCATGACTGCATAAGCCACAGCTCCTTCTAAAATGCCTTTACGATACTTAACTTTCTCACACGTAGTTAGATCGTACAGTTAATGTCATTACTTGGGGATGGAAAGCACCCTTCTGTTACTAACACTACCTTGAAACTTAAATGTCTGAAAATGATTCACCATGCAGTATTAAGAAGTAAAATGCTTTTATTACTTTCAATGAGAGGACAAGGCTCTAAAGGTAGGTGTTCAGGGTGAAAATGAAGGAGAGTGAGTAGGACCAGGAAAAGCAAATTAGAGTAAAAAGTAATTTTCTGAGATTTATCATTTCAGGTGTTTGAGTTCTGTTTTTTTTGGACATATAAAATCTCAGCCCAGAGCCAGGAACTCTGCAGTTTAGTCAGTTAGAAACTTGTGTTGTATTTTTGGAGTCGAATTTTCCTGTTGCCCACGTAAAGATGTCAGTGATCTAGAAGCAGCTCATGGGTACTTTGTGTGAGTTACTGAGTGTTGATTATGTGATAACCAGAACCAAAACTTAACCATGTCTTTGGATTTGTAACTTCATATAATTCAGTAGTCATTGTTTAGGTCATGTTCACATACATATACATTGAGAAATCTTAGTACTTTACTAAAGTGGTAAGCTTTTATATTATACAGTAGAATAAGGTAAATATTTTTATGGATTTTGCTTAAGATCCTAAATACTGTGTCTTTTTTTTTCAGTAAATGTAGATGTAACCTTCATGCCATACAAGTGATATTGTTTTGCATTTTTCTCTCAAGTTTGAAAATCCAATTATGTTTCCTGAGTGTGTTGAAGAAAATCAGCAAATTTTATCTTCTACACATTTTGAGAGAAATAACTGCAAACCTTATATAAGAATAATGCAAAGATTTGATTAGAAAATGTTTGCACACTGATGTATCATAATTTCCATATTTGCCTCATGAGGCCTACTTTTGAAAAGTCTGCAATGGATGCTACTTCCAGAGTATAGTCCATAAATGAAGTTCCTGTATTGAGAAATTTAGTTTTGCTATATCAGGCAAAATATGGTCTTTCTCTCAGAAAGTGCTTGGGCAGCTAACTTTCAGTCTTAGTGGTTTAAAGTAGCATTTCACATCTCACTGCACTTGTACTGATTTTTTTATTTGCAGGGTTTTTAAAATCTTTTCTTTTATACCATGGCCATGAGATCGATATGATATTAATCAGAAAAGGTAGAACAGCTACATTTATTTCCTACTCTGCTCTCCTTAGAGTTCTTCAGAATAAATGTGTTTAAGGGCAAATCCGAAGTAAAGGCTTCACCGTGTGTACCTCTTACCATTAGGGTGATACTAAGTGGAATGGTGAACACTTAGAAAGGTAAACCAGCTAGACCTAAGTGCCATGTATAGAGCACTGCGCTCAACACAGGCCGAGCGCACACTCCTTCCAGTGCACACGGCTCCATCTCCTTGACAGACTACGTTAGGCCATGAAACAAGCCTCAATAAATGTAAAAAGGATCGAAAACATACAAAGTATGTTCTCTGACCACAGTAGAATGCAATTAGAAATAAGTAGCAGAAGGAAATTTGGGAAATTCACAATTATGTGAAAGTTAAACAGCATACTCCTAAATAGCCAGTGGGTTAAAGAAGAAATCACGAGAGAAATTAGAAAATACCTTGATATAAAGTAACTTAAATACAACATGCCAAAATTTACAGGATGCAACCAAAGAAATTAGAGGGAAACTTATAGCTATAAATGCCTGCTTCTTTTTTTTTTTTTTTTTTTTTGCGGTACTCGGGCCTCTCACTGCTGTGGCCTCTCCCGTTGCGGAGCACAGGCTCCGGACGCGCAGGCTCAGTGACCATGGCTCACGGGCCCAGCCGCTCCACGGCATGTGGGATCTTCCTGGACCGGGGCACGAACCCGTGTCCCCTGCATCGGCAGGCGGACCCTCAACCACTACGCCACCAGGGAAGCCCCCCTGCTTCTTTCTTTTAAAGGCCACATGTTAAATGGTTTTATTTATATGAAATTTCCAGACTAAGCAAATCCATGGAGACAGAAAGTAAATCAGTGATTTCCGGGGACAGGCAGTGGGGTAGAGTGATGGGACAGTTGGGAATTAGATGGTGATGAGAGTTGTACAACTTTGTGAATATACCAAAAACCACTGAAATGTACACTTTGAAAGGGTGAATTTTATGGTATGTGAATTGTATCACAAATATAAATAAATAAATCTGAACTGAGCCCCTCCTGGGTATTCTGTCATTGTGCCCCAGATGCTTTGGGTAGCATATGAACACAAAGGGTGTGAACCCTGCCTTCTAGAGCTGCTAGTCTGTTGGGGGTAGTACCCCCGGTCTGGGGTACTAGACATGATCTAAGTATGATTACAATTGTGGTCAGTGATCTGAGGGCAAAAGATACCTGTTCACTATTAACAGGGGTATCTCAGCCAGACGAGGTCAAAAGACGGTCCTCCTAAGGAAGTGATACTGCCTTGAGATGTGAAGGATGGTTTCAGGTTATCGCAAAGAAAAGAGGCGTCACAGGGAGGGGGACCAGCATGTAGACAGTCTGGACGACAGAGCCACGGTATGTTCTGGGGGTTGGAGGAAGGCCAGTGTGGCTGGGCACAGAGAGTGGGGGTGAGGGGTGCAGGAGGAGACACAGAAGCGGACCGAGGCCGGACTGTGCAGAGCCTCGTGGGCGCATTATGGCTTGTAGTGGCTTTGATTCTGGACCGCACGGCACGCTCTGTGTTACGAGAGCATCACTGTGGCCGTGTCGGTTGCAGGAGCAGGCGTGGAAGCAGGTAGAAGGGTATTCAGTGGTCTCTCAGGGGATGGTAGAGCACACCTGGAGCCAGGTAATTGGCAGTGGAACTGAGAAGAAATGGACGTATCTGAGGGCTTTTTAAGAGAGAAAATTGACACGATCTGGTGAAGGCCTAGAGATGGGAAGTGAGGGAGGGCGTGTAAGGCATGGCTCCTGGACGCTGGGCTTTTGAAAGTGAGTAGGTCAGAGGGTCATTTCTGAGCCAAAGATTTTCCTCAGTCACACTTTGTATGGACAACTTCAAGCAACATGAATGTTTGTTGTTTTTTTTTTTTTTTTGAGAACTAGTTCTTTCTTACCAAGGCAGTCACACATTATGTAGAGCTATGCAATTTGCTGATAGCAAATATTTGGGGAAAGTTAAAAACTTTTTTGAGAAAACCAGGTACATTTTTTAGTATCTGCCAGATGCATTTCGGTCTTGGGCTCTTTTGGTCTTGGAGCCTCTTTTGGCCTAGCCTGCATCTTCAGGGTCTCATAATGTACTTGGCCTTGCTGCAGAGATCATCTGTCGTTTAAATTTCCTCATTTTGATGTAAGTATTGAAAATAGACTCTGAAATAATTTTCTGGCAAGTAACTACCTTCTAATGAGGAATAACTGAAATGAATCCAGTTTTAGCAATTCTTATTTCCTTGGCCAGCCAAAGTCTTCCAATGTCAAGCTCTTCAGAGATGTTTTTATTCTGCAGTTATATGGAGCAATAACAGTTTATTATAATTTCTAAAAGCCACTTTGGCAATTTAAGACTACACGGAAATAAACTTTATACCCTAAAATTTTTTTCAAATGACCTTTGAAGAGTTAGTTATTTGGGTATCCACTTGCATTTGGAACGTCAACATACAGAACCAACAGATGGGTAAAGACCTGATGAAGAAAATAGATCATGCCAATAGGTTGTGATTTAGGTTAAGTTTTACCGTAACTGTTACAAGGAAGGCCCTTCTGCTTACAGTGTTTATTGCTAATCTACCAGTAATAGACAAACCTTATAAATCTATAAATGCCACTGTGTACAGCAAAGCAGGAGGCAAATTTAAATTAGGGGAATAGAGAGTCATTTAGAGAAAGTCTTAGTGACCTGCCTTTTGCAGCCCTCTTCTGGGGCATGTTCACTAATGTTTGTTCTCATGGGCCAACACACACAGGAGGGAGTCAGACCATTGTTCATAATTTTTCCACGAGAACACTGAAGCTTGCATCCATTTGAATCAAGTTTCCTTTTTTGTAACTAGCAATATAGGCTCAATCTAAGGATTAGCTCTTTACTGGTAAGCATTAACTGTACCTGCTTATTCTATTGTGCATTTTAATTTCTGAGAATTGTCCTTTGAAATGGGGACTTTAAATGCCGACCTACTAGAGAATGGACTTGAGGATACGGTTAGGGGAAAGGGCAAGCTGGGACAAAGTGAGAGAGTAGCATGGACATATATACACTACCGAATGTAAAATAGATAGCTAGTGGGAAGCAGCCGCATAGCACAGGGAGATCAGCTCGGTGCTTTGTGACCACCTAGAGGGGTGGGATAGGGAGGGTGGGAGGGAGGGAGACGCAAGAGGGAAGAGATATGGGGACATATGTATATGTATAACTGACTCAATTTGTTATAAAGCAGAAACTAACACACCATCGTAAAGCAATTATACTCCAATAAAGATGTTAAAAAAAAAAGAAATGGGGACTTTAAGAACAGGGAGGGCTTCCTTGGTGGCTCAGTGGTTGAGAATCAGCCTGCCAATGCAGGGGACACAGGTTAGAGCCCTGGTCCGGGAAGATCCCACATGCCGCAGAGTGACCAAGCCCGTGTGCCACAACTACTGAGGCTGCGCTCTGGAGTTTGTGCGCCACAACTGCTGAGCCCGTATACCACGACTACTGAAGCCCACGCGCCTAGAGCCCGTGCTCCGCAACAAGAGAAGCCACCATAGTGAGAAGCCACTGTAGTGAGAAGCCCGCACACAGCAACGAAGAGTAGCCCCCGCTCACTGCAACTAGAGAAAGCCTGTGTGCAGCAACGGAGACCCAACACAGCAAAAAAAAAAAAAAGAAAGAAAAGAACAGGGAAATTTGGAGGTTAGAGGCAGTTGTGGTTAAAAGCAGAACCTAGTACCTGTCTTCAGACCTCAGCTCCACCATTTTACTAGCTGTGAGAGCTTAGATAAGTTACTTAACCTCTCTGTGCCTAATTCCTTATATGTGAAAGGGTGATCATAAAATACCCATCCCAAGGCTGTGGTGAGAATTAAATAAATTAGCACACATTTAAAATGGCTAGAACACTGTTTGGAAGATAGTAAGCTCAAAATAAATGTTAGTTGCTGCCGTTGTTGTTATATTGCTAAAATATAAAATAAATTAAATAGTAAATTAAATATAAATTAAATAAAGATAAAATATTAACTCTCACCTGAAAATTAAGATGTTATAACTCAGTTATGGTGGTCGTTTTTGTTGATTTTGTTTGTTGTTTGGACTGTTTTGGTGGAGCAAGGACAAGGTTACACGGCTAGTAAGTGGTGGAAACCAGGTTTCCTAAAGAGTTGGTTTAGGTCAGGAGTTAGCAAACTATGGCTTACAGGCCAAATTGGGCCTGTTTTTATACAGCTTGCAAGCTAAGAATGTTTTTACATTTCTAAATCATTGAGGGAACATCCAAAGAAGATAATATTTTGTGACACATGAAAATTACATAAAATGCAAGTGTCTTTGTCCATAAATTAAAAAGTTTATTGGTACACAGCCATGTTTATTCATGCTTATTGTCTCTGGCTGCTTTCACGCTACACCAGCAGAAAGGAGTAGCTGTACAGAGACCGTAGGGCCCATAAAACTGAAAATATATGCTAAATGGCCCATTACACAAAACGTGTTCTATTAGTTATATTGACTGAATGAATGAACTGTCCTGCTTTGACAAAAGATGTAAGCTTGCATAAGAAAGCATATGACTTTAGTTATCCTTGTGTCCAGAACACTTTTGTTTTGTTGTTTTGATTTAGCAAAAGTATAATTTTCCACCTTGGTTAAAATTCTGTTGAACCCGACATACAAGTTCATGAGTAGACTTAATTCAACTGTAGTAGATTGCGTAAGAGCAGACATGCCAAAAAACATACTTCTTCAGTAAAGAGTATTAAGATTTGGATTCCTCTCAAGAATTGTCAGAACAAAAGTTCAATTGTGTGTGTGTGTGTGTGTGTGTGTGTGTGTGTGTGTTTAAGGGTATTTGCCATCCCATAATTCTTTTTTAAAGATTCTTGAAATAGAATTCTGAAACAGTCTGCTAATAAGATGGATTTTACAGTGATAACATACCTGAAGAGTACAGTGTTATAATCCCACTTCAGGAGTTACTTGCAGTTTTTCTCAAGGCTTTGGCTTTGTGACTCAGAGCCTCATATTTCTAAGACAGCCCAACTGCGGAGGCTTTTGGCAATTGAGCCTAGAGAACATAGGTCTAGATTTTGTCCCACAGATCATTTAGGCAAATAACCTTTTCTTCTCTCCTTATGCTATTTTTAACTATGATGTGGATCTTTTTTGTTTTGGTTGGTTACATAATCTTCATTTAGGAAATGTTTTGCTCTTGAATATCTGTAAATCTTGCAACTCCTTTTGTTAAGGTTTACATCTTTCAAAGTATATTCATCAAATGCTTTTGAACGACTTCTCCCCTGCAAGGCCCCAGGGCTAATGGGAACAAGACAGAGCTGGGCCCTGCCCTTGGAGAGTTTTGAGTTTGTCAGGTTGATAGATGTTAAATTAACATAAGTATCATCAGTGTTGGGAAAGAAGAATTAAATTGTGTACTGGATTCATAAACTAAGAAAACCTAAACTCATCAGGGGAAGTCAGAGAATATATTGTTCCTTTGGAGTTTTTTATTTTTTAGTTTTCTGTATTTGAAAATCTGTTCTCGGCTAAATGCCTGTTACTAAGCTGAAATTATTTTGAGTTTAGCAAAAGTATTGAAATAAGAATTTTAAGAAATTACATCTAATGGCCCTCTTATTGATCTATGCACAATTTCCTAATTACTATTTATTGGTAGACATTAGATGGTTGAGTGATGAACCTCGTGCATTTGTTTTTGACAGAAAATTACTAAGTGTAATGATCACAGTAAATTTGGGATGAGGAAAATACAAAGTGAAAAAAGACTACCATTTAGTTTGTTAATTATCACTTGAAAATCAAAATATCCATTTATCCTTCTTGAACAGGAATGTTTTAAAAGTGGATTCTAGGGCTCCCCTGGTGGCGCAGTGGTTGAGAGTCCGCCTGCCGATGCAGGGGACACAGGTTCGTGCCCCGGTCCGGGAGGATCCCACATGCCATGGAGCGGCTGGGCCCGTGAGCCATGGCCGCTGAGCCTGCGCGTCCGGAGCCTGTGCTCCGCAACAAGAGAGGCCACAACAGTGAGAGGCCCGCGTACCGCAAAAAAAAAAAAGTGGATTCTAGCTAGTTGGTTTTTTTTCTCTCTTTTGGAACAGTTTTTGTTTATAATATAAAAATAGACGGTTATATATTTTATACACACATACACTGTGTTTATGTGTATGGGTGTATATATAAACACACACACCAAAAAATGTACAAAGAAAAGAGGGAATTTTCACCAACCCAAGTCCCAAAGGTAACCACTGTTGACAATTTGATGTTGCTCTTGGAAATACAACTTTTTTTTTTTTTTTTTAAGACAAATAGCATCAGAGCATACTCACTGTTCCACAGTTTGCTTCACTTAAGATTATTTCCTGGATGTCTTTCCCTGCCAGTGTTTACTGAGGACCACCTGCCTCTCCAGATCTACTTCATTCTTGTTGTTCTTATCACTGATAATGTTATTTTAAGTAGTCCATCCATAAGGTAAAATATTCACAAGGTTTGTTTACAGAAGAGTGTGCAGTGGAAGTCAGCCTCCTGCCCGAATGCGCACCCCAGGTCTCTCCAGGGGCAGCCACCCTGGCAGTTTCTTATCCTTTGAAATCGTTCCTTTATTTTTATATGCCTTCCCTTGGTGAGACTAAAATTAACCCCCTGCCCAGTCATTTATAGGGAATCTGAATGCTTAGTGAATTTCCAGCAGCAACCAATTGATCTTGTAATGTCAGCGTTTAAGATTGCATACCAACGGGCTTCCCTGGTGGCACAGTGGTTGAGGGTCCGCCTGCCGATGCAGGGGACACGGCTTCGTGCCCCCGTCCGGGAAGATTCCACATGCCGCGGAGCGGCTGGGCCCGTGAGCCGTGGCCGCTGAGCCTGAGCGTCCGGAGCCTGTGCCCCGCAACGGGAGGGGCCACAGCAGTGAGAGGCCCGCGTACCGCAAAAAAGAAAAAAAAAAAAAGATTGCATACCAAAATGAGAAAAGATTTCCCACTAGTTGTATTTCAGTTTTGCATTTCATGCCATGTGATTGTTTAGAGGCTATAATCCGTAGGTGTACAATCTTTGCCAATGTTTTAGATCCTTAAAATGTAACTGAATGTTCCCAGCAGAAGCCCCACAAGGCCTACATGCCCGAGAGCACCTCCTCCCACCTGCCCTCACCCACCCACTATGCTGTCTCACTGTCAACGTTGTGAATTACAGACCCAGGTCTTGGGCGGCCTTGCTGCCTTCATCTCAAAGCTAACTGAGGGATTTATGGCTAGTCTCTGAGATGCCTACGGTTATCCTAATCTGGAACCACTTGGGTTAACTTCATACCCTCAGCTTAATTTGGGTAGTGCCAGAGCCTGGGGAGGGGAGGGGGGTGGCTGGGGGAGCGGGCAGTGGATTGAAGTGGGGGGCACTCACCTCTGCCTGGGTCAACCTGGACCTGAGAAGCTGTTAGTTAGGGAAGCACTTGCCCTGTAACACTGGGTCTTTTGTCAACTGCTGACACTAAAGTCCCTCATGAACAGAGATGGTCTAGAAACCCCTGCCTGTCTGATAAACTCACCAGAGAATATGGAGTGATACATGTTTTGGAGAAATAAAAAGAAGTAAACCAGATCCAGTCTTCAGAGTGGCTATGTTGACATGCATATGGCCTGAGGAGCCCTAGATTGGGACTTCCTGTTTATAGGCAGTATTTACTTCTGTGTAAAATATGTTCCTCAAAATATACACAGATCTGTGAAAAATGCCATTGGTAGTTTGATAGGGATTGCGTTGAATCTGTAGATTGCTTTGAGTAATATAGTCATTTTCACAATATTGATTCTTCCAATCCAAGAACATGGTATATATCTCTCCATCTGTTTGTGTCATCTTTGATTTCTTTCATCAGTGTCATAGTTTTCTGCATACAGGTCTTTTGCCTCCTTAGGTAGGTTTATTCCTAGGTATTGTATTCTTTTTGTTGCAATGGTAAATGGGATTGTTACCTTAATTTCTTTCTGATTTTTTTGTTGTTAGTGTATAGGAATGTAAGAGATTTCTATGTATTAATTTTGTATCCTGCAGCTTTACTAAATTCATTGATTAGCTCTAGTAGTTTTCTGGTGGCATCTTTAGGATTTTCTATGTATAGGACCCCAATGTTCATAGCAGCACTATTTACAATAGCCAGGACATGGAAGCACCCTAAATGTCTGTCAGCAGATGAATGGATAAAGAGTGGTACGTATATACAATGGAATACTACTCAGCCATAAAAAGGAACGAAATTGGGTCATTTGTACAGACGTGGATGGACCTAGAGAGTGTCATACAGAGTGAAGTAAGTAAGCAAGAGAAAAACAAATATCGTATGTTAACGCATATATGTGGAGTTCAGAAAAATGGTGTAGGTGACCTTACTTTCCAAGCAGAAATAGAGACACAGAGGTAGAGAGCAAGTGTACGGATACCAAGTGGGGAAAGGGCGGGTGGGATGAATTGGGAGCTTGGGGCTGACATATATACACTATTGATACTATGTATAAAATAGACAACTGATGGGAACATACTGTAGAGCACAGGGAACTCCTAATGCACTGTGGTGTCCTAAATGGGAGGGAGATCCAAAAGGGAAGGGATATATGTATATGTACGGCTGATTCATTTTGCTGTACAGTAGACACTAACACAACGTTGTAAAGCAACTATACTCCAATAAAAATTCAAAAAAAAAAAGAAAAGAAAAAAAATAACATACACAGAAGTTAAGTGCATAATGCTATATAAGAAGATTCTATCACCAGAGAACTAGTAAAACATTATACAATTCCTTAATACATCATTTCTTTTCACATAGATTTATGTGTAGTATAAATATTGTATCTTTGTAAATATTCTTTAATTTTATTATTTTTCTTCACAGTTGAAGACATATATGCCTGGCTAAAGTCCACGGTGCTTCCAATATAGGTTAAAGATTTGCCTACTTAAAATATCCTGAATGATTGCCTTTTTTGCCTAAATTTATGTAGGTCATAAGACCCATGCTTCTTATCACTAGTATAATCACATTTACCTTTTTAAAACTGTAAAGAAAAGCATAACAAAATTTATCATCTTTCCCATCTTTTTGTACAACCAATCTCTAGAACTTCTTCATCTTGCAAAACTGCAGCCCTATACCCATCAAACAACAAATCCCCATTTTCCCTCCTCACAGCCCTTGGCAATCACCATTCTACTTTCTGTTTCTATGAATTTGACTACTCCAGGTACCTCATATAAGTAGAATCACAGAGTGTTTGTCTTTTTTTGTCTGACTTATTTCACTTAGCATGTCCTCAGGTTCATCATGTTGTAGCAGGTGTCAGAGTTTCCTTCCTTTTTAAAGCTGAACACTATTCCATCGTATGCATATACTACGTTTTGTTTATCCATTCATCCATTGATAGATAACTTGGGTTACCTCTGGGCGACTGTAAATAGTGTTGCTATGAACATAGGTGTGCATATATCTCTTCGATATCTGCTTTCTTTTCTTTTGGATATATACCCAGAAGTGAAATTGCTGAATCGTATGGTAATTTCTAGTTTTAATTTTTTGAGGAACCGCCATACTGTTTTTTATAGCAACTGTACCATTTTTCTTTCCCACCAACGGTACAGAAAGGTTCCAATTTCTCCATAGCTTTGCTGACACTTGAAATTTTCTTTTTTTTTTTTTTTTTGGTAGTAGCCATCCTCATGGATGTGGGGTGATATCTAATGATGGTTTTGATTTGCATTTCTCTAATGATAAGTAATATTGAACATCTTTTCATATGCTTTGTGACCATTTGTATGTATCTCCTTTGGACATATGTCTATTCAGCTCCTTCACCCTTTTTTTTTTTTTTTTTTTTTTTTGCGGTACGCGGGCCTCTCACTGCTGCGGCCTCTCCCGTTGCGGAGCACAGGCTCCGGCCGCGCAGGCTCAGCGGCCATGGCTCACGGGCCCAGCCGCTCCACGGCATGTGGGATCTTCCCGGACCGGGGCACGAACCTGTGTCCCCTGCATCGGCAGGTGGACTCTCAACCACTGTGCCACCAGGGAAGCCCCACCCATTTTTTAATTGGGTTATTTGGTTTGCTGCTGTTGTTGAGTTGTAGAGTTCTTTATATATTCTGAATATTACCCCCTTATTTAGACAAATGATTGCACATATTTTCTCCCATGCCATAGGCTGCTCTTTCACTCTATTGAATGTTTTCTTCGATGCACAGAAACTTTTAATTTTGATATGATACAGTTTGTCTATTTTTACTCTTGTTACCTGTGCTTTTGGTGTCCTATTAATCACATTTACCTTTAATCTTTTGAGCTCCACTGATTTTTCTAAAAGAATAAGAGCGAAATGTAAGGAAATATTTAAATAATCGTAAAACCGTTGCACAGACATAGTTGGACACGGCTTCAGAGTGAACTGTTGGCTGCTGGGCCGCACCGTCATGCACTAGCTTAAAAAGTCGCTTCATCAGCTAATGTGACAATGTGTATGAAGCCCAAAAGGCAGTTTGAGATGTGGATCTATAAAGTGTAAGGAAATGGATTTGGGGGCCACGGTAAAGCACATGAAAACAAAGGATCAGGAAACACTGGTAATCATATCCTTTCGTTGGAATCCCTGTGTGCGCACAATGAACCATTGTAGGAAGGCTTGCAAGACAAAATGTTCCTCTGTTTCCTTCCGCATTCTTCTGTTTCTCATCTTGCCTATGCGGTGATGCCTCATGGTCTGTTAACACTTCTAAGCGAATAGAGATAATTTGAAAGTTTTATTTGAAGCCTGACTTTCAAATTTAGAGCAGTAGAAGATGGTTCTTAGAATATGTAACTTCACTTGGCTCACCTTAAATGTTAATAAACTGTTGCAGTTGATCACCGCACGACCATTTGACAACCAGCCAATGGTTATTGACTGTTTAGACCAGCGACAATGCACAGAGTCTATAGGTGTCTTTCTGGCTGCAGTAGAGAGAGGAAGAGCCGGTTCTTAACTGGTTTTCTGTATCTTCTAAGATATTTAAAGAAACTGGAATTTAAGTGCTTTTTTTTTTATCACAAGCCATTTCTCCTTCTACAATAATGCTGCCATTGTGCCTGTTTCCCTCCCACTTGCTTTTTCTTTCTTTTGTGATTGCTGCCCATTCATCCTTCCCCTGCTCGTTAACCCACGTGGGTGTTGCCCGCCCTTCTTCTTGCCGGATTCTCCTTCCCACCCATCCAAACTTACCATTCCGTGTCTTCAGCCCTCCTCTCTCTTCCAGCCTCTGTAGGATTAAAATGAGCCCAACGGAGTCTCTGTGGAGACCATTTCGGATTTCAGGTCACTAGTGGACACACACAGCAAATACTTCCTAAGTACCAGGTCAGGTGGCTTCCTCTTCCACCTGGTGCCCAGGTGTTGGTCAGGCAGCTACCAGGAAATCCGTAAGCTTCAGTGTTGCCTCTGGACCATCTTGTCCTGCAAACACCTAAAGAAAGCAGTTTGAGTCTTGGAAACTTAAGCAGAAAAAAGAAGCTACTGAGACATCTACCCCACCCCCCGCCTTTATTTTCTTATAGGTATAAATAAATAGGGATCTTTATGAGCAAGCCTTAAGTTGACAAAAGAGACAACAGAAAACAAGTGAAAACTGCCCGTGACAGATAAGACTCTTGGCTCAGTCTCGTACCCATGTGAGGATTTTACTCCTTAAATAAAACTTTGTAGCAGATACAGAATTTTCTGCAATAAAATTCCATGTGTGCTTGTTTAACTTTTCAGTTCAGCGTTAGGTGAATGAGAATTCAGGTTATTGAGTGGTTACTTAGTTCCGGTAGCCCTCTGGCGAATCATTTTGCAGTATGAGAGGATGCAGTAATCATATTCGAGAAGTTTTATTCATTAACAAAAGGTACCAAAATAAATTGAGCCGGGGTCACAGCGTTTAATTTAATAGTATTCCAATAATAACTGCCATAATTAGTTTCAGATTTGCCTTCCTTCCCAGAGGACAAGGATTTTTAGCTTTTTGATGCCTATTTAAAGCATGAGAATGACAGGAAAATTAATGTCACGACCTTTAGAGCCTGTTTATGGTTTTTCCATGTCATACCCTAAAGGATGTGGGGAGTAGTGTGCATCTAAAATAAACCACTTAGTACGGACAAGTAAAAATTGGGTTAATTGGGTTCACCAGATCCTCAGCTGGTAGCACCTCAGTCAAGACTCCATTTCATATACAGAGGAGCACGCTTTATACACTATAAAATTATCTCTTAAACTACACCTGTTACATTCTGTGGTGTCTTGAGAAGAAAAACAATTTTAAAAGGACAGTTTTTCAAATACGTAGGATTTTTTCCTCCTATAACTTTATCTGGCTTGTCTGCTTCAATTAGGAAATCACTTTGTCTTTCCATTTTCACAACAAAAATGCGCTGACACCAACTCGCAGGCCGCACTCCCTGACCCGCACACCCACTTCCTTTGGGTGACTTGGGGCAGCACTGACTATTTTTCCCCTTTCTAGTCCATCAGGGACTTCCCGTAAACAATCACTTTCTAGATCCTTGAGAGGTGAAACTTGTTTTCACTTTATTGTCAGGGTTTGTGTATTTCAACAGAGAGCAAGGGTTGTCTGTTCAACTAGAGTTGAGAAAACTGTCTAGGCAAGCTGGACTCTCTGAAGCTTTTGGATTAGTTGGTTGAACTAATCCTGTGGCAAATTCGGCAAATAGCGTTTTGCAAGGAGTCTCATACGTCGTTGGGTAAGTCAGTACAGCTTCCTTGAATGACGGTACGGCAGTGTCCATAAAAATTTTAAGTTGACCCAGAAATTTCTTACCCTGACTTCACCCTTCGGATGGACTTGCACGTGCCAGCTAGGCTGTGAGTATAAGGATGCAGACTGCAGCTTCGTGGGTAGGAGCAGAAGGCTGAGAACAGTCTCACTGTCAGTCGGTAGGTGGCTAGTTCATAAACTGCGGCTCCATGCAACGAAATACTCTACAGCCTTTGCAAAGAAGGAAGAGGATCCGTAAGTGCTGATATGGAGAGCTCCTGAAAATGTATTAAGCGAAAACAGAGCAGCAGGTATAATCTGCTCTAATTTGGGGACGGGAGAACGGGTGATAGAGCATATTTCTACACGTTAGCTTGTGTACACACAGACTGTTGCTGAAAGGATTTCCACAAAGGTGCTAAGACTCGCTGCCTCTAAAGACGGGATCTGGGGGGTGTAGGTCGAGAGTCAGGCTTGTTCATTTTTCCTTCGCTTTTTCCATGTCGGAGATAAGCATTGTATGGTAACCTAAGCGATAGACCAACGCCATCAGTGGCGGCAAATAAAAGAACAATTTAGGTGATGCTGCACAGGTAGGCGTGTGACTGGGGTGTTCCAGGGAAAAGGTGAAAGTTTATTTTGGAAGAGGAAGACATCACCAGAATCATTCGTGAAGCAGTCCACACACTCACAGGAACGTGAAAAACTATGGAGCATAGATGAAGTTAGCAGGAAACAGAGCAGAGCAGGGGGGTTTTGTTTGTTTGTTTGTTTTTAATTGAACAGTCATTGTAAAGTTAATTGATGGGATTTTAATTCAGGGCAGAAATGGTAGAGAAGAAAAGAGCTAGAGATGGGAGCAGAGCTGAGAGGAGTGGGCGCCCTGGCAGTGCTGTGGGAGGGTGGAATTCCCAAAGACAGGCAGGCGGTAGAAATAGTTGTTGAAAGGACACCAAGTGGTCTGAGGTGATGCGACCAAAACTCCCTGGTGCTCAGCAGCCGAAAACGAATGTGAGGGATCCAGAATGATCTTCAAAGTGTATCCGTTTCCTGTAAACCTGCTTAGTTTGGAGATGATTTTGTCACTAAAGGTAGACAAGAGTGGTGGAAACGATCATTTCAAAATAATGAATTAAATCCGAATGGTTAGAAACACTGCCACCAGACTGCTGGAAGGAAACAAAATGCTGACCGATTTCACAGCGTGTCTCCATATCGTGGACGTGTAAGTGACAGCCTCTTTATTTGATAGTATTTATTTTACTGTCGAGTGTCATTTCTCACCAAATGGTGCAATTCTCTTTTGAAATGCTTTCATCTTCATCATGATGATAACCTCACAGCCCAGAAGGATCCATCCTTTTAGCATTGAGAAGCCAGGCTGGAAATTCCAAAGATGCTCTGTTTGATGTAGAAAGAACCAAATGTTTTTCTTACATCTTTATCTTTTACCTTTGAATAAATAAGGGATGGAAGAATGCCCGTTTGTTAAAACTTGCCTAAATCTTGGGTCTTTTTAGACTTAACTAAAATGCACTCAGGCCTTTTAACAGGAAAGCAGCATTGTCAAATTACTTCATTTATAGATAATTTGGGGAATCATTGTTTCCTACGACTTGTTATTGATAGTTAATGACACTTAAAACAATGTTGATATATCTGAAAAGTCCCACACCTGCTACTAGAGAAACTGAAGAAACGAGGACATTTTTTACATTTACGTAAGATAATTTTTAAGTCATTTTAGGAGTGCTTCAGTCCTAAAAACACAACCAGGCAATCTGCAGAGATCAAAGGAAATTTATTACTGAAAAAATTAACTTAGTCACTTATCTGTCACTTCAAGTTATAGAAAAGTATAGTAATGGCAGAATTAATAAGATATTGCTTCAGATTTCAAAAATCACTATTCATTTAAAAAATGACTCAGAATTTTAGAAACTCGTCTATTGAAAATAAAAGATTTAAATGGTATGAAAAGTACTAGATGGAACCATGCAAGTATTGTTAAATAATTTCTAGCACTCTTATTTTTACAGGATCATTGACATTTATTCATTCAATAAGCGTTTATTAAACCTTATTATAAACCAGGTACTTCTGCGTTCTGGAAGTATAAAGATAAATATGGCATTGCCCCTGCCATCAGGAAACTCACAAATTTAAGGGGAAAAATGGACAGATTTAAGCAGATGCTGCGTCCTAAGAGAGCCAGTCGAAGTGTGTTGAAAGGTAATGGACAGATCAGTAGAAATTTCTTGAATGGGCCAAGAAATTGTAGACATTGCAGAGGCGTTGAGTAGGAATTGTCTAGCAGGGCAGGGGCGAGAAGGCTGTTCATGAAGAGCTGTGGAGGCAAATGAGAACAGCCTTTTGAGATGCAGCTGCTAAATGTAGTGGTGATAGCCACACGGGCCAGTGTGCCGGGCTGAGGAGGTCGGGCTTCATCCGTGGACAGCAGGGAGCCACTGATGGACCTGAAGCACGAGGAAAACATGTTAATGGTTAGATTTGCATGAAAAAGACCCTTTCAGGACTACTGGGTAAAGATGATAGTGGAACTCAGAGATAAAGTTAAGGAATTTTTCCAGAAAGGGCAAAAACAAAAGAGGTTAAACACGGACTTCCCTGGCAGTTCAGTGGTTAAGCCTTCGCCTTCCAGTGCAAGGGGTGCGGGTTCAGTCCCTGGTTGGGGAGCGAAGATCCCACAGGCCTGGCAGCCAAAAAACCAAAACATAAAACAGAAGCAATATTGTAACAAATTCAGTAAAGACTTAAAAAACAAAAAGGTCCACATCAAAAAAAAAAAAAAAGAACTTTAAAAAAAAAGAGGTGAAACATGTGTGTGAAAAGGGGAAAAAAAGTGTTAACAGTCCAGGGAGGATAAACATCGGAATAAGAAGAGTTCAGGGGGAAAAGAACAGAGAAAAATAAATTAGGAAATCTTAGAAAAATAATTGAAGAAAATGTCCCAGGATCTAGAGTTTCCAGATTGAAAAGGCAAACACTTGGCAAATGGTTGAAAATAGGCTGAGAGACTTCATGGTGAAATTTCAAAACCTTGTTTCCATAGAGAAAAAAATAAAAACAGACTGCATACAAAGGATCACAAATAGCTTTGGATTTCTTAACAGCAACACTAGAAACCGGAAGACAGTGGAAATTTCAACCTGGACTTCTGTGCTCAGAAAAATTATTAAGCAAGATTTTTGTTGATTGAGAGATAAGAATAGAGATAAATCTTCAACCTTCACAGTGGGACACCAGGAGGTACTGCCTAACACTGAACAATCAAGAAGTGAGATTATAAGCATGTTAGTGACAGAATGGAGGTATAAATATAAGAAGAGTCAGCTCTAAGAATTCAAAGTGCTTGTTTCTGGGGAAGATAGATGAATAAGCTCTGGGGGTCTAATGTACAGCATGGTGATTATAGTTAGTAATACTATGTTGTGTTCTTAAAATCTGCCAAGAAAGTAGACCTTGAGTGTTCGTGCCGCAATTTAAGTGTTCTTACCACAGGGGGAAAAAAAAGTAACTGTGAGGTGACGGGTATGTTAATTGACCTGACTGTGGTAATCATTTCACAAAATATGCATGTGTCACATCATCACATTGTACACATTCGGTGTATACAATTTTATTTGTCAATTAATTATACCTCAGTAAATCTGAAAAAAATTTTTTTTAATTTTAGGAGGCAGGAGCTGCATTTAGGTTTCAGGTAGCCAAGTGGAGCTGTGTAATAAGCAGAGAATACTTCACCCTGGAACCTGGGAACTAGAGATACAAATTTAGAGCTGTGGTTAGAGCCTTAGAAGTTGAAGTAATCTTACAGAAAATCTGTGAAGGGGAAAAGAAAAACTAGGGTCTAAGGCTAGAATATATTTTCCTGGGTAGATTTTTATTAAGTTAGAAGAATGCCCTCCTAAACACTATACCCTGCCTAGTTCAGTCATATGTGGAACACACGTGAAAGAACAAATATCTATATGTGCTTGCACTTTACGAGGGTGAATGATTAGATCTTACAGGTGAAAATGACCTTGTTTGTATTTCTAAGTATATTCTAGTATATTCCTTTTTTTTCTTGGAAAAAAACAAATGAACTTTTTTGCCAAACTCAACAGTAACCTTTTTTTTTTTTTTTTCCTTTTGGAAGAATCCTGCAGAACTTTACTACCATAAATAATACCCTGTATTTTTAATAGTTTTTTTTTTACAAAGTATTTTCAACACATAGTATTCTAAGTTTAATCCTTTCTTCAGCCAAATGGGTTAAATAGTATTATCTCTCCCTTTCCAATTCAGGGAAACTAAAAGACAAAAAGATTCAATGACTTGTTCAAGCTCACAGAAGTTTCAATTAAAAACATACATCTCCCCACTCGGTCCACGGATCCTTCCACAACTTCTTAACACATTGCACAGTTGAGGTGGGGCTGGAACATGGTCCTGAAAATGAAGGGTCAGTCTAATCTTTTCGGGTTTTGGTTTGGGGAATAGCAGTGGATATCTGGTGAGACCACCTTAGCAATAGGTCTAAAATTAGGGGAAGTGGGACAACCCAGACTTTCTGTAACGCTCAGTAGAAGAGAAGTTGCCTTGGAGGGACTCGAACAAACTAGTCCCCCAGGACAACTCTGTAAAGCATTTTACTGTGTCAGTGACTGACATTCAGAAATATCTGAATTTAAAGAGACCCTTTTTTAAAAAAAAACTTATTTATTTATTTTTGGGTGTGTTGGGTCTTCATTGCTGCACGTGGGCTTTCTCTAGTTGTGGCGAGCGGGGGCTACTCACTGCGGTGGCTTGTTGCGGAGCACGGGCTCTAGGCATGCGGGCTTCAGTAGTTGTGGCTCGCAGGCTCAGTAGTTGTGGCTCGCGGGCTGTAGAGCGCAGGCTCAGTAGTTGTGGCGCACGGGCTTAGTTGCTTCGTGGCATGTGGGACCTTCCCGGACCAGGGCTCAAACCCGTGTCCCCTGCGTTGGCAGGCAGATTCTCAACCACTGTGCCACCAGGGAAGCCCAGAGAGGCACTTTTTAATTGAACTGATTAGCAGTGTTCAACCACTCAGGGGAGGAAGAAGATTGTCAAATACATTATATTAATGCAAATATTAATATAGGCAGTTAAGAATTTTCTAAGTGGATCAAAACTCATTCTGTAGATTATCTTTCACCTTTTCTAATCCTTTTGTGCCAATTTCAGAATTTTATTATTTGTTTCTTAAATAGGACAGATTGAGATGGGAATAAGCATTTATTATAACTGAGCAAATGACTGCTACTGTTAGTCAGAATCTGGGTACCATATGATTACATTCTTTTTGGAAAATTGAGCTTTAAGGTATTAGGATCCTCTCATTTATATAAAGATCTTGAGAAACTTGAATTCCATCCATGCTTAAAAAAGTTATTTTTTTAAATCAGTGAAATATAGTACAACGACTTTAAAAACAGGCCGTTGCCTATAAAGTTAAACCACTCAGCAGTTTCACGCTAGGCAGTTTCACCCAAGAGATATGAACATGTTTATCTACACAAAGACTTGGACACAAATATTTATAGCAGTTTTATTCATGAGAGCCAAAAACTGGCAACAGCTCAAATGCCCAACCATGGGTGAACGGATGAGCAAATTGCACTAGAGTCATAGGATGGCATACCATTCAGCAATAAAAAGAAATGATTTACTGATACGTACAATAAAAGAATGTATACTGTTTGATTTATATGAAATGATATGAAATTCTAGAACAGGCAAAACTAATTTATGGTGACAGAAAGCATCAGTGATTGCCTGGGGCCAGGGAAAGGGGGTGGGGGTGGATCATAAAAGAAAACAAGGGGTCTCTTTGAGGTAATGAGGGAACTTTTTGATGTTAATGTTCTATATTTTCTTGTAATGTATCTGGGATTTGTTTTAATCGGGCATGGTAGGGTTACAGACACAGAGACAACTGCGTTTGAAAGAAGAATTTATTACTTACAGTTCCCAAGAAAGGGGGTGTGCCAGGCATTCAGGGCCACATGGGGAAGCTCCAGGGTTGGAAGTTCCAGGGAAGGCGGGATGGGAAAGCGTGGCCTAGAGCCTTTATTGTGGTCTCCCTGGGAAAGGCGAAGCAGGGCAAAACAGTTTAGGATTGGCTAGTTTGAATGATGTCAGTGGTTCCAGGGTCTAAGGTAGTCCTAGCTGTCCAGTGCCTGGCCCTGGGGTGATTGAAGCCAGGGGAAATACTGGCTTGCTGTGTAAGAGTTCCATAAAGGAAGTGGTCGGGGATTTGGACTTTGCATTGAAAGATGTGCTCTCCGGAGGTGGGTTGCTATCTCTAGGATTATCTAGCCCTGGAAGGGGTACTCTGTCCAGCCAGCCAGGCCCCTCATATGTCAAAACATCATCAAATGTAGAAAAAGAAGAATGTAATTCCTACATAGATATATATACGTTTGTGTGTGTGTGTGTTTGCTGTATGTAGATTATACCTCAATAAAGCTGATTTGAAAAGTTTTTTTTAAAAAAACAGTGAAATATAATGGGCGCATGAAATTAAACAAGGTAGGAGAATTCATCCTCAAGTGCACTAAACGTTTGCAGACAATACCCAGGTTTATAAAAGAACAGAGCATCATTGAATACTTCATAGGTACAAGTTCATTCAGGCAGTTCCTTTCTTTCCCTCTCTGTGTTATGACTTTCCTTATTACAGTAAAAGAAAGGTGGCTTTTTCACTTATATGATGTCTGGGGTTATGCAGCCTTTCTGAGGCCTTTCCTGCCATGATGCTGAAGTATACGATGAGTGGTTCTTAGGGTTGGACAAAAAAGGCTTCAATCAGCTTCTCCTTCAACGTTTTCAGTGACAGAGTTCAGCATTTCAAATAGCAGGTAAGGGAGTGGGCGTCAGAGTTGAACGTCAATAGTCATGAGAAGCTGCTTCCTCGCATCCGGCTGAGGTTTGCTTCCTTGTAACTTGTCTCCCTTCCTGGGCTGACTACTGCCCACTGGAGTTACCTAGTGTCCCTCGAATCTTTCCTCCATGTAACTTCCCTTCCAATATTTCAAGATGACTATTGCTTTCCCCTGAATTCTCTCATTTCCCAGGTTCACTCCCTTCCCAGCTTCCCTAAATCACTTTTTCCCTATTACTTCATTCCCATTCTTTGTTTCACTGATTTTCCTTTAATTCTAGTTTCCAGCAACAAACCTTCTCTCTCTATTTCCATTGACTTGGTACACACTTGTACAGGTGTTCACGAGACAGAAAAATGGAGGAAAGGTGGAGGGGAAGGGAGACTGAACGCAGCGGTGCAGGAGCGTGTATATGCACTTAGGGACCAGACACACCTGGAGAATTGGCTGTGGCTCATCCAAGTGGCCTTGAGCACGTTACTTAATTTCCTTGGGCCTCAGGTTCTTGACCGTAAAGACGAGTACAGTGCTGATTCCCTGGCGAGGATAAGAAGTTGTGTGTGTGTGTGTGTGTGTGTGTGTGAATTACTTTGTAGGTCCAGCCCATAGCAAATACTCAGTGCAGAAGAGCTATAGTGTAGAATACAGTGGAGGGGCAGGTGTCTTCTGTAGATTCACAACTCTGGCTCTAGCCTCAAACCTAAAATCTGTGGGACAGTCCCTGTGCAATGCTTTAAAGCCCAGAGCCACGAGATCACCATAGAGTCAAAACTGAAGGAAGGCCTGGGAGAAGAACAGCTTCCCAGTCAATAGGTTAGTAGCGTTATCTTCATATATAAAGAAGAGCCTGTTACAAATGACCCATAGTTAGACACCTAGAGACTTTATTACCTTTTTAAATATTTTCATGTTTCAAGTTTTTCTGACCAATTGCATTATATTATGGCACTTATCTGAATGACAGTGTTTATTCTTTAGGAAATAGTTCCCTAGAAATAATTCCCTAATACTAATCAGTTAATATTAAGTTCCCTTAATAATCTCGAGTAACATCCACATTGTAGCTCTCTGGATGGTGCCTACGTCCACACACAAGAGCACGCACTTAAACGCATACTCACACTCTGGGTTAATGGTAAGAAGCTTATTGAGCATAGAGCAAACAGTTTTCATTTATTCTGTAAGATTCTTTATCTAGATGTGTTTTTAGGAAACTTGTCAAGGCAGCATAGCAAAGACAAGGCAAGGTGTGCCTTAGGTTTCCTCAACTAGAAGATTTCCATTTCCAGCACCATCAAGTTGTCACTTCTCAAGTAACCAATTCACCTAATTTTCATTTTTAAATTTTCATTTTTAATCAACTCTGTTTAAATGTGACATATAAGCTAAAATTAAAAGTAACCGTATGAGTGATTTATAAAGCATATTATATTAAGTCTTGCTATAATCGATAATATTCACTCACTGTGTTCTTTAATTTTTGTTCCTTTCCAATAGGTTTTTCTACTTAATATACTTTTCAGCATTTAAGTAGGAAAAGCCAGGTTATAATGATCAGAGATTCTCTAGACTGTGAAGGACACAGTGGCTGCTAAATGCTGTTTCATAGTTCCTTGAGTCAAGATGCCCGTTGACTTTGCTTGTGTGATATTTGAAAAATGCTAATACATCTTACATGACTTTTTAATGCATCTTCCCTGTAGAACATGTATATAATGGCCTTTTACTTCCAGCCCAATCAGAAGGTGAGATATTGTGATTACTCAGGTGTTTTCTTTAATACGCATTAGGTGTATTTATTGCCCTTTTGTTTTTCATAATTACAGTGGAGTTAAATACAGTCATGCTTTATGTGGCAGAAGAAGACAACAGACTCCATTTGAGTGAATTTTCTACTTTAAGTACCAAGATATTGGGGGTGTACAGTTGAGATTATTTTACTGGTAATGCTTATCTAATATAACATTCCAAAGCAATTAAAATAAAAACTTGATTTTTGTTTTGCTTTTTTTCAATTGCAGAGATAGTACTCGTTCATTGGGGAAACATAGCAATATGTCCATAAGCATAAGAAGGAAAGTTAAATAACAGTTTAATTCCTCACTCAGAGAGATAGCCGCTTTTAACATGGGGCAGTTTCTCCTAAGTTGGTTACAGAGTGGTACAGTAACCAGCTCCTCTCATATAAAAATGTGTGGCAAACATTTTTCAACTTTTTAAATACTTTAAGAAACAGTGTCTGTAATAGTTTCATTATAAAAATATATCCTAATTGACTTGGTGTATATCTTCAGTGGTAGCCTGAAGAATTTTAAAGAGATAATGCGGATGATGCTAGTGAAGATGGTAGTACATAGCTTTGCACAGTATCATGATTTTCTGAGGTGGAAGGAAGCTCTAGATTAAAAGGAATGCAGAACTTTAAGGCTCAGGGTGCATCCTGCAAAAATACCCGCCAAACGCTTTGCATGCACCTCTCTGTAGACTTTTTCCAAGCATGCATTGCTTTGTCTTTTTTTATTTTTGCCATTTTTTAGGGAAAGAAATTTAAATTTTTTCTTTTGAAATTTACGTTTCTTTGGTTATTAGTAAGGCTGGACATTCTAATGATTTACTAGTTTGACTTATATAAGTCTGCTAGTTTTATGGAGTGCTTTCTCATTCTTATTAATTTGTTTATAACAGACCTGAGAGTGCAAGGACCATTTCTACCATATCCTTGCATAGTTGCACCTCAAAGACTGTTTGTTAAATGAGTAAGTGGGTGACTATATATCTATTGTAAATTTTCCATTTTTTCCCAATATTTGCCTTAATTTTTGACAGCTGTATTAAGGTGTAATTGGCATACAATAAATTACATGTATTTAAACTGCGATGCAGTATGTTTTGCTATATGTATGTAACACCCATGAAGCCGTCACCACAATCAAGGTAGTGAATGTATTCTTCTCACTAATAGGTGGATATATGTTCGTCGTGCCCAGCTGTAGGCCCTTCCTCCCAACTCTCTGTCTTCCTGTGCTCAGGCAACTATTAATCAGCTTTTCATTCCTACAATTTGCATTTTCTAAACACTTATAAAAATGAGGGCATAAAATATGTACCCTTTCTTTATCTGGCTTCTTTCACACAGCATGATGTTTTCGCAGATTCATCCATATTGTAGTGTGGATCAATAACTTACTCCTTTACATTGCTGAGGAGTGCTATGTTGAATGGATATACCACAGTTTGTTTAACGGCTCACCTGTTGATGAACATTTGGGTTGTTTCTGGTTTGGGGCTACTATCAATAAAGCCGCTGTGAACATTCTTTGTACATATGCTTTCTTTTCTCTTGGATAAGTGGGAAGGAATTGCCTGGATCATATGATAGGTGTATCTTTAACTTAGGAAGAAAACGCCAAACTATTTTTCAAAGTAATTGTACCATTTCACATTACCACCAGCAGTGTGAAAGACTTCCACTTCCTCTACGTCCTTGCCAACGCCTCGGTATAGTGTTGTTGTGTTTTTTTTTTTATTTTAGCCATTCTAATAGGTGTGTGACTTTCACTTACATTTGTGGTTTTAACTTACATTTCTGTAATAACTAAGGACGTTGAGCACCTTTTTATGTCCTTGTTTGCAAGCCATATCTTTTTTGATGAAGCATCTCTTCAGATCTTTTGCCTGTTTTTTTAAATTGCATGTTTGTTTTTTTATTATTGAGTTTTGAGAGTACTTTATTCTGGATATAGTGTCTTTACATATTTATTATTTGCAATTATTTTCTTTCACTCTGCAGCTTGTCTTTTCCTTCGCTTAATAGTTTTTTAAAGAGCAGAAGTTTTTAATTTTGGAGTCCAACTTATTAGTTATTTTGTGGATTATGCTTTAGATGTCCTATCTAAGATGTATTTACATGATGAAAAGCCATAGTGTTTTAGAAGTTTTGTAGTTTTAGGTTTTACATTCAGGTGTGTGTTGCCCTTTGGATTTGTATGTGGTATGAGGTATATCTCAAAGTTTTGTTGTTGTTTGTGTATGGATATCCAATAGTCCAAGCACCATTTGTTGAAGTGACTATCTTTTCTCTACTGATTTCCCTCTGTACCTTCATGAAAAATCAGTTGGCCACATATGTATGGGTTTATTTCTAGACTCTCTAATAAGTCTTGAAATTAAAAGAGTATTATCTGTTTGTCTTATTGTTAAAAATGATTTTGGCTATTCTGGGTTCTTTACATTTCCGTGTGAATTTAAGAATAAGTTGGTTAATTTCTACAAAATGTCTCTTGGGATTTTGATTAAGATTCCATTGAATCTACAACTCTGTTTGCAGAGAATTACCATTTTAACAATATTGAGTCTTCTGACCTGTGAACATGGTATATCTCTCCATTTATTTACGTCCTTAAAAATTTCTCTCATCATTGTTTTGTAGTTTTCAGTGTTTCACGTCTTTTTTTCAGATTGACCCTTGTTTCATATTTTTGATGTTGTTACAAATAGCATTTTAATTTCTGATTTATTGTTTCATTTCTGATTGTTACTACTGTATGAGATGTAATTGATTTTTATGTATTGATCTTGTATTCTTTAACCTTGTTAAACTCACTTAGTTATATTTATAGATTCCATTGAATTTTCTATGTAGATATTCACGCCATCTGCAAATACAGTTTATGTCTTGTTTTCCAGTGAAGATGCATTTTATTCATTTTCTGCTTTACTGCATTGGCTAGAACTTCCAATACAATATTGGTGAGAGTAGATATCCTTCTCTTAATTGTAAACTTAGAGGGAAAGCATTCACTTCTTCTCTATTGGCATGATGTTAGCCATAGATTTTTTTCATAGATGTCCTTTACCAAGTTGGGGAAGTTTCCTTCTATTCTTACTTTTCTAAAAGATTTTTTTTAAAGGAATGAATGTTGGATTTTGTCACATGCATTTTCTGCATCTATTGAGATGATCACATAGTTTTTCTTTTTTTACTTTGTTAATATGGTGAATTACATTGATTTTGAATATTAAATACGTGTACATTCCTGGGATAACCCTACATGGTCAGGATGTGTTAATATTGTTGGATTTGATTTACTAACATCTTGTTTATAATTTTTGCATTTCTGTTAATGAGGGATATTGTCCGGAGATTTCTTTCCTTCCAGTGGCTTCTTGAGTGATTTTGGATTCTGGATAATGCTGGCCTCATAGAATTAGATACTTAGAATTCCCTCCTTTTCAGTTTTCTGGAAGAATTTGTGTATAATTGGTATTATTTCTTCCTTAAATATTATTTTTGTGTATAATTGGTATTAATTAATTGCTTTTATTTCTTTCTTAAATATTCAGTAGAATTCACCAAAGAAACCATTTGGGCCTAGAGTTCCTTAAGGGAAGATTTTTAACTAAACATTCAATTTCTTTGAAAACATAGGGCTCACTTTTTGAGTGAGCTTTGGTAGTTTGTGTCTTTCAGGGTAACTGTTCATTTTATTTAAATTATCAAATTTATTGTCAAAATGTTGTTTTTAATGGACCCTTATGTCTTTTTTTTTTTTTGGCGGTACGCGGGTCTCTCACTGTTGTGGCCTCTCCCGTTGCGGAGCATAGGCTCCGGACGCGCAGGCTCAGCGGCCATGGCTCACGGGCCCAGCCGCTCTGCGGCATGTGGGATCCTCCCGGACCGGGGCACGAACCCGTGTCCCCTGCATCGGCAGGCGGACTCTCAACCGCTGCGCCGCTGGGGAAGCCCCCTTACGTCTTTTTAATAGTGGTAGTCTGTAGTGATGACACCTCTCTCATTCCTGATACTGGTCATCTGTGTCTTCTTTCTCCTGATCAGTTGAGCTAAAAGTTTATCAATTTTATATATTCTCAAAGAATCTGCTTTTGATCTAATTGATTTTATCCATTTTTCTGTTGTCCATTTCACTTATTTTTTCTCTGATCTCTTATTTCCTTTCTTCTACTTACTTTGGGTTAATTGTACTATTTTTTTATTTTTTAAGGTGGAAACTGAGGCTTGAGACCTACCTTCTTTTCTAATATAGATGCTTTTAGTGCTCTAAATTACCCCCTGTGTACTGCTTTAATGGAATCATACAAATTTTGGTATGTTATGTTTGCATTTCATTCAGTTCAAAACACACTCTAATTTTCTTTTTGATTTCTTCTTTGATCCATAGGTTATTTATAGGTGTGTGATTTAGTTAACAAATATTTGGAGATTTTCCAGATACTTTTCTGTGATTTTGGCTTCTACTTTTATTCTATTGTGCTCCGAGAATATACATTATGACTTGAATCCTCTTAAGTGTATTGAGCCTTGCTTTTATGACCCAGAATATGGTGCCTTAATAAATATTTCGTGTGCACTTGAAAACAATGTGTATTCTGTTGTATTGGGTGGAATGTTCTATAAATGTCAATTAGGTAAAATTGGTTTATAGTGTCATTCAAATCTCCAGAGTCCTTAATGATTTTCTGTCTGCTTCTTTTATCGATTATTGGTTATTAATTATTCTCTATTTCTCCTTGCAGTTCTATCAGTTCTTGCTTTATGTATTTTGAAGCTCAGTTAATAGGGACATAAACATTTAGGATTTTTGTAGCCTTTTGATGAGTTGTCCTTTTATAATTATGAAATGACCTTCGTTATGCCTGGTAATATTCTTTGCTCTATAATCTGCTTTTTCTGATACTAATATAGCCACACCACCTTTCTTTTGACTAGTGCTAACATGATATATCTTTTTCCATTCTTTTACTTGTAATCTGTTTGTGTCCTTATATTTAAATTGCCTTTCTTACAGGCAGCATGTAGTTGGGTCTTGCTTTTTCGTCCAGTCTATCTTTTAATTGGGATATTTAGATCATTTATGTTTAATATGATTATTGATATGTTTAGGTTTTAATCTATCATCTTGCTTTTTGTTTTCCATTTATTCTACCTATTCTTTGTTCTCTTTTCCTGTTTTCCCTTGAAAACTGAGTATATTTATGATTCCATCTTTTTGTTGTTGGCATATTAGATAAAATTCTTTGTTTCGTGATTTTAGTTGTTGCTTTGGGGTGTATAATATACATGTTTAACTTATAATCTAGCTTCCAGTGATACTATACCACTTCACCTGTAGTCTAAAGAACCTTACAATAGTATACTTACATTTCTCCCCTCTCTACATTTGTCCTGAAATTCTCATACATTTTATTTTTACATATGTTATAAACCCCACAATGCAGTGTTAATTATTTTTATTTAAACCATTATATTTTAAAGAGATTTTATTAAGAAAAAAGCCTTACATGCTTATCATGTAGTTCTGATTTCTAGTGTTGAAATCTTCCTTTCTGTATATAGATCTATATTTTAATCTAATATCATGTTCCTTCTACTTAAAGGGCATCATTTAACATTCCTGTAGTGTGGGTGGGCTTGTGGTGAATTCCTTTGTCTTTTGTGTATACAAAAATGCCTTTATTTCTCCTTTATTTTTGAAAGATACTTTCTGTGAACATAGAATTCTAAATTACAGATCTTTTTTTCTTCAAGTACTTTAAAGATGCTGCCCTAATGTCTTCTTACTTGCATTGCCTCACTTTAAATCTTCCCTTTTTTCACTCGTTTTGAGCCATTTGGTCATGATATGCTTTGGTGTAGTTTTCATGTTTCTTATGCTTTAAGTTTTTTGAGCTTTTTGGATCTGTTCATAGCTTTACTCAAATTTGGAAGTTTCTGCCACTATTTTCTTAAAATAATTTTTCTGACTTTCCATCTCTCTCTTCTCCAGTTACTGATATACTAGACTGCTTAAAGTTGTCCTAGAGCCCACTGGTGATCTGTTCATTTTTCTTTTGCTCTCTTCTTCCTGAGTTTCATTTTGGATAGTCTCTATTACTATGCCTGCAAGTTCACTAGCATTTTCTTCCGACATGCCTAATATGCTGATAATCCTATCCAGTGTATTTTTTTACCTTATATATTGTAGTTTACATCTTTGGAAATTTTATTTGGGTCTTTTTTTATGTCTTTCCTGTCTAAACTTTTTGAACATATGAAATACAGTTATACATCTAGTGATCTTGTCTGCTAATCCTAACATCTGTGTCAGTTCAGGGGCAGTTTTTATTATTTTCTACGCTACGGCTCATATTTCCTGCCTCTCTGTATTGCTTCTGCTTCTTTATTAGGTGTCAGACACTCTGGCTTTTACTTTCTTGGGTGATGGATATTTTTGTCTTTCTATAAATATTCTTGACCCGTGTTCTAAATACACAGGTAAGACACTTGGAAACGGTTTGATCCTTTTAGGTCTTGCTTTAAGATTTGTGTTGTGAAACCAAAGAAGTGTTTGATGTAGGACCGATTCTTCCCCTTTATTAAAGCAAGATTATTCTTTGTACTGTACCCAGCGTTCTGTGAATTAGGAGTTTTTTCAGTCTGACTTGTAAGAACAGACAGTATTCCTGTGAGTACTTGATGGGAACCCTACTCATCGCTCGCTCGCTCGCTCGCTCGCTCTCTCTCTCTCTCTCTCCAGCTCTTTTCTTCATTACTCTGGGAATTTCCACCAGCTTTCTCCCTTCCTGCTCTGTAGATGATAGCATTCACCTCATTTGTTTCCTGTCTCTCAAAGATCAGTCTTTGTCACCTAAGGTCCAGTGTTTCGAAATATTGTTTTGTGTATTTTGTCTGTGTCTTGGTTGTTTCAGGAAGGAGGGCAAACCTGGTCTCTGTTGTTCAGTCTTGGCTGGAAGCAGAAGTCATGCCCTTTTATTTTACCTAGTTTTCTATTTTAAAGACATTTAAAATTTTCAATGAAAAAATTCATCAGTCTTTACCTTAATGGCTTCTGTCTTTGGCGTCGTGCTTAGAAACACTTCCGTGTTTGAAGGCTTACAAAAATATTTACCTGTATTTTTTCAAGGACTTTAATTGTCTTATACATTCAAATAGTTTATTAATATGGAACCCCGTATTCTAGACAATTTGGAAAGTAGCTAAAATGGAAGGGGAAACACCTGTAATTATATCACCAAGAACAAGGCTAATATCCATATTAACATATTTGCTGTCTTGCATTGTTCTGTGCCTTCGTTTTTTGTGCAGTTGTTCTCCTCGTGTGTCTGTCATTTGGTGTGTGCATCTGGTACATTGTATCATCACCATTTTCCATGTTGCGACGGAATCTTCAAAATTGCATTTTAATGACTGAATTATGTTTCATCAAATGATTAGATTGCAGTTATACTGCCTTTACTTATATTGTTAAACATTTTAGTTATTTCTTAAACAGAATCTATAAAACATGATTATCAGGCAGGGCATTTTTAGGGAACCTTAACTGCCTACTTGCACATTTCCCTGACCCTACGAGGGCAGAGAGGCAGATACAGGGCCCTCTCAGTGTGTCATTGCTCCCTCTCCAAGCCCACACCAGTGCATTCAGTGAAAGCCTGTCTGTATAAAAACTAGAAGGAAAATAAAAACTTCAGTTTCCCAGTAGTTCAGTCCATTCCTTATTACTCATATAGTTATAAATAAAAAGCTTGTAATTTATATTTTTCGTTTGTGTTAACATGGCATCTCAATTATTTTCTAATTATTATTTGTGCTTGGTTATTTTTAGGCAAATTGTTGTTCAAGTCAAAGACATCATAATGCAGAGTGCTTCATCAGTACCACCAAAAGATCAAGGTAAGATAAGCCATGCCAGGGAAACCGGTAATGTGTGTGTTGTAAAGAGTTTTAACTAATGCATTTAACGTCACTGTCCTCCAACCATAAGGTGACTTATTTCCTGGAACTAAGAACCAAAAATCCAATTACATATGAAAGTTGATGTCTTTTGGTAAATGACTTGAGTGTCTGTGGATTCCTGGTTTATCAGACGACGTCCCCTTTACTGAGGAGAGCCCGTCTCATCCCACGTAAAACTCACAGACGCCAGCACCTCAGCTGGTAATTTAGTTGGCGCTAACAGATGCCAAATGAAGTTACAGAGCATTGGCTTTAAACGAAGCAGAGTGACAGGTGTTCTAGTGAGAAGGATGTATACAGTATATATATTCTTGCACACGTATGCACACACAACACGCATGTAGAGAGAGAGAGGATGTTCGCTTATACATTTTTGACCTATTTCTTCCCATATACCCATTTAACAAAAAGAAACATAAAAGAAACTGTTTCCCCTCCATATGAATTTTTAAAAAGAAAATCATAGGTTTTTTTTTTTTTTTTTAGCAAGAGCTCCTGGACCTTTCAGGAAAGCCGTTTACAGGTGGAGATAGAGTCATTTCTGAATAAAGAATAACTAAATTTTCCTCAGTATAAACGGCAAAGTCTAACCTTTAAGAGGAATTCAAGTCTTTCCCTGGCCTCTACTGATTCTCTTCCCTACAGAAGGTTTGATATGTGTGTGAGAAAAATAATGCCTTTAAATGATTCAAAACTGGGCTTCCTTAGTGGAAGGTGTAGCTGTTCGCGAAAGGAGGGCATTTGCTTTAAAGACCCCTGAACTGGAGAAAACACTCTTTGTTTGCTCTGCCAAAATGAAAGGTGGTGGCGTAACTGTGAAGAGTGTGGCGTCTGTGTCTGAAAGTCATTTCTGCCCCTGCAGTGCATAACCTTGGGTACATCACTTGACCTTAACTTTCTCATCTATAAATCCGTAAAATGAAGAAAGTAAGCCCTACGCTCTAGGTGATGTGGGGATTGAAGGAGGTAATGCTGTAAATCACTCCGCACACGACTCCCCGCGGAGCGGGCCCTTATGAGGTGACGGCGGCTCTTGCTGTCAGGGGTGGTTATCAACACGTGGGCCCTGCCGGCCTGTGGAGGCCCATGCGGGAAGATGGGCACGGCTGCCTCCTGCTGGGGATGTCTCGCCGCCTTCAAAGGCCACGCGTGATCCAGGGGCGCTCATGGGAAGTGAACGCAGAGCAGACCCCCGGCTGGCTTCTCATCCAGGCCCGCGGCCAGAGGGAGAGTAAGAGCCCTTGAGGATCGCACACGTCCTAGCCCCAGACACTAGGGCAAGAGAGCGGACGGGGGCAGACGGGCAGGGAGAGCAGGCCCTCGCTAGAAGTTAGAAGTGTGCATGCCCGTGAGCGTTTCGGTGCGTGTGCCCTGGGAGATCTCTGCACTTGTAGCCGATCAGCGTCCGAGCTGGCCTGACCGCCTTCCCCTGAGCAGGCGAGGAGAGGTGTGGCTGCTTGGAAGAGGGAGTCAGGAAAGCTGGGCCCTGGCCCGGATATAGCCCCAGCCAGCTGTGCGCCGCCAGACCAGTTATTTTGCCCCTAAGCCTGGGTTTCTTACTAGCGAAGCCAGGATTCCTTGCCGTTCTTTCCCAGCTCTAGCAGGTTACGAGTCAGGGTGAGTAACTAAGCAACGAGCTGCTGGGTTTCTGGCTGACACAGGGAAGCAAAGCTTGTCTCCACTCACGCCTCTTGCCTACTTCGCTCTCCTCAGGGTTTACTTTGTTTTGTGTCTGCCTCTCTGAGCTGCTGTGTGAGCTTAGTTATTACCTCCATTGACTTGACCAAAGTGGAAGATGCCCTCACGCCTAGCGAGGATTCAGCAGCTCTCACAAATGCTGCATCAGTCTTTCCTGGGACCAAAGGTGTGTAAGCCCCAAACCCAGAATTTGACAGACAAAGAGATATAATAACTAAAAGATCTCAATTAATCGAGGGCCTCAGTGTAATAGTCACTCTACCTACAGCTTGACAGCCGTTGTTTTATTTAATGTTCACGATGTTCAATATAATCTTTCTTTCTGTGGTTCAGGGAGATTAGATTTTTTTTTTTTTACCAAGGTCACCAACCAGTTCAGTGACTGAGCTAAGATTTGAACCTAGAGCCATCAAAGTCCAAGACTGTTTGTCCCCTGCGTCATACTGTAAATTTATAAAGAAGAGCTCTAATCTAGTTTTAGATCATCCCCCTTTTTCTTCTCTGATGAAACATTGTGCTTAATTAAATATATGAATACTTAAAGCTATTTCAATCCAAAGTAAGCAGAAATTAGAATTTGTATCGTGGGAAATTATATCAGTAAGGAAAGCTATGAGGCCTAAGAATTGCCCGGTTATTCATTAATTTACTCATTTATCAATTGCTTTCTGTGTGTCCTGGATTACTATTCATATTTTTTAACAAAGAAAAATGCCAGATTTTTAAATTATGATTTTGTTTTCATTTCTTTCATCAAATATAATCACTTATGGGACATGAGAAGTTTGCTGATCACATGTCATTCATCAATTAAATGCTGAGTAATTTATGTAATGAACTATTGATGGCTGTCTATAAATTACAGTACATTCAAATTTCAGACTTGTAAGCACACGCGCGCGCACACAGGCGCACACGCACATTATACACGTTAACGTATGAAATTCAGGTAGGACATCACAGCAGAGTTGTGGAGCTTAAGAGAATCCATGGCATCATATATGACACTATCTTCTAACAAAATTTCATACAGTGCAAGCAGATTTAATGATCACCAAGACAGTACTTACCAGGAACTATGCCCAATGCTATGAGGGATCCAAAGATAAATCAGACAGAAGCCTGCGCTCTTACAAAACACAAAATCCTAGTAGAACAGCAGACATGTGTGTAATTAACCAGAATAAAGCATGACAAGCGCTGTATTAGACCTGAGTGTGACGTACTTGGAGAACAGTTGGTTGAGCCAGAAGTTTGAGGCTGGCCAGGAAACACGACAGGAGGTAGCGTTTGCTCAGGATGTGAGCACAAGTGTAGAAGTCAGTCAGGTGGGGTTTAGGGGTCACCGGATGTGGATTAAAGCTAGGGAAGAACTAGAGGAAACTAATTAGAAATTCCAGTGCCTTCTATTTAAATGTTTCCTAATTTTGGATAAAGAAATTAACATTGTAACATCACTCAGATAATTTGTAGTATATTAAAAGCTTGCCATTGTAATAGTGTCGTTATTATCCCTTTCTGTGTAAAAGTGCTACTTATAGAATCTCCAGAAGTTCATCAGACTTATTTTGTTACAATTTTCTATCTTCTCACGCATTCAGGATTTAGAGATAGGATTTATGGTTTTCCCATAACTTTCTTTTTTTGTTTGGTATTTTCAAATGATAAGCTAATAAAAATGTAAGGACATGTATTCTGTGTTGGAAAACAGCAAATTGTACAAGTGATAAACCATGTTTTGGGAAAAAAAAAAAAAAAGGCATGAAAACAACATGATAAGGCCAACTACAGCCGTAACTTCCACTTTAAATTTGTTGAAGGAAAGAAAACCACCAGAGTGACGGAAAATGCAAAGGCATTGATCTACTTGCCAGATGAGGAAACACACAAGTGAGCAGCCTTGCCAAATGGTTCTGTTAGAGGGACAGTTTACGTTCGTTATGTGCCAGGAAGAAGTTGACTGTAGTTGTGCCAGTTAAGGATTGAAGTGAGCACCTTGGAGAGGGCAGGATGAGTGTCAAGTTCCCACACAGTTAATTAACACAAGTCCCACTGTTCATTGGTCAGAAAAGAGTCTTAGGTCCCGGGAGGGTCTGTTTTGCTGGAGCCATTCAAACCTCTTAGATACTCGCCAGCTTCGCAATTCAGTTTTGCCATTTCCTAGGCAAGTGTGCTGTGAGTAGAAAGGTCTTAGCGGTCTTCTGACACTTTTCTCGGCTCTGTCATAACATGTGTATAGTTTAAACGTAGTTATCAAATTGTGAGAGCTGTTTCTGTCCAGTGAGAGCAAGAATAGATGGCGCTGAGGAAATGGCAGATGCTTGGAGGCATCTTACTTCTTTCGAGTAAGAAGTAGTGGGTCTTAATGACCCCCTTCAGGAACACTGCAGTTAGCTAAACGCGCTCTGTACCATGCCTACTAGTTTTCAAAACGTGTGCATTATTTAACTGTGAAGCCAATAGCCATTACTGTCTTTCATGTGAATTCAGATTTGGAGCTGTGATAAAAAAGAAGAAAAAAACCTAGATTTTCTGATTCAGTGAAATACTTTAAAAATAATCATGGCACAGCCTAAAAATATATTCTTATGTCTTAGAGACATAAAAAGCTGTACTTACATCTTACAGAAATAAACATTTTCGTATTAGTGAATATAGAATTTTTGAACTCAAGGAACACTTGGGGTAGGTAGTTAATAATGTTCTTTTTTTTTAAGTTTAGGAAAATGATCCTACTTATTTTAGACTCTTAGTATCAGTTGGGTTCTTTATGTAAACTTTTTAATGAATTTTCTGGTTTTGGTGGGCTTTAAAGCATCCTGGCATGTAGTGGTTTCTCAAATACATATTAAATTTTGTTAAAAGTGCTTTAAACTCTCAAACACTTAAAAAAAAACCATATTACTCAGGTGCTATGAAAAGATTTTAATCTTTGTTGTTTTATGAAACACCAAGCTGATGTTGTCAAGTCCATGTGTTCACTTAACAAGTATTTATTGCCTTTGGAGGGGCAAGGAGCAGGGAGCAAAGGGGGAAGAAGGAACACCAAACTAAGCTCTGCCCTCTTACAGCTCAGTGTCAATGAATAAAACCGGGCTGTCTATCCAGGCAGGAGTTGACCTTTTATGAGGACTCAGCCTAAGAATGGCTTATTGTCTTGTTATCTAACTGAAGTTTCACCCTTCGAACATGGTATTGGAGATGCTTCCCGAGCTCCTTTCCTGTCTTTTGTCCTCCGTAGCCCTCTCGGTCTGGGGAAAGAACACCAAGCTAAGAGCTGGACAGCTGAGCTCTGGTTATTCTTCTGCCCTTCTTTCTAGGCTCTGTGATCTTGGCTAAATCTGTGAGCCTCAGTCCTTTCATCTTTCGAATGCGGATGTTAATTTTGCCCTGACACAGTCCAATGAGATAAGGTACTGTTGATTCTCGTCACTTGCAGCCGTCACATTCTGTAAAGTCACCACAAACACTGAATTAGCTAATACTGCACCATGGTTCCTACGGGAAATGCAGGGTTAGGTTTCCTGTGAGCCTTTGGTCATTTTCATCAGCTATCAACACAAACCCTGGCTTTATGTGTGTTTCTGTTTAAAGACACCTCACTGAATGTATCTTGTTGATTCCATGACATTAATTGGCCTCACAGACGCAGCATTATAACTCATGCCTGAACAAAGCTTGTCGAACACACGTATTTTTTTCCATGCGGCACATCAGACTCTTCTAATGCTTAGGAACACTGCACAGCATATCAGCACTATGCTCGAGGGCTGTTTTAAGCAGTGAAATCACTAACAAAAAGGAAAAAAGTTTTTTAAATGTGGTGCTAAATAGACTGCAGAAAGGACGCTTGTTTACAGTATGGGAGCTGAAACAAGGCAGAGCACCAACTACTGCTAGGAACATGACACACACTTTCTGCCTGTGCATGTCTACACATGACCACGACAGTGCCACCAGTGTGGATTTGGGGGTTGCAAGCAGGTGAATGCACAAATACAGAATCTGCAAGTGCGGCTCAACCATGTATGAATGCCCTTTGTACATTCGTAGAGCGCAATATAAATCTCAGAGTCAGTTACAGAATAAAAGTGCTTTCGGAACGCAGGTATAATAACGTTGTGTAAAGTTGATATGATCGGTGTCACGTTAATCAGGTAATAAGTGTATTATTTGAAAGTGACCACAAGTTCTTAGCTCAGTAAAGCTACAAAGACAACTCCTGCTGTGAACTCTGGCTCCTCAGGGCTCACATTTAGTACACAGTAGCAGGGAGAAGCACTGTGACTTGTTGCTTTGCACTTAGTGGTTAAGGTGGCGTTGTGGCCTCATTAAAGGCGCGGAGGGGCATTCCCTATGTTTTACCAAAATATTATGTTTCTAAATATGTGACATTCATATGGAAACATTTTGATCTTAACTAGCGGTGTAAGTGCTGTTCTTGGGCTTTTGGTACCATTTTATGTTGCAGACCAAGTACAAATTGACATTTTCAGGCTGGTTTTGGTTAACTCCTTAAAGTTGGAAATTGGAACTTTCCAATGTAATAACCTGCTGTATTAATATGTTATGCTGTTGACAGAAGTACAAATGGAAAACACACACATACCTACAGAAATTTCCTTGTAGAACAAAATGGAAATGACTTGGGTGGCCTAAACCTTATCAGGTAGACCTCATATTGGGAGTTATTCTCCTATTTGAGATAAAATGCTAGAGTCTGGAATATCCTTTTTAGTAAATTCGGTTTATGAGTATCTCTGTTGTTTGAAATAGCCTGATTTCCACTGCTTAAAAAGCAGGCTACTCACCGGATCATCTCCTCTGGCCTGTATCAGTGTCACTGTAGCCACTCGGCAGCAGAGTCTGTCAGAAACTCCAATTAACCATGTAAATGTATTATAGCATCACATCTCACTTTGTCAGAACCCCTGCTGCCTTTCTATCATTAACATAAATGCAGGTGCAAACAGCATTTATGTACTTTGATAGGAAGCAGTTGGAGACATCTCACCGTGGGACCCAACATTTTCAGATTGTATACATCTGTTCAGATAATGTATGCGGCCCCAGCAACATGAACACAAGGATGGGAGCATCTGCCCCCAAGACCATTTGCCATATAACAGGTGCTTACATCTTTATTTATGCAGATAGTTGGTGTGATAAGCTGAGTGGGGATAAAGGAAAGAATTTCGACAGCGGTATTTAGATGTTATGCAAGCCAGAAGTATAGGCTAGGCATTTTATGTTTGTAAAAGTCTACTACTAATAGGAATGGAAATTTGTAAGTCTAGTCATGCTTTGAATGAACATCTTGTCTTTAAATTAATTGGCACCGAAACCCTAAAAACATTTACAGAAATTCCAATGTCCAACTTATATTAGAAACAGCAAGTTATTATTTTGGTTTTGATAAAGTAACTTTAAATGATTTTGAATGCATTTTGCTAAAAGTTCTGAAAGGAAAACAGTGCTCTGTTTTTTTCAAAAATTCTAATACTACTAAGAGAATCTTGTGATGATATTTCTTAAAATTTGAGAAAAAATGCAAATGTCATTAGTTTAAATATGTTATAAGATGTTCCATGAATATAAATTGAGTAAAATAAATTTCAAAGCATTAACATTTATAATATTTTTGTCAAAAAATTTTTTTATTTAAGATGTATTCTAACATTTCCAACTAGTGATATTTAATTATAATTTATATTTTTATTAGGATAAATTACCTTTAAACACTTCATTTTCACAACTCTGTCTCATGGAGCTGCCGTATTATATTCTCACAAGGGAAAAGCGTGAAGGAAACAAAAACTTATCACCCAAAAGCAAGACATTTCCAGATTTTATTTTCTATTCTCATTCACATACACACACAAAAAAATCAGAATCTTGAAAGAGCTTGAACTAGATTTCATGTAGTCGGCAGTTCTCAAACATTTTAGTTTCAGGCCCCTTTACGCTCTTAAAAACTGTTGAGGACTCAAAGAATATTTTTTTATGTCAGTAGTGTCAAATGGGATTTACCATATTTGAGATTATAAACTGAAAAAATATGCATTTGTGAATTCATTTTAAAATAACAGTAATCTCACTACAGCTCAACATAAATAACATATTTTGTGTAATTGGCTGTATTTTCCAAAGCAAAAAAATTAGTGAGAAGACTAGCATTGATTTATGTTTTTTGCAAATCTTTAAAGTCTGGCTTCACTGAAAATGGTAGGAGTCTCCTATCTGGTCCTGCATTCAGTATGTTGTGCTATATTGTTTATGTTGAAGTATTTGAAGAAAATCCAGCTTTACAGTAACTGGAAAGGGAGGGAGTATTTTAATAGCCTTTTCAGATAATTGTGGATAATTTTCTTTGCTACTACACCAAAATGTGTCAGATAACTATACCTGAGTTTAAACGAGTCAGGTAGCAGCTTAAAGTTTAGTTGTAATGTGAAATTTGAAACCGTGTCAGTGTACTTCTTGTATTCTGTTACATTTAGGTCCATCGTGCAATGTGTATTAGAAAACAGTTCACTGAGTTACGCAGATCTTCTATATATGTCATTTTATACAATATTTTAAAAATCATATTTGTTAAAATAACCAGCAGTCTTACCTGAAAAATCACTAAGTCTAGGGAAGCTTCAATATCCTGGTGATGGATTCAAGTTTTCCAACATTCTAATGCTGCTCGAAAGCATGATTTTTATCACTGGCCATGGGTACTGCCAGATGTTTTTTCTTGTAATGACAAGGCTCGTTCATTCACGTCTGAGAAAACGTCTGCGAGGTACCCAGGTCTGAATATGTTCTCTCAACATATGTCTGTCAGATGTTCTTTCAAGTCAAGATGGTTATTCCATGAAGAGCAGCTAGTCCAGCTTCAGACCATCACATGAGCACTGTTCCTCGTGGCCACCGTCATGCCTCAATGAGCAGCGGAAGTGCTCTGGGGGGGATGAACCGTGTCATCGTACAGAATTTTTAAAAGGCCCGCAAGGATCAAGGTTTAAGAAAACTGAAATTTTATCCTGCTTTTTTGTTCTGCTGAGGGAGTATGGTGGCAAGGGATGTGGCTGCTTGGACAGTTTGCTGTCACTGCCTGAGTTCACTTTTATCCAATTACGTCCTTTGCTCCATCAATGCAACATGTGCAGAGGCCGACAGCATAGAAAAGGCAAGTGACATCTTATTACGAGTATGAAAAGGGAGTGTGAGGACCCTCCCCAGGTTGGCAGGCCATACTTTGAGAAACCGTGCTCTAGTCTAATCCTCCCTTGGTAAAAAGAGAAACTTAAGGCCAGGAAAGATGATCTCGCGCAGGCTCACTCCAGTAGTAAGTGAAAGAACCAAAGCCAGGCCTCTGCTCTTTCTTGCATGTAATGCAACTCGTCTTGTTTACCCCGAGGAGCTTCCCTCTCACCACCCAAAAAAGGGAAATTCTCAGATGCTCTGTCAAGGTGACTAAAGGGGCAGGACTTACCTCATGAGGAATTGAGAAATTCTTTCAGCATTTTCAGACTTCTTCATTCAGTCCTAATGTTCTTCATTGACCTCAGTTTTAGAAGCAAGTGCAATAGGATTTGAAAAAAATCTGGGAAATTTATATTATAACTGAAATTATAAAAGACCTTAGTAATGATTTTTTTCCTTTCATTTTTGCTCATCATAAAAAACCTCTTTAAGTCGGTACCTAAAAGTGTTATTAAATTGATTGTGTAATCGATGCTTTAAAAAAGTTACGTTTTGACATAGGCCTAGAGGGTTTGTTCATCAGAAGCTCTGTAAAAGGACACCATGGAGTTTGGGATTAAAATATACACACGACTATATATAAAACCAACAAGTACCTACTGTACAGCACAGGGAACTCTACTCAATAACCTATAACAACCTATAACAGAAAAGAATCTAAAAGAGAATAGATATACATGTATACATATAACTGAATCACTTTGCTGTACACCTGAAACTAACACAACATTGTAAATAAACTGTATTTCAATAAAAAAATTTAAAAAAAAAGAAGAGGAAGGCCGCCACGGAAGAAGCCTGGCTTTTAAGCACTAGGGCACTGTGAAGGGACTCCCTCTGTGTTAATTTCCTTAAAATCTTAAATTTCCTGTAAGTCTCCAGTAGCCATGCTGTAGACTCCTGTTAGGAAAAGGAAGCGTGCGCTCTCTCCTGAGGGTTACACTCTGATTGGAAAAGGTCAGTCAAAAGGATCTTCATTTTCCCAGCGTCGAGATGGATGGCGTGGCACTCACAGCCACTGGAGGAGACCGACAATATAAACAGAGTCATCGCCAAACTCCTTCCTTAAGATCAGTGTGTTGGAACGGAAGGAGAGCAGCGTTGGGGCCAGAGTGGGTTCACACCCATCTCTCACCTACCAGCTTGTGACCTCGCCAGGAAGTTTCAGTTCCTGCGTCTGTGGCCCAGAGATGTTACTATCAAGAGCGGGTGGAGGATGAAGTGAGATCATAGCTTAAGCACCGAATCTGACTCTTGACGGAGGGACATTTTAGTCCTTCACAAGGGGGTTTAAGGGTTTAGGATGAGGAAAGATAGAGTTAATAAGTAGAAACGGGGAGCATATACTCTACCTATGGTAAATTTTCTCACAAAGAAAAGAAAGGAGATAGGGCAGTAGCTTGAAGAGGAGAGAAAGCCCAAGGATTATTTATGGTTGTTGGGTTTGTTTGTATAGTTTCTTGTCCAGCAAAAGCACAGGAGAAAGCAAGACAATACAGCTGAGAGCTATCAGGTCACTCATTTAGTGAATAACGTATTGCCTGATGGCCACGTACCAGACAGGGACTAGGGACCGAGGTCCTGGCAGTGAACAAAGCCAGCCCCTGCTTCCTTGGAGCTTACATTCTAGTGGGAGGAGACAGGTGATATAATCTCATTATAAACATAAGTGCTGTGAAGGACAATTAAAGAAAACAGTTGCGCACCTGGGGTGGAGCACGGCCTTCAGGTGGGATGGTCGGGAAGGCCTCCTGAACGCCCGGGGCTCGCTGATGGTGTAGGAGCCCAGAGGCAGCGGAGGGGCCTGGAGACAAGTGTGGGTGCAGCAGGTGTTGGGAACACCCCATTTCCTGATTCTGAGATACACATCTTCTTACCTTTTCGTGCTTTGGGACTCGGGGCATATGGTGTGTATTTAGAGCAATAGGGCCTCGCCCTCCTGACCCCCACCCCAGGAAAAAGTAACCATATTTGTGTTGTATAATTAAAGAGGAGAGTTTAGAAGTAGGAAGCACGGCCAGTGACCTCTCTCTTCCACACGAAGTGTCAGTCGCTTGAAGCTGCTAAAACAAAGTACCATGGACCGAGTGGCTTCCAAACAACAGAAATTTATTTCTCAAGTTTAGAGGCTGAAAGTCCAAGATCAGGCGCCAGCGTGGTCAGGTTCTGGTGAGAGCCCTCTTCTGGGTGGCAGGCTGCCATCTTCTCAGTGTACGCTCCTGCAGCAGAGAGAGAGGAAGAGAAGTCTCTGGGGTCCCTCTTATAAGGGCACCAGTCCCACTCATGAGGGCTCCACCCTCGTGACCTGATTAACTCCTAATACCATTACACTGGAGGTTAGCATTTCAATATGTGAATTTGGGGGTGGGGAGGGAAGGCACAAATACTCAGTTCATTGCAAGGTCAATGCCAAAAATCACTGACAGGAGAGAGAGCCATGGGGGAAGGGTAGGGTGGGGTAGAGGGGTGGGGCCTCAGACAAGCAGTGCGAGAAACCTGGGCTGGTCCCAGTGAGGGACTGAAGGGAGTCTGCTAGGACAAGAAACTGACTGTGGAATCAGTCTGCAGTCTCAGACTGGAAACCTGACATTTATGATGTTGTCCAGTGTTCACAGTGGTTGGATTTCTCCAGCACCAGGCAGCAGGCAGTGGGAGTGGAAAGCATGGGGGAAGTAGGGGAACCAGGCGGGGTAAGCACTGTGGAAAGACGCACGGCATGCCGGGAGTATCCAGGGATGATCAGGCAGGAAGCCAACTCCAGGACCAGGAGTATTTACCTAAGTACACATACCTATGTACGTGCAGAGCCTCGGGGAAAAGAGAACGCAGGTGGACTGTGTCATCACTCCATCCCCTTGGAGAAAATGGGGAGTTAACGCTTAAATGTTCTTAACCTGTGGACGAGAGTGAATGTTTCCTTCAGCCAGGTCTGTAGTTGTCATCCAAAGAACAATAAAGATATTGATGGAGGAGAAGCCGGGCAGAATTCAAAAGGAAAGGAGTCCAGATTGGTCCCACAGCTTTCACACTCCGAGGCCTTCGTGGTTTTGTACCTCAGAATCTGTACAGTATATGGGGGTTAGCTCACGGAGGTCCAGACTGGTCAGCCCCACGGGAATAACTCCCACAAGCCCAGGACCTTGGGGCCAGCAGTGCCCGGTGCTTCCTTTTCTTTCTCTTTATTTTCTTCCAAGTGTCAGTATCATAGGTGGTCTCTCTGTGTTAAGGTAAGATGTACCTTGATTGAAGAAATGAGGAACAGTAAAGATTCAGCAAGCAGGAGTTTTAGGGAATAACTATCCACATAACAAAGAAATACGTGGTGCTGTACATTTGTACTCACAAATCATGAACTGTTTGACATAAAAGCTGAGGTATAGAAAGACCTCCAGAAAAAACCAAAAATGTCCTAAATCAGTGTGAGTTGTGAAGATAAAATATCTGTACAACTCTACCATAAAGCAGTGCAACCATTATTTCATTTTTTAAAATGCAGTTTGCACATTCTTTAAAGATGTCTGTTCTATATATATACAGCAAATCTACTTTTGAAATTATGGTATAAAAATAAGAATATCTTTGTGATTCCAGTCCCTTGCTTTTAACTATCCTGCTGTTGAAACATTGTGATCTTTACCACTCTAGTTTCATAATCATGGTATTTTGACCAAAAGCAAGAACTTTCTGCACTGTGCTAGTTTAGTCGTTCCAGCTGACTGCGTGTTCTGATGTTGAAACCTTGTCTTTCCGTTCATCCCACTAAGGAAAAGGTTTTCTTCACCAACTGTCATCCCAGATATGTAACTGTTCCGACTGATATTGAAATATAAGGTATAAACAGAAGGGGTCCATTTTTAACTCGGTGGTGGAAGATTTCTTGCCCTGAGACGTTTATGTAGCTCACTAAAGCCCTTTTGCAGGAGGTGTTTCCCTGCTCACCAGTCCTGTTGAGAAACAGCTGACTCAGAAGAAGTCGGCATCTCCTGGAAAGACAGCGCGCGCAGGTATTTGTTCTATGGGAGTTAGAGTGTCGAACGATGTGATTTGCTGCTTTCACCTTGATGCGGTCCAGTCAGCAAGGCCTTCTGGGTTTCAGCCGTGTGACTCACCTGAACGTTCACAATCCTAGCAGTATTAACAGCAAAAAGAATAACGGGAGGACGGGCTTAACAAAGCATCCCTCTGGCTTGCTTTGCGTTCCTCATAGATCATTAGCTCTTAGTCAACTTCTGGCGCTACTCAGTCATTCTTAGATTTGGGTAAAGATACCAAGTTGACTGCTGTGTAATAGTGAATAAAATCTTGCTCACATTACAGGGGTTTTTTGGGTTTTTTTTTGCCAAAACGATAAATAACTTCATCTTTCTCAGTGCATTAAGAATAAGAATATATCATAGTTTTCAACTGTTTTTCATCAGAAGCACTTGAAATTAAAAATAGTTCCTCCCAGAAATGAGGACTGATACAGGGGGCTTAATTAAAATGAAGGAGAAATTCACTGAAACTGAGCATTATTAAAAAGTATTTTAAATGTAGTACTTTTTAAATTTTCATTTGGGACATTAATTATATGACCCCAAAAGAATAATTAGCTACTAGAATTTAACAAAAACCACATTGTGTAATTTTTTTTTCTTTTATTGCCGTTAATGTTTTAGGTAACTGGCTTTTAAATTTGTTCATAAAGAGTGCTTGTCTCCCCGTGCTTCGTGACATATTCACATATCTAATTTGTTCAATTTTATGGGCTACAGACCCTCTTTGGATGCTAGACTTTTCTTTCTATAAACAAGCTATCTTAAACTTACTTCTTAATGATCCCCCACCACCCCCGCAGCATACTGAAATCTACAAGTGCTGTCAAAGTTCTGGTTGCCCTGACCCACCCTCTGAGAGTCCCCATATTTTCTCTTCCGAATTGAGAAACCCCGTGGCCATTGCTCTCACCGTCCTCCTGAGATGTGGCCAGAGTCGCTAGTCCCACTCTAGACCCCGTCCCTCCCAGGACCCCTGAGACCTGGGCTTACCCCCATCCCCTGAAGGGCCACCAGGGGAGTGTTGTCCCCTGCTAAGCTGGAGAACAACAGCAGTTAGCATCAATGCTCAGTATAAACAAAAGAGGAGAGGGTGTCCCCAGAAAACAGCCCTTTACAATGCACGTATGTTCACTCCGATTCACTAGAACTGTTCATCTCCTTAGCAATTTGTCAACTGGATGCAAAAATTGGGGGGCGGGGCAGGGGAAGAGAGCCTGATAGGCTGGATCAGCTGTAATAAGTGAGCTGTCAGAGAGAAGTGCTTTACAGGTTTATGGGGAGCATCGTTCACAAGTAATAGTTATTTCCTCCCGCTTTCCTTGATTTACCTCTTAAAAAAGAAATACCCGTTTAAGGGTTCAGTGCTGCTGCCGTATGATTCACGGTCAAGATTTGTGCGTTTTTTCCTCCCACCAAAAATAAATGTCAGGAGCTTCGTACTTCTTGGCAAGAGAAGGTAGGAAACTGCTGAGAATCTAACATGTGGTAAGCACTACCCTGGCACGTTTAATGCGTACTTTCTTCATTTAATCCTGACAGCGACCAGATACTATTATGCCCATTTCATAAAGGGGAACATTCAGGCTGAGTGACTCTTCCAAACCACGAGACAGAGACAGGAGTTGAACCCACATCTGTCTGAACCCCCAAACCCGTGATCTTACCACTAGAGACTGTGATGGTGACTGTCACCATGCATAATAGCTTCCAGGCAGCAGGTAGACCTGGGAAGAGCCTTTGGAGTCACGCGGGCCAAGGCTTGAGTTCCAGCCTGTTACCCGCTGGCTGCCAAATCTTCATCTGTAAAATGCACATAACAGTAATTCCTGACCTAGCGCGTTGTGGGGATTAAAGGACATAACGCATGCAAAGTATTTTGCACAGCACCTGACACGTAAATTGGGAACATGCTCGCTTCCTTTGTACAGTGTCAGATTTCCTGAACTTGGGCTCCTAGTAGGATGACTCTAGGCGGGCTGAGTGCTGTAGATGTGTGGACTGGAGTGATGCTTGGCATCCCGAGTCCTTGGAAACAAAGCACCCGTGTGCCTGTGTTGCCAGCGCGCTTTACGGTACCATCTCTCCCGCCAGCACTCAGTACAGCCCTGTAGATGGCGCCGCAGAGCCGGGACATGCAGGGGAACGGGTGGGCGATGGCTCCACGTGTTTGTAGGTTTTTCAACAGAATTAAGTTGAGCTCCCTTGTGTTCTGAGACGTTTCTTTCATCTCAGTTTTCTCCGGGGTTTCACCATGCTTGTTCTAACCAGAGACCATCCTGGGAAACAGTTTGAACCCCAACTGGAACTTATTATTGGAAAGCCAAGTGGGAGGGAGGACAGGGATGCCAACCAATAAAATTGAAGATAGGGTTTTTCAGTTCAATAACGTTAAAACCTAAACAAGTCCTAAAAGTTTTGGCTCTTTCGTGGCCAAGACTTGGCAACACTTTCGCTCTGAGCCTGGAGCCAGGGGCTGCGTCAAGAGCGGGGGGCCCCCTCTCTCCACCTGCTCTCCGCTCCGGCTTAGCCGCGGGCCCTCGGGTCCCCGCAGGTGGAATGAGGGGCAGCCGTGCCCGAACCAGCCAAGGGTCGGGTGGGAAGAACTCTGTTCAGAAGCAGCACTGCGGGCCTTGGCTCATGCCGGTGGGAATCAGGAAGTGAGCTGTTTGCGGCTCTTGGACAGTCGCCTGCCCCGTGTTCCTGTCTCTTAACACTGTGTGCGGGACCACGCTGTGGCACAGTCGGATGGGGCTGGCTCAGATGCGGGCGCGCGGTGCCACTGGGCCCTCGGCTTCCATCCGCCGCCTGGCAGGGCAGCTGACACGCACCAGCCCCGGGCTCTGGAGGAGATGGAGGGGGACGCACACGGTGCTTTCTCTGGACAGATACCTGGCCGCCTTTCTGGGTTTGTCAGAACCCTGTGGATAGGAAGTGGGAACTTTGAATATCTGCTTTTACCTTCAGGTGACTATTACCTTTTCATCAGTTCTCTAATAAGTGGGCTGTTGGAAAGAATCATTTGATGGTAATTGAAGTTTGGAGATATGACAAGCCATTGCTATTTCAAATTTTTTTCCTCTCCTTAAAATCCAGAGATAAAAATTATATTTTGGAGCTAATTAGAGCAATTTTGTAAAGAATTTTCCCCCTTTTGAGGGGAGGATGAAGGAGAGGAAGGAAGTTCACTGCTTTGCATTGGAATGGGACGGACCTGGGTTGTGTGGATTTTGGCATGTAATTAACTTCCTCAAGCCTCTTTTTGCCTCATCTGTAAAAGGGGACAATAATGTTTATTTGCAGAGTTTGCATAAGGATTCAATTAAAAGACCAGCACAGATTCTAGACCATAATAAGGACTCATTGCCTCCTCGTTTTCCTTTAATCCACAGTTAGATCAAATTCTCACCAACTGTAAATGTCACTCTTCAAAATAATTGTTCAATATGCTTAACATATTAAAAACAGTCCACATTTAAAATCCTAATACTATTTGCATTGTAGAACTGTGCAAAAATTAATTTTACTGAGTGAGGCTTTTATGTTTTCAGTTTAGAAAAGTCCATGTTTAGTGCCTGAAAGTCCTGTGGGTCTCTCTAACTGTGTTATGGGTAATTCCGCAGGATTTCCAGAAATGATGAATGTCAGTAGAAATTTCGACTTACCATTTAGTGCACAGTTCTGTGAAATCTGTAAGTCAGTAGGTGACAGGTGACGGGGTTTAGATCACACCATCTGGGAGAGGCCTTGTAAATGTGTCATGGAATAAACCACTGTTGCAACTACATGGCCAAGAAAGACTTCCCACGATCAGACATCTCAGTGTTTTAAAAAACTTAATGGCATTTGCAGTTTCTCTAAACACTCCTATTGATCAAACCTCTTTAAAAAGAAAAAGAAAAGAAAACCCCTGTAGTTATTGTGGCATAACTGACCTTTACTGCAGACCGCCCTGCTTTATTCTAAAGAGCCAGTGTTGGGAGGAACAGTTCTCAGGACTGCGGTTGTCCTTCGGGGATGAGCTCTGATGCTTCTCAGGGCTGAACCTTGGGGGGTAGTGATGAACTGCCTGTCAGACGATTCGATTACTTCCCTTATCATTAGCAATTCTCATCATTAAGTAGGCAAGGAAAGTAAAAACCCGAGATGCTCTCAAGGTGTCATCTGGACACAGTCATTTACGTAGGGACGCACACTTACCCATCACAGATATCCCCACGGATACCCCTTGGCAAAACGGATCCAAAAGGGAAACTTTCGTTTTCCTTTTATTCATTCAAAAAATATTTGTAAGTACCTCCTGTGTGCCAGGCCCAGAGTGTATTCAGTGGGAGATACACATTCATCCCACCCCGACCTGTACTTCCCCCGGTGGCTCCACCCCGAAGGCCACACTAAGGCCAGTTTCTTTAGTTTCCTTTGAGAGAGATTATACAGGAGTAGATCTGTGTGTGTTTCTCCCTGCTTTTTTTTTAAATCCAAGTGATAGCGTACGATAAACCTCACATCTTGGAGAGTATTCCACATCAGTCTAACTCATTCTTCTTTTCCACTGTGGCATAGTATTCCGTTGGATGGTTGGATGAGTATTGTATTGGTACCCTGTTGCTGGACGTTTTAGTAATTCCTAGGGTTTCTTTTTTCCTTCTATTTTTGTGGCCTCGCCGTCTTTCTCCTGCCTTGCTTTTCTTCTGATGCATCGTTTCCTTCCCTATCACTGCATCATTAATGATTCTAGGAGGTGGGACTCGGCACCACCTTCGTGAAGACCCCACCCTTGTATGTAATCCCCAACAGATCCGGGCAGGCATGAGCAAGGTAGCTTACTGTGCAAGGCCTTGTCTTTTCACGCCACAGATTTCTTGTGACTAGCTTGTGGTTAGTGATCATGGAGCCAGTTGATACGCTCTTCTACGCCAGCACCCACTTCTTTGAGTTGCAGGGAACTTAAGGGTGACTCTGCGCGGCGGGCCCCGTACTCCTCACCCAGGGCCCTGTGGTCCCAGGCCACCAGGCTGCTCGCCGGCCAGTGCTCTCTGTTGCCGGGGCAGCTGGCTGCCCTAAGGGGCTTCCTGTGCTCCTGGGCCACGGTCGGCCTCCTTTTCATTTGACTGCCGTTGCTCTTTGTGTGCGATTTTATTTCCACTGTAATGGACGAACTCTTGAAGATCAGTTGAAGCACATCCACTTTTTTTTGTTTTGCGGTACGCGGGCCTCTCACTGCTGTGGCCTCTCCCGCTGCGGAGCACAGGCTCCGGACGCGCAGGCTCAGCGGCCATGGCTCACGGGCCCAGCCGCTCCGCGGCACGTGGGATCCTCCCGGACCGGGGCACGAACCCGCGTCCCCTGCATCGGCCACCAAGGAAGGCCGAAGCACATCCACTTTACATGTATCATAATTAGCTCCCTCCCTCGCCTTTGGAATGGCTCAATAAAGATAGTTGGTTTCATTGCTGGAAACCTTAACTGTCAGAAGGTTGCTTCCTTACACTTGGTCATAAAACCTAGGAAGCCCCTTCCCAGTGGAAGTCTTCGGGGACCTTGACGGGACCTTGACCACCGGTTGTTGCTTCAGCTGCATCTTCTCTTCTTTGTTATTTCTGCTCCTCATTGTGCTGACGTCGCCATTCTCTGCCTCTGAGGGTCAGTTTTCTGTTTCTAGCTGTTCCTCCTCTCTTCACTCTAATCCCCGTCTTTTTCCCTCCTCGCATGTCTGTTTTCTTTAAAGCGACGTCTACTCCAGAGCTTGCTTGTTTCTGCCACTATTTGTGGGGTTCACATCCCAACAGCATCATTTACTGTCTCTCTTGTTAGTTCCTCAGGTGGTTCGTCAGTTGGCCTCACCTCTCCCCTTTATCTCAAAAGGTTTTGTTGTTGTTTGGTTTGGTTTTTCGTTTGTTTGTTTGTTTTTAAATCATGGTGCAAACCCATTTCCTTATGCTGGCAGTGGGCAAATTTTCAAAGTAATTTGGCATTGTTCAAGCTTGCTTTTAAGTTTTTTTTTTTTTCTTTCAGCCACTGGTCACTTTATCACAAATACCACTTACAAATTAAACAAATAATTATCAGATTTCTGAGCCCATGCCTAACCCTGTTCCAGGCCCTGAAGAGGCAGATAAACTCCCCTCCCTCGAGAAATTCACTCCAGGGGTGGGGGGGCTGCGGACCGTAATGAAGTCCGTGAGCACGTGTACGGGAGAAAATTAAAACAGGAAGGCGGGGCAGGGAGCTCAGAATGGGGTACAGGTTACTGAGGCGCTCAGGGAAGAGTTCATCACGAAGAGGCCATTTGAACAAAACTTGAAGGGAATGCTGCAGCAGGTACCGGCGGTCACCTAGGGAAGCAGTCAGGGTGGTGAGAGCGCAGGCGAGGGCCAGCCCCGGGGGGGGGGTGGTTGGCGTGCCTGGAGGCAGTGCGGGTCAGAGGGCTCCCAGGAGCCGAGGGCGCCAGGCCCTGGAGGCCCCTGCGAGGACTTGGGCTCTGGCTCGGGGACGAAGAGCCGACTGCACAGACTTGAGCAAGACAAGTGACGTGTCTTGTGCTGCGATGCGTCACTGTCACGTACTATTTCAAGAGGACTTGCGGCTAATTAAGGCCAGCATAGCCTTTCTTCCAGCTCTTCTCGCTATAAATATTGTGTGCTCGATCACTTAGGAGTATGGCCTAGACAGAAATCACCCAATGTTTCTTCTTTTTTCCCTCCCTCACCCCCAATAGGTTGTGTAGATGCAAAGACCATTGTGATTGTTAGTGGAATTATTTAATAAGCCTTGTCCCTAGGCAACCAAAAGCTTTCAATACTTTTAAGCTCTCTGCAAACTTTCACCAGTTCTGATTTAGTATATTTATCAATACGTACAACTTACGTCAGTACTTCTTCCAGAAAGATGAGATGAGGCTTAACATGAAAGACGTTTAAATTTAAAGGCTGTGAAAACAGAAGTAAACAATGAATTAAATTATGCAGGAAGATGAGGCAAATGTAGCGTATCAATTTGGGTGACTGTTGTGAGGTGATCGACCAGTCAGTTTAGCCGTGAACTTCATGGTAGCAAAGCCAAAAAGGAAAAACAACAGATTGCATAATTATCCTTGTCTGATTCCCCCAGGCCGTAACACGACTCCTTTTCCCTCTTCCTCTAATGTAAGCTACCAAAGTAAATTGGTCAGTCAGTGTATATTTCAACCTTATTCCTCCTGTGCTACTTATTTGTTACTGGCAGAGTGTCATTTTTGCTGAAAACATCAATTTTCTGCTAAAATTGCCACTTCACTAACTGTAGACATGAAAATCAAGGTTGACTTTTTTTAATGTTTATTTGTCTGCTTTACCAGATTGCCAGCTACCTAAGGCAGAAATTGTATCCATTCATCTTTAGATCCTTGGTGGCCCCTAAAGAAATAGTTCTTCAGTCCTCTTCCTATGACTCCAAAACCTAACAGGCTCTGAAAACAGAAAATGTTATCAAACGTTGGGTACCAAAACTCATTCAGAGGCAAAGCCTGAACTGAAATAAGACCCTTTAAAAACCTTCATGTTTTTCCCCCTTGTGAATACTCACATGTTACTCCAGAGGTGGTACTAGGTTTAACTAGGGGTACTCGGCAGACTCTGCTGGGTGTTATGTAATATCTGGCGTGAGCATCTCACTACTTTCCTAAAATTTGAAAGTGTAAATTCCAAAATACATCTGGCCGCAGTGGTTTCAGAAGAGGACTCACGGGCCTGCCACATCCACTGTCTAGAATAGCGTAGGTATCTGGTAAACACGCCATCCACTGTCTAGAATAGCGTAGGTACCTGGTAAACGCGTTGAAGTGAAGCTTGACTAACACGAGGTACTTAGAAAATGGGAAGCTCCTCTGCAGCCAGGCCTTAGGAGCTTGAGGCCTCAGGGGATCAAGTCAGTGAATCAGCCCTGAGAAGCAAGAACTGCTTCCTTAATTGTTCCTCAGAGCAGTAATCACTGCTCTTCCGTCAGCCTAATAAATCTGGGGAATGTGAAGTGTTAGTCTGTCAGTTAAAGTTGTTCCTCTTGGTGTCCTGGAAGGGGCTTTTTGTGTGATTCATGTATTTTTTATGTTGTCTCTGTATCTTATCACTCTGTATCTTTTTGTTTTTCTTCCAACATGCTTGTAAGGTGTCACGTCAGCTTTTTTAATACTGGTGATTTAATTGCAAAAGCACACATAAACAGTTTGGAAGGTATGAGAAGAAATCCACAAGTCACATGGGAAAACAGCCACCAAGCCAGCATTCGGGCTGGAATTCATACACTGTGCAGAACGAATTGGCTGCCAGTGGGTCAAACTCTGTATCCTGAAATTGAGTGAAAAAGAAGTTTGATACAAGAAACATTTGTTTCCTACCAAAGATACAGTGGGAAATAGCAAGGCAGATCCAATACGGGCTTCACGCTCACAGAGCTTAATAGGGAAAGCAAGACAGTTATATGAAAGAAATAGAGTACAAGGCAGAACATGCCAGAGGGTGGGCAGCCCGGGAGCTTGGGGGAGGGGGGGGTCGCCCTGGTGGAATTAGGCCAGTGGAGAGGAGGGACTTGTGGAATACAAGGAGGGGGAAGCCCCAGCTCTCAGGAAGCTCTGTGTTTAGTCGTGGAGATGCATAAACAGATAAATTACCGTGGAAAGTGGTGAATCATCAGTCCTGGGAGGGTGGGCAGGAGCTGACCTTCAGGCTGGGTCTTGAGGAACATGGGGTTTGCCCCCAAGGGCAGGGCTGGGTCTAGGGATGCTTCCAGGCAGAGGGAATGGTAAGATGCTTATGTGACACCAGCGTGACTTTTTATGCTGCATTGTCCTTGCAGGTGAATCAAACAGCCCTCCTGGAACGATTCAGGGTGGGAAGGGTCTGCAGGGTAAGAGTCAGTTTAGAACCATCGCTCCAAAACTTGCGCCCCGAGTCCTGGCGCCCAGAGTGGTCCCGGGCCCGGCGCCCTCCCTCTCTGACCACGCGCATCCAGGCCCCTCCCTCGGCTCGAAGGCCCTGGGGATGCCCCCCCAGAATTACGCGCTGATGCAGGTGGCCGGCCAGGAAGGGACCTTCTCTCTCGTCGCTCTGCCACACGTCGCCTCCGCTCAGCCACTCCAGAAACCCAGACTGCCTCTGCCCAAGAACCTGAAGCTGCCCATCCCCCGGTACCAACGCCCAGGACATAGCAAAGGAGCCAGAAAGAAACCGGGGTGCAGCTCCTCCGACAGGGGCTGTAGCCAAGCTCCCGCCCAAACCCAAGCGGCCCCTCCCCTGCCTGAGCATCCCGAGGCCCCGCACAAGCCCAGCCCACCCAAGCCGGCGCTGGCACCCGGCCAGGCCCCGGCCTCGCTGACCAGTGGGGGTGGCCGTGGAGACCCTGGGCCCCCAGGGACCAGCGACCACGGAGGTCGGGACCCTCCCGCCGCCCCAGCGCTGTCCACACCGGAGGAGCCCTCTGCCGAGTGGGGCCTCCCGAAGAGTTCAGGGAGAGCAGGCGTTGCAGGCAAGAAGGCCTCCAGGAAGCCTGCTGTCGCCAGGGGAGAACTTAGAGAACAGGTCGACCCTGCCAGGGCCGCGACCCATTTGTCGCCAGGCGTTATTGGAAACGCGGTTCAGGTGGTCCCTTCCATCCCCAGAGGTAAACTGCCCATCCTGCCCTACTCAAGAACGAGGGCGTCGCAAGTTTACAAAGGCGGGGCAGCTGTGAACGTTGCGCATGTTTCTCTCCCTGGGCTCAGGGCAGCCGGTGATAAGACCTCGTCCATCCCGGAGGGCTTCTGTTCGGCCCCCCAGGTGGCCGACAGGGCACCTGCCCCACAGGCGTCGTGGCAGAGCCCCTGCGACAGGGCCTACTGTCCGGCCCCCAAAGCCGACCTCAACCACAAAACAAAACCGAACGGCGGGGCAGCCAAGAGAAGAGGAAGAAAACGGAAGGTCCCGGATGAACTTCTGACATTTCAGGGTAAAAGGAGGAAATGTGTCAGTAATAAGTGTAAAGATGGCAAAGAAAGAGCCAAAGCCGAGCCCCAGGAATCCAGGGACCAAAAACCTGGGGCTGTGAAAAAGTACCGCAGCATCATGCCCAAACCTGTCCTGGTCCTGCCGGCCCTGGCTGCCCTGGCCTCGCCCGCGGCCACGCTACAGCCCCCGGCGCCCGGCAGCCGGGAGCACGCGTCGTTCAATCACTCCCTCGCCGCCCCCAAGCATCTGGGCTGCAGGCAGGACGACGGCCCCTCCCCGAAGCCCGGCTCGGCCTTTAGAAATGGGTTCTCCGGCCTCAAGAAGCCTTCGCACGGATGCCATGTGTGCGAGCACGCCTTCCAGCCCAAGCAGCACCTCCGCGAGCGCGCCAACACGCACAGCGACAGCCGGCCCTACAGCTGCCGGCTCTGCCGCAAAGCCTACGTGCGGCCGGGCAGCCTGAGCGCACACGTGCGGCTGCATCACGGCGACTCCCGGCTCAGGAGGCTCGTGTGCTGCGAATTCTGCGCGAAGGTGTTCGGCCACGTCAGAGTCTACTTCGGCCACCTGAAAGAGGTGCACGGGGTGGCCGTCAGCACCGAGCCCTCCCCCTGTGAGCCGCAGCCGCAGCCGGGGGACTTGCTGAGGACCAGGGAGCAGACTGCCCGAGGGATGGAGGGACCGGTGGACAGGTGAGTGTGGGGATGCTTCGGATTTGAGGTCAGGGCCAGATTCCACATGCGGCAAGGTGGGTTTGGAAGACCCTCCCCCAGGTTAAGATTTCATAAGGGAGCTGCCACCTCTTCCCCCTGTTCTGTGAAGAGTGGCCACATTCCTCTCCGGTCTCTGATCATTAGTGATTTTTGATGACTCCGCCTTCTACGAGCCAGGACACAGAGGTCCCTTTGAGGGACGCTGGGGGCAGTTGGGCAAGAGATTGATTTTGCATCTGAAATATGAAAGATTAACTTAGTGTCTATAGTTCTGGTGCTTCCGAGAAGTAATGTTCTCCAAACTCTTGGCCACAGAATGTATACCCAAAGAGCACCATTTAGCCCAGAACACGGCGTGGCAGGTGGCGGGGACTCAGCGCGGCTCTGCTGCACGGACCAGCCCCTGGGTGCGGGCCCGAGGCGCAGCACTTGCCCTGTTTCCCCGTCAGACTGGGTTTACCGTCTCCTGTGTCCTTGTCTGTTCAGCGCTGCTTCCCAGCACCGTAAGCGAGCCAGCTGAGTAATCGGAAAGACTGCCAGGCGGGTCTGAGAGTTGGAGTAAACCAGGGAAACGCCCTGGTCTGTCCACCTTGCTCTAGGTGATGGGGCGGAGGTTGCGCTGAAGGGAATGCTCGTCAGCACCGTGAAACTTAAAACATTTTCCAGCACTTTAGCTCCTCGGCCCCTGACCGTTCCCAGTTGTCCTAATGGTTCTAAATCCTTTCTGTTCAATTTCAGCTTGGTCTGTCATATTCATTAAAAATAAGTTACGCCTGTCCTGTTTCCTCCCGGCCTTTCTGGGGGTTTCTCTATGTCTCTGTAGGCATTTCTGCCCCTTTTCCTGAGGTACATAGCGGCCTCCCCAAAGAAACCTCACTTCTTAATTGTTGAACGGAGTCCACGCTGAGTTTTAGCTAAGGTGTCCAGCCTGCACTGGGTGCTCAGGGAGAAGGAGGGCCCTGGGGGGCGGGGGGACAGTCGCCTCAGCTGGACCCAGCGAGTTCCTGCCGCTCTCCTGGTGCTCACGTCTGTTGCCATGGTAACCGAAGAACAGGTGGCTCCCGGGGGAGCCTCCTTCCGAAGTGGACCCTGCGGGCGTGGGAAGCGTGAGGCCCCAGGCAGCACTGACCTTGGCCTTCACCGTGGCCTCTGCCTCCCACGCGCTCTCTGCTTGCCCCTCCCTCGGCCCCTCCTCGGTGAGTGTGTCTGAGATCCCCGAAGGCCAGGAGCTGTAAGGAGAAGTTCCGCTTGTATTCTTCCATGAGATCTGATACAGACTCTTTCCCCCCTTTCCAGGGAGACCAAGTCCAGCCTGGAAGAAGACCTCCTTCTAAACCAGGCTGATGAGGTCAAATTCCAGATCAGATGTGGCCGCTGTCAGATCACTGCCCAGTCTTTTGCTGAAATCAAGTTCCACCTGCTTTACGTTCATGGAGAGGAAATCCAGGGCCAGTTGCAAGAGGAGCTCTCACCCTCCCCAGGAAGCAGGGGAGCTCAGGGAGAACTGGTTCAACAGGCTGCTCCTTTCTGGAAACATCCTGAGAGAAGAAAGCAGCTTAAGCACCGTCCCTTGGACGGGGAGCTCTGTGCAGTCCCCAGACTGAAAAAGCAACTCTACCTCCGTCATCAGAATGAGGTGGAGATACTTGCGAAACGTGAAGGAGCCCAGCCAGGACCCAGTGAGCCCGGAGGACACCCCCAGGGCCCCGAGGGTCCCGGCCCCGACGCTGCCCTCTCCCTGCCCCGGCCTGGCTTTCGCTGCGTCCTTTGTGCACAGATGCTGGGAAGGAAGGAAGAGCTGCTCCTGCATTGGGAAGAGCGCCACAAGTGCGAGGACCCTCTGAACCTCTGGACGGTTCTCAGCACGCTCTCCAGCCAGGGAGTCATCGAACCTTCCAGCGAGACCGGAAAATGAGACAGGGAGCCGGGGGGTAAGGGGAGGTTTTCTCTCCGCTTCCTCTGTTCCATGGTGGTGCTTAATACCAAAAATCAAGCAGGTTAGAATCAGCTTTAATGAGCACAGTGAGTTTTGTACACTTTTATTTTATTATGAAATATATATGTATGGGGCTTCCCTGGTGGCACAGTGGTTGAGAGTCCGCCTGCCGATGCAGGGGGCGCAGGTTCGTGCCCCGGTCCGGGAGGATCCCACATGCCGCGGAGCGGCTGGGCCCGTGAGCCATGGCCGCTGAGCCTGCGCGTCCGGAGCCTGTGCTCCGCAACGGGAGAGGCCACAGCAGTGAGAGGCCCGCGTACCGCAGAAGAAACAAACAAACAAAAATATATATACACACACACACACACACACACACACACACACACACACACACATATATGTACATATGCCCTTGATGCATATTTTTCTAACATAATGCAGTTTTATTTTAAAATTCTATGTCCTGTTAGTATCTGAGACTTTATTTCCGATTCAATAAAAAGATAAATTTGCAGATTGAAATGTAGAGTATTATAGGCTATTCTTCAAGTACGGTTTTTAGTAAAAACACGTGTTTGAGTTATTTCCTGTCTGTGTGCGTGTATGTGTCCTTTTGTTCACATGTTTTCTGTTTAAGTAGGTCGACAAATGTGGTAAATGTCCAGGTGACAAAATCATTTTTGTCTCAACCCTGGCATATTGTTGATCTTTGTCATATTCTCTAGTTTGTTTGAATATGCCGTAGAGCAGCACCTTAAATAAGGTTCTCATCTGTCATAACTGGAAGTCCGTGTTTTCAGGACTTTGATTTTTTTTAATTCATTTTCTTAAGTGCACATCCGTTGAAGCTTAGATGCTATAAGTCTGATACCTGTAGTGTTCCCGTCAAAGTCATCAGCCATTTCTTAGTACTTCAGCTAATAGAAAAACCACTTTTTTGTTAAAGTTATTTTCAAAAACTCTTTTGAGTCAGAAAATTTACAACCTGGAGAGTGAACTGGGTAGTTCAGCCCAGATGTCAGGTGTCTCAGCGGCCTTTCCTCTTCCCCAGTAACTTCAGAGGGCTGTCACTGGCTGATCAATTTTAGATGCAACTGTGCCTTTCAAGCCCGGGTCCTCTTTGAAAGTCAGGAGTAAATGATTGCCTGTTAAATTCTTGGGAAATTACCTCGAATCAGAAATGTTGCCATTTGAAGTTTCTGGCCATCCTGGCTGCAAAATCGTTCTCTCGGAATGCGGGAGTCTGAACACTTCAAGCCACTGGGATCCCAGGCTTTGGTTGAAAGCGCCGTGCACGTGGCCAGCCCTGTTCCGGAAGCTGGGCCCGGGCATCGTCATAACATTTTTCTGTGTTAAAGGAAGTTACCTAAACGGAGGAAGACCTAAATTCTAACTGATGAGCTAGCGGGTCTTAAATCATCTTTCTGAATGTCTCGTTTTAAAACCAAGCGTTCATAAGTACAATTTGGTTCAAATAGCACAAAAAAAGGAAAACTCAATCCTTGGCTTTTTTACAAATAGTTTTATAAATTTGAGAATAAGAAGGCAGGGATAGAAATCTCGGAAAGATTCTGCTGTGGTTCATCAATCGATCACACTGCACCCAATCTCAGAGAGATACTATCAGACCTCCACTGTGTGAATATTTTTAGAACTCGGCTAGTCACGGGACAGCTTCACCACTCAGCGCAGCATCTAGTTTGTTTTGGGAAGAGTGGTCTCGGAGACACTAACAAATGAGAGCTACCACGAATACTACTTGAGTTCAAACCATGAAACTTGACTTAAACTCTAAAGTGCTTCTTAGACCCCTCTGTCTTCAGATGCTAAGCAGTAGTTCTGAAATCCTGGCCAAGGCCTCGGGCAGAGGGGCAAGTCCGGTTGGAGACAAAGGTGTGGGGGGCAGAGTGCATCCACCCCGCACGTAGAGGAGAGTCCGAAGTCCCCACGGTTGCGAGGACTCTCCCCTGTGGCCCATGTTTAATCCCATATTCTTGCAGTGAGAACAAGACAGCAAGGGCTCAGGTAGCCTCTGGAAAGAAATAGAGGGTTAGGATGGGCCAAGAGCAAAGCTGGGGAGATGCAGTTGGCTCTTCACGAAGTGCTCTGCCTGGGTCCCCTTCTCAGGACGCTCCCTGCGTTTCTCCAGGAGCAGCCCAGTGCCACGTAGGTCAGGGAGTTTCTGGTCCTTAACGACGACGCTTCTTCAGTGGGAATGCTGCGAAAAGGGACTCCGACTGGGGAGGTCGGATAAAAGGGAATCGTTCAGCTAAAGAACTTCGGGAACAGCTCAGGTTGATTCCCCGGGGGGTCTTGCTTGCCAATCCTTCCGTGGGCGCAGACGTCCCAGCCTACGTAGGTGACCCACAGGCAGTGACGTGTACAAGGAGGTGCTGTGAGGCTTACTGCCCGTGAGTTACCTTTCGAGGCCCCATTCTCCCACCGGTAAGATGGGAGCCGTGACACCCCCCTCACCAAAGCATCTGTCGTGAATGGTCGATGCCACACAAATAGAGCGTGGGGCACACTTGGGCCACGGAGTAACTGGGGGCTGTTATTTATTATACCTTTGGGCAGACTTGCAAGAAGGGGTATGTGATGCCGTAGAAGGGTAACTTAAAACAGCTCAGGTCGGCCTCACGTCCAGAATTCAAGGATAAAACCTCTACGGAGAACCACAGACATTTGCATCTTTGCATAAAAAGTGTATTTTAATTTTTAAATAAACTGGGATTGGGATCACATGGAGGTTTGGCGTCTATTTAGTCAATACAGGAGGTAAACTTCACTAGATGATCTCTGTTCTCAGTTCCACTGTGGGCCACGAATCCCTCCCCGTGGCTGCCCTCCGCGGCCTCTGCTGGCCCTGGTCACAGCGCCCGCCCCAGTGTCCTGAACCTCACAGTGGGCTTGTCTGTTTCCCACACTGGACCATAAGCCTTTTGAGGGCAGGGACTGTGTCTTTGCTCAGCACATAGCCCCAGAGGATCCAGCCCCTGACAAGGAACAGTGTACAATATTTGTTGAAAAAATAGATACGTGAGCAAAAAACACATAAAATTGTCCCTTTCCCTTTCCATGAATAAATCCAGCTTCAGGAGCTCCCCACCTTAGAGCTAGGAAGGCACGGAGGCAGATTTGGTCTTAAATGCAGCACGTCCATTTCACTGCATGTCTTTTGCTTCTCGGCAAGTTGTCCCAGAGCCAGAAAAATGAGGGGTTTTTTTGTTTTTTGTTTTTCTTTTTCTTTTGGCCCTAAATTATTTCTGAAAGTTACAGCATTTTAGATTTGTATTGTTTCATTAGCTGTCACTTTTATTCACGACCCCTTTCGTTTCTCTCTCTTTCTCTGGACCTGTTCCTGCTGGAGCTTGACCGTTCCTCTCATATGGAAAGTTGTCTGTCCATCAGCACGCCATAAATAATCCAACCTGCGTGCATTCCACTGTCTTCCCTGGCTCCATGCTCCTTCCCACCCCCCAGCTGCCCCGCTCCAGTTTTCTGTGGCCCCAGTGACATGATCGTTGGCAATAAATGCTCAGCTCCATTTATTTACTGGAATTCTCAGATCTGACCAGTTTGCTCCATTCAAAGCTGCTGACGTGTTTTGTTAGGTACGCATTCTGTAGAATCTCCCCTTTGTGCTGAGCTCGGAGGAAAGGGCCCCGGTAAGGATGAACTGGGATTTAACAGGTATTTAGCTTCAACTTTATATGGACTTGCCTAACGTCAGGCAGTCAGCAGCTTATCTGGACTTGGGGTCCAACACATATTTGAACCATATTCACCTCTCCAGGGATGCTCCTTTTGGAGGTGAAATGTTTATTGTATCTCATATTTGGTCATGGTCATGGTTATCCCCGTAATAAAACTGTAACCGTGGTTTTGCAAGCATATTTTAAACTTGTGTTTAGGATGTTAGCTAAGTAGTACATCACATCTTCCGTGCTCTGAAGTGTGAGAATGTTTCAATGTGTTGCCCTAACCCTAGGAGAAAATCCAGGGTCTACTGAAGGAGACCAAATGTGCCACTTGTTCTGATTTTGATGTGAAGCTAAACAGGTTTGGGATTTTTTTTTTTTTTTGTCAGTGAACCTTGCTCACATGTTCAAAATTGCCCACCACGCCTTGGTCAGCTTAGCCATAAAGAAGTCACCTGTAATAGGATGGCAGCACTTGCCTCTCTCAGTACATTCCACGGACAAAGTTGCAAGTGATTAGCATCACAATAGATCATGTTTTGATAAATCAGCCACTAAGTGCTACTCAAAAAAATGAAAGATTTTACCTTCTGTCATTAAGTAGGAATTTAATCTCCAGTCAGGTGTGGCAAAGAGACCGCCCACCAGGTGTTCTAAGGGCATTTGCAGAAACAGCAATGAACTTGATCTGATTATTGCCTGAGTTGTCATGCAGACCTTACCACAAAAATTTGGCCACGGAGGAGATCCAGGGGCTCAAACATACGAGCTGCAGGACCCTCCCTAAGCTCTGGCTATTTCGGGAAGTCATTGCTAAGTGTGTGCTCTTATGAAACTAATACACTGCCTTTCCCCAGTCTCATCCAAATTAAAGCAGTTAAATTTTTCCTAAGACATTCATTGAACCAAGCCTTTTTGACAATGGTCACAACTAAGGAAAGCTGAAATATCCAGGAAGACTTAAGTCCTTTGAATGGTGTTTATTCTTTCTTGAAGTAAAGGGTGGGTAGGGCCAGCACGAGGGCAGCAGTGCCACGTCAAGACACGGCATGAGGAACTTTTTGATGATGGAAGGAAAGGCCTGGTGGGGTGCCGTAGGGTAGTGGCGAGCCTGGGTCTAGGGTCCAGGCAGCAGAATGGGATTAATAGTTTGGTACCACCTCCATGGAACAAGCCAAATTTGACCATTTCTATCAAAATCTTTTTAAAATGCACAGACGTTTTGACCCAGGAACTCCACTTCCAGGAATCTGGCCTATAGCTATTACTGCACGAGTTCACAGACAGATGTGGACAAAGAAAGGCGCCTGCCATATCAGGAAACAAAGGATGTTGCAGCCGTCAAGCTGTCAGCCACTGCAGCCGCCCCAGACTGTGCACCCAGCGCGGATTCGGGATGGAGACACCCAGGATGCCGGCCCCAGATAGCTAAGGTGCATATCAAAGGCATCATTTCAGTGAGCCCAGACCCTTGCGTCTTCCCATACACAGAAAATTGCTAAATTCATTAATTTGAGATGTCTGGTTTTCTTTAATTAACAGTCATCATTCGATGTTCTGATGACCTGGGGTTTTTTTGCAAAAACTCCTATATATCCTGGCTTCTCCCTTCCGGTCCCTCCAAGCGATCTGAGAGCCTCTCTCCATGGCCTAAGTGCTTAGCATGTCCACCAAATAAAACGTAATTCTCAACTTCAGGGTTGTGGGTTTTTTTCAGTCGACACATATGTGAGGATGTTTAGGGCAGCATTGTTTATAAGACTGAACACAAATTCAAGTATCCGTCAGAGCCGGTTTAAAGAAGCTTCAGTGCTCCAGGGGACGGAATACCGTGCTGCAGGAGAAGAGATGGAAGTTACACCTCATGTGCTGAAATCTGTACTGTGTGCAGGAAGCAAGATGCAGAGCACGTACGGTGTGCTGTCATGTGAAAAAGGAGGAAGGAAGGGTGGGCGAGAAGGGGTCGATGTGTGCTTGTAATATGCATAGGAGTTTTCCAGGAAGGGGGCTTCGGGAAAGGGGTACCAGGAGATGGCAAAGCGGGACACTTACTTTTGCGTTATTGGAATGTTTGGCTGCATTTTATTTATTGTTTTTGGGTTGCAAAATGTCTTCACCGGATTAAGCAGTAGCTGGGCTGCCGTCGTTCGGGAAGGCCTCGGCAACGCTGTGAAGGAAGGAGAAGTCGTCGGACCCCTTGAGCTTGAGCCCCTGCTGCCTGACAGTACCGCACCACAGCCCACAGGTACAAAAGTTTCATTTCGTAAACATAATACAGTCTACATAATCATGCACTTTGCATCTTGAATGTTCTAATTTCTTCTTTTAATTCTGGCTCCCTCGCACTAAATTCATCTCATGACCCACCAATGAGGCCCCAATCTGAACTAGACTGCTACAGCCGTCAGACTAGTCACCCTCCCTGTCCCTCTGTGGCCTCCCTGGGCTGTCTGTCAACCCGGGCCCTCCAGTCCCTGCTGTCAGGGCCTGAAGGAGCACCGCCTCTCTCCCCAGATTTGCATTTTACAGGCCTCCTGAAGGGTGGCCTCAAGCCAAAGGGATGACTAATGCTGGCAAGTTCTGAAGCCCTGTGGCCGCTAAGAAGGCCTTCTGGTGCCTCAGTGATGCCCTGGGGGGCTCCTGAGTGCCCTTTGGAAAAGAGTGAAGGTCCCTTAGGAACCCAGAGGCATCGCCACCTGGCCCAGGCTCACCCTGAAAAGCTCTTCTAAAGTTTCAGTTGACCAGAGTTACTGACTCTGGGTTTGGGCTGGGTTTGAAATCGTCTCTCATTTCTCATCCTAATTCAAATAAAATGGTGCAGCAGAAATCTGGTCCTCTGAAGAAGATGCAGATTCTGACGGCATTGGAACCTACTGGAACCAACAGCCTTCCTCTCCCCTCTGCCCTCTCCTCCTCTCCTCGCCTGTGCTAAGCCCACATCAGGCCAGGTTTTCTGAGGATGTGGGTATGACCCCCTCCTTCTCGTCCTCCTGGCCTCACTGTCCTGTCAAATGTTCTGCCGTTTTGCCAGGCCTGCGGTATAACTGGGTCACAAGGGTAGAACGTGGCCGAAGAAAGGGCCACTTAGACTTCAAAACGATCTGTATCCTTCCACCATCTCCAGGGAGTGACGCTGAAACTAGACCAAGTCTCTCACGGATGCGAACAAACTCCCACCCCCTCCCATGTCCAATACCTGGTGCTGCCGTGAACACAAAGTCTGTCTGTCACGCAGCTGTCGCTTGGCCCAAAGCACTCAAAGTTAACACCTAGTTAATCACATTCTCCTGTGTGTATTCCTCGGAGGGCCCTCTCTCGCAATTTTCATGTGTTGGCTTAAATAAAGTCTGTCTGGTTCCCCTTTTCATAGCAGCTTAAATCTGTCCCAAGTTGCCCAAAAAAGTGTTTATGGAACTACTCACGGGTCCTCCAGGGAGATTTCCCAATCAACACACATGCGTGAGTGCCCAGCTCATGTGGAGACCCACACCCTAGCCCACTTGGGGCCCCCCGGCTGGAAAGCCAGCCCAGCACAGAGCGCCACTGGTCTGAGAAGATCTTCTGCACTTCCGGTCACATGGGGCTACCCAGGAGATGCTGTTGCCCAGCTGTACTTTTCCGTTTGCACATAGACGGGAGCATAGGACTCTTTCATTGACAGTAAGAGGCAGTAGGAGAGAAGGAAATTGGCTGTGATCGGATGTTTTCATTTTGCTTTGATTTTCATCAGTGCCCTGAAAACACTATTTCAAACATCTTCATCATCTCATACGGAAAATAATAACCTCAGTAGTATTTGTTAACTCTGAGGGCCCTTATTATCGAAGAGGGCAATCTTATGCCAGTTTCACAAAGGACTCGTGCTTTTCTGGGTCCGGTGAGGTTCACTGGGGATTTCAGTCCACTCACAACTGGGAAAATTTCCCCATCATAAAATCCATTGCCAAAATGGACACCAATTGGCCTCCTGGTTGACAATCCCAGAAGGGAAAGTTCTGGGCTCCAAAACGAAGCGATTTGCTCAAGAGTTGAGACAGTAGCAGGAAATCATGCTGTCTTGACCCAAGGTTTGCTCTCTGCTGAGGATAACGGAGAGTTTGGGGCTGCAGGGCCATCAGTGTCACAAGTAATCCATTCAGAAATCGCGAAAGGCCTTCTACTATTAACAAGGAATTTAAAACAGTTTCAGCCGGACTTAAGCATACTTGGGCATTAACAGTCTTTTAACTTAGTGGGAAAAAACCACTGCGACTTAGTTGGTGGTGAAGCTGATGGAGGGGGAAGATGAAAGAGCTACTTCTCCTGAAGCGGGCGTGTTTGACCAAATTTCAGGAAAACAGCCTAATGGCTCTCTTTCTACGCCTTGTGGCTGAAGGTGTGATTTGCGTGGACCACATCAGTCTCAGGTAGAGTGAATCGGCTCGCTGCGCTGTGAGGTTGGCATTAAACCTTTCACACCCGGGCCTTCCCCGGCGGTCCAGTGGTTAAGACGCCGCGCTTCCGGTGCAGGGGGCGCGGGTTCAATCCCCGGTCGGGGGGCTTGGATCCCGCCTGCAGTATGGCATGGCCAAAAAAATGAAAACTAAACCTTTCACAGCGGGCAGCCCTACGGTCCAAACTGCAGCCAGTCTAGCTGAGAGCGGCCCGTTTCCTAAGGGCAGCCTGACACGGGTGCCCGTACGGCCGGCAGCAAGCTTATCCCAGTATTTTGTCACATTCAACAACATCCTCGAGAAAATGGCCTAAATGGACATTCTTTTAGAAGACCAGAAAAATAAGATCAACAACCACCGAAAAGTCTGTGGAATCTGAAGCATGTAGAAAATCGCCCCCCGGACCCCATGGGCTGTATTATTTCCCCCTTTTAAACCAATATTTATCATATAACCGCGGTTTTACAGCCAAGCCATCCTGAACATGTCCCGTCCAGGGAACACGGGTGGAAATAACCGCCCCTCCCCACCCCCCGGCTCTGAGACCCCGGCCTTGGAGCTGAGCCCCTCCCGCCCCCAGCCCTGCTCTCTCCCCTGCAGGGCGGGGCTGCCTATCCCGCCCCCGCCCAGGCTCTGCTCGGCTGGCCCCGCCTCTCCATCCGTGCGCCCGTGGTCCACGTGGCCACTCACGTGGTCACTCGCGGTGGGCCCGTTCCCGCGGAGGTGGCGGGAGGCTTCCTCTGCTTCCTCCTCAGACGGGGACACGCTTTTTTACGGGGCCCCGAACTGGGAGGCAGCCCTCCATTTCTCCCAGTGAGCACTTATTCTTTGTTTCGTCTCCCTTTCTGCGCACCCTTGGGTCAAGCCTGGGGGAAGGCGCTGGGAGCCAACCCAGAAGCCCCCCAGCGGGCTCTGCTCCCGCCTTCATCACTTCTGGGTGGGCCCTCTGCACCCGCAGCTGCGGACTGGGGAGTCGCCAACAGCGGAGTCCGCCCCCTGGCAGGCTCGCCCTCACCCCGCCTCCCAAGCCCACCCCCAGTGCGGGGCGGGGGCCGGACACCCCGAGGGCCTGGCAGCAGCTGCTCCCGTCCCGTTCCAAAGCCCGCTTCTGCCGCCTCGGCTTGGGATTCACGCAGATGGGCGTGGAGTGGAGTCCCGTCTTCCTGGGTGAGTTTGTTGACTGAAAAAGAAAAAGCACAGCCTGAAAGTTGCCAGTTCAGGAGTCTTACTGAGGACTCTAGCCTGGGGATCAGCCTCTGAGATCGCTCTGAGGGACTGTTCCAAAGAGGTAAGGGAGGATATATAGGAGGTTTTGCTGAAGAAAAAATGTAGTCCAACGTCAAAAGATGACTGTTAATCACAAGGACAGACATCTGAGGTTAGTGATTTGAGTGCTTTTCTGTGTATGGGAAGAGGCAAGAGTCTGGGCTCATTGAAATGATTCCTTTCGTAGCATCTTCCTAGGGCCAGCATCTGACCTTCACCCTCCTGAGTGCCCCCCACCAGGGGCCAGCTGCAGTAGCTGATAGCTTGGGGGTGGGCAGCATTCACTGTTTACCGGAAGGGCAGACAACATTCTTTGTCCGGAAGTTCTCACCTCCCCAAGGAAGGCTAAAATCCTCAACTGTCAAACCTACCTTTCTAGCCCAAGAAGCACAGTTCGCTGGGTTTTGTGAACCAATGCTATCAAGTGATATATACAAAGTGCAGGTGACAAGGTACCACAGGCACAGAACATATGCACAACGCAGGTTTTCAGGACGTTGCATTAAGAGAGAGGGCGCTGAAGAATGAGACTTCAAAGGAAGCATTGAACCCGCACCTTCCCAGAGTGAAGTGGGGACGGGTGGTTTCCAGAATACATGCCCAGATGGGCATTTGAGTGGTGTCCTCTCACTGGATCACCTGCTCTGGCTCTAGGGGCATCGGAGGGCCACTTCTGGTAAATGAAAAGCAGGCATGTGGAGACTCTGATGAATGTCTTCATTGGAATCGTACTGCTGTGGAGGTCGAGGAAACCCGCGGAAGATTCTGGTTTCCTAAGTAAGCTGTGCTTCTCAAGTTCAAGGTGCTGTTTCTTTCATGAAACTTGATTAGCAACTAATTAAACGGAGGAAGGACCGTCCACAGCACAGGTGACCAACAGGGTTCCCACTGCAGACAGGTCGAAGCAATTGAATGTGTGAAGCACGCTGTTTGTGTGTTTCCGGGGCTGTGAAAGTGATGGCCTGGCTAAGCACCAAAAAACACAACCCTTGAACACCACGGCCAAGGCCCACCCTTCTATAAAACATGTGCTCTCTTCTCCGAAGCAGGGAGCATCACCAGCTCAAAAAGCAAGCCCAGGACCGGTTTCTTCTGAGGTGGGGAGCAGAGTACGGCCCACCGACAATGGCCGATTGTGATTTATTAGTGGAGGGAAATTCGGAATTGAACTTCACCGTTGGGATTTACTTGCATTTGAAAGCAATGCAGTTAGCGGTCCATCTTTCAACACTGAAAGTATTTTGTCCACTTTTCTATCCTTCTGATGAATTAAGGGCTTATGAAAGGTGAGGGGTGGAAAACATTAGCAGCTGAAGCTCTTAGTGGATCTGCTTGCCAGTTCAGGCTGGATGGAAAAACACAGGGGCCAATTTTACATTGTTTCCCCACCAATTCCCATCAGCCGTGAACTGTGATGCTTTCCTACGGCTGCAGTGAGTGGATAATAAGAGTTCCCGGTCCTCCGGTTCTCCAAGCTGTTTTGAACGAGGTCTGCTAATTGAATTCAGTTGTTTGCAGTTTTAAATGTTCCGTATTTTCCACAGAGCAAGAATGTATTAAACTCATTTCATCTGTCATCCAAGAAGAATTGGAGCCTGCATTTTTATTACCAACTGATTCGTGTTCACCTTCATCCTCGAATTTTTTCTGAAATGTTTACGATGTAATTAAAAACAATCAAGTCAAATTATCTATTTGAATTGGTCCCTTTGGGGGAAGATGAAGGAGCAGGAAAGGTGCCTGTGATGACATCATTTTGCATCGTTGCCTTCTCACACAGAAATACATCGTGTAATCTGGTCACCGAGAGCATTCTGTAATGTCACTGCTGATTTAACAATTACAGAATATTGTAATTAAACGTTCAAATGCTCTCGTGCATTTTCCCATTAACAAATGATCCTGGAACTTGATTCATTTCAGCGTTTAGAAAGGTCCTGGGTTTGGTAATGTTGCTTCCTGCCACGCACACCTCCAGGGAAAACTATGATCTGAATCCTGAAGTCGGACCCAATTAAACTCTTGCATCTTCCCCACTGCGGCCGTAAGACGAACCACTTTTTCAGTCATGGCTCAGACAGGCTTGTCAGGTTTCTAGGGCTCCGCATGCCTACTGCCAGCCTCGAAAAAGCATTCCCTGGGAACAGTCTCATAATAGGGAAGAAAAATGATAAATCCACAAAGGCAGGAGCCACAATGCACGATGCTGGGCACAGCGCTGACTAAACATCGGGGCAGCTGGACCTGGTTAGGAGCCCAGCTGCTGGCACAAGAGTTTGCTGCTTTGCTGGGCATAAAGAGGTAGGTAGCTGAGACACCATAGAGCAGAAAATGAAACTTCTGTATTGAAACGTCAGAAGAGGAGAAAGGCTTACAACCCAATTTGCCTTGGGGCTGACTAATTACAGGGGCAAATCCTTAGATAAGATGTCACATAGGAAATTAGCAAAGCAGGAGCCATCGATCATGTCTCCTTAATTTTAAAGTTAGTTTTAACGATTCCCCAGACAATGGACAGAAATCACGTTCATGACTTGAGTTTCTCCTCCAGAGAGTTGAATGTTGGGTAACGTTGCTCCATCTGACTTTTCCCCTGGCTTTGGTATTAAATAAACAAACACCACCAACAACGAAACCCTAGCGGCTAATTAAGATCAAGCAAATGAGTTGTCAAAAGAAAACTACCTTCTCTTCCTGGGAGGATGGTTGCCAGTCTGTTTTGCTTTGGAGGATTTAGACAGCTCTGCCCTGCTGGGCATTAAATACAAACCTCAGATTTGCCGCAAAGAATGTTGTTTTTAAGAAGGAGATTGGGGAATTCGCTGGCGGTCCAGTGGTTAGGACTCTGCGCTTTCACTGCCGAGGGTGCGGGTTCAATCCCTGGTCAGGGAATTAAGATCCCACCAGCTGCAGGCGGCCGGAACAAAAAAAAAAAAAAAAAAAGATGTTTTTTGCATTTTCCTCTCTGACCTAAAGCAGGAGGTCTCTGGCGTGTCATATAGCCAACCTCTTTTATCACTCTTAATTTATAAAGCCATGGGACATTAGGTTCACGGGGTCAGAGGCGAGGACCAGGGCACCAGGCCATCGTGATGAGGCCTGCGGGACCCTGAGCCCCTCACCAGTTCTGACACCCAGTGCCTGCACCCCGTGGAGTTGCTTCATCAATATCAGCTCTGCTTAACCTGCCCCTTCTTTTTTCTCCTGCTGCCCATGCATTAGTGCATCTTTAAGATGAGCCCAAATCCTTCTATACATTTCCCCAAAGTTCAGCAAAGAGTGGTAGTTTTTTAAATGTGATCTGAGCACTAATTAGCTAATGCTTTCTCATTCATGCTGGTTCATTATTAGCCAAGCAGAGCACGGCAGCCCATCCTTCGTGTTTAGAGGGATGTTACATTTGATGTCACAGTCCTTCTCAAGGCGCTCGCCTTCCAGGTAGCCTCCAGCACCACCACCCTGGGGTCAGAAGGGAGGTGGCCGCAGGTGTTCCGCGCTGAGCAGAGCCAGCCTGGACAGGTCTGGAGCTGGACAGGCCATGCTGTCCTCCCCCATGTCTGAGCTATGGTGTAGGAACATTCCAGAGTGTCCACCAGCCGTGCACTGGGGTCTGAACAGAGACTGCAGTAGCACCCAACAGCCCGGGGCAGGACACAGACCATTACCCATCCACCAGGAGGGCACGGCTGGGGCATGCGGGAAAGGAAGTCGGGAGAGGCCCCGAGGGCCAGCCGGGCTGCCCAAGGCACGTGCGGAAGCTTTGCTTCTGCAGATTTTGTTCCCGGACTGGATGTTTGCAGCACCTCCAAACGGGAAGCGGCTCAGGCCACCCCACAGCCTGGAGAGCTAGGTGGACCCAACAACTGAGGCTCTCGTTAAGCCCGCCCCAGTCAGCTCCTGACCTGCCAGCCACGGGTGCCATGGGGCAGAGGCTCTTTGGGGCGCCATGGGCGGGGGAGAGTTAGATGGAAGGGGTCAGAGGGTGTGGAAGAGGAAGAAAGGGGGTGGAGAAGCTGAGGGTCTCCAGCGGAAAGGGTTAGGAAGGCCTGAAGGAAAAGGCCGGTTTGGAAGGAGGCCAGCACAGAAGGACCCTTCAAAGCCCGAGGGGCTGGTCCAGGCCAGGTCCCAGGACCCAGTCTCCTGCAGCTCCTCGGCCTGCAGGGATAGCCAAGGCGAGCTCTGCCGGACTCAACGCTGTTTTCTGGAATGAGGGATGCTTGAGCTAAACCCGATCTCCATCTTAGTGCTTCGGGGAAAAATCCCATTAGAACTTCTGAAGCGCAGTGGGATTTATGGCTGGAGAGGGCTGGATCCATGGGAATTGATGTGTTTGGTGCACCTGCACCTCCCCCCTCCCCAGCCAGCCGCCAGCCAGCCCCTGCTGAAAAGCCCTGAGCTGGGCTGAAACGCGCCTTGCTGGAGACGGTGGAGGTAAAACAGGATTTAAAGCAGTGCATTCTACCGGGCAACCTTATCTGGCTTAACTGCTCTGCGTTTTCAGCTGTGTGTGGATGTGAAGGGTAATTACCATCGCATGTTACCTGAGATTACAAGGTTGTGTTCCAACTAATGACACCACGAGAACCAAGCGGTTGTTAATATTTAATCAGTCTGTGGGCTTAACAATTGGGTCAATGAGGTATGTAATTATGTAATTATAAAAGACATTTCAGATAGGAATGGCTGGTACTGGTATTAATACCAAAGGTGAGAGCTGGTAGAAATACCCCACCGGGTCGTTTCAGAAATATCACCAAAGAAGGACCTTCGAGGGGAGGGTATCCCTTAGAAAACGATGAGCACAGATTGAAGATCGTTTCCAGCACGTGGACTTCTTCTCTTCTTTCAGACCCCCATATGGAACATCAGGCCAGATGTTTTACTGATGTCACAGATAACTATCACTGCAGTATTTAAATGGACCCCAAGAGAAAAGCTCCAGAATTTTCTTAATTGCATTCTAAAGGTGAGTGATATTTAGTGGCTATAGGTGCTGGTGGATTTTTGCTTCTTTGTTTATTTTTTATTTTTGGTTGGCATTCAGGAGAGACTGACCAAAAATCGGGCAGTGAAGCCCCGTGCCACCTTCCTGGGGCTGCAGCTCCCCACCCTGGGTGGCACCTGTCTGCCAAGGGAGCAGCCCACATTGTCTCTGCTGGGAGATGCTGCTGGCATCCCTGTGCTCTACCTGGGGTTCCAGCTTCTCTCTGGTGCTCGTGGCTCCTCAGTGGAAAATGCCATTTCTAACCGGGGGGCTGGGGGGCGGGGGGATGGGGGGATGGGGGCAGGCAGCCAATCAGCTGAGTGTCCCTGCTCCATGGCCTGTGCCTGCAAAACATGGCTGAGAGCCCGTTAAAGGCACCCGGCAGATGTGAGCGCCCAGACTGGAGCCGCCGTCGGCCAGGACAATGGCCGTCGGAGATAGGAATCCGAGTGTGTGTGTGTGTAATTTATTGTGGGAAAATCCACATCCCTCGAGAGCCATTTGTCAACGCTGCCAACAAGCCCTCTCCCCTCGCTCCACTCCTGCATCGTTTTAAGGATCACCTAGATGCACCCGTGCCGGGGCGCAGAGGTGCGTTGCAGCTCAGGACACCCATCCCATCCCCCCACCTGGCAGCCCAGCCTCCGCCCCCTCCTCCAGGTCTTGGGGCCCCCAGCGTGTGCCTTCCCTTCTTCCTGGGCTGCGGGAAGGATGGTTCCAGAAGCCGCTTTTGCACCCTGCCTGTGTAGCAGTGTCTGTCGGCACGTTCCAGCGCTGGCTGGGAGCAGGACCCTCCTGGCGCCCCGGTCTCCACGGAGGGTGACACTGTAGTTCCGGGAGATGCGTGATGATGCGGAGGTCGGAGGCCGCCGTCTGTGGAGGCCTTCCCCAGCCTCTCTAGAGAGAGGGCCCATCTCCCCTTGCCCTTGTGAAGCTGAATGGCCCGTCGGAAAACCGCGGGCCCAGGCGCCAGACAGACGTGGGTTTGGATGCTGGCCTACCCCGCACTGTCAGCGTGAACCAGGGGGTGACTCTCCGTCCCACGCCTTCACGTCCCCCTCCGAAGAATGGGCCGATTCTGCTTCAATCAGAGGCTTGTGGGCAGTAAGGGGAAGCCCAGCCCTGGGGCAAATACTCTGGAGACTTGGGTTTTCTTCCCCTCAGGCTGCCTTGGGTTACTTATCGGTGCCACTGGCGGCGGTGAGTCCCTCAAAGCAAAGGAGGGGTGACTCCTTATCACACCTCTTCCAAACTGCCAGTTCGGGCATCATTTAAGGGACTGGCATCCTTTGCCCGTGGCCAGAAACCACGGTGTCCCTCTGCAGCGAGCTTCCCGAAGCTCAGCGTTTGCACCAGACAGGATGCCAGCGAGGAAGTGGGGAAGGTGGGGGGCAGGGTTGGCTAACCCAGCCAGAAAGTTCATGCAGCTGCCGCCAGATGCCCAAGTGATGATGTCACCAAGGCTCCATCGCTGGTCCCCTCCAGCTTGCTGGGTTTATTCTCCGAACAGACCTGCACGTGGGGCTGGCACGGGCCGGGCCTTAGAGCTCACGGCCGCACAGAGCAGCCTCTCCGCTCGGCCAGCAGTGTCCAGGGGAGGACCTGGGGCCTGGCCACGGGTCTGGGCTGTGTGCTGTCCCTGCTCAAGCCCCGGTCACCTGCCCGCTCTGGGTCTGGGACAGGGCGCCGTGAGTAGAGAGCCGCCCGCTCTGTGGAGAGGGGGCTCGCCAAGGAAGGCGTGCTGGACACAGTCAGATGTCCATCCCAGTAACCGCATTGCCCAGGCTCCCTCTTGTGTCCATGCCTCTTGCAGACGAGCGGGTTGCTTCATCCTATTGCCCAACCAGAAAGAAAGCAGGAGACGCCAGTGGGAAGGCCCTGGGTGGGGTTCGGAGGGCGGGGGGAAGAGGCCCTGATTCCATGAATCTCTTTTTATGAGCGTGGCCACAGCTGTGGCGTCTCTGATTCTCCGGGGGCCCCCGGGGTGGGACTGACAGCCTCTGCCTGGAGACAAGGCCGGGCTGCGGGGACCGGGGAGCAGGGGGTGAGCCTGAGACGCCTCTGCTCCCCGGGCCCGGCTCCAGCCTGAACGGGGCCCATCAGTCTGGTCCTTTATCTCTGATTGAAATATTTATCGGGCTTTTTCAAAGGCCACCGCGGCTCCGGAAATCTTTCCCAGCACCCCTCCGTGGGGCCGGAATCTGTCATCATGGAGCCTCGTGCTGGGGCGGGGCTGCAGTGGGGCTGGGTGCTGCCTCTGAAGGGCAGCCAGGCCACTGACCCACCCAGAGGAATGAGGTCTCAAGTTCAAGGGCAACGTGCACTCTCCCTCTGCCCCTCCATCCTCACCCTCCCTCGTGTTCTGCCCTGCAGCTGGCAGCTGAATCATCCCGTGGAGGGGGCCAAACCGGGAGGGAAGGGAAGCGGGACGCAGGGGGCTCTCGGGAACCGGGTGCGTGCTGCAGGACAGCAGAGGAGGGCTTCCTGGGGGAGGTGATGTAGACTGGGAGCCTGGAGAAGGGAAGGCGTGCAGGGAGGACGTGATGCTGACCGTGGGTGCTGGCAGGTGTGGGGGGCACTGGCGGGGGCACTGGGGCTGGCGGGCTGGACTGCGCGCCCTCGTCTCTGTGGCAGTGGGTACCCCCGGGGGTTTCCAGACGCAGAGTCTCTGGGCTTTTCATCTTCTGGAGCCTCGGCTGTGTTGAGGATGGACAGTCAAGGGCGGGGAGAGCCCCTGGGAGGCCGCGAACTCGGGGGCCTGGACGGAGGGAGGGAAGTAGGGCCACTCCCTTCTTCCATCAAGGCCAACGTGCCCGGGCGCGCACCTGTGCTGGGGGCTGAGCCCGGACGAGACAGGTGGGCTTCCCACCCTCAGAGGCACCCCACCCCGCCCCGGAGCCACCCACCCCAACTTCCTGCGGAAACGAGTGAACTAACTGTGTGAAGTGTCCGCGCGCAGCCCTTTGCGGCTCCAGACTGGCCGGCCCAGGCTGGAGGGCGGATGGTGGGTCTAGGGGGCCGCAGGCAGGCGGGGTGCGGGGAGGGACGGGGGCGGCCTGGGGGCCACTTCCCAGGGTCCCGCTTCGGGGAGCTGAATGGGTGGGGATGCCAGCCACGCGGGGATGGTGCCAGGGGCTGAGGGCTGCGGACAGGCCGGCGAGATGGACTCCCACAGGACGAGGCTGAGGTGCCCGAGGACTGCCCGCGTGGCGACGTCCTCCTCCCTGCGCCTTCTCTTTCCTCCCTGTGCCCCCCTCCGCACTGTCAGCGCCCCCCGGAAGAGCTCGGGGAGCCTGGTGGGCGTCTGCGCTCCAGCTTGGGGGCCGCACGCGCAAGGATGCTGGGGCTGACGCGGCTGGACCAGCCCCGGCCCAGGGAAGCCATGCTTGAACCCCTGAGAGGTGAACAGGGCGGGTGGCTGGCGAGGGCCATCCCGGAGGCAGAGCAGGGAGAGCCCAGGCGGCACGCGCGCCCCCAGCCCAGCTCGGTTCCGAGCCTCCGAGCCACCGGGGCGGCACAGCAGGTGCCAGACACCGGCTCAGCTGCATCGAATACGTGCTCAACCAAAGAGGTAAATCGTTCCAAGGATGCTGCCCCGTACTTTTCAGCAGGTAGGCACTGGAGCAACCGAAGTGCTGCCTCGTTTTGCCTGGGCTCTGTAGGTCATTTACGTTATTCCTTCGGATAATATTCCATTGAAACATGCACCGTGGCAACCCCTGCACCGTTTATGCTCCTTTGGACACTTTTCAGGTGGCAACTTGCCCCATAACAGGGCGGGGACGAAGGGAAGAGCTTAGACAGGGGACGGACTGGAATAGCCCACATAGCTGGGAGCTCACTGCAGGGGAGCCTCCGGCCATGGACGGAGCCTGCAGGACGGAGCCGGCTCCAGCCTTCCGGGAGGACTTGATTCCACAGCCCGAGGCCTCTCCCAAGCTGGTCCCCACCTGCCCCTCCCCCTTCCTCGCCTCTCTGCCTCCCCCTCCCCCTTTCCCGTGTCACTGTGCCCATCTTCTTCCCTCCTTCCATCTTCTTTACAGACGTTTGGACCAAAGCTGATGGTGGCAGCACCTCCTACTCCCCCGTTGACTGCAGCCTGCGTCCTTACCTCCACGTGACGACGTCCTTGGCCTAGAGTCTCTCCAGATTTCTCCCAACCCGTAGCTGCAGCTCCCGCCTCTTCACCAGACCCAGTACCACCCCTAGCTCTCAAAAGAAGTTCTACAGGTAAACTTTCCCAAGAATTCTAGAAACATAGTAAATCCCTAGTCCCCCAAAGAATCGAGGAAACTTTCTTCAGGTCTTTGGTGGAAAATTTTCACTGCCGTAGTCAAATCATTCACCGGCTTCTCATCTCTCTCCTCATGCTAGAAAGTTAGTGCCAAGAAAGCAGTGCGTTTGTTCTGCTTCACTTCTGTGTCCCTGGGGCCTGGCAGGCGCCTGGCATGAAGCAGAGCCTAATACCATCTGCTGAGGGACAGAGGGGCCTCATCTTGACTTGGGTCAGGTTCAACAGCCTCATGCACTTGAGACCACGCCACCTGTTTGAGATGTGGCCCTCCACACAAAAGGCAGCGGTGCGACGCTGCCTCTGAACTTGGGTGAACGTGAGAGAATCAGAGGGAAGCCGTCCCCTTAACTTCCCATAACAAACAAAGAGACTTTGCTCGTTAACTCGGGCCATCCATTATCGGCGTCGCCGTCCCGCTCTCCTAGGCAGATAAAATGCACTTGGCAGACAGGGACGGGCGTCTGCAGAACATCTGCAGACCTTCCAGCAGGAGTTAATAAGCCACGCTAATCAGGTTAGTTCTGGGCCTTTTGCTTTAAAAGCATCATCCTGCTTTCAGTGTGGAAGACCCCGAACAGGAGGCACGCCCATCTGGGAATTCCTCTTGAAATTCTCCAGGAGTTGGTTAACGACAAACACAGCCACAGCCAGCAACGGCTCAAGGGATGGCTTCTCCGTCGCATGTGTTATCGGGTTGGACGTTTCTGCTCTGGCTTCTTGGAGTTTGTTCCTAAAAAGTATCCCCAAATATGTTGATGGAGGCAAGACTCTGAAGAAAAAGAGGCCAATCCCACGCGGCATTTAATCAGAATCAGCCGCTTTCTAGGCTGGGGGTTGAGGGCATAGCCAGCGAAGGGGGAGAGGGCAACACTGCACTAGATCGGCAGGAACGAGCCATCCCTAAGCCCAGCTCATTTCAGTAAAAACAGGCATGAGGTGAAAGCAAGTTTGGAAACTGAATTCTCCCAACATGACTCAAGGGTTGTCTTTCTGATGCCAGTTTGCAATTTGGTTTTTAATAGGTGGATAAAAGTCTAATCTCCACGTGAAGAATAGGACATCCGACATATCATGCGAGCATGAAGTGGAAAGGGGCTCTTCCCCAAAACCTAGAGAAACACCCGAATGCATATTCTGGAGAGGGAGATAATGTCCAGTGGGTCTGTTGTATAATGCAGCTGCGTACGGGGCAGGGGGAGGGGGAGGAAATAGGATTTAAAAATACAACCGTGTATGTCAGAGACGGGTTATAAAAGCATAGGTTTCTCTTTCAGGAGCCTCTGAAGTTGGAAAGTATGAATTACATACACTCATTAAGACTTGTTACGTTAAATTCAGAGTAAAATTAGAAGTCACGTTAATGATCCCGCCATCCAACAACTGGGCAGCAGATGCTGGAGCTTCTGGTTAAGAGATTACATGGTTCGAGACGACGATTTGCCGTATGTGTCCCTGGCCAAGAGGAGGTGTAACAAACATATTATCAGACACAGAAAATATGCAGCCCTGGAAAAGGGACGTACGAATCGGACTGCCCGTGATGCTTTCAAAGCTGCACATTTTTCCACTAAACCGCTGTTTCGGAGAATTAGTTGCTTTTTTTTTTTTTTTTTTCCTTAGAACGAAGAGTTAATCTTATCCAGGTTCAGAGCCAGAAACCTGTCATATGAAATCCCAGCGAAGACCGACATTCTTTCCAGGTTCGGTACTCGCTGTGGAGCTGAGTTTTCCAACGATGCCCAGGCTAAGTAGCTGTTAGGAGAAACGGAGCCACTTGTGGCCCCTCTGGGGGGCTCGGGGGGACGGCTCTCCTGGCGTGCGGGTTCCTTTTGCGGGGGAAATGCCACTTGGGAAGCATGAATAAGGAAACCTGAAAGACTGGGAGGGACTGGGGCGTCCCGGTTTACAGACACCAGGAGGTCACAGGTTTGGTCCCCTGCAGAGGTGCCCAGCGCACTGATGGAAAGTGTCCCAGGCTTCAAGCTTCAAGCCTGCGAGTTTTAACTCCTACCCCTTCCAACCATCAGAAGAGGAAGAGCTGCAAGAGAGCTGTGAACAGAGGAGTGTCCACGGGAGCGGGGAGGCTGCAGCCAGGCTCCCCATCCAGGGATGCGTGCAGGGAGACGGGCGCAGGCCGCCCTTTCCATCCTGTTCTCCTACACGAGCCGAGGGGCCGGCGGGGACGGGTATGACACGATTCTGCTGGTTCCGTGCATCCAAGCCCTCTTCTCTTTTCCACGTTGCTTGCAGCACTTTAGCTCTTTCGGGGACCGGGCAGGGCTTCATTGTTTTTCTGGATTCCAGGGTGTACCCCACAAGTTACCCGGGGTGGCTGGGAATGAAGCCACTCTGCAGTGTTCTCGGACGTAGCAGTCACAGCTGCCTGACCTCGAAGGGAGCAGTGGACCCAAGAAACCAACCATGAGGCAAAACCTGGGGGTCCACGCCCCCCAGTCACGCACCCTCGGGCCGGAAACTTGCAAACGAGGAAGCGCACCGGGGCCGGCTGGCGAATGCCTTGCTCGCCTAGCTCGCATCTGACCGGTGCCCACCGTGTGCCAGCTTCCGAGCCAGCCGCCGGGCAGAGACATGGACCCCCGCCCCCGGGGGCTCACAGTCCAGTCGGGATACACACCTGGCACTGGGGTCCCCCCTGCTCTGAGCTCTGGGGGTGTCAGGGTGCTGCCCACCTGCCTGCCTGTACTTCCTGTCCCAGCCCGTCACCTGCCAGCCCGCGGTGGGCAAACCTCCAGCTGCCGTGTCACCTGACTGCTTCTCGGGATGCCTCCTGGTCTCCAGGCTTCCCTAGGGTCCCGGCCAGGAGAGGAGATGGTCCCCATGTCACGGCTCAGAGGCCCTGTTGGCGGTCCTCCCCGACCCTTGATAGCTGAGAGCCGCAAAGCTGGGACTAAATAGAGAGGTGAGCCTCCTGGGGACCTGGGAAATACCGGGGCGGAGACCTGCAGGTCTTCAGTTTGCAAATTGTGCATCTTAACCACGAGGGTCCCCTGTGTTTGAAGAGCGCGTTTCTCCATAAAGCGCAGGACAGGCAGGGCTTTCAGGTGACCAACCTGCATCAGCACCTCCTCGGCAGCAGGCAGGAGGTGCCCAGACGGAGCGTGACAGGAACGGGCCAGAACCCCTGCTCCTCCTGCCAAGGAAGCGGACAGATGATGAAGGCAAAGAAGTCAACTGTGGTTTATTCGAAGGGAAACCGTTACGGAGAAAGAGGAATCAGGCGAGAGGGAGAGGATGACGCGTCACGGCCGTTACGAGTAGAGTGACCCGTGAAGGTGGCACTTAGAGCACGAATTTGGAGGCGAGGAAGCAGCTACTCGGGTATCTGGGAAGCGCACCCCCAGTGGAGGGACAAAGGCCCTGAGGTCGGAGCCCCCCGCCCTGGGCTGGAGGGAAGAGGGGCAGAGCGTAGGACACGAGGCCAGGGGTGCAGCAGGCCAGTCAGGGGTCTGAGCTCTGAGTGTGCGGGGCCTCAGAGGGCCACAGCGGACGCACAGGGTGAGGCCTCGCCCCATGGAGTGGGAAGCAAGGGCGGGCGTCACAGTAGCAATGCAGGAAAGGAGGCTCTTGACCTAGGTGCCAGTTCGTGGTGGACTGGATGTGACGTGTGGAAGAAAGAAAGAAAGAAACCGGGGACCGCGTCCAGGTCGTTGGACTGGGCGCCTGGGTGCCCAGGCGGATGGGTTGGCATCACCCAAGGAGGGGGCAGGCCTGGTGTGGGGCGATCGGGGTGAAGTGTGAGACACACATAAAACCACGTGAGGATGTCAGGCGGGCAGGAGTTCAGTGCAGACAGAAGGCTGGAATCCCCAGCACAGAGGCGTTCTTCAAGCCCCCAGATGGCAGCGCTCATGGGGAAGTGGGTGAGGCTAAAAGAGGCCTGAGCCCGAGCCCTGCGGGCAGACAGGTTAGACCCACTTTACCCACCAAGGTCTAGAGACGTCTCTGTCCAAGGCTGCGGAAGGGGGTCCACTTGGCCGGCCCCCAGCTCCTAGGGCCCTGGGAGACAGGCCCCCAGCCCACTTCCTCTTGTCTACTGGGCTTCTCTCAGGCCAGGAGCAGCAGTGATGGCCAGTCGCCAAGTGTCACACGGGATCAGGGTGGGCAGGATGCTGCACGCGGACCCACACGACCCCCGAGGCTGCCAACCAGACAGCAGTGCGCAGTGTGGCCACAGGCCCAGGAACAAAGGCAGGTCGGTCACTGCACAGCATCTGCAGTTCTGCACAGAACGAGCCCTGCTACGCCCTGGGGCTCGGAAGCAGCCGGTCAAATGGGCTTCCCAGCAAACCCCCAAACCCGATCTCTTTCCTGGGCCAGACCCCAAGACGAAGGTTCCAGAAGGTTCCAGAAGGTCCCTCAGTCCCTTCTCCCCTCCAACCTCTCCCCACTAGGTGGCTGGGAGTTAGGGCTACATTCCCAGGTAGCATTTCCTCAACATGAAGCCACGTTTCTCAAACCCAGGCGCCTGGAGATCCCTCTAGATTCTTCGATTCCCACATTGTTCTAGAGGAAACTCTGGTCACCTCAATCCACGCTGAGAATTACTGACTGTGGAAATCCACATGTCTGGTGTTTGTTTTTGTGTTTTTGAGCCTGAGATTAGAAAGGCTTTAGGTCCTGAACCTCTTCCCCGGGGTGGGGGGCGGTGCGTGGCCCAGAGTTCGAAAGGCCAGCTCTGGATTTCCGTAGCCTCTCGGTAAGGCCTTACTCCCCTCACCCGTGAAACGGGAACAATAACCGTCCCTGGTTCTCGGGGTTAAATGAGTTAGTAAGTGTCAGGTTCTTAGAATAGTGCCTGATATAAGGAGCCCTCACGCAGTCCCAGGGACCCTTATTACCCCCGCAGGACTGTGACAAATGGACAGAGCCCTCTGCCTAGGCCAGGTTGGAGCCGTAGTCGGAAAACAGAAAGTTTCGCATTATTTAAGCCTGGCGCACGCCGAGGCCTGCGTCACTTCGAACTGCAGTGTGAAGGGGTCAAACGGGGACTTCTTTAGAGCGACCGAAGTTTCTCTCTGTTACACTTTAAACACAGTCTCGCCAGGTGTCCGGGGAGCAGGACGAATTAAGATAGTCTCGGCCAGTGAATGAAATCCAGGGTTTGGAATCCAAAGAGACAGAAGCCCGAGCAGCGTCAGGCAGCTGGATGGGCAGAAAATTGTCCCCTTTTGGTGTTTTCTTTTCATCCACAGACTTTCGTACGTGTCCTCGGGCATCTGTCACTCCCAGGGACCATCAGGCTTGGCTGGAGCGATGCAGTCCTTGACGCTGGGTTCTGAAGACTCAGGGAACATGCGTTCATTGCTGTTGTTTGGAAAACCAGGTGAGCTGCTGTGCGGCTCAGCCCCCCTGGGTGCCGGCTGGAGGGGACTCGGGGCGGCTGGAGTGTATGCTCAGCCTGTGATCCCGCAGCCTTGCCTGCCCAGCCCCAGGGACCAGCACCCTCGCAGTCGGGGGACATTCTTTCCTGGGGGCATCCCTGAATTTTCCTGGGCATCTACAACTGCAGTCACCCGCTCACAATTCTCATTTCTGCTCCCACCTTGTAAACTTTCGCAGCCAAGTATTTGCCAGAGCCCTGGGGCCACCACCTGCGTTAGCCTCCAGCCAAGCAAGGACCTGCAGGGAGGCATAGACTTGAGGTTCTAGTTTACATTTTTTCGAATGAATGTTAAAACAAAAACATAACTACTGAAATTAAAAATGCTTGTTTGTGCAACACCAAGGTCACCCAGCTTGCCTTGGACGGACCGTCATCACACTTTGGGATGAAGAAAGTAAACATGACAGAACTGTGATCAGAGCCAAATAAATTTCATCTTTGTTACAAAATAAATTGACGAGGACTTTAAAGAATTACCTCCTCACGGCATTCCTTTAAAACTTAATTTCTGGGGCAGTGGTTAAGAATCCACCTGCCAATGAAGGGGACACAGGTTCGAGCCCTGGTCCGGGAAGATCCCACATGCCGCAGAGCAACTAAGCCCGTGCGCCACAACTACTGAGCCTGTGCTCTAGAGCCCGCAAGCCACAACTACTGAGCCCACGTGCCGCAACTCCTGAAGCCCGCACGCCTAGAGCCTGTGCTCTGCCACAAGAGAAGCCACTGCAATGAGAAGCCCGTGCACCACAACAAAGAGTGGCCCCCGCTCGCCACAACTAGAGAAAGCCCGTGTGCAGCAACGAAGACCCGCCGCCGCCAAAAATCAATCAATCAATAAAAGCTTAATTTCTGTGTCCTTAGAGGAGGTAATCATGTCATTGTTCATAGAACAGTGGTTTCTGATTGTGTGTTGCATCTTTATGCCTAAACACACGTTTTCACATAAAAAAAAAAAGCCACTGGTTTTCAAAAAAGATGCAAGAGGCTTTCACTGCCAGACCTGTGAGGGTCCTTAAACGGTCAGAGAACCCTGTCTGAGACATGAGTATGCTGAGGCTCTAGAGCAGCTGAAGGGAAGTCCACGCACGCCAAGGTGAGGCGCTGGTTCCCCCTGTGCCCCCCTCCTTCCCGGAAGACGCCCCTTGCTCCCTTGCCCTCTGCCGGATCCCAGCCCCGTACACCAGAGGCCTCGCTCCCACTCTCCCTGCCCTCCTGGGAGCCTCTGTACGTCCTCTGGCTTGGGCACCTCCTCCTGGCTGCTCTCCAGACCGTCTTCCCCTGACCCGCCACATCCAGTGTACCCCACATTTACAGGCAGCTCCCTGCAGGCCACCCTAGAGACACAAAGGGGAATGAAAGCCAGTCCCAGGCTCGCACCAGCGGCACTTGGCCTCTGGGGCGACCCTCTGGCCTCAGTCTCCGCCATCACACTCTGAGGGCTGCCGAGGGTCTCTGGCAGGACCTTCCTGGAACTGTGATTCCGGAGGTGGGAGGCCTTGGTGTCTGGCGGAGGGAACCAGACCACATGGGAAGATGTCTGCTCGGTTTCGAGAGTTTTGTTAGATGCTGCACCGCTGGGGCTCTATTAGGTGGTCCCAGAGATTGGAGTCCATGGAATGTCAGCGTTCCTCGAGAAGATCTATGAGAAGCAGGCCCTGTGATCAAGGCAATGTGGGCAACACTGCAGACTCTGATCTCCCTTTGGAGCACGATACCGTGCTAACTTACGAAGGACTCCCAGGAATCCTAGAGTGGAGAAACTTGTTCAGCCCAGCGCGTCCCCATCTTATCTGATCACAGAATCCTTTCCTGGCAGACGACATCTGGAGAGGATGGAGAACACTGGATTCTCCTACGGTCCAGCTCAAAACCCCGATATCTCGTTTCCTCTGATCCGGTGGCAAGCTCTCAAAATTCGGGACAGATTGATTTTTCAGGGACGGTAACAATCTCTGATAATTGCTGCTTAGAAGCCTTCCCTCCCCCTCTCTCCCATAAGAAACTTAACCACAGGGGGAAAAAAATGAAGTTCTGGCCTCGAAACAGCTGGAGCTGATGAATTCCAGAAGCAAGTATCCCTCTAAGCATCTATGTGAGAGAGAGATGCATGCCACGGAGGCTATGTAAATATAATTACTTCTAAGTAGAATACCTTCAACATTTCCCATTTTCCATGAGGTAGCAGGGAGGTCACGGTGAGGCCAGTCGTCCAAATATGGCTGCCGATCCCTCTGAGTCAGCAAAGTGTATTAAAAAAAAGATCTTTGGGAGAGAAATTTCTATTTTCATATTCTAGTTAAGTCTCTCCAAACGTATGGGATATTATATTTAGAGCTGCGGTTTTCAAACCTGTTTTCAAAGCATGAAAAACCCCCCTTTCGAGGAGAATCATACTCAAAACCCCTTCCCACAAGCCCCAGGCCAGCTTCCGAGGCAGCCTCAGGAGACCCCAGGAATCCGGTCTGGACATCTGTGCTCTGGGGCCTTGGTGCTCAGAGGCAGGCCTCAGACCAGAAACTTCTCGTCACCCGGGCGCCTGTTGGAAATGCAGCCTCTGGGCTCCACCCAGACCTGCCTTTACACTCCGCCTCCAGGGAATCTGGGTGCACGTTAACGCTGAAGAGGCAGATACGGGGATTTCTTCCTCGATTGGATCATTCTAAATACCAGGATGAGGCTTCTGGAAGGTTAGTCTGGAAATGTTCGACACCCAGCCCGGTGACGGCTCTGAGTAGGTAATCCAAGCGAGTGCTGTCGTCTGCTTCATGCTTCTCATCTGCAGAATCTACTGTGTACCCGTCCTCTCACAGAAATGGCGAGAGAAGAAGTGAGGGTGGCCTGGAAGGAGGCAGGAGAAGAGAGAGCAAAATGGTTAAAAGGAGAGCGTGTGAACCAGAGTGCCGGGGCTTGAACCGAACACTCCCACCAGCTCCCCGCCTCCCACCCCCGGGTGGAATCGGGAGGGTTGATTAAGGTCCTGTCCTATTATCCCCATCATCACAGGGGGGTGGGGGGTGATGGCCATGGTGAACATGATGATGGCACCTGTCAAACGACTGATAAGCAGGAAGCACCTGGAATCGCCTGGGCGGCCGGTCAGGGCTGTCACTCCCGAGTCAGTAGGCTCTAGACGCGTGCCCTGGGCGGTGCTTGTAAGCACCTGGGCTGTGAGCCCTTCCGGGCCCGGGGTGCAGCTGGGGCCTCCCGGGCAGCCCCGCTGCAGGGTGGTGCTGGCAGCCGGGAGCCTTTCTGCATGTGCTCAGAGCCTCTGCAGCCTCTCTGGTTTCTCGGCACCGTGAACCACTTGGTCTCAGTCCAGGGATTTGCTCTTATAGAAAAGAGAGGAAAAAAATAGAAAAGTTGTGGAAAACTGACACAAGGAATTAGGTCACCCTAGAAATGCTAAGACATCAGCAAAGCCCTTGATTAGGAGGATTTCATTTGGGGACCTCTGGTGGCCGCCAGGCCCTGGCTGTGTAGGCAGAGAATTCCAGATGGGACAGGCAGGCGGGTGAAGGTCAAGACGATCCGCCTCCTGACCTCCGCCTTTCTGCTGCCGAGGGCAAGCTGCGGGGCTGCCCCACTGGTGAGGGTCTTGGACCTGGGGTCTGGGAGTTTGGGATCCTGATGTGGTGACCGAAGCAGGCTGCCCCTCGTCGTGGGATTCAGCATCGAGCTCCCTCCCCTCCTTCGGGGGCCTCATCATTGGACTTTCGCTTCCTTGGTTTTGATGCCAGCGTCGTGTTCGCAGAGACGGAGCAATTGTCACCATTTGCCCTGCAAAACACCTCAAATGATGAAAGCTAGTCTTCCACTCTGCTGTAAGCCTTTAAGCCACTTACCAGACTGTTCTTACTATAAATGCATCTCTGCATAGACAGTCACCAGCCTCTGGAACACATTTACACCTTGGAGCGGCGGAATGCATTTTAATGGCATTAGTAAGAGCTGGGACCCGAGCAAAGCGGTAAGGCCCTCTCTTGCTCAGTTCAAGGCGGCTGGATGGGGCAGTGGACCACCTGTCTCGCAGGAGCCGGGCTGCAGGGAAAGGGATGCTGCGACCCATGCCGAGTGAGAAGGGAGGGCTTGAAAGGAAAGGGGGCTTGTAGGTGGTGGTTGGATTTAACCGAAAAAAGAAGCAAAGGGAGAAAGGCTTGTGATGCGGTGGAATGAGCACCAGGCTTGCGATTAGCTCTGAGGCAAGTTATCTGCCTGTTTCCCCATCTGTGAAATGGGTGCAATGGTATCTATCTACTCCCGTGAAGAAGATGAAAAGGGAGTTTCCGAATCCATTAAGCACCACATCATACGGCCTCTGCTGTTGGTCAGACACTGACTAGGAGACCGGCCCTGTGTTTGCAGCAACCCTGAAGGAAGGCAGGGTGGCTGTGCCCATTTTACAGATAAGGAGAGCAAGACGGTTCCCTAACTTGCCCAGGGCCACGTGGCTGGCAGGCGGTGGAGCTGAGCTTTGGCTGCAGGGCTGCCTGGCTGCGTCTTTACTTCGGGAAGGATGTGCTGTGTTTCCTGGTGACTGTGTAACGGGACAAAGCCACATGCCTGGAAACAGCAGCCTGAGTCCGTGAACTAGCTCCTCTTCTGCACGACTGCACCCCTGTGTGTACCCCGGCCCCTCTCCAGCGCCCACCACCCAGGAGCGGTGAGCTCTCTGGTCACTTGCAGTGCCGGCCACCCTGAGCCAGGGCAACAAGGAGCCAGACTTGCAAAAGTCCTTCTCCTCCAGAGTCCTGTGTCCGGCTGCTTAGACGGCAGGTGGGACCAGGACGCCGAGCACCTCTGCCAGGCCCTGGCCGGCAGCCGGCGCCTCTCTGGGTCTACACTTACAGAGGGGAGAGTGCAGACCTCCCTCACGGGGCTTCTAGAGCGGGACAGCCCGCTGTCACGGCAACTCCAGTCATTCCCCAAGCGCCCGCTGAGCCCGCTTACTCTAAAGGCTCTCAGTGTGAAGAGAAACCCGTCCCTGTTTTCCCTGCAAGGGTGTCGGCCGGCCACCTCCACCCAGTCTCCTGTCCTCTAGGTGAAACCTCCCTGCCCCCTTGTCTTCGGGGCTGTGGGACTGAGTTCTCAGAGCTACCGGTTTCCTGCAGCCCGAGCTCTCCTTGCTCTGTCCACCCACGTCCGGTCTCCATCCTTCCCAGCTCAGGACCCAGAGAGATGACCAACCGTTCTAAGCCTCGACGGCTCGGGCGGAAGGTGGCAGCCCTGGGGGGGAGGCAGGCAGCGTTCTCGGCAGCAGCTGGCCCTAGGAGAGCTGAATGATTAGGGGATTCTGTAGGTGCCAGGTTCATGATCTGGGGATGAAGATGGGCTTTTCTGCGATTGTCCATGTTACATTGCTGATCCTTCATCTGCATTTATAGACCCCCACTTCCAAGAAAGTCTGGAAATTCTGAAAACCTGGAAATGTATCAGCCATTCCCCTTCCTGAGCCGCTGGGAACATCAGAGAACGAAGCCGCCAGCTGGACCCCATGCTCCACAGAGCGGGTGATGCTGGTTGGGAAAGGAGAGAGAGAGACAGAGACAGAGACAGACAGAGAGACAGAGAGACGGAGAGGGAGAGAAAGAGAGAGAGAGGGAGAGAGAGGGAGGGAGGGAGGGGGAGAGAGAGAGAGGGAGAGAGACAGAGACAGAGAGACAGGGAGAGAAAGAGAGAGGAGAGGGAGGGAGGGAGGGAGGGAGGGGGAGAGAGGGAATGAGCTGGAATCCAGTCCAGCTGGACCCCAAAGCCCAGACTCTTTGTTCATACCTCCACCCAGCCCCTCCGTCCTGGGCTATCTGCCTGTCCAGGTCAGATGGGGAGGGGAGGGGAGGGGTCGGCTCAGCCCCCCAGGGAGCAGGGGCTCCCACCTCCTCTGCTCCCTCCCCTCCCCCTGTTAAAGTGCAATCGTGTAACTAACACATGTCAGATGAGCTCAATTTGGTAATTCTGGGCACCTGCAGTGCCGAGGGCCCGAGGGCCCATCCTGCACGGGGAGGGGCGGGCTTGGTGCGGCTGGCCCTGCCCACCCTCAGCCTGTGGTCAGGACTTTGCGACCAGGCTTGGGGGATGCTCCAGGAGCTACCGTATCCTCCCCAAGTTCACGTTCCTAAGAAACCACTCTCAGATTGAGGGCTGAAAGGAAGGGGCAGAAGAGAAGAGAGCAGACGTCAGGGGAAGACGCAGGAGAAAGGAGACGGGCTGACGTGACGTGGACTCCCGTGAGCTCGAGCTTAACTTGGGTCCGATTGTAAGTTAATGCCCGCCTCCGAGATGATTTAATTAGAGGCACATCCCACAGGCCACCTGTTGGTTTAGCTCTTTTTCCTGTCTGGTGGGGATGCTGGGACTCCCCGGGGGAACATGGAGCAATAGCCAGTGACTAGATTCTCCTGGGGGAAATGAGTGAGAAAATGTTCAACCCCAGACCCGAAACTGTTAGATTTTCGTCCCTAATTGGAACGCAGACCCCTTGGTAACAGCGCACGCTTGTCTGCATCTCCCACGTGCGTGTTGTGTTTTCTTTATGGGGTTGGGAAGGGCGGGGGAAGGCGGGCTCGGCCCTGGTTCTGCTGGTGTCTGCACAGCGTCACCCCCGAGCTGGGTGTCTCTGATTAAATCACAGTCTCCCCACTGCTTCTCCACGTCAGGGGGGGACTCGCGTCAGGCCGCTTGTGCTACATACACGACTTCACAACGGTTCGCATTTCTTTTCTGCCGTTCATTCCCAAACAGCTGGAGGCCCGAGAGGGAATTCAAACCAAGTTGCCGGTGGATGGGCCCAGAGACTGTTGCCGTCCTACAGGCATCCCCGGGACCAGGGCACAGGACGCGGGGCTGCGACATTGGCTCACGATGAGCCGTGGCCTCTGAGGACGGCGCCGCACCAGCCCCCCGGGCCCCCTCCTCCAAAGGCTTTGCTAAATCTACTCCTCAGAGGGTCACCCTTCCCGCTGTGACGTCCTCGCACCATCAGGTACTGTCTGGATCATTTTTGCCGTATCCACGTACCACATACTGTAGTCTGCTGCTTACTCCATCCTTTTTCCTTAAGTGGACTCACGTTTTTACTTCGATAAATTAGTTTATAAGGAAATGACCTCACGTTCTTACTTCGATAAATTAGTTTATAAGGAAATGAACTACCGCCGCACTAAAGGGGAAAGTGGTATCATTTGTCAGCCGGGGAAGTTACCATTTTAAAAAACGCCATGAAAACCACGGTGTTCTCAGAATGTAGCTGCTGCCTGGGGCCGGCTCTGCCCCGCAGAGGGAAGGGCATCGCCGGGGGACACGCCGCGTGTTGGGGCTCCCTCTGACGTCACCAGGCGGGACGGGAAGCATCTCTCACCAGGGACGCAGGGTCCCTCAGCTGGTCTCTGGGTTCCTGATGCTGGGGCGGCTCCTTGCCGGCATCCTGCCGTGTGGCCCCCGTCCTGCCAGCCATCAGGACCTCCTGGTCTCCAGCTCTGTGTGTCCCCGAAGTCCTCCCCTCTCCTTGGCCCCGGCACCATTGCCCTGCCTTCCAGATTCTTCCTCCCGTTCACCTCGTTTGGAATTCTGCCCTTCCTGCCCGTCCTTTGTGGGCTGGTGCAGCAGAGGGCTGGGAGCTGTGTAGACATCTCCAGTCAGGAGGACTGCGGGGCCACCTCACTGACCCCAGCGTCCTGGGACGTCACTCCAGGACGGGGCTCCAGGTGCACCAGCTAGGCTGGGGTGGTGGGTGTCTGTGGGTGCCCAGAGCCCACAGCTGGGTCGGTGTGGTACCAGCTGGCCGAAGGGCCTGTCGACAATCAGGGCTTGGCCTCCCGGCCTCCAGGTCCCCAGGCAGTGGGTGCCCAAAGGACAGGCCGAGCCTGGCACGGTCAGAGCTCGCAGGACTGTCCCTGTGGGTCACAGATGCACCCTCCATTCAAACCCTGCAGCCGAGTGATGCCCACTTCCCTGTGCTGGACCCGGTGGTCGGCCTGGGGGCGGGCGCTGCTGGTAGCCGGGCAGGTGTCCCCCGCTGCTGCCCCCTCCCCTGTCTCACCCTCTCCCAGGGCCCCTCCTAGCCGGCAAGCGCGTCTGCTCTAAGGTTCTCATGGGTGTTGTGGCATCCATCCCTCCTGCCTCCCAGGTGTGTGCTTAGCCTGGGACCGCGCTGGAGGCGGATTGTTGATTCCAAGGTGAGGATGCCGACCCGGTCCGGATGGAGGGGGTGGGTAGGCGGAGGACAGCATGCCCACCCCGCCGCGGCCGCGCTCGGCTCCGGGGCCGCCCGTTTCCTCCTGCGGGCTGTGGGGCTGTGCTCCGCCTCTGAGACCCTCCCTGGGGTGACGAGGGTCCCTCGGCAAACACCTGTTTCCGATTTCTCCCAGGCTTAACCTCAGGTTGGGGCAGTGATGCCGCTTCGCTGGGACCCACTCCTGGGCGTGGCTGTGCAGTGTGTTTGCTCAGAGGGGTGGGGGAGCCCAAGCCCACGCCCCGCGTCCCTCAGGCTGGGAGACGCCGGGAAATAGAGCTCACAGGGGCCGCGTCGGGGGAGACCAGAGTGATGAGGAAAGCGCAGACAGGGGCTTCCACGACGCTGAGTGACCACCCATCTCCCTGGCCGCCGTGGAGGCCCTGGGACGGGCTCCCACCCGCCTGGCGTGAGGGCGGCCAGCTGACCGGTCAGGCTTTAACCCCGGCCGTCCGACTGCAAGGCCAGGCGCTCTCACTACGGTGAGAACAGATTCCCTCTGGCACTCTTCGTGTTTTCACACCTGTTGAAGTGTGAACACTCTTAGATTAGACGAGGATGCTAAGGTAGTTAGATTCACTGCGCTTTTCCTTGTCCGACAGCTGCTTTTGCTAGACTGTCCTGGGCCCTGGGTCCCCGGCTTCCTCAGGAAAGAGAGGGAACCAAGGCCAAGCCTAGAGACACGATTCTTTTTTTTTAATGTTACCGAAGTCTGGTTGATTTACAATGTTATGTTAATTTCTCCTGTGCAGCAGAGTGACTCAGTCACACATATATATTCTTTTTCATATTCTTTTCCATTGTGGTTTGTCACAGGATATTGAATACAGTTCCCTGCTTTTTTTGTTTTTAAACTTTATTGAAGTACAGCTGATTTACAGTGTTGTGTTCACAATTCTTGGTTTGAAATGGAGACTTTGAAAAAACAGAACAGTGCTCTCCGCCATCAGGGGCAGCAGAGCCACAGGCCTGGCCTGCGGGGCTGGATGGACCCAGCAGATGCTGGGGTCCTGGGGTCTATCTATCAGGGAGATGCAGGGCGCTGAGCATGGGGGCTCCCCTGAGTCTCCCCCTCACAGCCACCCTCCTCGGTGCTGCCTGCCCAGCCGGCCAGAGCACCCGTGGGCTTAGCTTGGCGGTGGCGGAGCGCCTGGGGACCCTGGGCAGACACGCTGCAGCCCCCAGGACGATGGGGCTGACGTGCTCGACTGCCAACCCGGGCTCTGCAGCAAGAAAGCAAACACGCCTTCAGCCGGCCTGACACATGGCCCTAAGACTTTAATAAAGCAACTCTTTGACACAAAACATAGGGATGGTTCCTTGGACCTGTTTCAGTGGATCGTGTCGCTCTTTGCTCTTGGAGATGTTACAAGCCTGTGAGGGACACAGTCCAGAGTCTAGTTTTACAAGGTTTTTGCTTAGAAGTGCAACCGCGTGTTGGCTCGGCCGACGCACAAATCTTTGGAAGAGTTTAGGGGGGAGAAAGATTAAAGTGACTCTAAAACCACAAACTATGTACAGAATGTATTACGGACTTGAATTTGCGGGTTTTTGTTCTTTTTTTTTTTTCCTTGCCTCCTGCAGCTTGGGGCAATGGTTTCCAGAAGAGTCTGTTGTTTGGATTTAAAACTGCTTTGTGGAAATACTCTGTTCTCCAAGGTTCTGCGGGTCACGGAACAGTTGGCCGGAGTCCTGGTGGGCCCCCGGGAGGCTGGTTCTCTGGGTGATTCGGGCAGGGCTGGGCCTGGACTAGGGGCTCCGGGAGTCCGGCCTGGGTGGGAGTGGGGCCGGCCAGGTGAGCCCAGGGGCTGAACACCAGAAGTCCAGACCTCACTGGTCTCTTGTTTTCCTGCCTAATTTCTAGTTAAAGAAAGTGGGTCCTAGGGGCTTCCCTGCTGCTTTTGTCTTGTTTTGTCCTGAAGAGTTCACACCCTAGGGTGGGCCTTAGACACAAACCTCATCACCACCCTGACCTTCTGAGCTTCCAGCTGCTTCTGAGTCCAGGGTGGTTTTGATCATGGAACACAGCGTTGCGAGACCAGACGGGGCAGGAGGCTTCATGGCTGGGACTGCCCCTCCCTGTGTTTCGTGGGTGGTGAGATCCCACACACAGTGGATCGCTGTTGCCTATCGTCCTGGGCGTGTGTCTTGTTACCTAATCAGAGGGCGAGCTCTGTCAAGACAGACCCCATCCCTCAGAGCTCCTTTCTTTGCCCTGGTGGTAAGAGGATTCAATACAGAATATGTGGAATCTAAAATAAGACACAAATCAACATATCTACAAAACAAAAACAGACTCGCAGACATAGAGAATAGATTTGTGGTTGCCAAGGGGGAGGGAGGGTGGGGGAGGGATGGAGTGGGAGTGTGGGGTGAGCAGATGCAAACTATTATGTACAGGAGGCATCAACAACAAGGTCCTACTGTAGAGCACAGGGAACTATATTCAGTATCCTGTGGTGAACCATCATGGAAAAGAATATGAAAAAAATATATATATATATATATGTAAAACTGAGTCACTTTGCTGTACAGAAGAAATGAACACAACATTGTAAATCAACTATACTTCAATAAAATTAAAAAAAAACACATAATCTGGATTTCATTGGAAGTTCCAGACCCAGCATTCCGGCCTCAGGCATCAGGCCTGGAAGAGGAATGTAAGAACGGCCGAATGCCTGCGATAAAGGCGCTGGTCCTATGTTTCTGGTGATTTTCTGGCAACCTTTAGCCAATCCTTGGCTACAATCCTTGGCTTATAGAAGCATCACCCCCACCTCTGCCTTCGTGTTTGCATGGGGTTCTCCCCATGTGCACGTCTGGGTCCAAGTTTCCCCCTTTTAAGGACACCAGCCATATTGGATTAGGGCCCACCCTCATGACCTCATCTACACTTAACCAATTACATCTACAATGACCCTGTTTCCAAAGAAGGTCATGTTCTGTGGAACTGGGGGTTAGGACTTCAACATATGGGTTTTGAGGGGGGTGGGAGGGATATAATTCAACCCATCACACCACCCTACCTCTTGGACCTTGGGACAGTGGGTGAATACTTCTGAACCACATTTTCTCCATCTGTGGCATTGCTGGTCTTTTAAGATTCTTTCCAGCTGCTAAGCTCAGTGATTCCAAAAGTCTGGAGCACATGATGGTCTATTTCATTCCCTTTCTTAACGGTTTTAGAGCAAGTAATTCTTTTCATTGGACGTCATTTTTAAAAGCACTTTATCTGGGCTTTAAGAAACTTATCATGGTTATTTGCATGGGTGATACTCAATATATTTAATGCCCAGTATGGGGGGCCCCAACCAAACAAATGGCCGCTGGCCGTTACAGCTGCACTGAACATATTGGTGTGTACTGATGTGTACAGGCTGGATCCCAGCCCTGGGCCTTTCCGTATTTGCCTCATGTCTCCTTTTCGACTTAATATTCTTCTTTCCAAAAAAAATTTTTTTTCTGGCTTTAAAATAGACATATAATCATTGTTGAAAATTTAGAGGACCCGAATTTTAAAAACCTAAAATACCACTTCTTAGTGATACATTATGGTATTGAAGCAGGTTTTTATGTGTATTCTTCTTTTTTCATATTTTAGCCTTGATATCCTTCTGTGCATTAAATACTTTTCGAAAATATAATTTTTATTTTTGCAAAAATTCTATCCTACGGATGTGCTATTTCCATTTTTTTAGTATTACAAATCACCCTGTCTTGAACATAATGATGTTAAGCACAGTGGTATTTAATCTTTGTGTCTGTCCTAACTGCTTCCTTAGGTGAAGCTCCGTAGCGTGGAATTACTGAACAAAAGTTTATACATATTTTAAATGTGTATTGTCGAAATGCCCTCCGGAAAGGTGGTGACGAAGAACACGCTCACCAGCAGTGTCTGAAATTACCTTCGTTTCCTATCGGGATATTTGCTCTTTTCTTATTGATTTGTACAAGCCCTTGTTATACTTAAGATATTGGATCTATTCCCAGCACACGTGTTGAAAGTATGGACTTCACAGTTCTCAAAGTAAAGGTCCATATGCCTTATCACATGAGATTCTCACAGTGTCAAGTTCTATGACTTGTACACAGAAACACCCAGTCAATAGCCACAGCATATAAAGGGATGACATCTGCCATTAAGAAGCATATGTTGTAGCCCAAGGAATTTAAACAGATACAAAAACCAAAGTGAAACAAATGCTATAATGGAGGCGTCAAATACTGTGGGATCAAAGAGGAAAGTGTGATCCGTTCCAACGAGGAGAACCTGGGAGGTCCAATTTCATTTGGGTCTCGAGTATGATTTTTAACCAGAGAAGGAGACATTCTAGGCTGAAGGGTCAGCATAAATACAGCACATGGCATGACAATGCCTGGTGTGTTTGAGAGAGAGAGAGGGGCGTTCACGCCTCCCAGTGCTAAGAGGACCTTGAAGGCTACAGGGCTTTATGTAGACAGTAGGACCGAGTGGAGAACACTCTGCCCTGACCTGTGTTTGGGGAGGATGGTGCTGGCAACCGTGTGGATGAGAGAAGGGAGAAGAGAGAGACCGCTAACTTGCTTTAAAGGAATCTTTGTGGGACTTCAGACCAAGAGGGCAGCAAGGGAGGGAAATTCAGAAATTTTGTTTCTGAGCCACTTAGTCGGGTGGCTAGAGGACAGTGCGTGCGGTGGGGCTCCTTCCCAAGGGGCCGTAAGAGGGCAGGGCTGTTTCTCTATAGCGTCACAAACCTTTGCCTTGAGACGGACAAGTTGAAATGTCTGTAAGGGAGACACCAGAGCAGGCCTTGTTACAAGTTACCCTGTTCATTTTTTCAAGTTCTTTCCACATACGGGGAAAAGAGAATCACTCAAATGGAAATCGTTGCCATCTGCTGTAAAATAACAACAAAATTAAAAGAATAGGCAAATACGGTTTTAGCTGGCTGCCTGACGAAATGGGTTGAAATGCCAGGGAGGTAGAGGCAGTTGCTCTGCTATTGATGGCACAGCCCATAATACTCAGCAAAATGCTGTTTTCAGGTTTAAATCTTAGTGAAGGCTTTTAATGTTTAGCCTCTAAAGAGGATCCTCTCTTTTTGTTTTTGGAGATGATGTGATTGAAATGACAAAGTGGTAAGTTAAGAATTTCAATGAGGGCACTTCTGGCCTCTGAGGAACAGTCCAGAATACCCCTAGATCTAGAAAAGTGTGTGGCTTTTCTGGACTTCAGGTATTTCTTTAGCTACCCTTCTTCCAGCCCCCCAGGGACACTGGCTCAAAGTGTCTCCTCCGGCCTCTGTCTCCCCCCCTCACTCCAGAGGGGCTGAGAAATACAGTCACGACAAGATGTAACTGACACTCAAGGCCGGTGTGTGCCAACCTGGGGAGTTGGCTCTTTCTGGGGTTGGGACCCCCGTCACTAGGAAGGTGGCGTCCCAGGTGTCCTCTCTCTGTCAGAGGCCCCCTTATCTCCCTCCTCCCTTGATGCCGTGTCTCCACCCTGAAATCTCTTCTTCCTCCCCTCCCCTTGCAGCGTGTAGCGGGCAGGGACAGGGAAGTGGGTCTGGGGTCAGAGGGCTGGGATTCGGACCTGCCATTGTCATGCCAGTTACTGAACCTCCCCCGGCTTCCGGAACCTTGAACTGCAAAATGGGATCACAACGTGCCTTATCCGTTCACAGTTAAACCCACCGACGGGTGCAGTGCTGGGCACAGAAGAGGCGGGCGGGCTGTGTGGCCCCCGTTCCCAGTCTCTGCGGGGCAGGTAATTACCCTGTCGTCTGAACTTGTAGGGGACGTTCAGTTTACACTCCTGCATTACCGAGAGCATCCCTGCGGGCAGAAACACCCCCATTCTGCCTCCGGTCCCCACCGCAGTCGTCTCCCCAGCTGCCAGCTGACGCCTGAGCCCCCTGAGGCTCTACAGAGACCTTTTGCCTCTGGGTGACAGATGACTCTCTTCTCCTCTGGCCCAGGGAGGGGGGACCACCGCCTAATGTTACCGAATGTGGCGAGTATTCAGATGTAGCGACCAAAGCCACTGCCTGGATCAGTTATTTTCCAGGGTTCTCGTGTATTCCCTTCTCTCCTACCCTTTCTTCATAGCCAGAAGGGGTGGAAATTCCCTAATTCATCTGTGCACTTCGAGGAGAATGAGAATGATGAACGCGCTGCAGTTCGTGGAATAAATAGCTCTTGTAAAGCCAGACTAGGTACGTGATTTGCAATACGGATTTTCCCGTCCGAGTTCTTAGAATCTGTTCCGTCAGCACATTCGGGCTCTGTGTCCAGACATACGTCAAGTGAACGGCATCACCTCCAGCCCCGCTCAGGGTGTGGGTGGGGCTTCGGTTTGTCTCGGAAGGCCGGGCTGAGGGATATGCAGGGAGCAGGCTCCGGGTGGATGTGTGTGGTCGGAGAGTTGCCCGCCGGCCTCCTGCTGTCTGGAGGACAGAGCCTAGTACCCAGTGGTCCCCAGGCCTCCCTCCCACCTGCATCTAAGTCCCTCCCCTCCACAGGGCTTTGCACACAGCAGCTGTGAACCGCCCAGCAGGCCTGCCTCCGGGGGACCACAGGTACCTCTGAGAACTCCCAGGGGACCTGGCCAGCCTGGCCGAGCAGCTGATGGTGGTGGGGGGAGGGGAGAGGTAGACAGGGAGTCAAACACAGCTTGCAAATTTTTTTAAAATAAATTTATCTATTTTTGGCCGCGTTGGGTCTGCGTTGCTGCGTGCGGGCTTTCTCTAGTTGTGGCGAGCGGGGGCTACTCTTCATGGCGGTGCGCGGGCTTCTCATTGCGGTGGCTTCTCTTGTTGAAGAGCACGGGCTCTAGGGGCATGGACTTCAGTAGTTGTAGCTCGCCGGCTCTAAAGTGCAGGCTCAGTAGTTGTGGCGCACGGGCTTAGTTGCTCCGCGGCATGTGGGATCTTCCTGGACCAGGGCTTGAACCCGTGTCCCCTGCATTGGCAGGTGGATTCTTAACCACTGCGCCACCAGGGAAGCCTGTTTACAAATTCTTAAACAAGAAAATCTGCTATAAAATAGCCCTGCTTGGCTCTAAAACAAGCGCCTCTGTAGCTCATCCTGGAATCTGTAAGATATCAAGAGCCAAGCCCCAGGACGGGGTGGGCAGGTGCGTGGGTGCTGCCTCTCCTTGGGCTACCTGCCCACGCGCCCCGTCTCCCTGGAGGGCAAGGCTGGGCTCTGAGCGCGCTGTGTGGAGGCCTCAGCCCTGCCACCTTCCTGCCTTATGGGACTCTGTGCTGAGTTGTTGGCTCCACTGGCCAGAGGGTCACGTGCCTTCCTTTGCTTTGAGATGAAATGATGCTACAGGATGCATAGAGTGACAGACGTCGTATTGGAAAAGCCACCTGTGACTTGGAGGGTTCAGGTCTGAGGTACCCACTTAATAAGTGACTTGGGAAGCTCACCTCGGACCTCCCGGGCCCTTGCAGGCTCTGCTACAATCCTGTCCCCGGGATCCAAGGCCACAAGGGCACCCTCTAAGCAGGAATATTCTTAGTGTCTCTGGCTGAGGTGCCAGAAGACCCCCTTCCCCTTGCACCACGTGCTCCACCGTCACAGCTACTTGGTCGACAGGTGACATCTGGGTAGAGACTTGGAGGCAGGGAGACGTGTGGATATCTGGAGACGCCTTCCAGGAGGGGAATAGCCAGTGCAGAGGCTGCGGTGGGAGTGAGCTGACCCGGTGGAGAAGTGGCTGGCGGGAAGCTGGGGAGTGAGCCAGAGGGGTGGCGGGGTCCCACCTCGGGGCGCCTGAGGGCCATCGGAGCGCCACCTGCTTTTACTGGGAGGAAGGGAATGGGTGGGAATCACTGGGGGATTTGGAGCAGAGGAGAGGGCGATGCTCTGAAGACAGACGTGTGGCCTGTGTGCACATTCAGACACCGAGGTGAGCACACCCAGGCCTCAGCGTGAGTCAGTCTGAGTCGCAGGACTGCCATCCAGCAGATGTGGCAGCTAAGTGCTAGTGAAGGTCACTACTTGGGCACTTAGACAATGGTGGGACTGAGGTCACAGATGAGACAAGGCTGACGGCAGAGAATCCAAGGCACAGATCCACTTCCAAACTGCAGATGGCCAGGGTGGGAGAGCCAGGCACCCAGGGGTTTCCCCGGTAAGTGCTGGGCGCCCAGCCCTCCTGTCCGGCCCGGGGCGTCCCGCCCAGAATTGCACCTCCTAAACCACGCCCTTGACATTCATGGCCATGTAACTTCATTGCTCCTGATGGCAGTAGTCTGTTTAGTTAACCTTTGGCTTCCTTTTTTCCTGGTACTTTTATACATCTGGTTCTGGTAAAATAAAAAGATTCACTCCATTTACAACTGTACTTCCTGTGCTGGCCCGGGCTTCCCTCCCCCTGCCCCCAGCTGAGGCGGACATGACAGAGCCCCTCCGGAGAGACCCTCCAGGGGCGGGACAGCGCCCGCTGTGTCCCCCGGGACATCAGAGACTGCCCCTCCCTGGGACCGGCCACCGCACCCCCTTGGAAGTCACCACTTAGGAAGGGCCTTTCCAGGACACCACACTGCAGCATAGGGTCCCCTCCCAGGCTTTACCGGGACCCCAGGTGGAACAAGCTGCCTCCTGAGAATGTGTGTTCTTGGTCCTGTGTGGGTTTTACACTGGTCCCCCTTTATCCACTGGGGATACGGTCCGTGACCCCCGGTGGAGGCCTGAAACCATGGATAGTACTGAACTCCATAGACACTATGCTTTTTCCTGTACTTACCCACTACGATGAAGTTTAATGTATAAATACACACAGAGATGAACAAATATAGCTAAAAGTAAAACAGAACAATTATAATAATACAACATCTTATTGTAAAAATGTCATGCCTTCTCCATCTGAACTAAGCATTTATCACCCACTGTGACCGTAACTTTTGCAGTTTGAGGTGCAACAGCAGGACCAGCACGAATTCTCTCTTCCTTCTTCACAATTTCATGAATAGGAGATTTGTTCTGAATGTAGATCTTAGCAACCTCAGCGAGATTTCATCAGTCCTCAGAATGGCATGCAACTTAGAACATGTGACTTGTTTATTTCTGGAATTTTCCATTTAGTATTTTCTTTTTTAAGTTTTTGTTTTATATTGGAGCATAGTTGATTCACAACCTTGTGTGAGTCGTACACCTGAAACTAACACAACATTGTTAATCATTTAATATTTTCGGACCACGGTTGACCGCACGTAACTAGAGCCTCGGAAGGTGAAACCGTGGATAAGGGGGAAAGACTGTACTTACTGTTTCCTACCAGCTGCCGCGTTTGCTTGTGTTCAAGCAAGATGCAAACTCTTCAGTACAGGGAAGCCTCTGACCTGCAAAGGCTCACAGAGTCTGTATGTAGAAGAACAGGAAGAAAGATGCCAGAAGAAGGAGGGCCCCGCAAGGCCCGGGGAGGCCACTCAGTGCGCAGGGGCCGGGGCCGGGAATTAGGATGGGGGCTCCAGGCGCCCGAGCTCGAGGGACACCCAGAGAAGGGCCCCCACCCCGGCCACCGGGGCCAGCCTCGGGCTCCTTTGGGTCTCCCGGTCACGTGCTCCAGCAAGATTCCTGCAGGTGCGGCGGTGGAGCCCGACCTGCACACACGCTGCCCCCTGACCACAGCGCTGACCTGCCTGTGAGTCTGAGCCCTGCCTGCGCCATCCCAGCCCTTCCCACCCCCAGAGAGGACGGCACCTGTCGCACAGGAGGAGGCCACCCTGAAACACCATAACTCACAGTGCCGCCCACGCACGGGGCTCCGGACCCGCGGCCCTCGTGGATACAAAGGGGCAGTGCACACAGATGCACACACACACCCTGCACACTGTACACACCCCGCACTGTACACACTATACACACTGTACACACTGTACACACTACACACTGTACACACTGTAAACACTATACACACTGTACACACTGTACACACTACACACTGTACACACTGTACACACTGTACACACTATACACACTGTACACACTGTACACACTGAACACACTGAACACACTATACACACTGAACACACTATACACACTGTACACACTGTACACACTATACACACTGAACACACTGAACACACTGTGCACACTGTACACACTATACACACTGTACACACTATACACACTGTACACACTGTACACACTGTACACACTACGCACACTATACACACTACACACTGTACACACTACACACTATACACACTATGCACACTATACACACACACACCACACTTCACACACACTACCCTCTGCACACACGTTCCCCACAGATACACACACATACACTCCGAACAGACACATGCCAATCCACACACACACACACACACACACACACACACACACACACACAAATATCCATGTCCAAAAACATGACAGCAAAGCAAAAAGATCAAAATATTCAGATTGACTAGTGTTCAAAGAAATACAGTTTTTTAAGAAATATGCAATTGGCCACATTAAACAAAGTGCTGCTCTGGTGTTGAGAACACAGGCTCTGGCGTCAGGCCGCCTGGCACGAGGTGTCACCTCCCTGCTTACGTGCTCAGTGACAGCGGGCAGGTGAGTGAACCTCTGTCCCTCCTTCAGCTCTTCTGGGATGAGGGCCTGACAGCACCGACTTCAGAGCTGGGGTGTGAGGCTTTAATAAGTCAAAGTATGTGAGGTGCTGAGAACAGAGCCTGCCACGTGGGGAGGACCCCACATGTCCCTCTGTTGTCACCATGGTAACCGTTACGGCTGATGTGGACCAGGGGCCCAGCCTGAGCCCCTCATCCCTACTGGTGGGGACGTCTCTCTGGAAGGTGATGTTAAGACACATCAAGTCCTGAAAAACCGTTCCACCACGTGACCCAGTGCCTGCTTTACCCTGAGGACACAGCAGAGGGGTGCCCACGGACTTGTGTTTAAGGATGTTCCCTGCAGCACTGCTTGTAGCAAGAGAAGGAAAAACAGACTGCCTGAGGCTCCTACACCAGGAGGTGGGTCATGGGCCACCCGCCCGGTGCCCAAGCAAGGGACCTGGACATCACCCTCTGTTCCTTCCTCACATCCAGTCCTCGGCCAAGCTCTGTCGTTTCCACCTCTTCCCTTAGGGATCTGACCGCTTCCCAGATTCACCCGTTCACGCCTGCGCTGGAGCAGGACTTCCTCAGAGCCACACCCTGCCCACCGAGGATGCCCGGTACACGCAGGGTGACGCTCTGTCCTTTCCCACCACGCTCACCACCTTGGCAATGACCGGATCCCCACTTCCTTCTCCCCCACCAGGTGGTGAGTCCCCCCAAGGGCCGGGCTGGCCGTCTCACTAAAATTGTGTCCCCAAAGCCTGGGACAGCGCCTGGCATACTCCATGTTTCCTGACTGAGGAACAAGCCAGTGAAAGAAGGCATGTGATTCAGCCTTCAAGCCATATTCTCAACAAATCCATATGGCAAAATGCTCACCATACGGTATTAGATGAGGAAAAAGCCTAAAAAACTGGATCTGTAGCATGACGTTAACGTCATTATATACAGATACATGTGTAAAAACCCAGACGAAAGGCATTAAATTGTTAGCCGTGGTTATTCCTGGACATTTTAATTTTATATATATATATATATATATATATATATATATATATATATATATGCCTGTCTTTTCCAGATATTTTGCAATGTCCATTTCCTTTATAATCATGAAAACAGTGGGAAAATAGACGGATACAGCACCGGATCCAGAATCTGGGGCATTAGCCATGATTGGAGTCCAGGACGTGGGTGGTTGAGGCAGCCTGCGAAACGTCCACATTTGAACTTGCCCACGATGTCTATTAAAGCATCGTTTCCAGAGCAGCTCTGTACAATCACTGGTGATTCTGCTAATAACAGGCTCCTTCCTTTCTCGTGGGGACTCATTAGGCTGAGCGCATCAGAGGTGACAGGTAGTGGTTTCAGAAAGATAACAGAAATGTTTTTCTTCTTCTTAACAGAAAATGTCAGGGTAAATGAGTTTTGTTTTTTTTTTCTTCGTAAGTCATCATACTACACATTCAGGGGAATGTGGTCAGAGGCTCTTACAGGAGGACTTGTGTCTACGTCTATGTCTTTGTTTGCAGTAACTGTTGCAAGGTACCAAGGTGACAGCCCCACAGTCGGGCCATCGGAGCATCTCTAGGCCAGACCTCCCCAGGCTTGGGAAACTGCACAGTCCCAGGGACGCAGCACACAGAGAGGTGGCCCTTGGATGGACCCAGGGAGGATGGAACCTCGTGGGAGGGACATTGGTTTCAAGTCTTGATCTGGACCCTGGATTTCTTCTATTGCCAGATTGCTCAGGACCTTGGCTTTTCCATCAGTCAAATTGGAATGTGTGTGCATCTCTCTGAGACAGTTGTAAGAAGTAGTGAAATGTACAGCACTGCCTTTGGGGATATGTCCTCCCGACCTTCCGCCCAGAGGTCTCTCTCGAGAAGATCACCAAATGAGGAATGGAATGGAGAGAAGGAGGGCTGTTCAGCCTGGAGAAGAGTTTTTTTTTTTTTTTTTTTTTTTAAAGGACAGGAAGTTGGAGCATAAAAGGTGTCATATGTATGCAGGATAGATTTGTCCCATGTGGCGTCCCAGAGCAGAACTGGAGCCTGGGGTGCAAGTAATAGAAAGTAAGATTTCTGCTTCCCTTAAAAAAGAACCTTCTAGGACTTCCCTGGTAGTGCAGTGGTTAAGAATCCACCTGCCAATGCAGGAGACACGGGTTCGAGCCCTGGTCCGGGAAGATCCCACATGCCATGGAGCAACTAAATCTGTGCGCCACAACTACTGAGCCTGAGCTCTAGAGCCCGAGAGCCACAACTACTGAGCCCGCACACCACAACTACTGAGCCTGTGCTCCAGAGCCTGTGCTCCACAACAAGAGAAGCCACCGCAATGAGAAGCCCGTGCACTGCAACGAAGAGTAGCCCCCGCTCGCCGCAACTAGAGAAAGCCCGCGCGCAGCAACAAAGACCCAACGCAGCCAAAAGTAAATAAATTTATATTTTAAAAAAAAGAACCTTCTAGGAACAAAAAGTAATCCAAAGGGCTGTCCTGTAGGGCAGTACTGAGTCACCTGTCACTGTGAATATTTCACTGGGACTGGTGATCACAGGGGAGTTTCGGGAGAGGGATTCAGCGTTAAGTTGAAGACAGGTAACCGCTAACATTTTTCCCAACTCCAAGAACCTATGTTTCTGCCACTTGGCCTTTCTGATTTTGGAACTGCTTGAAAATAATGTCTAATTCCTCCCAACCATGTTATCTAGGTCCAGCCAGAGCTGCAATGGCCAGAAGTTCCCCCTCCCCACTTGCCCGGGATGGTGGAAATCTGTCATGTTTATTGCTATCTCCCTCTTACATGAAGAGCTCACAATGAATCCTGCCTTCCCAGAATAAAGGTCAGAACTCGAATTCCCAGCCTTCCCTGCAGGAAGGATAAAGGCTTGACCCCTCAAATGGTCCCATTCAAGACCTGAACTTGGAAGTGAATGACCTGGAGGGAAACAAGGTGAGGGTGGGGAGAGGAGGAGGGAGTTCCTCCTGGGGCCTCCATACTTTCTTAGAAGTGTTCTGGGTGATGGCAGAGACATCCGCCTTTCAGTGGTGGCGGCTGTTTCCCAGACACTGCAAGGTCAAGCCCTGGGACCGGAAGTTCCACTAGTGCTAGCAGAGGTGGCACGTGCACCCAGGCAGGCCTCTGGCATTAGTGGCTCCGAGTGCGGAGGCCACCGCAGTCTATCCTTGGAGCCTGCGGCCGGGGTTTGGGAACGCTCCTGGAAGTTCAGCCTCAGCTCTTACCCGCACCCGTCCGTGATGCTGCATGTTCTAACATCACCTGAGAGAACGGCTAGATGCTCGCCTGAGTCGTTTTCTCTTTGTCCTTGGGCACACACGGGGCTGGGCTGCTGGACTGCCTTTTCCAGGCTTCCTGGCCTTTGCGTGTGGCCACATGACTGTGCTCTAACTAATGGAATGTGGGCAGAAATGAAGGACTTCCATGCCTGGTCCCAACCCCGCCCCTCGTCCTCCCACCCCCGTGCAGTCCTCCATGCTCTTAGCTCCCAGGATGGGGGAGAGACCCAGTGGAAGACACAAGGTCCCTAGAAGATGGTGGAGCCAGGAGAAGTAAAGGAGCCCGGGGCCCTTGAATTCCCGCGACTGGACTGTGCCCCAAAATAAGCCTCTAATTGTGTTAAGCCACTTTGATATGAGTGTTGTGTTAGGGCTAGCCCCTCCTGACTAATACACTTAAGAAATCCATTTTCTGCTGAACTAGATTTATTTTTTATGACCAAGAGCGCCGAGTGTTTCACCTCCCTACCTGGTCTGCCCTCAAGAAGTCTAATGCGAGAGACAGTCACGCCCGCGGGCAAGCCTCCCTCCGGCCAGGAGGCACCGGGCTCCACTCTCCTCCCCTGGCGATCCCCACCCTTCCTCCGGCCCAGGCCACAGAAGTCTCCCTGAGAAAGTCGGCTTCTCCTCCGCTGTGGTCTTGCCCCGCGTCTGCGACTTCACACCTAACTCCCTGCCTGACGCGGAGGGAAGTCAGGCACGTTCTTCCCGGCGCCCCTGAACTCGGCGTAAGGAATCCTGCCTCCTCTTTATTGTAAGGCGAAGCTGGCGCTGGGTCAGGAGCCCAGAGAGCCAGCCATGAGGAAATTACCCTACGCCGGGTTAAAATCAGGCTTTGGGTTAGCGCAGTAGATGCCCTTTGGCACGTCTGGCCCCTCCCACGCCTTAAGTCTCCCCAACCCGCCACGGGTGGGTGGGCCCATGGCATCCATGTTTGTAGCATGTGACTGAGTCCTCACAGCGGATTGGGCCAGGGCTGGGCACGTGATCTAAGCGGGGCCAACCGGAGACTTCGTGCCTGAAAGCAGGAAATGCAGCATCACCTGGGCTGCCCTGAGCCCACCTGTTGAATGGATCGTCGTATGTGCCAGGTAGACTGAGAAAAGAGGCCTAGAGGAAGCCAGTTGAACAAAAAGCAGCAGAAATAGAGAAGAAAAGGTAAGTGAAGGAGAAACTAGGAACTTTCTGAGCCCGGTGCATCCTGGGTTGTGGGTCCACTAGCAAACCCCCTACCCGTAAAATAAGCTTTCTCTAGTTTGCATAAGCCAGTTCAAGGTAGCCTGTAAAATCTAAACTGGAAGAGTCTTACCTGATAAAGGAAGAAGTAGAAAAGGTCACCCCACAGATTGCCTCCTCATGGAAGCCAAGGCACCTGCTGGCTTGCCCTGAACTGGGAAACCTAAAAGTACTGGGAGCTAGGGAAAATGTGGCAGCTGGAGAGACCTCTGGGGATTTATCGTCAGCGAAACGTGCCCGACTGATTTTCCAGCCGAGCAGCCTCATGTCAGAGCCGAGCAAACGCAGGGAACCCGGGGCCGGGCGGGAGCTCTCTGGATAAGTCAGCACGTGTTGCTAGGCTGGCGACGAGCGACGCGCCTAACTCCCTGGCCCCGCCGGTCCCCGCGCCGCGGAGACGCGCGCTCCCTGCGCACACGTGCGCACTCGGCCGGCGCGCGAGGGGCTGCGGAGGCCTGGCCTCGGGGGAGACGCTCGGGCCCCGCGCCCACCCCACCCCTGCGCGGCGGGGAGGGCCCAGCCCGCCGGGCCTTTCAGAGTTAATTAGCCTTCATGCATATGGATGGTACCGCCGACAGAACGCCGTGGCGGGGTCGCGACCTGACCCCGGCGAGGCGTGCAGAAAGAAAAGACTCCTCTTCCCAGCTCGCTCCCTCACTGAAAGCCCAGCTGCCGGGCGCAGCGCCGGGGTGTGATCGCCGCCGCCCCATTTCTCCGCAGAAGAAGCGCTTGCGGGGAGGCAGGGGGCGCTGTCCCCGGCCCCCATGAGCAGCCATCCCCCTGATCTGTCGCCGTACTGATATCGGCGCTGGGAGTTTACTCCGAAGCTTTCCTTTCCCGTGATGGTTTTCATTTCCTGTCATTTAAAGCTGCAGCCTTTATGGAATATCACATGGTTTTCGTTTACACAGGAAATCAGCTGCAGTTGTGAGATGCCGACTTACTTTTTTTGTTTGTTTTTTAATCCTCCCCCCCTTAAAAAAATTGAGAGGGAAAGGGGGAAAAAAAGCCAGCTAGCAACAGTTTGTTTTGAAATCGTTTTCCTTTTTGATCCCAGGTCCCTGTTCTCCGAAGTGGTCTGCGGTTGTACAGAAAGCAGCAGTTTCTTTCTGACACGTGGTAGTCACTTTACGTGAAGAAAGCCTAGCACCAAAAGATGCTTTCGCTTTTTCCAGGCCAGGGATGGGGGCGCGGGCGCAGCTGCGCCAGCAGCTCCGCCCCCGGGATGCGCCGCTTGACCCGCCGCGATCCGCCCAGGGAGCCGCGGGCCCGGCTGTGTCCAGGAGCTGGGTTTACCCTCCTGGAAAGGTGGCACGTACTGCCCAGTTACCCATTCTGGGATCCCTCTGCTTGAACCCGAAAGGAGCAGTGTCCTGACCGACCCCCGACCCCGGACCCCCCAAGGACCACAATAGAAGTCTGTCCTCGACCCGGTCCCAACACATCACGCCAGGAATCAGAGAATCGCAGGGCTTCAAAACGGGGGTGAGGATGGTGTGGAAGAATTCGCGATTCGTTCTTTAAGCCCCGCCCTGCAGTTACTAGTGAGTTAGGAACTGCAGACTAGAAGCAGCCCCGCCCCCCAAGACCGCACTCCCTGGTTACCCTCTGCACGCCCGCCCTGAGGGCAACTAGACGGCCCTGGGCAATAGCGCCACCTGGTGCCCAGCATCCCTCCCAGCGATTCCTCGTATCCCTTTCCAGGATGCTGCGCCGCCTGAAGAGATCAAGGGTGCCCAGAATGGGTTCAGGACTCCAGGGGAGCTCCCACCTGGGGTTGAAATGGCCCCTGCCTCCTCCCGTCTTGTCCCTGAAGGAGCTTAAAGCACAGGGAACAGGAGGTGCTCCTGTCTCTACAGAGGCACCCATGATAACAGACCCACTCCTTTCATGGAAGGCTGAGTCCTCAATTAAATGGAAAATGCCCTTGAAGAGATGCAATTTAGGCACCTCTTTCAGAGTGAACCAATGTGTTACCTTTTCCCAAGGGTGAGCGGGCATCTAGAGAGGCGAGAAAGCAAAGAGGCAGGAGGCCCACCCTGAGGCCCGGGAGGGCCAGAGCCAGCACTGCGGCCGCCCTTCAAGGGCCCGGGCCATCCCTGCGGTGGGACTGGGCGGAAGGGAGGGACGGCTCTGGAAGGCTGGGTACGGACAGGGCCTGCGCGCACTTCATGGGTGAGCAGGGGGCCTCACAGGACCCAGGTGTCCCTCCGCGACCGCTGCAGCCCTGGCAGCTGAGACCCCTTTAACTGAGACTCAGGCAGCCCGCCCGTGACCGTCCGCACCGCCCCTCTCCCAGCCCGTAAACCAGCAGCCCTCTGTGTGAACATGAGCCCCACGTGTTTACGGGCTGTCTGCGGGGACGAGAAGGGGACAGGGCTTAGTGCTGCAGCCCTTTCAGCCTCCAGGTATTAAGCTGCGTGACGTGACCCATTCTCTGAAACCAAATGTTTGCAAGGACACCCGGAAGCCACCTGGGAATTTCTCTGGGCTTCCACGGGTCAGCAGGCAGAGCTCCCCTCTGTTACGCAGGGGAGCCGCCCGCCGGCTGTCACCGCCGGCCCCAGATCGGGGTGCGCAGGCAAAGTCTGCGGCAGGCCTGTGAGCCCGGTGAAAGGAACCCTGCCCCTTTCCGCAGCAGCAGGCGGCTGTGGTCTCTGTCTGAGGCCCTGAGCTGTTTTCCTCCCAGGAAGCTGACTGGCCTCCTGCTGCCTATTACCTGACTGGGGCTGCGGGAGTCAGCGTGATCCTGCGTCCAGACTCTTCAGCCCCGGGGTGAGCTCCGCTGGGGAGACCAGTTCGTCCCGAGCCAACGCCCTGATTGGGTCCCTTGTGAGATGCACCTTCTTCCTCCATGTCCCACCCAGCACTCCTCTTTTTCCTGCCCTTTCTCTGGAAGTATGGAGTTTATTGGTCTCTGCACGGAGGACGGGGGGGAATGATCTTAATTAAGAAAAGATCCAGCTCTGGCCTGGCTGTTTCGGTTTTAGGCGGTTGCCAGCGAGTCACGAGGACTCTCACGTGAAACCTTCTCCGCTCAGGGCTCTTTCTGGTCCCCTTACTTGACCATCTGGAAGATGGGAGAGTTTTTGGAGGGAAGTTTGGGCAAGAAAAATCAGATGCGTGAAAGCCTCTTTCTCAGCCTCGCAGCTTCTGAGGATCCCCGCATTTCTGGCCAAGAGTGGGTCCTGCCGGCCCCACGCCCCAGGCTGCCTCCCCCAGAGAAGGCCTTCCCGACTCTGGTGCGTTGGCCCCTGGACTCAGTTAACATTTCAATATGTATTTATTCCTGTTGCATGAAAAAAAAAACAAAAAAAATAACCTGGTAAGGTGCCAGAACGAGATAATGATGCTGTTTATCCGCGACTGTGTCGTTCGCTGTTGTTGACAGTCAAATAAATCAACATAGTAAACACAATTTGCTCAGAAACGGCTGAGGAAAAGCAGATGGTTAGCACATTTCAGCAGACCTGTTGGTTCAAGTCTGCACGGATGTTTAGACTCTGCGCTGCCTGCAACAGATGCTCGCCTGGGTCCCCACGTGAAGGGCCCAGGCGACGCTTGCGCTGGCCCTTGGGGGCGGGGAGGGCAGCCCGCCCGCTGGGGGGCAAGCACCCAGCCCATTAGCATTCACAGCCCGTGGCCGCCCAGCGCCCGGCCTTTGTGTGCCGGGAACAAGCCAGCTTTCTTCCCCGGGAGGATGGCGCCTAAGAGCCCCACGCGGCTACTGCCTTCGAGCTTTCCAGTGGCTTTGGGGGCCAGAGGGCCTCGCTTGGCACTCAGAGTGGGTGCCTCGTGGTGCTCAAAAGAGAAGAAAAAGTTATTTTTGCAGCAGGAGGAGGCTGTGGCTACCCGGTGCCAGGGAAGCCGTGGAGTGGTGTTGGGCGGGTCACTCCTGGGAGGGGACGGGACCAGCCGGTCGCTGCCATCCTAGGTCCTGGTGACCAGGCCCTGCTTCCGCCTCCAGCTCCAGTCTGTGTCTGGGGATGCCAGGGCTGTCCCTGGAAAGGGGACCCTTACCAGGGCCCCGACGGGCCCAAGAAGCTCCTGGACATGTCGGCACTGCCGGGGCACTTCTGTATGCAGAGCCCCGGGGTGGATGCTGGAGCCTTCAGAGATGGCTCAGGCGTGATTTCCCACGGGAAGGTTTAGGGGGGGAGATGCAGCGGTGTATGAAATCACCAGGAAGAGGGAGGCTCTGATGCAGGGTGGCCCGCCTGCCCGCTGCGCTGCGGCTTAGCTGTGTGACGCCGCACAGGGACCCAGAGTCCGTCTCCTTGTTCCCTAAGCGGGCTTGTTCTGAAGACGGGGTATGGTGACAGTTGCAAGCGTGCTTAGCACCACGCCCCGCATGTGCTACGTGCCCACCAAACGGCAGCCACCGTTCATCCTGCCGGCAACATGCAAGGCGGCTGCGTGGGAAAGGCAGCATGTGCCCTGGGTCCAGGGGTAATTAGGACCTCATCCAACTGTCTGATAACTTCCTCAGACAGAGCACAGCCAAGACTTACCCGTCTGCTGATTTGCTCCTGAGCGGCCCCCGACTGCCCCGCCCCTTCCCCTTTGCTCCAGGCAGGATGCAGGATGGACCGCTCGGCACCTCTGACCCTGCTCTTGGGCTGGGCTCTCCGGGAGGCCGAGGTGAGACGGAGTTGGAAGGCTCAGGGTGGCGGGGGTGGGGGGGGCGGATCTGGAGGAGGCAGGGCGAGCCTTCAGACCGGGATGCAGGTCTGACACCTGGGAAGGGAGAAAGGGAGGAAGGAAGATGGGGCCTCAGGAGCCTCAGACACCGGAGCAGCTCTAGAAAGCTCGCCCCGGCCCGGAGGTGCTGTGTGTGAGCCCCGCCTCTGCTCTCCCGGATGGCTTGCGCAAGTCTAATAGGAAAATCTAGTAGGGAGAGTGTTCTGGAAAGCTAGGGGCACCAAGTACCTGGCAGGAATTGATCCCTTATCTAAACATTTTAGGGTTTTTAGTATAACAGCCACTATGGTGCTAACCTGCTGGGGAAGGATGACTCAGAACCAACATCCCTTCTCTCTGTGTAGCCTTGAAAATCCTTTAGCACAAAAAGCCTACTTTCATTTTCTAGCCTAGGAGCCTGGCTCAACTGTTGGCAATGTAGTCATTACCAGCGGCCTTAGTTCTAGAACGTTCCAGAAATGTGCTCTGCGACTTTGAGCACTTTGCTAGCATAACTCTTAGGTTATCTTGTGGGGGCAGTGGGAGGGTCTGTCTGTACAAAGCTCTCCTTGCTGACGTTCATGCCCAGTTGTTTCCAGTTGATACATACCCCAGACAAGCAGCATGGCCCCTAGAACCGTACCCCACGCCAACCTTAAACCCCCTGGAACTTCTGATGGTCCCAGGCCCTCTCTCCTGACTAGCAGAGCGCCGCGCCGTCAGTACGGCACGTCATCGCCCAATGATGGCAAAAATCTCCATTGGCTGGTGCAGCTGTGGCACAGATGTCCTGCACGGCAGTTAGAACATCGCCGGCGATCGATCAGCGCTGTCTCAGAGACATGGACCGCAAGCATGGAGCCAGAAACTGTGACAGCAAGAGCCGTGCGGACCCTTCGCAGGGAAATGGTCACAGACTCAGGACCCGCGGCGGGCCCCTCCCGCCCACCAGGAAGGCCTGCACGCTGTGGATCAGGCGCTGCGTTTTGGCAGGGCCCAGGCTTGAGTCTCTGTGCCAAACTAGGGTGTGCACCCCTAGAGTCTGCTCCTGGGGATAGATGCCTGGAGTTTGTGCTAAACCCGAACCCCGCAATTTGTGGTCCTCAAGCCCTGGGTCCCGCCTCTGGCGTTTGTGTGGCAGATGGCTGCCAGGCTCACTCAGTACGCACTGCTTTGTGAAGCCGCTCGGGCTGTGCTGAGCTCTAGTTGTGGTAGGCCGCAGCCAGTTTAAAAGAAATTTCTCCCAACGAGATAGCATCCCTCCAGGGTCCCCAGCGCATGTCTCCCTGCGTTCCTTTCTGCCAGAATAGGCGGCCTTTAGGGATGACGGGCTGCCACGTGGACCCTCAAAACTCACTGAGGTTCCTGGAAGGAGGAGGATGGAGCAGTTCGCCTGCCCGTCAGCAGGAGGCGCTGCAGTCTGCGCCACTGGACTTGAGCCTGGAGGGCACGGAAGAGATGGCCCAGCCGAGCCCTCATTTTGCAGGTGTGGAAACCGGGGGCAAAGCAGCGACATGACTGTCCAAGGTCACACGGCCAGAGCCGGACCACAGGCCAGTCTGATGTTTGGGTCTCACTTCCATTCACCGTGTTGTTCTACCTCATCTTTTTTTTTTTTCCTTTTAATTTTATTTATTTATTTATTTTGGTTGTGCCGGGTCTTAGTGGTGGCAGTCGGGCTCCTTAGTTGCGGCAGGTGGTCTCCTTAGTTGTGGCACGTGAACTCTTAGTTGCAGCACGCGTGTGAGATCTGGTCCCCTAACCAGGGACTGAACCTGTGTCCCCTGCATTGGAAGGCGTATTCTTAACCGCTGCGCCACCAGGGAAGTCCCCACATCATCTTTTAAATGTAAATCATTGTGTGTGTTTGCGGGGGAGAGGGTTAGTACATTCTCAATTAAAGGGAAATTCTTCAATAAAATCTGACATTAAAAAAAAAAAGAGTCAGCACAAAGCCATACCTAGATTCTGAGACCCTGAGTTGAAAGGCTCCTGACCCTGTAACATGGCAAGGACACAGGAGGAGGACGTGAGTTTACAGACGGACAGACTCCAGGGACATTTGTCCCAGGGAGGAGGAGTCTAGGGCTTTGACTTGGCTCTGAAAGGGCTATGATTCCAGAAAGTCCGGCTTGCTCTGTCCCTGTCTCTTCCAGGGTGAGCAGAATTGCCGTACAAGTCAGAGCGCTGTGCGCTGCCCTGGATGTCGGGGTCTGCGTGGGCGACCCCTGAGGCTGCTTGCCCCAGGGCCAATCTGAGTCAGGCACGGCCTTCTCAGGGCCCCTCTTCTGGTCCAGACCAGGTGGCAGTGTTTGTCCCCGACCTGGTCCACTCGGACTTGTCTCCCGTGGCTTCTGGTACTACGCGGAGGGCCACCTCTGGACCCCGGCCGATGTCCTGACCCCACCTGCCCTGCTCTGGTGGAAGCCCCCTTTCAAAGTCACCATTGCACTGGCATCGAGCCTTCTTCCAGAAGACATCCAGGTGGACCCTGAGGAGGTCAGGACTGATCAGTCACTGGTTGTAGGGGCGAGGAGCCCCCAGCTCTGCACCCCCGAGGTCACCAGGGCCTCATAAACCCTGTCTCCAACAAGGTCCCACAGACAGCAGCACCTCGTTCATTCTGATGTTTGTTCAATACTCATTTGCACAGTAACTCTTCTAAGGGTCATCCAGTGGGGACCGTCCCTCTTAGGGCTCCACAGCTGAACATTTACTGACATGCTGACACGAAGCTTCCAGGAAAAGAAAGAATTTCAGGACTTTACGGACCAGTGAGATTCTGCACAGTTCTCCATTAAGTTTCACTCTCCCTATTTCAAGGGAAAATCGTTTTCCCAAGTGACTGGGGGAGTCAGTGCCTGGTCTGGGGTCAACCCTTCCAATGCCGGCCACAGTCCCTCTGGCCTCGTGAGCAGCTTTAATGAGCAAGGGAAGCACCAGGGCCCACAGAGCAGCTGCTGGGAGGCGAGGAAGAACGGACACCCGCGTGGGGACGGCCCCCTGTCCGTCCGTCTGTCTTCTCGCTGATGACGGCCCCAGTACCCTGCTGGTTGATGCTAAGACTCACGGAAGGCAGGTCTGGGAGTGCCTGTCATTAGACCAGCCTTTGTGGAGCAGCTCCCACCTACCAGGCACGGTGCTGGGTGCCGGGGCCACAGGAACTGGGAAACGGGCTGCCACGTTCGCCCTGGGCAGATGCAGGAGGGCAGCTGTTTCTGGTCCAGCAGGAAGTGCCCCGGGGCAGGGGAGGTGTGGTGGGCTTTACGAAGAGCGTCCCGGGCAGACAGGGCCGCTCCAGTGAGCCTGGCAGGGTGGTGGATGCTGGCAGGCGAGGACGGGGACAGAGGTGCTGGCCTGGGCTCCTCGTCACCCCAGTGTCTGGCCAGGTCCCCGCGTGTGCACACGCCTGGCCCTTCTAGCGCTGACGTCAGTACCTGCAGGCCCACGGGGCCCGGAGGAGGTAGGAGCAGCTGCCGCGCCCTGCGCCTCCTTGGCCAGGTGCGCCACGGTGGGAGCGGCGCTCCCCACGTCAGCACCTGTTCCTCCTGCCCGAGCCCCTCCTGTTGGTTGTGCAAAAGGACACGCCAGGCGCACCCCTGCCCCAGGCGAGGCGTGCATTGGGGGTGTGGCTTTTCAGGTGGGTTAACTGCCGCGCCGTGACCCGGGGCCGGGCCAGGAGATGCAGCGCCCAGCCTTGCCCAGGTGTCTGGACGCCTCTCAGATTCCTCAGAGCGGCCTGGGGAACACCCCCCAACACAAGCCTTGTGGGTTAACAAACGCCATTTAAGAATGATGAGAAATGATTGATAATTAATTTCAGGAGAGTAGCCCTCGCCAAATAAGCCATTAAACGGGCTCTCGCTGGCTGTCCGTTCAGCTCATTGTCAGGCCTCCAGCACTCAGGAAAAGCAGCACCAGGTTTTAGCCAAAGTTTCCAGTCCGACTCTGCCGTTTTCGGCCGCTTTCCTGATTCCTGGGGCCCCTGATGTCCCAGCAGAGTCCACCCTGGTTCTCTGCAGACCAGGGCTGCAGGGCGTTGGTCTTGCAGGGCGTTGGGTGGGGGGCACCTTGGGTTTTTCTCCCAAGTGATCACAGGCAAAGCCCGAGAAATTCTCATTTTTATGTTTATGTCCGTCCTGATCTTTGTTCCCAGTTGTCAGGAAAGATAAGGAACAGAGATCCGAGCAGCCAGGACGCGTGCCCTAAGCCTCAGCGCTGGTCCAGGGACAGAGCGGAGCTGAGGCTGCCCAGGGACTGCGGGCCCCCGTCCTCAGAGTTGACAGTGGCACAGGGAGTTCGCTGAGGTGGGTTTGCACCAGTGAGCATCTGGTGAGTGAGGGAAAGAGCTTGGAATGGGGGCGTGTGTGCCGGGGGGGGGGGGGCGGGCAGTGGCCAGAAGGGGGCAGCTGGGGGCGGCTGCATTTTCTGCCTCCTCTCTCCAGGCTGGCCGGTGGCTGGCTGTGCTTTTGTCGGATGCATGGCCTCGTGAGAAGAGCCATGACCAGCTCACCTTGGAAGATTGAGATGCGAGCGCGTGGGGGACAAAAGCAACCAAACCCCTATTGACAGTGGCGTGTGGTGTCCAATGAGGGGTTTGGACAATGTAAACCCTCCCGTAAAAGGCAGGAGAGGCAGCAAGCCCTGCCGTTGAGATCTTGGAAATTCTTCACCCAGAAAGGATTTGAGCTCTGTCCTAAAAGCATGGTAGGATCTGGAAGAAGGTGTGTGGGGTCCTGGGAACAGGCTCGGGACAACACAGGTGCATCAGAGTCCCCGGGCGGCGGATGTGGAGGGGAGCGGGCGGGTCCTGCTGGAGAGCTGGGTGAGAGCTTTGAACGGAAGACTGTAATACGATGGAAGATTTGTTCTGAAGGAAGTGATGAGATGGGAGTGTGGTCCAGGGCTCTCGCAGTGGAAGACATGGTGGGGGGCTGTTGCCAACCCCCATGAGTGATGCTTCAGGAGGCTCTGGCCGTGGGGTGCAGGGTGGATCGTTGGGATACAGAGCAGTCTCCTCAATCTGCAACTCCGGGCTACCGGAGGATACATTATACCCCAAACAGCTGTTAGGTATTAGGCTGCAAGTGGCAGAAAAGCTGCAAGTGGCAGAAAAGCCCCCAGTAACAATGACTTAAGGACGGTTATTTTTTTCTCTTATTTTAAAAATTCCGGGGTAGACAGTTAAGGATTGGCTGGTTTTCCTTGGTGTTAGGGATCCAGATTGCTTCTAGCTGGTTGATCTGCGGCACATACCTTTTACTCCTAACAACTTCTCATGGTCCAAGGCGGCTGCTGCAACTCCAGCCTTCGCATGTCACTCCAAGCAACAGGAAGAAGGAGGAGATGAAGAAGGAGTATGGAAGACTAAAGATGGCCATAAATTCCTTGACAAGTCTCCCAGTGAGAAGTGGGGATTGTGCCCCCTTCCCTTGAGTGAACTACTGTGTCCACTAGAAGGTGGCAGTAGTCATGTCGTGCCAGTTTCCAAACCCACATCTGAAGACGATGGCAGACTACACAGCCTCTAGGAATAGTCTCTCTGGAATAATGAGCTGTCGGGTGATGCCCTTGACCATCCTGACTGCCATGCTGGAGAGGCCACGTGTAGGGACTCTGGCTGACAGTCTCTGTTGATCCTGGCCTTCCTGCCGTCTCCACCTACGCGCCAGCCGTGTGGCCCCCATAGGTCAGCCCCCACACCAGCTGAGTGTCACCAGCTGACCCAGTGGAGGAAAAAATCATATCACCCAGTGGGCTCCATCCAAGTTTTGGATCCGCAAAATTGTGGAAAACAATAAAAATGATTGTTGTTTAAAACCCCCCAAGTTTGGGGGTAATTTGTTATGCAGCCATGGATAACCGGAACAAAATTTAGTACCTGGAAGTGGGCTCCTGCCTCACAGAAACCTAACACATGGCCTTGGCTTTGGGATGAAGCATTGGGCAAAGCTGGGAGGACCTTGGGAAGGTCGTTAATAAAAGCCAGAAGGACCTCAAAGAGACTTGATGAGAGCTTGGAGGAAAGTGAGGAAAATATTATTTGGAGGCTGGACAGAAAGCTTAGCAACACTGTCACCCCTGGCAACATGGAAAATAGGATACGCAATGAACCCAAGGCCCTGGCTGAGGAGACGCCAGGCAGAAGATAGAACACGCCACTGGCTTCTTCCAGCTGCCTGCGATAAGCTGTATGAAGAGACAGATGGACTAGGGAAATATAAAGGGACCAGGGCTTTCTGGGTGTGATAACGCAACTGTGTCTCCTTGCCGCTGTCTCCCAGAAAAAGTGACTCACAGTGAGACGTGGCTTTAGGACAAAGATAAAATCCAGGGCACTGTCTGCGTAGCATGGCCTCAGGGTGACCATCCCAAGGTGTGGCTCTAAGACTTCTTTCCAGACCTTAGAAAGATGTAAGGATATACCTTGCAGGGCTTCTAAGAGCCTTAAAGGCGGGCCTTGCAGACTTTCTCGGTTAGACAACGGGGCTTTTAAGAGTTCTAAGGGCATTGCTCCCAACAGCTCCTGACTAAGAGCCACTGGGAGCCCCTCCCCAAGAGTAGGACTTGGCTGTAATCGGGGAACCAGAGATGTGGCCTGGATGGGTTTCCAAATTGCCATGGACCAGCTGCTGATACAGGCTCGCTCTCCTCCCTGCTTTGCACGGAGCGTGTTACGTGGAGGTGGAGCTTTCCTGCCCCGATATCACATTGTTTGTTGAATGGGTGGGTCATGGCACTCTTTTCTCTGGTTCACAGGTCTTCAGAACAAGAGAAACTGGGCCTGAGTTGCTGTTCATGAGGAAACACCGAGATGGATCTGGACCTGCCTTGGGAAGCGCACTGCGGGACCTCGAGCCTGAGCCTGAGCCGTGATGGGGAGAGACCTTCGGGGGTCTTTGGATTCTGTGTGCAGAACGAATGTAAGTAATTCATGCCCGAGGGAGGTCTGTGGAGGGTCAAGTTCTTTGACGGTCGTGCTGTGGGCCTGGATCCCAAACTGGCTGGATTTGATGGGTGTTCACTGGAGGCGACTTTCTATTCCGGTTGAAATGCAAGCGAAAGCACAGCAGGTTGGTCCTTGGGGTCAGCACATCAGTTCTAGAAAGCCCAGGCTGGACTCTGAGGGATGATAAATGGGCGACACTCCACGGGGAGCTGGGGGCCGAGAAGTAAACAGGAGAGATCAGGCTCCAGGTCTGCTTGCCCGTCCGTAGCTTCCGTTGCGGCTGTAGAGGGTGCCCCTCGCTGGGGAAGGTGACACAATCTAACAGACTCTGCTGTGACCCTCTCAGGGGTTACACGTGGAAGGACAGAGGTGGCAGGGGCCGAGGAGCCCGTGGTGAGATGTGGCTCCCTTGACAGCCCATGAAAAATGACTGAGAAAAAGTGAGTTTTTCAGCTCTCTGGGGGTGGGTCCCGAGCTCTTTCCCGTGGGAGGTCAGAGTCCCCGGGAGGAGGTATAGCCCAGGGACGGGGTGGCCCTGTGGGACCAGCTTCCACCTGTCTGCACGCTCCCCTTGCATTTTTCTTGTAGCTCTGTGACCACGTCCAGTTTTTTCTGCTCACCCGTTCTCCTGAAGGCACGCTCACTTCTGTCTCCCCAGAAACACTTTAGAAGTGATGACTAAACCAGGCCTCCAAGGTCAGGGCCCACGTGAGCCCCACTGCGGGACAGGGTGAACAGATGCAGGAAAGGGCCCCAGATGCGTATTTCAGCCCCTCCCAGAAACTCCCTCTCTGCTCCGCATCTGCCAGAAGTTCTGCGTTTGTGCTTTAGGCTCTTCCTTTAAGTAACCGAACCGAATGGATTCTACTGTGCGCGATCATCATTGCCTCGAGTTAAACCATAAAAAAGTTTTACTGCTCGTCTGCAGTCCGGCTGTTATAAAGTAAGTAAATTGGAGTGTACGAGTTTAAGAGCTTGGAACTAGTTTCCTGCGGGGACAAAAGTGGCAGCTGTCAGACACCTAGCTGCTAAGTCATCACTGTGCGTCCCGTTGTAGGAACGGGGCCACCGGGGCCTGAGGCGCTGCAGACGGGGATGCAGGGAAGGAGGACGCAGGGGCTGCTCCCGGGAGCGGAAGGCTGAGGCACACATAAGACCTGGTGCAGGGCTTCCCTGGTGGCGCAGTGGTTGGGAGTCCGCCTGCCGACGCAGGGGACACGGGTTCGTGCCCCGGTCCGGGAAGATCCCACATGCCACGGAGCGGCTGGGCCCGTGAGCCGTGGCCGCTGAGCCTGCGCGTCCGGAGCCTGTGCTCCGCAACGGGAGAGGCCACAGCAGTGAGAGGCCGGCGTACCACAAAAAAAAAAAAAAAAAAAAAAAAGACCTGGTGTAGGAGTCCAGGCCTTATTTTCTCTTCCTAATTTTTTCCTAAATGAGCAAATGCCCTGCTCTAGAAATGGCAAGCATTTTCCGAACGATGGTCCAGGTAGAGTCCCGCACTCCTGAGAAAGCGCTTAAAACCAAACTTCAGGAGCAGATGTCAGCATTTTGGCCTCTCCTGACGTCAGTCGTTGAAGGTGCAGATGGCAGCTGACATGCTGAGTGGGCGGGGCTGGAGCTGGCCCCTCCCTCCCAGAGGCATTAAAAAGCATCATCCCCTAGAATACCCACCAGGGTGATGGGCCAAGCCGGGGAAAGGTGGGCCGTACATTGGAAAACACTTGTTTTCACTCCAAGTTATGCGTGGAGCCCCTCCCCAGAGGGAACAGATGATCGCGGGCTGCTGTTCAGGACGGCTGGTGATGGGTGACGGGGCCCGGGCTGCCCCGAGAGCCCTCGCCTGTAGCTCAGCCTCGCCCTGGTCTCACCAGCCTTCCCGGTGGCGCCCAGGGACCCCAGCCTGGACCATGCTTTCCGGGCCACTGGGCTGCAGGAGCAGAGCTGTGTGGGCCAGCCAGCGCCTCACCACACACGCCCCGCCCCCCCCACCCCCCGAGTCCCCCACCACTCGCTGCCTTGGTGGGCTGTCCCGTCCCTCTGGCCAGGCCATGGTGGGCAGCGCGTCCTGCCCGGAGCGGGGGCTGGACTGCAGATCCTGTTTCAGGAAGCAGCTCGGCCTCCCGCCTAATTGTAGGGGTGGGAACAGAAAGGCAGCCACAGGGCTTTCCTTTGCCAAGGAAAAGGCCGGAGTTGGGTCCTCCTCCCAGCTTTCATTTCAAAGAAGGCGAAAAACAATCCGCTCATTTTGCCTGAGTGCTGCCTTCCCAGGGTGAAAATGGAGACTTTGATGTGTCTCTGCCCGCCCAGCTCTCCAGGCCACCTGCCTCGGGGGCGGCCTCAGGGTGAAGCACTCACCCCTGCCACCCAGTTCCAGGGCCCGGGACAGGACAGTGCAGGAGGCAGGCACCGCAGGGCGTGGGGCAGGGGACGCACTGCACTGTGGCTACTCCTCGGGAGGGGCCGTGGACGCGGTGCGTGGCCGCCTCCAGGTCTGCCAGGGCCCAGCTGGCCTTCCGGGAGCACCGATCTGGGCTCAGGTGGGGCTCCTTTGCATGAACGCTGCAAGAACAGCTTTCCTACTCAGGCCTCTGGAATTGGCCGTGGGGTCTGAGCTGGGGCAGAAGGAAGCCGCTTCTCTCACCCCATCAGCCCCCGTGGGGCACGGCTGGGCCACAAGGCCTGCCTGACTAAGCTGGGCTGTACTATCAAAGCGGTGCTTGATTCATTAAAGCTAGAAAATTTTTAAACCCAGTCTTCCTTAAGGTTTTAAGCTCAGCTTTTAACAAATCTCGCATTCATTTTTCACTTGAAACGTTTCACCCCATTTTGAGCTGTCATCTTACCCAGCCGGTCCATTTAAAAGCTTGGAAGGCTTCGTGGATCGTCCATAAGGGTGTCAGCCTTACCCGCAGTTCAGTCCAAGCAGTTTTCCTCTCTGTCTCCCTTTCCATCCAAATGCCCCATTATCTGAAGGGAAAAAGTGACTTGGGAAATTGTCAGTGTTCAGATGTGAACTTTCCTCCAATGTAAATCTGGAGACGTGGTTCTCTGTGCGCTCCATCTTGTTGTAGGTGCCTTATGTACGTGGCACGTGGATTTTTAGAGTCCAGGGCAAGCTGCCTCTTTCATCACTCAGACCAGAACATTTCAGCGAGAAGCCCTCTCTCTGTGTCTCTTCTCGTTCCATCTGGAAGACAGGCTCACGGCGCCCATTAAGGTGGGCTGCTGGCACTGCACACCTTGCCCTCAAAAGCCTGGTGGCCCATCTGGAGCACCTCCACCTCCGTCCATCCCTGAGCTGACCTGAGGGCCCAGCTCCATCCTCAGCCGCTTTGTCTCATCCCAGGCCTGCGGGTAGAGTGAGAGATTTGCTCATCTGGGGCGCCCCCCAACGCCGCCCCGGGCACGTCCTTCCAGACCTCACCTCTAGAGCCGAGCTCAGGTCTGTTATTCTGCACCCGAGTCCCATCGGCACATGGCTCATCTGTTAGGATATCGCCAAGCAAATCTTATACATTTCATAAAACTGTTTTTGTATCAGTGGATACTTCCACGGGAAGTGATTTTTCAGGTATGACTTGGAAGAAAACTTTATTGCTACAGAGTTAGGGAAGCTTCCAAATTTAAACACACACACAGCATGAACTTTGCAATAATAGACTATTAACAGAGTCTTTGTAGAGTTTTCAGTGAGTCCTCTTCCCATGTTGTCTCTGGACGATAAGCGATGGTCATTAACAACAGCTGGGGGACTTGAGTTACCGGCTGAAGGCATCCCAGGTGTGCCCCACCGTCTAGGGCCTGAGCCCTACCAGTACCAGAGGGCTGGCCATGAGCAGCCTCGCTTGGCTTGCTGGAAACCAGTAGCGGTGTAACACTCTGACTAGGTAATTGGAAAGTTGCCCTTTGGGATCCATATATTTTAGTTTCAAGACCTTCATTCATGAGCAAGTTTATTCAATGAGGAACAGGCACGGGGGGGGGGCCTGTGCAGAGCTAAGAAAAATGTCCACCGGGCCAATTACACGCACTGGGGCCCTTTAACAGCCCTGGTGCTGGGCATGTCACGTCTGTAAGAAAGTGCATGGCATTGCACTGGTTCGCGTGTGCGTCAGCGAGTTGGGATTTCTGCGTTCACTCGGATTGATTTTTCTTTTCCTTCGTAATTCTGCTAAAAAACAAAATCAAACCTCCCGTCAGCCTTCTGGAACTTCCGGGAAGGTCCCTTTGCTGAGGAGCTCGGAATCTGTGCAGAGTTACAGGGGCAGAGCTGGAAACCCCTCTTCCGCAGCCCTGTCCGTCCTGGGCTGCGTCTGGGCGCCCACGGGCCCCCAAGGCCGCCGTGGGTGAACAGGAGGCCAGTCAGCAAACTCAGTCCAACCCGACGGAGTTTCTGTCGGCGGAGGCACGAGAAAACCTCGCTGATGGTGTGAAAGGGCAGCTACGTCGTGACGGGAATGAAATTTTCCTCCTCTCCTCTAATTACAAAGAAGAAAAAAAACACACACCAAAAAAATGTTTAAAATATCTTAATATCGGCCCATACAACCCAAGCCACCATCTTAAGCTTCGAAGGCCGAGTACTTTGAGGCGGTTTCCGATCGTAACTCCACCTCAGGGGAGTTCCAGCGGTCGTGGGGACGATTCTGCTCCGGAGACGTGTCCCGCGGCCCTGCGTGCGGGGCTCATGCTAGGTGCGGAGCCTCGTACAGACGAAGGACAAACGTGGCCGGTTGGTTTGATCGGGGAGAAGCCGTGTCCCGGGCCTTCTTCTCCACTAACCACCAGCATGGCCCTGGCTCTGGCTCCACCCCGTCGTCAGTGTCACAGGGGACACCCCGCGCCACGGCCCTTTGGGGCTCGGACCCAAGGCCTGACCCTGATAGGGCTACAGGGACTTGCAGACTCATCCTTCCTCACAGCTCGCTCCCTCTGGGGCTGCTTGGGCCATGGAAGGGGTGCGGACAGAGTGAGACCATTGTGGCCTCCAAGGCCTCCGGACACTGGGCTCTGTGTGGCCCCCTAGGGTGCAGGAATCTTCCATCTCTTCGGAATTCCCGTCTCTTGCCTTTCTGTGTTAACTCACTTGCACTGCCCTCGGCTGGGCCTTGAGGAGGCTGTAGGGGATGGAAGAAGGGACTTCCATGGACTGACAGGAGGGGGACCTGGGGGTCAGTGGGGGTCATTCAGCATTGGCGCTGGCCTCTTAGGCAGGTAGGAGGTCTTTAAATGGTCCCTCGTGCCTCTCATTTCGGTATCCACGGTCGCCCCAAGGTCACCCAGCGCTCACTTCTGAAGTCCTGCCTTACTGGCCGTTGCTGCCCACGGTTCGCGTCCACATGGGGCGTCATCTGGGGTCTGTGCCGGATCTCCCATCATGTCCTGCCCATCTTTGCCTCTTTCCACCCTGCACCAACTCCCCAGCCTTGTGAGGCCCAGCACAGTTCTCTGAATTCTGAAAGTGAACAAAGCTCTGCTGAATCGTTTACTCTTTTTTATTTATTTAATGTATTTATAGCCACCTTTTCTAGAAGGCATTTAAGATGACTCATAAGACACAGGGAAAACAGCTAGATGGACAAATTTATTTTTTGAGTAAATGAATTCCAGTTCTTTCCAGATATGAGAATCTGAGAGTTGACACACACAAGGTCCCTTCTGCATAAAAATACGCACGTAAAGCAGCAGTCCTGAAACATACGCCCAAAGAAGCGGTCCTGAAACATACACGCAAAAAGCCGTGGAGGGGCCATATTCTTGAGTCTGTAAAGAAGACCCGCCTCCTGGAGCCTCCCACCTGGTCATGCAGTGACTGACAGAGTTTCATGCGTGTAAATCATTTTTCCTCACTGGAGTACGTGGCACTTGAAGAGGGGAATGGCCAGCTATGTTTGTGTCCACCAAAGGGCATATGCTAAAACCTCGGCCCGCAGGAGAGGTGTAATCGAAATCTTGGCCTGAATTGAGCCCAGCCCTGGACGCAGTTGCCCATAAAGGCTACAGCAAACGATATAACATTTTCCTTACTCACCCCCGTAATGGGGCCAGTTGCTACGTGCCCTTAAGCCTTTTAAAATATGTGTAGCATTTAATGGGCTATCCAATCTCTGTACCAATTAGGGCCCTGGATTTCAAGCCCAGAAGCTGAAATTTCCTGAAAAGATAGCGTAGCTCACAGAATCTGCAGGAAGCATCGGGAATGAGACTGTGGAAACACGGGGTCTGGGGGGGAAGGTCATCTATGCGGACTTGGTCCCATTGCTGCTGCTGACTTACCACTAGCGGGTCCTGCCCTTGTCACCCTGGAGTCACAAAACTACCATCACCACCGCATTCTCACCTGTCTCACGGTGTGCCTCACTCCCTCGAGAACTAAGCCCAGGGACCCAGTCCAAAGCGAGTGACTTCACTCTGTCTTCCTGTCCAGACGTCCAGTTCCACTGCAGGCAGCCACGCCACCCTGCAATCCTTGAACCCTGGGCACGCTGAACACCGTTCTAGGTAGACCCGGCCCAGTCTCCCAAGCCCTTCCCTCCATGAGCACTTGATTCCGGAGACCCCAGGCCATCGTTCAGCTCTTTTCCCACTGTGGTTCAGAACCCCATCTCTGAGCAAGGGAACGGCTCTGCCCTCAGCCGGGCAACAATCCAGGCTCCTCCCCATTTCCTCTGGAGTTTGCTTACTGGCAACCCGCTCACACTTGGCAACGTCTCCCCGGCTAGACTGTCACCCTCAGGAAGGCAGACTGGGACTGATTATCCTGCCCATCAGCGTGATACCATTGGCTAAAATATTGCCAGACGAGCAGCAGATATTGATGAACGTGTTGATTAAATGAAAGAATATATGATTTCATTAGCACTCCGTGTCGCAGAGCTACGCTTAGGAAATTCTTTCCTGGAATTCTAAAATCCTCCTTGCACAGCCAAGATTAGCCAAGAGCCACGTCTGGTTTCTTGAAGGGAACAGCAGCCTCTGAAGTAGGACCCTTGGCTGCCTCTTAAAGGCTAGAGAGTAACCATCCCCCAGTTGTAACCCTCAGGCCCATCGGTGTTTCACATCAGTGATGGAGCGAGGGGTGGGTATGATTATCTGAACTCATCCAGCCTAACTTGGGGTGGGGACCCCAGACTGGGGGCTTCTTCTAACTTAGGGTCCTCTGTGAAGTGGATTCAGGACTGGCCTGGACCTACAGAATTAGGTGCAAACTCTTGGGCCTACCTGCTGAGCGATGGCCTCTGAGTGACCAACTCAGGTTTTTCAGAGGCTCAGGGTTTTGAGTCTTTGAAATTGTGATGAGTCTGCAGGGCACTGCTTGGCAATTTTTCGTGATAAATGATGGACTGAAGTGTTCGGTGGAGTCTTTGCTGATTATTTTCAAAGCATTGCTTAGAAATTGTCCAAACAAAATCCCCTCCGTTCTGAACACACGGTTTGTCTGCGTACAAACATTACAAATAGCGTTCACAGGAGTTTAGTTGCTGGTGTCCAGCTCCTCCGTTTCTGGGGCCCCTAGTGAGCCGAGTACTAGCCCAGGGAAAGTGATGACGTGTTAGTGCATCTCTGTAGAAAGCTGCTTCTTGGTCAGACGGATCACAGCCAGATTGGAGAGTCTTCGAAAGAGCTGACCCGAAAGGGCCCTTCAGGGTCGTCCACGCCAACTTTGTTTTAATTGAACTGTAGTTGATTTACAATATTGTGTTAGTTTCAGGTGAAGGCGAAGTGATTCAGTTATACATACACATACCGATTCTTTTTCATGATAGGTTATTACAAGACATTGACTATAGTTCCCTGTGCTCTGCAGTAAATCCTTGTTGCTTATCTAGTTTATATTTAGTGGTGCGCCAACTTCTTAACCTAAGAGGAATTGGAGGCCCCGAGGGAGCCTTAAAGACCTAGGCTGGGCTGGCACCCGGTTCGCCCCGCCTTGAGAGAACTTAAGCCCGTCGGTGCTGGTTCTGGTGCGGGAGGCTGAGAAGTGAACGCCACGACCGACCTGACGCCTGGATGGGTCTCAGCACCTGGGGATGTTCCTCGGTGTCTCTTCTTACGCCTTGTTTGCCCTTGGACGTGGCTGGGCCCTCTGGGGCCGAGTCTGCAGCTGGCCTTGGCCCACCTGTTCCCCCGCCTGTTTCCCGGATGCCCTGATGGGGGGGGGGGGAGGGGCCCGGCCAGCAGCAGCACGGCAGATGGAATTCATTCCGGGGGAGCCCGGGGCGGCAAGCCCGGCCCGGCCCGAAGTGGAAACTGGTCCTCCACCAGATGGGGGCCAACTCCAGCCGCTCCACGCCTTCTTCACACGAGATGTTCTGCTTTCTTTGGAAAGTAACTTTACACGAGCCCGTCCAGGCTGAGGCGGGGAGTTGGAAGTCTATCATCGGCCCATGGGGAAGCAGGAACAAAAGTCAAAACGGCCCAAGATCCGGTCCTTCTGCCCATTCCAGCCCCGGTCCCGTGGCCTCCAGCTGGAATGGCTGAGACAGCTGGGATTTATCAGCGGCCCGACATTAACCCATTGGCTCCAGGAGTTGGGATTTCCTGAACCCAAAGCACTAATTTCTGCCATTTTTTTTACCTTTCCTCTCTGACTTCTAAGGAAGCAGGGAGCGTGTGTGGGCGAGGAGGCCAATTTGGGCAGCAGGTTGTTTCAAGTGAACTCGGCAGCTCAGGGAGGGAGGAAAATGAGCTCCAGTGGCCCTTGTTTATTGTTCCTGTGGGGTCCCCGCGTTCCTGCCCAATGCGGCCTGTCTGTCTCTGGCTTTTGGAAGACAAAACCCTAGGTAACAGGGACCCTCATCACCCCTCCCTGAACTGATTACATAAACAAACGTGGGGATCTTGGACCGCAGAGGTGACCCTCCCCCAGCTCGGGGGGCGCCGTCGGGTCCCAAGTGAGCTAAGCACCCTCGTTCGGCTGGGCCCGGGCAGCCCGTGAGTGCAGGGGCGACAGAAGGGGCCCACTGCCTATGCTCTCTCACCCCCTCTTCCGAGGCTCGCCCACAGGCCCGGCCGTAGCCGGACTGTGAAAGGAAGCCGACGTGCAGCGGGACTGGAGGCCAGCTTCCACCTGGCCAATCAGCTCCAGCCTCCCCACGTGGCGGCCGGGCGGGCGCGTGCGCACACGCACACTCGAGAAGCTTAACTCAGGGCCCGGCGCGGCGGAGGACGGGGTCGTGGCAGTTTCCCGCCGCCCCTGCGATATCTTCTTGGTCTCCTGCTCACGCTGACCTTTCCCCGTGAAGGTCCCCACCAGGTACGTGCGTGTTGGGTCTGCGGCCGAGTGGCTGCCGTGTAGGTAACCGTGCTATTTGCCAATGAGCTGCAAAGGTACGGAACCCAGGAGCCGCGTCTGCGCGTATCGGGCGCACAGTTCCCCCGTCCACTCTGCCGCCCCTCTCCTGCCAGCCCCTTCTCCCCGGCGGCTGCCCACCCCAGCCTGGGAGCTCAGAGACCTCCTTTTCAGTAAGCACTCGGCTGTGGGACCCCAGCACCCTCCAAGCATCGCTCCAGAGCCCCGGGGAGGAGGGAGAGGCGCGGGGATTTGAGAGGAAACAGCTGAGTCATGGTACTAGCTTGTGGAATGGGTGGGGGGGGGGGCCTTCATTTCCTCACAATTCTTGGGGCCTTTTCTAAACTGGTATCTGGGGTCTCGGGGCGTCAGCACCAGGGGAAGGCAGCCCTCTGGAGACCAGGCCGAGGTGAAGGCAGGGGACACCCTGTCACCTGGCTGCAAGCCAGGGACAAGAAAGCAGGGAGGCCATTGGTGTCTGCACCAGCGGCCGGGAGAGAAGAGGAGGGCGGCCGGGCCCTGCCAGTGGGCCCAAAACAGGGGCTTCCGGAATGTTTCAAGTGCTGTCACAGACGGAACCCCCGACAGGCCTCCGTGCTGCCCTCCGTCTGGAAACGGTAGCGTTTGTTGTCCGAGCTGCATAGCCTTGTGTGCTGTGAAGGGCGAGTTCCCCCAGGAAGGCTGCGCTTTGAGGAGTTTATAGATTGGTCTCCTCCAGGACAGGAGCCCCTGGGCTGTTGACAAGCAGGAGGGAAGAAAGGAGAAGGAGGGTTCTGCCGTCGTATTCGGTTTCCTTTACAGTTATTCCCTGGGCGGCCCAGAGAGGAAACAGCAAAACAGTCTTAAAGAAAAGGAAGTAAATACGAGAAGGAGACGAGGATAGCTAATACTCTTTCCCTTAGACCCGACTTTCACTTGCTTATAAACACCCTAAAAGACAGCCCAGATTTATTTAAACGGCCCGGATGATACATAAAGCAGTGGAGAAGCAGGTGTGGGACATTGCAGCTCAGGCAGGCTTGGAAACAGATGAAGGAAACCAGGCTCACAGCTGCAGGGATGGGGCGAGGAGGGGCGCTGACAGCACCCAATGCCAACAAGAGAAAGGGCACCCTTGTCGCCGGGCCAGACAGCTGCAGGGCGAGCCTTCGGGGCTGCTCCCAGAGCCGCCCTGACGGGTGACGGAAAGGACAGGTAGGGAGTGTGAGTTTTGGATCAGGCGGCTGCCCGGTGCTCTGATCCCTCGCGGGCCTCTGCTCGTTTGTATGGCGAATAAACGACTGTTAAACACGTATCACTTGGGTGAAAAGGGCCTGGCCTGCAGGCACTGGGCGCTCTGGAAGTGTCTGCGGTGGTCAGTTTGTGCTCGGTGGTGGCTTCAGGGCCACCTGGCAAAGGCGGAGCTGCGGGCGTTGTCGCCGTGGGCAGCCGGACAGCACGCTCTGCCGCCGGGGAGGGTGCAGGCCCCCAGACCCTCTGGGAGGAGGGGACAGAAAGCCCGGTCGGGGTCACCCATTTCTCCAGCAGGAGCCAGGCCCTCCTCCTAACAGGTGCGTCTGCTCCAGGGCCGCCTGCGGGCTCAGCGGCGGGGCCTTTTCCACTTTGGGTTGGAGGGCTAAGGGGCCGCTTTACCGTTTGGCAAGCGGATGGGCAGGCGTCTTCCTAAGCGGGGTCTGTCGCATCATTTTCTTGTCCTGCTGTCCCTCTGGGCGCTGTCTCTAGACCCACGGGCAGCGGAAGCCACAGCCCGCCCTCCACTGCTGGGTGGTACAGACACGTGCCGCAGTCACATTGAACTTTCCAGAGCTGTCACGTCTCGGGGTCCTCAGCCTTTGGAAGACCCTGCTCCCTGGCGTGGGGCATCCAGCCTTGCCTTCACGGTCCCCTTCGGCGTGTCCAGTGGCTCTAGCTCCTGACGTCCGCCACGGGCCGCCAGCGAGCCGTGCGGGGTCAGAGGGGGCCTGCCAGCCGCCTGGCCTCCGCCCCTGGCTCCCTCCCCTCCCCCCTGCCTCGGTTCAGGATTCCAGCTTCAGGATGGCGAGCGGGCAGCCCCGCACAGAGACGAGCCCCAGGCCGGGGCCTCCAGAGGCCGACTGGAGCTCCGTGGGCCTTGGCGCGGGCCGCGGTGCCGGCTCGAAGGGGAAGCAGGGCTTCCCGGCCCTGCCCCCTCCCGGCCTGCAGTTTCCTTCCGCTGGTTTCGTCGCCTCTTTCCACTGGCTGTGACTTCACCGCGGACACCAGCCTCCGTCAGTTGGCAAGTGGGGACGGAGCCAGCTGGCTTTCTGAGCGGCCTCATCCCCAGTGTGCTCCGGCGCAGGGCACACTCGGCCGCGGCTTCCCCGCCTGCAGCCTGGCTCCCGGCAGGCCTGGGGCCCCCTCTGCCGGCGGCCGGCGTCCACGGCACCCGGGGCGGGGCCTCGGGAGGGCGGGCCGCCCGCAGCTCTAGCGGGGAAGCCAGCTCAGAGCTGACCTGCACCTCTCTTGGCTCCTAGGGTGACCGACGATGGGAAGGGAGGACAGAATCGGTCCAGCTGGCCATGCTTAACTGGGGACGCCTGCTTTCCTAGGCTGAACCACCAGCCTTCCGTGTGCGCGGATCGGTTTAGATGCTCTTCAGCAAGGTGGAGCTGTCTGGCCATAATGCAGGGCACAACTTCCCACGATGCTCTAATGGGCTTTATCGCTTTAGGTCAATTTTCTGTTTGCTTCTCACCCCAGAGATCGTCCTGAGATCCAGTGTAGGGCCTGGAGCCCTGCTCCCAGCGGCCGTTCGGGTTTCTGAGTACTGTGTGAGTGACTCTATGAACCAGTCGGGGATTGGTGTGTAGCTCTGGGACAGAAAGCTCTGGTCTCCCGAAATGTCGAGGAATGAAAAGGCCTGTGATCTGACAGCCCGCGGGGCCCGTCACCAACTTCTCTCCAAGGCCGTCCAGCCTGGGGCCTCCCACCAGGCTGCCCATCTGCATGGGCCGAGCTCTGTTAACAGCCCACCAGCATCTGCAAGCTGGAAATTTCTAGCATCTTCCTGAACACACGTCGGGTTGAAACTCTCCCCGGTGGACAGCGGTGGAGACAGGCAAGCCTCGGCCGGGCCACGCAGAATTAAAATAGCCCAGAAGGGCTTCCCTGGTGGCGCAGTGGTTGAGAGTCCGCCTGCCGATCCAGGGGACACGGGTTCGTGCCCCGGTCCGGGAGGATCCCACATGCCGCGGAGCAGCTGGGCCCGTGAGCCATGGCCACTGAGCCTGCGCGTCCGGAGCCTGTGCTCCGCAACGGGAGAGGCCCCAACAGTGAGAGGCCCGCGTACCGCAAAAAAAAAAAAAAATAGCCCAATGGCCCGCAGAGGGTGTTTTCTTTCGGCTGTCTGTAGGGCCGGATTTCCTGAGGAGTGGGAGTGTGAGAGGCATGAACCTCTGTCACTCGCCTCAGGAAACCCTGACTCCCCAGATGGCGAGCAGACCCCCCCCCCGAGGGCCCCTCCGAGCCAGGCAGAGGCTCAGCACAGGCCCCACTGGCTGTCCGTGGGAGGCTGGGGGCAGGTGACGGGCCGGTGTCAGGGGCATGTCAGCAACCACGGCCTCTGCGCGGAGCGAGGCTTGGGACCGCCGACCTGCCTGGTGGGCACTGGGCCTGCGGTGCCCACGGCCCCCAGTTCCTCACCCCGGTTTGTGTTCATGGCATCCTTCTCTCCCAGCCCGCTTGTCCGTGGTCGGCGATGACAGCCCCGTTGCCAGGATGACGGTGGCGCCGGGAAGGCCCTCCTGTTGGCCATGGGGCGCCTGTTGTCCCAGACGGGTCTCCGCGCCCCGGCCTGAAGGCCCCTTCATCCCTGCCCCGGCCCAGCACCTGCCTGGCCCCTGGGCCTGACTCCGCCCCAGCTCCAAGCTCCTGTGTCGGCTCCCTGAGGCCTGCGCGGCCCATCTGTCCTCCTGCCCCGCGCGCCTGTCTCCTGGCCTCTGCCTCTGGCCGCTCATCACACGGCCTTCTGTCCGTCCAGTTTCCCTCGAAGGCTCTGTATCCATCTCTCCTGCCCGATTGGAGCCCCATCTCAACGCCCGCTTTGATGAGCCCCTGTGGCCCTCACGCCCCAGGCTCTGGGCCTGGCTCCCTGCTCCCCATGGGCCTTTGACAAGTTACCCCGCCTCAGGGGGTCTCAACTGGGGGATAGCGTCGCCCCACAGGGGACACTGGCCACGTCCCAAGACTTTCTTGGTTGTCACGCGTGGGATGGTCCTCTGCTGCGTGGGGGCCCGGGATGCTGCCGAACCCCCCCCGCCCCCTGGTGCATGGGGGAGCGTCCGCCCCAAATAGGGACGACGCATAGCGAGGAACCTGCCTTGGTCTCCCCACCCGTGAGAGAGGAAGGTGGTGGAAAAGGCGCCAGGACGGCCCGCGTGAAAGCAGATGAGACAGTCGATGCTCTTTGCATCCTGCCCTCCCTGCCCCTCCTGCAGTACTTCTTTGGGGGGGGGGCGTTGGTGGGAGTTAACAGCCCGCGCCGCACGCATGCTTGTGTGGGTGAGCCCACGGCGTCCTCCTGGAAACCCAATTGCACAGGGACTAGTGTGGACCCTACTTTCCGGAAGAGGAAATGGGCGCTCAGAGCCACCAGGAAGGAGCTGGAGGGTGCCCGCTCGTGGATGAGGGCTTTCCCAGCCCGCACTCGAGTCCCCGGTCTCATCACCTCGAGACAGCGTCTGGAGCAGCATTCGAAAACGGGAGACACTGTGCAGGTGTGCTTGCGATTCTCTACCTGTAGCCCCTCCCACAGGCTCCCTGCGGAGACTCAGCGGTCCCAGCAGACGAATTCAATGTGCCTGACGCTGGCGGGTCAGGAGAGGCTGTGGTGTGGCCCGGAGGCCGAGTCACCAGAACCTTGGAGAGTGCCAGAAGCTGGAGGGGGCTCCGTGGCTCCAGGGGAGCCCGAGACCTAGTGAGGAGCGGCCCCTCACGGCCCACGCCCGGCCTGGCTGGCATCTCTGGCGCTTGAGCGGCACACGCGTGCCCCTGGCGGAGGGCACTGCTGGCCAGGGCCTGGGGCGGTTTGCCTTGTGGCAGCAGCACGGCGGCCAGGGCAGCGGTGCTCACCCCCGGAGTGCGGGGCGCCCCCAAGCTTGTCGGGGTGGGCAGCTCGCATCACGCTGTGACGTCCACAGCACGACTCTGTCCCCTATAGCAAGGCCAAGGTCTCTGTCAGGCACCAGGGAGAGGTGGCCAAGCTCCTTTGGGGACGCACGTCCAGGAAGATGGAAGGCCCAGCCTCACGCCATCTACCGAACCACAGTCAGCCACTGTCTTCCTGTACGTAAAGGGCAGCTCAAGTCAGGGTGGCTCGCCTCTCGTGACCTGGCCGGCTTTGGGGAGCAGTTACTCATCTCCGTCATCATTTCCTCTTTGTTTTTCCATTTGGGAAGTAAGAGATTAAATCTGTAGGTGAAAATCTCTTTCCCAGGTTCTCCTCTGAAAATAATTCTGAGGTTAGGGACGGTTACTCCTCTGCTCTGGGCATAATGCCCGTAAGACGAGTGACACTGACAAAACTCTCCGGGCAACACACAAGAAGCAACATAATCCTTCTGGGAAAAAACATCAACCCAATAAGAAGATAATATATTGCCCGCTCCCCTGTAAATAAAATGGGCCACGTCACCTGCCTGTGAGTGATGACCAGTTTATCCAGTGTACGCTGAATAATGATTTTCCGAGGGGGCAGCAGCTCTTATGATAAAGTGTTACTGCTCTAGCTGTATTATTATAAACAACATCCAATTTATGGTGTTAGGAAGCAGTAATGTGCCACCGTCGTTTAGAATGAGCCGTAAAATCTAGGCTGTCATGTGTTTTCTGGCTGCACATTTCAAACGATTAATATTCCTGTAACACAGTCTTGATCGCAGGACCAATTTAGAAATTACTTGTTCAATATGATGATTGAATTGCAGAGTTAGAGCTTGCCGTGGCCAAAGGTGAATCGCCACATGTGACGAACCTTGTACAGCTTCTCAGACGGAAGGAACTGTTTGAGACATTGGGGATTCTGGGTGAATTTCAAATGAGGTCCCTTCACCTTAGGAGGATGCCACGGTCTTGCCTGCCTTCCAGAGGAAGATGAGTCACTGGTGTTTTCCTGCATCCAAATACCACGGCTGTTCCCTGGGCCTGAGTCAGTCTACGGAGGCGGCAGACACACACCCAGGAGGACCCTTCACCTTGACAGATGGCAGAGTCTCTCCCCTGCTCTCCCCGAAAGGTCTTAAATAAGGTCATCTTCTTCTTCCCCAGCTCAGGGAAGCCAGACAGAACTGCAGGCCTGGGGGACGCAGAATGAGCCCTAGGAGACATAGAGCTTGGAGTGATGCCCCTCTAAAATCTATGCCACCAACAACCAGGTGGAAAGAGTGACAGGTGATGGGGACATTGTCACTGACTAATAGGTTATTTTAAATACGTGGGCAGGGCCAGGCCCGAAATTTTCATCCATACTGTGTCAGCAAAAGAGCGTCGTTCTATCATTTCGTTTGCAAAACCTGTTTCAGCCTTCTGTTCACGTGTAAACATGTCCTACGTTTCCTCGGTCATTTCAGAAGTGCTGTCTTTTGTGTATCTGTAGGTTCCCAAGGATGGAGGTGAATTCCAAAGACGAATTTCCCTGTATCCTGCATGGCCCACTGCATCTAAAATGGAAGAGCCAGGAAGAAACCAGCCACTCACTGGTGGTAAGTGTCTGGGGAGAGGGACGCTCGTACACATGCTCGGGACGGTACGCCCTGTTAGGAAACTCGGGAAAGACAGTGTGGCCGTAAGTATCCAGACCTGTGTTCTCTGACGCAGCCATTCCACTTCCAGGAATTTATTCTCAGGAAGAGTCAGTGGAGGAGTGCTGAGCACAGCATCCCTGCTGCTCCCAAATGCCCAGCGTAAGGGAATCTGTTCAGTGAGTGTGGGGTCATCCATACGATGTAATGGTAAACAGCCTTGGAAACCGTGTTATGGACCACGTGGTGATCTATTGCCCAATGCAAAGGGCCACTTCAAAAGCACATCTCATAAGACCTCAATTTCATATAAAAACGGATATCTTACACAGGCTCGGGGGGGGGGAAGGATCGCGAAAACGTTAACGCCGATTATCTCTGTAGTTGAGAGAGTGAGTGGGTGTCAGTTTTTCTTCTTGGCGCCTGGCTGAATGTTCTAGAACAGACACGCATTACATCTGTTATCAGAGGAAAAGAATCCGTGTGATCGTTGAAGCACATTTGCCAGTTGTTAGCAGAATTCTTACAGAGACTGTGAGAATTTGTATGATATACTGTGTCCCGTCAGATCGTGTTATATAAAGTTCTGTTCGTCACCAGGGGACGGGTCAGGGAGCTTCTTGGCGGTTCCATTTATGATGAGATGATCGGGAGAAGAAGTGGGGAAAGGAGGTCTGGGGCCTGTTGGACACGGGATTTTCTAAAGAAAATCATTTATGATGACCTCACCTTGGAAGGAAGGTGTAAGAAGAGTCCTGGATACCTTTTGGGTTGGAATTCACCATACATTGGAAAGAAAGTGGTCAACTTATCCCATAACATAACTTGCAATCCTGGTAGCATTAAGCTGCCATCCACGTAAAATGGAGCAGTGAAGGCAAGACCAGTCATGCCGCCGCCGCTCAGAGTGAGGTCCTGTGCGCAAAGCGCCAATAAGAGAGGAGCCTGGCCAGGGCAGCTGGAGTGGGTCATCACCGTCGTGGCACCGTGAGACCCAGCCCTAAGCCTCCAGTTTCCCCAGACGGAAGCCCTGGCGGGGAGGGCGAGGAGGACCGGCCCTGTGTAGGAGCAGCCGTAACACCACCTTCCTTGTCAGCCGCAGTCCGTGCACCTGTGTGCGTGCACGCCAGCCAGAGCTCACCCACGTGCTGTGTGTGTGTGTGCGCGCGCGCGCCCATGCGTGTGAGCCAGCCGCCATCCTGACTGAGGTCCTGCTTTGTTCTGGCACCAGGGCCGGTGCTGTGGGTGCCCCCGCTTTGTTCTCTGTGTCTTAATAAACAGCCACTTCCTCTTTCATGGTAGTGAGGGCTCAGTTCCTTAGAATCACGGGGGGAGCTTGTGTAGGGGGACATGTAACTGTATTATGCCCTCCAGCACCCAGATTCCCTTCAGCATTTCTCAACAGAGGTGCTGTTGGCACTGGAGCAACAAAAAAGTGTTGTTGCGTGGGATTGGCCCAACGCCTTACTTCAATGTCTTTAGTTTTCCGAAAGAATTCCTCCAAAGGAATGCCATTGGGGCCCTTTCTGAACCTGTGGTCCCCCAAAACGCCCTCACCACTCTTCCAAAGCCACTGCAGGAGCCATTCTGAAATCAGAGGTTTACTCCCCGCATAGAGGTGGGTCGATTCTCAAAGCTGGACCCTGCTGCTGTCTCCATCTGTGCCCGCCGCTCTGGGAGAGAGTGGCTTTGCATAGCCACCCAGTTTGTATGATGGCTTTCCTGTTTGTTATTCCTGGCTTTCCAATACCCCATCCCTCTGATGATTGGATGCATGGAACTTGTGGCCTTGACCTATTTTGTGAGGTCATAAATCTTGGAATATCAGAGATGGGTCAGGGCCCTATATTTCAACTCACTCATTCATTCAGTCAATATTTGTAAAGAACCTACTACTGTTAGTTCCTCTGTTAAGGTACGGGTATACAGTAGTGATCAGAGAAATCAATCCAACAGTCACATGACTGATACGTAATTGTAGACTGAGATGCATATTCTGAGGAAGGAAAAGAAAGACTTCAGGGGAATTTGTTCTAAAGGACCCCCCCTAGACCGAGCAGCCAGGGAAGGTTTTTAGTGAAAGGATGCTTGAGCAGAGACCCGAAGGGGATGGCTGGATGGAAGGGGTGGCCGTGCGTGCTGGCACTGGGTCATTCCGGATGCAGGGAAGAGGGTGTGCGAAGGCCTGTGCGAGAGCTGCCAGGCCTGGGAGGAGACGCAGAAGCCAGGGTGGGCAGAGCACAGAGGACAAGGGCATCTGAGTAGCGGCCTGGGAGGTTTGTTAGAGAATTGTTTTTCCTTTTTTTTAACAATGTTGTGTTAATTCCTGCTATACAGCCGAGTGATTCAGGTATACGTATATTGTACATTCTTTTTTCCATATTCTTTTCCATTATGGCTTATCGTGGAATACTGAATGTACTTCTCTGTGCTCTACACTATACGTTGTTGTTGATCCATCCTATATATACTAGTTGGCGTCTGCTAATCCCAACTCCCACTCCATCCCTTCTCCTCCCCTCCCCCCTTGGCAGCCAGGAGTCTGTTCTTTATATCTCTGAGTCTATTTCTGTTTCATAGGTATGTTAATTTGTGTCCTATTTTAGAGTCCTCATATAAGTGATATCATATGGTATTTGTCTTTCTCTTTCTGCTTTCTTCACTTAGTATGATAATGTCTAGCTGCATCCATGTTGCTGCAAATGGCATTATTTTGTTCTTTTTTATGGCTGAGTAGTATTCCATTGTATATATAGACCACATCTTCTTTATTCATTCATCTGGCGGTGGACATTTAGGTCGTTTCCACATCTTGGCTATTGTGAATAGTGCTGCTATGAACGTAGGGATGCATGTATCTTTTTGAATTAGGGTTTTGTCTGGATATATGCCCAGTAGTGGGATTGCAGGATCGTATGATAGCTCTATTTTTAGTTTCTTAAGGAACCTCCATACTGATCTCCATAGTGGCTGTATCAACTTACATTCCCACCAACAGTGTAGGAGGGTTCCCTTTTCTCCACACTTTCTCCAGCATTTATTGTTTGTAGACTTGTTACTGATGACCATTCTGACCTGTGTGAGATGATACCACACTGTAGTTTTCTGCATTTCTCAAATAGCTAGTGATGTTGAACATCGTTTCATGTGCCTTCTGGCCATCTGTATGTCTTCTGCCCATTATTTTATATTTTATTTATTTATTTATTTTGCGGTACGCGGGCCTCTCACTGTTTTGGCCTCTCCCGTTGCGGAGCACAGGCTCCGGATGTGCAGGCTCAGCGGCCATGGCTCACGGGCCCAGCCGCTCCGCGGCATGTGGGATCTTCCCGGACCGGGGCACGAACCCGTGTCCCCTGCATCGGCAGGTGGACTCTCAACCTCTGCGCCACCGGGGAAGCCCCTTCTGCCCATTTTTGATGGGGTTGTTTGTTTTTTGATGTTGAGCTGTATGAGCTGCTTGTATATTTGGAGATTAAGCCCTTGTCAGTCACATCATTTGCAAATATTTTCTCGTATTCCATGGGTTGTCTTTTTGTCTTGTTAATGGTTGGCCTGGCCCCTCTGCTGTGAGATGGAGGCCTATGTATGTCTCTAGGAAGGCTCTCAGAGGCCCCTACCCGGGGCCATTCATTAGTAAGATGGTGTTTGTGATGTCTCCCTCCATGTGTGGGGGCCCCCCTTCCATTCCGAAAGTGTAGACGGCACGGTGATTTCTGGTGCCACAAGCTCCGAGTCTCCCGACAGTTGGTTGTTGGGCACTTCGGCTCAGCTCTGACACTGACACCCAAGCCTCACAGGTTAAGGGCTGCATCCTACAAGGCTGCTCCCATGTCAAACACCAGTCACAAGTCCTGGGCGTCCCCTACTTCCCACCAGCTGGCTGTCAGTCGGGTTCCTGTGATCATTTGCTAGAACACCTCCGAGAACTCAGGAACACGCTGCACTCCCATTTACCAGTTTATTACAAGGATGCGACAAAGGATACAAGTGAACACCTATGTGGGGAGAAACACAGGGCGAGGTCCGGAAGGCTCCCAGGCCCAGGGGCTTCTGCCCTGTGCACTTGGGGTGCCCGCCCTCGTGGCACATGGCTGTGTCCACCAGCCTAGAAGCTCCCTGAACCCCATGCCATTGGGCTTTCTATGGAGGCATCATCATGTAGTGATGATGGATCATAACTCGGTCTCCAGCCCCTCTCCCCTCTCAGAGGTTGGGGATTGGGGCTGAAAGTTCTGAGCTTCTAATCACCATTCGGTCTCTGGGGACCTGCCCCACTCTGAGCTATCTAGGGACCCAACAGCAGTTGCCCTATTAGGACAAGAGATTTTCCCATCACCCAGGAAGTTCCGAGAGATGGTTCCAGCCACAAAGACCAAATAGTAGGACAAAAGACACTCCTCTCACCCCATCACTTAGGAATTTCCGGGGGTCTCTGTATGAGGAACCAGCGACAGGGACCAAATACACGTTTCTTCTTATGCTGTAGGTGGCTGGTCCACGGCTGGCCCAACCTGGAGTAGGGCAGGGGCACTCCCGGGGAATTCTAGAACAGTCTGCAGCTGCCGCCCATCCGCCAACCTGCCCTGAGCACCACCCTTACCTGCCGGCAGGGGGAGCCCGTCTCCGACGCAGGACCCACCTCTGAGGGCAGCGGAGGCCTCGGGACAGGGAGGGGGCGGGGTGAGGAGGGGGCCTGCTCAGGCTGCGGGCTTGTGCCCCCGGAGTGTGACTGTGTCACGCGGCTGGGACCTCTGCCACCACAGGCACGGGGCAGCAGCAAGAACGGGGCAGCGCTCGCCGCTCGCTGGCTTCTGATCTGAGCAGATCTTAGCCGCGTTACCGCTCACCCTGGAGCCCTGCAGGGAGGCAGGAGCAGCCCCATCTTACAGGCGAGTAACCGGCGGCTCCCGGACGCCTGCAGACCTGCTCAGCGTCACGGTCTAGTGGCAGAGGCGGGATACACACCCCACCTGGTGGGCGCCAGTGTCTGTCGTGTGCGTTTTCGTGATGGTCGGGGGACAGAACCCAGACCCAGGAGCCGATCCTGGAGGCTGGCCACACCCAGACCACAGCCGGCTGACTTACCCGTAAACTAAACCAGGGCGCCGCGAGCCCGGAGATGCCGTAGAGACTCCCGTTCGCGGCTTGCAGCCTTCGCTAGGCCGCCAGGATGGAGGGGAAGTTCCTCAGCTATTTCCAAGCTCTCTTTCCGGTGTCTCTGGGACCCTATTTGAGAGGCTTCTGTGCATCTTCGTGAATTCAGGCTTTCCAGCCCTGGCACGGGCCCCTCGGGCACCGCGAGTAGGCATCTGGGCAGGGCCGGGAGAGCACGGCGGCAGTCCACCGCTGCCGCCGCCGTAGGCAAGCCTAAAGCTCGCGTACAAAGAGCTTGACCCCCGCCCCCCCCGGGGAAGGACGGCCCCGTGCTCCCCACACCCACTTTTCCTGCTGCCCCTCCGGCCACTTAACTCACTTTCTTTGGCCAAAGAGACCGGTGTGTGTGTGGGGGGGAAGCCAAGTTGTGCCCTTGGGGCAACTCCGCTTCTATTTTCAAACCCGCGGATGCTCCCACACCTGCTGAAGCGCCGTCCTCTCCCTTCCCAGCCTCTCCCACACCTCGCTCCCTCTCCGAACGCCCCCTGCCTGACCTTCCCAGGTGCACCATGATCCGTTCTAAACAGCCGGTCCTTAAGCAACTTGCTGCGGAAAAAACAAATAACCTGACGAGCGCTTTAAACTGCTTCCACCCCTCCAGGCCCCTCTGGACCCCCGAGGGGGACTGGACGTCTGTTTACCCATCACAGCAAACGGTGTGCACACGCCACCTTGCGACCTCCTTCTGGAAACGTTCCTTTCCGAGGCCCCCTCCATGTATGGACATGAGCGGCACGCTGGCCCTCTCCAGCGGCTCTGCAGCGGGCCGCGGGGTTGCAGCGTTTCGGGCTTTGCTTAGTCATCACAGGATGGCTCGGCGTTTGGGTTGCCTCCAGACCGAGGCTGTTATAAGTAGCCTTGCTGCCTTCCAGTTGCTTTTGCACCGAGTCACCCACTGCTTAGCTCTTTAGCTGTTTCCTGGGGAGGGTCCTCCCTCACCGGAGCAGCAGGAATGTGCTTTAATCTCTTGGGTCCTCCCCCCTGCCCGCAGGGGTGCTGAGCCCAAGAAGAGCTTCCTAGCAAAAAGAGCCACTTCTTGAGCCTCTGCTCTCTGCCAGGCCCCCGGGAAAGCACGTTCTGTGTATTTTCTCATTTAATCCTCAGGGCGTCCCTGTGCAGTAGGGGCCACTGGGATTCTGATTTTATAAATGGGAAAATCAGTGAACTCATCTGTGCCCGCAGGCAGGTGAACTCCTGTGCCCTCCCAGTGCGACTGGTGGCTCGTCCCAGGCTGACCTGCAGCTTGGGAAGAACGTTCCTCACATCAGCCCCATGCGGGATCCTGTGATGGAAAGTCAGTGCCTGGGCTGCTAGTTTCAGGTAGAAGCCACCTGCGGGGGTATCTGCCCGGGATGCCTGTCTGTCCCACCAGGTTCAGAGCGAGCTCCGTATGCCCACTCCAGCTTCTGAGCCCCCAGATGAGTTTTCAGAACAGAAGATGTGGTCTTCCTCGGGTTCCCAGGGGAGAAGGGGGGCAGGAAGGACGTGGGGTTCTGCTCGCGGGGCCCTGGGCACCTCGGGCATCTTAGAGGCAGAGGACCACAGGCGTGCCCCGTGTCTGAGAAACCCCTGAGGGCCGGCAGCAGAGGCCCTGGGGCGAAGGAGGGCTGCAGGGCCACAGCCCCAGGAGAGGAAAGGACAGCGGCTTCCTCCTCTTCCTGAAACTCCTGCCTGGTGGGGCAGCTCAGGGCAGCTGCGGCCCTGGAGCGAGTCCTCGGCGCGAGACACGGAGAAGCACGCGGCCTCCGCCCTCCTCGCCCCTCCGGCCGGCTGGTCCTAGCCACGTATGTCCCTGTCTGAGAGAAGGGGCCTCACCAAGGTGGCTCCTGCGAGACCATCGGGGCTGGAGAAGCCTTTTAGATCGCCTGACCCGGCCCGCGGCCTTCAGACAGGTGAGGATCCGCCACCGCTTCTCCGCGGAGGCTGCCGCGGTCCAGAGAGGCGAGTCCACGGGCTGGGGGCTGCTCGAGGCCGCACGTCCCGGGGGCCACGGCTGCGGCAGCACCACAGGCTGCACTGGCACGGCTCCCCAGCAAGCACCCGGCGTCTTTTAAGATAGCATCATTTTTCTTTCTGATTCAAAAAACAGTCTCTCATTTTAGAAACTGTCGAAAAAGGAAAATCAAAACTGTCCGTTATCTCATCACTTGGCAACGGTCACCGAGGATGAACACTTGGCTCTATCTTACATTCTTCTTCACGCACACGCTTTTTACATAATTACGTTCACTTACGTAGTATTTTGTGTGGCTTGCTTGTCTCACTTACCACTATCGACATTTCCCCCAGTCATTCGGAGATCTTTGTAAATACGCGTTTCATAACTACATACGTGTCGCTTGATATCATGCCAAACTTTTCTTAACTACTTCCTTAGATAATAGTCGCTCAATTCCGGTTTTCTGCTGTCGTTCATAATTCTGGGGCTAACGTTTTCGGAGTAAGCTTTGTCTGTATTTTTGCGAACTTCCATAGTCTGGATTCCCCAGGTGTGGAATGACTGGGTCCAGGTTCTTGGTAAATCGCTCTCCAGGGCAGGTGCGTCCTTTTATACTCCTGCGGCAGGGCCTGCTTCACCCCTCCAGTCTGAGAGTTCCCATTAAAAAATTTAAAATATGTAATAAAATGATCAAAGCCCATCAACGTCTGCAGTCATGACTTTCTCCATGCCTCAGCTCCGTCAGTCACGCGGCTGATAAGGAGCATGTCCCCTATACCAGACTCTGTGCTAAGCATCTTACCTGCTTTATCTCGTGGGATCTTCCCAGCAACCCTGGCCAGGTGCTGTTACTGCCAGTGCTTTGCAGATAAGAAACCTGAGACAACAGAGAGGTTCAGCAGGTTGCCCGAAGCACACAGCTGGTAAGTGGGGAGACTGCAGTTAAAGGGTCTCTTACCTGCCTCCTCCACCCACCCATCTCGAATGCCAGGGCCAAGCTGGGCCCGGGTCCGGACCGCTCTGCCCGGCACGGGTCTTACTGCTGGTTCAGAGTGAGGACCCCATGAGGAGCTTCCTACCTGGTTGACTTCATGGCGTATCAAGGGCTCGGCCTGTCAGGGTCAAACCAACCGAAGCAGCCGTAGCCGTTCACACTGCTGCCAGACTCATCGCCACGAAGCGCTGGGCCGTTCGTGACGCGCCGAGCGCTCTGCGGGATGGAAGGTTGGGAGAACATCCTCTTTCCGTCAGAAGTTTATAGATTAGTTGAGGGGTGAGCGGAAATACACAAATGGCCGCTTTATAAGATGGACTACGTAAGGGCCTTGAAAGAGAGATTTGAGGGTCTTGGGTGGTCAGAGAAGGGAGGGGCAGCTGGCTGGAGGGCTCCACTGAGGAGGCGCCATGTAAGCAGCATGAAGGGAGGGAAGAAGTTCAGTTGGCACAGGTGGCAGGCGGGGACCCCGGGCAGAAGGCCTCACTGACCCAAGGGGTGGAAGGCTGTCGAAGAAGTGGTGGGATGTCCTGCGCGGGGAGCCGTGAGGGGCGGCGGTCACAGACTGAGGCTCTGCTTTTCCTCTAATTGAAGTCGAGGGGATTGACAGTGTTGGGTTCATTTCTGCTGCACGGTGGAGCGACTCAGTTACACACATTCTTTTTCATCTTCTTTTGCATGATGGTTCATTGCCGGATGTTGAACGTAGTTCCCTGTGCCCTACAGTGGGACCTTGTTGTTTATCCATCCTATGTGTACTAGTTTGCATCTGCTGATCCCACACTCTCTCTCCCCCACCCCGCCTCCCCCTTGGCAACCACAAGGCTGTTCTCTGTGTCTGTGAGTCTGTTTCTGTTTTGTGGATAAGTTCATTTGCGTCATATTTTAGGTTCCACGTGTAAGTGATATCATATGGCATTTGTCTTTCTCTTTCTGACTCACTTCACTTAGTATGATAATCTCTAGGTCCATCCATGTTGCTGCAAATGGCATGATTTCATTTCTTTTTTATGGCTGAGTAATATTCCATTGTATATATGTGCCACATCTTCTTCATCCATTCATCTGTCAATGGGCATTTAGGTTGCTTCCATGTCCTGGCTATTTTAAATAGAGCTGCAATGACCATTGTGGTACATGACTCTTTTTGAATTATGGTTTTCTCAGGGTATATGCCCAGGAGTGGGATTGCTGCGTTGTATGGTAGCTCTATTTTTAGTTTTTTGAGGAACCTCCATACTGTTCTCCATAGTGGCTGTATCGACTTACATTCCCACCACCAGTACAGGAGTGTTCCCTTTTCTCCACACCCTCTCCAGCAGTTATTGTTTGTAGACTTGTTAGTGAGGGCCATGCTGACCGTGTGAGGTAGGCTGTGCTCTCGACGTGGGCTGCAGGACCAGAGGTTGTGTCGCCGCCCAGGGGGACAACACCAGATGCCCGTGGGGCTGGGGGGAGCTCTTGAATTCAGGTGGGAGATGGAGGGCTCGAACAGTGAAGGTGGATGTGAGAATTGGGAGCAGAAGGACACTTGAGAGCCTTTGGAGATGGAGCTGACGCGCCTGGATGACGGGGTGAGAAGGAGTGGCTCTTGACTGCCCGGGTCCCTAATTCCTCTCTTTCCTGCCCGCCTCCGCCCCCGCCGTCAATCCTGTTGGCTCCACCTCTACCACACATCCTGGGGGTGTCAGTTCCCCCAGCTCCCCAGCCACCACCCTGGCCAGAGCCCCGTATGGCTTGTCTTCACTGCATTCACTTCCAGCGGACCTCTCGGCTTCCCCAGCGTCTGTGCCCACGTCCCTCCCTGTGACCAGAGTCACGGGGAATCCTGTGATTTGTTGTCTGAACCAGGACACTTTTAAAATTGGAAGGAGGCACGATGATGAATTACACCAGGCAAAAGACACAAAGCAGGACTGTCCTGGGCAAACCTGGACCTACGGACTTTCTAGCCAGAGGGGTCCTTTGCAGATGTGAGTCCCATCACGTCACCTCTCTGCCTGCCGGCCTCAGCTCTGCATGTCGTCACCCCAGACGTCCGCCCAGTCTCTGTCCTCCCTCCTCTCTGCCTCTCCCTGTGCTCTGGCCACGTAGGCCCTTCCGTTCCAAGAACTCACCGCTGCCGGTCCCGATGCCGGAGCGCCCTCCGCTGGGCCTTCATGAGGCTGGTTCCTCCCCACTCGTCACGTCTCTCCCGCAGACAGCCCTCCCGTGACCTTGCGGTAACTCATGCCCATCGCCCCAGTCAATTCTCCCGCACTTCATCACCACCCGAAAGTAAGTTATTTACTGACTTTTGTTGCCGAACCAACAGGTAAAGAGTTTGGAAGTTCTCACTCCCATCCTTAACGATAAGAAGAAGCTGGCCAAACCGAAAATTAACACCTTTTCTTTGACCCATTAGAGCAGCGGCCCCCAGCCTTTTTGGCACCAGGGACCGGTTTCGTGGAAGACAGTTTTTCCGCGGACAGGGTGGGAGGGGGTGGCTTAGGCAGTCATGGGAGCGGCGGACGGAGCTGCGCTGCCCACTCGCCGCTCACCTCCTGCTGTGCGGCCCGGCTCCTAAAAGGCCGTGGACTGCTACCGTCCACGGCCCGGAGGTTGGAGACCCCTGCATTAGAGAACTGAGGTTTCTGGGAAAACCACAGCCCTGAAATCTGCAGAGAATGCAGAGAGGCACGGCTGAGAGGTGGTTACCCAAAGCCAACGCTGCTGGACCCGTGAACTGGTAGGGACACGTCAGCGGCCGTTTCAGTGACTTGCTGGAGGCTGAGTATGCGCTTGTGTGAGAGCACCCAATTCCTGGGGAGTGCGGCCTTCAGGGGACGCCCCCCCCCCCTTCTTTGAGCTTTATCTCCAGAAACTCCACCAGGTTGTCCTGGCGAAGGTCTAAGGCTATGGCTGAAGTGAAGGAAGAGTGGCCCTTGTGAGATATCCCAGAGTGCCCTCTGTGGCTTCAACATAGCTAGCCTTGTCCCGGGTCTGGGAAGAGCATCCCTCCCCAGGCCTTCCTGCCTCACTACACAAAAAGAAACACTTGTGAAGGTCCAGACAAGAGGCACACCCCCCCTACAGGGCTGAGATTTAGTTAGAAGTGATGACGCTTCTCTCCTCCCCTCCACTTCTCCACGCCAACAGGGCTCCCCGTAACAGCAATGGGTTGCAGCTGAAAGGGTTACAAGACACACTCCCTCCAAGAAGGAGGATGTAGAGAAGCCCAAGATCAAGAGTGGAGACAAAAACCAGACATGGGGACCCCAGGGGGATCTAAAGTCTGTGGCGCTTATAGCTGCAAAAAACATTAAACAAAGCCAACTCCTAGCCAGATTATCATAAATCCTTACAGAAGAGGCCTGTTTGCCTCAGTTTCTATTACCCAGTGCAGCACGTCCAGCTTTTGACAAAAATAATCATAAGTTCCACCCAAAACCAAAGAAAAACAGTCTGAAGAGACAAAAGATGCATCAGAAAAGCAGACTCAGATGTAACACAGATGGTAAAAATGATCATTCAGGGAATTTAGCTGTGATTAATTTGTTCAGGGCTCTAATGGAAAAAGTAGACCACATGCAAGTACAGATGGGAATGTAAGCAGAGAGATAAGGAAGACGCGAAAGGAAATGCTAGGAAGAAAAAAAACAGGAATGAGGAGTGCCTTTGATGGATTCATCAATACACTCAACACAGCTGAGGAAAGAAGCAATGAGCTTGAAGATAGACCAATGGAAACTTCCCAAACTTAAATACAGCAACAAAGAAGTTTTTAAAAACATCCAAGGATGGAGACAATTATAAAAGGTGTGACACGCACCTGATGGGAATACCAGATGGAGAACTGAGTAGAACAATATTTGAAGTAATAATGGCAGAGAACTTTCTGAAATTAATGACACAGCAGACCGCAGGGCCAGGAAGCTCGGTACAATCACGCTAGCTCCTTTGTGTCTGCCGCATACTGCCTGCCCCGGCCCTACCGGGACCCCACGATCGTGTAGCCTCTCTGAGAGCATCCGTCTTCTTCATTTCTGTAGCTCTGGAGTCCGGACAGGGCCTGACGCACGGTAGATGCTCAGTAAAGGTTTGTTGACTGAATGAAGGAGTCAGGCGGGTTTTGAGACTGGGTGCCTCCAGAGCCTGGGCGTGTGCCCTGTGATCTCCTTGGTTCCTGGTGGTCACTGTGCCACTCCTGGCACCCTGGCTTCCTACCTAGGTGACAACAGAGGCCTCGGGACCCGTCTGCTGATTCTAGCTCTGTTTCCCTCCAATCCACGGTCCACGCTTCAGCTAGGGTGGTCTCGATCAACAAACATATCAGTCCTTTCATTTTTCTCATTACAGATCCTTCCGCAGCTCTTTATTGCATTCATGATAAAAAACAAACCAACAAAAAAACCAAAAACCCAATTCCTGGGCATGCGCACAAGACAGCTCATTATTTTACCTGCTGTCCTGGCCAGTGTCGCTGCATGCCCCAGTCCCAGTGTCACCGACCAGGGTTCGTGGCTTCCTTAATCAGTTGAAATTGATAAGAGGCCAGACAAGAAATGCAGGCAAGGGTTTACTGGGGCCCCTGCCGCAGCAGGGGGAGTGAGAACAAGTAACAGGTTCCCTCGCTCGCTCCCCAAGTGGGGAGTCTGGTGCATACCGGGCCCTGCTGCTTCAAAGGCACTGGGAAGGCCTCTGCAATGGCTTCCGCTCTGAGCTGGTTTGGTGCCTTTCATTTCAAAGCGCCCATGCCTCCCACACGACCTCATTTCTCCTCACAGAGTCCGTGCCAGGGCAGAAAGGGACAGGCATGTGACAGAGGGGACGTGAGGAAACGGACCAGAGGAGAAGAGATGCTGCGGCCTGCCAGGCCCCGGAGGAGCTTGGGCAGGGAAGCTGCGGCCAGATGCCTCCCCCCACCACCACCCCATGCTACTGCTGGGCCCCCTGGGCTGAGGAGGAAGGGGACAGGCAGGGAGGAAGCCGGGCGCTAATTCGAAAATGCTCCCTCGTAGTCCTGACAGGTACAAAATCTATGCAAGCCTGTGTTTAAGATGAATTTCCTGATCATGCCTTTTTCTCTGGTTATTCAGCAAGTTGAATAGATGATTATGACTCATTCCCCCCAAGCGTGGCTGATTAAATATTTGGTAAATAGAATTTAGCGCTTTTCACCCACAGAGAGCTTTCCTGACATTAACTAATTGCTTCTAAGAAAGGTGTCACCTTCCTTCTATGGACAGCAAACCTGGCTAAGGGGAGACACAGGAGCCAGCAAAGAAAATGTGTACAGGGGACAGATGCTGAGAGCAAGACGATCCGTGGCCCACGGGACCCCCCGATTTGGGGCAGTTTCATTTAACTGTGAAATGTCTTGCCGCAGGGCTGGCCTCACGAGGTGGATTTGCTTCTGGGAAGGTTCCCTGCGCGCGGGCAGCAGGGGATGGAGAGGAGGCAGCAGCGGGATGGGAGCCCCTCCCCTCGGGTCACCGGATTCAAGTTCTCTTGTGCTGGAAACAAATTAACCGGCAGAGATGGGGTTGCTCGGGGTCAGATAGGGCCCTGCAGGGGAGGTCTTAGCCCAAGCCCGACCCCGACCCCGACCCCCGTGCCCAAGAGCGGGCGCTGCTTTAGGGACGGTGACTCGGGGCGAGGCGGGGTGGGGGAGTGGGGGCGGGGCGGCCCGGCTCCTCCGCGTCCGCTGCGAGCGACAGCGCCACCTGCTGGCCCCACCGCTCTTCGCTCCGCGCTGCGGGCCCTGGGCCAGATGTCCTTCTTCTGTCATTTCCCTACTTCCTCCCCAGGCCAGTCCAGGCTCTGAGTTCTGGCTTTTCAGCCGGAAGAATGCAATTGACACGTTATTTCAAAATTAATATAAATTAATTGGCCATTGGACCATTCGGATATAAACAGCAAACATCTCCCCCTAAGACATCACCCCTGCGTTAAATTCAGTGTTAAAGAAGAAACTTCAGGCTTGACTGGCCCTCGGGAATGAGGTCTCACCTATCCCAGGGAGCGCTGAAGCCCTTCCACCCTGGGGGGCGCTGGGGGAAGCGCTCTGTCTGGGCGTGGGTTTCTGCATAGCGAGCGCTGTTTTCTCCCTTAAGCTGCGCGCCTGCTTGGGGCTGCCGGAGGGGGGGGGTGCGATAGAGATGGCGGGCTTTGGCGCAGTTACAGGTCTGCTGTGCGAAGACCCCCCCCCCCCCCCCGCGAGGCCTGGCTCCGCCACCCCTCCCGCCCAGGGTCTCTATTACCTCCTCCAAGTGCACAGAGATGAGAAGCCTCTTTTGTTCTCCGAGTTCTGAATTACTCCCCAGGCTGACAGGTCCTTTCTCCTAGAAGGCAAGGCGATTCAGCTTCTCCTTCCCCCGCTGCTGCCACGCGGGAAGCACTCGCCGGCACCCTGTCTGTTACTTCCTACAACCTTATGTGGGGTGGGTACTGCCATCGGCAACCCCATCCTGTGGGTGGGAATAAAGCTGGGGCACAGAGAGGGTGAGGAATTTGCTCAAGGTCAACAGCTGTAAGGGGCAGGACAGGGACGGGCACCGGAGAGCCCGGGGCCTGTGCTCCTTGCCTTGGATGACTCCCCCCGCCCCCCCCCCACACCCGGGGACTGTGTTTCCAGCACCCACAGCCCCGCCGGGTATCTTAGCCTCCGACATGGAAGGCAATGGGTTTGGGGGATGGGTGGGTGAATTGGGTACATTTTCTCTTTATTTTTTTGAAGTATGGTTGATTTACCGTGTTGTGCTAATTTCTTCTGTACAGCGAAGTGACTCCGTTGTACATATGTATATATATACATTCTTTTTTATATTCTTTTCCATTACTGTTTATCCCAGAAGACTGGGTATAGTTCCCTGTGCTCTACAGTAGGACCTTGTTGATCCATCCTATATATAATAGTGGGCATCTGCTCATCCCAAACTCCTACTCCATCCCTTTCTGTACCACCCTCCCGCCCCCCCCCCACCCCCAGCAACCACAAGTCTGATCTCTCTGTCTGTGAGTCCATTTCTGTTTCATAGATAAGTTCATTTGTGTCATATTTTCGGTTCCACATATAAGTGATATTATATTTGTCTTTCTCTGACTTCACTTAGTATGATAACCTCTAGATCCATCCATGTTGCTGCAAATGGCATTATTTCGTTCTTTTTCACGGTTGAGTAATATTCCATTGTATATATGTACCACATCTTCTTTATCCATTCATCTGTTGATGGACATTTAGGTTGTGTCCATGTCTTGGCTATTGTGGATAGCATTGCTATGAACATTAGGGGTGCATGTATATTTTTGCATTATAGTTTTGTCCAGATATATGCCCAGGAGTGGGATTGCTGGATCATATTGGCAGCTGTATTTTCAGTTTTCTGAAGAAACTTCATACTGTTTCCCATGGTGGCTGCACCAACTTACATTCCCACCAACAGCGTGGGAGGGTTCCATTTTCTCCACACCCTCTCCAGCATTTGTTATTTGTAGAGTTGTTAATGATGGCCATTCTGACCAGTGTGAGCTGGTACCCCATTGTGGTTTTGATTTGCATTTCTCTAATAATTAGCCATGTTGAGCAGCTTTACATGTGCCTTTTGGCCATCTGTATGTCTTCTTTGGAGAAATGTCTTTTTAGATTTTCTGCCCATTTTTCGATTGGGTTGTTTTTTTTTTATTGTTGAGTTGTATAAGCTGTTTGTATATTTTGGAAATTAAGCCCTTGTCAGTCACATCATTTGCAAATATTTTCTCCCATTCCAAAGGTTGTCTTTTCGTTTTGTTCATGGTTTCCTTTGCTGTGCAAAAGCTTCTAAGTTTGATTAGGTCCCATTTGTTTATTTTTCTTTTTGTTTCTATTGTCTTGGGAAACTGACATAAGAAAACACTGATATGATTTATGTCAGAGAATGTTTTGCCTATGTTCTCTCCTAGGAGTTTTATGGTGCCATGTCTTATATATGTCTTTAATCCATTTTGAGTATATTTTTGTGCATGGTGTGAGGGTGTGTTCTAAACTTCACTGACATACATGCAGCTGTCCAACTTTCCCAGCACCACTTGCTAAAGAGACTGTCTTTTCCCCATTTTATATTCTTGCCTCCTTTGTTGAAGATTGACCGTAGGTGTGTGTTTATTTCTGGGCTCTCTGTTCTGTTCCGTTGATCCGTATATTCTGTTTTTGTACCAATACCACACTGTTTTGATTACTGTAGCTTTGTAGTATTGTCTGAATTCTGGGAGAGTTATGCCTCCTGCTTTGTTTTCCCCCCTCAGGATTGCTGTGGCATTTCTGGGTCTTTTATGGTTCCATATAAATTTTTGGATTATTTGTTCTAGTTCTGTGAAAAATGTCATGGGTAATTTGATAGGGATTGTGTTAAATCTGTAGATTGCTTTGAGTAGTATTGCCATTTTAACAATATTAATTCTTCCAGTTCAAGAGCATGGGGTATCTTTCTTCCATTTCTTTGAATCATCTTCAATTTCCTTTACTACTGCAATTTTATAGGTGCAGTTTTATAGTTCTCAGCATATAAGCCTTTCATCTCCTTGGTCAGGTTTATTCCCATGTATGTTTTTTGGGGGGGTGCAATTTTAAGAGGTATTATTTTTTTTTACATTCCGTTTCTGATATTTCATTTTTGGTGTAAAGAAATGCAACTGATAACTGTATGTTAATCTTGTATCCTGCTACCTTGCGAAATTCGTTTATCAGTTCTAGTAGTGTTCGTGGGGCGTTCTCAGGGTTTTCTATATATAGTATCATATTATCTGTATATAGTGACAGTTTTACCTCTTCCCTTCCAATTGGAATAACTTTTCTTTTTCTTGTCTGATTGCTGTGGGTAGGACTTCCAATACTGTGTTGAATAGAAGAGGTGATTGTGGGCATCCTTGTCTTGTTCCAGACTTTAGCGGGAAGGCTTTCAGCTTTTCACCGTTGAGTATTATATTGGCTGTGGGTTTGTCATAAATAGCTTTTATTATATTGAGATATGTTCCCTCTATATCCCCTTTGGTAAGAGTTTTTTCTTTTATCATGAATGAATGTTGAATGCTTTTTCTGCATCTGTTGAGGTGATCATGTGGTTCTTGTCTTTTTTGTTTATGTGGTGTATTACATTGATTGATTTGCATATGCTGAACCATCCTTGTGAACTAGGGATGAATTCCACTTTGTCCTGGTGTGTGATCTTTTTTATGTGTTGTTGGATTCAGTTTGCTAATATTTTGTTGAGAATTTTTGTGTCTATATTCATCAAAGATATTGGCCTGTCATTTTTCTTTTTATTTTTGGTGGTATCTTTGTCTAGTTTTGGTATCAGGGTGATGGTGGGTTCATAGAATGTCTTTGGGAGTGTTCCATGTAGGGAGTTTTTTTTTTTTTTTTTTTTAATTACAGATTCTCTCTCACTTCTGGTGATTGGTCTGTTCAAATTATCTGTTTCTTCTTGATTCAATTTTGGTGGGCTGTATGTTTTTAGAAACTTGTCCATTTCTTCTAGGTTGTTGTATTTGTTGGCATATAATTGTTCATAGTATTCCCTCGTGAATTTTTGTATTTCTGCAGTATCAGTTGTTATCTCTCCATTTTCATTTCTTATTCTGTTTATTTGGGTTCTCTCTCTTTTCTTCTTGGTGAGCCTGGCCAGAGGTTTGTCAGTCTTGTTTACCCTTTAAAGAACCAGCTCTTGGTTTTATTGCTTTTTTTTCCTATTGTTTTTAATCTCTATTATATTTTTTCCTCTCTGATCCTTATTATTTACTTCCTTCTGCTGACTTTAGGTTTTGCTTTTTCTTCTTTTTCTAATTATTTAAGTGGTAGGGTAGGTTGTTTATTTGAGATTTTTCTTGTTTTTTGAGGAAGGCTTGTATCATTATGAACTTCCCTCTAAGAACTACTTTTGCTGCATCCCATAGATTTTGTATAGTTGTAGTTTCATTGTCATTTGTCTCAAGGTATTTTTAAATTTCCTCTTTGATTTCCTCTTTGATCCATTGGTGTTTTAGTAGCTTGTTGTTTAGTCTCCATGTAATCATTTTTTTCTCATTTCTTTTTCTGTGATTAATTTCTAGTTTCATGTCGTTGTTGTCAGAAAACATGCTTGAGATAACTTCTATAGTCTTAAAATTTGTTGAGGCTTGTTTCGTGCCCTAGTATGTGGTCAATCCTGGAGAATGTTCCATGTGCGCTTGAAAAGAATGTATATTCTGGTTTTTTTGGATGTAATGTCCTGAAAATATCAATTAAGTCTAACTGTTCTGTTGTATCATTTAGGATCTCTGTTGCCTTATTGATTCTCTGTCTGGAAGATCTGTGCACTGATGTGAGCGGGGTGTTAAAGTCTCCTACTATTATTGTATTTCTATCAATTTCTCCCTTTATGTCTGTTCGCATTTGTTGTATTTGGGTGCTCCTATATTAGAGGTATATATGTTGACAAGTGTAAAATCCTCTTCTTGTATTGATGCATTTATCATTATATAGTGTTCTTCTTTATCTTTCTTTATGGCCTTTGTTTTAAAGTCTATTTTGTCTGATATGAGTATTGCTACCTCTGCTTTCTTGTCATTTTTGTTTGCATGAAATACCTTTTTCCATTCCTTCACTTTCAATACATATGTGTCCATTGCCCTAAAGTATGTCTCTTGTAGGCAGCATATCGTAGGTTCCAGTCTTTTTTTTTTAATCCAGTCTGCCATTCTGTGTCTTTTGATTGGAGCATTTAGTCCATTGACATTTAAGGTAATTATTGATAGATATGTATTTATTGCCATTTTAAACCTTGTTTTCCCACTGATTTTAGACTTCTTCCTTGTCTCTTTTTCTTTTTCCTATTGTGGTTTGATGATTTTTTTTATTATACTTATGTTCTTTTATTTTTGGTTTTGTGAATCTATTTTGTTTTTAATTTGTGGTTACCCTGTTTTTCAAGTATGTTAATCCCTTCCTATTATCTACTTGCCTTAGACTGGCAGTCATATAAGCTCAAACACTTTCTAGGAAAAAAAAATTACATTTTCTTCCCCTTCTTCCCCTCACTTTATGATTTTGACGCGTCCTCTTTTACACCTTCGTGTTTGTCCTTCTGCTGTTCATTGTGGTTATCGTCACTTTCATAGAAATTTTTTGATTTGATTTTTGTTTTTTTAGTCTGTGTACTGGCTCATTTAAGTGATTTTATTTCCAATTGTGATTTCCTCTTCGGTATAGATTGTTACTTGTTTTCTGTTTAGAAAAGACCTTTCAATATTTCCTTTAGGACAGGTTTAGTATTGCTGTATTCTTTTAGTTTTTGCTTGTCTGAGAAACTCTTTAACTCTCCTCCTATTCTAAATGATAATCTTGCTGCGAAGAGTATCCTAAGTTGCAGAATTTTCCCTTTCAGGACTTTGAATATACCTAGCCGCTCCCTTCTGGCCTGCAGCGTTTCTGTAGAGAAACCAGCTGACAGCCTTACGGGGGTTCCCTTGTCATTAACTCTTTGTTTTTCTCTTGCTGCCTTTAGAATCCTCTCTTTATCTTTAACTTTTGCCATTTTTATTATAATATGTCTTGCTGTAGGTCTGTTTTGGTTTATTTTGTTTGGGACCCTCCGTGCTTCCTGTACCTGGATGTCTGTTTTCTTCTTTAGGTTTGGGAAGTTTTCTGCCATAATTTCTTCAAATACATTTTCGATCCCCCTTTTCTCTTTCTTCTCCTTTTGGAATCCCTATTACATGTAGATTGGCACACTTTATATTATCCCATAGGTCTCATATTGCTTTCATTTTTTTTTTTTTTATTTGGCTTTCTGTTGGCTATCCTGATTGGGTGAGTTCCATTGTTCTATCTTCCAGGTCATTAATTCTTTCTTCTGCATTATTAATTCTGCTATTCATTGCCTTTAGCTTAGCTTTCATCTCTGCAAATGCGTTTTCTAATTTTTCTTGCTTACTCATTATATCTTCTAGTTCCTTTTTACAGTAATCTGCATTTCTGTCGATAGCCTTTCTTAATTCCTTCACTATTTTCATTATCTCCTTTTTGAAATTGGTGTTTATTAAACTGAAGAGGTCTGTTTCAGTGTTTGTTATTTCGGGGGAATTCTCTTGGTCTTTTCACTGGTGTAGTGGTTCCCCTGCTTCTTCATTTCACTCGTATTTCTCTTGCTCTGTGAGTTTAGGAGAAGCAATTATCTACTGTGGTCTTGGAGGGCTGTTTATATTCGGGAGTGACCCTGTGTAGCTTGTGTGGCTTTAATATACTTGGCGTAAAGGCTGTTTTTGTTTTTTTTTTTTTTTTTGCGGTACGCAGGCCTCTCACTGTTGTGGCCTCTCCCGTTGCGGAGCACAGGCTCCGGACGTGCAGGCCCAGCGGCCATGGCTCACGGGCCCAGCCGCTCCCGGCATGTGGGATCTTCCTGGACCGGGGCACGAACCCGCGTCGCCTGCATCGGCAGGCGGACTCCCAACCACTGCGCCCCCCCGGGCAGCCCAGGGCTGTTTTCAGTATTGATGCCCGTCGCCTACTTCCTCAGCATGTACTGATCACTATCCCCTTGACTGGGGGTGTGCAGACGTGGTGGCCGGTGCCCAGTCCTGGGGTTCTGGGTGGCTGTGGAGGCCCAGGCCTGCCCCCGGAGCATGCGATGGGAGTGGAGGCGGCTCTCGACCACTCCTGGAACCCGTGCAGGCAGCGTCCTGCCCTCTGCGAGTGCGTGCACAGGGAAAAAGGCTACAATCCAGGTCCCACCCCTTCCTTAGTGCACCCCCCAGACAGTCGCGCTTGCCCTCTATGGCGGCCCATGCTTCCTCTGCCTACACCCTCAGTTGCGGTTGCACCAGATGCCAGCCTGCCCGGGCTGCTTCTGCACAGCCAACCCAAGTCCTCTCTCTGGGTCTGACCTCCGAAGCCCGAGTCCCAGCCCCCAGCCCCCACCTGCACCGGCGGACTCGCGCCTCAGGCTGGGGAGTGCAGCGCGGCAGCGCTGTCTGTGCAGTTCTCCCTCTGCTCTGGCTGCCGCAGACCGCCCGCCGCGCTCTCCTCTGAGGCTCTGACGCTCCCCTGTGTCCTGGCTGCTCTCCCCGTCTCCTCTTCTATAGCTTCCTCCCCCCGGGCACAGGTCCAGTCCCGATTCCTTTCTTCCTTTCTTTTTTTTTCCTACTCCGGTGCGTGGAGGTTTTCTCGCCCTTGCAGCAGTCCGAGGTCTTCCGCCAGCGTTCAGCGGGGGTTCTGTGCGACTCGTCCCACGTGTCGATGCGGCGCTGACGTATCTGTGGGGGAAGGTGAGCTCCGCGTCCTGCAGCAACTCCACCTTCATCGCTCCCCCTGCACTGACTTCTTACAAGTAAAGGAGGAAGTAAAGTAGGGCTTTTTCTTTGGGTCAAATACTGTACCAATATATTCAATTTCCGATTATTTCAGTTTTCAATTTGACACTCCATTGTTCGCATTTGAATCATGACCTTGACGTGTTGTTGTCCCCTGACCCTTACTAGTCTCTCACTACACTGCTGACCTGCTTTGCACAGAGGCCTGTTTTGAGGCTTCTGGCCCTGACTCTGGATCTCAGATCAAGAACGGACTTTGAAAACCAATCCCCAAACCCTCCCTCTGGGCCCTGGCTGGATGCCGCCCACCCTCTGAGGAGCACTGAGTGCTGACCTGGGCCTTCACACTGTGCCCCACGTGGCCGCAGAACCTCACACACAGCCGGGTCAACATCCAGAGACCAGCGTCTGGGCGCTACTGCTGATGGGAGATGAACACGCCAAAGAGCAAATGCAAGTTTTCCCTTGGAAAACCCCCAAACGTGAGCACGCATCTCTATGTTAGTTGATGTAAAGAAGAATCTGGAAGACTGTAAATCAAACCACCGAAGTACTTGTATATGGGAAGTGGTGATGAAGACACTGTCTTTGGCCAGGCTGGAGTCAGGCTACTCTGAGCCTGGCCTCGGGCATGGCCTCCAGGACAGGCCCACATGCAGCAAGATCCTCACCCTTGATGTCTGATCACCCTCGGTATCTGAACGGGTGTCTCCACCATCCCCCGAGGCGGCGTCTGGTCACCCTGACCTGCACTCAGCAAGAGTCGTCTTAGGTTGATATGGCCAGATCCCCCCCTTACCCTGACGCTTCCTCCTAGTGGCCATCCACTGATGCCCACACCCCACCTCTGCTTCTTCACTATAAATCCCCACTCTTCCTTCTGTATCTGGAGTTGAGCCCAGTCTCTCTCCCCTTCAGCAGTGGCCCCTACACCTGTCATGATTGTTGTGAGTAACGTCTGCCGTACTGTCTTCTTTGGGGGGGCGGAGGGGGGGCACAGCTCACAGCTCGTGGGATCTTAGTTCCCCAACCAGAGACTGAACCCAGGCCTCCTGCAGTGGAAGCGCTGAGTCCTAACCACCAGACCACCAGGGAAGTTCCTGCCTTACTGTCTTGACCAGTGTCATGAGTGATTGTTTCTTTAACAGCAAGAATAGCTGTGATTTTCCATCCCTAAATTATATATCCTTACAGTGCTGACGTTTTCCACATAGATCAGTGTTCCTATTTTTCTGAAGCAGCACCCTCGTGGCATGACATCATATGCGGTAAAACACACCTACGCGAGTGCACGGCTCAGTACCTTCTAGTGCTTCTGCAGAGTTGTGCCACCATGACCAGAATCCAGCTCTAGACTGTTTCCGTCAGCTCCCCCTGCCCCCCAGAAAAGTTCCCTGGGGCTCATCCCCAGTCCCCTTCACTCCCATCTCCATCTCGAGCCGCCACTCATCTGTCTGAATGGGTTTGCCTTTTCAGGAAATTCCATATAAATGGAATTGAACAATACGTGGCCTTTTGTGTCCGTCTTCTTTCATTGAATGACGTTTCTTCCCCCCCATTTACTTATTTAAATGTTATGGAGTGTGGTCGATTTACAATGTTGTGTTAGTTTCAGGTGGACAGCAAAGCGATTCAGTTATACATATATTCATTCCTTTCCAGATTCTTTTCCCATATAGGTTATCACAGAATACTGAGTAGAGTTCCCTGTGCTACGCAGTAGGTCCTTGTTGATTATCTATCCTATATATAGTAGTGGCGTGTGTATGTTAATCCCAAGCTCCTGATTTATCCTATCCCTTCCCCCCATTTTTCCCTTTGGTAACCCTAAGTTTGTTTTCAATATCTCTAAGTCTGTTTCTGTTTTGTAAATAAGTTCATTTGTATCATTTTTTAAAAAATTAGATTCCACATATGAGTGATATCATATATTTGTCTTTCTATGACTTACTTCATTTAGTATGATAATCTCTAGGTCCATCCAGGTTGCTGCAAATGGCATTACTTTGTTCTTTTTTATGGCTGAGTAGTATTCCATTGTATATATGTACCACATCTTCTTTATTCATTCCTCTGTCGATGGACATTTAGGTTGCTTCCATGTCTTGGCTATTGTAAATAGTGCTGCTATGAACGTAGGGGTGCAGGCATCTTTTCAAATTATGATTTTCTCCAGATACCTGCCCAGGAGTGGGATTATGGGATCATATGGTAGGTCTATTTTTAGTTTTTTAAGGAACCTCCGTACTGTTCTCCATAGTGACTTTATCAGTTTACATTCCCACCAGCAGTGCAAGAGGGTTCCCTTTTCTCCACAGCCTCTCCAGCATTTGTTTGTAGACTTTTTGATGATGGCCATTCTGACTGGTCTGAGGTGATACTTCAGTGTAGTTTTGATTTGCATTTCTCTGATAATTAGTGATGTTGAGCATCTTTTCATGTGCTTTTTGGCCATCTGTATGTCTTCTTTGGAGAAATGTCTATTTAGATCTCCTGCTCATTTTCTGACTTGGTTGTTTATTTTTTTGACATAGAGCTGTATGAGCTATCTGTGTATCTTGGAGATTAATCCCCTGTTGGTCGCTTCGTTTGCAACTATTTTCTCGTATTGAGTTGTCTTTTTGTTTTGTTAATTTATGCTGTACAGCAAAATGATTCAGTTATACATATATTTTTTCATTTTCTTTTCCATGATGGTTTATCTCAGGATATTGAGTATAGTTCCCTGTGCTATACAGTTGGACCTTGTTTATCCATCCTGTATATAATAGTTTGCGTCTGCTAATCCCCAGCTCCCAGTCCTTGAATGACGATGTTTCTGAGTCCATGCATGTTGCCGTGTGGATCAGTGCTTTGTTCACTTTGCTGTTGGATAGTATTTCATTGTGTGGATGTACCACGTTTTGTTCATCTGTTTCTCAGCCAACGGACAGGTGGGCTGTTTACAGGTTTGGGTTATTATCAGTGATGCTGCCGTGAACATTTGTGTACTACAAGTCTCTGTGTAGATGGTGTTACTTTTTTTTTTTTTTTTGTGGTACACGGGCCTCTCACTGTTGTGGCCCCTCCTGTTGCAGAGCACAGGTTCCGGACACGCAGGCTCAGCGGCCATGGCTCACGGGCCCAGCCGCTCCGCGGCATGTGGGATCCTCCCAGACCAGGGCACGAACCCGTGTCCCCTGCATCGGCAGGCGGACTCGCAACCACTGCGCCACCAGGGAAGCCCAGACAGTGTTACTTGTATAATCAGAAGGCAAGAAAAGCAAAAGCGAAGGGCCAGAATGGGTTCTCAGGCTGTTTCTGGAGTGCGTCTCCTTCTACCAGAATGGGAGCTCTGCCACAAGTGGGGCTGAAGTTTTAAAATAAGGAGAGAATGAAGTGGGCTCCTGCGCAGTCTTCGACCCTGACCCTGACCCGGGCACAGCCGAGAAGGACACACTGGGGCAATGGCTCCTGTCCTCTGGAACCTGCTTGTATTTCTGCGGGAATTTTTATTAAAAACAGTTGGTGTTTTCTTCATTTGCTGCTTTTGAACTCAAGGACTTTTAAAGGGGGGAACGGATATCTGGGTGGAGACAAGATGTCACGTGTGTCCTGAGGCTCTGGAGAGGGAGCGGGAGAGGCCGCAACAGTGAGAGGCCCGCGTACCGCCAAAAAAAAAAAAAAAAAATTCCCCAGATGGTTTGCCTTGGAGTGGCACTGGAGAAGGGGTGCAGCCCGGGTGGTTGAGTTGTTGAGATTTAGCATGTCATGTGTTCAGGTGGGGTCCTTTCCCAGGATGCAAAGGTCATGTCCTGCTACGAAGGGAAAAGGATCACAGAGCCACATACGAGAGGATCTAGTCCTGCAGGCCAGAGAGAGAGCTGGGAACAGCTCAAGAAAAGAGGCGAGAAGTAATTATGAAATGCAAGACAGGGTTCCCTGTTTACAGAGAAGAGGCGAGAGGCAGACAGAGCACAGCGCTGGGGGACAGTGTTTAGTACCAGTGGATGTACGCGGTTTTAAAGCATTTGGGACAGTTTGGGGTAATGGGTATTGCCGATGACTCTGTGTTATTCATCACACCTACAGCAGGCTGTCCTCTGGAAGTTCTCATCACAGCCCTGGTTACTTTCTGTGCGTCTAAGGATCCAGGTGATTTCCTTTGGACGGTCACGACGCAGGCAGCCCTGCCTCTCTGACACTCACTGGTTGTCCTCCTGGCTCTGTGCGCCCCCCTCTGCTCCTCTTTGCCTACTACCCATGGGACACACAGTCTGAACCCCTCTCTCTACTTTTCCTTCTACATTTTTTCTTTGGAAGGTTCCACTTGCTTGGGTCGAACCTGTCATTTCTAGGTGCGTGACTGTGTTCCTTAACGTCAACTCTCTTGCTTTCCTAAGTCCACTGCCATGACGGTAACATTGGTTGCAGTGGGGATCTAGCCCTCGTCGCCAAGAATCAATCCTGGGAGGTGGGCAGTTATAGGATTGATTTCTTTTCCTTAAAAAGAGATCGAGGTGGGATAGTTCCATGCCTGCCCAACGTCACACAGTCATCAAGTGGTAGGGCCAGAGCAGGTAGAGACCCCTGACCCGGCACAGTCCTGGGGCACGGAGGGGGTGGCGCTCGTGAGTCAGCGACGGAGTTTAAGGAAATTCTGTGATCGACGTGTGAACTAAGACCAAGGCGGGTGGTGGTAACTCACAGTGGGCTCTGTGGTCTTTGTTCAAAACCAGGGATTTGGGGTCTGACTGACTGACTGAAGTACAGTTGATTTACAGTGTTGTGTTAGTTTCAGGTGTACAGCAAAGTGAGTCAGTTATATATATTCTTTTTCTTTTTATTGGGGTGTAGTTGCTTTACAATGTTGTGTTAGTTTCTTTTTCAAATTTTTTTCCCTTGGACCTAGGAGTTTAAGAACATAAGAGCTGGTGAGGAGTTTTTTTTTTTTTTTTTTTTGCGGTACGCGAGCCTCTCACTGTTGTGGCCTCTCCCGTTGCGGAGCACAGGCTCCGGACGCGCAGGCTCAGTGGCCATGGCTCACGGGCCCAGCCGCTCCGCGGCATGTGGGATCCTCCCGGACCGGGGCACGAACCCGCGTCCCCTGCATCGGCAGGCGGACTCTCAACCACTGCGCCACCAGGGAAGCCCTGGTGAGGAGTTTTTAATGCTTTCTAAATGCCTTATGTCTGCAATGTTTTTAAAAAGGCACTGAGCTCTTGAATTTGAGATGCAGCTACAGTTGAGGGTAAAGGGCTTCTGTTGAATGATGACTGACTTGCAAAAATACGTTCTTCGGCATAGGACTTACAGCTTACTTTACGGGCCGAATATCTGTCTATTTAGCCTCATAGCCTCGTATTACATCTTGCCCTGAGCTCAATTAAAAGTTACGGCAGTTAATACTGAATTGCGGCATATTGGTGCTAGGTTAACATTTACAAAAAAATATTTTTCAGAAAGGAACTCAGTGTGAACTAAGCAATTCATAGTGGTGTTTATTCTGAAGCTTTTATTTTGGAGTCTTCCATCGCCGAATGACACATTTAATTTTTACAACAGGTATTAGAAATTGAGATTCTTTTTAAAATTTCTACCATTTCAGCGTAAAATTGTAGATGATGTTCCAAACCATCGTCAAAAAATGCAGAGCAAACTTTTCTGTATATAAACTGTACATAATACAAGGCACTATACATTCGGGGGCGATATTAAGGTAGAAAGGTGGATTTGCACAGATTCTTAAGAGCCTGTGCCTGGAAGTATAAATTCTTTGTTCATCTTAGCACCGGAAGCAGCACTCAGAACGAGTCCGACTTAACGCTGAAGGAGGCGCCTCTGAACGTGGGTGAAGGTATGCGTTGGTGGCAGAACTAATTCAACAGAAGCAACTACCTTTTAATATTATTTTGACACCAAAAAAAAAACCCTTAAAAGTGAATGAATACATATTGCTTTGTTAAATACATATTTGATTTATACGGTGTTTATATAAATATATATATATTTAGAATCCACAAACTATCAAAATAACAATTTATAAAGGGAACCGCTTAAAAAGTAATAATAATAACAGGCAGCGCTTAGCAGGACCAGGAGGGCAGTGCCGTGGCCTTCGCTGAGGACCCCCTGCGTGAGCGCGCGTGGAGATGCGGATGCCTTATAAACATCGTCTGCTCAATCGTGGAAGGTGTGTTTCCAGAGAGTTTTCTGGAACATTTACAAAATACACAACTCCCAAACAAGCAGGAGAGCTGATCGCTTCAGGTTTCGAAAACGCAGATGTAAAAATATTTTTTAAAGGACTAGCCATACCCCGCTTCCAAAAACAAAACACATCCATTTTCCTGGTCCAACAGTATTGAAAGTGACAACAGAGGTTCCTCCAGCATCTCATGACTCAGAACAGACCTTTGGCTTTCTTCAGGTTCACCTGCTTCCAGGCAGGCAGTGCGTTGTATTCGTCTCGGGTCATGTCTAGTGCAAACTGGAAGGAGGGAAAGAAACGCCCTGAGTGAAAGGACCCTCCGAGAAGCCACGCATGCTGTGTTCAAATGCTGTCCCACCTGAAGAAGCGCTTACCTCGAAATCCTCGTCGGTGAGGTAAATCTCCAGCTTCAGAGGGTCCACTCCCTCGGGCAGGGGCCTGGCTAGGAGGTCGGCCAGCGGGTAGATGGTTTTGCACAGCTTGGCTAAGACATCCTCTACCAGGGTGATCTGATTTGAAACTTCCGTGTCCTGGAGAAGAGGAGGGGGCAGAGAGGGGGACCTCCGTGTCCCACATCTGAACACGTTTCATCATGTGCCTGAAAATATGCCCCCCTGGCCCATCTGCACCGCAGCCTGGAGACCCCGCTCAGGGAGATGAGGCTCTGAGATGCCATCTCACCCTGCACGGCATTTCAGATACATCAGGAAAAAGTTTAGGGACTGTCACACGAGTGAATTATCCAGAAGATGATTAAATGTGAAGCTGAAACGCTGGAAGCATGCAAATAATGGAACTTGTTTACAAATATTTAAAAACAGTTAACCTTAAAAGGAATTACCCCCCTCCACCCCCTCAGACCCCATCTCTTCATCCTCAATAGAAAAAGGAGGTAAGAAAATGCATCTAGAATAAGCTGGGGCTGAACTGAGGTCTTTTTTGCTTTTAAACCACTGTGTGCATTTCATCTGAACAGGTTATTCCGGGTGAACGATCTTCCTCTGTTAAACCTGGGACCCCCCCCCCAGTGGGCTGCCTCCTTTGGGTGGAGGTGTGTGTGGGGAATGATGTGAATTCAGCTGTACACAGACCAGGGATCAGGGGTGAGTGGCGGAGGGAACGTGTCAGAGATCGGGGCGAGCTTCTCCGAGTGTCCATGCCTTGGCTAGTTCGCCGGCGAAATGGGATAAGAAGCAGCTGGATCTTAGTGGGCTGTTGTGAAGATTAAAGGCAAAGCTAAGCGCAGTGTTTGGAGCAGTGCCTAGCACAGAGCGGCCCTTAGTGAATCCTCATCACGACTTGCCCGACGGCAGACTGGCCGATGGCCTGCAGGCTGTGCAGGACTCCCCAGAGCCCCCCGGCCAGCCCCCGGGGGTCTGCAGGGCACACGGGACAATGGCAGTGATTCATGTAACTGAACTTGGACCGCAGCAGCGGGGCTCGTAACCCCTAGAGCTCTGAGGCGTCCTGGGTCACACGTTCATCATGGATAGAGCCACCTTGCCATGCCTGTCGGCTCCCAGGCGGCCTGCGCCCCCATCTGTGAAGGTCAAGTCCACGGGGCTCCAGGGAGTGAGCTTAGGGTCACCAGCAGAGATGAAGCAGGCCCTCTCCGCGGTCGAGAAGCGGCACACATTTGCTGTTTGTTTAAACTTATCCAGACCTCCTATCAAATACCCCTCCACGTCATCTCTGCCAGGGAAGTGGCCCTCCTCCTACACAGTGAGAAAGCCTGAACGGAACAAACCTGTCTCCCACGACACCAAAAACGCCCTTGGGATTGCTACTGCAAGCAGCGTTCAGAGCTCATACACTGAGAAATTCTACATAGCGGCAGTAAGCGTCCTCTTTTCGGTGCAGTTGGAAAGGGTTCCGCTCTGGCTCATAATGAGCCGTGAACCCCTCAGGACGGGCTCACAGCACCTCCACTCCCTGACGCAGCCGAGCAGGGACTTCCCCACGGGCTTCTTCGCGTCCCCTCTGACCCAAGGTTAGGGTCTGAGACCCGGGGCGCTTTTGCGGTGCCTTATGTGGACTTGGAGAAGCAGCGGATCTTTAGCTAACAGGAGGAAGGGACCGCTGCTCCAAATGAATTAAATTCACCTTTGCGTTCAAGTGTTTGAACTAAGCCGTGTGCAGATTACCAAAATACTTCCACTGACTTCTCCTCAGGCCCTTCCTCTTCCTGAGCTGATTCTGCGGAGACTGGTGAACGTGTTGTGACCAAGGAAACGTGTTCCCACGTGAAATGCAATTGGCTGCTCCTCCCAGGTGAGGTCCTCCCACAGTCCGAAAGGCAGGGGGCCCCCTGGACAGGGAAGGGGCATGCTCACCATTTCTGTGATTTCTGCAATGTCTTCTCTGTGCTCCCAGCTGGGAAACATGTTGGTGAAGGTCAGGGGCTCCAGACCGGCATGGATGAGGTAAGACTTGGGGGGCGGCTTCTTGAGGTTTTTCCCTGCGGTCACACAGAAGGCAGATGTCACAGACCCAGCGTGGCCCCGATGGCCCTGGCTTTTCCCCTGTAATTTTTGCCCTGTTTGCATCTCTTGACTTAAGGGTTACAATGGATGTTATGAGTTTGTAGTCCCTCCCCGCCATGATGTTTACAAAAAATGTTAATTTCATGCATGTGACTGTGCATGAAATTGCATGGGATCGACCTGACTTTGAACTTCCGGAAGCCAACAGAACACTTCTGGGTCCCTGGATGGGAGAAGAGCAAGCCCCTCTCTGTGGCGTCTGGGTGGGACGGTCCCTCCTGGACTCACCTGCGAAGTATTCCTCGGATTGCCTAACCCAGCCTTGAGTTCAGTGTGAATTACCAGCTAATGGCAGCATTTTAGAAGCTACTTTAGCTTAAACATTTGGTGGGAAGTTTATTCAGTTATTTTTTATGAAAGGGCTTTCCAAGAGAAAATCAGTAATACGAATCAATGAAATCTTAAAAATTCAGGTAAGAAATTAATCACTGGCATCTTCGTTTTACATAAAAGACCAGACGTTTCAGGTGGATGGTATAGTAGAAAAGCCATGAATTGACTACAGATCTTTCTTTTTAGGTAAAACACACTAAACAGAGTAACAGATGACAGAAAGGTTGCCATTGGCCTTCCAGCCCGCTTGGGGGTGCTCTCTACTCTCCGACGGGGGTGACACTGCGTGTGGACAGTGCGCGGATGGGGCCTGGTGTCCCACAGCATGACTGACCCTGAGTGCAGAAGGGTTTTAACCAGGCCAGGCATCCCACAACTCAGCCGTTAACCTCGAGGGTGACAGGTTATTCGGCCTCATAATATAAAAGAGAAAAACGATATTCACTAGTTTGTTGAAGGGGGGGGGCATATAGGGGGAGTGGGTTAAAAGGTACAAACTATTAGGTATAAAATCTGCCACCAGGGTATATTGTACAACACGGGGAGTATAGGCCAATATTCTATAATAACTATAAATGGGGTACAGCCTTTAAACATTGTGAATCACTATATTGTATACCTGTAACATACAATATTCCACATCAACTCTACTTCAATTTAAAAAAGAGAGAAAAATGAAATCTCATTCACGGTGGCAGCTGAGAATGTACTAATCTCAAAAGTAACAAGCCTCAAAAGAGTTCAAGGGAAAGCAGTCGGCTTCAGGGCTGTCTGCCGGCTTTGTCCAGGCTGCTGGCACCCGAGGAAAGGGAAGGGTGTATCCGGGCCCCCCGCCGCCGCGGCCTCACCTCGGCAGTACTGCAGCACCGTCTCCATGGCGCTCTTCCGGTCCGAGGCCCAGCGGATGCGGGCGGAGCCGGTGATCTTGTTCTCCACGGGCCACCAGCCCTGCCAGAGGTACACCTCGTGGTGATTGTCAACAAGGAAAAGTGCTGCGAGGGCGGAGCAGAGCAGACGTCTCGTCAGGGGCTCTGCCCCACACCGAACCGACGCCTCCCTCCCTGCCGCCTCGGTCAGTGCGAGAATCCGCTTGGCAGGTAAACTCGGGGCCACAGGGAGGGAGCCCCTGATGTCTTGGCCCTTTGCACGGTGAAGCAGGAGATGCCTCGAGGCAGAGAGATGGCGTGGATGAGGGGGGCTCTTTCCTCCCTCTCCCCCCATTCCTTCCCCCTTTGCCCCTCCTGCAGCCGCCCTCTGGGTCCTGGCCGGTTGCGAAGAGTGGGACAGATGACATCACGCTGGCCCTCGGGCCCCACGTAGGACTGCTTGGCAGGCCATCTAAGTCCATGGTTCTTTCAGGGAGGAATGGGCTTTGGAAATCAAGTGTTGCTCCCTTTTCCCTTCAGCAGACCCTCAGCCTGACTCTTCCACGTGGTCAAGGGCTCTCACACCCGCCAGCCCCGCTCGCCTGAGTCCTTTCCTAGCCTGCATCTCAGAGTTCTGTGATAATCACATGCCTGAAAAGCCCAGCAGACGCTGCCCCACCTGAGCCGCAGGACGGAGAGGTGGGTAGCAGCCCCTTTCCAGACACTGGCTGATAGTTCCCCAGTATGACCCTGTGACCGCGTGCACCGTCGAGGTTTTAAGGTGGTGACCGGGGCTGCCAGGGTCCGGGAAGTTCCTGGTGCCGCTCCAGGCTCTTGTAATATGAGAGCAGAGATGCCGTGAGGCCAGGGCGGCCGACCTCAGCCTCAACCGTCTCTACCGCCTGGTCTCTGGTGACTGTGACTGTCCCACGACAAGAGCGCACAGCTTCTGCCTCGAGGTGGCAGTCACGTGGATACAGCCCTGACCTTGGAATCAGAAGACACGGGCCTTGGCCCTGCTGTGCAGCATGGCAGACACTGCTCTTTGGCTCACTCCACAGATACTCCCAACCCCCTGCTCCTTGGACTCTTGCAAGGTTCCCTTGCAGCTGGGGGGTGGCCATGGGACAGAGCTCTGGCCAGGGGGATGTAAACGGAAGTCTGCTGGGGGCTTCTGGGAAAGCTTTTGCTTTATCTGGTAAGAGAGAGACATGGCCATCATTATTGCCCTTTTCTCTACTCTTCCTTCTGTTTTGAACAGAAACATGATGGCTGGAGCAGGGGCAGCCACATGGAGACCATGAAGCAGCAAGCTGGAGGGAAGGCTGAGAGAACAGCAGAGACTCATGCCTGGCACAGCTGCACTCAACCTACTCTTAACTGACGAATTTGGGTGAGTTGAGTAACTGAGGGTCAGTTTTTTACACTATAATATGTGATTGATGTCAACTTCCTTTGCGGGGGAGGTGTGAGGATTAAATGAGATAATATAAAGATTAAGTGAGATAATATTAAGTGTACTTGGCAAATTAAAAACTGCTTACTAGATGCAGAAGTAAAAAGCCTTTTGGAAGGCGTGCCTTCTGCTGGCTCAGCACGACTACCCCCTTCTGTGGGCCATACCTGGTTGCGGGGCGCTGTACAGGTCTTCCTGCAGGAAGGGCATAGAATTGACCACAGAGGGGTCTCGGGCTGGATACATGAACTCGGTGGCTGAGAAGTCGCCAGAGGAGCTACTGAGGATGAACAGGCGGGGTGTGAAGTTAAAATTTCCAGGATCTTTGAAAGAAAAGAAAGAGAACAAAAGCTGAAGACAAAATATGCACCAAAGTAAATTCCAGGTGGATTGGAGAATTAACGTTTGTTAGACGTGAAATGATCAAAGCATTGTAAGGTGTAAAAAGAGGTGAGGTTTATCTGAGCTTGGAGGTGGGGAAGGCCTTTTTAATCATAATTACGAAAGAAGTATAATTCAAGGAGAAGAGATTTATGCATTAACAACATAAAAATGAAAAATTACATTATACAAAAAGCACCCCCAACCAAAGAAAACTAAAAGGCAAGTGACAAAATGGGAAATATGGAAACCTGTTAATATCCTTAGTAGTCTATAAAGGAAGATAATAATGAAACAATACATATCTAAAAAATGTGAAGGCACAAAGAAAACATTCACCTAAACGGAAGTACAAATGGCTAAAAAATACATATAGAAAGCATTTAACATTCTAATTTAAAACATTAAGTTATAACAGTGTTTAGACAGTAATTTCTACCATCAATCTTGGCAAACAGGAAAAAGTAATAAACTGTAGGATTGTGCTGTGAAACGTACACGTCTGTAAATTGCTGGTGAGAGTGGAATTTGGTGCCAGTGTTCTGGGGACGTTTGCTGATCTGTAACTGTAAGGCTTTTATACTAACTTCAGCAAAGGAGATCCATGTCTAGGAATTTACCTTAACTAGAAATGAATGCAGATGATTCTTTTGAAAATTATTTGTAACTAACTTTATTATCGTTAGCGGAAAACTGGAAAGAACTCTGCTCTCCAACTATAGGACACAGGCTAAGTAGAGAGTCGCAGATATACTCATGAAATACCCTGCAGCCATTAAAAGTCTAAATATTAAAATAGGATTTGGGAAATTGTTCATAATAAATTAAGGGGAAAAAGCAGGTTGCAAAACAGTGTGTATAAAGAATGCTATCCAAATTTTATTTTAAAAAATAAGTATTTATTGCATAAAGAAATGTTAATTCTGGTTCACATCTTTTGAAAGATGTCATTATAAGGATCTTATTTTCTTTCTTAATTTCTTTGTACTTTCAAACATTTCCCATCATCAATATGCAGTACAGTTAACCCCTGAACAACACAGGTGTGAACTGCACACACAGGTCCACTTAATACATGGAGATTTTTCAACAAACATATTGGAAAAATTTTTTGGAGATTTGTGACACTGAAAAAAACCTGCAGACAGACCGAATAGCCTAGAAATATTGAAAAAAGTAAGAAAATGTAGGTATGTCATGAATGCATCAAATATATGTAGATACTAGCCTGTCCTTACATAGGCATGAGGTGATAGTTGAAATAAAACGTGTTAGTTTTCTTACTGTTTTATAGCTTCGCTTTCAGAGAATTACGTTACCGTACAGCATGCCTCTCTCTAATTGGGGAAGCTGTGTATCAGCCTATCATCACGGGTGAGTGATTTTTATAAAAATGTAACAATGTTTCCAATACTTTATTATGAATAGGACTGTAACACACTGTATGCCATAAAAATTTTATAACTGTTCATTAGTGTATAGGCTGGGCTGCTGTGAAGCAATTGTATCAATGACACTAGCTGACTGTAAAGTAATCATATTGCTGCTTCTTCGTTATACCTGTATATAGTAATTTTTCACGTTATCTTTTCTTTTTTTTTGTTTAACATCTTTATTGGAGTATAATTGCTTTACAATGGTGTGTTAGTTTCTGCTTTATAACGAAGTGAATCAGTTATACATATACATAGAGGGAAGAGATATGGGAACATATGTATATCTTTTCACTTTTGATGTCTAGTGTTAGTAATACATATAACATCTATAGTGTTTTGTATCATCTAAGAGAATATTGATGTAGGTACTGACAAATGATTCATTTCGTAAACAGATGATGTAAATTTACGGTATCGATAAATACGATACAGTAAATGTAATTTCTCTTCCTTATGATTGTCTTAATAACATCTTCTTTTCTCCAGCGTACTTTATGGTAAGAATTACAGTATTTAATACATATAACCTACAAACTGTGTGTTAACTCTTTATGTTCTCGGTAAGGTTCTTGGTCAGCAGTGGGCTGTGAGTAGAGAAGTTTGGTGGGAGTTACAAGTTACATGTGGATTTTCGACTGTGTGTGTGTGTGTGTGTGTGTGTGTGCATGCGAGGTTGGCCCTTAACCCCCATGTTGTTCAAGGGTCAACTGTACTTTAAAAACCTAGGTAAAAGTTTGTAAAAGCTGAGAGGCAGTACGGCGGTGTGGTCATGAGGACATCCCACTGTTATCCAACCTGGGCAAGCTGGTTAACCACCCCAGGCCTCAGTTTCCCCGTCGGGGACCAGGGCAGCTCGTTGGGTTGTGAGCACTGGGTGAGGGAACGTCCAGCAGGTGTTTAGACAGGGCCTGGCTCGCCTTTTTCTGACGTTATTCTGCACGTATGTCGACCTGTATCTTGTGTATTTAAAGACAAGACCGACCCACTCTCTCACTTAAACCCCACTATTTCCCTGCACCCTGGATGCCGGCTGCGCCGAAAGCGTCTTGTTCCAGAGCTGCAGGCTGTGCTCAGCTCGCTGCCTGGAATTCTCCCCCCTCCTTCACTTCTCTCCAAGCCACACCGACACCTCCAAGGCTCCGGTAAGTGCTGTCTTCCATGGAGCCCTGTGTGATTTTTTCCTGGAGGAAGAAATCTTTCTTTTTAACTCTCCACCTCTGTCACCTGTACCCCTTTCCTGACACACACTGCTTTTCCTTGGCATGGTGATCAGTCATAAGCATTATTTAGCCTCCTTGTTGGCCCCAGAGGAGTCGGCCTGGGTGTAGCTCCCGGTGTGCTGTACAGAACACGTGTGCGTAAGCGCGCACTGAGTGAGCCGGGGCGCCGGGGGTTACCTTGGAGCATGCAGTCGTAGGCCTTCCGGTCTCTCCTCCCCAGAGCGTCCCAGAATCCCAGGGGCTCCGACCCTTCGTCACACTCGTGAATTGTCACTTTGCTGCTACTGTGCAGCCCGGCCTCCAGGGGACATCTGCACAGAGAGTCCGAGAGTTTGTGTCAGGCCCAGAAGTGAGGGCGGCACAAAATTAGATCCCTGCTAAATCTGCAGGTCGGTTCACCAGCCCGCTCCTACTTTCTAACTAGAACAATTCTTGTAATGAATAAAAACACGCTCTGTGGTATCTGAGTGTGCGCAGCAGGGAGGGGTCGGCTTGGCCCTTAGAGAGGAATGTCGGATTACAGAGAAGCCGTGATGAACACAATCAGTGTTTTGCACGTACATACTTCCCGTTCCTCGGCCCGGGGTTGGGTGTGTCGCCTCGCACGGCCCTGGTCCCTAGATCCGCGCATGACTTCAGGCGGCGGCTCATAAGTGTTTGTTAGTCATTTTGTTTTTTCTCAGGGGTCCAGGGGCGAACCTGATGGGCCTCAGTGCCATGTGAGACCTGGCTGAACCCTGTCTATCATCTAGCTTGCCGGCCCTCAGCATGATGCCGGGAGATGAAGCATCCCGCTTCGCAGCCGTCCACCAGCCGAAAGGTCCCCCGCCCTCCACGTGCGCTGGGTCACGTGTGCGCCGACCCTGACCGCACCGCTTTGGTGCCCAGAGAATGAATTTTACCAGGTGGCACCTGGTGGGATGTGGCCCCGGGAGACTCTTCCTCTCCACTGTACGGGTGTCACCAAGGTCCTCCCAGGTCTCAGCTCGAGGGGGCACTGGGCTCTTTGGCTGCCCGAGATGCACAGAGGCACCTGGGCAGGTGGCGGGCGGCACAGCTGCTTCTGGGCTCTCCCCGCCTTCCCCTCCCCAGGGTGGGTCCTCACCTAGCACTGTCACGGTGTGCTGTCTCTGGGTCCCTGTCTGGGAAAGGAAGGGACCCCGGCACTCGGGCAGCTGCCTCGGACGCTGGGAAACACACTTGTCCCCGAAGGAGGGGGCATTCCTCAGTCTGACACAGTGGGTGGTCTCCTAACTGTCTTTGGCTAAGTGCCCTTAAACCTTCCACTGCTCCGATACAACCAGCTCTGCTCCCCTAATTGATACTTGAAATCTGCTCTCTTGGGGCTTCCCTGGTGGCGCAGTGGTTGGGAGTCCGCCTGCCGATGCGGGGGATACGGGTTCGTGCCCCGGTCTGGGAGGATCCCGCGTGCCGCGGAGCGGCTGGGCCCGTGAGCCATGGCCGCTGAGCCTGCGCATCCGGAGCCTGTGCTGCGCAACGGGAGAGGCCACAACAGTGAGAGGCCCGCGTACCGCAAAAAAAAAAAAAAAAAAAAAAAAAAAAATCTGCTCTCTTTACATAGCCAAGGACTCCAGGTTGACAATTCAAAAGCCAAATCACACCTTCAGAGAAGCTGCTGGGGGTCCTGCGCCTTTTACGGAGGTCAGGTAAGTCCTCAGGAAGCGGGGAGGCCCTCACGGGGGAGAGGTTTGGGCTGGACACGTGCCACATGAACGTGGACCTTCAGGGCCCCTGACCACGTGGGGCTCAGCTTCCCACGCTGAGTCGCTCTGGGCACACGGGGCGTCCACGGGGACCTCAGGGTCCTTAGCCTGCACCCGGGAAGCCCTCGGGAGAGGTGCTCACACACACAGCACTCACTGTTCCTTGATTTTATTGGCCGCAGTCCTTCCGACCTCCTTCGTGTGGGCCTGGGCTTTGCATCCGTGCCACAGGTAGATGAGGGCTTTGTGGACGTTGAGGACGACCATGGACGTCCTGGACCTCAGGCTGCTGCAGTGACAGGCCACCTCCAGCAAGTTCCCTTCCACGGGCACTTCTCCGCGCACACAGTACAGCCTCCACTCGCCTGCAGGGGGCACCAGTGGCACAGTCAGGACGTGGCGGGCGGGGAGGGGGCCTGGAGGGAAGGGGAGCCTGCAGGGCAGCCCACGCCCCGCCTCCTTTCTGTGTCTGGAGGGGCAGGTGGAGGCGAGGCCAGGCTGCGGTCTTACTGAGTCCCAGGAAGCCAATTTTGTTGGAGTTATAGTTAGAAGCAGGCTGCCCAGAGTGCACGATGCAGAAAAACCAGTTTTACATAATTTATAAAGATCTAGGTAAGTCATAACAGGCATATTTTTTTAAGAGGCTCTGAAACTATGATTTCTTTTTTGTTTTTTGGATGCTGGTCAACAAAAATCTCGTAATTTAGAAGAGAAGATCACTAGTTTTTTTCTTCCCCCTCCAGGATCCAGTTTAAGGTCGAGTCATCTTGCGGCCTCCTTTATGCAAAGCTGCTTTCTGAAGGCAACTCCATGGAAGGAAGGGGGAGGGAGGCACCCAGGAAGCTGATTTATAAGGCAGACATCAGGAGGCCTTCGCTGGTCAGGCCGCAGCTACACGAAGAGAGAGTTACTCTAAAGCCCACGCCTATAAAAATACCTTCCCGGAGAGGAGAACAGAGTCGAATTCCAGCAGCAAAAGTGACTCACTCTGTGCGTTGTCTTCTTCCTCCTCCCGTCTCCCGGAGTGGACCACCATCCCTCCCTGGAAACACTGCAGAAAACAGGGGGGCTCCTTGCCCTGCAGGACCTGGACCTTCCGATTTAAACACATTACAGTGAGTCACGTGTCCTGGTTTTGCAGAGTCATAAAAATAACACATGCCTGTTGTCGAAAATCTGAAAAATACTGAGAAGTACAAATAAAAGCCACTGATAACACTGTGATTTATGGAGAACACTACTACAGCTCTGGCGTGTAGCTTTCCTATAATACAAAGTACTTTTCAGGTATACATTTTTCCCAAATAGGATCGCTGTTTTTATGCTGCTTTATCCCTGGATTTTCTTCAGCTGACGTTTTTCTGTCGTCACATAAGATTCTTAACATGAATTTTGATATTTTAATGGTAGTGTTCCACGGTACGGATATAACGTGATTAACTTAAACATGTTTTTAATAAAGAAAACCTCTCAGCAGTGAGAATGGCTAATCACTGACTTAATGATTGCGGGGCAAAGAACTGTCTCTTGCAGGCTCTGGTCCACTCACAGGGCCTGTCACTCAGCGGCGCCTCTGTCAGCACAACAGTTACGCATCAGCGTGAGACGCAGCAGAGTAACAGGAACGTACGTAGGGCTGAGTCAACTGACTCTCACTTTGCCAAGGTATATCCCCTTAAACAAGGAAATGTTTACTGAGCCTGGCAGTCGGGGAACGTTGAAAGGTAGGACACATTTCTCACCATGAGTTAACTTATCAATCTCAGGGCCCCCTCTGTGTCATTAGGAGCCGTTCTGTGGCAGTGTTTTCTATTTCTGCAGTGATTTTTCCATCCGTTGGATTGATAAAAAAATTAAATGCTCCAATTAGATTAAGACTCAAAACTCTAAGGATGATTCTGAAGGCATGATAAAACATATTCGTTCACAGCCTTTACGAGAAAAAAAAAAAAACAGCTGAAATGATCCACTATGAGGAATAAATTAACAACTGTTTGTCCCTGAAAGCTATTTGGAAAATATAGTCCATAGTAGAACATCTGCATTAAACACTTCCTAGGGAAGAGGATTGGTTCTTAGGAACCTGGAAGGCTGAATGAGTGTGGATCTATTTCTGGAGAAAATTCCTCCGCTCTCTTTCCTGATGTTAGTTTTAACTATTTATCCGAGATAGTCAAAGGATCTGCACAGGGTGTTATGGTCCCCAAAACCCCAGAGTTAACTCTTAATTACTGGTAATAAAGGAAGGGACAAAACATTAAAAAGAAATGCTTTCAAAACCTTGACTTGGGGTAGTGGTACCTGCCAGGCGTCATGCAGGCCCTGGGGTTATAACGGTGGGTAAGACCAGGACAGACATAGTCTCTTTCATGCTCACGGGGAAGACAAAGAATAAATAAGTAAACAAAATGAATGTTGTTTTACGCAGGGGTAAGTGCTATGAAAAAATAAAGCAGAGCAAAGGGACAGAGAAGGACAGGAAAATGGGGAGAGATGTGGATAAAACATGGAGGCGACATTCAAACAGAAACCCGAATCGTGTAAGGTTTCAGGGGGAGTGTTCCAGGCCGGGGAATCAGTGCAAAGGCCCTGGGGTCGGGGGGCGGAAAGAGGTGTGTCTAGGAACTGCAAGGAGGTGGGAGTAGCCTGACCAGGTGCAAGAAGAGGGAGGTTGGGGGGGGGGGTGCAGGGCTGACCCCCGGGAGACCCTCGGATGGTAGTCCGAGTGTGATGAAGGACAAGGAGGGGCACCATCTGATGTGTCCTAGAAAAATCACTCAGGCTGCTGTGAGGAACGCAGATGCTGGGCAGACTCGATGTTTACATCAGTCCCTGATACCTCCTTAGGATGGGTTTGTGTAAGTGGAATCACTGATCGAAGCGTATGAGCATCTTAAGGTTCCTAAGCCGTGGTTGCTTTCAGGATGGGTACTGCAGTTCACACTTCTCAGTGGAAGCAGGCACGGGTACCCATCCTACTGAATCCCTGCCAGCCCTGGATCTAGTCTTTTAAAAATCTCTGCCATTTGAGGCGTGGAAAATGGCATCTCTTTGTTTTAGTTCCTTGATGATCAGTCCAGTGGAAACTTAAAAAAAAGCCACCCATGGGCTCTCTGCACTTGTTTTGTGGATTTACTGTTTGCAGGTGTACTTTAAGGTCATATTGCGAGAGGTCTGCCTTCCTGGTGAGGGGGTGGCGAGATGAAAGATGAGGCAGACCCTGACATCTGGAGAAGCCAGACCAGGACTAAAGGGGCTTTGGATGATACTGTCTTCGTGTTTAGGGGACCAGGCCACACACCCTCCGGCTCCCGGAAAGGCCAGCTCCCTCATTTCTGGCGCATCTGCCTCCAGGACTTACCTGGGCTCCCCTTTCCTCGTCCAGCTGCACCGTCATCAGAGCCGATGTGCCCTTCTCACTCACAGTTGACTGCCGGCCTTGCCAGAAGAAGTAGACACGCTTCTCTTTGCCGGCCACCCTCACCGGGTGCTCGCCCTTCTGCCGACTTCCCACTGTGGACACACACAAGAGCAGAGCGCGGGGTGAGCAGCAGATAAAGCCCAAGGAGAGCCAGTGCCAGCTCAGGCCTCCAGGCCCTGTGAGGACGAACAGTAAAGGCGCAGCGCTGGGGGAGAAAAGTCATTCACAGCTGGGGGGAAGGTCGATCGTGGCTTCGGAGGAGAGAGAAACCACCTTTCTTCTAGCTAACGGATCCTGAGCCTCCAAACTGGAGAAAAATGATCTCCAGGGCCCTCCTGATACCCTAAGACAAACACCTGTCATCCTGAGGGAGGTGGCAGGCCATCCAAGTGTGTGACAGAGAAAAGTGGGGACGCCAGAGCAGGGTCAAGGGCTCCCGAAGACAGACGCATTTTCCACATTACACCATCCTTTGGCAGAAGATTAGCTGGGGGAGAAAAGACACTGCAAACGACTGCTGCGCCAGCTTTAAGCACGAAGGGAAAAATGTAGTCTGCTAAGACTATTCTAGTAAAAAAAACCGCTTTGAAGTCTCCAAGTTGTGTCAGAAAGGGGAGAGAGAAATTGCTGACCTATGGCTTTCACAAAATAATCTGGGATTTAAATGATATCGGCCGCCAGGGCTGTAGCCGGGATTAAGGGCTGGTTCTCCTCACTGTCTGGGACCTCGCGGGCACTGGATACCTGTCAGCAGAACACAGACCCCACTGAAGGGCAGTCACGGAAGGTTCTCTGGGGAAGTGGTCGTTTCAGATGGTATTTCAGACCCCAAACTGCAACCTTTAGGAATAGATCTCTCTCCAGATTGCTCTCATTTCTTCATTCAGCAGATACTTACTGAGCACCTACTGTGTGCCAGGGACTCTTCAGGATACTGGGCTATGGCGCTGAGCAAGGCAGCTCCGGAGGGTGGGAGGTGCCGTGAGGAAAAGACGGGATGTGACACGGGGCGGGGGAGGGCTGCTGCGAGTGCCTGGTAGGGGAAGACCTTTCCGAGGAGGTGCGCGAGCAGAGGCCCGAGTGGCAGCGACCATGGGGCATCCGGAGACTAAGTTCTCGACTCAGATGCCCGGGTGGCCCCAGGTGGGGTCAACCCAGGGAGGATGCAGGTGGCTATGGTACCCGCACGTGTTAGCAATCAAAAATAATAACTGAGGCTTCCCTGGTGGTGCAGTGGTTAAGAATCCGCCTGCCAATGCAGGGGACACGGGTTCGAGCCCTGGTCCAGGAAGATACCACATGCCAAGGAGCAACGAAGCCTGTGCACCACAACTGTTGAGCCTGCGCTCTAGAGCCCACGAGCCACAACTGCTGAGCCCATGCACCACAACTACTGAGCCCACATGCCACAACTACTGAGCCTGCGCTCTAGAGCCCATGAGCCACAACTACTGAGCCCGCGCGCCTAGAGCCTGTGCTCCGCAACAAGAGAAGCCACCGCAATGAGAAGCCCACGCACCGCAACGAAGAGTAGCCCCCGCTCACTGCAACTAGAGAAAGCCCGCGCGCAGCAATGAAGATCCAACGCAGCCAAAAATAAAAAAAAAAAAAGAACTGGATCCCCTGGTTCTATACAACCTCAGTCCTCCTAAGCTCCAGTCCCACCGACAAAGTCACAGCTGTCTTGAGGTTTGAAGGTAAGAAGGAAGCTCATTGTTTTCAAGTTCTTAAGAGGTCAGGGGCCATACTTACGTGATTTTTTTGCGGGGGCCCTTTATCAAAGTCCTCTAGGACAATTTTCATAAATGATTATGAGAATTCTTAAAGGATTCTGACCAAGCTCAGCCCTTAGTGCCTTCTACTGTGAACCTGAAATGGTCAAGTTTGTGTAGTTTGAAGTGGGCAAAGTGAACAGGAACCATCCATGAATAGATGATACATGTCCACTGTTAACCTGGAAGCCACTCCATTGAAACTTCCGCTAACTTAGGTAGGAACAAACGTTTACCTTTGATTAGCAATCCCGCACTCTCATGTCAACTAGATTACTGGGGAGAGATATGCATGAAACAGACCACAGATCACGGCAGCTGACACGTATCTTGGAATTGGGTAGCGCTTTGTGTAAATATACGTTCACGCTTGAATAACCAACCCATGTTTTACATCCTGACATTCAAAAATGGGCTTGTGTGTATATACCTAAAAGAGGATATTTCCTTAAAAATATCCCATAAAAGTTTTCATTAATTTTCCTTGCAGTTTTCTTCAGCATACCCCAAATTTAATCCTATGTACAACTTACTTTTTGACTCATTTCTTTCGTTTTAATTTTAGCAAATTAAAGGCTAAGCTATATAGTAACAGCTGCTGGGCTATCATCTTTGCGGCCTGGCCCCGAGGCCGAACTGAGCGTGTCGCTGCATCCCGCCGTCCACCCTGCTTTCAAGAGGAAGTTCACCGCCAGCAGCTGCGTTTACGAAGTAACCGAAAACCGAGGTACGAAGAGCGAGCTGCTCTTGGCGCCGTCTTGCAGCCGGACCCCATTTACCGACCCCCTACTACAGGCACTTGGCCCCTGGATGGTGCTCCAGCGTGGCCTGACGCAGTGTTCCTGGGTGCCCAGAGCTGCCTGTCTGCTGACCCTGGGGGGACACGAGTCACACCCTGCAGCGCCTGAGGCAGCCTCTGGGGCAGGACACTGACCACCGGGGCCTCTGGGCTCCCTAGTCTGGGGGCCACAGTTCACTTCGCAAGAGCAGGCTGCCCGGCATCTGCCAACAGGGCGACTGCGCTGTGTCCCCCGGGACTGCTGTCTGCTGGGCCCACCCCAGAGGGGCCCTGGGCTCAGCCCCGTCGGCAGGTGCGGCCCCTGTGGGGTCTGAGCAGCGTGAGGGCTGGACCAGCTGACACCGCGGGGCCGGGGCTTCCGTGACGACCACGGGGCAGCTGCGGATGCCATCGGGCCGCGCTTTTCTGCCCCCCGAGGGACGGCCTGGAATCTGAGCGCTGCCCGGCCTCACTTAATCCTCCGCAGCTGGGCTTGGTCAAAGCTGTCACTTTGCCCATTACGGTGCTGCTGGATCAGGCCGTGACATGTACCTTGTGTTCGCCGGGGAGAAATACAGCAAGCATTTGCCTGGGTCAAATCAGCATTTCTTAGGGGTCTCCGAGTAAACAGTCAAGGAAGACCTCAGAAACCTGAGATCTGTTTTTAAATTCATTCATTTTCATATCGTTTTAGTCATCCTTTCACTGACCATTACTTCTTGTTTTGTATCCAACAGCTGAGGTAAGGGAACGACTGAACTTCAAACTGTAGTGCCCAGCGTGGTTTTGTAAAACACCAAGTCCCTTCACTTCCTGTATCTTAAGGAGGAGAACGACGGGTGCAGGTCCACGACACCGAAGGCCAGTAGACCTTTCCCCGCTAAATTCTCTCTTATTGTCTTTACTGCCACGCGGCACAGATTAGTCTTCAGCTCGCCAACTCCGCACACACTCAGCAGCCTAAACCCACCACAGAGACCCTCTGAGAACTGCTGTGGTTTGGGGCGGGGCCACGTTATCTGTCTGATCTTCAGGTTCAGTGCAGGAACTATGCTTTGCCTGCTGAGAACGTCAGCGATGATGACTTCCCGTAGCCTCACGTAAGCAAGCGGTCGGCTCTGCGCTGAACATCGCGCACCAGATCCTAGGACCTTGTGGGCTGGGTCTTAGAAGCTCTGTTTTCCAGGTGAGAAAACCGAGGCTCAGACAGGTTAAGTCACTTTCCCCAAGTTACACAGCTGGCACGTGGGGCCTGAGAGAAGACTGAGACCCAGGCTAGAAGGCCTCCTTGGGTAAAAAAAGGGGCTTTTAGTGTCCAGCCCTGTTCTCTCCTAGCCGTGTGACTGCAGGGGGCGTTCCTTAATCTTGGTGTCCTGTTTCTCTTCTGAGAAGTTAGCGAAAGGACGGAACACATCCCGCGGAGCCTCCGTGAGGCACTCACCTAGTGCGGGTGGTGAAGCCCAGAGCGGTGCCTCTAGGCCCGCGGTCCGTCTCCCCACCTGCGATGCCTGCCCATCGGCCGCTGGGCTTTCCCACAGCCGCCAGGTCCTATTCAGGGAACGGAGCTCTCCTACCCCAGCAGGAGGCAAGCACCTCTTCCATACTTGCCCACCGCCACCCCTCGTCATTTATACCATATGCTTCTGGAAGGCAGGGCCAGGAATATTTACTGACACCCAAAAGAAGGGTCTTATTCCTTAAACATAAGACATGACACCATAAAACTCCTAGAAGAGAACACAGGCAAAACATTTTCTGGCATAAATTGTACCAATGTTTTCTTAGGTCAGTCTCCCAAGGCAATAGAAATAAAAGCAAAAATAAACAAATGGGACCTAATCAGACTTACAAGCTTTTGCGTAGCAAAGGAAACCATCAACAAAATGAAAAGACAGCTATGGACTGGGAGGAAATATTTGCAAACGATGTGACTGACGAGGGCTTAATTTCCAAAATATACAAAGAGCTCATACAACTCAACAACAACAAAAAATAAGCAACCCAATTGAAAAATGGGCAGAAGACCTAAATAGACATTTCCCCAAAGAAGACATACAGATGGTCAACAGGCACATGAAAAGATGCTCAACATGGCTAATTATTAGAGAAATGCACATCAAAACCACAATGAGGTACCAGCTCACACCGGTCAGAATGGCCATCATTAAAACCTCGACAAGTAACAGATGCTGGAGAGGGTGTGGAGAAAAGGGAACCCTCCTACACTGCTGGTGGGAATGTAAATTGATACAGCCACTATGGAGAACAGGATGGAGGTTCCTTAAAAACCTAAAAATAGAATTACCATATGATCCAGCAATCCCACTACTGGGAATATACCTGGACAAAACTATAATGCAAAAAGATACCTGCACCCCAATGTTCATAGCAGCACTATTCACAACAGCCAAGACATGGAAGCACCCTAAATGTCCATTGATAGATGAATGGATCAAGAAGATGTGGTGTGTATGTATGTGTGTGTGTGTGTATATATATATATACACATACACATACATACACACACATACATACACATACACACAATGGAGTATTACTCAACCATAAAAAAGAACAAAATCATGCCATTTGCAGCAACATGGATGGACCTAGAGATTACCAAACTAACTGAAGTAAGTCAGACAGAGAAAAACAAATACCATATGATATCACTTACAGGTAGAATCTAAAATACGACACAGATGAACCTATCTATGAAATGGAAACAGACTCACAGACATAGAGAACAGACTTGTGGTTGCCAGGGGGGTGAGGGACTGACTGGGAGGTGGGGTGAGCAGATGCAAACTAGTATCTATAGGATGGATAAACGACGAGGTCCTACTGCAGAGCACAGGGAACTCTATTCAATATCCAATGACAAAGCATATATATATATATAACTGAGTCACGTTGCTGTGCAGCAGAAATTAACACCACATTGTAAATCAACTATGTTTCAATAAGATAAATTTTCAAAAGTGTCTTACCCACAGAGATACATTAGGAAAGAAACCAAATGGCTCTAAGCCTGCAGGTGTTTGATCAGCTAACAGTGGCCTCCGCCCTGCGCCCGGCGGGGCAGCCACACCCGGACGGCAACGGGGCTGGAAAGAGGTGAACGAACTCCCTTGGCAAGTGAATCTCGGAGCGACCGAGTTGTGTCATAAACTGTCTCCTAAATGCGCCGGGCTGAGGGACACTGTGCACGGCCTGATTCGTGCTTTCTTCTTGGCAGGAAAAAGGGATTATTTCTCCCAAATCTGCTGCTGTCCGCCCTCGCTGCCTCTAGCGCAGAGCACAGCGCGGAGTGTGTTGTTTCGCCACGAAGAGCACAGCACTCGTGGGAACCACGAGTAGTTCTGACCGTGTCTTTATTCCTCCAGACCCACAGAGCACGGTCAGCGCTCTCGGCCTCAGAGGAAATACGCCTTTCATTCTGACTACGTCTTCTGGGCGTGGATTTACTGTGACATCATGGCACTCTTTTGTTTCCGCTCTGACACGTCGGCTCTGTGTTACTTAATGGCTTTCATTTCGGCAGCATCCAGCCACACGGTGACCGTCATGTGGGGACAGATCATCACTTTCCTAGGAAGCCTCTGGGGACGGGGCAGGGGAGGGGCGAGGGCGGCAGAGGAACCTTACCACGCCAGCCGGCTTTCTAGAGGGAGACGTCACAGCTGTCGGCCACGGTGGGGTGTTAGGAATCTATCCACGAGGTTTACGAGGAGGTTCTCAAAGGGAATAGGCCTCGACCGGTCCTTCGCCCGCAGCTGGGGCAGACACGGCACGCGCTCCGTATCTGGCAGCCACGATCCCCGCGGCGGGGCTCGAGGGACACGCGAGTGGCTCACTCACCTGCCGTGCTCACGATGAACTTCCACTTGACCACGTAGGCGTCGCCCTCGTGGAACTGCCCAATGCTCTGCTTGGGGAGCCTGCTGTAGTCGAATTCCAGGATGTGCCAGACGTCCACCGACAGGCTGGCGACCTCCAACTGCCCGCGGTCGTCCCCTTGCACCAGGCCGTAGCCCCGGCCCACGTTGACCCCGTCTAGCACGGTGCCGGCTGTCGTCTGGGGTACCGGCACCATCCGCGTCACGTCGTAAGGCTTGACCTCTGCCCGCGGGTCGTCCTAGGAGAGAACGCAGAGATGCTCGGCGGCAGCCCGTCGCGCTCCACACTGCTGCGCTGGCGGTGGGACGGCCTCAAGTACAGCGCTCAGGCTGTTTCGGGGCACTTAAAGAAAGGCTGCGTTTAGGGGACAGACAGCCACGACTGTGAACGGGCCGCCGATACACCTGGAGCCGCACACACGGCTGCTCTCACCTCGTGAAGTCAGAACGTGACTGGAGGCCCGTTTGCTGTCCTAGGAAAACCCCAGGAAGGCTTTCAGCATTAAGGCCCCTCTGCCGGTGCCCAGACCAAGCCCTGAGGTTGGGGCTTGATCGTCCCACATACCTTGTGCTGGGCAAGGTCGCTGGCGTTCTTCTCGTTAGGTCTCTTCAGTTCCGTCCAGTCGAGAAATTTCTCCTTGAACAAAATCGTCTCGTTGTGTTCTGTGAGTCTCCCAAATATTGCCCAGTCAGGCCGCCCCTGTCCTTTTCTGTCGGGCGGGTCGGGGGGGGGGAGGGGAGGGGAAAAGAACCAAGATCAGACAAGTCCTGCCCAGCCCGAGAAGTCCAAAACCCACACACGTGGCAAGTGAGAGGAACGCAGAATACGTAGGCAGTAGACAGGTGAACGGTTCGCTTTCACTTATGTGACCCAATCAGTGGCGTTTTGCTATCTTAGCCCAAAGCCTTGCAGGGCTTTGTGTCCTTGGAGCTGACGTGCCCGAATGTGACCCACGGCAGGACTGGACCTGCCTGGCGTTCCAGCAGATCCTCGTGTTGGGGTCCCCTGGGGGGCAGCACGCTCGGCTGGGAGCTCAGCACAGGCAGGAGTCACACGCGTGTCTTCCTCGCCTCCTTCACGCCACCCGTGCTCACCCCGGGGGCTCGCCGCGTTTCCGTCAGGGTAGTGAACAGGCGGAGGAATGTATGCTCACCCTGAATCCTCTTTTTGTAAGTCACGTTACAGTGGAGACGTCCAGTCTCCAGGAACAGGAGATTCTCCTCTGTTCCCGAAGTGAACACACTGTCGTAAATCATAAAGTGAATGTGTGCATGTTGATCTCTAGGCCACTGGACGGGGCAGCGGGCAGGCAGAGCACAAGGACGGGGAAGGAAGCAGCGTAGCCCAGTCGGGAGGTCCGAACCGCTCCGGGATCTCAGAGTCTGACGCTGAGCTCGGAACACAGCTCGCTTAGAAATGCGCAGAGCCAAGAAGAGACGTGCCGAAGGGGGTGAGCCCTGAGGATAAGGTGTGGGTATCTCCCATCCTTCCAGACCAACCCTGGCTTGTGGATTGGGGCCATCAGACCGAGGGGCAGTGCTTCCTGGGCCCTGCGGTGGCCCCTGACGTGCTTCGTCACGTCCTGTCTGGTCCAGACCACAGTTTCTGGTATCATGGCTAAGTCACATCAAGGGGGGCTGCCCGTTTCAAAGGGGACTGAAAGGATAAAAGGCACTGTGTGCAAATACTTCCACTGCCAAGGCTCCCGGTACTTAGGAACCAAATACCAGCAACTGTGGAAAATTCAGGGCTACCCTGAAGGCTGTGGTCCTTATCAGAAAATAGCTGAGTGACTGTCTTTTGTATAAATTCCACTCGGCAGACTTGCTAAGGTGCCTATGGAAAGACACTTGGTCTCAGCTTAGCAATGCATCTTGGATGTGTGAGGTCAGGGAGCACAGAGGGCAGGTCTGCAGCAGGAGGGTGTGAAGCTGGATGCTCTCTACCTCCGTCCTGACTTGCAGGTCTGAGCTGGGCTAAGTCATGACTCCTCGGTGAAGAAGGGCGGGGCGCTCTACCTTGGCTGTACCTTCAAATCCCTGGGGGAGCTTTTAAGACGTACTGACACACAAACCCCACCCCACCCAAACTGAAAACACAGCTCCTGGGCCAGGACCGGCACATGCATTTTTTTGTTTTAAAGCTTCTCCGGTGCTTCTGATCTGGGAGACGTTGAGAGCCAGCGGGTTAGGTGCCCACTCATCTACCTTCAGATCTCGGATGATGTCACGACTAAATATAAATCGTCCATCACACAGATTTTATGCTTCAGTATGTTTTTTTTTTTACTATACCAACTAGAACATTCTTTTTAGTCTTAGCTTTAGGCCTTACAAAACTAGCTGTTTCAGTACTAATTTTATGTTAAATGTGCACTCGCTTGAAAGGGATTTGAAACCTTTTCACCTACACTGACATCCCTTTGAATTGTTTCTATAATAACAATGAATAATAAAATCAATAATTGTACTTTAAAACAGGAAACTAGGTAGGAAGGTTGAAATCTGTGTGTTAGTTCAACTGGAAACATCACAAAGCAGTTTTAATGTGCAATTTCTGACCCATCACGTGGCATATGCATGGTTTAAACGCACTTCTCTTTCTTCCTGGTAGTTAAGAGATAAACAATGGTCCTTTGCATGTAAGAATTCCTGTTTTCATGACCGTATTTCTGAGAGTTTTGTGCACCTTCGGCTGATTTGCCAAAATGACTTTTAAAAGTCCAGCAGACTGTCGGAAATATTATAATTACAGCCATTATTTCAATACCACATCCTCCCTCCCCCAAAAAGGCATCACCTACTGCCAGATAAATGGAATTCAAGGGCTGGGCTGGGAAGGTGTGAACTCAGAAAGAGACGCATTGCTTTTGCACCTTCAGACCCACGGCTGAATTCCAGGGCCTGGCAAGCTTTTCAGGTCAGCAAGTCATTGGTTTAAACAACAGATTATACGTGACGACAGCACCTGAATACCGCAGGTACCATCGATTTGTCTCCTTCAAGAACTGAAATACAACAGGAGCACCTTCCAGACGACCACACCGTCCATGTTTCTGTATCTCTTAGGGAAAAGCTAAAGCACTGTTCTCGTTGTGAATACGCGTGGTACTGCACTGCGATCACTTATGAAAACTAAAACCCCTGAAGGGTGAAGGCTGAACACTGCGGTGGGAGCCTCGGCTGCCCAGGGCCCCAGCGGTACCTGGGAATGAGCGGGTTGCACTCTCCAGGGTCCAGGGGGTTGATGTCACAGTTCTCGTAGTCAAAGGTTCCGTTCCATAAGTGCTTTGCCAGCTGAAAGGCTATCTTCCGTTGTGCTAATGTGACTTCTTTCCCGTGCCACACGTAAACTTCGCTCCCAAAATCAAACACCAGGACCTGGGGAAATGGCACGGAAGAACGTGTTGACTTCAAGGGCATGTTCTCGTTGAACCAGGGTCTCTAGTGACCGTGAGTCCAACAGGTGATGATTCAAATACTAACGAAGCATTCAGTACAAGCACAGCCAAGCCAGCCTCTGCCCTGTGGGGATGACTTCTGTCTTGTGGTCCTAAATGTCCAAGTTAACACCCCGCCTCCAAACACTGGGGCTGCCCAACACTTCTGATTCCTAACAGCTATTTAAGCAGGTCTTCCTCCCTGGCCCCGCCCTTCCTTCCGCCTTTCCTCCTTTGTCATTCACTCACTTAGCTCATAAGGGCCGCTTCACATGGCACTGAGGACCCAGTGATGTCTTTTCTCCCCTATACAATTCTAGGGCCCTCAAGGGCAAAGACCATACTGTACTTATTAACGTATTTACCGTCGGGCTCACTAAGTGTTTGGTGAATGAATACATGAACTCAGTGCTCTTATTTACATACCTGTTGGTTTGTTCTATGCTTTCTTCCTGGAATAATTTCTTTCTTCATTTCCAGCAATCCCAATTCTACTTAACTGCAAACTAGGCTCAATTTCACCTTCTCTTTAAAATCATTCCTGACTATTTCTTTTTCTGTGACATTTTTTCTCCGTTTAAATTTGTCATACAATCAGTCTATCTTTGGATGACATCTTTTCTGCTAGCCTTCTGCCCAACGAAATTTAAAGTCCTTTTGCGTCTTCCCGTTTTTTTCTCAACACTCAGAATACTTAGTGGTGGGACTTCCCTGGCGGTCCGGTAGTTAGGACTCCAGCTTCCACTGCCAGGGGCTCAGGTTTGATCCCCGGTCGGGGAACTAAGATCCCCGCAAGCTGAGTGGTGCAGGCAAAAAAAAAAAAAAAAAAAAAAACTTAGTGGTGCTGGAAATATATGTAATTTTGTAAAAATAAATATGTGCTGGTGTGAGAGGAAAAATGAGCACATTACTTGGCAAACCCATACACTATAGATACACCTATGTCTCCTGAAACTTAAGGACTGAAAGATATTTAATGTTTATACAAAAATCAAGAGATGGGGCTAAGTCGTATTTCCATCTGGCCTAAAACAGAAGACCCATGCCTCCTCTGAACAACATTCGGAATTCTGTGTCAGCATCTAAGATGGCAGTAACGGTTTGAAATCACAGATCGGTAGGTAGCCTTTAAAAAGATGTCTCTGCAGGTACACACTACTATATTTAAAACAGACAGCCAACAAGGACCTACTGTATAGCCCAGGGAACTCTGCTCAATATTCTGTAATAACCTAAACGGGAGAAGAATGTGAAAAAGGATACATGTATATGTATACCGGAATCACTCTGCTGTACACCGGGAACTAAAAAAACACTGTAAATCGACTAGACTCCAATGTAAGATAAAAGTTAATAAAAATAAACAGATGTCTGGTGTGCAGCGAGTACCATCCCTGGCTAGCGTCTGTCGGTACTTACTGCCTGTTTTAGCGGGCAGCCCGGGGCCAAGGGCTTTCCTGCCGAAGGGCAGACCACTCACTGTACCTCTCTTGCCTGCAGAAGGGAGCACTTTGGAATCTTCCCCCAGTAGTCGTCATCAGGAACGAGTTTGTCATCCATTAGTCGGTAAATGCAGTTGGTTTCTATTATGGCCGTTTCATAGAGCTCATCTTCCTTTGGGTCTCCAGCAGCTTTGGGGTAAGAACGGGAAGAGGACATTATGTTTCCCACTGGAGGGAGGCTGGTTTGGGAGAAGGAAGCAGGCGAGGAGGAAAGGTAGGCAAGTCTTATTCTCTGAGATGCAGTAAACGCTTACACTGGTAACTGGTTTGGCCGCCCAGAAGCTTCCAGAAGTCTTTGGCTGCATGAGTGTGTGTGTTAATTCCTTCTTCGATAGTTTGGATATAAGTAGCTCTACAACCAAGTTCCCTCTTGGTCTGAATTAAACTTGCGAGTTCTGAAGCCTAAAAAGAGAGAGGAACACAGTTACCTGGGCAGACAAGCCCACGGTCAGGTGGAGGGGCCACGCTGAAATCAGAGCAGAGAGACAGCGTGTCTGGAAGGAAAACCTTGTGACCACAGGGTCCGGGGGCACTGGTGGCTGGGGACCGTCTAAAAGTCAAGAAAATGGAACGAAAGGACTGGGGGTATCCATTCTTTACAGCAACACCTGTCCATCTTCAAATTCAAAAGATCATTCGTGAAGCTTTTTAAGAATACCCATCCCATTACTCAGCCACATAAAAGAACAAAATCATGCCATTTGCAGCAACAGGGATGCAACTAGAGATGATTATACTAAGCGAAGTAAGTCAGAGAGAGAAGACAAATACCATATGATATCACTTATATGTGGAATCTAAAGTATGACACAAAGGAACCTCTCTACAAAACAGAAATTAACTCACAGACATAGAGCACAGACTTGTGGTTGCCAAGGGCGAGGGGGCGGGTGGGGGAGGGATGGAGTAGGAGTGTGGGATAAGCAGATGCAAACCATCATATAGAGGATGGATAAAAAACAAGGTCCTACTGTAGAGCACAGGGAACTATATTCAACAGCCTGTGATAAACCGTCATGGAAAAGAAGATGAAAAATATATGTATAACTGAATCACCTTGCTGTACAGCAGAAATTAACACGACATTGTAAATCAACTCGACTTCAATTAAAAATAAATAAAGGGGAAAGAAAACCCCAAATAAAAATACCCACTCCCTGGTCTTCTCCCACTAACGTCTCATTCAATAGACTCATTCAATAGATCCACAGCAGGACTTCCTAGACACCTAGGATAAACAACTTGGAAGTGATGGGCCAGTTCTTTTTCTCCACAGAAGGAAGGATGAACCAGAACTTCCAACCTGGAGGCACAGGTCAGATTCCTTTTAAAACATCCCCCGTAAGCGCTTACTAGGAGCTCGTTTCAGAGACCTTCTGGATGATAAACACGCCCGTCCCCTCTCGCTTGAATGAAACACTGGACGTTTAAGAAGCCTTCTAGGGATCTGGCCACTGGAAGAACATTCTACCTGTGTCTAAAGGACATGCAAAACGAGACCACTTTCGTTCCTCAGATACCGACCTTCGCCTTCTCTATGACGTTGGCAAACTCCCCGACCCACAGGAAGCAGTGGTGGGGGGACAGCACGAGGAAGCAGTCCCCGCTGTTGAGGGAAGAAGCACGAGGTTCCACCAGCCGCGTCTGCACGTGTCTTCTTCCTGAGCACGAGGCACAGGGTCACCGTCTCCCCAGAGACGAGCACTGTCCCGCAGCCCCGGCAGGGCCGACCGGGAAGCACCCCGCGTCCGAAGCATCCCCGCCACCCGACTTCCCATCCTGAACAGCCTCATCTGTTCACGTGAGTTCCCACGACCCAGGGCACTTAGAGGCATAGCCTCGTCGATGACCTTCCCTGGTGGCAGGTTCCCAGAGATCACCATGTTTCCCAGGACCATTAGCAGTATCCCTTGACAGCACGTGAATGGATTAATTAAGGTTCCCTCCCCCAGGGACACCAGCAAACACCTCCTTTCCCCTCCCCCACTCATCTCCTGGTCTCTCTCCACTCGGCCCACCTCCTACACTTAACAGCCTCTGCGGGCCGGGTCAAGGCGAGGGCCTTCAGAGAGCCTCTGCATCCTTGGGAGTTCTTCTCTAAACCGAAAACTTGAGTCTGGAGAGGACTCAGCTCAGAGGGAAGCACTGCCTTGTGCAGGTTCCAACTCCTCCTAAACGGTTTCAATCTTTCCACAATCACACTGATGGTGCAGTCTCTGCGCCACAACGTAGGAACGGAGGCGGGTGGTGTGCACTTTTCACGGGTCTTTTAAATACACTAGAAAGGACAGTGGCCACGCAGACACACCCTGCAAACCCCCAGCGAAGCGGAGGACAGGTCATGCTTTTCTTGAGCATTAATTTACAGCAGTGCCACCCGAGGCAGCTAAGTCACTGGGGCAGAGCCAGAGCCTCCCTGGTTGTGGGTTAGGGCTCCTTGCTACAGGGAGAGAGGGAGGGAAGGAAGAAGGAAAAGAGATAGAGGAAGAGAGAGAGAGGGAGAGAGACAGGGAGGGAGGGAGGGAAGAGAGAGAAAGAAGGAAGAAAAGGAAGGAAGGAAGACAGGGAGGAAGAAAGCAAAAGAGGTTGAGAAAGAGAGAGGGAGGGGGGAGGGAGGAGGGAGGGAGGGGGAGGGAGGGAGGAGGGAGGGGGAGGAAGGGAGGGAGAGGGGGAGGGAGGGAGAGAGGGAGGGAGGGGGAGGGAGGGGGAGGGAGGGAGGGAGGGAGGGAGGGAGGGGGAGGGAGGGGGAGGGAGGGGGAGGGAGGGAGGGAGGGGGAGGGAGGGAGGGAGGAGGGACGGAGGGAGGGGGGAGGGACGGAGGGAGGGGGGAGGGACGGAGGGAGGGAGGAGGGACGGAGGGAGGGAGGAGGGAGGGTGCTGGAGCCGCTGAGACCCCCTGCCCCATGCTCCCTTGATCCCTTCCTCAGGGACGGCCCTCTCTCCATCCCGCTGCCCTAACTCCTGCTGACCCTGGCGAGGAGGACAGATGGAGAGAACACTCTGGTGGCTGAGGGGGTGCCTGGTGACCGCATGCAGTGTGCGGCCGGGGCCACGGGAAGCGGAGCAGCAGCAGAAGCTGAGGTTCTGGAATCAGACAGACCAGGGTTCAAAGCCAGCCCTGCTGCTCAGCCGCTGCTGGGGCCTCGGGCGCATCAGGAAGCGCTACCACGCGGCGTAATGTTTCCCACCTAGTGGGATTCTGTGACGCTGATGTGAGATGAGGTGGCACCCGGTGGGCTCTCCAAAAGCATGCGTTCCCTTCTCCCTTCGGGCAAGTAGGGGGAAGTCAGGCCTCCCGATGTTACCAGACTAAAATCCCTGGTCGTGTGTCATTCTCTCTGCCGCTCTAAATACCTTTAACCTGTAACAGCATCAGCTTTTTGTAGGGCACCGCGCTATTGTTGGAATTCTGTTCCGTCAGGTTCACGCTCCGCAGGCTGACGTTGCTGAAGTTTTCTTTGCTGGCTAATCCCGCCAGGGTGACTTCTGAGAAGTTGGAGCTGGCGGACACTGGGAGGGTCAAAGGAGGAAACACAGTGCAGGGGAAGCAAGACATTCAGGAGAAATGACAGTGTTTACACCCAGCGATCGTGCATAAGCGACTCTCTCCTGTTTTCAAGTTAATCCTGATGGGGAAAACATACTCCAGTCTGATTAACTATGCAGTGAAGCTTGTGTTAGGAATTAAACATAGGATTGAAAGTGTAAATGCTTGCTGAGGAGTGTCACCCTGGCCATGCAGAGAGACAAGAACTGAGTGGCACTGCGGACCAGCCACATCAGTATAAAATCAGGAGCTGGACTCGCGCTGCAATTCCACTTAAAGCTGTTATCGTTCCTCACAGTGTTAGATGCTGAAAACGCATTCCTATGGGAGACCGCTAGACATCTTCCATCCAAAGTCTTTATATGCAGAAAAGCAGGCACCTTGTAGGCATGGTTTAGTTCTCATCTTTCTCTGGAGGCTAAGTGAACAACTACAGGATCTCTTGAGATCGCCTGCTCTCAGATTTAAGATTGTAACCAGATGCTGGATTTTCAGTGTGGACCAACAAATGTACATGTGTCCCCAAAAAGTGGAGATACAGTTAAAGTACATAAAACTTGTGCCAATAAACCTTTATTTCTCCAGCTCATTGTTTAAAAAACTATGCATATGCTAGAGAGAAACTCAGAAAATTATTTTGCTGGGATGAGGTTCGAACACTGAAGAAATGTAACACTACCTGACAACTCGTATGGCATAGAGATTTCGTAATATCTTATTTAGTAAACCAGTTATCATGGAAAGACTCAACCACTTCATCCAAAGACTATTTCTAAAAATAAACTTTAGTAAGTAGGTTTATGAGCGCTATAGGAAAATAAAAATGACAGCAAGAATCTTCCGAATAACAAGCTTATACATGCCATCAGCTCCGCTGGGAAAACCACTCTGAGAACCGGGGAGCCCCACATGACCGGGCAGATAAAAGCCGAAGGTTTAGCCTGAAGTGGGATGAAAACCTCGGGCCTGCTCCCACGCTCCATTCACTGCCCCATCCCACTCTCCCGACTCCCCCACAGCCCACATCCCAGCTCCAAGGAGCCCGAGGGTCCTGCCCAAAACAATGTGAAGAGCACCGGTTTCTGCATTAATTAATAATGCAGAAACAGAGATTTGGGACACCTGCCCATGAGAGATCGGATCATTTGCTCTAGAATAAGATCAAGTGAAGAATTGCTGTGTTTGGAAATGGGTTGAATTGCAAAGCCCAGCAACCTCCCTTTCCTCCAACCTCTTGAAAGAAAACTCAACAAAACAGGGTAATTTGATGCCAGTGAATAGATGGGCCACACTGCAAGCCTTTCCGTTCCAAGCAGAGTTTCTGCAGGTGTGCACGTGTGTGTACAGACTTGCTCAGTTTTCTTGCATGAGAGTCTCTGGGCGCTGTCATTGGCCTTTGCGAGGCAGGGAAAGGAGAGGACAGAGTCACCTGCTCCCCGGGTCCCGAGCGCACAGCTGGGGATGGCCCTGATACTCACTCTTTTCGACTTTCATACGCTTTGATTCCACGAAGGCCACGTTCAGTCTCTGCTCCGTGTACCCCTGGAGGAGATCTTCCCTTGCCGCCAGCATCTTCAGGGGGTTTTTGGAAGCCTGAACCCGGCGCTTGGGCCTCACCGCACGCTTGTGCTCAGCCACAGAGGATGTCAACCTAAGAGGCAGAGCAGAGCTGGTGTGGCCTGGGGCTGCGGTGTCACCCACGCCTGGTGGCTTGCGTGTGTCTGAGCTGAAGCGGCGGGTGCCGCGATTTTAGTTCTTGACTTCGTTATAATCGTACAGTTCCTCCCCTCCCATCACCCCTCCACTGAGGATCTCGGAGGTGGGAGACTGAAGCCCATTTAGTTCCAGATGCCAGCCCACGCCCGGAGCCCCGCTCTCACCACGCCCCGTGGTCTCCAGCTGGAGGAGCGGCCGGTGCCTCTGGGGCAGCCCATCCCCCTCCTGGACAGCCCTGAAGGGTGCGGTCCTTCCCTCTCATCGCACCCACAACACGCTGATCACTACTTCTCCTGCCGGAATAGGACCACCACCTCTCCTCCTTCGGGCTCCGGCAAGCCCTCCGCGGATGGACAGCCATCTCTCCACCAGACCCAGCTTTCTCTCCATGCAAGTTTCCCAGTTCCCTCCCCAAGTTCCCCATCACTGAGCCTCCTCTCGACCCACTGCCCCCCTCTGGAAAATAAGCACTATTTTGAAAAATATATTGACATAAAAGAGGCCCACAAAACCAACTATGACCCTCACACACGCACACTCAGCTCTCTGGGGCAGAAGACCAGACACCGGGAGAGGGGTGGACCCAGTCACGTGGTTTCCCAGCAGATTCCAGCTGCTTTTAATGTCTTAAGTGCATGGATCTCTGTAGCTGGAGGTCCTCTTTCATACAGAACATTGTCGTGTGTGTGTGTGTGTGTGTGTGTGTGTGTGTGTGTGTGTGTGTGAGAACATACATATCAATGTTCAATGTATCAATGTAACCATGTAAACAGTATCTGGGTGAGGAGAAGGCTGAGCAATGGCTCACTACCAATGTATGCAAATACCCAGAATGCCACTTCAAGGTGGGGAATGGCAAATTGTTCATTTTCTTAAGGTAGCAAGTTGAAAAAAACTGAACACATTGAAAAATGCAAAACAGGTATCAGGAGCAGCTTAAGGAAACATTTACGATAACCACGCAGACTTCCGGAAGAGACGGGACTCTGAAAAATTTGTGGGCAACAGATACACGTGGTGGATGGCCGTGGGGTTATTAGCTCACCCAGCACACTATCCCTGCTTCTCGTAAGAGCTCCTTGACTTTCCTTTGGGGGAACCATCTCCCTCCATGCCCTGTCCCCTACCCTGGCTCCGGAGGGGGAATCCAAAGACCACCCACTGCTGGCCAATCAGCATCTTCCATCCCCTTGGCCACAATGATGGCTGTAGGGCTGGATGCAAACCCAAGAAAATCAAGCCTGGAACTTCTTCTGGGAAGGCTGGGCAGGTCAGCTGCCTGTGCTGGCGGTGGCCAAGGAGATGGGATATAAATCCGGACTGAGGGGTGACCATCTACCACGTGGTGACAGCCTGACTGAGAGGAAAGCCAGCCTAAAGGAACCAGGTGCGAGAGACCTCATTCTGAGCCCCCGGAACCTGAGTTCATGCCTGCGCTTTTCAAGGGGTGAACCTGTAACTCCCTCCACGCCTCTCTTCTGCTGAAGCCAGCTGGACTTGGCTTTCTTTGTGGCAATCACAACCAAGGGAATCCTAACGCCAGGAACACTCTTCGGTGGTTTAGTCACGTTCCTGCATGAAGAGGGACCCGGGGACATCACTGAGAAAACCCTCAGATCTATTGATCTTATCAATGATTGCAAATTAAGTAACACGTTTCATTGATTTTCCAGTTAGCTGTATTCATTAGAGCCCAGGTGATCCAAACAGTTTGCAAAGTTGAGTAAGAATTTGACATGTCAAATGAAGAAAGGCATAGAAATTTCTGCTAACCAGTGTTCATAAAGTCTGCAAAACAATATTTGAGTGACGTGATAAACACAGTCACTTTATTTTTATGGACCAGGCATGTGGTGGGGAGGCAAGGCTTTCTGCCGGAGGGGACGTCTGTCCTGGGTACGCAAGCTCTAGCTAGCCCAGTGTCTGGTTCTAGAGAATAGTGATTTTGAGACGGGCTGGGACCTGGGACCTGGGACCCTTTGCTGCAGGGCTTGCACCTGGACACACGCCTCTCCTCAAGCAACAAAATACAAAAAACGATAAGGGACTAAAAATAACTGTGCATGTGCAATTGGGCCAAATTATGGACAAAGGATACAGAAAGACCAAAAAACCCCACTGCTGCTTCTGAAGAGCAGGGAGCGAAAACAGGGTACCAGGAGCCAAAGCAGGGCACTGCCCATGCCCTATACACACACCACCACCGAAGGGGTGGGCAAGGCACCTAAGCCACGCCTCCAGCCCGACCCCCGGACCCGCCCCTGCCCTCTCCCCATATAAGGAAGCAGCTCACCCCCCTCGGGGAGCGAGCAAGGGAACCTGTTACTTGTTCTCTCCCGCCCCTGCTGCAGCAGGGGTCCCAGTAAAGCCCTGCCTGAGTTTCTTGTCTGGCCTCTTATCAATTTCTATTGACTGGGGGAGGCCAAGAACCTTGGCGGGTATCAGGCTGGCTGCAATGAAGTTCTATCGCAGAAGGAGGTAACAGTGAGAGAAGACTCTCGAGGAAGTGCTGTGTGGAGACCAGTGAAGGAATCCGCGCTCCAGGGGTGAAAGATGGGAAATGAAATAACTCACTTGGGGGCATAAGGATCGAAAATGACGTCAAAGTCCTCGTCCAGCTCCACGGGGCTTCTCGGTAGAGCGGAATCCATGCTGCGGTAGAACTTGGCGAAGGTTTCCTCATCGTCCGGCTTCATCACCTCTTTCACGGATTTCCCGGTGACGGTGAGGACCGTTTCTTGCATCCCACCAACTACCGACAAACAAGCAAATCAACGACCTGAGATTTGTGTAAAAACATGACTCCAACTATGCTTCACTGAATCTTAAAAGTGATTTTCTTCCCGCTAAGGTCCAGGAGTGGAGCAAACGTGACAGGGCTGTCCAGGGTTCTGTAGATGCTTCCTGGGTATCAGCTGGCTTCTCAGGAGAGGACTTCCCGTCTGAACAGAGCGTGCACTGTGAGTGCTAGGAGGGATGGAGGCTCCAGCACACCGGGAATTTCTGAACCTGCTCCTTTTGCTCTCTTGGACGCAGAGCTAGCTCAGCCTCGTCCTAGATCAGGGCTTGGTGAAAACTTTTCCTGCAAAGGGTCACGTAGCAAATATTTTAGGCTTTGCACGGGAGTCTCTTTGACCTGTGTTGCCCCTTACATGACCCTGCTGCTATAGTACAAAAGCAACTATTACCAATATGCTAAGGAATGGGCACGACTGTGTTCCAATAAAACTTTATTTATTTACAAAAAGAGGAGGTGAGCTGGATTAGTTTGCCGACCCCCGGGCTAGATCACCGTTACATGTAGGTAATAAACTCTGACTCGTTTGCATTCTTCGCCTTGCCAGCTTTGTTGTTATATTACACTTTTGTATTTCTGGTTTCAGGTGGTTGTCTGTATTATTTTCAACCTATAGGGGTCACTGTCAATAGCAGGGACTCCAGTGCTTAGTATTTGATAAATTGCAAGTACTGGACATTTTCATTAAGAGATGAGGCTATTTCTGCATGTTATTCTTTTATTATATATACTTCATGGACTTTTGTACGGAAATCTTTATTTATTCACTAGAAATTTCTTTTAGAAATCACTTGTGATTATAATAGCAGCTGCTAACTTACTGGAAATTGACATATACGACTGAAAGTTTATCAGGCCCGAGTTCACGTTGATTTCGTGTAATAATCTGCTTTCAGGGTTAAAGGCAAAATTACCGAGTCTACAATCCTGATTGGATGACATCCCAAGGGTTTATTTACTTCTTTTTCATAAATTTATTTATTAATTGATTTTATTTTTGGCCGCGTTGGGTCTTCGTTGCTACGCGCGGGCTTTCTCTAGTTGCAGCGAGCGGGGGCTACTCTTCGTTGCCGTGCACGGGCTTCTCACTGAGGTGGCTTCTCTTGTTGGGGAGCACGGGCTCTAGGCACGCAGGCTTCAGTAGTTGTGCCGTGTGGGCTCAGTAGTGGCTCGCAGGCTGTAGAGCGCAGGCTCAGTAGTTGTGGCTCACGGGCCCAGCCGCTCCGCGGCATGTGGGATCTTCCCGGACCAGGGCTCAAACCCGTGTCCCCTGCATTGGCAGGCGGATTCTTAACCACTGCGCCAACAGGGAAGTCCATCCCAAGGGTTTAGATCCAGGAACAAATGTGTTACTGGGGGCTCCCTACTGAGTTCATTACCAAGTGAACCAGAGTTTGGTAATCTAATCAATGTTGACCGATAACTTCATTTCTTAAAACCTAACAACAAAGATAATGCAACAAAGTATGAACTGGTGACGTCATAATAGAAGACAATTTAGCTGAGGAGAAAAAGCAAACCGGGATTTAGAGACTCTGAGAGCAGGGCAGGTGTTCCTAGGCTTCCTGAGCTACCCACTGAAACCCGAGTCACACTGGCTACAAGCACATGAACCCAAGCTTCCCTCTGGCTCCTGGCGTGTACCTTTGTTATTCAGCCTTTTCAGAAAGGTTTCCAGCCTGTCCAACTTGAGGTCTGATTCTAATTGCATGTCTGGTCTGGCTTCGATATCTAGGCAAGTAGAAAACACAGGTGAGAGAAGCACGGAGGGCTCTTCTGATCACAGACCTCTTGGCCCATTGGGTGCCTGGTGACTCACCTTCCAGGGGTCTGGAAACTGGCGTGGTGCCCCTCGTCCTACTGCAGATAGGGGACGCTACTGGGGTGATGGCAGTGGGGGACGCCAGACCTGCAGAGCAGACAAAGGAGCTACTGAGCATCTGAGGAAACTTCCGGAAGTTCCCAGGACCCTGAGGGACGGCCACGAGTCCCAACGGAGATCTGACAATTCACAGAATTTACACACACGCGTGGGACACACATATGTGCATCTGGCAGGGACCGTGCCCACACGTGCAGGACACCTGCCAATGGAGACAGGGTTCTATTGCTTCTAAGGCCTGCAGCTGCCATTCCACACTGAACCACGAAGACACGAAGGCAACCAGAATGTCCTCGAACAGATGAAACGGTGACGTCTGGAGGCTTTGGGGGCAGTGGAGGTAGCTGAAGAGAAAGTATACAGTCGTCCCTTGGTATCCACAAGGGATTGGTTCCAGGACCCCCTGTGGGTACCAAAATCCACAGATGCTCACGTCCCTTATACACAATGGCAGATTTGCATACAGTCTACGTACACCCTCCCCTATACTCTAGACCATCTCTGGATGCCTCATTATACCTAAGACAATGTAAGTGCTGTGCAAAGAGCCGAGGTGGCAAATTCCAGTTTTGCTTTTGGGAATTCTCTGGAATTAAAATTGTTTTTTGATCACGGTTGGTTGAATTCGTGGCTGCGGAACTCGAGGATGCGGACGGTCAGTTGTTTCTGCACCATCCCCGCAGAGGATGGGGGAGACTGGGCTTGCCACGCCGGCCGGGAAGTGCCCCGCAGTGTCCCTCCCAGCTGAGAGGACATGGGGACAGTCTGGCCTTTGGGGGCATCACTCAGAGTGTGGTCCTATCAGGCAATAATGCAGAGGGTGCTAAGCTTTGTAAGAAAGGCACAAGAGGAACCATCTGTACTGATCTGTGACTGCTGGAGGATCGTACCCATGTCAGGTATGGCTGGGAGCTAGGGACATGCTTCCACCTGCGTCTACCAAGAAGCAGGATGGGGAATCTTTCAACGGAGAAATGGGAAAAGACACATGAGAGGGAAAGACAGACGTTCCAGCCTGAAGAAGGCATCTGATTAGAATAAGAAACCTTAATAAAGACAAAGATGAGTATTCTTCCCTAACCTTAGGAGGGATTCGAAAGGGAAGTCATTAGTTACAAAGAACAAAATGAGACCTTAGTATTCTTTGTCTCTGTGTGTAAGAAACGAGAAACCCTTAGGTGACGTTGCCACGTGAGAACCACAAAGGGAGAACATGTAAATCACTGTCACTTACAGGGAAAGAGAATCACTGAAGTGAGTGGATCTGCCCCTCCCTCCCGTGAGGTGGAGCGGGATGTGCTACAGCATAAAATTTTTAAGGAAAAATACTGAAATGCAGTTTACAACTTAAATTTTAGGTGATATTCCAGAAGTACTTCTCAACATGTACGTATACTTCCTCAATGATGTCAACAACATTTTAAAAAATTATTTCTTTACCGGAACTGCAAAGGGTTTCTATCCGTGAGAAAGTCAACTTTCTTGAAAGATGCTAAAAGGATAAGTAAACTTTGGTGTCACCGGCTGGGGCAGTACACCATCACCTGCCAGGAGGGTGCGTAAGAGGCACGGGAAGATTTCCTGAGCACAGAGGGTCACTAACTCTGAAGCCAATCAAACAGGCCTGTCTCGAGCCGACCAGGACACCGGCCCCTCGTGCTGTCGCGGCGCGCCCTGCTGCCTGTTCAGGCTGCAGTGCGGAGCTCTCAGAGGTGGACCAGCTCCTTCCTGGAGAGATTTAGGGTTCGGCCATAGCGGGGGAGGGCACACAGATTTAAATTTCACCATGTTAAAACAAAACAAAGCATTCCCCACACCTCTTTTCAGTGAATTCTACAGGCAATAACCAGTCGCCTGCTCTCTTCAGGAACATTTCACATCTCTCTTATTCAAAGGTGCACTTTGAGTACCTTCCTTCCAGGAGAATTCTAGAATACCACAGAAATCTGTGGCGTCCTCACTGTTATGTAGCGTCTAGGAATAAGAAAAAGGGAGACAGTCCTGGCGAGGCTGGGGAGAAGAGAGTGTTCTGGGGTGAGAGAATGAAAATCAGGGTACGGCACGCCTCTTGGCAACTCGCAGGTACACAGTAGCCCGAGGAGATGGGAAACCTTGGTGGCTGCAGCGTGGGGACTACTAATTCTTTGGCGAGTGTAGGACATTGGACGCCCTATCACTGCAAATCCGAAAGAGCGGTGACTGAGTGAAACACATCACTGTGTAGGTGGTAACAAATATTAGAAAAACAGGGTCCAGTTTTTCCATTAGATTGAAAGCACAAGAAAATTATTTCCTGAGCAAAGTCATATCGCACCCGTTAAATCAAGATCCCTGATTTATTCAGAAACACGTGAACGCGAACTCATCCACTAAGGGAGAGGAACATCTCCGACTTTACTCTCCAAACCTGCCTAAAAGCAAAGCTACTTCCTCTGACATTCCTGTGGACAAGGGCAGTGGTATCTGGTAGTAAGGGCCCGACTTCAAATAAATTACCATCTTTTCAGATGCAAGAGGAAAGAGGAAACCAAAGTGAAAAGTCATCAGGATAAAAGCCTGGGCTGGAAGCTGGCAGGTCTGAGCTCCAGTTCAAGTTCTCAGCTCGAGTCCTTCTTAACCAACGTGGGCCTTAATCTGCTTTAGTTAACATGGGGATGGGGGTCATGTAAAGTATACAGAACATATTCAAATGCCACCTCATTCTGAGAGTAAATTATCTTGTTGTCCTTGACAATTCCAAGCAAAGTTAATAAATTTGTTACAAAGGGTTTTCCACCAAGATCTAGGTTCATCTCAGTTCAGGGCTTTTCCCTCCCTCCTTCCCTTCCTTTCTCTCTCCCTCCCTGCCTCCCTCCTTTCCTTCTGCAAATATTTATCCCGAGCCTACAATGAGCTAGGCACTGTCTTTGAGTGAGGATCCTGAAAGGTTTTGAGGAAAGCCAACGGCAAACCTAGAAAGCAGACACCAATGGAAGTTAACTCTACCTGAATGTGAAAACCTCTATCACTCAGTTAAGAAATTTGCTTAAGCCACAGCTTAGAAAATGAAGGTACGTGCACGCAGGTGAACAAGGACCCCAGATTTTAACCGTCTCCTACAGGATGTGGAGCCCCTCAGCTCTCTGGTGACTTCTAACCACGTGATTTGTCACTTTCAGACATCTTTGGATTCCCCGCTGCAAATTAGTTCCAAGAGCTCAGCTGCAGGGAAACTGCCCATCTGTAGGGAACTCTCACTTCCCTGCGGAAGTGGATCCATCCTTTGGGCAGCTATTAAAACATCGCTGGAAACGGGGCTTCCGAAGCCAGGGAACTCTAGTTTGATGGAAAGAGACCTGGGAATTACCCTAAAAGGGAGAAGACAGAAACTCCTCCTTCATTGAGAAAAAGGCTTATTTGGGTGAACTGACTGCCAGATGGCAAGAAAATGGAAATAATTTCAAAGCAACGACAGGAAAGGACTAAGATTTCTTAGCAGATTTGCAAAATCGCTTTTGAAACCTGGGCTCCATCTCCAAATGGCTGTTTTGAAACGTGACTAATTGCATTACGCGTCTGACGTCGAAGATGACGGTGTCGTAGGAAAAGGCTTTCGGTAGGAATATCTCACAAAACCTACCCAGAAAACGCGTGCACAATTTCAGTGAGAGTGAAAGCCAGAACGGACTAAGGCCGCATTTTTCACACTGAGCCCTCCCCGGCCACGTCCCCTCCGTGGGCGGGGGTGGGGGGGTGGGGGGGCGACGGAGCGCGGACACGCATCCTGACCTCGCTTCACCATCCTGCCGGCCACGGTAAACTGGGTGGAGTCGTTGGCTGCCCCTCGGCCTCTGGTCTTCCAGGCGTCCTCTCTCACGGTGATGAGATGCTTCCTCTCTTCAATCGTCATCTGGCTCTCTCGACTTTCTGTGACCCGCTGTTTACCCAGAAGAAAACAGGAGAGCAAATCACAGAGCCAGAAGCGTTAGCGCGCAGCCGCCCGTGAACTGAGAAGCAGGCAGAGCGCAGCCGTGCATCGTCCCCACACGTCCCAGCTGTTCTCGCTGAAATAGGCTGGGGCTTCCCTATTTCCGGCTTGGGTTAGAGATCGCCGCCACCAACGCGGGAACTGTAGGTTAGAACTTTGTTTTTCACTTATTTGTTTGCAACGCTGCAATATCAAAATGATACTCTGTAAAAAGAAACAAGAATAGACTGTCTTCCTGCCATGAATTTTACAGGGTTTTAAAGTCGCTCTGTTTTACTTATCTAGTTAAGCGCAGTTGACGAGGACTCTCTATCCATTATACTCACAAAGAGCACGGCGGGTCTAGACAATCTTACCCTCTTAAGTTCACGAGGAACATGGGCAATCGTGAAGGAAGGAAAGCTGCTTAGGGGAGGACGTGCTATCAGAAGGCTTCCTGGAGCTCGCGTGCCTTTGCCTAGAGCAACTATGTTACACGGGCAGTTAGGCAACCAGGTCAAGCCCATAAACGTCACTTTTAAGTCAAAGAATATCTGACACTGGGGCTGAGTTGTGCTATAGAGACAACCTACATACATAGTAACAGTTCTACCTAAAAAAGGCATTCAAATGCTTCTAACTGGGGTTCTGGAGATAGGTGCCTCTTCAATTTCTAAGCCGTTGGTGACACTCATTTGGCCTAAAAGGCAGAAGCTGGAGGTGGTGGGTGACTTGAGGGGGACCAAGAAAGGAGGGGGATGGGCAGGAAGGAGGCCGAGGAAGGAGCCGAGGACCAGTGCAGAGGAAGGGGCGTGGCCGGGAGAGTGGTTGACCGTAGCAGGCTGACACCGGCCCGGGAGGTGCTGGAATGCTGGCTGGAGAAAGTCTCCTTTCTCTCCTCCTTCGCCCGTCCCTCCTTTCTTCTACAGGAAATCCCCCTGGGTATGGGGGTGGGGCGCACAGGGGGAGGGCAGGAGCCGTGGAAGCTAGTGCAGAGGAAAGAAAAGCTTCGTCCCCAGGACAGAAAGAGCTTCTATCTCCAGGTCCTTCCTACTCATGAGTGGTGGGATGACCCTAATTCCAAGTAATTCTCTGAATCACAGGCCCTTATAAACTATGAGGTGGACCTGCTAGGAAAACCTCATCAAAATTCAGAAAAGAGGATAAGTTTTCTTGGAAAATGAAGTTTCAGGAGTGAATTTTAATCAAATCAATAGGACACGAGCCTTAAAATATTTTCAAAAACATATAAAGTGCCAAGAATGTTTTCTTCTCCGCAGATCCAGACATCACCAGTGCTATGGTGAGCTCAGCGAAATCTTCAGAGCCCTGGTGCCCGGGAAGTGTGGTTCACGACTCAGAAAAATGGTGTCCCCGGATCAACGATTCCATTTCCCAAGGCACCTGGATTCTCCCGCAGCTCCAGGGAGAGCGTGATGCACGGAAGCCCTGGGACGATACAGGTGTCCCAGGATTCAAAGTGTCCGGTGGTGCCAGATCTACGTTAAGGAGCACGCTTTCCACTCGCCTCTAAATGATGTTGTTAAACAGAAACGTTTTTGCTTCTCTAGAAGTTTCACCTTAACTTTGCCACTTAGTAGGGTTGGTCTAGAGGCCCCTGATTCCCCTTATCTGACTTTAAATGGTTCTATAATGCAGTAAGATATATATATCTTATATATATGTATATATATCTTGTGTATATATCATATGCGTGCGTTATATGTATGAATATACACAGTTTATTTATTCCCTTTAGAAATTAATAGAATGTATCACAAGTTGCTATTAAATTTTAGAACTCAAAATGTGAAAACAGGCAAGATAGACATCTTCGTCTATGTACTGTTTTTTTTTTTAGCTTAAAACTTCATGATTGTCTTGTCTTGCTTTTCCCTTCGAAGGTTTTCTTTCCTCATTTAGAGAAGGACATAATACATAGTATAGTAAGCACTGTGCCATTTTTCAGGTTTTCCTAGGTTTAGCTGATGATATTTAGGATTGACTGGGAGAGTAAGGGAGTTGGGGCATAATATGAATAGAAGCCCTACCCAGTCTATCTTTAACTCTTTCCAATATAGATCTCATGAACGTGATGCAGAAAGATGGGGAGGGAGAGAGAGGGAATGAGAGAGAGAGAGAAGGAGAAAAGAAGAAGGAGAAGAAGAGGGAGAAGAAGGAGAAGGGGAAGGAGAGGGGGAGGAGAAGGCAGTGAAACAGTTGGGAGGAAAGGAGGGTCTTAGGGATGGACAGAGCCTCGGCAGGACACAGCTAGAAACTGTGCAAAGGGTTGAGCTGCAAGAATGTTCTCTGCTTACCATACTGCTGCTGATGGGTTTGCCTCTGTACACCTGAGAAATCACTGTGCAAATCTCACTGAGCGTTTCTGACACAGGAGGTGATACCCGAGGGAGAACTAACATGTGTGACTAGGATTAGCGCAGATCTAAGGGTAAAATTCTTCTATACGTGGAGAGCTTCACAGATGGAAAATACTGTGATCTGACTTCTAAGTTTTTAATCTTAATTACCTCTAGTGAAACTACACCACAGGAAGAAATCACAGAAGCATGTGTTAAGAGAAATAAGGTACCGTGACAAACCGTCACTTCTCAGTTTTCAAAAATGCTATCACCATTTCGAATCCTGTGCACTGTTATGGGAATTGAGCTCTGCCATCTCTTTAAGTGATTTCCATCCATCATCAGCGCCCAGAGCCTCACGTGGCCTGAACAAAACATGGAAAAAGATCTCACCTAGGTTTGGACCTCAAAGTGACTATAATCTGACCTTGTCACCCTTTCCCAGCAACTAAGATGACAGGAAGGGAACAAGGAAAATCTTATTCTGATACAGCCCTGAGGCATGTGAGGAAGAAGAAAACGTGGGTTGAGGACTGACAAGAGACAAATAGTCCATTTAGACAGAGCTTGTGTTTAAATGCTCTGTTTCCCTCTCTGAGCCCCTGCACTGTTGAATATCTATACCAGGGCTGCTGGAGGAAAGGATCTCCAGGAACACTGAGGAGCTAGTGCCCCATCACTGGTATGTAAAACATTTATCTGGGAAAACTGTCCAGAAGTAAAAATACAGGATTTTTAGGCCATTTTAATTTTGAAGTGATAAGACATAGATTGTCTCTGGTAAATGTTATTTTTCTTTAAACTTAAAAATATATGGAGAGATAGTCCATGTTCATGGATGGGGAGATGCCATCTTGTCAAGATGTCAGTTCTTTCCAACTTGACTTATAGATTTGGTACGATTCTAATCAAAATCCCAGCAAGTTATTTTGTGGGTATTGATGAACAGAAAAGTTTATATGGAGGAGCAAAAGACCCAGATTAGCCAACACAATATTGAAGGGGAAGAAAAAAGTCAGAAGACTGACACTCCCCAACTTCAAGACTTACTGTAAAGCTACTACAAAAGTACCATTACTACCAAGACAGTGTGGTACTAGTGAAAAAACACACAAATAGATCAAGAGAACAGAGCAGAGAGCCCAGAAATATACCCACACAAATATGCTCAACTAATCTTTGAAAGAAGCAAAGGTAATACACTGGAGAAAAGACAGTCTTTTCATAGTCTTTTCAGCAAATGACTGGACATCCACAGGCAAAACAGAAGAATCTAGACACAGGTTTTGGACCCTTCACAAAAATTAACTCAAAATGGCTCATAGACCTAAATGTAAAATGCAAAACTATAAAATTTGTAGATCACATAGAAAAAAATCTAGACGACCCTGGGTTCCGTGATGACTTTTTAATACAACACTAAATGCATGATCCATGAAAGAAAGAGCTAAGAAGCTGGACTTCAGTGAAATTAAAACCTGTTGCTCTGTGAAAGACACTGTCAAGGGAATGAGAAGACAAGCCACACACTGGGAGAAAATATTTGCAAAAGACATATCTGATAAAGAGCTGCTATCCAAAATATACAAAGAACTCTCAAAACTCAACAAGAAGAAAACAACCAATTTAAAAATGGGCAACCGATCTGAACAGACACTTCACCAAAGAAGACGTACAGATGAAAAGATGTTCAACATCCTATGTCATCAGGAAAATGCTAATTAAGACGACAAGATACTTCTGCACACCTATCAGAATGGCCAAAATCCAAACCACTGACACCACCAAATGCTGACGAGGCTGTGGAGCAACAGGAACCCTCATCACTGCTGGTGGGAGTGCAAAATGGCGCTGCCACTTTGGAAGACAGTTCAGCAGTTTCTTACAAAACTAAACGTACTCTTACCATAAGATCCAGCAATCATACTCTTTGATATCCAAATGAGTCGAAAACTTATGCCCACACAAAAACCTGCAATGGATGTTTACAGCAGTTTAATTCCCAATTGCCAAAACTTGGAAGCAAGCAAGATGACCTTCAGTAAGCAAATGGATAAACTGGTCCATCCAGACAAGGACGATTATTTAGGGGTAAAAAGAAGTGAGATATCAAGCCATGAAAATACATGGGGGAAACTTAAATGCATATTACTAACTGAAAGAAGCCAATCTGAAAAGGCTATATGCTGTACGATTCTAACAATATGACATTCTGGAAAAGACCAAAACCGTGGAGACAGTAAAAAAATATCAGTGGTTGCCAAGGGAAGGGGTGGGGGGAAGAGGCAGGGATGAAGAGGCAGAGCACAGAGGGTTTTTGTTTTCTGTTTGGTTTTTTTTTTTTTGGGCCGCGCTCCACGGCACATGGGATCTTAGTTCCTCAACCAAGGATCGAACCTGCACCCCCTGCAGTGCAAGTGTAGAGTCTCAACCACTGGACCGCCAGGGAAGTCCCCACAGAGGGTTTTTAGGGCAGTGAAACTACTCTGTATGATGTTACAATGATGGATACACGTCATTATACATTTGTCAAAATCCAGAGAATGTACGACACCAAGAGTGAACCCAAATATAAATGATGGGCCCTGAGGGATGACAACTTGTCAACTGTAATGAACATGCCATCGGTGGGGCACGCTGATAATGGGGGAGGCTGTGTGGCGGGGGGCGGGGGGTTAGGGGAAGTCTCTGCACTTCCTGCTCAATTTTGCTGTGACCCTAAAACTGCTCTAAAAAGTAAAGTCTATAAAAAAAGTACACCATATATATATATATATATACACACACGACACGTGTATTATGTAATATACATAAGTTATATTTAAAGACTTGAGTAACATATCTTTTCTTTTAAAGTCTCACATTGACTTATTTAGAAGCAAACAGGCATTTCCCCCCTTAGTGATGGGACAGCAGGTCCGCTCCAGATTTCAGCCTCTTTTTTGGGGTGGACCCCAGCTGGCAATGCAGGGCTGGGCTCCCACAGACCCGCATCCCTAACTTCAGAGGAAAGGCACTAAGAAGAGCGAGGGAAAGGCCGCCTTCGGGAGAGAAACGGGGAGTTTCTACTTGTGAAGATGCCAGATGAAGCCGGGAGGAACCACCAGACCCTTCCTCTGGCTGAAACCCTGTGCCTCTCCCTCAAAGAACTGTCTGGCCACCACTAGTCCTAAAAGAACAGAACAGTCATGAGACTTCTAGTTGGCGGCCACCTGAGAGGCGTGGTCCCAGGGCTGGTGAGGAGACAGAAACCCTAAGAGGGGAGTGACCGGCCAGGTCCCCCAGACGGAAGGCAACTAGCACCTGGGGCTCGCGGCAAAGGGGATGCAGCCACTGTTTCCAGCTACTTTGACCCCAGGGACATTCCAAGGGGAATAACAAACAATCACTGGTATTTTTAGCTTTAAGCATCATCACATATTATGTACCAATGTATCATATCAGCCCAGGCTAGGTCTCCCTTCTGTGGCGGGGTTCGGACGGGGTGCAGTGGAGGTGGAGAGTGGGGAAGGAGGGCTGTGGTTGCCATGCCAACAGCACCATGGCAGCTAGCTCCCATCAGGACCGCCTCTTCCATCCTGTCTCTTCCACGCCCCAAAGCACCTGGGCCACCTCCTCCTACTTTATCAAGATAGCCCCGGGGTCCTTTCTTGGGCTCCTGACTCAATTTAGGATATAAACCTTGGAGATTAAAATGGGGGACTTTCCTCTTCAACCAGTTACGTGACTATGAGATGAATTAACACCATAGGTCTCCCTAGGGGTCTGAGCGAAAGTTGAGATGTGGGTGACTGACCCTAAATATATGAAGCAGCAATTACATCTGCGCGCGCGTGCGCGCGCGCGCGCGCACACACACACACACACACACACACACACACACACACAGAGAAATGCAGCAGGAGTTACTTCCCCAAATGAAACAAGTTTCTCCCTGCTGCTCAGAAATTGCAATGAGGCTTAATACGTGTAGGCAATTCCTCACCTGATTAATAGATACAAAAGACAGGTATTTATGGGCAGCAGGTATAGCAGGAGAATAAGTAGAAGCATATACAGGTTCCTATAGAGCAAAGCAAGAGGATTAGAGGTGAAAAGAGAAGATTTATCACAGCGGGGTGGGGAAGGGGGAGGGACAAAAACAAGGATTTCTCTCACAGAAAGTTAATTTACTCATTGCAATTTCAATTCGCTTCCCAAAAGAGTCCGTCCTACTTATTTTTTTAGAATGCTAACAGAAATCCCCACACAAGCACAGTAAATAGACCCAAGTCAGCTCTGTGCAGTAATTGAGTTACTGGCAAGATTACTGCAGTTTACAGAAGATATTCCGTGACATACAGGGGAACCCTGACTTTCATGGACCGTTTTAACATCGAATATAAAATATCTTCTTCAACGTCTTTCAAGTTATTTCATTCTACGGTTGAAACAAAATTTCAGGAAACAGGATAGCGCTCCACTCTGGATCAAGGTGGCATCTTGCCTCGGGATAAGAAAACCAAACAGAGAGGGGCACCAAGGGGAACCGTCGGGGATGAGAGTTACACGTGGCGAGGAGATCTATGCGAGAGTCAGGCTTACCCAGAGCAGATTAGAAACGGCATTATCATCTGTCAATGCTCCTTCTTCCTACAGGTTAAAACAAATAGGAGACACTGCAGAGGGCTGGAAGGGTAGGATCGGGTTATGGTGTCACAATCATCTTCGAGAACTCTGTGCTGGGTTCCAGGAAAAGCATGCACATGCCCACACGGTCGGGTGGCACAAACACCAAGTGAACTCATCACTCGTCAGTGGGATAATAATCTTTAATTTGGGGGTCATACCAACAGCCTTCCTTGCCCTCTTAGCCTCGTTCCTTCAGCTGACTTCACGCTCTTGAATTGGGATTTCGAATTTCAATGACAGAGCCAATCAGGACACGAATGTGGCGGACTGATCTTCCTAGAATTTTCAAGGACTTGTTCTGGGGACAGCATAGACCTTAGCTTGATTCACTGACCTGACACGCTGATGGAAGCAGAGCCAGATATCAAATCCTGGTCTGTGACTCAGATGTGGACTCGGGGCTGTAACCACAAACTCTATACAGGGTTTTTATTTCCTGAAAAAGTCTGAAACACTGATGATTATCTTGACCCAAGGGCACAGGAGTCACGTCTCTGCCTTAAATACTGAAGATGCCAAAATGGGGCTGGAATTTTAACTAATGATTTGGTGCAAATACATAACTGCAATTTAGTTGAAACAAAGAGACTCCTGCCAAAGCCCTTTTCTTTCGAACTTGGCTTCATTTCATCTCTCTCACTCTTGGGATGGGATGAGTTACTCTGAAGGAAACTGTCCACATACCATGCTCCAGTGGACACATTCCCTGCACTACAAGCCTGGCCGTACCTACGGACCAATGGGCTTTGCCATCTTTAGAACTAATTCTAGACACTACAAGGGCAAAAATGTGTAAGTCAGGTTAGCAATGCCCTAAACCACGAACAGGAGGAAGGGAAGAGGCACGGCGAGAGAGAGAAAACCCAAGCTGTTTGTCGTAGGAAACGACAGGGTCCACCAGGTAAACGATTAGCACTGTTAAGCTCCAAATCGTCAATCCCGATTTCGGGGGGATAAATTTGGAAAGCAAGGAACTGATGTTAAGTGACATCAGCTCTTGAGACGTGACTGATCTTTCAGAAGGGAAAGGAAAACTCTAACTTAAAATCTAACCTCAAATCTATTCATGGACCAAAAGAGTATTTTCTTCCATATAGGACCCCCGGTGAGATGCGGGTTAGAGCACTGAAACTTTGTTTTGTTTTGGGACAAACCCTTTGACAGAAACAAAAACTGTTTTAGATTTTCAAGGCATCCTTTACATCATTTTTTTTAATGTGGCCGCATGACAATCTCTAATTACTCGTGTGGCTCGCATTGTATTTTTACTGGACAGCATGGATTTTCACAGGGGAAGTGATTTATATAGAGGCCGGTCTCCATCTCCTGCTTCCTCTGCTTCTCCACAGGCTGTAACTCGTGGGACCCTGCTCACTGCACACAAAAGCTCGAGGAGGCCAAAGGGTGAAATGTTTCGTAACCACGAATATGTGCATTTGATGAACTCAGAAACTGTGCGGGAAGTGATGAGCTGACTGTAAATCTAGTCCCTTGTCCCTTGGTGCAAAAGATGGAAGGTTCCAGAACCTGTGCCCCTAGCAAGTCTAGCTCCAGCCCAGGCAGCAAGCTCCCATCTGCATGGAGCACGTGTCATGAATGTCCTTCCTTCTCCAGAGAAGCATCTGGACACCCAGCAAGCCCTGGCCATGTCTCGAGCACCTCCCCCCGCCACCAGCTGCCCCGGGGGACTGTCTTAAGGCAGATCAGGTTCACCGAGGCTCTCCTGCTTCATCTGAGCTGGCGAAGGCGTGGCTGAAATACACGGCCTGCCCTTGGGAAGACACGAAGCTAAGGGCTTATCAGAGGCCGTGGGAAAACCACCGGACCTCAACAGAACTTGCGATTTCCCAATGCCTGCTACAAAAACTGAAAATAGGTGGGCTTATTTTAACTTCAAAGAGCTTATTGTCTTGGGCTGAAGTGAACTAGGTCACTCAGCAGGAGAGCGACGGTGAGTTCACTGCTGGTGCAGAACCCGCCGCATCCCTGAGCCCAAGAACACCACTTCCCACTCAAGCCAGGGGCAACCGCAGTCACCTCCTCCCATCTCTCGCCTCCTGAGAACCTCTGCCTAGTGTTAAGGCCATTCTGTTCTCACCCGCTACTCCCAGCCTCCGGGTTACCCAGCCTCGGATGATCTCTGTCTCCAAAGTGGGTAGAGCACTGAAATCGATTCCACTGATCACGAGGGCTCTACCTGGCTTTGTGTTTTGTAGCTTTACTTCTCACCGTGCCGTGCGGGACCTGCTAGGGAAGGTTTCTTTGCATCTTTTGACATGACCAAGAATGAAGCGCTGAAGTTATGTGTGAACCAATGATTTCAAATCAAGTTTTTAAATAAAGTTTGTGGGCAGTGGGGATCAATGATTTGAGGGACAGAGTTTTCTTTCACTTCCGGGTCTCATTCTGGAAACCCAAATTTCCTACCTAGGTGCTGTAACATCCAATTAGATTTGAGAACTTTACAAATGGTTGAGCTTTAACTGTCTTTAGTCATTATCTTTAAGGTCATGTCTGTCTCAAAGAAGAGAATTCAAATTGCTGTTTCAGTTTAACCTATGAGAACACAGGGGTGCCACAGGAAACAGTGTCAGAACTCTCTCCTCGCAGCCCTGTGGACACACCTCCTCTTAATGTAAGTTTCTGAACGCCTGAAGGTCACGTTCATCATTTCTTTCTTCCACGGATGCGTATTAAATTGTTTTAGATTAGAAGGGGTCCAGGTGATCGTCTGGTTGTAAGTATTTTGTTTTCCTTTTTGTTTGAAGACTTTTGATCCTAGAAGCTGGCCAGTGGGGGTGTGTTACACCATCTACTTTGCCCCCAGCCAGCAGGTGCATCGGCAATCACAGGGCCATGCAGTGGGCAAGTCACCATCCGCTTTCAAAGTGTGCACTGACTGGTCAAAGCTGGTCATCATTACTAGTAATTTAACAACTACATTTGCCTATGAAGAAATGCTTGCCCGTATCAACAACAGTGTATTACTTTTCTCGAAACTTGTAACGTACTTTGCCGTACCTTCTCAATAAAAGGCTTACCTGCTCATCATGAAACATGTCTTCAATTATGAAATAAGTCCTCACCGACCACAATCATGTCCTTCTCTTCTATACTCCTGTTTTCAACCTCGGCATAGGACATTCAAGCCCATATTTTATATGCAACTTAGAAACGGTTAGCGGTCAATGACAGTTTTTCATTCTAAAGACTTTGATAACATTGTAAAGTCAGACTTCATTTAAGAAGGTCTGAAGCCCAAGTAAAAGTGCACACTTCCAAATTTAGGAACTTGCTTGCTGAGGCATTAGGTACATGGTGCCGTTCACAGTTCTAGAACATCTCAAGACTTTACCTGGTGATCCACTGAAGCCGCTGTGGGACAGGCTTTAAGTGTGGACCCTCGTGGCAAGAGAGTGCCATGCTGCCCGGGGTAGTAACCAGCTAAGTTATGCATGCTCGCCTGGTGGATGCACGTCCAAGCGTGGTGTTAGTTAGAATGATTTTCCCGTGCACGGACAACGTTACCTTCTTCTTGAGCGACTGTCCCGTTTCCTGGATGTGCACGCTGCTGGTGACGGACGCTTTGCCATACTCCTGCTTCCTGTTAAGTCTGTTTCTCCAGTCTTCCTCACCACTCTTCTTCAACAGCGCTAATCTAAGGGGAAGACACGCCGACCAAAAAGAGTTCAGCACCAGCCCTTCCCGGTACCAGAACCACAGTTTAAGTTACCCAGAAGTCTTTGCCCAAGAAATGACCACAGCTGCCTAATCTGAATCATTCTGAATGTCACTTATTCTGAAGAAAGTCTGTCTGGAAAAATAGTACAGATGACTATATTATGTAGATTATTATATTTTCTAAGATGGCCCCAACAGTCTTAAAATCGGATTGAAATGCAAAGCTGAAAACTGACTTTCCCAGATAAAAGAGGCAACATCATTCTACCAAAGGAATATCTCTGTTTTTTTCCTTGCCTTTGGGCTGAGAGCAGGAAGGAAAATAAAAGTAAACGTCCCCAGAGAAAAATGTTTTCGAGCGATCCCTTCTGGTCACTTGATGAATTAACATTTAATGACTAAAGCTGGATAGCAGAAACGGGTTTAAAAATTTAAAGCTATTGACAATCTCTGAATATCACATGTTTTAATTACACGTAAAAGATGACGTTAAGACGTCCTGTATTCTAAGTCCTGTTCTTTTCTTCCAAACGAACTTGGTCTTTCCAATCTGCCTTCTTAATACAGAAACTTCTCTAGAAACCCATTTTAAAGATTATCATTTCAACTTTCCTCAGGGGAAAGCTATATACAAAAACAGAATCTAATTAACTGAGGTTTTTACCTAAACTACTTTAGTTCAACTATGGTGTGACTTGATAAAAAGCTGCTTGGATGTTAAAATCTATGAAAGGCTATTCTCACAGACATGAGGCTCCTTCAGTCTCGGGCATTTAAGTTGGACAAACCCAGGAGAGATAAAAGGCACAAAAGTGGTGATCATTAAACTCATTTGAGCTGGTGCTCGAACAATTTAAACATTAGGGAAAACAACGATCGGACTCCTTTCCCTTATGGTGAGTCTGCTGGGCTGGGTCTTTTAAACATTCATTAATGCGTGTCCATAAAGAGTGTATCTTGAGCAACACATCAGCGCTCATTTGGCTGTTAACCCCTGTCAAGTAACCTGGTCTCCGTTCCTTACTGGTCACAGTGGGAACTGAACTAGATGGTTTCTAAGGGCCCTTCTACCGAGTGTCCTGACTCCATTAAATATTTGAATTGGAGATGGGATGAAATATATCATACTCCACGATAAAGGTTTAGCTAAGCAAATAAGAAAACAGATTTTGCAGTAAATATGACTCCATGTACATCTACAAATTCATACAGAATCATACTGTATATTTGGATTCGCTCAGTCAAATAATGGAAAGCAAGCTATAAAGAACTCCCCAAGGAGTTCAAGGGGGGCAAGGGCTTCAAACTCTGGACCTCTCCCCTTTCCCGACCTCTTCCTTTTCCTTCCCTTCCCTTCTGCTATGTGACAGCAGATAAGACCCAACATTCACTCCACAAAGCTGGTATAACGCCGCCTCATTTACCTGTGATATTGTGATTTATAATAAATATATACTTGGTCTTTGCCCCCTTTCCTGGCACAGAGCTCCTACAACTGCTGGAATTTCCTGAATGATGAGAGTGGTAATGCTATCTTATGTGGACGAGGTGACTTTTGGAAGCATCTAAGTGTGGGCTTGTTGCCAGGAGAACCAACCCTGTGATTAGAGGGTTGGAACTTTCAGTGCCCCCCCCACCCCGACCTCCAGGGCGGAGGAAGGGGCTGGAGATTAACTACATCATTGGCCATTGGTGATTCAACTCAATCAGGCCTATGTAATGAATCCTCCATAAAAAAGCCAAAAGGCCAGGTTCCGAGAGTTCTTGGGATGGCAGACAGGCGGAGGTTTGGGGAGGGCGGTGCACCTCGTGAGGGCATGAAACGCCACACCATCTCCTCACACCTCGCCTGTGCGTCTCTTCCATCTGGCTGTGCCTTAGTTACCTTCGACAATAAACTTGAAGTCTAGTAAATAAATGTATTTCTCTGAGTTCTGTGAGCCACTCTAGCAAAGTAATTGAGTCCAAGGAGAAGGTTGTTGGAACCTCCAGTCTGTAGCCGGTTGGTAGGTCAGAAGCACAGGTGACAGCCTGGACTTGTCACTGGTGTCTGCAGAAAGGGGGAGGGGCGGTGTTGTGGGACAGGGCGCTTACCCTGTGGGGTCTGATGCTGTCTCCGGGTAGACAGCAGCAGAACTGGGTGGAACTGTAGGACACCCAGCTGGTGTCAGACAATGGCTTGATGGTGAGGGAAAAAATCCACACTGGAAGCTAGAGTCAGAATCTTATATCTAAGACCCTACTTGCTCTCATTTAGCCCCGAAGTCTACAATCTACGATGTTTGGCAACACTCTGCATCTACAAGGGCTGGTTCATGTACTTGGAAACAGATTCTAATTTCCTTTAAGGGTTTCCATCTAAATGCCAGACTATATGAAGACTACGATTTATCTTGCCTCCAATTATTCTGAGTGAGTCAGTTTTATTCTAACAGGAAAAAATAATCAAATAAAATCAAATCATGAAAAGAAATCATGAGTCTTTGCAAGCTGCAGCAGAGCTTTCAAAGCGTCTATAAAGGAGACTTCCAAAAGGTAAGCATGCCAGCACCACCCAAATGAAGATGTATTTCCAATTCCTCATCTTGTGAACGTGGACATTCATCTCATGGATACTCTCCTTACCGCTCAGAACCAGCTCTGACTTCACCCTTGACCTAGACCAGTAGTTATTCATCTTGGCTACCTTCCCTTTGTAATCAGATTAGAGTCCAAGTGATTTCAGAGAAATTAAAAAAAATCAAATGCAGCCTCAGAAGTTGCGTTTATGAAAAAGAATGCACGATGGTCTTTAAGGGCATTCTCAACAATAAGGTCCCGAACGTCTGAAGCCATGCCAACATCATCTAAATAATCACGTGGCTACCCTGGTGGCCGCGCGGAGGAACGGAAAACTGATTTAGAAAAAGGCCAAGTATGGATCTGTAATCGCCTTGTAGTCCACCGCATACCCACTCCGCTGACCTGCTCAGCAACCTCTAAGAAACTGGATATTGTTCCGAATGAGACAGGGGTGCACACACAGGCCAAGGATGTCACTGACCCAGGTCACCTGCATGTCACTGGGGCAGGGAGCTCTGGTTCCAACCCCGGCACATCCTGGCTTGTTTCACCAGTTGTGTGGAAGCTGACCAGGCACGTTTTCGCTCTCATGTGTTAGGAACTGCACTGTAATTCTGGCTTTTTTATATATTTCCCCCCTCTCCTGGGATAGCCTTCAAAGAATTCCTCCATTCCAACCGCCTGAAATCTTGCTATTAGACACGCTGGCAGGGTCATCCTCAGGAACTTCCAAAGACTACAGAGTAACCAAAATAATACGGAAGAGGCGGTGCTTCAGTGGAGCCCACCTGGTATTAGGCCCAGCCGGAGCCTGCAGAGTGCAAGTGACGGAAAACAAGCAACACGCACTGAAACACACATGTATTATTCCTGTCCGCTTAGATTTCCGACCTGGTGTTGAACAAGCTGAGGAGGGCGGGTGCCTTCTCTCCTGCGATCTCATGACGCTCCTGAGTCCCCGCAGACCACCGTGCGCTGCAGAGGGCTGGGGTGGGTCGGGGGCAAGCGTCTGGCCCTGCACCTACCATAAATTACTGCCTATGCAACTCAAACAGCTGTCGGCACTTTTAACGTCCACCAAGTCCAAGTGCTATTTGCAGGGCTGGGATGTTGAGAGCCTGGGCATCTGCTTAGTCTGAGGCTGAGAACCCGCGGGTTATTCACCCCAAGGCCTGGCCGGGGCCACCGTGATGGGTGCTTGCCAGGCCACTGGGGAAACGGCTGTCCCTCCAGCCACAGCCCATGCTTTCCCAGCAGGGAACACTGGCCCGAGGCGGGCTGTGTCAGCAGCAGTGCTCTGACAGCCCTGCTCGACTGCAACAAGTTTTGCAGGCTCACGGCAGCCAGGGCTGGGTCAGAGCACGGGCCGGCCAACCGAGTGCCCCTAAGATGCAGTACTTTTTTCTCCTCCCTCCTTTAGAAATGCCCCCTCATTTCAGAGAATCGCGGACACCACACAGATAAGGCTGAACAGCACGGGTTAGTCCTTAGATCAGATCTTGGCCTTGGCTGGTTTATAGGCTGGAGGAGTGAACTAATATGTCTTTTATATGAGGTCAAATCAAAGCTCAGAAAAGGAGGCAGCAAAGGAAGGACACCTCTGTCCGTAATGCCAACACAAATCCGGGGCCCTCCAGTGGCTGAAATCTCCGGGCCGCAAGGTAAGAACCTCGAGTCTGACTGGGTGGAAGGTGGGGCTCGCGGGGAACACAGGGGGACCCCAGCCAGGCCCTATAAGGCAGGAGTCTGCAGGCTCAGCCAGAGGCATGGGCGGCCTCTTCAACATTCCTGGGAGTTCAATACATCCTTACGCTCCATCAAGTTCCCGGTGGAAGGACGGCTCTTCTGCCTTTTTTAGTCATCTTCTCCCCCCGAAAATGAAAACACAGAGCAGTTGTTTCAGTAACGGTGGAAAAAAGATTTCTAAAAGCCTGATAAACTTCTAAAGCGGTGTCAAAGGTTTTATCCCTAAATAACACAAAATATATTCGATTTACCATGGTTTTCAAAGACGTGTCCCACAAGGGACAATTTAAACCCAAACCACGTAGGCAGTTATGAAACAGTGGTTTTATTAATCCAATGGGAAAAGCAGAACATATCCTTAACTTGATGTTAGTTATGATCCAAACTTGGCGCTCAAGATGTCAGAAAAGATGAAAGAAAAGGACCTTTTAGATATGTTTCCCCGACCGTCAAACATGTTCTAACATAGGAAGGTATGGAGGATTTCCTCTAATTTCTCAGTTGCTACCCTTTCATAAGTCTTAGTTTATATCTACAAAATGGGGATAGTATTGCCTCCTTCGAAGGGCTGTCTTCAGCCCTCAATAAGGTCACACAGGGGAAATGCCTTGGGCAGCCTAGGAGCCTCGGTGGTCCTCGGTACGCAGGACTTAAGATGCTCAAGTCCTGAGCCGGAAAGAGACAGACGCACAGGATCAAGGAAGGCAGAGCCACATCCTCAGGCTGCAGCTGCTTAGAAGAAACGATGAAGGAAATTGACAAAGTCCCGTCACTACTTCTGAAGAGTCTGAAACGTGAAAGTGAAATTTGAAACAAGTGATGCGAAGATCACGTGAGTTGAGGGAGGAAATTAATACAGGAGGAGGGTGCGCTCTTCCGAGCACTGCTGTCCAGTTAGAAGTTCTGCCCTCTAACCGATGTCCCCCCGTGAGCACACGCGTCAGCTGCTGCAACGCTGACCTGAACGCACGGCAGCCTTGTCACGTGTACTGAGGGGAAGAGTGGACGACCAGCCCCTGGGGGTGGTCCTGTTGGCCACGTGGCCCCAGAGGCCACTGGAATTCAACCTCTCCTTCCGCGAAATGAAGCGGTCAGAGGAATTAGAATAAGGTTTAAAAGTTCTGTTTTACGTCATCTCAAAAAAGGAAAGTCCAAATGAATATAAGAAGAGCATTCTTATTTTTAATGGTCAAGCTTCATTATTTTATTTTAACAGAAGGGAGTAATAGAGACCCCAGCCCTTGGGGAAAAGCTATCGCACATGGCCCGTAAAGATATATAGCTTTAGCAAAGTACAAACAAAAGTACCATCAACGTAAGGGTGGGGGGGTAAGATCTCTGGCAATATATTTTGTTTTGGCATAATTTATTACAAACATAAATGCTAAATAAAGTGTCCCTCCTCCTTTGTTAAATGTACAGTTTGACAATTAAACTGAAGAGCTGAAAATTTAAGAAGCATTCTCATGATCACGCTTCTGGACAGGATGGGACCAGCAGCCCGTTGGATCTGTGAGAAGCGCTACCTCCCACCAGCCAGGAGGTCCGTGTGTACGCGGTCGGCTTTGAACACCCTTCCAGGCAGCTCACAGCAACCTTACAGCCACCCTTCATCTCCTCAGACACCGACAAAGCCCGGGTTAGGGACATGCACCTTTACCGCATCTCGCGTTTTTTAAAAATTACAATTTTACAGCAGGATTAAAACTGTTTTCAGAAAGAGAGAAACTAAAATTCACTAAAAACAGGCAAGTGAACCAAGAATGACTGCATAGCAGATAGGACATCTGATGAAGCTTTTTTGTGTAACGGACAGAATATACCCCAAGATGGGGAATCTCTTTAAAAGCCTTTGAGAGAAGGGGTATATTATTATTTTCTACTGGAATTTTACCCCAAGGATGTTTTCTGATGGGTAAAGCATCAGAACTTGTGTATAAGGGGATACTTACCATTATTTCCCTTAAATGGTACCTCGTCCTTCTCACCTAACCAGTTATCAATAGTTGGGTCTCTGGAGGGTGTGGAGAAGAAAAGGGAACCTCCTGCACTGTTGGTGGGAATGTAAATTGCTGCAGCCACTGTGGAGAACAGCGTGGAGGCTCCTCAGAAAACTAAAAATAGAACTACCATACGATCCTGCAATCCCACTCCTGGGCACATATCCAGAGAAAACTATAATTCGAAAAGATACATGCACCCCTATGTTCACAGCAGCAGTGTTCACAGTAGCCAAGACATGGAAACAACCTAAACGTCCATCGACAGATGAATGGATAAAGAAGATGTGGCACATGTACACAGTGGAATATTACTCAGCCACGAACAAGAATGAAATAACGCCATTTGCAGCAACATGGTTGCGGCTAGACATCATCATACTAAGTGAAGTAGGTCAGACAAAGAAAGACAAATATTATATGATATCACTTATACGTGGAACCTAAAAAATAATCCAATGAGCTTATTTACAAAACAGACTCATAGAAAACAAACTTATGGTTATCAAAGGGGAAAAGTGGGGGGGAGGGATAAATCAGAAGTATGGGATTAACATATACACACTACTATATATAAGATAAACAAACCCTACTGTACAGCACAGGGAACTATACTGTACATCTTATAATAACCTATAATGGAAAAGAATCTGAAAAAAATGTACATGGAACTGAATCACTTTGCTGTACACCTAAAACTAACACAATATTGTAAATCAACTATACTTCAATTTAAAAAAAAAAGTGAGGTATCTGGGATGAAACCCTCTTTGAGCCAGTTTCTGTGGAGAGGACTTCATTCCAGAATGGGCCAAACTGCTTCCCTGATCCAAGTGTCACTCCCTGCATGTAGCTCCACCCCTTTGGCCCCAACACCCACGCCTCCTCAGTCTGGCCAGTGCCGCTCAGAGCAAGAAAACTCCTGAACAGTGGAGGTGCTAAGGAGGGATCAGCGTGGGCGGGACCATACTTCTGCCAATCAAATTGGGAAATTCACGAGAACATTCCGGACCCAGTCCTCCTGTCACTCACATCCTCCGCTAAAGGCTAACACAGAAACTACAACCCCAAATATTTCACTCCGATTCTTTGTATCTGTCCCCTTTATCTCCTCTGAACCCTCCGTGACTCTTTGAATGAAATGAGCACTCAGTGTTATTTAATCCTCAAATGTAGTCTTTCATAGCTATTACCTGATAGGAAATGTCTAAATGCAGTGCAGAAGAGTCATCCATTTTACTTTCTGTGAAATAAACAAAACTCAGATTCTAATCCCGAGGATTTCTGTCCTAAATGTTAGTTTTTATCCATTCCCTCCACATATAATTTACACTGACAAACAGTCACAAGCAGTGGACACGTTCAATTTCAAGCCATGTGTATCTGAAAGGGCAAGAGCCCAGATCTCTGCCCCCGTCACTGGCTGGTCAGAGAACCGAGTATAAAAAAAGAAAACAGAAGCACCAACAAAAGCAGCAGGCAAAAGCCTGTTTCTGTTTGTCTCCTCGTCTGAGTCTTGAAGCGGCATCTCCCAGCGTCAGGAAACCAGGCACGGGGATAAACGCGGTTTCCTCTCAGATGCCCTGAGAGCACAGTCCCTCCGGTAGCTGGATTCATGAGTTTCTCTCTCTGCCCATTCCTCAGATCTTTTTCTAAAAGTAAGTTGTACGACGCCCTCCCACCAGTAGAGTTCCTTCTCAATCATTAAATCTCGTTACCTTTCTTTAATGGACATGGTTTTGCTGGGAGAGTCGAGGATGCCCTCCGCCGCGGGTGCTTTGATCTCTTCAGCAGCAAACATTGCACACGGACTCCGACAGCGCTTCTCCTGCGGCTGTTCAGAGGGATCTTGCTGCTTCCAGGACACGGGGGCTGCAGTCTGAGCGACTGGTCTCCCGGCAGCTGCGCCTGTCTGCTCAGCAGTGAGATCCGTGAACTCTGCCGCTGGGAAGCAACGGAGCCCTGTCAGCACTTACTCCCCTGCGCAAGCATTCTTCGAGCCCTTCACCCCGACCCCGACCCCGGATGACCCGCACTTGGAGTTCAATCCGTGGGCACATGGCAGGCTACCCAATCCACTTGGATTTATGCAAATCTGGGGCATGCTCTAGTCCCTGAGAAAACCAAACTTCCCCGTGGATGGCTCCACCCAGCGACTTCTTTTGTGACAACTGGTCTTTTCCTGCGTGCGACACACAGGAAGTTGGTTTGGACTACACGCTGCAGAATGTTTCTACGCCTCCAAGACAATACTTTGACATTTCACATGGGTCAGACTCCCAAAGCAAAGCCACTATTATAACGGACACACTATCATTTCATGGAAATGCAGAAAGAGAATTACAGTCCCACGCAGCACGGCTTGCCAGTCTGCACGAGAAGGATGTAGGAAGAGAACCTGAAACCCAGAGACTGGGCTCCAGCCCTATGCCCTGTAGGCTCACCCAGCCCGGGACCTTTGGGGGCACCAATTTCTAAAAGGGGCCAGAAGAGCTAGGGGTTCACAAGGCTGTCGTGTCAGTTAACGTGACAGAAGTCATCAAAAACCCTTATCAAGATGTGGGAAAGCGCTTCAGGTATTTTTATGGCAGAAACGTTGATGAGTCCACCAAACAAGCCGGGTCCAAGAGGAGGGTGCGATTCACACTAGACTTTCAATCAAGACTTAACACTTAGTTGTCAACTGCTTTCATGATTCAGTTAAAAACAATCCCAAACACACGCGACCCGCCAAGCAGAAAGGAAAGGAGCAGTAAGTGGTAAGTTACCTTTCAGCGAAAACTTCCTCTTCGTGACATTCTCCACATCCACCTTCTCTTCAAAGAGCTGCCTGTCCTTCCAGTCCGGGCTCCCCTGTGCGGTGCTTTGTGCAGTGGAAAATTCCTTCGGTTCATCACCGAACTGAGCCGCGGGAGGATGGGCGAGCTCCAGGCTTCCCCTTCTCGGAACAGCATAGATGGGCTCCTTGTGGCCGTTTCCTTCCCGGACTCTGCTAAGCATGGGGTAGGATGGCTCTGCTTCCTCCAAGGACCCGTACTTTGTAACACCACCATCTCCACCTGTCAAGACTCCCTTGCTTTCTGTCTCTTCAAATTCTCTCGACATTCCTTTGCTCCCACCAGCCTCTACCGAAGACTGCCAGCCCTGGGATTTCAGGATGCTTCTAACTGGAGAGTCTGAACTTTCTAGCGAAGAAGGAAACTTCTGCTCAGCGGCACCGGAGCTGTCATCCAGCGGTGGCTTTGTCCGAAGATTCCCTGCGTACATGGGGGTGACGGTAGATGCCGGGGTGGACACAGATGTGTTAACAGTGGGGCAGAAAGGGCTGAGCTTGCCACTTTGCACCTGGGAGGACACAGTTCAAAAGGAAAAGGCTGGTTTAAAAACACCACCTAGGGAACTCCCTGGCGGTCCAGTGGTTAGGAACTCCGCACTCCCAATGCAGGGGGCCTGGGGGGGTTGATCCCTGGTCAGGGAACTAGATCTGCAACTAAAGATCCTGCATGCCACAACTCAGACCTGGTGCAGCCACATAAATAAATAAATATTAAACAATAAAAACACCGCCTATGTAAACACTGCCGTATGGATTGACACGGATGGAGACACTACACTTGGGGCAGTTTTCCTGCTTCTCTGGGTGAGAGACCAATCCTAGACGTAGCTGTACAGTTGCGTCTCGTTAATCAAATCATCTGGGTGAAAAGCAGGTCATGCGCCCTACTGTTCTCCCCGAAAGGGACCCAACTCCAGATGATTTCAGCCATGATGCGAACAAGAGAAGAGATCCATCCTCGGCATGGTTATATCCTCCTTAAGAACGAAGTTATTACCAAGTAACGACAGGTAACACAGTTGACAGGCAGACGCCCTGACTATACCGCTAACCTCAGAGGGACACCGTGTTCCCATCTTTTAAGGACATACGTGCGAATTGGAGCTGGATCACAGGCCACCCACCTGTTCCACCTCTCCAAGCGTGACCGGTTGGGTTTGATAGCGAGCATTCATCCTCCTGTGTCTCACGTCTAATCTGTTCCGCGTTGAAATCGCTTTTGAGACCGGCTGGGACAGTTTGTTAAACAAGGCCAGCTTCTCCGCTAAGCTCAGGGTGGAGATGTCAGGTTCTCCTGGCTCAGCAGAATCTTTGCCCTCAGTCGCCTGGTCTCTGGCTAACGCCTTCTGGTGAGCAGATGCCTGCAGTCTGAAAGGGGGCAAAAGTCAACCACACACAGGGAGACAAACAGAAGCCCACTGCCAAGTGTGTCTGTTAACTTTCTTCAAGGTGTCACTTCAATTGGAAAAAGGGCTTATCTTTCCCGGCAGCTGGTTAGCTATTAACAAGACGACAGCGTAGGCTGGAGACCCTCGCATGGTCAACATCACACAGAGCAGACTTTCAGCTCTGAATTATTTCTAAAAATTGAATTGCCTATTTAAGGAATGAAAGTCGCCTTGGTATACCTCATCTTGGAGAGCTGAGCTGTACTGTTAGTATCAACGATAAATACGGCTAAAGAGAGTCCGCAGACATTACCTACTGCATATTTAGACATTATCTAAAGGTGTGGTTCAGCAGGTGGTCTTTACATTTTAAATAATTAGGAAATAACACAGTCATTCTATCAACAGCGCTATCTACAACACAGGGTTTTGAGTTTCACCTGCTAAACACAAATAGCTTAATTGTAAAGATTCTCTCCCTCTTTTTAGTCTAGTATTTTCTCTCATAGGTTTCTACCTGTTTCCTGAAAGGTAGTTAAATCTGAAACTCCAGGTAACTTGCAAAGTGAAGGAAATGTCGGGGCTGATAAATCCCTCCCGCTTCCAGGTAGAGGAGAAGGCTTCTGGTTACCGGGTCAGTTCATCTTTGAAGGTCTAAGACAATGTCCCTTCTGCCACTGGAAAATCTAATTCTAAACCCAGTGAAAACTATATTCTGCCTCGACTCTCATTAACCAGCGCCTTACAAGTTGTCCCAGACGAGAGCAGTGTCAGTTTTCCAGGGCACAGTGAGGATGGGAGTAAGGGAACCTGAGTCTTGGCATCTTTCCTGAGGTCCAGCAAAGAACTAGGGATGATGGCAACCCGCTTCCCCAAAGAGAGCCCCGCTTCTGGACGAGGCCAGCTCTACTTCCGCACTGTCATTTTCCTTCTTTTCATTTTAGCTTTAGCCTTTGCATTTGGCCCATGATAATAAAACAGACGGGATATTTACATGCCTTAAGGACATCATTTTAAAACACCACCATTGAAAACGTAACAGTAAAACATCTCAGTTCAGACACTATAAACTGTTACTGTCCCAATCCCCAAATATAACAGCATTGTCTCTCTATCCATTAGAAACAGGTAGGATTGTTTTTAAACATGTATTTATGTCTAGAAGTGTTTAAAAAAAACTAGGTATTATCAGACTTTCAACATTCAGGTTAACGTCCTATTTTTCTGTTAATCTTTAGTAAGTGCTAGTGTTTTAGATGAAGAATGAAACTTTTTAGGGATGACCAGGGTTATGAAAAACAAACAAAACAAACGGATAAGTGGGTTAGTGGGATCTGAGTTCCAAGACATAATGAAAGGCCGTGGATGAAATGCTGTCATATACAGGCCGACGTGAAGTCCCCAGGGTGACAAAGCAAAATGCCCCACGTTCCCTGGGACAACTCCTTGTTTGTCAGACAAATGACAGGCATTGAAGACCTGAAGATGCACCTCTGCTCTCAGTGCGACATGCAGCTACTTCTGTCCAGTACCTGGCAGGCTGCCCGGGGCTCTTAGCTACAGTGGGACTAGGATGTCTTGTCATTACAGGGTGGGTGGCCACAGAGCACGAAGCAGGGGTAGGTTCGCTTTAAAACCATTGCCAAAGATGGAACATTCATAAGGAGAGAGAAGAAAAGAAGCATTAAGGAAGGTGTAGTTTTCAATTCAGAAACATTAAATCAAAAAATACTGGAACGAAATCCTTTGCTCATTTCTTAGGGAAAATCACAAAAGAACTTGAAAAGCAATTACAAACTTAGGAAATAAGAGACAGAGGTGACCAAAGTCAGTGGAATAAGAATAGGTTTTCAGAGCTTGGAAAGGATTTAGAATATTTAGAATAAGTTCCCGGTTTAAAAAAAAAAAAAACTTTAAAGAAAGCTGGTATTAACCAACAACCAGCAAAGCAGTAGGTTGTGTCCGTGTTTTATAATGTTGTTCTAAGCTATTTTTAGAGTCAGGGTCCTCGTATAACCTATAAGCACATCAAAGTACATTCAGCGAGTCTGACAAGGGGATAATTTTTGCTTATATTTACTGTTTTGCTCCCAGGGGTAGTTGCTTCTTATTTTACAATAGCCGCTCAAATATTAAAAACAAAAACAAACTGATTTGCTAAGAGTTCCCAATGAATACAAGATGTACTTGTCCACAAATACACAGAGAAGGGAAGGAAGTTAGGGCAGCTAAGTTAACAGCAGGTTCACAGTTGGGCTGTTGATGCCCTCGATGAGATGAACTTCATTTTTTCAGGAAGGGTGTGTATATGTGTGTGTCTGGGGGGAAAACAATTTTAAAAAAACTGGTAAAAGTTTTCACTTTAATGGAAGCAGTAATCCCTGGACGAATTACTTCGGGAGATTCATTCTGAACACATTGCGACAATGCTCAAAACCTACCTCCCACGGTTTGGAAAGTTATCAAACTTCCAATTAGTCTTTAAAAATTCGTGATTATTTAAAAACAAATCAAGAGAACCCTTATCTTTTTGAGATACAGACTGAAATATTTATGGCTGAAATGATACCTGGGGTTTGCCTGAAAATACTGCAGCAGGAAGTGGGATGTGGGTGAGAATACAGGTAGAGCAAGGGGGGCCGGGGGTTGTTGGCTGTAGGGACTGAGTGACGAGGACATGAAGGCTCATGATATTACCCCACCTACTCTTCTGATTTAAATTTTCTATTGCAAAGAGAGAAAAAAATGCACAGGCAAAAAAAAAAAATTAAACAAAATTCCTCTTCATGTTCTTCTAGGAGATACAACAGGTAACACATCCCTTTACAAAGTTCAGAGACACCAGAGCAAGGAAGATCCCTGAACACCTACTTCTCCGTGGCTTCTAACTGAACCGTCTTCCGACCTCCTCATTTTAAAAGTCTTTAAATCTTTCTTTAAAAAGAAGACCTTACAGCCAAGGCCCGAAGGCCCCAAGGGCACTTACGTGGCTGCAATGACCACCTCCTCGGTGGTGACAGGCTGAGTGTGGGATCGGTCCTGCAGACGCCGCAGCCTCTGCTCTACGGCTGCATTCCTGGAGCGGCGCTTCGGAACGTTCTTCTCGTCAAATGACTTTTCCATTTCCTGAGATTGGAAACAGTGTGGATCCTGATAAGTTGGGGGAAAGGGAGTCGGGGCTGCAGAATGTCGCGACTGTTCCCCTGCAGGACCTAGAGGAGGGGCACTCCGAGAGGCAGCATCGGCGTCAGCAGTGCACACGCCAGCCACACCGGAGGAGAGACGCGCAGGCAGCAGGCTGGCCGCGGGGCCGCCCACAGAGGTGACGGCTTCTCCGACAGCCCTTCAGCACATCTTACCCTGAAGAGCAGCCTCTTCGCAGCAACGCTCAGCCTGGCTCGCTCATCGACCTTCTCTTCGTCTGTAAAAGGTCACAGGTGAAAACTGGATGTCATAGAAAACGTAGGGAAAGCCCGTGAAAAGTTTCCCAGGGCTGACCTGGAAATCCGCTGAATGTGAGAATTCTTAGATATACTAAAAATGACAACAGGCAATATTTTCCCCTTGGCGGGGGAGGCTATCCTTCTGCTTCTGAAAAGGTACTAGTTCCCATTGCAATTAACCAAACGGAGCTCCTGTCTGGGCCATAATTTTCTACTACAACATTTGACTTAAGTATAGATATTATGGAACTAAGAAGAGATTTTATGGAAGGAACTTCTCTTCTTTATTGTGAAATAGTAACAAGAAAGCAACAAGAAAAATCTGCTTCTTCGATTCCAATCAGTTGTTTGAGTATGGCTCACGGCCCCGCGCGCTCTTGGAACTAAGGGAAAGCGCGTGTGAAAACCTCAACTAGGCTTTATTGCACTCACAGGAAGAAAACCTGCCAGAAAGAACGCAGTATGTTCCATCATCTCATTCTTTCCAGAAGCAAAAATCTTATGATCTAAATCTAATCTGGGTGAGATGACAAAGAAGAAAAAGACAGATACTTGCCCTCCGCAGCTGGCATTTCTGAATTTGAAGTTGACCTGGGAAAGACATTAGCAAAACAATAATAACTAACAATTAGCTGGTGGGAGTGGAAGATCCAAGGATCAAATTAAAAGTGACAATAAAACTGCAGTTAAAGTCTCTTAAAGAATATCCCCCGGTAGCAATTCTAGCTGTGGACACGCGTGGACAGCTGTGGACACGCGTGGACAGCTATGGACACCGTGGGCTACGTGTGCACACAGACCGGCTAGGTGTTTCACCTTGTGCAGACAAACCAGGACCAGGTACGACTCATTAAAGACGACTGATCATCACCCTTTGGACAAACCCTTTCATTTCTCTGCATTCGCATACGATAAGATTAAAAACTCACAGATAACACGCAGGTAGACGTTTATAAACTGAATATAAAATCCCTTATTTTCACCCTAACATCTGGTGGACGGTCCATCTGGATTCTAACTTAACAAGGGCATAAAAATTTTATACCCTTAAATGAATAACGTTTCTCACTTCTTACCATTTGAACGCAACTGAAAACTACGTGGTGATAGTGTCGTCATGGTCAACATTCTTTAAAGATACATTTACACGAGCCAAATAAATATCCCGTATAGCTCAGATGGGAGAATTACGGAGTCATCACATCCCATTGAAACAGTATCGGGACCATCCCTGGGATAGAAATTCCCATAGGATTTCTTCTAAGTTCCTAGACCAGGGAACTTGACAGACACGTGCCTACCTATCTGATTCCTTTCGTTCTGCTGAGGTTATGGGTTGAGTTCTAAATCTCTCAGAAGTCTTTCTACTTTCACCAGGAGAAAAATAGCGTCTCGGTTTCCGGGACCCTCTCTCCCGTTCCACGCTGGTAGGCAAGCCAGCACCTTCGCTTGACCCCTCGACCCGTGAATGGCTTTTACAGTCGTGGGGAGAAGGTGGACAGAAGGGAGACGGGGAGACAGAGAGAGGGAAGAAAGCACAGGTTTATGCATCTCGGTGAGTCAAGGCACGAACACCGCCAAATCCCACTGCATGCCTCTACCATGCACGTCGGGAGATGGAACATTGCGAGACCCGACACGCTAGCGCCCCCCGTTAGTAGGCGAAAGCAGACTGGTAGTCGTGGAGCCATGTCCTGGATGGTCTGCCCTGCACACACTTGTGAGCTAAGCTAGGAAGACTCAAGGCAGGACACCACACAAGTCGAGAAGTGAATTAACTCTGCCAAGGACGTGCAAGTGACACATCGGGGGGACGCGTGGACATCACCTACAGCTCGGGTCTCTCGCTGGCCCGGGCTGACTGCAGGAACACATTGCAGAGCTGGGCGACGGAGACCCTGGTGTCCAGCAGGCCCACTTCCGACTCAGCCCTGGACGTCTGCGGCTCCGGGTCGCGCTTGGAAGCCGGGGCCGTGGCCTTCGCGGCCTGCAGCTGAGGCGGGCCCGTGTAGTCAGACAGCGAGCGGGTGAGGACCTTGCGCTTCCTCGTGGGCTCTGCCTCCTTCCTGTGACCTTGGGACACAGACTCGCTCTGAACATACACAACCATTTCGCTTCGGCCCATCCTCTCCGTGGGCTGCTGAGCTGGAGGCGGGCGGGCCAGGCTTTCAGGTTCCTTCTGAGGTTCCGAGGTGACTGTGCTAGCAGCGGGCTTACCCGAGTCCTCGGTTCCAGAGGGGTCTTCCTGGCTTCTCCCAGGCCCACGATCCTCCAAAGCGAAAAGCGTTTTCCTGCTTTTCTCCAGAGCTTCAGAGAAGAGCACATCGTCCTCTGCTTTTGATTCACAAATATGGAGAACCGGGGTAGCTCTTCCCTCACCTTCTAGAACCTTCGAGGGGGGAGGCTTTGTAACGGTCTGGGTGGCCGACTCCACCCAGCTGTACTCGGATGCGCTTTCTGGGGTGTCCGAGGTTGCCAGCGTGATGGTGTGACTGGGATCTGCCGGCTGGACGTAGCCGTGGATGGGCTGTCGTGCAGAGCTGGCTGCCTTGCCCGAGACCCTATCGAAGGCTGAGTTCTCTGACCGAAAGGCCAGGTAATGGCCTGGCACTGGCTGGTGTCTCCTCTGAGTTAAGGACTCAGGGGCAAGTTCAGGGCTGCTGCGAGCACTCTCCTCTCTCACCAGTTTTTCTCTAACTTTAACTCTTTAAGAAAGAAAAAGGATTTAAGTGCAGTAACTGCTTAAGGGGAAGAGAGCATGTGTGTGCAGATCAGGGATGCCCAGAGAATGGAAAAGCATCTTGGGGGTGGGGGCGGGTGGAGTCAGTGTCAGAAACCCACTGCCGTTTGCCAGAGGAAGGAGTCTGAGTTGAGTTTCCAAATGCCAAACTCACCCTTCCTTCTGTAAAGCTAGGAGGGGTCAGATGCTACCCTGGGAGAGAATGGATGCCTTCCGACTAGACTAGTACTCAGAAGCCACAGAACGATTCATTAATAGGCACCACGGGTATGCGCCAGGGCACGCTGAGGCTGGGCTATGGGTTGGTACGTGTTCCACACGGACAGGCCCAGTGTAAGGGGCAGGGGCAGCTTCCAGGCATTTACAAGCCTGCAGACCGTATGTAATTTCACTGTCTCCTGCTCGACCTTGCTTACCGCTCAAAATTATATTTACATTCAGAAAAGCTTGGTGCTTGTTGGTCTGAGGTCTAAGAGAATTTTATTTGTGGTAGTTTTGCATTTATTGAAGATCAGCTGTGTGCAGACCTGCGGTGTGGATATTAGACTAATCCCTACTTTCAGGAGTTAGCTCTCCACTCGTTTGTTCTCAGCTTTTTGTGGTACCTTAGCTAAATCCCTTTGCCCAGCACCTATTCCCTCTTGTAAGTTAAAGCACAAACGGTAGGCGTTTATGAGATACGTATTGAAAGGGATATTTCTGTGAGCCCCTTCTATTTTTGTGTATGAATATGATTAATAAAAATTGTAGATTCCCACTGAAAAAGAATTTCATTGTCTCCTGTAAATGTCAGAGCATTCGTGATTATTATTATTTTTTATTGAGCTCAAGATATATCAGACGATTACCTCTTTTCAAGCACTCAACAGTCACAAACTTTTTCATGCCATGCAGACTACATTCAATCATTCAGAAAACGTGTGACCGGTTAAGACACCATGACGTCTAGCAATTCGAGCGCGAAGAAGAAGGTTAGAAAAAAAAGATATTTGTTGAAAGAATTAATGCACTGAACATTTTCTCCCCTCTGGAATTGCCATTAGGCCCTCAGTTATAAACTAATCTAAAAAGGGAGGGCTCTGGTTGTTTCTAGAGCTATTTAAATATCTGAGAGCAAAACTGAAATCCATTTCAAAAGCTACCAACCTTTTCTTATGACTGTAGCCAAGAGCGCTGGCTGTGGGTCCCAGGAGACCTCTTTTCAAAGCCTGACTCAGCCAGTTCCAGCTGTATGGTCTCAGGTAACCTACCTGCCCCAGCTGCTTCACCTTTTAAATGGAAATAATGTGATGTCTGCGAAGTTCGCGGTTTAGTGCTTAGCAAAGAGTAAATGTCCAATAGCGCGAACTAGTTCTTGTTTTTACTTTTTTAAAATACCACATCGTGAGGAAGAAGAAACCATTCAGACCGCTTAGGAATGGATTCCTTCCTGGGGATAATCTTTAAAAAATAAAGAAATGCTTTTGAAGTGGGAAAAGCGATTTCTTGGGGAACGTAAAACCTTTATTTACTCAAGATTACTCAGCAAAAATAATTGCTTCTGGTATTTTCTGGAAGGGACTGTTTCCTTAAATGACAAAGGCACCCTGCTAAATTTGATATAAATACCTACATGTTTTTCAGCGTAAGATGCAAGGTATCTATCTATATTTCATTAAAAAAAGATCAAAGACACCTAAAAGGCAGTTACTATGAACAATTCAGAGGGGAAAGAAAGCATTCTGGGTTGTTACTCTTCCCAGAGACTAGCCAGTGCTGGATGTTTTCATATTTATAATCTTTGTTAATCAAAAGGCGGCTGAAATGTGGTTCAAGTTCTCCTGCGGAATATGTGTCCTTCTCACCAGAGACAATCTGAACGTTGCCCTTGGCCAAGAACAAAGTGACTGTCAGAAACTCAATATATGGGTGTTTTGTCCTCCCAATGACTCATTCATTCTAACTCCTCCTGCCTCTCCCTGCCCCCAGCCTTAACAATGAAACGAGAGGGGGTCTTGTCTGCTTTGAAAACCACATGCCCTAAATGTAGCTGTGCCAATGGTTGAGGGACAGGCAACACGGAAAGGAGGAGGCTGGATGGGCAGGGCGGGGCAGGGGCAGCTGCTGACAAGATAGGACACTAGCTGGTTAGCCTGGTTCAGGGGAGCAGCCCAGAGATGCTGGTTACATCGTCACTACTGCCCCCTCCTGGCAGCACGTGAGTGTGAGAGAGGAGCAAAGGCCAGAGGTATAGCCAGAAGATTTTCCAAAAGAGAAGCTAAGGGAAACACTATTGACATTAGCAGGGGTTAGGGCAGGAGAAAGAGAAAAGCAAATGACTGGAAAGTAATTTCCAGCAGCCCCTTTGGAACACATGACCTTTAAAAGCCCTACCACCAGAAAGAGGGCAAAGGAGAGTTAGTTTCGGTGACGTGCGGGACATAAGCCAGCTGGACCAGAGATGCAGTCGCTAAACGCAAGCCGAGAGCTCGGGAGATACCTGGAAGGCCAGTTGATAAGCGAAGGTGTGTCCCCTTCGGAATCTTTCTGGAGAAACCACTCATGTTTGGGTTTCCCGGTACTATTGTGTACAAAAAACAAAACTTCAGGTAATGTCTATGAAAATGTCGACATATACACAGACTTAATTATTATAATTTAAAACTCTCAAGGCTGATTTTTCTTAAGTAAAGAATAATTCTGGCTTTTGAAAATGTCTAAGCACGTTTTGCCATGGGGTTTCTATTCAGTTCACGGAATTTCTAGGACGTTTGGTTCAGTACTGAAATCAAGAGAGCGAATAAATATATCTGAAGCCACCAAATAAAGTGTTTTTGGGGTCATTTAAAAGTATCAGGAGTCACATTCTGCCCACAAATAGCAGACAATTCTCTTGTAAGAAGCTGGATTAAAAATATCAATTAATTTATCACCTATAATTGTGTTAAGGTACACTGGTAAATAGCGAAATATAAAAATAGTGTCCATGGGCTTCCCTGGTGGTGCAGTGGTTAACAGTCCACCTGCCGATGCAGGGGATGCGGGTTCATGCCCCGGTCTGGGAAGATCCCACATGCCGCGGAGCGGCTGGGCCCGTGCGCCATGGCCGCTGAGCCTGCGCGTCCGGAGCCTGTGCTCCGCAACGGGAGAGGCCACAGCAGTGAGAGGCCCGCGTACCGCAAAAAAAATAGTGTCCATGCAAAACAGTACATATCAAATAAAGGTAATAAATAAAAAGAAATTCAATAAGTTCATATCTTTAATTGCTATTCTATATTTTTCTTTTATATTTGTCATCGAACAATGCAGCCAACATAACAGTTACCAAATACTAATGCAAGTCCATCTGATAAATGTTTACTGAGTTCCAACTATGTACAAAGCACTGAGCTGGGCTCTGAGAAGTAGCAAAGGTGAATCAGTACCATGCCAGCCATTAAAAAACTTACACCGTGCTAGGCAGGATAAAATAGGATTTATACATTCACTCCTCAACGCACAATCGAATATAATGCAAGCCTGAATGTGACAAAGTAATAACGCCAGGCTGAAGATATCTTACCAAAAAATCATAGGCAAGGAAAACCTTGTGGTCATTATGTAGAGCGAGACACAGGAGGAATACTCAAACCACCGACCTGTACCCTGTAAAACGAAAGCATGGAAATTCTACAGGCTAGTTAAAATGTTTACCAGCTCAAAACCTTGCCAACCTACCTGCAAGAGTCCTTCAAGACCAGGCTGGAAACACATTTCAGATCAAAGTAATTTCCAAAAGAATAGAACAGAATAGAATAATAATTAAAATAAAATTCTCTTGATTTTCTAAAATCATTTTAATTTGGGTTTTGGTTTGAGCTCACAGGCAAGAACCTGTCGATCATCACTACCCTGCATTTTGCTGCGACCACTGAAATCTGTCACGACTAGGTGTGGAACTAGGTGTTCCCCAGTCTTGCTACACCCAAAGCAATGACCCCTCCACCCCTCCCCGTCTCCAGTATTATAGCCATTTAGCCCGGGGTAAATAAAAAAAGTCAGATGTATGGGAAGCCATCTTATTTCCAACAATAAAGGGTCTAATTTCTCGACATTTATTTAAACGTAGGAATAGTCTGGCATATCCTCTGTGGCCCGGAAAGGAGGCAACTGATGTGGCTCAGGACACAGAGGAAGAAGAGAGAGCGATGGATGCCTGCTTTGGAAAATCATCAGTTAGTAACTCATACGCCTACATCCCAGAGTCATTTTAAGGCTCAAATGCTTTTTGTACGATATAGAATGCTTTGCAAACTGTGACATATGCTATACAACTTTCTGAACATAACCTTCATTAATCAGCATAAACCTTGGTCAGTATTGCCCTAAAAAATTATCAGGCCACTTATGAGACCAATAAGTTCTCAGGATGTAATGTACAACGTGGTAAATATAATGAACACTGCTGTACTTTATATATGAAAGTTGTTAAGAGTGAATCCTAAGAGTTCTCATCACAAGGAAAAATACTCTTTTTCTATTTCTTTGACTTTGTATCTATATGAGATGATGAGGTACACTCAACTCACTCTGGTCATTGTTTCATGATGTGTATACGTCAAATCATGATGCTGCACACCTGAAACTTACACAGTGCTGTATGTCAACTATATCTCAATAAAACTAGAAGAAAAAACTAAAGATAATAACAAAGACAAACAAAAGCAACCAAACTTATCAGGGGGTTGTTTAAGAATATGTTGAGGTCAGCATTTGTAAAATGAAATCATACCCAGACCTGGGGGATCTGCTGGGATCCATTTATCCATCACAACTTAGATGTGGGACTAGCCAAAAAGCCAAATAACCACTACCATCGTGGTGGATACTCAAAGCCTGACGCTTCACATATGATAAATACAAATGTATGTGACAAGACGTAAACGAATGTGAAGGCATCACGTGGAGACCGCAGTGAGCCCTTCACAACGCTGGTCTCCTCCTTGCCTTTCCTCTCCAAGACGACACAGCACTGCACGTCTGTGAGTTCCTGGTGAGTCACCTCCCACATGTAAGGAGAGTGGGTCCAGCCTGAGCTCGCCCTAAGTCAATTCAAAGCAGGAGGGATTTGGAAGAGCATTTCTCCAAGTAAGGCTTTCAGGACCCTTGAGGTCGGCCAAGGCACTTACTAAGGTGAGGTTTTCTGCCATCAAATCCAGAAAGAAGGTGGGGCAGGTGGGGAGAGACCTAAATTTAATGAAACGTTCACTGTCCATGAGGCTGTCCTGGGCACTTGGTCTGCTCCATGTCACAGAGCGTGGCCGCTTCTCCGCCCTTCTCTGACTCACCCACTGCAGCCGGCGGTCGCCCCCTTCACCTGCCCCTCCTTCACTCCTCACCGTCCTTGTCGACTCTGCCTCCCCGCCTGCCCCTCTAAAGCTCAGGGGGCTCCACGGCTCTGTCTCCTTTCCTCCTCAGTAATCAAGGCCGTGACGATCTCACCAGCTTCCACTCCCCTGCGGACCGTCTGCCAGTGGTTTCTCCCCATCCGCTCCCTCCCTTGAACTCAGGCTCTTGGGTTCATTGCCATTTGGGTACCTAACAGACATCTTAAAGTTTACATGTCCAAACATGAACTCTCGATTTCCCTCCAAACTCAGCTTGTGCTGGTGTCTTCCCTATTTCAGCCATTGGCAACACCCTGCTCTGAGCTGCCCCGGCCAGAAAATGCAGACTCACCTTTAACTCCTCTGTTTCTCTCTTACGTCACATCCCAGCCATCAGCAAATCCTATTGGTTCCCTTCAAGAGATGACCTCTTTTCACGACCTCTGCTGCGTTCACGCAAGTTCAAGCCACCGCCCTCTCTCACCTAGATTACTGAGATGACCTCTTAATTATTCTACCTGTTCTCATGCTTGCCCCCCTACCAGGTCCGCAGCCACAGTAATCGTCTTAAGATGGGAGGCAGATTGGTCATTCTTTTCTTGGAAACCCTTATATGGCTGCACATGTCATCTAGAGCAAAACCCAAAGCCCTCACGATGGGCAATAGGTCCCCACTGATCTGCCCACCTCACCTGACACATCTCACCAATGTCACCCCATCACTCCACCCCCCTCCAGGCTCCTGCCTCACTGGTGACTGGGGGTTGCCTCAAACGCTCCACACATGGTGTCCACTCAGGCCTTTGCAGGGGCTGTATCTCCCTGGAACCGTCCACCTCCAGAGCTACATGGCTCGCTGCCTCTCTTTATGTAGGTCTCTGCTGCACTGCTATCTTATCAGAGAGACTTTCCTAACCACTTTATATCAAATAGCAGCCCCAATCGCTTCTTTTATTTTAATCATTACTTTTTAAAATTTTAATTATTACCTATTCCTTGAAGTACAGTCAATTTATAATGTTGTGTTAAGTTCTCCTGTACAGCAAAGTCAGTTATACATACATATATATATATATATATACACACACATTCTTTTAAAATTCTTTTCCATGATGGTTTATCACAGGATACTGAATATAGTCCCCAGTGCTCTACAGTAGGACCTTGCTGTTTATCCATCCTATAGGCACTAGTTTGCATCTGCTCACCCCAACCTCCCACTCCATCCCTCCCCCAGCCCCCTCCCCCTCGGCAGCCAGCAGTCTGTTCTCCATGTCTGTGTCAGTCTCTTCCTTTTGATTAAAGGTATGCCCTGGCTCCCCAAAATGGTGAATTGAAGTGCAGCACTGATCTCGCTAACCCACAGGCTCCCAAACCTACGGAACATGATGGAAGTTTGGGACCAAGTTTTCCACCATGGAGCTGGGGGAGGCCCAGGCTCAGATGAAAAGATACATCTTTTTATCAAGGGACAAAATTTCTTTCTGGAGCCTGGGGGCATTGTTTTGAAGACATAATAATAGCAGGTGAGTGTTTTAAAATGTGAAAAAAAAAAAGAGATCACATCTGGAGAGTGGCAATGAAGCCACGGGTTCTTTCCTCTGTTTTTTAAATCTTGCCTGGATGTTGTTATTTTGTGTCTCTTAACATTATGCTTAACTCTTTTTTAATAATTACGCTCGGTTAACAAGTTAACAGTGGGAAGGATTAGTGTCATACAAACATAATGATTGAATATATGACACTACCAGCCTCTGTATGAGAGCTAAGTGAGGTCCTTACAAAGTCAAGAATCGATGTAGGTGGAGAGAGGCACAGCGGTGACGAAACTTTTTCTCTCTAGACAGGGGTAATGCTTACACATTTCCCCAATTCACCAGCCTGTGTCCTTAAAATACTACACGCAGTTTGATATAAATTATACCTCAATTTAAAAATATATCACTGTTGGGGCTTCCCTGGTGGCGCAGTGGTTGAGAGTCCGCCTACCGATGCAGGGGACGTGGGTTCGTGCCCCGGTCCGGGAGGATCCCACATGTCGCGGAGCGGCTGGGCCCGTGAGCCATGGCCGCTGAGCCTGCGCGTCCGGAGCCTGTGCTCCGCAACAGGAGAGGCCACAACAGTGAGAGGCCCGCGTACCGCAAAAAAAAAAAAAAAAGAAATCACTGTTGGGACATGGAGAACAGACTTGCAGAGGCAATTATGTATAGGATGCATCAACAACAAGACCCTACTGTAGAGCACAGGGGACTGTATTCAATATCCTGGGATAAACCACCATGGAAAAGAGGATGAAAAAGAATGTGTGTATGTGTAACTGAATCCCTTTGCTCTACGGCAGAAATTAACACAACACTGTAAATCAACCCTACCTCAAAAACATTTTTAAAAATATCTCACCACCAGGTTATAGAGTGAAGCTTTCTTGAGTAATCAAAAGGTGGAAAGAGAGTCTTCTTGGGGCAGAAGCAAGATAAACATGTTAGATAACCAATTTCACCCAGGCTCCCTCGGGGCTAATCTCAGTGCTAAACGCCAAATGCTGCAATCTTGGCCAAGAAAGGGTGAGAGGACGGAGGGCTGGAGGGAAGGGTGGAGTCTGCGGCAGGGGCCAGGGTGGCCTTCTGAGGGGGGATCAGGTTGCCTGTTCCCAGATCCATTTGGGTTTCCACATCTCCTGCTTGGCTTCTAATGAAGTAACCAAGCAAAGTCATGCAGGGATTCAACTGCCTTGCTCAGAGACCAGCCTAGAATCAGCCTTTCGGGGCTGGAGGCTGCATTGACAAGGCCAGCGGCTTGTCAAAGCGGCCAGCGGCTTTTTGGCTCACGTATCACGATCCCCACTCACAGCTGAGCAGTATTTATGTGGCCTCAAGACCACATACAAGGATTCTAAGCCCAGACGAAGTGGAAAGAGCCTGGTAGTAGAAGCAAGGGCTACTCCAAGCATACTCTGCTGACTGGGGTCACTGGTCCACAGGTAGGTGAAAGGCTTGGACCAGAATGTAAATGACCAGCCCTGAGTCCGCTGTGCAGTTCAGTGGCATCTTCTTCCCAGCACAACTTTCCTGAGGAAGGAAATGACCCAAGACTTACATTCCTTGCAAGTCCCTTACACGTTGTGGGCTGATGATTGGCTGTTTCAGGTGGCACTGCTACTGTCTCTTGACACTTTATGAAGACATGGAAAACAGCAGAACATTCATTCAGAAATGACTGATGGAGCCCCTTGGTATGTGTTAGATGCTGGGAAGGAGATAGGAAAGTGACTGAGACACGGTATCTACCTTTCCTGTACGGCTTCTACTAAAGCAATGCTATCACTGAGATCGTCCTCACCCATCTTACAGATTGGCTTAATACCAGATTCAAGGCGCCATGTTTGGGGGCATCCTGACAAAATCGTGAACATCCTTGTCTGGGTGTGTCAGCTTTGCTGTAGGATGCTGGGCATTGAAATGCCCCTCTTCCTGAGACATGAGGTGCAGCTGAAGCTGCATTTGTGAGACACCTCATCTGGTTCCTGAGCTCGAATTTCTCTCCTTTCCCCCTTTTGGCAGAATCATCATCAACCAGAAGCCAGACTGGTAACACTAGGGCTCCCTGTACCAATTCAAGCTACAGCTTTATAACCGTGCTGGGAAAAGGACAGTCTGATAAAGAGAAGAACAGACTGCTTTGGGAATCTAAGCACCAGAGAATGTGTAAGAGACTCCCAAAATGACTCCTAGGTTTCTCCTAAGACAGACAGAAGCTTATACAAACTTGGAGAGGTCAAGAAAGCAGGCAGATGGGAAGGTGGACTCTCTGAACGTGCTCTCATAGGTTGATAGCCCAAGGAGAATGAGATCCCCAGATATGATCTGAGCACTGCAGAGCACAGGTGGACCCAGTGCTACCTGTGCTATTGACAGTTCATGTTCATTAATGTCCCCTAAGATTGGACTAGACATTTTGGCAGTCAAATAAAGGACTTACTGTCAACTAAAAGTTCTAGGTCTGTTTCCCATGAACTGCTATTAAATCAGGTTTCCCCAATCCTGAACTTGTACATTGATTTTTTTTTTCCCCTTCTAAATACAGGACTTTCTTAAATTTCATCTTGTTAGTTCCCAGCCATCGTTCCAGGTACATGTGCTCTCTCGCCTCCATGCTCATGTTCTCTCTTCCTTCTCTCTCTCTCACCCTCCCTCTAATCTCTTCTCCCTCCATCCCTCCCTCTCCCCCCCCTCTCTCTTTTGCTATCATCAAATTTATTTACACAGTCCCTCCTCCAGAAATCTGACCACCCTAACACTGGCATCTCCCAGATCATCTGATGAAATGCCAAACAGGACCAAGCCCAACGTGGAACCAGAAACTCCATCACTTCATGCCCGGGTAACTGCAACCACCTCTTTAGTGACCTCCCTGACTGGAATCGATTCTCCTTCAGACCAATCCCCCCCAATCCTCCACCGTTATCTTTCTAAAGTACATCATCGAGCATACTTGTTTTAAAACCCTTCAGACACTTCCCACTGTACCGTCCACAAGGAGAAGGCCAAATGCCTTGTCATAAGATGCTCTATGGTTGGTCCCCACCTGGCTCTCCTGCTTCATCCCGTCCCCCTCCTTCTAGGTCACCCGAAGCAGCCTCCCCTCCATGTCTAGCAAACTCACCACATCCTTAAGGACTTGGTTCAGCTATGCCCGCTTCTCCAAGGGAGAAGGTTGAATACCTCATCTTGGCGTTCCCACGGCACCCAGCCTTGAGCTGTATAACCTTATCAACCTCACTGTGTTGTAGTTGTATCTCCCACACTTAGAAAAAAATGACATGCGCACCCAAGAGCACAGGGCCTGGCACAAGACAGTTTTCTTAAACTACTTCAGAGCTGAAATTAACCCATAAATCAAGACTTCTGGGGTCTGGGTGGGCGGACAGATATCTACGGAGTCTGAGTCCCCCCAGACTGTACGTTTTCATTTTGTTTATGAGGATGAGGCCTTTAATACCTTATGTAAATCCACATAAATGGTTTCTATAATATCCCTGACCTTCTTTCCTAAAGTTTCTAACCTTCAAAGGTCAAAAACAGCAAAACCTCTTTTCCACTAGGATGGAAAACAGAACTGACATTAATAACAAGAGCAGCGTGTCGTGGAAAGGACTCTGACGGATTCGGAGACCCTGAATGACCGCATCGCGGACTCAGCTATATGGTCTTATCTAGATCATATAATCTTCCGAGGTTTTTTCATGTATAAAATAGATTTTTAAACTAAATAATCTCCCGGGTTACTTCTGGTTCTGAGAGTTTAAAATTCTTTAACATAGAATATCTGTTTTGTGGGGTCCTGGGGTGAGCCCGCTCTCCACAGGGCGGAGGTTGCCTCTCGGGAGAGGGCTATAGGATTACTGTGGATGAGACGGTGACCTTGAGTGTAACCGAACATTTTAATGATGTGGCAACTGTCTGGCAGAGGATTGTACCACCAAGAAATAAGAATTCACCCGAAGCTGTCAAAGACAGGAGTTGCTCTGGGTTTGTATCCCTAAGTATACAATATGATGACATGCCTTAACTCCCTGTAACCCCTAAGAGTTAACAGACAAAAAAGTGCTTCCTGCCACCAAAAGGAAGTCAAACCCAGCACAGTAACATTAGTTTCACCCTGTGGGTGTCCAGCTCTAATTCTGTAACAGCTCCTAACGATAAAACACGATTCAGCTTAGGAAGAACAGTTATTAACTTCGGCATCTCATTCAAATTAAAAGTTTATTTGCTGCAAGTTGTTTGGAAAGCTGCTAATGATTTCTTTGTGTTCACTAGCAGTGAATGTGTACGCTACTATTCATACACACTGTGAATGTGCAAAGGCACAAGCACACAGGCACAATTTTACATTTTAAAATCCGGCAGACTTTTGCATTTTTAGGACAAACCAGCTAGTATTGGGGGTGACACAGTCTTATTTCTTTCAATGGACAGAAATGGATACTTGCCAGTGAAAACAGAATAAAGTGGAAAAAAATGGCCATGAGTTAACCATAAAAAGAGCCCAAATTTAGAAGAACACGGCCAGGACTGATGTTTGGGGATACAGGGACTGAAAGGTGAAAGCGATCCTGTGCTGATACAAAAATAGACACGTGAGAAGCACCCAGCGGTCTCTTTAAAGAGTAGATCCTCGGAGATCTCTGTTCTTATGACATCCTGCCCTGACGCAGAGTCTGTTAGGAACCTTCCTGCCCTGGTAGAGACAGGAGCTGACCCAGGAACACAGATGGTCCAGAGGCAGGTGCCTTCCTCAGCATCTCCCTAATTAACCAAAACAATGAGCTTCAGGTTCTGGAGACGGTTTTTAGATGCAAACCTCTCACTGGGAGATGCCCAAACAATCAGAAATAAAGGATAAAAACTCTAATCCAAAATGATACGTGCACCCCTGCGTTCATAGCAGCACTATTTACAACAGCCAAGACATGGAAACAACCTGTGTCCATCGACAGAGGAATGGATGAAGAAGATGTGGTATATATATGTGTACACACACACACACACACACACACACACACACACACACACACACACACTGGAATATTACTCAGCCTTGAAAAAGAATGAAACAATGCCATTTGCAGCAACGTGGATGGCCCGAGAAATTATCATACTAAGTGAAGTAAGTCAGAAACAGAAAGACAAATATCATATGACATCACTTATATGTGGAATCTAAAATATGACACAAATGAACATATCTACAAAACAGAAACTGACCTACAGACACAGAGATCAGACTTGTGGTAGCCAAAGGGGAGGTGGGGAGGGAGAGCGATGGAGTGGGAATGTGGGATGAGCAGATGCAAACTATTATGTATATGATGGATAAACCACAAGGTCCTACTGTAGAGCACAGGGAACTATATTCAATATCCTGTGATAAACCACAATGAAAAGAATATGAAAAAGAATATATACATGTATAACTGAATAACTGAATATATGTATATGTATAACTGAATATATGTATAACTGAATGTATAACTTTCCTGTATAGCGGAAATTAACACACCTTTGTCAATCAACTAAACTTCAATAAAATTAAAAACAAAAGAAAACAAAACAAAAAAAGGTTTTTGAATTCAAAAGAAAGAAAGACTGCAGCATAATCCCCCTTCCTTCCTAGTTGGCCAGAGTCTGCATGTCACAGTGTGGCAGAAACAGATCGTTCTGGAGGATATACCCTGGCCTATCTTCCTGGCCAATGCTCCACTGCGAGGGAAGCCCAGTCTGAACCATCAGATCACCAGTGGCGGCTGCCCCCGGTCAAATGTCAGCATCAGCTCTGCATGAAACCCCCATCATCATTTTCTGGCCACGAATGATACAGTTTACTATGTGGGAGAAGGTGTGATGGGGATCCCAGTAGAGTAATAAACAAACAAACAAACAAAAACAAGGGTTTTCCAGAGCAGGTCACCACTAGGAAATCAGGTGTGATTCTCTTCTTTCCAGTCATGTAGGGAAGTACAGACGCTCAGGAGAAGAGCAGCTGTGGGACGCGGGGTAGTGAATGAGTCCCTTCACGCACAGAAGGAACCGAGATGGCGCATCTTATTGCTTTCAATATTAAGAGACACGCCGAGGAGCAAATTCAACAAGAGCTTTGAATTTAGGATTTCTAATGGAGCTCAGATTTTTAAATTTTTGAATAATAATTCATAGGCCCCCGATCCCTTTGAATTTTATTCTAAAATTCACAGTGGCTGAAGTAACAAAGAACGGTTCGTATCAGTAACACCACCTCGTCAGAAAACATAGTTCCTGAAACCCCAGACTTAACAGGATTTGGCAGGATTTGGGGAATGGTGGTTGGGAGGTGTTTTATGCTCCATTACTGATATAATATAGCATATATATATATATATATACACACACACACACACACACACACACACACACACACATATATATGATGTGGTGTATATATACTGCTCTGTTACTATGTACATTCTTAGTTTGCTACAGAACAATGTTTTCACCTGACTTCCTGGGAAACTAACAGGGTTTCTGAACTGAAGACCCTGTGACTAACATACATACACATATATACATTAACATACACACATACATATGTTCTTTATCATATAAACTGAACGTTAAATAATTCTAAAATAAACTTACTACTCAGCTAAATATTGCCCTAGAGATTGTTACTGAGCTTATAATGCTTAAAAACAGTACAGTACAGTGTAAGAACTAATGATTATTCTGTGTGTACATATATTTCTGCGTTAGCATATATGAGAATATACAAAAACCATGCATTCCCTATCTGGCTCACATTTGAAATTTAGGACACCACGGGCAGTGTTTTGATGTTACAGTTCATGAGTGATGTATTCCTATTTAGTTAATGAAACAAAAAGAGCCTCTTTCTCGTGAGCACAAAATGAAACGACGGAATGGGCATGACTTAATTCAGAGATGAATAGTTCCAAATCCTGGTAGAGCTAGGTGATGAAAGAGTAAAATACAGCAGTGAGAAAAATACTCCGTTTCAGTGACAGGACAATTCCATGATTAAGTATGGCATTCAATTGTTTTGTTATTTGTAGATAATTATTTTTGGTCATTCCTTAATCTTCTAAACTTCTCTGTCACATATTTCCAGGTCAGACACCATCTTATTTTCACTTATGGTTACTGGGTCACCGAGGGTTCTCTGGTTACTGTTTCAGTTCACAAAATATTTTTTGTCTTTCTTCTCCCCAAGTGGAAGTGAGACAACAATGACCTTCTGACACCTGAATTTCCTGGCTCTAGAGAAAGGACAACTAGCAGAATGTTCATCCATTTAAATCCATCTTTAAAAGGTGAATAAACAGAATCATTGCCAAATAAATCCCAATGCTACTTTAACATCATACCTGTCACATTATTTTCCATCCTTTTTTAATGTAAATATATCTGAGGTATTTTCCTTACACGTATGAAATGATTTGTGTTTCTTTGCCTGTAAGTCATAGAATTGTATGCCTTGAGTGGCTTCAAAAAAAAAAATAAGGCACGTGCTTCCTTGTGAACTCCTTTACAATTTCTCAGTACTTTTAAGCCTTTCTTCCATGAAAGTAAGGCGCTGTCAGGCTAAGGCTTACGAAAATTTCCAGGTAACGTGCCTCTTCAAATAATCTAGAAGGAGACGGGCTCTTGAGATTTTAAGTGATATATATTTTTGAATATTGAGATTTTAACTCACAGAGAACTATTAAGAATCCTGTCATTTTACCTGGAATACTCAACGTGGTTTTAATTATTATTACAACTGCTTCAAAATCTCATCTACTATATGTGATCTAGATGGCTAACCTAGACACCATGATAATAAACAGTTTTCATGATATGGCACTCAGAAATTAGATTCCTCATTATTTTTTAACCCATGTAACCAAACTGCGATGTTAAGTTTGTCTGTCCTGCTCACACAGCCCATGAAGAGTTTGCTCTGACAGAGCGTAACTAACGCCAAAACACTGCTTCTACTAGGAGAAGCACATTTCCCAAACAACAGATTTCCCTTTCAAAGCACGAGACAATAGGTCCCTAAATTTTAAGCAGTTAAGTTCAAAGGCTGGACAGAGGCCCTCAAAATACAATCAGGACCCATACTATTGAATTCTCTTAGAAACTAATATCCCTAAATATTCTAGTATAGATGATCAAGCAAGTGGTGACAGGTCTTGAGGTCAACATACTTCAATAACTAAAATAAGCTGCTTTAGATATACAACTGCCATATGAAGACGACCATATGTACTGCTCCGTTCCAATGTGGAATAAACAGGAGTATTTTCCAACATCCTTTTTTTTCTTCCAGAATAAATTTGCTTTATCTCGGGTTCTCATCCTTCCTCAATTCACCTGCAAAGCTAACGCTCGTTTGAACTGAAAAAAATACATGTCGGAGTCTGTCTAGACAATTACCCCAAACCGTTATGTAGGATGTTTAAGTAGATTGCATTTTAATTGGTCGTCACGCTTATTAGATTTAAATATCTAAACTGAACTTAAATTTAAATTTAGATATTTCAATTGAGAAAGAAACACATATCCTCTCTGGCATCTGACTTTCTGATTTTATTCCTTTTCTGATTTTCCATAGATTGACCCTATGACACAGCGATTTCTCCTACTGGCTGATCTTTTCAATGAGATGCTCGTATACACAGCTGTCTTCTTAGCGTGCCGATATACTTATAAAACATATGTCACAGTTATATTCAGCGTATATCACAGTCACACTTCATACCCTAAACTGAGACCCAGTGGAAACTGGTTAGTGGTGTCCTTCTGCTTGGTGACTTTAAATGACTGCAACAAAAACAGTCGCCCCAAAGTCTTGGGTATGACCACAGAAAAACAAAGAAGAAGACAGTTGTTAAAGGCAAGTGAGAAACACAGTAAGAAGAAAGGTCATGAGGAGGACCTTCAAGACGGTGGAGGAGTGAGACGTGGCAATCCCCACAAATACATCAAAAATACTTCTACGTGTGGAACAACTCCTACAGAACACCTAAGACCTCACACTTCCCAAAGGCAAGAAACTCCCCACATACCGGCCGTGTGGCTGACAGGGTCTTGGTGCTCTGACCGGGTGTCAGGCCTGAGCCTCTGAGGTGGGAGAGCCGAGTTCAGGACATTGGACCGCCAGAGCCCTCCCGGCTCCATGTAATATCAATCGGTGAGAGCTCTCCTAGAGATCTCTGTCTCAACACTAAGACCCAGCTCCACCCAACGACCAGCAAGCTCCAGTGCTGGACACCCCAGGCCACACAACTAGCAAGACAGGAGCACAACCCCACCCATCAGCAGAGAGGCTGCCTAAAATCATAATAAGGTCACAGACACGCCAAAAAACACCACCAGAAGTGGACCTGCCCACCAGAAAGACAAGATCCAGCCTCATCCACCAGAACACAGGCACTAGTCCCCTCCACCAGGAAGCCTACACAACCCACTGAACCAACTTTAGCCACTGGGGACAGACACCAAAAACAACGGAAACTACGAAGCTGCAGCCTGCAAAAAGGAGGCCCCAAACACAGTAAGATAAGCAAAACGAGAAGACAGAAAAACACACCGCAGATGAAGGAGCAAGGTAAAAACCCACCAGACCTAACAAATGAAGAGGAAATAGGCAGTCTACCTGAAAAAGAATTCAGAATAATGATAGTAAAGATGATCCAAAATCTTGGAAATAGAATAGAGAAAATGCAAGAAACATTTATCAAGGACCTAGAAGAACTAAAGATGAAACAAACAATGATGAACAACACAATAAATGAAATTAAAAATTCTCTAGAAGGGATCAATAGCAGAATAACTGAGGCAGAAGAACGGATAAGCGACCTGGAAGATAAAGTAGTGGAAATAACTACTGCAGAGCAGAATAAAGAAAAAAGAATGAAAAGAACTGAGGACAGTCTCGGAGACCTCTGGGACAACATTAAACGCACCAACATTCGAATTATAGGGGTCCCAGAAGAAGAAGAGAAAAAGAAAGGGACTGAGAAAATATTTGAAGAGATTATAGTCGAAAACTTCCCTAATATGGGAAAGGAAATAGTCGATCAAGTCCAGGAAGCACAGAGAGTCCCATACAGGATAAATCCAAGGAGAAACACGCCAAGACACATATTAATCAAACTATCAAAAATTAAATACAAAGAAAAAATATTAAAAGCAGCAAGGGAAAAGCAACAAATGATGTATAAGGGAATCCCCATAAGGTTAACAGCTGATCTTTCAGCAGAAACTCTGCAAGCCAGAAGGGGGTGGCAGGACATATTGAAAGTGATGAAGGGGAAAAACCTACAACCAAGACTACTCAACCCAGCGAGCGTCTCATTCAGATTTGATGGAGAAATTAAAACCTTTACAGACAAGCAAAAGCTGAGAGAGTTCAGCACCACCAAACCAGCTCTACAACAAATGCCAAGGGAACTTCTCTAGGCAGGAAACACAAGAGAAGGAAAAGACCTACAATAATAAACCCCAAACAGTTAAGAAATTGGTAATAGGAACATACGACGTAGAGAATGGACTTGAGGACGGGGAGGAGGAAGGGTAAGCTGGGACGAAGTGAGAGAGTGGCATGGACATATACACACTACCAAACGTAAAATAGATCGCTAGTGGGAAGCAGCCGCATAGCACAGGGAGCTCAGCTCAGTGTTTTGTGTCCACCTAGAGGGGTGGGGTAGGGAGGCTTAAGAGGGAGACGCAAGAGGGAGGAGATATGGGGATGTATGTGTACGTAAAGCTGATTCACTTTGTTATACAGCGGCAACTAACACAACAACGTAAAGCAATTATACTCCAATAAAGATGTTAAAAAAAGAAAAAGGTCCTGAAAGTGTGTCCCCATGACACCTGTTCAATTTATTCTTTTAAAAAAGAACACACCAAGAATTATATGAATCAAAAAGACCAGGAAGCTTTCTGCTTCCGTAGGACCTGTGTTGAGACTGCGGAAATTAAAAAACCACAAATCGCATTATTTCTGCGGTGAGCCCAGACTTCCGCAGAGCGCTGAGGACCCCCAGATCCCAGACACAGCAGTGGCAGAGGGGACGCAGGTGTCCGCAGGTCAGCACTTACCTGGCTCGAGCCTCGGCAGGGAGTGGCAGGTCGCCTGTGGAGTGGCTCGGAGAGGCTGGCTGCCCAGGTGGCGGCCCGGGCAGGCTGTGCGTTGGCTTTGGGGACCTCGGCATTTCACCGAGGGTGCAGTCTCGCCCGGAGAATGGGAAGGATGCAGAACCCTCCCCCGCGGGGGGCAGGTCTCGGGCTGGCCCGGTGGCACTGGGCTCTTGACCTCGTCTTTGGTTTTCTACGTTGAGCAGCACCTCTGCGTCAGAAACACCATCGCGCCGGTGGAGGGCGTGGTCCTTGGACGCAGCCATGCAGCTCCTGAGCCCCGGGATCTCGGTCCTGGAGTAGGAAGCGCCCGCATCTCTGCTGGGCTCGGCAGAGCGGTCACTTTTCCCTCCCCTTTTCTCAGCCGTCTCAGGGTCCTTCCTGGACTTGCTGTATCGAGAAGGAGATTCAGCGTCGCCTTCCGGGTCCAGGGTGAGCCCATACTTTTCTGCCAGCTGCCGTCTCCTCTCTGCTTTGTACCTGGCGATCCTTTCGGCTTTGGACTCTAGGCCCTGGGTGTCCATGATGCTGGAACCGTAGGGGGAGTCACCATGGATGCCCGAGGATTCTGTGCAGTGTTTGGACCGAGTCTGCTTTTCTAAGGAAGAATCCAAAGTTTCTTCCTCTTCATTTGATTGGCCTACAAGAAGATCACACACACAGATTTCAAGCAAATAATAAAATGAGGTTATTCTACTCTGTTCCGTACGCGATATGCTCCGAGCGCCCAGGCTGTGAAGGTCCAATTTCTCACTTACGTGCAGCTGCCTAAAATGATTTACCTGGGATGCTGAAGAAGTTTGAGGTCTGCAGTGAGATACATAAAGGCCGTGACGTTCAATGGGCTGCATGAGCTGGGTCAAGCATGGCCGCAGCTACAGCTCAGTCCCGGCAGCCCTCACTCTAGTTCAGTGCCTATTTCCCCTTATTTCCTTTTCTGCTTTTGAGTTTACTGTTTCATGTGTGAGGCCAGAGGACGAGTTCAGACTCCTCTAGAAAAGATAACAGATATTCGAACTGCTGTAATTTGACGAGTGATGGATAGCGGTTTCATGGGAAACCACACAGGATCTGATAGTAACCATAACAATGATGGCCCATGTCAACATCTGCCAGGTGTGGCTGTGTTTTTCGTTTGTTTTTTTTTTTAACAGAAGTGGCTTTTTCCAATTATACTCTGCATGCTTGATGTAGAAAAGGTCTACAGTGAAAACAGGAAGGTTAACCTCCAAATCACCAATAATCACTAACATACAATAATCAGTAATAAATACACGGATAATTTGCTAAACTTTTCTATACACTCTTTCTAGTCTTTTATATGTGATTTCTTTTTATATAAGCGATTTCTTCTTTTTTTCTATATAAAATAACTCATATTTTACGTAACCTTAATGTCCTACATAAAACATCTTTCTAAGTGTGGAAATCCTATTTTGAAGACATCATTTTAAGGCTTCATAATATTTCACACTACAGGCATTCCAGAATCAATTTAACCGTTCTCATATTCCTGGGCACTGAAGTTGACTCTAACTTTTAATCCATCTTATTTTCTGATTACTATTACAAAAGATAGTTGCACAAAAGTGGAATTGCTTTATCAGTAGGTACATCATTTTAAGACACGTGCTAGACTGTCAAATTAACTTCTGTAAAGCTTGAATCGATGTACACTGGAACCTGCAATGTATGCTCTCAGTAACACCGAGTGTTAATTTTAAAACTCGCCTTTGAGGATATGAAAAAGAATGTACACATATGTATAACTGAATCACCTTGGTGTACAGCAGAAATTAACGCAACATTTTAAATCAACTATACTTCAATTAAAAAACTTAAGAAAGCACATACGTAATATATAAAACTATACATGAGACTATCAAATAATCACACAATAATTTATTATCTATCTGTATCTGTTGTACTTCATCTTTATATCTCTATTTTGGATTTATATAAATAGTTCCACTTTTTTTTTTTTTTTTTTTTTGCGGCTCGCGGGCCTCTCACCGTTGTGACCTCTCCCGCTGCGGAGCACAGGCTCCGGACGCGCAGGCTCAGCGGCCATGGCTCACAGGCCCAGCCGCTCCGCGGCATGTGGGATCTTCCCGGACCGGGGCACGAACCCGCGTCCCCTGCATCGGCAGGCGGACTCTCAACCACTGCGCCACCAGGGAAGCCCAGTTCCACATTTTTAAAAATGTTTATCATGATGTCCTGTTTCTCAAAAAAATTTTTTTTAATTAAATTAAAAATTGCCTTTGATTACTAGAAAAAGAGGATGCATGCATTTTTCAATTATTTAGCATTTGTATCATTATCTTTTTCTTCTCTGGAATATCTGGTCAAGCTTACTGCTCTATATTCTTTTGATTCACAGTGTCATTTTTATTGTTTTGTGTAAAATTTTATAGGAATATGAGCTCTTTATCTTCTTCATGGATATTTTTAAACTTCCTTAATTTTTTGTGAAGTCAAAGATTTTCTTTGAAGCACAGATGTTAATTATTATGCAGTCAAGTCAATGGACCTGGTCATTGGTGATTTCTACAGCTGTTTCAGTGTTTTGAAAGTCCTTTTCCATTCAGCTGGAACTAAACACTCACCTTTGTTTTCGTGTTTTTAATTATTCTCTTAAAATTAATTATGTGATTAATTGGACCTTATTTTGGTTTGGGTAGGAAGTGAGGAGGGGGTATAGTTCCTCCCCACTGCTATCCCATTTTTCCCATTACCGGTTTATTAAATAATTCTTCCTTTTCTTACTAACGTGACGCTTCAATGATCATATAATACATGGATTAACATGTTATATACACTGGGGTTTATTTCTGGCCATATATCTTGGTACTCTGTCTACTTTTGCTTCTTCACGTATGTAAAAAAGAATCTTAGTTCTCTAGTTTTCTGACTGCAGAAAACCAGAAACTGTAGAGACGGGCAAACTTATCACATCGCGAAGGGAGACCAGCATCTCTCTCTCAGGAAGGAACCAGAAAATACCGGATATAAGAGCAGCAGCACAGAGCCGCAGAGCCAGGGACGGGGAGGGCAGGAAGGGCAGCCCCGCGCGCGCGTCACCCTCTCCCAAGGTCACGTGGATTATCTGATGCTACAGCAACGTCTGAGTAACCGAGGAAAAGTTGTCATGTTTGACATGCTGTTCAACATGAAATAGATACACAATGCATTTAAAATTACACCTATTAAAATAACTTAAATAGGATGCTTGTTGCATAAACACATAGAGTAAGAGCCCCAGTCATTCGAGGTCCAGCTTTGCTCTTCCAGGCTCCCTGACGAAAGGAACGCTGTCCTGTGCTGGGCACCTGTGCATTCTATTTAAACCTATTATAAGAGATGCCTGTCTTACTCAGCCCTTTCCCAAACAAACCTGAGGGTCTCTGACAGCTGGGGCCCTGAGCGGGTGGAGAGAGAGACACAGTTCCTGCCCTGGGATGGTCTGGGGCGCGGGGGTGGAGGTGCGGGAGACAAATGACTGGTCATCAATTACGCAACTGGGGGGTCATTTCTCACTGCTGTGACACTGGAGGACCACACCTGGGGCGTGTGGCAGAGCTGACACAGGTGCTGCTGCTGGTTTGAACAAACCCACAGATTTAATACACATTTTACATCTACACAATTCACGCTCTTGGAACATCTCATTTTCCAGGAGTGCTGGATAGAAAAGGCTGGTGACGGGCCACCGGGCCACAGGCTCACCGATGTGAGGACTGGCTGGGTCTGTGGCGCGCGTGTATCTGGGCAGGTCCTCCTCCAGCAGACGATGACTCACTAAGCCTGTGCAGCTCTGCAAGAGGATGGGCTGCGTGTCGGTTTCGATTCCTTCTAGGCGCCTGGCAATTCTTTCTTTTCTGTACAAGACACCAGCAAAGGCGTGGTGAGCCACGGACATCAGTTCTCAGGCAACACTGGACACTGCTTTGCAAACTCTTCTACTTCCTAATTATGTACAACGAACATCTTACCTTTTCATGTCTGAAAATTCTTTCCTCTTTGGTTCAAAGAGTCTTCTTAATTCTGCAACTAAAATAAGACAATAAAGAAAAAAAGACAGTCCAGTATTTAGTCGTCATGCGTTCATTTTATTCATTCATTCGTTCATGCAACATCTATTTATGGAACTCATACTTCTGTTCATGGCTCCCATGCAACAGTGATACACAAAACGGACACAGTTCCTGCAAACTGTCTTATAATAGGGGGAGGCAGATGCCAGATGAGTACGTGTACACACACACACACACGTCACAGGCTGGTCTAAGAAGTAAAACCATGGAGTAATAAGAGTGAGTTCTATTTCATCCAGGGGAGCCAGAGGGAGCCTAGCCCTGAATCTCTCTCCAGCCAGCACAAATCTCACTGTTTTTCAGTATTAGGTTTAGCACAGTATTTCAAGCTTTCCATCATCAAAACTGCAAACGTGCAAAAGTAGAGACTAAAGTGCTGTGAACCCCCATGTGCTACCAGCAAGCCGCAGCAGTCAGGAGCTCACACCACTCCTACGTCCCCCATCAGTGACCTGTAAAGACCTGTAACTAGCCGGCGGGGTTTCTAACGGTGCGTGACTGCACACCTCGATCAACTACAGTTTAGATTAACCCAGTTCCTATGCCTCCCCTTACAGGCTTTCCCTGGAAGGAAATGTTAACGTTTGCTTCCTGGCTGTAATTCAGGTGGACGATGGAAAATGTAATGACCCCTACTCTCCCGGCAACGCTGGGAGATCAGATGAGCGTCCTACTGACGTTGCGAGGGTCTCCCGTGACGCTGGCCACAAAGATATTGCACTGAGAGGCCAAACAATGGTTTCTCTGGAGAAATGGCCAAACTTGGCAGAGAACCGAGGTCCCTGTCCTTATGTCCTCCTCAATCACGTGAATTCGTAAGGGCTCGTCTGACCAGCTCCACTGAGGTCCTAGGAACAGAGAGCTGCGACAGCCCTGGGGCCCACGAAACATTTGCGAGGCTGAGTCAAAGCAGAAACTCACAGGATAGGGTATGAATGCACAGAATTGAATTTTCAGCTGCTTCAATTTCCACTGGATTTTTTTAAGTGGTTATTTTTATTTTTGGCTCTGCCGCATGGCTTGTGGGATCTCAGTTCCCCGACCAGGAACTGAATCCAATCCACGGCAGTGAGAGCCCCGAATCCTAACCACTGGACCGCCAGGGAAGTCCCTAAGTGGTTATTCTTAGTAGTGAGTCAAAACCTCACACGTGCGTGCACACACGACTTTTAGACTGTCCTTTGATTGTGTTCAGAGATACCAGCCATCTTTCTAAATTTATTTTTAAATGACGGCCACCTGAACAGTTAGCTGGACTGACTGTTTTCAAAGGACAGTTGGCTTCACAAGTCTGTCTGTCCAGTGGCCTTCACAGGCACCAGAGCAGCTGGGGGTGGGCGTCTGGCTTCTCGTGTTTGGTGTAGAAGGCAAGGGTTTGGTTACCATGGTACCTCCTGCCTTTGGAGGAAGTGTGGCTTAGAGCAGTGTCCCTGACCATTTACTGGGGAACAAAATAAGGTCATAAATCAAGCTATACTTTAAATGGGCCCATGAGCTTGTTAATTCTTCGTGGAAATCTACAGTGAATCTTCTAGGAAAATAAAAAATCCCTCCAGTAAATAAGTTACCTCTCCGTCTACTCTTTCTAACGAATTAATTCTTGAGGACCAAGACCTGCCTCACTCCTACAGACACGAGACAACAGAGAAAAGAAACGGTGTGGAAGGCCAAAAGAAGGAGCAGAGAGACATCTGGAGTTTGGTTTCCCTTCTCCAAGTCTACCATTTAAAAGCAAACTTAGTAAAACACACATGTAACATAATTACTCTGGTACACCTATTCCATGTGAAAACATGTCGGTTGTATAAAAGAGAAGGATGCTTTATTTCAATGGCTGACGTGTGTGTGCACTTTTTTCATTCCTTTCCAGGAAACAGAACACCTTCATACGGGCACGTGCAGTCCTTATTAGGCACCCCGCCTCCCGCGTTTTGGTTGGGTTTATCATAAAACACTGGAAAAGAAGCTAATACTAAAAAATCATGGGAGTTGCCCCGACTGTGGAAACATGTCATCACTCCATGTACCAGGTGTAGAGACCACGGACTCTTCTATCATTGTTATCTTCTGCCAGTCCTGAATAGAGTTTATTATTATTTATAATCTCCCAAAAGGCTTCCTTCCTTTAAAATTTTTATATAATTTCAGACTCAGAAAAATTAAAAGACATATTTCATACGTTAACATTGGCCACTACATTTGATCGAGTTTTTTACCCTCTCTCTCTCCATATGCATATTTGTGTACATACACATGCATACAAATGCACATATTTACATATTAATCTTTCTGAATCATTTAAGAGTAGGTTGCAGCCTGATGCCCTTTTTACCTCTAAATTTTTCAGTGTCTATTTCCTCAAAACAAGGAATAAGAATTTTGAAAAAATTAGACGCAAAAGCCATAATTCAATTGATGGTGTGCTGTGTCATATGTATATAACTAAAACATGGTTCAGAAAACAGTGATATTCATCAACATAAATCCAGACAGAAGCTAGCACAGCTGATCTAACTTCTGTTGTAACAGATTTTCTACTTTGCTTTCAAGTGCATTGAGACTTGTACCCTTTATACCTGTGATTTCAGTTGCTGCCCTTGTCTAACAATATAGATTCTGTGAGTCTAGTTCTTCAGTTATTTCTGCTGGGCCTTGTGTTGGTCATTTTCCAAGTAAGGCCATTTAAGGGACTTTGACATCAGGGCTATAATACTTTATAAAAAATATTTAACTGCCTCATATGCTTTGTAATAATATATAATACCAATACGCAGGATAATTGGTTCTGTTAGGGGCTTTTTTTAGGAAACGTGGTTTCTTCAGTTAGTTCTGAGAACAGGCTTTCTGGTAAAGTTATTGTTGAGTTCAGTCTCCCAAGCCTGAGTACAGCAGAATCTTCCAAAGAAATATAAGTGGCGGGGGGACTGCCAAGAACAGCTCTCTCCCTGGAACATTCTGAAGGCTTCTCTTTCTTCCCCAGGAGTAAATCCCCTTTAAGTTTTACACGTGGATGGCAGCCACTAATATAAAGACCAGCAACTTCTAAAATAAGTCATCACACACCTAGAGGAATGAGGGGGAGACCTGATGGCTAAGAGAAGGGGTTTTTGGGGGAAAATAAAAATGTTCTAAAATTGCCTCTGCCGATCAATGCACGATTATGTGAATCTACCAAGAGCCACTGAACTGTCCACTTTCAATGGATGAATTGTATGGTACAGGAATTACGTCTCAATGACACTGTTAAAAAAAAAGGAGAGTCATATATTTGGTCCATTTCATAATTCCTTAATGGAAAATCTATCTTAATATGATAAGTTTTACACAGGTAAAGGGTCTTAATCCCTTGACTACCTGTTTGTGATACACAGTTAAAGGAAGTTCCTTACAGAAAAATCAACGATCATTTTAGAGCTCGATTTCACGGAAGCAAAAATCCCTCACTAAATGAACAGGAAGAGACTTCTGTAAACTTATAAACATACATGAAACTCCATGCCATTAAAAGTCATAATCAATTCCTACTTTTCACCTGCTATTGCTAAGAACCGAGAGAATAACAAACATGGAAGTGGAAAGTTCACTGGTTATACCTGGGTCTTTGCAACCACGCCTGCCCAAACTGATAAACAGTAAAGACTGTAAAATAAGACTATGGGAATTTAGATGAAATTTAGGGGAACAGGGACTCTGACACTTTAAAAGCATGTTTTAAAGGCCTTGTTCATTTAGAAACATAAATCTGGTGAGTACATAAAGTTAATGATCTTTGATTGGTGAAAATCATGATTTTTATTACCAATTATGGTAACATGTTTAATTAAACTGGTTAATAAGCTTATGCATTTTAAAATTTTGTTATATGTAGAGTTCCAAGTCGTTGAACCTTAAGGAATCTAGGCTCTCATACTGTTCTTAATTTTTATGATCTTAACATTGTCTATTATTCATCAAGGAACTGGGGGCAGGGGAGAGAGGAAGAGGGAAAACTTTAGCTTTATATAACTTTCCCTAATCAGTCAAGTCTAAGCTATTGCTAAAATCAAGTTGTTCATTCGTATTCTTTGCTTTGATCGTCTTCATAGACTTTTACATTTGGCTCAGATTAAATTGAGTTTGTCTTTCACAAACAGTCTTAAAAACTCAGAAGGGCCTTTCCATTTCATACTTGGGGTTCCAGGTGGGAACCCTTCACGGCATCTGTCCTACCCTTGACTACGTGGCTTATGACCTGACTTGAACAGTTAACGCAGAACGAATGAGATCACAATGCAGTGCATTTCACTTCGACGTACTACAGACTATCAGAATCTTCCTTCTCCCACTAAATTTCACCCGCCTCCTTGTAATTCTAGACATTCTTCTTACTTTGGCCTCCGGAGCAACATAGAATAAGCCTCCATTTCAGTTGACAGTGTTGTTAAGCACTTGAAAACTGAAAAATTTCCCTGTTTGTTTCCACCGGGCCAGATCCCTGGGGTCCTTCAAGTATCCATCTTTGTCACCCTGTGTCCGGGCGTACGACCCACTCAGTTCCTCATGATACATGCGAATTTGCCAGTGGGCCTGTATAAACTGGATTTCGTTTCTATTAAAAGACTATTTTTTTTCTGGTCTAATTTCTTCTGGGCTTGATCTCATGTGTTTTGTTGCTGCTTTTTTTTCTTTTTTTGGTTTTGTTTTTTTCAGAATAGAAAAAAATTCTGACCTTTCACCGAAGCTGTTTCTTCTTTTTTTAACTTATTTTTTATTGAAGTATAGTTGTATAGTTGATTTACAATGTTTCAGGTGTACAGCAAAGTGATTCAGTCATATATATATATGACTTTTCAGATGCTTTTCTATCATAGGTTACTACAAGCTACTGAATATAGTTCCCTGTGCTATAGGTCCTTGTTGTTTATCTATTTTATATACAGTAGTGTGTATCTGTTAACTCCAAACTCCTAATTTATCCCCACCCCCCGACCCCTGCTTTCCCCTTTGGTAACCGTGTTTGTTTTCTACGTCTGTGAGTCTGTTTTGTAAATACGTTCATTTGTATCAGTGTTTAGATTCCACATATAAGTGATATCTGATATTTGTCTTCCTCTGTCTGACTTCACTTCGTGTGATAATCTCTAGGTCCAGGCGTGTTACTGCAAATAGCATTACTTCATTATTTTTTATGGCCGAGTAATATTCCATTGTATATATGTACTGCATCTTCTTTATCCATTCCTCTGTCAATGGACATTTAGGTCACTTCCATGTCTTGGCTATTGTAAATAGAGCTGCTATGAACATAGGGGTGCCGGTATCTTTTTGAATTAGAGTTTTCCTCTTTTCTGGGCATACATGCCCAGGAGTGGGATTGCTGGAAAGGCTGTTTCCTCTGAAGTAAGGGTTACACAGCTCATCTGGGATGAAGACAGCTTGTGAGCTGGTACTCCCCTGCGTTAGTGTTACATTTGGTAGAAACAAAGTTCAGGTAATGTTCACATCATTCCACGGGCAGAACTAGGCACAGTGGGCTGGTGGCTGATGCAAATATGTGACTGCATGTGCGTCTAGTCCAATGAAAATACGAATTCGCCAAATGTGTGAGTACCTACTTGGGTGAGAAGAGAGATGCTTCCGACGCAGTCTGCACTGCTTGCCCAGTGTGTACCCCAGTTGGGAGCTGAAAGATATCAAGTGTAAATGCCTTTCCTAGCACTGGAAAGCATCAGGGGCTGGAAGCAGTGGGAAGGGGTGGAGAAGAAATGGGCAAATGAGCGGAACCCACCAGCCGTGGAGAAGGTGAAAGGCAGGAGAGAGATGAGGTGAGGATGATTCTAGAACCCCTCTCTCATCCTCTGCACCAGCCTCCAGTGAAAACCTGAGGACGCCTAAAGTGAAAGGAGGGAACCTGTGGAAAGGTGAGGTCTAACCATGCAACAAGAGAGGTACTTGGAGGTTGATTCCTGGAAGAGACAGAAAGGTACACAGAGGAGAGCAGAGCTGGAGGTTAGCGTAGGGGCCTCCTTCAGGAAAGTCAGGTCACACAACACTTATACGCACTGCACACTTGTCAACCATCTAGAAGCCTCACCTTTCGGGAGGGCAGCTAAAAGCTGAGCATCGATTCCTCTTTTGCGGTTAGCAAGCGGTTCTTGGTCTTCAAGCAAGAACTCTTCCTGAAAGCTAAAAATAATTCCATTAAGAAAATGTTTAAAGTCATTTTAAACCCTGGTATCTGATATGAACCAAAACAGTGCAGAACGTAAAAATTATGCTACGGTTATACATAGTTAAACGTGTGTGTGTAGATCACAAGTGAAAAGTTCTACTTGGGGGCGTTAACTGGCACCTTTTTTCAATTATTTATGATTTTGTTAATATGATTTTTGGGTGCAGCTAAATAATTACATCAGCATAGGCGGGGGCGTGGCCTAGGGGAGTGAAAACATCGCTGCGCTGGGAGTCCGATGCCTTGGTTCAGACCGACAACCTCTTCAAGGGTCACCAAGAGCTGTGCAAGCTTGGATTACTCATTCAACCTCTCTGTGCTACAGCCTTCCCCAGAAAATCAGCAACTTGTCTAGGTGGTCTACATGCTTCCTCTGGGTTGGAATCAAAGTAACAAATGCCTTCAACCAAACGGGAAATCGAAGCGCGGCGAAGAGGCCTGAAAGGCTCACGGAAACTCGTCCGGGAGAAACAAGAATCGAAAAGGGGAGACGAAGAAAGGAACTGAGCGCTTGCCTCGCGCTTGCCTTCTACAGGAAGCCCTCCCGGGTAGGAGCTAGCTTCACAAGACCCTCTGGGGTGTGACCTCCTGAGCGCTGTGCCGGTGCAGGCTTGACAGCCGACTCCCTCCTCCGCCCACCCTGCCCGCAGCCCCGCAAAGCACCTGTTGGGCAGCACTGGCTGGTGGCGTAAACGCTCCCCTCCCCCGGCACTGCCACTCTTCCAGCTCTCCCGTGGCTCAGTGACCTATGCACGCGGGCACACTCGCTGGGGAAGAGGGGTGCGAGCCAGTCCCAACACCCCCGGAACTCCTGTCAGCCTCGGCTTCCGGATCACGAACCCGTTCGAGGCTTTGCCCGTGCGGCAAGAACAGTACACGAGGCGCACATCTCGCTCAGGCTCCTACACTGTGTGCCGTCGCCCCAAGACTCAGTACCCACAAGTTCAAGGTGTCCGTGGGGACGTGCCTGGAGCTCGGCGAGACAGAGCTGCTGCCTCGCAGGAAGAAAACGAACCTAGGGAAACAGGAAACTCATCTTCCCCAGCGACACGATCACCTCTGGAGAGGCGGCAACAGGTCTGCAAACACACCCGGCGCGAAGCCGACCTTCCCTGTTGATGGTCCCCTGTCTGTGCTTGTGCCTGGCAGGGGTGCGTATCCACAGAGGCCCGAGGGGAGACTGAGGAAGTGCTGTGCGTGCCATGTGAGGGAACGCGTGGATTACCTACGTCCCATATGTAAATTAAATTAAATTTCAAGGATCGCCTGCACATTCCAAAATATGGCCGTCCCATCTTCCTAGAGCCAAGCTCATCTCAAAGCTTCGTTATTGCTTATAAATGTGGAATGGGAATGGGTGATGAGTGCCACGTTCACATCAAGTCTTGAGAATGAGTAGTCTTTGTAAGCCACAGTCCAGCTGGCTTGAAGATCCTGACACTTGCTGAGGTCAGAAACTTGGGATTAGCCCTGACTTCTCAAGAGTGAATCGCAATGCAGTGACGGTTCTCGGTGTTTTTTTCAGAGGTATGATGTAGTCTAAACCGAAACATTTAAACAACTGCAGAGAGGCACCCTACTTGAGGAACGGCACGCTATTTTAACTGACTGTTTAAATGCTTGGAATATCCGGATGAAGTTCTGTACTGTCTTTGGGAAATGAAAATCTCAGGGGAAAAATCCTGTATTACAATGAAATGATGCAGCCCCTGAAACAGTCAGCTCCTGTGGCCACGACCTTGGGGTACAAATGTATTATCTCATCTTTTCAAAAATAAACATGTGTGCTTCTAGTTTTCCCCTTTCATCTGCTCATCAAAAAGCTCAATGAAGCCGCTAATAAAGACTAAGAAACGACCCCCTACTTAAACATTCTGCTGAACTTCTACAGAGTGGGGTTCACAGGCCATCACCCTACACCCCTGGCTTCACACGCACTTACTTTCTTGAAACAAACTACACATGTGTTTGTGCCGATGGGAAGGATTACAGGTGGTCAGAAACCAATGGAAAACCAGAGCACATTAGGAAAGTCTCTCCGGCCTCCTCGCGTGGTTCACTGTAAATGCTGTCTCCGCCTGAATTCTCACCTCTCCTGCTTCCTTCCATCCTGGCTGAGTCCTGCTTCTGGTCTGGGCCTCAGTTTAAGGTGGTTTCCTTAAGAAAGAACCCTCTGACCCAAGTGTCTGTCCCACCAGAGCCGGCTGTTTCTTTAAGAAAGAACCCTCTGACCCAGTGTCTGTCCCAGCAGAGCCGAATCTATATTATGCACCTCTGTCATTTTCTCTCATGTTATCCTGTTTTCCTATTTACAGAACATATTACAAGTGTCTCACTTGAAATTACTGATGTTTAAGAATATTTTTTAAAAATCAATAAACGTATAGGGAATGAATGAAGGAATGGCTCCAGTAAAATACTTCAGATGTCTAGTGTGACTCGCTCTGAAGTGTTTTACGTATACATTTTATACACTGTTGATGTGATGGGGCAAAGAGCGTTAGAAATACGGAGACTAATTAGAAGGGCATGCATTCAATCACGTCAGTTATAAGCTTGCTTTCTCCCTCCCTTCCTTCCTTTCTTCCTCTCGTCCTTTCTTCTTTAGAATAACATATAATTGGGAAAACATCTCTCCTTATTACCTTTGCCCACCTGGCCTGCACGTACGAAAATATGTGTATGTCTGCCTGCGTACGAAGTATTGCATTTTTCAAGTCTCCATCTTCGAGCTAAACTTTTCGTATTGGAGTCCACGTGTCATCGTCACATTTGTTCTTGCTTCTACTGCCTCTCTATGTTCACCAAACGGCTGCTAACTTCTGAGGAAGCAGATGAGCAGGTCGAACGAATAAGGAGGATGGGTCGGAACCAAGGACCCTGACTTGAGATTGTCACAGGGCTGTGACTGACACAAGATCCCCCAAATCGACGTGGAACCAGGTTTTGAAAAAGGTCACGTCTCTGCCCTGGACTTTCGACGCCCGAGGGAATGAGGCAGCAGTGAAAATGCTTGCAAGACACGCTGGTAAAGAAGTATGGACTCTTCGTGAATGAGTCACCCTTCTGATCACCACGGCCGGTGAGACACTTACAAAGGCCGCCCCTACCCCAAAGCCCTAACAGCACGTCCTCTTGCTTTTCTGAAGCAGAGGCACCCAGAGCAGCCTCACTGGTGGGGCCCATCCTCAGCTCACACAACTGGTGACTCCAAACCTAAGCTTCGGATGCTGGGTTGCATTCTTCCTCGTCGTCACCCACTCGGGGATCAGGGGTCTCTGCCTGGACAACCTCTGTGGGTCTTGGTGGGTTGCCACAGCTCCAGGTGGGATCCTCTATTTCAGCATGAAACTATCTCTCCATATATAATGAAGACATGCTACAGTCTTCATTTTTTGGAATTATAATTTAAAAAGCGTCTAGTATGAAGAAACACCTTTAATATGTCTTATTTACCTTCATCTCCTCTGAAATGGAGCTCACTCCTCATGACTAATTATTTTCATGCTTCTAGCTCTTTCCATCTGCTTCAGTAATCTAAAAAGAGCTTGCCCTTTGCTTCCATGATAATTTTTTTTTAATGTGTCCCATTAACCTACTTAAACGCCCAGCAATAGCAACAAGGGGAAATTTTATTAAAGTGAGAGCAGGATATTCTGCTGTCATTACCTCCTATCTTTTACACAACGTGGGATACGGCATTACAGTAACTGTTCAGTATCCACACAGTGAAGGGCTCCCCGACATCTGCTCACTCTTCTATTGCAGTTTAAGTTACAAGACAGATGAAATCCATTACCTCATATTCTCACCTCTGGTGTCTGGGTGACTAGATTTCTTTGAAGGAGGCAGGTTCCTGTATTTCCAGCCCAGTTTACACTTAGGAGCATCGCAAGGGGGCCACTGTTTTAATAGGTACACATGAAATAACACCGTTTTAGAACGGCGGTGTCCTCTGAGTCCCTCTCCACTGGAGTGACTGACCTGCATTCATAGTTCATACTTCTCCTTCCCAACTCCCTTCCTATTGTTCCATTCTCTCGGTCACTTATTAGGTCTATTACAGCCAAACCAACCTGCTAGAGACGTATCGGCAATGAAGCTGCTGTGGTCTGAATGTTTATGTTCCCCCAAATCCGTAGGTTGAAATCCTGACACCCAAAGGTGATAATATTAGGAGGTGGGGCCTTTGGAAGGTGATTAGGTCCTGACGGTGGAGCCCTCATGAAAGAGATTAGCGCCCTTATAAAAAGAAACCCAGAGAGCTCCCTGGCCCATTCCACTAAGAGCAGATACAAGAAATCAGCAGTGGGCAACCCGGAAGCGGACCCTCACCCCACCACGGTGCACCCTGATCTTCGACTTCCAGCCTCTGGATGTGAGAAATAAATTGCTACTGTTTATCAGCCACCCAGTCAACGGTAGCCTGGACGAACTAAGACATAAGCCTTAGCTTCTATTAAAAAGATGGAGAAGATGAGAAATACGGGAGATTGTGTCAAGCCCCACAAGAGTGAGATTTCATGAGTCAAGTAAGACAACCTTACTGATAACGCTGCCTCCCCACCTGACGCTAAGATGCGCACGCAATTCATCAAAGCCCTACCCCGTCCAGTGCGTTCACAAGGCCAATGCTAACATTTTCAAATGCAGAGCCAGGCTCAGCCTGACGAGGACAGTGGTGACACAACTGTTTATCCCGATGCTACTGAAATACAGACTTTTTAAGTAAAGAAACGATGTCTTACGCAACAAGCGCATCCATGTGGAATGAGGGGTAGATCTGGGTTGGGTCCTTCTAGCATAATAAAGTGTATGTTGAAAGCCACACCTGGCTGTGTAAGAGATAATTATTTTGTGCCTCTACCTGAAAATCTCAAAACCTGTTAGGGACAGCGATGTACTAGGAGGCATCTGAGATACAGCTGCCTTGTTTGGTACCAACTTTAATTTTTGTATTATCTCATATCAGTTATGATGTACTGCATCAGGTAAATCAAATTAGCACATCAGGTAAATGAAATTAGCACCCATAACATCCTGCAGCCAATGGAACTGGAGTGCAGAAAGGTTAAGAGGCCAGGCAGCAAGAACTCACCTGGACAGGGGAGTGGCTGGATGGGTGGAGGGAGGGAAGTAAGGGGAGAAGAAAGGGCCGAAGGAAGGGAGAGAGAGAGGAGGAACAGGCTAGATCCTTTCTTAAAAAATGAAGAGCTCCCTTCCTCGAGGGATAGACTGCGAAAAGGACATCCCATGCTTAGAGGCAGGTGTGAGACAGAAAAGATAATAGCCCTTGACAAGTTTGTAATTATAGAGATCCCAGTAGCCGGTTTTGCAAATAGCTCCCATAAAAAGCATTAAACACAAAAGGAATCTTTGCTAACTGAGTGCACTAAGTCAGCTCGCTTCGCATGTTTTAACGAGTCAAACTCTGGGGAAAAAACACTTTTTTTTTCAAACATTTAAAACTCATGAATTAGGAACGTAGGAGAATAATTTCAAAAGCTCTTACAAATCTTCAAAACTTAAGATTCCTTGAGCAAAGACTACTTTACCTTGGAACTATTCTTTGACGCGGGAATCCAGCAAGGCTTAAGTTTTTCTTGTTCAAATCTAAGGGGAAAGAAATAATATAAGATTGAAATACCCACACAGTCAGTTAAGACCAAAAGAAAACACTCCAATGGGAAAAGAATTCTTCAGCCTCCCTTTGAGAGCATATAAGAAAAAGGAAACCATGAACCAGAAATGTGAATACAAAAAGGACACCTTTATGAATCAAATTCCACCACATACATTTTACTTAGGCAAGTTTTTTTGGCTTTGGTTAATAGGAGCCAAGATACTCCATGGGTTAAAAAAAAAAAAAAATTCTGACACAGTTCAATGCTATCATTTAAATTCTCTATGGCTACAAGAGTAACTCAAAGCAATTAAATACTGAAAAGCATGGATATTATCCTCAGGAAAAAAAAAAAAAAAAGGAGGGAAAAAAATTGAACAATTTTGGTCCAGGTAACCAGGAAGGTTGAAAGTCATCACTGCCTGATATATTTGAGATGCTTTTAAAGAATGCATGGTGGGGGGCAGGCGCGTGAGGGGTTGATGAACGGGGGGGCGGGAACACTTCAGGTGTGTTTTTATTGCCTTCATTAAGATCTAAATAATAACAATACATCGAATTCGCCACTTATTTATTTTTGAAGACAAGACATATATTATGTAAAGACAGCTGGTAACAATCCCATCCGGCAAAAACACACATTGAGTGAGTTGGTTAATGAAAACCAGGCACAGACAAATGCACAGCCAGCCTTGGGTAAGTCATCTGTTTTACAAGTTTTGGCATAGAGCAACCGTTTGTGCACCCAGAAAACCACAATTAGACCACTTACGGAAATTCTTTCCCCCGTGGAAATTCCTTTTACTGTTTAATATTTGGGGGCAGAAGCTTGAGGAAAAGGAGGTACAAGATATACCAGATGCCGACATGTCATTCGTCATTAAAATACGCCCTGAATCCCGGAATTTGGAAATTCCGACCAACTAGAGAAATACAACGAAATGAAATGTATATTGCCAGTTAAACACATCTAGGCTTTTCTGCTAATTACACAAATATCTTTGTGTCACATTTAGAAAAAGGGGACTCAGTTCGAAAAGCTATCAAAGCACAGGGAGGTCAGCTCGGTGCTTTGTGTCGACCTGGAGGGGTGGGGTAGGGAGGGTGGGAGGGAGGCTCAGGAGGAAGGGGATATGGGGACATATGTACGTGTATAACTGATTCACTGTGCTGTACAACAGAAACTAGCACAGCATTGTGAAGCAATTATACTCCAATAAAGATGTAAAAAACAAAAAGCTATCCAATACTGTAGAAGAAAATTCCTGAATCTGATGCCCCAACTGTTCAAATCACTTCCTAATCGTGCATTTGGGCTCGAAAATGCTCTTATAGACAATGGCTGAATTTCCAATGTGTCATTCAAGATAACCTAAGCGTCTCCTTTTGATTCAGTCAGTGAACTGAATCTGAGATGTCACTTCAGTAGTTATACTGAAAGCACATCTTTTCCTCTGGGCTCAAAAGGAAGCCACTAAAAAGACAACATTTAGTTCCAAACAGTCTCCCGTGAAGATTTCGTAAAAAGACAACCACCACTGCCTACTGGAAATCATTTAGTAGATATAACATTTGGTTTAGAAAAATATTTTAGCGAAAGTACAGCACATCCAGAACTTAATCCAAAGTTTGGGCATTCCAATTTAATCTGCAGTGTTTCCTCCATAAAGGCTGTAGTGGTTTAGCAATACCTTTAACTTACAACAGAAAAAAAAAAGTCATGTTTCTCAGCAATCACAAGATAAGCTAACTTATAAAGTCAATGAGACATTTAAGGTATCCTTTGAGAAAACCACAGAACCGTGTAATGGGGCATCCGAGATGAGACGGAGGACGCAAGACGTTCCCGACGTTATGAAATGGACACTTCAGTGCATTTTGCATCTCTCTTGCCTTACCTTGTCTCTCAGAGAACTTGAAAGCTCCCAAGTAGCTAGAAATCCCTGGGCTTCTGAACATGGTTGCACACAGAAAGTTCAGGGACAGAGCCCGCTCCACAGCTAATTCTCAACCAGCCACGGCCTGAGGCCTGTCTGAGCAAAACTAGGTTGAGCTTTTCCCAGCGCAGGGCTACAGCAATCAGGCACTGGTGTCCCTGACAGTATAGTAAACGCAAAGCAAGAGACTGCAGGCTAGAAGAGCTCAAACCCCGTAATCAGATTACAAGCAGAAATCAGGCCTGTGGATGCTGAAATAGACTGGATTCCAGGGATGGGACATTTATGAGGTTACTACTTCAAAGCCATGGGCAAATCACAGCTTCCGCTTAGGAGACAATGCCGTAACCTAACTACCACGGGGAGAGTCAGGACAACTCCTCCCTGCCTTAAAAAGAAACAAACAAATAAAAACAAAACCATACAAAGCCTCTCAATGTACTGGGAAGAAGGGAAGACTCCTAACTATTCCCAGGCCGCTCCGAGCCTGGCCTTGGCTAAGTTCAATGAAATACTTTACCGAACAGGGAGCCAAACTCCCATAGTTAAGACTTAAGATTATGAACAACATATGAGTGAAATTGTGGGAAAAGGACGGACAGATACTACTAGAGGCTCAAAAATTTTAATTTGGGACAGAAGCTCTTAAGAATTACTTATTCTACTGACCCTACTTATTTTACTTTTTAAAAAAACATTTTTAAATTTATTTATTATTTATTTTTGGCTGCATTGGGTCTTCGTTGCGGTGCGTGGGCTTCTCATTGCGGTGGCTTCTCTTGTTGCAGAGCACGGGCTCTAGGTGCGCAGGCTTCAGCAGTTGTGGCTCGCAGGCTCAGTAGTTGTGGCGCACGGGCTTCAGTAGTTGTGGCTCGCGGGCTCAGTAGTCGTGGTTCGTGGGCTCTAGAGCTCAGGCTCAGTAGTCGTGGCACATGGGCTTAACTGCTCCCCGGCATGTGGGATCTTCCCAGACCAGGGCTCGAACCCGTGTCTCCTGCATTGGCAGGTGGATTCTTAACCACTGCGCCACCAGGATGTGAGAACTTCAGTTTTGTAGTAAACCCAAACCTGCTTTAAGGACATTTTTTAGAGCAGGTTTGGGTTTACTACAAAAGCGAAGTTCTCACATACTCCCCACCCCACACGTGCACAGCCCTCCCCATCTTCGACATCTCCCACCAGATGCTATATGTTACCAAGGGTGAACCTTGGTAACACTGATACATCATAATCATCATAGTTTAACCGCAAGGTTCACTCTTGGTGTTGTACATTCTGTGAGCTTGGACAAACATACAATGACACGTACCCATCATTTTCTCTGCCCTCAAAATCCTCTGCACTCTGCCTATTCATCTCCCTCCCTTGGAGACCACTGATGTTTTTATGTCTCCATAGTTCTGCCTTTTCCAGAATGTCACAGAGTTGGAATCATACAGTACGTAGCCTTTTCAGATCGGCTCCTTTCACTTCGTACGTAGCATGCACTTAAGGGTGCTCCGCGTCTTTTCATGGCTTAACAGCTCATTTCTTTTTTTTTTTTTTTTTCTGCAGTACATGGGCCTCTCACTGTTGCTAACTCTCCCGTTGCGGAGCACAGGCTCCGGACGCACAGGCTCAGAGGCTATGGCTCATGGGCATAGCCGCTCCGCAGCATGTGGGATCTTCCCGGACCGGGGCGTGAACCCGTGTCCCCTGCATCGGCAGGCGGACTCTCAACCACTGCGCCACCAGGGAAGCCCAGCTCATTTCTTTTTAGTGCTGAATAATATTCTGGATTATAACTGGATGTAGCACAGTTTATTTATCCATTTGCCCACTGAAAGACATCTTGGTTGCTTCCAAGTTTTGGCAATTATGAATAATGCTGCTCTGAACATCCACTGTAGGTTTCCGTGTAGGCTATACATTTTCAGCTCCTTTGGGTAAATACCAAGGAGTGTAACTGTTGGATTTTACGGTAAGAGTGTGTTTAGTTTTGTAAGGAGCTGCCGAGCTGTCTTCCAGAGTGGCTGCACCACTGCGCCCCCCCCCCAGCAGCGATGAGCGTTCCTGTTGCTCCCCAGCCTCTCGCCAGCATCGCGTGGTGTCAGTGCTCTGGTTCTGGCCACTCTGATGGGTGTGTCGTGGCATCTCACTGTTGCTTTCATTTCCATCTCCCTGATGACCTATGATGTGGAGCATCTTGTCAAGGGCTTATTTGCCATCTGTATCTATTCCTTGGTGAGGTTCTGTTCAGGTCTTTGGCCCAAATTTTATTCAGTTGTTTGTTTTCTTATTGTTGAGTTTTAAGAGTCTTTTGTATATTTTGGATAACAGTTCTTTATCAGATGCATCTTTGGCAAATATCTTCTCCCAGTCTGTGGTTTCTCTAATTCTCTTGATATTGTCTTTCCCAGAATCGAAGTTTTTAATTTTAATGATGTCCAGCATATCAATTATTGTTTTCATGGATCGTGTCTTTGGTATTGCATCTAACAAGGCATCACCACACCCAAGGTCACTGAGGTTTTCCCCTAGGTAATCTTCTGGCAGTTTTATAGTTTTGTGTTTTACATTTATGTTTATGATCCATTTTGAGTTATTTTCCATGCCGGGTGTAAGGTCTGTGTCTAGATTCTTTTTTTTTTTTACACGTGAATGTCCAGTTGTCCCAGCACCACTGGCTGAAGAAACTACGTCTGCTCCATTGTTTTGCGTGGGAGTCTCTGCTCCTTTAAGTAAGACACGACTCCCTGTATCTGCCTGTGTCGTTAATCCTAGAGGCAGTGAGGGCCTCACTTTATCCATTCCTCTGTTGACGGACGTTTAGGTTGTTTCCATGTCTTGGCTATTGTAAATAGAGCTACTATGAACACGGCGATGCATGTATCTTTTTAAATTACAGTTTTGTCCAGATATATGCCCAGGAGTGGGACTGCAGGATCGCAGGGTAGCTCTATTTTTAGTTTTCTGAGGACGCTCCATGCTGTTCTCCGCAGTGGCTGCGCCAGTTGACATTCCCACACCTGCCTTTCTTTCTGCACAATGTTAGAGTACTCTCTCAGGATCACACAGCTCGTGGTGTGGCAATGCCAGGCTGGAAGGCCACACCCTCTCACTCTCCCTAGGATGAGTCCCACATTAGCCTGAGGCACAAAAGAACGGGGGCCACTGCTATAAACTCGTCCTGGACTGACGTCATGGTGTCCCCCAGCCCAAGAGCCCGGGTTGCCTTAATTGGCAAAAAGATGAGTCTGACCCCAAGAAGAGGAGGCAAGCCAGCTGCTGCCTGCTTTTTACAAATCTCACATGATTTCCTGGTCTGGTTTTGGTGGTACAGATGTTCATCGAGACCAGGGCTGTTGACTCCAGACATGAGTAACTAGGGCATATCTGAGACCCAAAGCAAAGACGGAAGCCAATGTGCCTGGTGTGGGTGGGTGTCACGAACCAAGTAGGCGGCTGGTAAGTCTCTGATTTCTCCTCCCCTTCCCAAGGCCCTCACCTTATGGCAGAAGGACAAGGTACAGACGTTATCAGCAACTTTGAAGAGTGTATAAAACAGTGACTCAGGAATTCTACTTCTGGAAATGTACCCAAGGAAGGAGGAGAAGGATAGTTACCGCAGTTGTGTTTATACACGTATAACGCTGGAAGCAGCCCACACGGGGCCGGCCGTGGAGAATGGGTAAACAAATTACACAAGAAAACCAGATCTGAAACTCCACTGGTGATCTGAACACTTTTCATGATATGTGAGATACACACACACACAGACCTTATCAGAAAGACAATAAACATCCCAAAGCATTAATTATCTCCCAACTCAGAGATAACTCTCTCCATGTTTTCCCCTCTCTATTTCCAAAGTCTCCACAATATAATTACCAAAACAATTAAGCACAAATAAAGATGAAGGTAATAGGTCCTTCTGAGATCCCAAGGCTTAGAGCTGGCCTAAAAGTCCAGGGCAAAATCATGATGGGAGGTGTGCCCACGGGCCGGTGGCACGAGGTCAAACCGCCCATTCCCTCTAAGCCTCCTGTAAGCATTTCTTGGCTATAAATAACGCTGACCCAGAGACTGGCCAACGCCCTCAACGACACGCGACACAGGCTTTCTCAAACTTGACCCCGGTGGGCCCTCCTTGAGACTCCTTCCAAAGTCGTCTTGTCTTTCCTGAAATGTGAGGCTACAACAGGGAGCAAGAATATGGGTGCTGGGGAGAGACGGGAAGAAAAGGCCAAAGATTCTCCAGGGATGTCTCGTAATGGGAGAACCCAGGGAGATGATTCTTGTTGTACAGCTGTGGACAATGTCACTAGGAGGCCAGGTAAGAAGGGTCACCTCCTCCATTGTCAAGGTCCAAAGATAAGGTGTCGGATGACAAAGGATCAAGGTGTTAAACCCTGAGGGAGTGTGCTGCGTGGTCATGGCTGTGGCTAGACCGGGGCCGGCGGTCCTGTGGCGGGTTCTAGCTGAGGACATGCACGCATCCCCGCAGGACAAGGGGCAGCTGTTCTTTGGGAGTCATCACCATGGTGGACGAAATGGAAACAAAGCCCGTGAAGAGGGAAAGAGCCACATACGGCAACTGGCAACTAGCCATTTTTCTACCATACCGGGTGGGATGATGGGCAGAAGCTGGGAAGACCTGGCCAGCATGCTGACAGCATGGTGGGGTGGGCGCAGTGCTGAGTGCTCTAGGGCAGCGGTCCCCAACCTTTTTGGTTTCGTGGAAGACAATTTTTCCTTGGCCGGAGTCGGGTGGTGGGGGAATGGTTTCGGGATGATTCAAGCGCATTACATTTATTGTGCACTGTATTTCTATTATTATTACACTGTAATATATAACGAAGTAATTCTACAACTCACCATAGTGCTGACAGGAGGCGGTAACGCGAGCGACGGGGAGCGGCTGTGGATACAGATGAAGCTTCGCTCGCTCACCCACCACTCACCTCCTGCTGTGCGGCCCGGTTCCTAACAGGCCAGGGACCGCTACCGGTCCATGACCCGGGGGTTGGGCACCCCTGCTCTAGGGCGCTAACTCGTGTGGTTCTCTCTAGGAGATCCTACTAGTATCGCCCCCTGCAGATGAGAAAACTGAGACACGGTGTGATCTGGGAGAAATATGCAAGCCTAGATTGACCCTTTAAAACGCATCTCTAAAGGCAGATCAGCCGTTCGCTGGGCAGACAGCCAAAATAAAATCAAAGAGGGAAATACAGAGGCGAGGTCATGACTCGGTGAGAAAATGATGCGGAGGTACCCTGAACACTGGAACACGTTATTTAATCCACGCAGGGATCTACATACTGAAAAGACCTGCAGGCATACGGCACGGGGCTGCGTGACGGCACCCTGCGTCTCTCACTGTGCTCCCTGAACTGCAACTGGGGCAGCCCCAGACCACAGGAAAGTGACCTGAAATCTAAGGCAACACGGGCCGGTGTGCAATGGTGACTAACAACTGTCCGAATACACACTGTTGTGAGTTACCAGCGCATTTCTAAAATTAAGGCGCGCCACACGATTTTAATGAAATCTACCGTAAGCTACTAAGGTCGACGGCTGGGCTGACATTCCACAGTGCAGGATATATTCTTACAGCCTCCGAAAGGAGCATTCTGCACGCTAGCAGCAGCTGTAAACGGTATTCTCCTTTTCTTTAGTGGATTTTATTTATGTGCACAGACTCTTAATCTGGGGCAGAATTGCCGGCCATGAGGTAATCCCATCAGCGGGGAGACCGTTGGGTCCCTTTCATTTCCCTTTTATCACATACTGGTTATTCATGCATTCCAGATGCCTCATTTTAGTGTGCACTGTGAAATGCTCTGTAAATTTTCGTTAGTGGTAATATTTAGGGCAAGTCTGCAAATAAAATTGGGTGTTGTGTGATTATGTAAGGTAATTTAATACAGGCCACGTATGCAGAGATGAAAAGGCAAAAGTACTTTCAACAATAAGAAATATTACCACTCAAAGATATTTCTTTATCAGATGTGTTGACAGAACCATGCCAGGTCTTGCCACATTCCAGAATTCTTTTTTAAAGAAAAGGCCTATTGCAATCCTTCAAAAGACTTATTAACGCTTTACATTAAACGTTCAAACGAGTAACGTTAACATTTGTTGTGAGAATTTAATCATCTGAACTTCTGGCCGATTTTGAATCTATAGCTAGTGAATCTTGCTGGAAAACGATCCCACGAGCTTAGAGAGGATAATCAACTGTTTCTCAGAGCAAGAGAAAAATAGACAAAGGTCCGTTTCGTGTTTAAGATATACAGACAGTGCCATATTATTCTTCCACCTTAAAAAACGGCATTCTGACACATGCTATGAACATGTGTCATAGATGAACCTTGAAGACCTCATGTTCAATGAAACAAGCCAGACACAAAAGGACAAACCTTGCATGATGCCACAGAGAAGAGGGAGAAGCAGAAGAGTCACGTTTATAGACACAGAAAGGAGAGTGTGGTCACCAGGAGCTAGGGGGAGAGGATGCTGGGGAGTTCGCATTTAATGGAACAAATTCAGTTGGGGAAGAAAGAAAGCCCTGGAGGTGGATGGTGACGATGGCTGTACAATGTGAATGTGCTTAAGGCCACTGAACGGTGCCCTTCAAAATGGTTAAAGTGGGGGGCTTCCCTGGTGGCGCAGTGGTTAAGAATCCGCCTGCCAATGCAGGGGACACATGTTCAAGCCCTGGTCTGGGGAGATCCCACATGCCGCGGAGCAACTAAGCCCGTGCGCCACAACTACTGAGCCCGCGAGCCACAGCTACTGAGCCCACGTGCCACAACTACTGAAGCCCGAGCACCTAGAGCCCATGCTCTGCAACAGGAGAAGCCACCGCAATGAGAAGCCCGCGCACCGCAATGAAAAACTGTAGCCCCCGCTCGCCGCAACTAGAGAAAGCCCAGGCGCAGCAACGAAGACCCGACGCAGCCAAAAATAAATTTGAAAAAATAAAATAAAATAAATTTTAAAAGAGGGTTAAAGCGTTAAATTTTGTGTTACATATATTTTACCACAATTTTTAAAAATGTACACTGTAGGTAAGGCACAGACAGACACAAGATGTAGGCAGGTGCTGGACGTCCAGGGCACAGTTCCCCTGCAGGGCAGGGGGCCAAAGACGGATGCTGACCTGGGTCGGGGAGACACCAAGGACGTTTCTGACCCGTTAGGGCACCAACACACAAAGGGCCCTTATGTGGTGATGTGACGACTAAACAGACACTTAGGTGTTTACTGTATAAAATCTGAAGCTATCTCCTAGAACATCATAAGGTGCAGACACCCTTTCTTTAGAGCAGCAGGGGCCCAAACCCCATCTCACTGAGGAGATACCCCATCACGGGGGAAGGACGCGGACAGGATTACAACGACCCAGGAAAGTCGGAGAATGCCGATCGCTCAGTACGCACTAGTGGATGGTTTTCACATGAACAGAAAGCTAGGAGATACTGAATCATCAGATGGGAGAATTTTCTAAGAGTCTAAAAATCCAGATGGCAGACAAGTAAACATGTCAAATCCCTGTTGATATCTGATAGATCCTAACTGTTCAGGGTTATGCCAGAGTGATTTGAGGGAAACAGCTCTGAGTAAAAGAACTTCTGGGCTTCCTCGTCCTCAGAAGGGCCTCTTAATAAAAGCAACACCACGGCCACCTCCACAACACTCAGTGTGAAAACCCAAGAAAAATGCAGCGATCTGCCATTCCCAGCACCCCTAATGTTTCCCAAAGGTTATGTTACCTGGTCCCCCAAAGACCTTGCCTAGAGTCTGAAAACAGGTTCCAATGCGTTTGCTGGTTGATTGGGGCCGGGGGGAAGAGGGGTGTCATGACACCTGACTGTTCATGGTGGCTTTTCCCTTGGCAAGTGTCACCGAGAAGGCAGATCCTGTGCTCACACATTGAGTGGCAATGGAAGGTCATGAGAAAGACGTGGAAGACGTATTCTCCTCTGCTCGCAGAAATGCCTAAAGACATATTTGCACTTCTGAGTCAGTTTCACACCTGATAATAGGCAAATGATGCAAAACATGGGTGCCCTCAGAGCCACGTGGGGTGCTTGTTAAAAATGAAGGCCCTCCCCCATTCCCTGGAGGTCCAGTGGTTAAGACTCTGTGCTTCCGGGACTTCCCTGGTGGCTCAGTGGTTAAGAATCTGCCTGCCAATGCAGGGGACACGGGTTCGAGCCCTGGTCGGGGAAGATCCCACACGCCGCAGAGCAACTAAGCCCGTGCGCCACAACTACTGAGCGTGCGCTCTAGAGCCCGCGAGCCACAGCTACTGAAGCCCACGTGCCACGACTACTGAAGCCCACGTGCCACAACTACTAAAGCCCGTGTGCCTAGAGCCCGTGCTCCGCAACAAGAGAAGCCACCGCAATGAGAAGCCCGCGCACCACAACGAAGAGTAGCCCCCGCTCACCGCAACTAGAGAAAGCCTGCACTCAGCAACGAAGACCCAATGCAGCCAAATAATAATAATAAATAAATAAATAAATAAATAAATAAATAATCTTTTTTTTTTATAAAAAAAAGGCTCTGTGCTTCCAATGCAGGGGGAGCGGGTTTGATCCCTGGTTGGGGAACTAAGATCCCACATGCTGCGTGCTGTGGCCAAAAAATTTTAAAAAAGAAAAAAATACATAACAGAGCTGTAGTTATATTTAAAAAAATAAAATGAAGGTCCCCCTGCCGCAGACGATTCTGAGATGGTCGGAAGTTCGGAAACCACTGGTCCATGCCATTTGTGATGTGAGGACATAGAATCAGAGGATGAGTTTGAAGAAGGAAGGCTTCTGTACGGTGACTGGTGAGCCTTACGAGTGGCGAGGAGAGGGCTGGACATGGCAGGAGGAGGAGGGGACAAAAGCATGAGAAATGGGATGAGAACGACGCTTAAAGGAGGTGTGAGCTTAAATGGGGCCCCATCCAGGAGCTGAGAGGGGGCCCCACCAGGCCATTCAGAGGTAGGGGTGGCAACAGAGAGCCTCCTGGATTGGGATGGGGGAATACATGTGCTGTGAAGAAACATGGGAGCTGTCACTGAAGCCCAAGCAGAAAAAGAAATGTCAGGTCCCCCTTCACGGCCGGACACCAAGCTGAAATGTCACACTGCACGGTCTGCAGGTGGTGAGAGAACAGACCCTGTCTCAGGAACAGAGAGGGGCCGACCAACATCTCCTAACATGTGGCCTGTGTGCCTCTTAGCATTTCAGCCTCTGAACCGGGACTGTAGACAGTGAAATGCAGAAGCTTCTACAAACCACATTTTGGGGATTAAGAACCTCAGGACTGTGATCCCCTCCCCCCAACCTGGCTGCCCCCAGCGCTCCCGGGGCTTGGTCTGCGTTAGACGTGACCAGCCAGCCTTCACGTCCCGGCCACTTGAAGCCGGTGAGACAAAGGTCTTTAGACCTCTGGACCCGTCTCTTCTCACACAGGATTCACTGAGCAACTACTAGAGGTCAGGCACCAGGGCGTCGGTACCGTGAGTCAGTTCACGGTCTGGATGAGGAAATCACCTACTACATCAAGGGTGGGTGCTTGTACGTGGCAGCACAGTCCTCTTCCCCCGGTACCTCCGACTCTTTGAAAGTTTCCCTGCTTCTTCCATTACTCCCATCAAGTCCGTGCATTTGTCTTCCCAGGTACGCTACTCTTCCTGGGTCTAATGAGAGGACGTTCCACGAGCTTTAGACCAACCGAGAGCACAAGCGGAATTGAAGGAAAACAGTGCAGGGGTCCTGCAGGGACTCAGTCCCCATAACAGAGAACCGACGACTCCGTCTTCCTCCTCTTGGCCTTCAAACCACCCAGTGATACGAGCTGAAGCATTTCCGCTGTGACAGAGCATGTAAGTAAGCACGTAACTGTGGAGCCCTAGACAAGTATAAATCATCGTATGACTTTCTACATTTAGACAGATTTGGAGTGAAGTATTTACTGTGGCTCCACCGTAGCTAATCACTTATTGAGGTGATTAAGGGATAATCAAACACAGTTGGTTAAAGCAGTATCATCGATGTGAGTCAGTGATTCAGTCATTTTCCTCCTCTTTGAAAAAGGCAACACTTTCACTTTCCAAAACCAGTGACTATGCCTCAAAATCAAACCCCCATTTATCATTAAAGCTACATCCATATATTTTAAAATCAAATGGGAAAACTCAGTTGCCCACCCGCTAGAACTCTAACTTCCACATTCAACGTAACAAGGATGTCAAAGCTTCAAGCAACAGTCTCGGAACTTACGATGCGGTAGACTTCTGCGGCTTCTAATACAGAGCCTCACATTGCACGTTCTTACGGGAAGCCTCTTCCCTTCTCCCGACACCTTTGTGAGGCATAAAGAAAACATCTCCTCTTGAGAGACTTCTCTGCTCCCTCTCGTCCTAGACACAGTTCATCTTCTTCTCTTTACAATTTGAAGTGCAATATATACAATGGAATATCAGCCATAAAAAGAAACGAAACTGAGTTATCTGTAGTGAGGTGGATGGACCTAGAGTCTGTCCTACAGAGTGAAGTAAGTCAGAAAGAGAAAAACAAATACTGTATGCTAACACATATATGTGGAATCTAAAAAAAAAAAGTTCTGAAGAACCTAGGGGCAGGATAGGAATAAAGACGCAGACGTAGAGAATGGACTTGAGGACACGGGGAGGGGGAAGGGTAAGCTGGGACGAAGTGAGAGAGTGGGGGGACATATATACAGTACAAAATGTAAAATAGATAGCTAGTGGGAAGCAGCCGCATAGCACAGGGAGATCAGCTCGGTGCTTTGTGACCACCTAGAGGGGTGGGATAGGGAGGGTGGGAGGGAGCCGCAAGAGGGAGGGGATATGGGGATATATGTATATGTATAACTGATCGACTTTGTTACAAAGCAGAAACTAACACCACATTGTAAAGCAATTATACTCCAATAAAGGTGTTGAAAAAAAAACGTGAAGGGCAATCATTTTCCCCCGGCCAACGAGCTTTGCATCAAGTCCCAGGGTCTTATAACGTCCTGGCAGAGCTCAGCATCAAGCTAACAGTCCCTTTTTGAAGAGGTCAGAGGTTTATGTATTAAGAAAAGTATCTCAAAGCCACAGCCCATGCCTTGGGGAGCCAATCAGCTAAGCAGGCCACAGAGATGGAAATGGACACTTTAAACAGGAAAAGAAAAAAAAAAAGGATTTCTTTAACAGGAAGGGGAAAGTCATTTCACCCTTCTCCTGAAGGACAAGAAGCAGAGGTAAGTCGATGAAAGGACGATAACAAGGTCAAACATGCCCTCTGGCCCTGCGGTGAAAGTCCACACACAGGAGCCCAATCTGACCCCAGGGGGAGGAGAGTCCCTTGTTCACAGAGGCGTCTGGTGAGCTTCTGGAGGGAGTCACCTGAGCAGGGGATGGGGCAGCTGGAACACCTGCTGTAGGTGCCTTCCTTCTTGGTGGGTGGTCCAGCGCCTGCACCAGGTGCACACGGGAGAGAGAGAAGGAAACGGCTTAGACCAGAGACATGAACTTGAACTCTCCTCTGGCCAATCCCGCCCCTCCCCGTCCCCCACAGCTCCGGTTCACCAGCTGCTTAAACTCAAGAACGTGAGACACCTGAACAAAAGTTTCAGTATAGAAAAGTGCCGTCTTCCCTACTTTCTAGCTACCGCATCCAGTTTTGGGGAAAAAAAAAATGCAAAGAGAAAAGATGGACTCAGCGTAAAAAGTTCAATCAAGTTAGATATTTCCCTTAGATGCTGAGCTGTGGCTACCATCCACCAAGGCTCATTAGACCTTATTATTGAAGAGAAACAAAGAAGATGTAAGGAACGTCATTTTGGAAGAGAAATTTCCATGGAGAGGTCATTTCAGAGCTTGTCAGTCAAACCTGCATTTTACAGGGAGCAATGGAAGTGACTGGTCCAAGGTCCTATGCCCGTTTGTGGCAGTCCTAGAACTCAGGTCCCCTGCTCCCAGGACTGTCCTTTGCACGGTGCCACCTTGCTGCCCGGTGACAGCTCCCCCGTACGTGACCTCTCCCCTAGAAAGACAATAAAACACCATCAAGATTCTGACTTGCCAAAACATCCTGGACTAAAAGGAAAGCGTTAAACGTTCCCTGGTTAAGTCCATACTTCATCGAGTAAGTCCTGACACAGGACTCGACCGCACAAGCCTCACGGTAAGTGGAGCACCAGGAAAACGAGCTATGCCCCTCTGTCCTTTGGGAAGTCACCTCCTCTTTTCCAGCCACACCATAAAGTGTGTCTGCCACGGAGCGTGCCTGTTCTGACATCACTGCCCCAGAATTAATTGAGCAGTACTAGGCCGCGTCTCCAGGGTCTGGGCTCCTTACAGGACGCAGCCCACTGCCACCCGCTGCGCTGGCCTGTCCCCAGGCGCCAGCCTTCTCGGCCTGCTGGTCTGCCTAATAAGGCCGTGTGCAAGTTGACGGGCTGGCTGGCTTTTAGGTCACCTACTGTTCACCGTACAGACTCCGAGGCTCACAGCAAAGCCAGAGCCTACCTTTGGGCAGACAAAGGGTCACCCTTTGCCAAAGCTCTTAAAAGCCTGCCCAGTTGGTCCATTTACATAATAACAGAGCCTGTTGCAGAGTCTGCCAGCCTCCAGATCTGATGGCTTTCTGGGCTAAAGGAACTTCAGCTGGGGCCTGGGGCCAGGGAGGCTGTGCAAGGGAAACCTCTTTGCCTCTGCCTTCCCCGGGCCCCTCCAGGCTCCATCAGAGAGCGCACACCGTCTGGCTTCGGAGCAACCTCTGTGGCGTGCATCCTGACTCTCCCAGACGCCCCGACTTCAAAAACAGCTGCTGACTGTCTCCAAATAGGTTGCGTGTCCTGGGTCCTTAAAAGGGGGTCAGTGGGTCAGGTGTAGGAACAACACTTAGCGTTCCGGGAAAATAAACTTCTGTATTTTCTAATAAAGAGTCTGCGCTCTGAGCCAAACCACACCTGAATACCAGCATTCCTTACTTCCATTTCGGTTCCGGCCTGGGCGCCTTGGACTCTTACGCATACAAGGACGAGACTGTGTCTGTGTGATTAATGACAGCACATTCACCCGTGGCTCCAATTTCCTTTTGCTTTTAGCCATCGGTCTGTCCTTCAGAAGGTGGTCCACCTGCTGGGTCACCCAAATCTGATATGTCCCCACAGAGTTTCCAACGCTACCAGAATTCCAAGTTTCACCAGTGGACTGCCGATGCGAGATAAAGAGGGGTCAGGGAGCAGGAAATAGCAAACCTGGAGGACGGGTTCCCCCCCCCAACCACTCGTTCACACGTGAAGCCACACATACAGCCGAGATGCTGATGGATGACGGCAAAGAACACTAACCCAACAGCCACATCCCCCTTGTGCTCACGTCCAACGTGAACTTTTTCCCTGTGAACTTGGCCTCCTTTTGAATGGCTCAGAGCCCCAGTGAACACAGAGCAGCCGTCCTTTTGCTTCTCACAGGAATGGAGTTCGGAGGGGCTGAAACCAGAGTCACGAGAAACGGAGGCCTCGTCCGTGCTAAAGTGCTGGGCACGTGAATATCAGATCAAGTTTTGGTTTCCATGAATCCGGCGTTTACCTATTCAGTCCCCGCCTGGCGGTGGGGGGATTCTCTAACAGAGATATTAGGAAATTCCTGTCTAGATATTCCTGGCAAAGAGCAAGAGGGTGAGAAGGGTGATACTGAAGACGGAAAGCTTGGGCGCAGCCCTGGAAAGCGGAGTTTAAGAAAGGACCACCCACCCCCATCTGGCCCTAACCTGCCTCTGCCCTCCTCGCAACCTGGACTCTGAAGGGACTGGCTCGCTCTCTCCTTTATGGCCTTGAAATCAGGCAAAGCAGGGGAGGGCCAGGCAGGGCCAGAGCCTGGAGGGGCGGAGAGCTGCTCCTGGATCCCCGTCACCCCTGGAAAGGGAAGGCAGCCCGAGCTGGCAACCCCTGAACCGCTTGGCTTTTGCGATTACTTTACTCCCGTGAAGCTTAATTCCCGTTATTTAAGGCCCAGTGAGAGAGCCCGGCCACCACTGCGCCCACCCCCTCCTCCCTCCAGCGCCACAGCTCTGCGGCTTACGATTCCGAATTAGCCCTCCACCAGGGACGAGGCCGTGAAAAGAAAAAAGGCGAGAGGCCTTAGCTACCGGCCACATGCTCTGTCCACCGAGACCCCTTGCAGGGAGGACGTTGCAGCAAGAGGCTGGGGTGGCCTGGATCCACCCTGCAAAGGGTTAGGAGGCCAAACCTCAGGACCGGCGGAATGACAAACTGAAGGCTGGAGGAGAGGAAAGAAAAAAAAGAATAAATTTCTTAAATAATCTGCCATGACTACTGAGCCAATCTCACGATTATGCTAATTAAATGTAAGGTCATAATGAGAGAAAATCCCTCCCTCCCTGTTCCTGTGACCCTGTCCTTAACAGTGGAGACACGCCCTGACCTCGCCTCCCATGGGCACTTCTGTCTTCAGCGGGTTGTCCAACGGGTTTCCACACAAGAGATCTATTCACAGACTTGACTACGTTAGGCGAGCAGCTGACACTCGGTTTTGAAGGTTTATATTTAGTCAACAGCCATGTAGCAGAACTAGAACCACTGCATTTCCCCCCTGAAATCAGCAGATGATGGATTTTTTTTTTTAGATGATGGATTTTTATCAGATCTTTTCTTGTTCAGAAGAGGAAAGAATGTTCTCTTTAACATGCACATTACAGCTGTTTTGCTATTAGACCATATATGCAATTTGATTGGGTGGCAGAAAGCAATTTGAAAATGATTAAGCACTAAAGCTTCACTTGCCACCTTTTCATAAAATACTTTATTTTTAAGCACATTATCAGGCTATTTTTATGGATATGTTTTTAACCTGGGCACACGCTTATCCCGTGTTCAGCTTAAAATATGCTGATATAGCTTTAAACCTCCTCCTGCAGTACTGATGTACTAGTCACAGTTACCCACATCCACAAGTATCAGTTCAAGTACTCACCTCTCTTTTTAAAAAAGTCATTGAAACTGGATTCCTTAACTGCACTATGTCGTCCCCTAGTGGCGGAAAGGAGTTGATGCACTTTCCCAGGAAAGCCTGAAGTCAGGACAATTTTGTTTACAGCAGCTTTAATGTCTCTAAGATATGGAAGGCTTAAATGTTAGCAAATTACTTCATTCAATTACTCAACAAATGTGCACTGAGCACCCTACAGACCGAGACCTGTTCCGGAGGATACAGTGAGAAGGTTCCGTTCTAGCCATAAACAACTAAAACGAAGGTCTGACATAATTAATGTCCCATATGCGCAGTGGCCTTTTATTTTAATGTACATGAAACGTACGTTATGTGACCTAACTAGCAAATATTCTGAAACGCTACTGGTTTTGTATTGCAGGTCCAACCCCTGGACTGTCCTTCCCACCTGCTTTAACCTCCCTTCTTCCCAGGCAGGCCCAGAACTTTCCACCTGTGACCTCAGTAAGTATCTGAAGAAAATGACTGTGGCCTGTAAGCACCCATATGCAATCCAAACTAACAAGTCTTCGTGATCAGCGAAATAAAAGGGCTTTCACTGTTCCCAGCTCTCCTTATTATCAACTAAAATACTGAGAGCTACAAAGCTGAGGTAGTCTCATAAAAAAGTCACAGGTCTAATGCAGTAATATACCACAATCATATATTCTTTGGTAGATAAACATTACAACGCCGGGGACACTGTATTCAGAATCGCGCATCTGATGAAACAATAATCATAAACTCCAAAGCGGCAGATGCTACTGCTTCATTCCTTCCATCCCTCCTCTTTTTTTAAGCTGGCAGCATCAGAACGAATGGTCCTAAATGTGTGAGTTCTTACAGAATGTGGGAACACTGGGTGTTACAGGACACACCAGGGCGGCAGAGAGCACGCTGATGCCACTTTGAAACCCAGGTCTTGGCTGTGTGAAGCCCACGCTGACACGGGGTCTTACCCAGCCGCATGTGGGGAAACCCAGTGCTCTCTGGGTGGCTGCTGACATCAGCCCTGGGCCCAGAGGGGGGGACGGGCAGGGTACCCGCCACACCACCCATCTCTGCTCCTTTATACCAGTCCTAGGTAGCACTCTAGTGCTCAGGCATGTTAAGAGGCTTCTTGGAAACAGTGCTGATGTTTTTTAAGTGCCTAAGTGCCACAGACACATATTCTCTTTTTCAACCTATTACATGTCTTCAAATAAGAAAATAAAGCCACTTGAATATTCCACGAGGAGCAAGGGAGTCCCTTAGGAGCATAAACTCTCACAAAAGCTGAGTCCAGGGAGATTCTCACTTCTGTCGAAATCCTACCTGAACTAACCCCAACCCTAAGCCTAACCTGTTCAGCTTCTTCTTGCCAAGATGGTTCCAGTGAAGGGTGAGGATGCAGATTTCAACGTCAAGGGGCCCACGGTTCCATTTCTGACACTCCTGCAGGAAGGAGGTATTCTGCAAGACCTAACACGTGATCCAACTTAACCACACACACGGACAACCACTGTTAAAATACGCAAAGTGAGTCTTGTTGGGTAAAATGTTGTCTTGGAAAAAGTAGCCAAGTTGATTTTCAAGCGAAATCTGTGTGACAATCACACTGGAAGTCCAACCAAACTTCAAATAATTTACTTAGATGTTTCTTTCGTGGCTAAGGCCTAGGTTAAACTTCATTCTACTCACTTTGGATTCTGCCTCATGTTTTACGGCTATAAAAGGGGGTGGAAAGCTGGAAATACGCTGAATTTCAACTCAGTGTCTACCCTGAAAGCAAAAAATCTCCCAGGTCTTAAATGATTGATTTGTTAAACTGAAATTTTAAATAAAAGCAGGACTTTGGATATTTGAGGTCACATTGAAAGTCATCAAATACGGTGATCCAGGCCTAAACATATCCGAAGACTATTTCATCTCTGTGTTATGGTTACAGTTTTCGATCACAGCCGTGCTATATCATCTGTGTGGTTAGAGGCACTTGCGAAAAAGGAGGGGTTCTGTAATTTTAAACTAAAACTGTATTATGATGCAACGTCTTAGAAAAATTTCACACTATTTTAAAAGTACAAACCAGGCACACATTGTCCCCTGGTCCCCTGTGGGCTCTGCCAGGAGCCGATGGCAGTGGGAGGTAAACTGGTAAGTGCCTGAAGCTGGTCCTGAAACCTCTCCATGAAGAAGACAGGCTTCTGTCCCTGAAATTCCCCAAATATTTCAATTGGCAACCTGAGGGCTTCATCTCACACTCTTCCTGCCCTCCAGGGAGACTCCAGGGCAAGGGAAGCCATGGGGGGGGGGGTCCCGGTTACCTGCCCATCACACCTACGTTCTCAGAAACCGGGCTGCCTTCACTAACCTCTGGCCAGGCTGGTTATCCAAGCCCAGACGAGCCAGACGCCTGCTCTCCTGGCCGCCCTGCTTCCTTTATCACTTGCAGGAATTCACAGCGCTTTTCACCTGCAGCCCAAACCCTCTAATGAAAGAACAATACATTATGGAACTGCCCAAATTAGCAACATGATATCTTGGACCATGTGTCAAATTGCACTGAGAATATTTAATACTATCCACATATTAAGCTACAGTCAACATATAAATCCTATAGATTTTTTTTTTTTAAAAGGCAGTATGTTGTTAAATGCATTGACTCCAAATCCTACCCCTGGAGATTCAGGAAGTCCTTTTATTCTTAATGCACACCCAGTTCTAAAGAGCTTGGCTGTCTGATCCCCCAGCCCCTGGTGAGAAGCTGCTGAGAAGCTTCTGGAAAGTTAAGCCCACACCAGGGAGAGGGAGGGGGAGCTGGTCGGGTGGGGGAGGACACCCTGGCGTCCCCTAAGGTTTGTCTTTGCTACCTGACAGCTGCTAACCCGGGACGTGAGCGTCGGCGCTAGATGGGCCTCCGCCTCATGGCTTCTTGCACACGGGGCCCCTGGAAGCAGCCCCTCCACGCTTCTCGGGCTGAAGCCTGAGGCTGCCACAGCTGCCCGGGAAGCAGTGCAGTGAGGTTCACCCAGAGAGCTGGCCGCCCCGGGCTCGGCTGGGCGGGCGTGCAGGGGCAGTCAGGCGGGGCGCTGAGGGCACGGCGCCCCGGCAGCACCGACAAAGGATGTTACGATGTTTACAAAGGACGGTGACGTCGGAACACACGGGCCAGAGCCGTCCAGTCGAGGGGCAGAGCAAGCGAGTCCCCTCATCCTTCTAACCAGCTTCTTGATGGGGGAAGAAAAACAACTGATAATGTAAAAACAGAGCAAAACACGTTCTGGCGGGCCGACCTTTTAAACTCATTTTTCAAGACAAAAATGCACATGGCAAGGGGGAGGCCACAGCTGGTCCTCGTTCTGCATTTCGGTGCTTCTCTGTTTCTGCCACATGGCTGGCTCTACGCCCCACCGGGACACATGCATCCTCACGTGACTGCTTCACGCACGTGACCCTGCTGCACCCTCCACGGCCCCGGCCCAGGCGCTCCTGCTGCATCCCGCAGCCATCACCCGGGCCCCTTCACCCGCGCCGGGGCAGAGGCCCCTCGGGCAACGGTGGCCCCGTAGCCTGTGGACTCATCCCTGGGCAGGCTGTGCTCAGCAAAGGGTCCAGGACTCCCTCTTCCGCGGGGTTAACTGCCCTGTCTTCACAGCGATGGGTCAGGCAGTGGGTCTCACGTCTGAGTGTACACAGGCTGTGCCGTGTGACCCTTCTTCTTGGGGGAGCCCCTCCTCCAGTCAGAGCTCGGCTGTGCTGGGTGCACCCACCTGGCCTCTGTCTTTAGAAAACTCCCTTCCCGCTGGATGCAGAGCTCACGGTGGGAGCATTTCAGCAAGCCATCGGCCATGGAGAGGTCAAGGGGTCTGGGAAGTGATGCCACAGCTAAAGAGGTATCGGGGTCCGGCCCACTGGCTGTCCGGCCAGAGGGGGTCACCCCATCCTCTCCCGCACTGCCCTCTTCCCTATCTCCTCACGTCTGGAAACCAGTTCGCACCCAGTGCTCAGCATAAACGACTAACCTCATCGTTTTCCACTGATACGGTCTTTAACTGCAGACACAGTGCTTTCAGTAGCTCATCTCACCTTCGCTGCCCCCAGCTGCACATCACCGTAAAGCATTCTCTAACTTACAACGTGCTTTAGTGCACCTGCCTTCAGGTGAGCCTGCCGCCACGACGGTGAGTATCCATCCCCATATCACAGGTGACAAAACTGCCCTCCAGAGATGTTAAAAACACAGCGTTCGTTGAGAGATGAGGGAAACAAACAGTTAACCAGTGGGTTCTGTACATGGTGGAGGGAGGGCTGTGTGGTCCCTGCATTCCAGCTTGGGCTCTTAAAGGCAGAGATGACCAACCTGAATTGCAATCTGTCTCTCTCTGTCTCTCTCTCTGTCTCGCTCTCGCTCTCGCTCTCTCTCGCTCTCTCTCCCCCCTTCTCTCTCTTTCCCCCTCACTCCAGCCTCAATGGAGACTTGCAGATACCACAGAAAGGATGATCCCATGTGTTCTAAAACTCAGCAGCCACTACCTTTGGAGTGAGTGGGAAAAGGGGCCTGCAAATGTGTGTCTGGGGTGAGCGGGATAAAAACCACCGTTTCTTCTTATGAATCATGTGAAAAGCCTGTTAGGTTTTATTCAAAACTGCTGCTTTGGAGTCTTGGCGATCATGGCTGTGTAGATGCTGGACTCTGACTGAGGAAAGGGAGGAGTGAGAGACAAAAGATTGAAACAAGATTCTCACTACATTCTTCTGGTGACAGATTTGGAACGTGAGCTAGTAAAGCAACACACCAGCCCGGCGGCAGCTGAAGGAGAACAATACTATCTACAGCTGCCTCAGGGCACCGTTCTGAGCATAAATTTGCCTCGCCCTGCTCCTCTCAGCAGCTTTTCTTTCTTTCTTCCTTTTTTTTTTCTTTTAATTGATGGGAGGGTGTGGATAATCCTTGCAAACCAATATGTCATTCTGTTTAGCTTTAGAAATATTTGATCACGCTGATGTGGCCAAGAAAAAACAGCGCTCTGTAAGCAGGAATATTTCATCTCTGCCATAACTAGTTTAAGCAAGTCAGGGATGGGTCTCAGGCTGACTGTGAGGGACTGATAACCCAACACTGAGGAGGATGCTTCACTCCTCAGCCTGACTTTGACCCTCAGGCAAACTCACAGGATAATAGCTGTTTCTTTTTGTCTAGCCCAGAAAATTTACAACAAGTTCTGAATCCCAGGAATCTCTGTCTTTTTTTTTCCTCCAGTGTTCGCTCAGTCTTTGTTTTAAAATTTTTTTTTCAGTCCTCTGGTGGGAAGCAAAATAACAAAATCAATCCCCAGCAGGTCACATGGACAAGAGTTGGGTTTCTCACCAGAGATGAAAGATCCCTGGCCACAGGGCGGATGTAATTTACAGCAAGCGCAAGGCGTTCAGCAAGTTGCCATCTTATGTGGGGTATTGTTCATAAGTGTCCTCTTCTGTGTGGTTTGCTATGCTGAATGCAGGCAGGATTAGGATATCATTTACATGTAGCCCATGAATGAACTGATAAACTGACACTACAAGTGGCAGAAAAGATGCTTCGCTACTTAGTACTTTGGGCTAGGCGAGGTTCTTACGAGGATCACTGAGAAATCCAACTGAACTCTGGACATTAGTTATATATGACACAGGCTAGAAATCAGAAAGGGGCAGTCACATTCATTTAGGACCTCGAGGTCAGGTGGCCTTTAGGGTTAGTCCTGGCTTTAGAAATCCTCTGGTTTGGTTTCTCCACTAGAGCTGAGGGCGAGACTCTTCGCAGGGTCTGGAGACTTTCCCGCCCCTGCCACACCCAGACTCTCGGCCCCCGGCTCTCTGGGTGGAACCCAGGCTCAGGGACCTTGTGAAGCACCCCAGGTGACTCGGGGTGCAGCCCAGGGTCAGAACCGAGGCTAACCGACCGGCATCATTTTCATAGTAAAGTTTGTTGCATGGTGGTGCATTTAAACAAATATTATTAGACAATATGCGATTTGAATTTTATCAGTCCCAGAACTTGAGGGAATAAAGGGCCTCACTCAAACATTACGGACTGGAATTACGAAAAGAACACAACCAATGAGTTTCCAGTGAACCAGGGAAAGGAGCGGATGAGACGATTCCAGGTCATCCTAACCAACATCCCACTGTTGCACTGGCACACAGCCGCCTCCTAGGGCTCCATGCTGTGAGAGCCTTTGAAGGAGCTTTTAATTAGAAGGACTGGCTGACCCAAGTTACATTAATGCATATTATGATCATGTTCTGGTTTATTTCTAACACTCAGATGGTAAGCAACTCACTTCTAGAAATCCCATATAATATAACCACAGGACGCAGGGCACCCCTGATATCTGCCACGTTCGTTCTTTAAAATCCCTTTCCCTGGCTCCATTTCTGTCATTAATATACAGTACTCATGTGCTGACTTGAAAGGTTTATATTTTGTTGCGGTTTTCATCCTCTGTATCTCAGAAACATGTTACTACAATTATATAAGTTTGTCATCCAAGGAAAATCGCTAACAACACCAGCATAAATAAGTTCCCAAGCAAAGGCATTTAAAAAAAAAAAAATCCCCCCTAGAGTTTTATTTGTCCACTTTGTTTTCCAAAACGCCACATGTCATGTTTTAATCTAAAACCAATGCACATATCAGACTTCCCAAAGCCCAGAGTTGGAACTAAAAGTGATTATAAAGATCAAGATGGGCTGTTCTTGATCTGTGAAAAGGATGCTTCTAAACCATTATTAGGGAGAGTTGCATTGTAATGTATTTCTCTGAAAGAGGCCATGTATTCGGGCCCGCCATGCTCTACACTTTCACCCCAGCACGTGGCCCCTTCTGGCCCCAATTTTCGGACGGCGTTAAGCTTCAAGTATGATCTGCAAGGGAATTATGAAGGTCTTGCCCTTGGCCCATTTCAGGATTGAACCCTCAGCTTTTAGCTCTGGAGAGGTGACCAGTGACGTGCCACAGACGCCACTTAATGCCAAGAGCTGCCCGGAGGTTAAGGGCCTGGGCTCTTCAGACAGACAGAAGCTCAAACCCCAGCTCTGCTGTTCCCCAGCTATGGGACTCGTAGGTCAATTATCCCCTCAACGATGGAGGCCAGAAGCTTGTTCCAAGGATGGAGGACGCTCACGTCCAGAACAGAGCACTCGGCTCCGTGGAGGCTGCTGAGGTACCATTACCTGGTGGCCTCACCCACTGCCCCCTGCACACTCCCCTCTCCCCACCCCTCCCTCTCCTTCTGTTTCTTCTCTTCCTCAACTCGTTTCCGGGGTGCGCGCATGCGCACACAGACTCCTGTCTACTTCACCACCTGTGCGTGTGAGGCCCGCTGGGATCCCTCTTCCCCAGTTTGCTTCACACTCTTCTAATTGTTTCTCTTTTCACCGGTTCCCTGCCTGTCAGGCTCACTATAAACACCACTTAGCCCAAATCAGTGACAGTGTTGGGGATCCAGGTGACGGATTTGGTTGTGTGCTCTCAAAACATGGGGCCCCTATTATTAGCTTCTATTCCACCCTTCTTGCTTTTAACAGTTTATGGAGCTATTAGCAATCCTAAACACCGACGAAAGACATGCTGTCCCCGCCAACACAGTTTGGATTATTTTGCGATAACCTACAAGCAAGGAGAACACGTTGGGGTGTTTCCTGAAGTGGCCCAGACTGGTACGTCTCCCAACACCACTGCCTTGCCTGCCTTGTCTTTGCCTCCTGCCTCCACCTGCCCGGAAGGGCTGGGAGCGTCCATAAAAGGACTGGGGCAGGTTAAACGGTCACCACCAGAATGATTATTGGAAGAAAAAAATGCAAATGTTTCCACTCATGAATATAATATAAATGCTTGTGGGCTCACGCCTCCTAAGGGAAAACCTGTAAATCGTGTGAATTTGTAAACTGCAGTTTTCCAGTTTGCAATGTAATGTCGAAAGATGCAAACTGTGAAGTCTGAAAGTTGACTAAATCTAACTTTCAAGAGGGGGGGAGAGATACAAAAAAAAATTTTTTTTTAATTATTTAAAACATTTTCATTCCTAGTAAGATGACAAGGGAGGATGTCTTTCTTAAGGGCTAGACACCTGGGCTCTGCTCAGGGTACCTTCTTGCCCTTCCTTGGATGTGCCTTTCTTTGGACTTAAATAGAAACAAGTGCTGAGCAGGACAGAGTTGCTGACACGAATGGCCTTCAGTCCCAGGTGAAGGAATAACTGTGAAGCAACGCCACCCACCCTGCCCTTCTAGCTCAGTCTCTTACCCCATGCAGAGAATGAAAGCGTGAATAAGATTTCTAACCGTCTCCTCCTTACAAAGAAAAAAGGAAATGGAGAGGAGGAGAGAAGTTAGTAATTTTGTTTCCAGAAAGACTAAGAAACAGTCATCTTTGTCTTTCAAAGAAGGAGCTCTGTCTGGGGGGGGTGGGGGGGGGGTAGTGATGTCAATAAAGTAGGTGCTAATTGGCAGTTTTTAAAATGAAAATGAAAGGGCGTTCAGCAAGTAAATTCTTGAAGTCTCAACCCAAGTACAAGACCTCTGGCTCCAGGCAGGGGAAAAGAAAAACCCAGAATCATGACATAATTTATGGCCAGACAGTTCACTGAATTTCTTCACCTGTAGTTTTGAGACGTACGTGGCATTCATATTTAATAGAGCAGCTGGCTGGGCCGGGGGCAGGAGATGAAGTGACAGAGCAATGGGCACATGGAGCAGCATTCCCCTCAGAACAGTCACAATATCTTACTTAATCCAAGTGCCCATCCAGGGCCGGTCTGACCACACTCTGAACAAAACATATATTGAAAAGCACATTTAGTGGGGCACCTGAGGCATATGTTTTCAAATGACCTAACCGTTATTTTTGGATTTATACTCAATTCACATAAAATTATACTGCTAATGGATGTCATATAGAAAGCCAGAACTTGGTGTGCAAAGGTGACTCTGGACTGAGCCCAGAGTACAGTCTTTCCAAATCCAGTTTATGTTTCTAATTTCTGCATTCATGTGATTTGAATAAAGCTAAAAAGTGGGAGAAGGTTCACAGTGCAAAAACAGTCAGTTATTAGTTTCTTGTTTGTCCTTACAGGCTTTCTGTATGCAAGCAAATATAAATAAATGCTTATTTTCCCTTTTATACCCAGATGTAAAGTACCCTTAGCAATGGCCCCCCGGAGATCTTTCCGTAAAGGCACACTGGACAGCCTCCTCATTTGCTACACAGTACCCCATAACTTACTTAATGAGTCCCCTATTGATGGGCACCACAGTTTCTCATCTTTTGCTCTTTGCACAAATCTACAGTGTATAACCAGGAATGCAAATTTATCTGAAGTGAAGGGCCACATTGCCCCTCCCAGACACTGTATCGTTTTGTAACCCACAGCATGTGATCAAATTCTAGATCTTTGCCGCTTTGAGGTTTCACAGTCATAGTACATTTTTACTTTTCTTACTGAGTGAATGAGGTTGAGCATCTTTTCACGTTTTAGAATCATTTATATTTCCTTTTTCTTTTTGTGTGTGTGCTGTCCATTTAGAAGTGTTGCTGATTTTTCTACAGTGTTGTTGTTGTTTTTTTTTTTTTAAGATTTCTGTAAGTTTACATGTTAACGTATTATTAGCCATATATCTGTGATAAGAGTTGAGAACAGTTTTCCTAGTTTTTTCCCTCTCTTTGGTGTTTTCGTTTCACAGTGCAAACGTGTCGTTATTGTTTTTAGAATCTAGTTGGTTTTTATCAGTCTTTTTTGTCATGGCTTCTGGACTGTAAGCAGTTGGAAAGATTTGCCAAATCCATGGCTATTAAAGAATTCTGTTTTTGAAAAGCTGCTCAACATGCTAATTATTAGAGAAAGGCAAATCAAAACCACAATGAGGTACCACCTCACACTGGTCAGAATGGCCATCATTAACAAGTCTACAAATAACAAATGCTGGAGAGGGTGTGGAGAAAAGGGAACCCTCCTACACTGTTAGTGGGAATGTAAATCGGCGCAGCCACTAGGGAAAACAGTATGGAGGTTCCTCAAAAAAACTAAAAAACAGAGTTACCATATGATCCTACAATCCCATTCCTGGGCATATATCTGGACAAAACTATAATTTGAAAAGATACATGCACCCCAGTGTTCACTGCAGCACTATTTACAATAGCCAAGACATGGAAGTAACCTTAATGTCCATCAACAGATGAATGGGTAAAGATGGGGTATATATATATATACATATATACACACATACACAGAATGGAATATTACTCAGCCATAAACAAAAATGAAATAATGCCATTTGCAGCAACACAGATGGAACTAGAGATTATCATACTAAGTGAAGTAAGTCAGACAGAGAAAGACAAATACCATATGATATCACTTATATGTGGAAGCTAAAATATGACACAAATGAACTTATTTACAAAACAGAAACAGACTCACAGATATAGGGAACAGACTTGTGGTTGCTAAGGGGGTGGGGGTGGGGGAGGGATGGATTGGGAGTTTGGGATTAGCAGATGCAAACTTGTATATATAGAATGGATAAACAACAAGGGCCTACTGTATAGCACAGGGAACTATATTCAGTATCCTGTAATAAATCATAATGGAAAAGAATATGAAAAAGAATATAAATAATTATATATGTATGTATAACTGAATCCCTTTGCTGTACACTGGAAACACAACATTGTAAATCAACTGTACTTCAATAAAATAAATTAAAAAAGAATTCTATGTTTTACTCTGGTACTTAATTTTTTTGATTTTGAAAAAACGTAAACCTACACAAAGTAGAGACAAAGCTACAATGCACTCCTTGCACACCACTGGATTCAACAATTACCAAAGTTTTGTCATGCTTGTTTCTTCTATCTCTTCTCTCTCCACAACATTATTTTAAAGCAAACCCAAGATATCAAGTCATTTTACCCCTATACATACTTCAATAGGCATTTAAAAACATTATGGACATCTTCTTGCCCAACCATCAAGATATTACCCTATGTAACAAAATTAACAAATTAGTTGGTGTCATTTAATACTTGATCTACCCTCCAACTGCCTCAAAAATGTGTTTACACAGTTGGTTTGCTCAAATCAAGATGTATCTATGGTTTAATTTTTTTAAACATTTAACTCTGTGAATACTAGATCTATTAGAAATTTATCCTGATGTAATGGTACAATTTATTTAAAGAAATAAATTTATTCATCATTTATTAATTATTCTCTCACGTGGTCACCCAGTTGTCTTAACGTTTATTTAATAGTCCTTTTTTCCCCATTGATTTTAAATGATACTTTTTTTCCATTTCTTTTATTTATTCCCATATATTCTAGGGACTCTTTCTGGTTTTCTAGTCTGTTCCACTGTCTGTTCACTCACATGCCAGTGAGTGAGTGAATCACCTTTTAATTACTGAGGCGTCACAATGTATTTAATAAGTGGTGGCTCGTTTATTTACCTGTGTGAACTTTAGAATCCCCTTGCCTACCTTTTTTTCTTTTTTAAAGAGTTGGTATTTTATTGGAAATATGTTAAATTTAATAAAATTAACTTAGGAAGATTTGCGATATTCATGATCTTGAATTATCCCATTCTAGAACACGATGCATGCCTTTCCACTTTTTTTTTTTAATTCTTTCTGTATTCTTTAGGTGTGTTGTACAATTTTCTACATGTAGTTTTTACATATTCCATGCCAAGTTATTCCTTGGTACTTAATCCAAGGCTGTGCTGCCTTAGTAAATGTGCGCGTCTCTTTCTCCGAAGCCCTTGCGTGGGCCCTTGTTTGGAGGTGTAGCTTTTAAGTGTCAAGGTCAGGCTTGCTGCCTTGGAAGATGCCCAAAAGCCCAGGCTCGCCTGTGCTGCGACAACCAGGCCACACCCCCGAAGCAAAGCAGGGAGCAGTTCAACTCAGGCCAAAGCCTTCCCGTCCCGACTCCCATTCCGTTCGTGGGCAGGGCTCAAGGAGCTGGGGATCTGGGGAAAGCAAAAGACGCCAAACAGCCAACTCTGGGGCCTGTGAGATTCCTTATCTCCTGCCAAGCTCGTACAGAAGCTAAACTTTCTCTCATCGGCAACTAAAAATTTGCTCTGTGATTAACTGGGCTGCAAGACAGGCACCTGCCCGATCGTTCTTCCAGGTTGCCAGGGCAGGTTATGAAAGGCCCCTGGCGGCCACCGCACAGCTCTGGACACGGCAGCCACCTCCGCAGCCAAATCCTTCTTGCTCAGGACACGGGGCTCCGTGTGCTTCCTGCTGACCTGGCGGACCTCCATCAGGATGCAGTGGTGGGGATGGAGAAAGTCGGGGCAGCCCTCGCCCTTTTCTCATGCATGTGCTGTGGCTCCCCGTGGACTTGAGGGGTGGTCCCACATGGCCCCTCCATTCCTGCAGACCTCTGTACCCAATCAGCCCTCCAGCGCAGCCGTTCCCCCTGCGCCCGCTCTGGTCCCTCCCTTTTTCTCCCTGGGGCTGTCATCGTAGTTTGGGACCCGCCCAATCCCAGCTGCCTCCTGACGACCTCATCCTTCCTGCGGCCACCAGCATCTGCCCTGTCATGATGCCCAAGGTTTCCTGTGGGCAGTAAACACACCCCATTTACCTCGCCATTTAAGGCTCTCCACGGCCCAGTCAATGTCTGTTCCTTCCACCTTCCCTCCTGCCCACCAACCCCCATCGTTCCACTTATCAAAATCCTCTCCAGGGCTTCCCTGGTGGCACAGTGGCTGAGAGCCCACCTGCCGATGCAGGGGACACGGGTTCGTGCCCCGGTCCGGGAAGATCCCACATGCCGCGGAGCGGCTGGGCCCATGAGCCACGGCCGCTGAGCCTGCGCGTCCGGAGCCTGTGCTCCGCAACGGGAGAGGCCACAACAGCGAGAGGGCCGCGTACCACAAAAAAAAAAAAAAACAAAAAACAACCTCTCCATCCTTTGCATCTAGGAAGTCTCCCCAGACTCCCGCTGCTCTACCCCAGCACATACCCCATCAGACCGTGACCCTCTGTGCGCCTGCCTACGGCCCCCGAGCTGCCTGGGGTAGCTCTGCAGCACCCAAAGCACTGCTTGCTCGTAAAAAGCTTCCAAGTTGCGTTTGTGCACAAAGTGATCAGCCGGTTCATACTCGCCTACGTGTCTGCTCTCTACTTTCTGCTCTTTCGATATGGAATATCTCACTTTCTGCCTTTGGGGATAATACCAAGTCACACTTACAGAACACCCACTCAGCGCCCGAGGGCGAGGCGCATCTCCATCCTGAGTCACGAGTTTGCACTGGGGACCATCCACCATCCAGCTGTCTCCTTCTGCCTCGCCTGGATCCCTCTGACCGTAATGCTCGGTGTACTTTCGTGTGGTTACAAGGAAGCTCGTTTACTGCCTTCCGTACACTGCTCCTTCCTATTTCTTTTAATGACTCAAAGCACTCAGTAGCCCCTCTTCTTAAAGGCTGTTTTAAATGTAAGGGCTGGACCCTAGGGCAGGTGCGGCTGCTAGGAACCGCGGTGGGGAGGGACCGTCAGTCAGGGTCAAGTGGCTACTCATCCCCAAGCGCCCTCATGCCAGGCAGGATGTGACAGGTCTCTTTTTAGCTCTGGCAGGTGTGTCCCTCTCACATATGACCGTTCAAATGCCACCCCTTGGTGGAGATTAAAAAATTACTTGACATTTTATGACATCCTGGGATGTTCCATAGAGGAACCGGAAGCAAGCCAAGGCCAAAGGTACAGAAGTCCTTGAGTTCAAGGGCCACCTGGAAGTTAGGGTTGGTGACCGTCAGATGAGGCTGCAAGGCAGCGGGTCCCAGCCCTGTAGCATCTTACAGGAGACGAACAGGAATATCTCAGAAGCTGGGCAACTCCTTGGAAAATGGCTGGTCACCACCAGTCAGAACTCAGAGTGAATCCTTCAAGGCGGCTGGAGATGGCTGGCTGCCTGGGACCCCTGCACTTGGGGGCAGCCTAGAGGTTCAAGGGCACTTATGGATATTATAAGCAAAAAGGGCCATGCCAGCAACAAAGGAGAACATGTATCGCTCCACTGACACTGAGCTTCAGGAATTAGTGGGAGGGAAGGGGCTGTGGAAGGGCGTGACATCTGCCAGCAAAACCTTGGTTCGTTTTTCTCCGGAAATATTCTACCTGTCTTAGGGGAAGGTTCAGGTGTTGGCAGGATTCACCTCCTCTGCTATCTACGAAAATATCAACTCTCAGCGCTCCTTCCCATTACAAGCAAAAAGAGAATCTGCTTGGACCTCGGGTGGCATGTGTGTGCCAGGTGGGCAGTGGGGTCACTGGAGCCAAGTTCCCAGGGAATCTGGAGACACAGGGACAGCACAACTCTGGCTGCAGGTCCTTAGCGGCTGATAGAAATACATGCCCTTGTTCTAGTTGTTCTCAGGGGAAGATTCTAGAGCATCGCCCCTGGCTTCTCATGTGCTGACAATGACATCAGCTAACAGAATGACTGAGAGTTCTTCACATCATACATGAAAGCGGTGACGGAGTTGGAAGTGAGCTCCTCCGTGAGCTGAATTATAGTTGAATTACTTGCAAACTGAAACATGATTCCCTACTTGAGGACTCAGGGTCTGGGAGCCCTGCTGTACTCCCTTATGAGCTCTGCCCACATACGCTGCAGTTCAACAAATAATTTGCATTTCAAAGGAACTGCCCTGGAACTCTGGATCTAATAAAAAATAAGAAGAGGATATCCTGTGTTCGCTTGGATTTTAAATGATTTTTTTCTAAGAGATGTTACACACTTAAAAAAAAACATCCACAAAAACTTAGCAAAGGAAAATTCAATTTTCAAAATAGCTTCTGATCCTTTAGTAAGTGTGCTTTTCCTGACCATACAGCTGAGTAGAACAATGTTGACAAGGGCCCACAGCAGGTGTGTCCATTCCCACACCGGTGGCAATGGGTGGCACTGGGCCAAGATGCTGTAGAGGGAGGGACAGAAGGCCAAAGGCGGGATCACCCACCATGCTGTGCATCACAGCACCTGGGGGAGGGTAACAGCCCCGCCCCTCAGTTATGAATAAACAGGCTGGGGTGGGGCTCAGTAAACCGTTTCTGTCAAGAGCCGCATCAAGCGATTCTAACGATCATTCAATTTTTGAAAACAACCCCCTCGATAAATTAACTATGACCTATTCAAACTGATGCTGATATGACTCTAGCTAAAATATTTTATTTCAATTAATCCCAAATCTCCTCTGATGAATTATGCAACTATTCACTACAATTTCACATCTGAACCAAAACAAAATTCTCTTATTTTATGTGCTATTTTAAAAAGGAACCCACTAAAGGGTAACAAAATCCAGGTAATCATCTTACATATCAGTTCCAAAAACCCACCCAACTCCACATAAGCAGGAAAGTTTTCCTTTCCCCTGGTGGGATGTATACGAGTTATGACCAAGGCGTTCTGGGTGTGAACCAGCTACAGAATGCTGGTTAAATCTGACATACTGAGCACCACCTCCTGAGGAAACTGAGTTTGGAATGATCACTCAGGCATCAGAAGTAGTCATTTTCTATTACTGTTACTAAGATAACACATTTTTAAACAATTTTTTAAAATTAAAGAATATTAAATAATTCCACTAGATTTCAAGGGAAACACAGGCTCAAACCACCTACTTTTAACACCAAGGTTACAAAAATCATTGCAATAACTTTTTAGTTGAAAAAAAATCCTTACAATGTAAATTGGCGCAGCCACTATGGAGAACAGTATGGAGGTTCCTCAAAAATATAAAAGTAGAACTACCATACGATCCAGCAATCCCACTCCTGGGCATATACCCAGAGAAAACTAATAATTCAAAAAGATCCATGCTCCCCTATGGTCACAGCAGCACTATTCACAATAGCCAAGTCATGGAAACAATCTAAGTGTCCATCGACAGATGAATGGATAAAGAAGATGTGGTACCTATATACATACGATGGAATACTACTCAGCCATAAACAAGAATGAAATAATGCCATTTGCAGCAACATGGATGGACCTAGAGATTATCATACTAAGTGAAGTAAGTAAGACAGAGAAAGACGATATCATACGATATCACTTATATGCGGAATTTAAAATATGACATCAATGAACCTATCTACGAAACAGAAACAGACTCACAGACACAGAGAACAGACTTGAGGTTGCCGGGGGCGGGGGGTGGGGGGGAGGGATGGACTGGGAGTTTGGGGTTAGTAGATACAAACTAGTGTATATAGGATGGATGAACAACAAGGTCCTACTGCAGAGCACAGAGCACAGGGAACCGTATTCAATATCCTGTGATAAACCATCATGGAAAAGAATATGAAAAACAATGTATATATATGTACAACTGAGTCACTTTGCTATACAGCAGAAATTAACACAACATTGTAAATCAACTATACTTCAATAAAATAAATTTAAAAAGAAGAAAAAAAAATCCTTACAGCTTAAGGCTAACATTAAACCTCAGAGTTATCTTTGCTCTAATGAAGATTAATAATCATAATCTCTCAACAAACACGGCCATGCTGCAAGCGCTGCTTTAAGTGTCTCTTAACAACTCTATGTGCCAGGTACATTATTGTCCCCATTTTACAGATGAGAACACTGAGACAGAGGTTGAGTTACCTTCCCATGCTATTACAGGTATGGGTGACGCTTGGACAACATGGGTTTAAACTGTGGGGGTCCACTTAGATGCAGATTTGTTTTCAGTAAATACAACACTAGGTGATCTGAGGTTGGTTGGTTTCACGGATGCTGAAACTCGGATACTGAGGGCCACCTATGGGACTTGAGAATCCACGGATTTTGGTATCCGTGGCAGGTCCTGGAACCAATGCCCTGTGGATACCGAGGGAGGACGTTAGTAACTAAATGTTGGAATTTGAACCCCAGCAGTCTGGCCGCAGGGGCCACACAGAGATGCTACAGTCACACATCAGGTTTGAACTTTCAAATAAATGAATCACATTAGCAAACTTTTGAAGGTAAAGGGCAGCACCTACAGTATTTAAGGAACGTACCAATTTTTACATTGCTATTATTAAAAACTACCACATCACAATGATCTTAGCGCGCTGGCTTTAGATTTAAATAAACCATTTTCCAGACATCGGCCACCTTGTTTTCAACCTTTTAAAATTATCCTAATTCAGTTATTTAAAAAAAAGTTCAAGAGTCTGTTGTCTAGCATATTTCCCCCAGCAACACACAAAGCAAATTCTGCACGGCACTGGATTGAATGACAGACTGGATTCCAGTTTTATCAGCAGTATCTTCTGGGCTTAATTACTCATTTCGTTTAAAAGCTAAAACTGATTATTCCTCGCTTGTCACAGGCGGTATAAAAACGGAACTGGTTAAAACAAAAACCCGTAATCACCTTCCTTCTGGAGGAGGCCTGAATGAGTCAGGAGTGCTAACAACGAAAATTGCCGCTCGGGAGCTGGGCAGGTGAGGACAGCAAGCTCATTCCTCATTCGCGTGTGCGTGTGTGTGTGTGTGTGTGTTCAACTTCTTCACTGCACAAGTATTTATTGATCACCTGAAGTAACAGGAGTCCTAAATATCAGACACAGCAATACCAAATGTAAGTATAAAAACATTTTCCAAACCTGTTCAGATATGCTTAGAAACACGGCCACTTGGAAATACCCAATTTTCAGGATAATTAAGAGTTCACCATTTGGACTTAGTTTTTGTGCACCACGTGAGGTTTAGATTCTTTTTGTTTTGCCTTTGGGATATTCAGTTGCTCTAAAATCATTTGCTGAAAAGGCCACCCTTACTCCATGAAGCTGCTTTCACATCTTTGTAAAAAATTAGCCGGGTTCATTTCTGGGCTCTGTATTCCATTCCATCAATCTATGTGTCTATCCCACAGGACCACAGTGTGTTGATTACTGAAGCTCTATATTTCAAAAACTAACTCAAAATGGATCATGAACTTAAATGTAAAATGTAAAACTATAAAAGCTTTTGGAACAACAGGAGATAAATTTATTATTTCAAGATCTAGGACTTGGCAAAGAGTTCTTAAATTCGATACCAAAAGCACAACCCATAAATGGAAAAACCGATAAATGGAACCTTTTCAAAATGTAAAACTTTTGCTCTTCAAAAAACCCCATTAAATGTGTATCAAATCAAAAAACAAAGAGTTCACTGTACTTTCATCAAGTCTAAATCTAAGTGGATGGCTTCCCTACACAGTTTGCAACACCACATCATAGCCCACCTTAATAAGGAGCCTCTGAAGAAGACCAAATGTAGTCGTTGTTTAAATCCTGATCAGCTCGAGGTTCTTTCAACATATAGGCTGGTGGCTTATTAGGCCTTTTCTATTTGAGGAAACTGCGTTTCTAGCTTTAAGACAAAAACAGGTAAACCTGTTCCGTAACTTTGGAGTTCAGGCGATTATGACAAGACATGTGCACAATGATATGTGCACAATGTTCTGAAATTAAATAAAATCTACAACAAACTGATCTACAAGACAGACCTCAGATAAATAAAACCTCACAGAGCAAACCTGTTAATTTGCCATTAGGGTTTGCCGTACTGCGTTGCTATTTTTTATGGGAAGTGCATGGCAGGTCATGCGTTTCTCTAAAGAACAGATTTTATTTTAAGTTTCAAATAATGTGTTAGTAAAATCCTAAAATGACAGTACAGAGGGCAGCCAGGGGGCACCCAAGTAATGCCATTCTTCTGTGTGGTCTACACTGAGGCCGGGGTGCTGGCTGGCTCTAGAATCTTCTCTCGTGTGCCAAGGCCCTACACAGGGTGTGTGTGTGTGTGTGTGTGTGTGTGTGTGTGTGTGTGTGTGTGTGTGTGTGTGTGTGTGTGTGTGTGTGTGTGTGTGTACGTGCTGCATATATATGCATGCTGTTCTCCACGCTGCTGTCTATTTAAATCTAAGTCAACCGGAGAATTAGCAAGTTCACATTAAGAAATTCTGACCAATTAGGGAACTATAGTCAATATCCTGTGATAAACCATAATGGAAAAGAACGTTAAAAAAGAATGGGTACCTATGTATAACTGGATCGCTTTGCTGGACACCAGAGATTGACACAACATTGTAAATCAACTATACTTCAACCAAAAAAAAAAAAAAATAGAAGAAATTTTGTAGGCTTAACTAAAAAACTCTCCAAGAAGTATGTGAAAATACATCCTTTTCGGAGATTTCCTGGAGGGTTCCTCCTACGTGACCATGACGTGGGGTTTCTGCGTGTCCTCCGAGGTACACAGTATACTTGTTGCCAGTGGGCTCCAGATGCCAATAGGGATGAGACTTTTCTCAAATCAGTGTCTGTGCGGCTCTCCACGGAACGGAGGGGGAAAGATGGCCTGGACAGGCCAAATTTGGTAGCAGGTGGGGAGTACCTGATTTAGAAGACTGACGCCTGCTGGAATATTGCACAGTCTGGCCCAGACAGAAGAGCTTTTCAAGTCCTGGAACACAGTCAATGTCACAGGCCATGTAGAGCTGGCTCAGTAACCTGCAGACTATACGCAGTACAGTGACTGGGGCAGCCCACCTGGAGCCCTACGACGGCTCCCAAGGGGCTCACGTGAGCGCGAGGGCAGCGGGCTGTTCTCCTGGGGGGCTGGCTAATGCAGCCCTCTTCGGGATGCAAGACAGAAAGCTCTAGAATAAGCCCCAAACCCAATAGCTGCACCGGCTCAGATGAAGATTCAAGACCCCAGTACATGATTCTGAGGGTGGGGAGAGCTGATGGTAGAGTCTGTCATCAGGGGCCTCGGGCAGACTTCTTCTGGGTTAGCGTCTGCCGGAAGCAGAGACAAAGCTCAGGCAGACCCTAGCCCCACACGGCCCTGCCGCTCACACAGACCCACAATGCCCGGCGCAGCCCGGACCTGTAACCAAACCCACTCGCAGACCCCGGGGCCTCCGTGACTCACGCGTGACCATCCAGGCGCACTGGTCCAGGGAGCGCCGGACCCTCTGCGGCCCTTCTCTTCCAGGTCACAGGCCTGGGCTTTCAGCAGACACTCTAACGCAGAGCATCTGGGGCCCCCGCGTGCTTGAAGGCCCCAGAGGTCTGTAGCGGGAGGGCGGGATTCGTGCTAAAAGCGGCGACTCAAGATCCAGGCCTGCGCAGCCTAGGATGGCAACCATCACATCCCCCAGGGGAAAGAAGACGAAACAGCCTCTAGAATCTAAACGCAGACTCTCGAGTGACAGACGTACAAAACAGACTTACGGTTACCAGGGGAAGATCGGGGGAGGGATAAACTGGGAGATTGGGATGGACACAGACACGCTACTACATATAAAACAGATAACGAATAAGGACCTACTGCATAGCCCAGGAACTCTACTCAATCCTCTGAAATGGCCTATATGGGAAAAGAATCTAAAAAAGAGTGGATATATGCAGGTGTATAACTGACTCACTTTAACACAACATTGTAAATCAACTAGACAACAATAAAAATTAATTTAAAAAATAATAAACTGAAACTAAAACTAGTAATTCTTTGAATTCCTTCCTCAGAGGGCTGACAGAAAGCACTACACACAAAACCATATATATATATTTTTTTCAGTCCCCCATGTTTAAGTTCTTTTATATACTTCATTGGCTTAAGAATATAAATTGAAGGGGATTTTTCAATACCAGAGAAGAAATGTCTTCACATGGCTAGTGGGTCACAGTCTGTGTGAGGAAAATGAGGGATCTGGGGTAACCTGCTGGGCTGTCAAACTTTAATGACTCTTCTGACAGAATGATTTTGGTCGGGGAAAGCTAAGACTGTCCAGACGTAGGACAGATGTTTACGATCAGGGTCAAGTGTGTTTACTCCTCTTCGGCGGTTAGCATTTAGAAAAGAGCTTTGACTAAAGATGAAGTGAATGCATCCAAAGCTGATACTTAACACTCCTTGGAAGAGTCACCGACTCACAGCCACCGCTTCCAAAGCCCACCGACTCACAGGCACCGGCCGGCAGTGTAGACGGTGAGGTCCATCTTTTCATGGCAACATCTATTTTTGAAGGCCAGCACACGCACACATACAATATGATATGGTTTCGCTTTGAAAGTCATAACAGCCAAATAATTACAACGGTTCTAAATTTAAATTTGAGTTAACCAACACCCAGCAGGAGCTGAGGTTCGATTTTAATTTTCACTCCACTAAAATTACACTAGACTGTCACGTACTCCCTGTCTCCTTCTTACCAGCGGCAAACTACATTCTAAACAATGTAAGTAGATACTGTGTGGCTGTCAGTCACACACAGCCACACAGACATGTACGATGCATCTATAAACACAGATAACAGGAAAGGAAAGGTCACCAGTTCACTCTAACAACAAACGAGAATCTCGGTCCACAGAATGTCGTGGTGCCTAAAAAGTTAGATTCCACGTCTCAGAACATCATGATTTTTGAAAGACCAATTCTCGTATTAGCAGCATTACCAAAGCTATCGGAGCTGTGACAAGGGAGGGTTTATGGCTATATAAATAGACGTCATATATATGTTTTTAAAATGATCACGGCACTCCTTCAAATCGGGAAAACTTACACATATCCATGGCTGCGTGCTAGTCCGGACTGTTAAGCTGAAGATGAAGAGGAGGTGGGAAGAGAAAAGGGAATGTGGGAAAGTGGAAGTAAAATAGGAAGAAGGAAGATGAAAAGGGAAGAGGAAGAAGAAAGAAGGAAGGAAGAGAGGAGGAAGGAAGGAAGGCGAGAAGGAAGGAAGGACAGAAGTGGGGAACAGGAAAGAGGAGGGTGAGAAGGCGGCTAACTCTCCTTATATCGTCCCTAAATGTTCACCAACTCCTCGAACAAACCAGAGAAGGTCAGGTGGTGACTCGGGCAGTGCACGGGGTTGGTTATTTTAAAGACGTCCATTCAGCACAACAGCTGAGCTGAATTCTTTTTGATACATAGTCACCTGACCCAATTAAACACATGTATTCACCCACAGCGGACACAAGCGTCCAGCAGGGGCCGTGACGGAGCACCCCGGCCTCTCGGTCCTGATGTTTAATAACGGACTACCCTACATTCTTCTAAGAAACAGGTACGTCTTGTTGCACTCGTAGAGGGAAAACCACTCTGGTCTGTTTGGATATTCAATGAGAAGAAACGCAGTGGAGACTTCACTGACCCCCCCGGGTTATTCTACACATAAGGACACCGGTGTTGGCTCTGAGCTGCTCAGATGAGCCCGTCGCTGTGGGAGGGCAACAGGAGGCCCGCTTCACCCTGAGCAGAGCTTCCCGGGGGAGACAGCGAGTTCCCTGCGCTGGAAAGCTGAGGGGGCTGCTGGGGAGAGGCACCCCAGACGGAGGAGAAGAGGATGCAAAGGCAGAACAAGGAAGGCCCCTGGCGCCAGGACGGGGGCTGCCACTGTGGTCGGAGCCCGGGGTGCAGAGGGAAGGGCTCCCCAGGCTCCCCAAGGCCGTCACCCCAACCACCCGGGCTGTGGGCTCATGGGCGGGGCTGAGGGCCACGACCTTGGATGTTGGCTGGCCCTTCTCGACCTTAAAGCATCCTCCAACCCTGAATGTCCTTCCTGCGCCGCCCAAGAGTTCCCATTCTCTTTTGCTGTGGGTTCATTTTAATAGTAAAGGTTCTGGGGAAAAGCTGCACACACACACACAGACACACACACACAGACACACACACACACACACACAAAGGTGGTATAGGTCGACACCTGGGATTTCAGGTGTGAGGCTAGGTGACTTGGGCGGGTTCACAGGGCAGCCTCCATTCTTCCCTTCCCATTCCACGTTCTCAACTGTCAGAGGTTCACAGGACGTAGACATTTGGGGGAAGATACACAGTATCATTAGTAGCCAGGCTGGTACTCCAAAGAAACTGTTATAAATGACAAGCATCCGGCATGGTTCTCCAGGAAAGACCAAGACTTCACACAAGCCCTCATCACAGAGAAGTGTCCCCATCACACACAGCACAGCCCCGGCTCCCAAAGGACAGCTTTGGTTTGTACCCCTAAGAGTAAAAAAGTTAAAAGCAAAACTAAATCAAAAGAACCGTGTAACACTAATTTCTCACAAAACTCCATGACCTCAGGCTAAAACACAGACTCAGGAAAGATGCAGGACGCAGCCAGAGGACACGCTGGTGACATATTCGATTCCAGCCCCGTCCCCCAGGCCACTTCGGTGCTGGATTCGCAGCAAGTCCGTCCACATTGAGCGTTAAGCAAGCGGTGCCTGTGATATCGGCTTAAGGATTCAATTTAACGCTATTAGTGATGGTGAGACTGCAAACACATCTCTTTGGATACATAGTTCAAAACGTGCAAAGGAACATTTGAAGTGTTCGGAGCCACAAAGAACCTATAACACCACACCCTGTGTGTGTGTGTGTGTGTGCACGCACACATGAGTGTGTGCTTGCATCGGGGATGTTTATTTGTGCACTGGTGGGAAGGATGGGGAATCCATAGAAAAGTTTCCTCTGATATAATAGGCTTCAGTTTCTCTTACAAAGCGCGGCATTTTAAAGGTTTCCGCTGCAATTCCAGCATCACCAAGATGCACTGAGGTTCTCCAACCTGTATCAGCAGATGCGTAAAGCGCAAATCCACTTCCCCAGACCTGCGCCGTCCACCACACAGGGCTGCTGCCGTCTGAACTAGCTAAAATCATTCAAGTTGGAAGTTCGGTCCCTCAGTTGCACACACCATTTTTCAAGGGCTCAAAGCCACCTGTGATTAGCGGCTACCCTACAGAACAGCATCCACAGAGAACATGTCCATCAACACGGAAAGTCCTACTGGACAATCATGACCCAGACCCGCCGGCTGCCCTGACCTTGTTTCAGGGGCTGGATGAGCCGCCGCAGAGCTCCGGTTGGGGTCACCTGGAATTTCCGAGAGCCTCACTTTTATACAAATAAGCAGAAGGAGGCTTCAGTCTCTCTAAAGGCTGTGTTTGTTCTTCAGGTTTGGGGAGTCATTAGTCCCTTTAAGAAAAATGCTGAAAATGATGGCTCTTCTCCTCTATTAAATGAACTTTCACCACGAGGAACACTTTTCATATAGCTTTTGTGAGACGGTCTAACCTCCTGAAGCCTGTCCATGCACCTGTTCAAACACATCTGCTCAACAAAGTCATCTCTTACAGTGACCACCACCAGAAACACGACTTGCCTGCAATAACAGTTCTGGCTTCACCCCGTCCTAAGTTATCTACCTATCAGTCTTTTTCTTTAATTTGAGCTCATTAGTTATAAAAGTCATCATCAGCTCTCATATTAGCCAGAGAGATACTCTTCATAAAAATTAGCTCTGAAAACTCTCTTCGTTCAAATACCAAGGTAATTTGTCCTCCTTGAATCCCAGAGCAACCATTTACCATCTGATGTGACCACTTTGATCTGGATACGCTGTGATTCACTTTTAATGAAATCATTCTCTTGTGAAGGACAAATGTTGAAATGCTTACGGTCCTACGAACCAAGAACGCCCTTTCCAACTTGTGCAAAATTAAATGTAAAAATAGTGCTAACATACAATGTGAGCAGGAAAGCCGCTTATGTACTAGTTTGTAACACAGTCAGTTTCACCTGGTGGTAGAGTTGACCAGATGGATAATCTTAGGAAGAAAAATGCACAGAATGTTAAAGTACAGGTTGCAAAGGTTCTGCTGTCAGACAGCTCCCCTCACAGTACAATTCTTACACAGTAATAGTTCATCTGTGATGCCCAAGCTCTATTTAAGCTCATTTCAAAGTCTTCAGGTAAAATGACCTTTCCTTTTAAAATTTTTTTTCTAAGTTTACTAAAAAGATTCAAGAGACACAAAGTCTGAAAGTAAGAAGTCAAGCTGATTCAATGACTTATTTCTGCAACATCCTGGTGGATGATATCAATGTCCACCTTCACCTCAGCAATGAATCAACATTTTATAGATAGCCCTTTATGACAGTGGAGGGAACACAGGTTAAAAAAAGGAGAGAGAGAGAGAGAGAGAAAGAGGTATCTGACCTGTATTTGCCTAAATTAAACAAAGTTTTTAAGAAGCTTATGAACTTTATCAGTATAAATTACAGGGGAAGAGAGAATTGCAGAAGATAGAAAATGCAAACAGTAGGCAGATAATAAACCTAAAAAGTACCTCCTTTGGGCTAGAAACAAAGTATTTTAAATTCCATCATTTACATTTACAGGGTTGAAGATGAAGAGTCTCAGGGGACTTGAGTACAATTCCATTAGAACTTAAGCTCCATGACGACTGGGATTTTGGTTTTTCACTATTCTTTCCCCAAAACCTGTACCAGTCCCTGGCACATAGTACGTGCTCAGAAAATAACTGCTGATAGAGAAAGCGCTCAGCCTACTCCTGTCACGACCAGAAAAACTGGGTCTTGGGCATCCCTCCTGGACTTGGCCGTGACCACACTGGGGTCTCACATCAGGCGAAAAAGTAAAAGCCCTAAAGAAGATAAGACTATGTCAAGTTAGAGAAAAGACAATTTAAGTGTTTAAATGAAACCAAGAGAAATGACCAGAGCTTAATCTAAAATGATGGTAGAAACTTCCAGAAAGGACTGAAGACAAAGAATGGTGATCAGGCCAACGGAGAAGGAAGAAATTGGCTGCACATTTCAGGAGCAGGAAGTACAAGGAGAAGACATTGTACATACATATGCGTTCTCGCTCAAGACATTTCTAACTTGTTCTCGCCTCTCTCATCTTGGACCACCACCTTCCAGATGCAGGGTTTCCTTTCCAGGAAAGGCTGGAATATTTTCAAGCCCTGAAATCTTTAGATTATAGCATCCATGTCAGTAGAAGGGGCTTTAGAAATCATCCAGTCCGGCGCTCATTTGAATGAAAGAGGCTCAGAGAGGTTAAGAATGTACCCAAGGTCACACAGCTGGTTATTAAGACAAGCGTTGTCCTCACTTCCTCTGTCATTGCCCCCAAGCACTCCTCAGGGTCACACACCTTCAACGTCTAAATGAGATTTTCTTTGTCCACTCAGAGCAGGAAAAATTTTACCTGGGAGCTCTGGGAGGTGGGCTGAGGGTGGGGAGAGCACGTAGCTGGTTTGCTATCATTGCTTTCACAATATTTTCCTCCCATGTGTTCCCTGTTCCACTTTCTTCCTGCAGCTCACTTTTGAATATTTAAATATTTAAGAACTGTGAGCTGCCTGCAAGCTCTCTGAAGCCTCCGGAGAGAAGAACGGATACACATCCAAATAAATAAATTCCATCTCCATGGGAGGCTCCTGTGCTGGGGTACAAGGCATTGCAGGAAGCTCACTCATCCTGCATCACAGCAATGGTTATCCAGTCACGGAAGTGTAAAATATTCAACGCTTTTGATCAAAAATGTATGAAATCGTAAAGCCAAAGGATTATGCGTGTGTGCCTGAAATGAACTTCTGGTGGAAATTAAGACCGTGCGCATAATTTGGAGAGCCGTCTACCTTTCAGTGGCTTGCCCCAGTTTTTTCTTCTAACCTGGTTCAAACGTATGGCGTCATGAGCTGCGTTAGGTATCCGACACAATACTTGCCAACCAATAACAGACATTCAAATGTCATTTGTCTTTGGGTTTCATCATGGCAACTGTTAAAGGAATAAACGAACTGCAGAATTAAATGAATACAGCTGAATTTGGTGACCATCCTAGCACATGGTAAGCTGAAATATCAGCTTCAATTTTAAAAAACTCTTTCTCTAAGAAAATCCGTATGCAAAAACAGGACTAAAACTTTCAGAAGTTATTTTCTCTTTCATAACTGATTTCTTAATTCCATATATTTTAAGCTACTACTGAAAACCAATTGCTTTCCTACTTGGGTTTGGCTGGAGTGGCTTGTGTGTTGTTGTTGAGTGTATAACGTGTGTCCAAGTACAATATGTGTCTATTTTAAATTTTTGGTTAAATGAGATAAAATTAGATACAGTACTTTCAGAATGTACGAAAAGACCAGGGCGTAGAATACTTAAAGTGTTGGAAATCTTAAAAATATAAAGATATCAATATGATCTTGCTGTTCAGTGACTGTATATATCTGAGCCTGAGATTTCTGCCTACTTTCCATACTCAGAACCTAACTGAAAAGTCAGAAAGAAACAAGAAGCCTCTCACTGACCAAAACAGAGTTCACCCCTCACATACTGGGTGGGAATGTAAACTGATGCGGCCACTATGCAAAACAGTATGGAGATTCCTCAAAAATTAAGAACAGATTTACCCTGTAATCCAGCTATCACACTTCTGGGTATTTATCTAAAGAATGTGAAAACACTAATTTGAAAGATATATGCACCCCTCTGTTCACTGTGGCATTATTCACAATAGCCAAGATATAGAAACAACCCAGGTGTCCATAAATGGATGAATGGAGAAAGAAAATGTGATACACATACACACAAACACAAACATACAATGGAATACTACCCAGCCATAAAAAAGCATGAAATCTTGCCATATGTGAAAACTCAGGTGGACCTGAGGGTATTACACTTAGTGAAATAAGGCAGATGGAGAAAAATACAATATGATTTCACTCATATGTGGAATATAAAAACAAAATAAACAAATCAAACCAAACAAAAATAAACACATACATACAAGAACAGAGTAGTGGTTGCCAGGAGGGGAGGAGCGGGGAGGGTGAAACGGGTATGGTGATGGACGGAAACTAAATTTTTGGTGGTGAGCATGCTACAGAGTATACAGAAGTTGAAATATATTGTACACATGAAACACAAAATATTATAAACCAATGTTACCTCAACAAGAAATAAATTTTAAAAAAACAGTTCACAAATTGGGTCAGACACTCATTGTTCGTCTTTATGCGTAATTCTAGCAATACTGTGGATATGGGATATAGACCCTAACATAGCAAGAAAATAAGGTCTGAAATCCAAGTGAATATATTCCACCTGAAATGGACAGGTCATATAATTAACTCAACGTATAACGAATAGCACAAGAATTTTTATCTTAACGTGGACCCTAAGAAGGTGAGCTGTACAAATGAAGAGACAGAAAATGATTTAGAAAATAAAGGCAACTGGGGCTTCCCTGGTGGCACAGTGGTTGAGAATCTGCCTGCTAATGCAGGGGACACAGGTTCGAGCCCTGGTCTGGGAGGATCCCACATGCCACGGAGCAACTAGGCCCGTGAGCCACAACTACTGAGCCTGCGCGTCTGGAGCCTGTGCTCCGCAACAAGAGAGGCCGCGATAGTGAGAGGCCCGCGCACCGCGATGAAGAGTGGCTCCTGCTTGCCACAACTAGAGAAAGCCCTCGCACAGAAACGAAGACCCAACACAGCAAAAATGGGTGGATTGATTGGTAAACTCCTACCACTCCCAACATCTTAAAAAAAAAAAAAAAGAAAAGAAAAGAAAGGCAAGAGGATGGTCCAAGCACACAGCAGTCTGGTGATGCTTAGCGCTGAGGCCAGAGTTTCGAAACTTTACTACAACCGAGATGGGATCCTCAGAGAGAGCAGCTCAGAAGGAATGCTCAGCGAGGTCAAAGCAGCGGGGAGATGAAGCAGGTCTTGGCGGGAGAAAGAGCTCCGTGCACGTGGGGCTGTGGAGGAGTGAATGGGTGGTGAAAGAAAGAGGGGACAGGCTTCCCTGGTGGCGCAGTGGTTGAGGGTCCGCCTGCCGATGCAGGGGACGCGGGTTCGTGCCCCGGTCCGGGAGGATCCCACATGCCGCGGAGCGGCTGGGCCCGTGAGCCATGGCCGCTGGGCCTGCACGTCCGGAGCCTGTGCTCCGCAGCGGGAGAGGTCACGGCGGCAAGGGGCCCGCGAACCGCAAAAAAAAAAAAGAAAGAAAGAGGGGATAGCTTGAGGTCAGGACAAGTTTTACTTAGGATGCAGGAAACCTGAGTATGTCTTCAACGCGAGGAGAAGGAACCAGGAGAAAGGTAGACGTGGAAACAAGAGAAACAGGGGCAACTGTGCAGGCAAAGCATAGGGAGGGATAGCACAAAAAGCACGGAGGAGCAGAATCACCTCTTTCCCGGGAAGAAGCCTCCTTCAAACCGCCATCCGACCTGGTTGCCTCCATCTTGAGAGTAGTTTACAACCAGCTACTCAAAGCCGGTCCTCAGACCAGAGGCGTCAGTGTCACGTGGGCTCTGGCCTGCTGACTCTCTAGCTACCCCAGACCTAGCCAATCACACATTACAAGCTCTTGCACGTTAACAAGACGGCAGGTGATGCCCCTGAAGTCTGGGATGAGCTGGTTTAAAGCAGTGGTTGTGAACACAGGCATTGAAATGAGACAGATCTGAGTTCAAATGCAGCTCTACCTTGACCCCGTGGTATGTGCCCTAGGGCGAGCCTCCCCAGGCCTCAGGTTTTTTCCTCTGTAGAACGGGGATAATGATACTGTTTCTTCTCAGGGGTCTTTGTAAAACTTGAGATCATGTAGGGAAAGAGCGTGGCTTTGAGCCTGGCACACAGTAATGATGTTGTTTTTGTTCATCCCTTCCAGCCTACTTGGGTAACAGCTCTGTTATGTCCACGTCTGAACCCCGGTAGGGAATGAGTTCACCAAGGACGGGAAACATGCATCGGACCGGGAGATCTGCACACAGGTGTGTGATATTGAGGTGAAACACTCAACGCACTACGTGCTGACATGGGGCTGGGACACGGGCAAGTTGATGATCCCACAGCAAATAGGAAAGCACTTTTTTCGACTCTATGCATACAAAAGCCGGTTAGAAATAGGTTATGAACTTGCTTGGGATTAAAGGATAAACTTTCAGAAGAGAATAAGCAAGTTACCAGGTGAATACACTTTGAAAACCTCCTGCATCAGGGCGTGGCCATGACAAAGTAAGACGGAGATCTCTTTGAACCCACACCCAGGTGCTGCACCCCCTTCCAAGGTCAGCAGTGCAAACCACCCAGAGACGTTTCACCGTAGGGATGAAGCTTAATTCTCGGGAAAAGTACCTAAATCAACTCACAGCACGAGACGAGTTTCTTCATTTTCGGCAAAGCTCCAATAATGAAGGGGCCGATTTCATCGCACGCACCTTAATTTCCTCTGTCGGCAAAAGCACATATACAGAAACCCCAGCAGGCTTGTAATAGGAGGACAAGTCTTTCTGCTTGCGTTATGAGATATGGGAAAAAAACACAGAACTTATTAACACTGAACACCCACTTCTGTCGTGGATAACATATAACAACAGCAAAAGTATTTGATGGAGCTCAGTTAAGTTTCTCGACATGAAGAATCCACAGGTGATCTCAATGCATTCAACTCTAGCAACTCACACCTGTGGAACAGCCATTGGGCAGTGGGACGGGCTAGATCCTGGGGCGGCACGGGGGCTGGGACCCAGGTGCCTTGTTGGGCACCCCTACCGAGGAAGGGAGCCTGGGACACGGTGCCAGGGCCCTGTGGGCTAAAGCACAGTCAAGGTCCCGGAACCCAGAGGCAGAAGGTCAGAGGAGGCTTCCCGGAAAATCTCATTTAAGATCACTTCCCTGGGGCTTCCCTGGTGGCGCAGTGGCTGAGAGTCCGCCTGCCGATGCAGGGGACACGGGTTTGTGCCCCGGTCCGGGAAGATCCCACATGCCGCGGAGCGGTTGGGCCCGTGAGCCATGGCCGCTGAGCCTGCACGTCCGGAGCCTGTGCTCTGCAACGGGAGAGGCCACAGCAGTGAGAGGCCCGCGTACCGCAAAAAAAAAAAAAAAAAAAAAGGCACTTCCCTGGCAAGCAAGGGAAGGCAGAACATTTCAGGGAGGGGGGCCCAGCAAAGATAGTGGCACGAAAGGCCCTGAGGGGGAGGCTGGGGAGCTGGGCTTTAGCCTCTCATCAGTGGGAAACTATGCACGGCTGGCTTTTGCTCCGATCTTGGTTTAGCAAGGTCATTCTGAGGATGGACGGACGGCGGAGAGCCTGGGGCAGAAGGATCCATTAAGGGCGACACAGTCGTCCAAGTAAAGGGACTGGGAAGCTCTCGAGGGGGTGGGGGGCAAGCGCTTCCTTTCAGACACAGACTTAGCCACCTTGGCGACCTGTGGGGAGGGTGACAAAGGGGCTTCTGGTTCAGAGCTATAAAAAAAGGAGGCTGGAAGTGCAGGAAAGGTCCGGATCGGGGAATTCTCCTGGTCACAGTGAGGCCCCGAGATCAGCGTGTTAATACAAAACAGCGAGTACCCTAAAAGCCCAGGCCGCCCTGGAGTGAGAAGATGACTTCCTTTGTACACCAGCAATGAAGAGACGCCTCTGGTGGTCCCTCCCCACAGCTCTCTGCAGCCTCTGACCCTGAACGCTGCAGCTCTCCGGACATCCTTGCAAAAGCCCTTTTCTTTGCATACAATTTCTGAATTGTAAAATTTTAAATGACCTCAGGTGTTGCCAAAGGTGTTCATGCTGAACTGAAGTTCAAAATCGTGCAGTGGTGTGGTGACCAAGAAACAGGATGTCCCCCAGTACAAGCAAGGGTATCTGTGTGTGTGTGTTGAGTGCAAGTAATGTAAGCTGGGTGCTTTGACCGAATTTTGCTTGGAACAGTGTGCTCGGGGCACTAGAGTTAGCGTGTCCCCGGGAGATGACGAGCACGGTCCCGGGCCCGACAGGGGGAAACAAGATGAGCCAACGGCCTCTCTCTGCCCATCTGTGCCACCTTCTCAGGGAGAGACAAGGATGATCTCTCCTGGCAGGACACCCCACTGCTTGGCTTCCCAAGACTTCTCCTGGGCTGGTGAGAAGAGGCAACCCTATAGGCCTAGTTTATTGATGCTTCTCCCTGGGATCGAGGGAATCATTGATACCCTGCAGTTTTTCTCAGCGGGGGACACCACCAGCATTTTGGCCAGGGCCATGCTCTACCACAGGGGACTGTCCCATATTACAAGGCGTTAATAATTTTAGCCACATCCCCCCAAACGCCAGCTGTAGTTATTATGAAAAACAGAATCACCCCAAGCATTTCCAAATGCCCCTAGGGTTGTGGCAGGCTAGCTGGTTGAGAACCACGGCAGTATTCACCGATGAGGTTCATCTCTATAAATATTCTGTTTTTCTACCTGATAAAAATAATGACTGCCCCTACTGGTCCATCTGACACAGTACGCAGAAACCATCTTTAAAATAAAGAAATACAAAGAAAACAAAAACAAACAAACAAAAGAAAAAAATCAAAGAACCATGTTTTCTTCAGCACAAGCAAATCACCAAAAGCTACGTTACAGAGAGACGACAGCTGTCTCTAGGGCTTTACAGGAATGGTACGACATTATTTTCTTGGAGAATTAAAAACTGAAATAGAGCCCCAAATCTAGAAACTAAAGTGAGGTTAAAACATAAATAAATTCTGGAACATCAGGAGTTCTATAAATCAAGCTTAAAGAGTCCGAGTACCAAGGTGAAGAACCCCAAAACAAAGATCCCACGAAAGGATCGCTGGTGATTTACGCTTCCCCGCGGGTTCATAATAGGCGCGAAATAAAACTTGCCCTTCTGAACTCCAACCTCATACCTGTGATACAATGATTGAAGTACTGTGTACTGTGTATCATGCTTTTAATTCCAAGGCTTCAAGTGCTAACATTCAGACAGGAGGTACCTTCTAGATTCTACTGACGAAATTGTTAGTACCAACTTCGCTGTACCATAAAGTAAGTTCTTTTGTTTTTAAGAAAAAAAACCCAATCATTCCAAAACCAAGAAACATGCCCAAGGGTACTCAGAGGAGTATGCAATTACTAGCACATACTGGCAGGAACATTCCAGTGTCTGAAATCAACAGATCCTTAGGAGGCATGCTCAGACAGATGACACTTAAGAAAAAACAACTGCATTTAGATTTATAGGAAGGTTTTTCACTTACTTCAAATTTCTGTATAATCCTTGTTCCTCTAAGTTAAAGGGGGGAAGAAAATCACACTGTAAGTCCTTATTTTTCTAATTAAAAAATAAACAAAACAAAACACGTTATATCCTCTAATTCGGCTTTGGCTGTCCTCAAGTATTTTCTTTGCGTCTCCTTTCAATGAATACTACTTTCAAATTCTAAACAAAAAGCAAAATATCAAAAGTGAGCCCAGGGAACACTGTACAAAACCAAGTATCACAATGCAAACAAGGCAACTGCATCTATCAGAAGTGATGATTCAGAAGAGGATAAATATAGAACGGTGCTTTCCAAATGGCGTTTGGGTGGCAAGTGCAGTAAACAGGTGAAGGCTACATCCCAAAAGTTTCTCTGAAAAAAGATCGCCAAAGTATTATCAACAAGTGTCTTCTTTTTGAAGCTGTCGGTCCCCTGGTGCCCCTGACACTGAACTTCCGCAATCTGGCCTTGGTGTGGCCATCCATTCCTGGGTAAATCCAAGCAAAACCTGAGGACACTTCAGCCTCTGAGGACGCCGTCAGAAGCAGTGGAGCAGCTCCACATGGGACAGGCCTTTTATGGCCTGAACTGGAGAGCCTTGATCCCAGATCATCCACCAGAAATAGCTCCTGAAACTCAGAGGCGCCCACCAGCTGTTGCAACAGGCCTGGCCAGCAGCAATTTCAAATGCAATGAGAACTGTCACATTGTCTTTCAGCTTGTTTTACAGAGAAACTAAAAATGCACCAGCAATCTCCCGAACGGGCTACAACAATACGGAACTGAATGGGCAAACGTTTTTCTAATTCTAGTCTTTGGGGTATAAAAGAACACATAACCAGCTCAGATATAGACTCTCAAAAAGGAAGTAACACACCTATACACGTATAAACAGTTTGCTATAAAGGCACACGCCTCATTACAAGTTTGCAAGTTGTGTAGACATCTGTGGGTTTCTTCCCACTTCCAATAAGAGAATTTCCAATAGAAAATGAGTCATCGGAAGACAGAATTGTGCTGGAAGTAATTTCTCTAAAACAACACAAAGGTTTTGCCTTAAAACCAAAGACCACGCTCTGAATGGATGGATCTGTCTTCAGATGGATCTCAGGCTGCTCAATTCACTCAAAGACCAGAAGAAACGTAACTAATGGGCTGGGGGTAGGGGGGGGGAAGAACCATCAAGCACAAGCATTTGTTAAAAGGCTATTTATGTTTTTTATTTTTATTTATTTATTTATTTATTTTGCGGTACGCAGGCCTCTCACTGCTGTGGCCTCTCCCGCTGTGGAGCACAGGCTCCGGACGCGCAGGCTCAGTGGCCATGGCTCACGGGCCCAGCCGCTCCGCGGCATGTGGGATCTTCCCAGACCGGGGCACAAACCCGTGTCCCCTGCATCGGCAGGCGGACCCCCAACCACTGCGCCACCAGGGAAGCCCTATTTATGTTTTCTAGATACTCAAACTAATGTTGCAACTCTGCTTACAAAAATCCTTACACCTGTGGGTGTCCTTGTCGTTGGGAAGCATAACAGAACGTCTGGATCATCCTGACTTCAATATAAAGCACAACGTTCAGAACTCTGGGCTGGGCCAAGGCTCTGCACCGCCCCCGGGGGCAGGTTCCCGGCTGTTAGCTCTCAGAACAGCAGCTGCTTCAGTCAGCAGAGGCCGCCCAAGCACGATCTGAATTCCCGTCATTAATTAACCCTGCAGGACGACGCCTCTTTCTAGACAGACAGTCCGGTGGCCAGGTGAAAGACAGCAGATACCCTGGGCAGCCTTCATGATTAAACACCGGCTTTGTTTTTCTCTTTCTGACTTACTTCACTCTGTATGACAGACTCTAGGTCTATCCACCTCATTACAAATAACTCAATTTCGTTTCTTTTTACGGCTGAATAATATTCCATTGTATATATGTGCCACATCTTCTTTATCCATTCATCCGATGATGGACACTTAGGTTGCTTCCATCTCCAGGCTATTGTAAATAGAGCTGCAATGAACATTTTGGTACATGACTCTTTTTGAATTATACCATACGCTAACACATATATATGGAATCTAAGGGAAAAAAAAAGGTCATGAAGAACCTAGGGGTAAGACGGGAATAAAGACACAGACCTACTAGAGCATGGACTTGAGGATATGCAGAGGGGGAAGGGTAAGCTGGGACGAAGTGAGAGAGTGGCATGGACATATATACACTACCAAACGTAAAATAGGTAGCTAGTGGGAAGCAGCCGCATGGCACAGGGAGATCAGCTCGGTGCTTTGTGACCGCCTAGAGGGGTGGGATAGGGAGGGTGGGAGGGAGGGAGACAAAAGAGGAAAGAGATAGGGGACATAGGTATATGTATAACTGATTCACTTTGTTATAAAGCAGAAACCTACACACCGTTATAAAGCAATTATACCCCAATAAAGATGCTAAAAAAAACTAAAAACAAAAACTGGCTTCATGATTGTTTTGCTCAAGGGTTAGAGACAATTTGTCTATTGTAAATAGAGCTGCAGTGAACATTGGGGTGCACGTGTCCTTTTGAATTATGGTTTTCTCAGGGTATATGCCCAGTAGTGGGATTGCTGGGCCGTATGGTAGTTCTATTTTTAGTTTTTTAAGGAGCCTCCATACTGTTCTCCATAGTGGCTGCACCAACTTACATTCGCAACAGTGCAGGAGGGCTCCCTTTTCTCCACACCCTCTCCAGCATTTGCTGTTTGTAGATTTTCTGATGATGCCCATTCTAACTGGCGCTATTTACAACAGCCAGGTCATGGAAGCAACCTAAATGCCCATCGACAGACGAATGGATAAAGAAGATGTGGTACATATACAGAATGGAATATTACTCAGCCATAAAAAGGAATGAAATTGGGTCATTTGTAGAGACGTGGATGAATCTAGAGACTGTCATACAGAGTGAAGTAAGTCAGAGAAAAACAAATATCACATATTAACGCATATATGTGGAAACTAGAAAAATGGTTACAGATGAACTGGTCTGCAGGGCAGAAATTGAGACACAGATGTAGAGAACAAACGTATGGACACCAAGGGGGGAAAGAGGCAGGGGGGATGGTGGTGTGATGAATTGGGAGATTGGGATTGACGTGTATACAATGATATGTATAAAATGGATGACTAATAAGAACCTGCTGTATAAAAAATAAATTAAATAAAATTCAAAAAAAAATTAAATAAAATTAAAAAAACAATTTGTCCAAGCCACACTTTTTACTCACCTCAAGCAGACAAGCAAAACTTCACAGTCACCTCCTAATCTCTGTCCTGGCCCTCACCTTATTTTCCCTTTGACCAATTTTGCTTTCTACTCCTTTTTAATTTTATTTGATCTTGTTTTATATATTTATATAAGCTGCTTTACATTCTTCCTGGAGCAAGCAGGGTAAAAATAAATAAAAACTTACATGAAACAGTTGACTATCTGGGTCTTTCTTTCAAGAAAAGATAACACTGTTACTGCAACAATGCAGGGTTTTTTTGTTTTTTGTTGTTTTCCTAAAAAAGATTCATTCCCACAAAAGAAACATCTAACTTTTGGATGCCTCTGAGGTTACTGGTCCCTGCAGCATCAAACTGGCCTAGCTTAATGCACTGGAGTCTAGTAGAACAATTCTCCTAGGCTGCTTCTTTCATAGTTGCTTCTTGTCTTTGTTCAAAGTCCAGTTAATTCTACCTGTGCAATCTGTTTAAATACTTTCCTCCATTTTTCTCTTTTTTTTTTGTTATATCGTGAAATCAGGAAACTCTTGTCATACATACTTCTTCCCCAAAACTTGACAGTAATCAGAACTGATATGCATGAGAGTAGATTTAATGATATACCCATGAAGAAAACGGAACATCACATTTTATAAATTAAGAACTAGACTCAGACCTCTCCGAGATATTTGATAAGTAACTATTTCTCATTTGCTATTATTTAATGCTAGTAGTATAATAACCATATGGTAGTCTACCATTCTTTCTAGTGACTTCATTGTATCAGCTTCAGTATGACTTTTTTTTTTTTTTTTTGCGGTACGTGGGCCTCTCACTGCTGTGGCCTCTCCCACTGCGGAGCACAGGCTCCGGACGCGCAGGCTCAGCGGCCATGGCTCACGGGCCCAGCCGCTCCGCAGCATGTGGGATCTTCCCGGACCGGGGCACGAACCCGTGTCCCCTGCATCGGCAGGCGGACTCTCAACCACTGCGCCACCAGGGAAGCCCCCAGTATGACTTTTAATCTGGCTTTTGTGGGTTAATCTAGAAACCATGACTACTTATGATATTGATCTCAAGAGAAACTACATTCTATGGTACCTGTTTTATAATAAACAGTGAACATGTGGAAACCAAAATTAAAACACAATGCTTTTTACAACCATGACAGAAAAACAGACATAAACTTAACTAAACATATACAGGATCTGTATGCTGAAAATTATAAAAGGCTGATGAAAGACATCCAGGGAGACGTAACTAAACAAACACACATACACTGTGTTCGTGGCTGAAGAGTCCACATAGGACAGATGTCAATCCTCCCCAAAACCATCTATAGAGTTAATGCAATTTCTATCAACATGCCCGGAAGGATTGTGGTAGATGAAGACGAGCTTATTCTAAAATTTATAGGAAGAGGCGCAGGCCTTAGAATAGCTAGAGCAATCTTGAAAAAGAAGAATAAAGTGAGAGTAATCAATGTACCCCACGTTAAGGCTTACTATAAAGCTATAATAATGGAACAGAATAGAGAACCCTGAAATATACCCAACAGATTTTCGACGTAAGGTGCCATTTCAACAAACGGTGCTGGAGCAGATGGACATAGACAAAAAAACAAACCCAAACAAAGCAAAACAAAAAACCCAAAAACCCTTAAGTCTAATCCTTACAAGTCATACAAAAACTAACCGAAGTGAATCACAAAATTAAGTGTAAAATATAAAACTATGATACTTTTAGGGAAAAAAACAGGAGAAAATCTTCACGACCTAGACAAAGTTCTTGGACTTGACCCCAAAAGCACAAGCCATGAAAAATGACAAAGGAGACTCATCGGAATGTGAAGCTTCTGCTTTGCAAAAGACCGCGTTAAGAGGACGAAAAGATATGCTAGCGAGTGGGAGAGTATCTGCAGGTTACATACCTGAGAAAGGACAATGACACAGACCACAGGAAGAGCTCTCAAAACTCAACAGCAAAACCCCAACAGTCCAATCAGAAAATAGGCAAAAGATATGAAGAGACATTTCACCAAAGAAGAAGGACAGGTGGCAAATAAGCACATGAAAAGATGTTCAACACCGTTAGCCATTAGAGAAATACAAATTAAAACAGCAACGAGGGGCTCTCCTGGTGGCGCAGTGGTTGAGAGTCCGCCTGCCGATGCAGGGGACGCGGGTTCGTGCCCCGGTCCGGGAAGATCCCACGTGCCACGGAGCGGCTGGGCCCGTGAGCCATGGCCGCTGACCCTGCGCGTCCGGAGCCTGTGCTCCGCAACGGGAGAGGCCGCAACAGTGCGAGGCCCGCGTACCGCAAAAAGAAAAAAAAAAAAAACCAGCAACGAGATATCCCTACTCACCTATCAGAATGGCAAAAATGAAAACAACAGTGACCCAACCAAACGCTAGCAGGGAGAAGCGGGACACACGTCGCGGGTGGGAACAGAAAACGGCTACTCGGGGAGACAGCTCGGCAGCTTCTTCAAAAACGAAACCTGCCAAAGCAAACTACCGTACGGCCTGGCAACTGCACCCCTGGGTATTTATTCCAGAGAAATGGAAACGTATTTTCATACAAAATCCTGAACACAAATGTTCACGGTAGCTTTATCTGCAATAACCGAAACCTGGAAACCAGCCAGATGTCTTCGATGGACGAACAGTTTAATAAACCTGGTGCACCCACGCCGTGGAAGGCCGCTCAGCGATAAAACGCAACAATCTACTGATACATGCAGCAACCGGATGAGTATCCAGGGAATTGCACTGAGTGAGAGAACGCCAGTCCCCAAAGTTTAGATGCTGTGTGACTGCACTTATACCACATTCCTGAAAGATAACATCGTAGACGTGGGAGGCACATCAGAGGTTAGGGATGCGGTGACGGGGCTACGAGAGGCCAGCATGAGGGATCCTTCTCCTGTTCTACTGACTCTGCATCAAAGCCAATATCCTGGTGATGATGTCGATCTCTAGTTCTGCCAGATGTTACCACTGGGGGAAAATGGGTAAAAGGTACACAGGCTCTCTCTGTAGCAAGTCTTACAACCGCATCCGAATCTATAATTATCTCAAAATTAAGTCTAAACACTAAAAAAAAATCGACTTCAAGTGAAACTTCCAAATGCAACCCATCTGTAACTGGGTTACTTACCATAATTGTACTTTGAGTAAATCTATGTAGATTTGCCTGTCATCAAGGCCATCTGAAGAAATCCGAATTGGAAATGTTTCTTTTCCCCTACGAGAAGGGAAGTCATGGCCCCAAAGTAAAATATTTGATACAGAGTAAGGAAAGGAGAGCATTGCTTTCCAATTAAACATGTTTACTTGGCAGGTTGTCCGGATACTGAAAAGAGCACCTCTAATGCCTAGGGCCAGTCAAAGAACAGGATCCCTCGCCTTCATTTTCCGCAGTTCAATCCACCGCCAAACACGATCGACACTTGAGAAACAGTAAGAAAACAACTCTTCAGAAAGGGAAGAGACCGGGCCCTCTCAACATTTCATCCAACTACAAATACAGCAAACAGGTTTTTCAACTCTAGAGTTCTACAGTCTTGGAGGTGTCATTCTTGAAAATAAAAGGACAAGACCAGAGTTCGGCCTTCCAAGTGCTGGGGCAGGTCATCTGAGGGTGCTTCAGTATCCTCTGTCCTCTCAGATGCTATAGCATAAAACTTAGATCCGAACATCCTGAACTGGCCCTCCTGGGGGTCACTCACGCTGGCCTTTCGTGCTAGAAAGGATCAGCTCTGGGGAAGGCCACGGCAGAGATGAGATGAAGCTTCTCTTCAGTTCACCTTAGGCGGGGAGCACAAGCCCAAGAACATCTATGCTCCCGCCTCTCTCATCTCCGCCCCCAAGCTCCTCCAGCCCACCTCCGCCTCCCAGCCCGTGCCCACCTTCTTCCTCTCTCCCCCTCACTCATCGTCCGTGACTACTGTCCCCTCCGGCCCCAGAACCCACAGGCTCCCGCAACAGGTTTACAATTGGACTCCAGCTCCCTCTGCATCCCAGGAGCTGCTCCCCCACCACGGAGCCCGCCGGTGGACTTGGCCTCTGGCCGGCGGCGTCTGACACTCTCTGACCATTTCCAGCGGCACGAGGTCTCTACCCGTCCCAGGGTGAGTTCTGCCGCGATCCTCCTGTCTCGACGGCTCCCGTTCTCCTGGCTGCGCTCGGCCCTCACCTCGCAGCCGTGACCACATCTTGCTGCCTGGGGTCCTCCCCGCCTGCCCTCCCCCATCCCTGCTCTCAACGGCCTCTCGCCAGGACTGCTGCAAGAGCCTCCACGGCCCCTCCGTCCACCGACACCTCCCCAAGCCCATCTTCCCCGCGCCTTCCAGACGCATCTCAACCGCCCAGGCTCGGCTGCAGCACGCCCGGCGGAAACCTCCCAAGCAGCCGTGCCCGCAGGTCTCCGCACGGAGCCCGCTCGCACCGCCCCCTGGTGCCAGTCCCTCCTCACGGACGGAGGCTCACGTGACGAGCTTTTGCAAGTGATGTTCTTGAGTAGTAAATGGAAGCACGTTCCTGTAAAAGTCACTTTCACCCTCTCGTGTGCAGATGCTCATCAGAAGGGAGAAGGGACCGGGCTACAAATAAATACGTGGGCAACTGCACCTGCCCCAGAGATGATCTCACACGGACCGAGATCTGTGCTGACTGACTTCTACGGACGTACGGCTGAGAGTGGTGTGACGATCAGAAAGGGTTTTCAGGTCTTGCTTTATTGCCAACCTCACATTTGGATACACCCAGGAGCCTGTGACACGCGTGGGTATCAGGCGGCGTCCGTGTGCTGGTGACAAACAGAGGGTGAGAATGGCCGGCCTGGTGGGTAAAGTCCAAAGTCCCTACTACCTCTGTGACCTGGCCCCTTCCCACCTCTTCAGCCATATGGCCCACGATCCCTCCCCCAGTAGGTGACCACGAGAAACCGCACTGACCAGGGCTGCTGGGTCCAGGCTGGTCTCGGAACGCCTTCCCTCCCTTGTCACTTCGAAAACCCCTCCTCGTCCTTTCCCGATGAGCCCTTCCTGACATGGTCTATGATTTCCAACCTCTAGACTGTTCGTGTCCACAGGGCAGGGGCTCCATCTGTCTCTGAATCCACAGAACCCAGGAGGGTCCGCCGCTCCACACACACAATAAACGTCTGGGACATGCCCTCAGATCTCTTTTTCTCATTTTAATTCAGCGACAACATGCGCCTTGTTTTCTCCAGGTGTGACTCATCAATTCTTAATATCCCTCTGAAGTGAGAAAGGGACAAGAAAGTGGCTCCTCAGTTTAGAAGCAGAAAGTAAGGCAGGTGGAACCCACTCACGTGCTTTGGGCAGAAGCCCCCTCTTCCGGCTTTCCCTCCGTGAAGCCCCTGTTTCCGAACGAAGGAGGACGTCAGGGCATCGGCCAGAACCGTCGATGCAGGGAAAGCAAGACAACAGAGCTCTCCGCCTGACTGCTCCCGCCTCCTGCAAAGTTCTGCTTTCTAAGAGGCAGTGAGCTCGAGCGATCAGGGGACGTATCTGTTTAAGCTGCTCATCTCCAGGGGAAAAGAACACTGAGCACGAGGGTCTGAATTCTGTCCTCAACTCTGCTACGATGGTACCAGACTTGGAATCCTTTTCTTTTTCTCCATAGACTTGGGAACCGGACTTGGAATCCTTTTCTTTTTCTTTTTCTCCATAAACTCGGGATTTTGACATCTGCGAGTGAAGACCAGAACGTACCTGATCGTCTCCTAACACCTACACTAATACACCCCTGTGAGTCTGAGCTTGGGCTGCCTGCACCACGGACGGATAAATGTTAACCGCTGGGTAGGTTTAAAGAAAGCAAAAGGGGGGATATTATCGTTGGTTAACAATATTTTTCAACCAATAAATCACCCTCCCCCAGACAGTCTAAATCAATCAATCTCTGTCTCTCTGTCTCTCTGTCTGTCTGTCTCTCCCTCTCAAAGCTTAGGGAGAACTTCAGTGGTCTGGATGACAATATTTCGAGCTCCAAGGTCACGTGTAGGTCACTGGCTTGAACACCAGATGAGCAGGCCAGCTCTTCTCTCCCACGCTGCTGCTTCAAGAGCGATGGGTGGAGAACCAACGCTCAGCACGAACAGAACCGCTGGCCTCAAGGTCCAGATGAAATGCGAGTTTGCCAGGGAGGGAGCTTGGCCCGTGTTTTATGAGTCCTGGCTGCAGGGAGGGGATACAGCCTCTCACAGGGCTGGACCAGCATTGCATTCCTGGACACCACGCTGAGTCCTGAGAGTAACGGGAGACGTACCAAGTGTGACATGCTCTGTTTAGGCTGCTATGCATCTAAGAGTATGGGATTGCTGTGAATTCATCGCATGGCAGAAACGCAGAGGTGGCTTCTCAAAGGGAACACGGGCTTGGAGGGCTCCAGCCGGTGGAGGGAGGTACTCGGACACAGAAGCAGACCCAGGCGCTTGATCCTTTCCACGAGGGCTTGACATCACAAAGGTTAGCACCAAAAGTGGTTCCCTTGGCTGACCCCAAACACCAAGAGGGGACAGACAGCCCTGACTCCTGCGTGAAAACACAAAGCTTCTGCGGTCCTCCTGGGGGGCCGTGCAAAGGTGCGTCTCTGCGCCGAGATGCACAAAGGAGAACCAGGGGCAAACTCCAGACCTCAGAGGTACGCCGGGGACAGGAAGGACGGGGGTGCCTTCTCTGCAGCCACGGTCTCCCAGCCTCGACACAGTCCGACACCCCACGCGGCCCTGGGTGGGAGCACAGCGCGTGCAATCCCCCCATCCATGGGCTTCCGTTATCACGTTCATTCCCCTTCTTTTCCACCAGAAACACAATTCTAAGCGATGGCTGCACACTTGGGCCAACCCACAAGCGCCTAATAATCCTGTAATGAAGTGGAACCACAGTACCAATAATTCTATAAAACTGAACCACTACGCGCGGTGGCTTCAAACGTGTCTGCGGCTCCCACCGCGGATCCGGAACGCCAGCTCCCTGGCAGCACACGTGGTGGCTTCCTACCCTAAGGCCGAGGCAGAGACTCTTGTTTTGGGGGCCGGGGCTACGAAGTTGAGAAGGAGAGCACCGCCTGGGCGGCTGTGTGTGGGAGAACAGGGTGAGTAGGTAGTGTCAGCTGTGCAGGCAGCGTGGGCTGGGGGGCTCAGTTCAGGGGGGAGGAACCCCTGGGGCAGACAGATGATGCTGAAAGCTGAAAAGTTTCAAGAAAAGGAAACAAAGGAAAGATATGGGGACCCACTGACTGGGGTCTGAAACACCGACTTCATTTTCTGATATTTTCTCGTTTCACGGCTCCAGGTTAAAGCCTGGTCAGTCCAGAGGCCAACAACTCGCTGCTCTAGGTTGACTCCCACGGTCCCACTGGGTTCTAAAAACCTGAGACTCTGTGATTCTGAGGCAAAGCACTGCGTCACAGTCACCAAAGAAAAAGGGAGAGAATTAAGAGAAAGAAAAGAAGAGTGCAATACAGACGATGGAAAGGGGTCCAAGGAGAGAGAAAGTGTGTGAGCGCCAGGCCTTCCGGAGTGAGAAGTACTAATGAGACAGCAGGGCAGGAAATAACAACACAGGGTCACCCCTCAGCTCCCTCAGATAGAGACTCGGTCTGGAGTGGATGATGCCCTCACAGACCCTGAAGTTATCTGCCAGACTTGCTATGCCGGCGTGGACTCAGTAGCATGTATGGGGAACTCCCTTCAGAGGCTCTACTGCAAACATCTGGTAACCTCATCAGTGGGGTGGAGAGCGTGCCCCGCATCAGAGTGAAGAGAGGAAACGTAGCCGCAAATACACCCTCAAAGGACGACACTTATTTAGGAGTCCTTCCAGGTTCTCCCAAGTCCCTGACTCTGCTTTACGCAGCCTACATTCCGCGCCCCCCCGCCCCCAGCGCCCTGATAACGTGAATTCCAAGAGGAGAGAGATTTTTGTCTGTTCTGTAGATGGTTGTTAATTTCCAGTGCCCAGATCAGTGCCTAAGACCTAGTAAATGTTCAATAAATGTTCCCTGGAGGAAAGGAATGAATAATACCTATTTTACAGGGAGAGCACCCAGAGTTGTTTTAAAAGTAAAAAATTTTTTTCTTTACAGCCCGCCCCCCATTACTCTCTCCGCAGCCCCCAGTCTGGGATCACGGTCCCCGCTGGCTTTGGGAAGAGCGTCCCACAAGCCTGAATTAGTTTACCTTCTTTCCACATACCTCTTTGGGGAAGATTTTCCTCGTTAGACGGGGACTAATTTCAGTGCCGAGCTCCCGGGCATCCTGATCTTTTAGCATCACTTATGCAAATCCACGGCACCTGGACCAGCGCAGGGAGGGAAGCGAACTGCGTGATGAACCTGGACGGCAGGATCGATTTCCAGAGTCAGCCTCCTGACAGGGCCCTCCCTAAATGTTTTCTGATGATGGCCAAGTGGGCAAGCTCAGGCCTTTCTCCCCAGAAACACGATCCTGCTTTCTATACCGACAAGTATTACTTCAAATCCCTAGTGGGCAGTCCAGGATATGGAAATTATAGTAATCTAATCTTGTAGAGGAAGAAGTATGAATCATCATTACACGGTCTGACAAAGAGCTAAGTGATTAATCCCAGGTTGCACAGAGGCTGGGGTCCACGGTGATGGCTACCCGTGGGCTACCACCCAAACAGTGGGACCCGGCCGGCAGACATCCGACAGGCAACATCACAGCTTTCATCCCAGGGGAGCACCAAGAAACAAAGGGCCATGTTCTCAGGACCACGCTGCAAAGCTCTTGATTCTTTGGAAAACTCTTGACTGTGCGGCCAGAGGAGTGAGAGAATCTGGGGCTCAAAAATCTTGTCTCTCTTCTGACTCTGGTGTCACACGCTGAAGTTCTGAGGTTTACTTTTCAGGAGGAACTGGGCGGTTTGCGGAATAATGGCGTCTCAAAAAGTGACCAGACACTCCTATCCTCTCCAGGGAAAACAAAAGACTACGGTTAGGAAAAGACACCACCAACAACCAGGATGTGCTCTTCACCACATCACAGACACCTACCGCTCTGAAGGAAGCTCTTGACCTTTTCCTGAAACTTGCAAAAAGAACACTGAAGCTCCCCAGCCCCCATCAAGAAACCACAGCCCCAGGCACCCTGGGAAACTTGGTCAGGGCGCCCACAGCCCTGAACCATCACTGGGCTTGGCGCTTTTTTCCCTCCACTTTTTCTCTTGCACAGCTGTGTTCAATTTTCTGTCCTTGGGGTTTTTAAAGGAACATTTATTCCGGGGCCAGGATTCTCCAGCTTTATGGTTATACAACTCCCTCTCAGGGCCAAAGAATGTTTGAAAAGCCTTAAGCCCAGCACAGAGAGTTAGTAAAAGTATCCAAACGAAAGTGAAATGAAAAGTTAAGACTTGTTCCAATGTCGGTTCAACCTCCTACTTGATGGCGCTGTACCTTCTGTTTGCCCTGCAAGACATTTGCTGCCTATTTTTAATCAAAGTATAAGTATGGTGTGTGTGTGTGTGTGTGTGTGTGTGTGTGTGTGTGTGTGTGTCTCTTTGCGAGCAGGTATGGAACAGAGAAGTCCAAAGGTGTATTTATATTCTTCCCACGGTTACTGTTTCCTGTTCGATGGTAAATTTTATTTTAAATAAGACCTCCATCTTCAATTGGATGGAATAAAAGATCACAAAGAAAGATTCCTTGAGGATTTTTAAGGGCTTGTTTGTTCTTCCTAGTTAGAGAGCCAGACAGTACTAGGTTTTTGGTAGTAGGATAGCAGTTTAAAAAAAAAAAAAAACAACCCTAGTTTTTACTTAAACGGTGAAACTAGCGGCACTGTTAGCTGAAACGCCCTAAGTACATTACCAACATTCAAAAGCACAGACCCACACACGTACGCGCCAACCAAACAGCGTGAGGCTCCCACCAGCCCGTGAAATGCTATCCAGGCTTCTGAGTGCAGCCGAATGGAGCTGTTTCAGAACGCCCAGCAGTCTCTTACCCGTCCGCTTCTCTTCTCTTTTCCTGTCACCTAGACTCCCACGTCTCAAAGAAATCTGCCCAAAGGCTCTGTCTAATACAGGTTCATGAACATCACTCTTTTTTTGCCCCCTGGAGTCTCCCAAAGGCCATCGCCTGCTTGATACACACTCCCCTCGATCTGACAGATAAAGCAAAGGTCGGGCGCTGAGGCCTGAGGTTTGTGACACAGCACACAGCACCCACATGAGAGGCCTGGCCGCAGCCCAAGGCAAACAAGATGATTTTGAGAAACAAAGTAATACGCACAGACTCACCCTCGAGCAGAGAGAACTGAATCCGTTTTCCACCATGGAAGGATCTGAAATGCTGTCGGCAGCACCTGCTAAATACAGTCCGATTCTCTGAAAATGATGAGCAGATACTGTAAACTAACCTTGCGACCAGGTCATGATCAGAGACAAGAGGCAGGCTTCCCTCAAGGGGCCGACGTGAGCAGAGCACATGATACCTTTCCCTTTCGACCACCTTCTCCTGCTCTTTTAAGATCAAGATATCAAAAGTGCCCTTTAGCACGGCCTTACAGGCAAAATGACAGGTTAATGTTCACATGATTCCTCCCAGATAACCAGACTCTAATTCTCCCGTGATTGGAAGTTGCCGGAAGTTAGTGAACATCTCTAAACCTAGGGCAGGGGACAGCTGAAAATGCAGATTCTGAAGTCAGGGTGTCTTTGAAGTCGGTAATTTCCTCAAGTAGGACACACTTCTAATAGCATCTTCTCATAATAATCAATGAAAAACCCTGTGGATCTGTGCTCTAGAACAAAGATGCTTCTTTCAGAATAAGAATGTTTTCATGAAAGTAATACAGAAAAATTCTCCCCTCAAAATCCCCGAACACATGCTCCCTACATGTACAAGGAAACACAGCCAAACAACAATAACCACATAAAAATAATTTTTCAAACCACACATACAAGAAAAAAAAAAAATCTTTACAAGAAGCTATAAGCGGGGCTTGAGAAACCAGGATGTTTTCTAACATCACGCCAAGCCAGTTAGAACACACTGGGTTTTAAAAATAAGGTTTTACGATAGCCCATTTACATTCCATATAAGAAAAGACAGAAATGTGGCTGAGAACGGTCAGATACAACTTTAAAAATCTGACTCACTGAAGCGTGTAGGCACACACACTCACCCCTTGTAGAAGAGAAAACAAACACCACTTGGGCTCATCCAAAATGTGCAGCCTTTAATCACGGTCTCATGATGTTTACCCAGAACGTCCAACGCACTTTATAGCCTAAGGAGCAGTCCAAGTTCTCAACAGAAGGTTGTCACTTGAGGGACCGTGTGTCTTGAAGAGCTGTTTTCACACGATCTAAATGAATAAAGAAGCATGGGGGAAGGGACGCACTGATGCAGATGGTAAGACCCAGTCATCGCACCTTCGAGGCATATGAAATGCATTCCGCCTCGAGCATCTGCATGTGTGCCTTTTGAGAAAGTCACCCCCTGTTCCCTCCACCTCGCTTCAAGGACCCGCTGTAGTCTCGGGGGCCCCAATGCTGGGATCCACTGATGTCTGAAGAGATGCAAGGCAATGATGTAGGTACAGCCAGGACTTCACTTTAGAGAGACCTGCGCTGCATCTAAAAGCCTGTGGAATGTCTTTTCTCTTTAATCTGATTTCAAATGAAGATTTTATTTATTTATCTTCAATTTTAAAAACTTTTTATTGAAGTACAGTTAATTTACAATGTTGTGTTAGTTTTTGGTGTACAGCAAAGTGATTCAGTGTAGTATATATATGTATTTCTATTCTTTTTCAGATTCTTTTCCATTATAGGTTGTGATAAGATATTGAATATAGTTTCCTGTACTATACAGTAGGTCCTTGTTGGTAATCTATTTTATATATAGTAGTGTGTGTACATTAATCCCAAACTCCTCATTTATCCCTCCCCCCCCTTTCCCTTTTGGTAATCGTAAGTTTGTTTTAATTAATTAATTACTTTATGGCCGCTTTGGGTCTTCATTGCTGCACACAGGCTTTCTCTAGCTGCGTCGAGCGGGGGCTACTCTTCACTGAGTTGTGCGGGCTTCTCATTGTGGTGGCTTCTCTAGTTGTGGAGCATGGGCTCTAGGCATGTGGACTTCAGTAGTTGTGGCATGTGGGCTTCAGTAGTTGTGGCTGTGGGCTCTAGAGCGCAGGCTCAGTAGTTGTGGCGCACGGGCTTAGTTGCTCCATGGCATGTGGGATCTTCCCGGACCAGGGCTCGAACCCATGTCCCCTGCATTGGCAGGCGGATCCTTAACCACTGTGCCACCAGGGAAGTCCATAAGTTTGTTTTCTATGTCTGTGAGTCTGTTTCTGTTTTGTAACTAAGTTCCTTCGTATCATTTTTAAAGATTCCACATATGAACGATATCATATGGTATTCATCTTTCTCTGTATTACTTACTTCACTTAGTATGATCATCTCTAGGTCCATCCATGTTGCTGCAAATGGCATTATTTCATTCTTTTTTACGGCTGAGTAATATTCCATTGCATGTATGTACCGTATCTTCTTTATCCATTCATCTGTCAATGGACACTTAGGTTGTTTCCATGTCTTGGCAATCATAAATAATGCTGCCATGAACATTGGCCTCACTAGAAACACTTCCCTCACTGCCTGTACTGCTCTTATCCATACCCCTCCTCAATCCACTCTGGTCTGGGGTTCCCACTACCAAGTTACCCTTGTCAAGGCCACCCGAGCTCGGGGACCCCGCACTCTCCCCATTCCTGCCTGGCTGCCTCTCCTCCACCCCACCCCGTCCCGAGTCTCACTAACAATCTCTCTCTCTCCTCTCTCTGCTATCCTCTCCATGGACTTATCTATGACCTACATTCTATCTCCAGTGAGAACCACTCCTCGGAGCTCCAGCCTCACATTCAGCTGTCGACTGGACACCTCTACCTCGATACTCGACAGGGACCTCAAACTTAACATGTCCACGACAGAACTCTCGATTCTCAAAGCTGGCCCTCCTCATTAAAAAACAAACAAAGAACAGAAAAGAAAAACGAAACGAAGAAATCCCTCCTCCCCCAGTCTTTCCTCTCCTCAGAAGTTGCTAGAATTTGGGAGTCATGCTTCCTGCCCCCCTCGTCCTCACTCCCCGAATCTCATCCGTCACCAGGTGCTGACAGCTGTACCTCCAGGACACACCCCTTTCCCTTACAACATACAACAGCTATACTGATGTATAATGCATACACCATGCAACTCACCAATGTAAGGTGTACACGTCAATGGCCTGTAGTAGGTCCATGGAGCTGTACGACCATTATCGAATCCGTTGTAGACATTTTCATCACCCCCAAAGGAAACCACACACCCACCAGCAGTCAGTCTCAATTTCCCCTTGAACAATCCAGTCCTAGGCAAACGTTAATCTACTTCACGTCTCTGTAGATTTGCCTGTTCTGGAAACTTCATATAAATGGACTCAGACAGTACATGGTCACTGGTGTCTCGCTTCCTCCAGTTAGCCTACCTCCAGTATTCATCTACGCTGCAGGATGTATCAGTGTTCCATTCCTCTCTATAATCAAACAACACCCTGTCATATGAACATACAATGTTTTATTTGTTCATCAGTTCATAGACATTTGGGTTGTCTCTATTCTTTGGCAATTGTGAATATTACTGCTAGGAGATGCAAACTATTATATATAGGATGGATAAACAACAGGGTCCTACTGTACAGCACAGGGAACTATATTCAATATTCTGTGACAAACCATCATGGAAAAGAATATGAAAGAGAATATATATATGTATAATCGAATCACCTTTCTTTACAGCAGAAATTAACACAACCTTGTTAATCAACTAGACTTCAATAAAATGAAAAAAAAAATAAAACTGCTATGAAAAGTTTTTATATAGAAAAATGTTTTCATTTCTCTTGGGTGTACACCTAGGAGTGGATATGCCAGGTCATAAGGTAAACTCTATGTTTAACTATGTTAGGAACTGCCCGACTGTTTTCCAAAGCAGCTGCTTGGGAAAGAGTCTGCATTCCTACCAGCCGCGTGGGAGAGTTCGAATTTCTCCATATCCTCACCAACACTTGTTACTGTCCATCTTTCAGAGAGGGTTATGAAGTGGTATCTCACTGTGGGTTTGATATGCATTTCCAGGATGGCTGGTGATGTTGAAAATCTTCTAATGTGCTTATTGGCCATTTACATATCTCCTTTGCCTACTTCAGATATTTACCTATTTTTGAATTAGGTTATTTTTTTTAATAAATTTATTTATTTATTTTATTTTTGGCTGCGTTGGGTCTTCATTGCTGCGCGCGGGCTTTCTCTAGTTGTAGTGAGAGGGGGCTACTCTTGTTGCAGCGTGTGGGCTTCTTATTGCGGTGGCTTCTCTTGTTGCGGGGCACGGGCTCTAGGTGAGCAGGCTCAGGAGTTGTGGCACACGGGCTCAGTAGTTGTGGCTCACGGGCTCTAGGGCACAGGCTCAGTAGTTGTGGCGCACGGGCTTAGTTGCTCTGCGGCATGTGGGATCTTCCTGGACCAGGGCTTGAACCCGCGTCCCCTGCACTGGCAGGCGGATTCTTAACCGCTGTGCCACCAGGGAAGCCCAAGGTTATCTTTTTATTATTGCGTTGTCAGAGATACAAGTCTAGAATACATGATTTGCAAATATTTTTTCTCATTCTGTAGGCTGTCGTTTCACTCTCTTATCAGTGTCTTTTAATACGCAAAATTTTTAAATTTTTGTTGAAGTCCAATTTATTTTTCTGTTGTCACTTGTACTTTTGGTGTTATACCTTGAAAAATCATTGCATAACCCAAGGTCATGAAGATGAACACCCACGTTGTCTTCTAAGAGTGTTACAGTTTTAGCTCTTATATTTAAGCCTTTGATCCATTCTGAGTTAATTTTTGTATATAGTGTAAGGTGGGGTCCAACTTCATTCTTTTGCGTGTTGATATCCAGTTGTCCTAGAACATTTGTGGAAGAGACTACTTGCCAGTGAATTGTCTTGGCACATTTGTCAAAAATCAATTACCATAAATGTAGGAGTTTATTTCTGGTCGATCAATTCTATTCCAAAAATCTATATGTCTATCTTTGTGCCAGAACCACTGTCCTAATTACTGTATTAAGTTCTGAAACCAGGAAGGGTGAGTCTTCCAAGTCTGCTCTTTGTTAAGATTGTTCTGGGTATTCTGGGTCCCTTAAATTCCTATATGAACTTTAGGGCCAGTTTGTCGGTTTCTACAAGGAATCCATCTGAGATTCTGAGAGAGAGACTCTGCGTTGACTCTATGATCAACTCAGGGAGCACTTCCGCCATTTTAACGGTAACGTCTTCTGATTCATGAACATGGGCTGTTTTTCCATTTATTCGGCACTTTCTTTAATTTTGTTCAACATTTTGCAGTTTTAAGAGCATGTTTTATCCTTCCTTAACTACATTTATTCCTAAGTACAGGCACACCTTGTCTTATTGTGCTTCACTTTATTGCACTTTGCAGATACTGCCTTTTTCATATGAAGTGAAGGTTTGTTGGCAACCCTGCGTTGAGCGAGTCTATCGTCGCCATTTTTCCAACAGCATTTGCTCACTTGGTGTCTCTGTGTCACATTTTGGTAATTCTCACAATATTCCAAACTTCTTCATTGTTCCATTTGTCATTATGATCTGTGATCAGTGATCTTTAATGTTACTATTGAAAAATGATTATGACTTGTTGAAGGCTCAGATGATGGTACTTTTTAGCAGTAAAGCATTTTTTAATTAAGGCATGTACATCGTTCCTTTAGACCTAATGCCACTGCATACTTAATAGACTACAGACAGTGTAAACATAACTTTTATATGCACCGGGAACCCAGAGTATTTGTGTGACTCACTTTATCGTGATACTCACTTTACTGCGGGGGTCTGGAACCAAACCCGCAATATCTCCGAGGTATGCTTGTGTTTCATTCTTTTTCATGCTGTTGTAAAAGGAATTATTTTCTTAATTTCATTTCAGATTGTTTGTTCTAAGCGTACAGCATTACAGTTGACTTTTGTAGACTGATCTTGTATCCTGCAACCTTCCTGAATGTGTCTGTTAGTTCTAACGGTTTAGTGGATTCCTTAGGGTTTTCCATACCCAAGATCATGTCACCTGCAAGCAGAGACAGTTTCACTTCGTTCTTCCCAATCCGGAGGCCTTTCGTATTCTTCAGTAACTGCCCTGGCTAGACCTCCCAGGAGAATACTGAGCAGAGGTAATGAGGGTGGGCATCCTTGTACTGACCCTAATCTTAGGGGGAAGCTTTCGGTCCACAATTAAGTATGATGTTAGCTGTGGGGTTTTCATAGGTGCTCTTTTTAGGCTGAAGACGTTTCCTTCGATTCCTAGTTTGTTGTTGTTTCATTTATTTATTTACTTATTTAATTATTTTGGCTGTGCTGGGTCTTAGTGGCAGCATGCAGGATCTTTAGTTGTGGCATGTGTGATCTAGTTCCCTGACCAGGGATTGAACCCAGTCCCCCTGCACTGGGAGCACAGAGTCTTAGCCACTGGACCACAGGGAAGTCCCTGGTTTTTTTTTGGTTTTTTTTATCTTAAAGAGGTATTGGAATTTCTCCAATTCCAAATTTGTTTGCATAACAAATTTCCAAATTTCTCTGCATGAGACACACCCGTGTGCAATTGTGCTTCCCTCTGTATTCTCTCCCTATACCATCTCCACAGCTCAGTATCACTCAACTTTCCAGGTCTGTACTTCAGGGCAGTGCTGGACCACCCTATTCAAAGTTCCCATCCACCGCTACCTCCTCCCGCGTCAGCCCCCACACAGCCTTCGACGCACTCGTCATTACTGTTCTCAGTACAGATTTGCTCACCCCTCACACAGCCTTCGATGCACTCGTCATTATTGTTCTCAGTACAGATGTGCTCACGTTTGCATAGGGTTCAGTATTTGCCAGCATGAATGCATCATTGCAATCGTCACAACAACCTTACTAGGTAGACGCTATTAACACAGTTTCACCGATGTTGAAATTGAACGAGAGGTTAAGTGTCTTGTTCAAAGTCACGCAGTTTATAAGTGGCAGACTCAGGATTCAAACTCAGGGCCCACCACTCCTGAGACCATTGTCTTAAACCGCTGGCTGTCGTGCCTATCAATAGTTGCTCTCACTTGCTTCTTCCCATATTTTCTATCTAGACACAAGCAGCAATCTCTTTATCGCTGTGCTTTTAGCACCTAACACGAGTGTGGCAGGTGTTAATAAATAATGAACAAATGAACACGGGACCTAGAACGCCCTATAAGAAGAGTTCCACGGGACTCTGGTGAGCCCTGCCGGCGACACACGTCCACGGAGAGTCACGAGGCTCACCCACTTCCGAGACCCTTCAGGAAGGAAGGTTAACTTCAATGTTTCTCAAACTCACTGGAGCACAGACCCATCTTCATAGCCCTGTCTCCACTGCATTAACAGTCTAGAGCAGTGTGTTCCATGGAACACACTTTGAGAAACCCTGCCCCAGAGTGGCAGGGCAGATAGCACAGTCCCTAGAAAGGTGCTTCTGTTCCCTTCCGTGCCTGGCTCTGCCCGCCTCTAAAAAGTCTAACTCGGAGTCCCTGAAAGCTCTGTTCAAAAAGGAAACCCCCGTACATTAAGCTTTGCTTTTCTTTCACACATTGGAACACACGGCTACTAAGGAGACAGACAGATTTTTCCAACGCGTCAGATGGCTCTCCCCTCTGGATGCTGGGGGTCCCATAACTTGTCACTGAGGAACCTTTAATTTTCTCAGACCTCTGGTTTGTTGAGAGTGATTTAAACAAACTCATCCTTCACAACGTCCTTTAACCTATTCTCAGAACTGCAGCCAAAACCAATGATGTGTCAACCACAGAACAGTTATATTTCTTTCTAAATACTTACCGTAATGTTGATGTTTAAATCATGGCTTCTGATAGAGAAGGACTTCGAAACTCTCCCTGTCTCCGCTCTCCCAGTCTTCTAGCTCATGTACTCCAACTCTTCCTGCAAAAGGAGAAAGAAAAATTTCTACTCGGAAATCTGAGAAAGAAAGCAGCAAACAATATAAGACAGCCACATGCGTGAGCGAGGTGAGATACATGGCTGTGACTCATCTGCTTCTAAAGAGCTTTTCCCTTTCAATGAATCAGCTTACATCGGTGACTACAAATGATAGGCAGTGGTTAGAATATCTTTTTACACCTCTTAGAAAAAATACTCAATTAAAAATACATTTTTTATAGAGTTATCATATGATCCAGCAATCCCACTCCTGGGCACATATCCAGAGAAAACTCTAATTCGAAAAGATACATGCACCCCAATGTTCATAGCAGCACTATTCACAATAGCCAGGACATGGAAGTAACCTAAATGTCCATGAACAGAGGAATGGATAAAGAAGATGTGGTACATATACGATGGAATACTACTCAGCCATAAACAAGAATGAAACAATGCCATTTGCAGCAACATGGATGGACCTAGAGATTATCATATGAAGTGAAGTAAGTCAGACAAAGACAAATATCATGTGATGTAACTTACATGTGTAATCCTAAAAAAGGATACAAATTAACTTATTTACAAAACAGAAGACTCACAGACATAGAAAACAAACTTATGGTTACCAAAGGGGAAAGAGGGAGAGGGATAAATTGGGAATTTGGGATTAACATATACACACTAGTACATGCAAAATAGATAACCAACACGGACCTACTGTACAGCACAGGGAACTACACTCAATATGTTGTAATAACCTATAAGGGAGAAGAATTTGAAAAAGAATATAGATATATGTGTGTGTGTTATATATATTTATATAAATTATATATATTTATATATATATATTCAGTTTATATATATAAACTGGATCACTTTGCTGTACACCTGAAACTAACACAACATTGTAAATCAACTATACTTCAATAAAATAATAAATAGAATTTTCAAAAAAGAAAAGCAAAAACAAATACATTTTTTCCTTCATCTCAAACTCAGTGAATAAAATCATTTCTATGTGATCGTTCTCCAAAGCTCTGATTTTTCTCTGGTGATGAAATCTGACATCTGATAGCATCAAGATAGCAGAGCTATCTTGAGTAAATATGAGTTCTTTCTACGACACAAATTTACATCAGACCCAAACAAGGGGCTTTGGGAGAGAAGCCTTGTAACAAAGGAAGACTCGAAAAGACAGAGGAGGGTGGGTTGGAACTCATCGAGGAGCTGGATGTGTACAACGAGAGGGAAGCGACAAAGGCCCAGGTCCTTAAAAAAGAGAGAGGCTGGGTAAAGAAGTTGAGAGCAGCGTAACCCGTCTAGGGCGTCAGGACTGAGGGACTGACTGGGCTAGAAACCGGTCTGTGCCATTAATTCCAGGCAGAGAAAATCTTCAGCGTTCATTTCCCTCAAAGGCTGGGGAAACGAGGGAAAACACCACCTGTGCTGGAAGTACAACAGAGTAGGACAGAGGGAAGGATGCACTTCCCTGTGTGATTTTCCGAACTGTGAGTAATTTGCATACAGCATGACTTCCCTGGAAGTACGCTCATTCCTCACCCTCAAAAGGCCAGCTGCTGCCTGTGTGGCACTGCAATGACTCAGCCTGGGAGAGAGGCACCATGCATGAGCAAGGCTCCAGCCTGAGATCCCGGACTAGAGAGGGAAGCCCTAGGTCTGCCAGTTAGTTAATGGTTAGTTGTTTAGCAGTTAGGCTTTGGGAAGTCTTTGGTTTTAGGGGCTAATGAGGCACCTCTTCCTCTCTCTTCCTGCTGTCTAGGCAGTACTGGCTTGTATCACCTTTTGAAAACATCATCTTAGGAAAGAGTTCACTCGAGTACAAGAGGCCCTGAGCTGGCGAGCAGCCAGCGTCCTAAAGGTCAGAGCTGGTGTCAGTAGCAGGTTTGGGAAGCACGTGGGAGGCGAGCTATCCGAGCCTCTTCTACCTCCCGTAGAGAGAATGGGGCTCATCTCCAGAAGCCCAGGCAGAGGCAATTTACAAGGAAATGAGCCTGTGGGGAGGGGGGGGGGGGGGGACACAGTCGACCATTTGAAGTTCCCACAAAGCACAAAAACGTTGTTACCACTGCTCCGTGAACTTCAGACAGCCCTGAACTCATGACTTGAAGCCACAAAGACGCTTGTGGTTAACACAGACCGACTATTGGGTTTAAGGAGAATTTTTTGCGCCAAAAGAATTTATTTGCCTTCCTCCCCCCAAAATCTGTTTATTATTAAAAAGCCCTGGAGACTTGGGAACTGGGCTAGACCAACGTTAGCCTGTCCTTCTCCCGAGCCTCTTCCAGGCACCAGACTGGGGAGGCAGTGCCGGCTTTAGGAAGGAGACCCTCTTTCCACACTGGCTGCAAAGGAAGGGAAAATGAACTTATTTCACGAAGAAAAAAGGCCAAGAAAACCAAAAGAAGCCAAGAGACAAGGGCAGGAGAGGACATACTCCTCTCTCTTTCTCTTTGGAGAGCACCCCTCTGTCCTTGGTATACAGCCCCTGGTACCCTCTAGAGCTGGGGTTCTCAATCTCGCATGTACAGAGGGATCCCCCCGGGGCTCTACTACCAGGGGGCAAGAAAGAAGAAAATCTCCAGTGGAGATCGTGAGCCCACAGACCAAGAAGGAGCTTGAAAGCCCCGTACCTGAAACACTTTCATTCTTGGAAGCTGCTTTGTCTAAAGACAAAGGGAAACCTTGGTCACTAGATAATAAAACTTCAGAATACAGCATTGGCAGGAAAACAAAACAATGTATCGCCTTAGTGCACTCATGATAACTTGGGGGAAAAAAACCAAAAGAGCAAGGCCCACAGTGAGGCAAGGGTCCAAACTAAGTGACAGGCTGAAGTTTAACTAAACTAGTCAAACCTGTACAAAAGCAGAAAAAATTCCAGAGGAGAACAGGGCACTGGAAGAATCACTATGGTTTTAGTGCAGCAGGAAGACATGTCCAGCTCAAGGTCAGATCCCGCGGGCTTGTCCAGTCTCTCCAGGGCTCTCTCCATCCTTCGAAAGCATATCTTCCTGGTCAAAAATAAACTTTCACTGGACTTTCAGATGATTATCTCTATGCAAAAACTCTGACAGGACTCTGTCACTAACTCTAGACCCACTGCATCTGGAGGGGAGATTACGGCAGAGAAAGACAGGCTTTTATCTTAACGTTTCAGAAGACAGGTCTGACAGGAGGTGCGGTGGAGGTGTACACAGGAAAGGGACATTTCGGTGAGTTGTAGGCACACATTACAGTCGGCCCTTCGTATCTGAAGGGGATTGGTTCTGACCCCCTTGGATATCAAAATCCATGGATGTTCAAATGCCTTATGGAAAGTGGTATAGTAACAGATGTGGTACATATATCCAATGGAATACTACTCAGCCATAAAAAAGAATGAAATAATGCCATTTGCAGCAACATGGATGGACCTAGAGATGATCATACTGAGTGAAGTAAGTCAGACAGAGAAAGACAAATACCATATGATATCACTTATATGGGGAATCTAAAATATGACACAAATGAACTTATCTACAAAATAGAAACAGACTCACAGACATAGAGAACAGACTGGTGGCTGCCAAGGGAGAGGGGGCTGGGGGAGGGATGGAGTGGGAGGTTGGGGGGAGCAGATGCAAACTAGTATCTATAGGATGGATGAACAACAAGGTCCTACTGCAGAGCTCAGGAAACTATATCCAGTATCCTGTGATAAACCATAATGGAAAAGAATATTAAAAAAAGAATGTGTACATATATATATGTATAACGGAATCACTTTGCTGTACAGCAGAAATTAATACATTGTAAATCAACTATACTTTAATTAAAATTTTTAAAAATTAAATTTAGAAAACAGAAAAATGTGGTATAGTATTTGCATATAATCTATGCACATCCTCCCGTATACTTTAACTCATTTCTAGATGACTTATAATACCTAATAAAATGTAAACAGTTGCCGGTACGCAGAAAGTTCAAGTTCCGCTTTTTGGAACTTTCTGGAATTCTTCCCCCCACTATCTTTGCTCTTCAGTTGGTTGAATCCAGGGATGCAGAAGCCATGGACACGGAGGGCCAACGGCACCTAACTACCACAGTGTCAGGTGCCTCTGGGTTAGAGTACTGACCAGAGTCTCGTCCCCTCACCAGGCCTCCGAGAGTCCCCTCTTACCGACTCTAGGGATGAGGTTTCCCCAGACCCAACTTTCTCCCGTCTTTCTCTCCCTGGATGCCTAGAGCAAGAAAGGAGGTTCTTGAAGATATTTTCCTAGAGCCATAGGCACTTCCTCCACGCTCCGCCAACGAACCTCAAGACACCTTCCAGGATTCAGCTCAGAGGGCCTCCGGGTCCTAGGAGGCTTCCCTGACCGCCTCCCTTCCTACTCAGGGACCTCGCTCCCTCCTCAACGTGTGCCAAACACCTGGTTAAAACGACGACTGTAGTTCATTCTCAACCATCGTGGGTTGGTGTAGTCACAGCAATAATAGTAATAATAATCATTTTAATTATTTGGACATTTATAAAAAATAAATGTCTCCAAATCAGAAAAATCACGTGCCTATTAGAAGGTGTCCACTGACCGGCACTACGAAAACCTATGCACATCTGCCCGGGTCTGTGACAGTGTGGAGACAGCCCAGTTCCATCAGCCCCCAGATAGGCACTTACAATACTGGTGCCCAAGCCGAGGTGACAATCTGTTAGCGTCAATTCCAGGACCACGCAAGCTGATGGAAAAACCATTAGCAAGTGACTGGACTGGCACGAGCAGAAGCCAAGGCTAGAGGCAGACGAGAAATGACGACAGGCGTAGGGGCCATAGGAGGTGAGGCAGCAAAGATGCTGAGGGAGAGCCCCCCCCCCCCCACAAAGATCCTGGGCCCCCTGCCGCCCCTAGAAAGAGCGCAGGACCGACCGCTGGCAATGACACACTGAGGCTGCCTAGGCTTCGTTTTAATATGGAATTGGGGGTGGGTACCGGAAGCTTGGATAAAGAATAAATAATAGGCCATTTTAAGAGTACTAACAATGGTGCATTTTGTTTGTCAAGTAATTTATCAGAGATTTTGTGATCCTGAACCATTACTCTTGTACTATTTTTACACATTAGGATAACATCCATAGAACACTGAGTATTTTCCTAAACACTGGATTCTTTTACTAAGTAAATGTTGGTCATTTTCACTACGTAAGGGTGTGTGTTAAACACATTTCGAGGTACAATTTGACTGTGCCAACTTTTTGTCCTCCAACTGCCTAAGAGAACTTCTTATTTTTTTTCTCTAAAATGGACTGTGCGTTGTCATAAGCAGGTCTCTGATCTTGTATCTTTGCAGTATCTCACAGCCCCGAGTCCAGTGCTCAAGGAGATGCGGAGAGACCGACAGGAACCAGTGGGCACGGGGCAGATCACTCCCCTGGGAGGGCGTCTGGCAATCAGCACGCCACCAGCTGCAGGAAGATGCCCACAGTCAAAATAGCAGCTGACGTGGGGACACATGAAGGAGAGGGAGCTAAAGTAAGCACACAATCCTCCCTGGTGACGTCCAGAAACACCACCTCCCCTCTGTCCTTGGGGACACCTTCCTATGGGGACACGCTTCCCACTTCATGGGCTTTATGCTGCCACCAGGTGGGCTTCCCATGTGTCCCATTACAGCACAGGTTCTTAAAAGGCCATGTCAGGTCCTCATGCATTTTCAAATATGCTCCTGTAAAACCCTGGGAGGTGTTCCGCTCCACGATTCAAAGGATGCACGTGTCATCCAAAACTGCAAGTAGGAAAATTAAGTTAATGGGCTGAATTCTCCATTTTAAGTTCTCTCGTACACTTCTTTTTCAAATTCTTCGGCGTCTCCTACTACTTGCCTAAGAGCAACCACAAAATAAACAAACAAGTAGCAAACAAACCTTGAAGGAAAACTCAGCTTGCTGTTTGACAGATATATGCGCTTGGGAATATGATTTCATATTGTTTATAGCATCCAAATATAGAGCTATGTGTCCCTCAAAATTAATCTGTTGAAATCCTAATCCCCATTGTGATGGTATTTGGAGGTGGGGCCTTTGGGAGGTGATCAGGTTATGAAGGTGGGACCCTCATGATGGGATTAGTGCCCTTACAGAAGAGACATAGAGCTTGCTTCTGCTCTCTGCTCTCCTCCAAGGGAGGACACAGGAAGAAGGCGGCTGTCTGCAAACCAGGAAGGGAGCCCTAACCAGGAACTGAATCTGCCAGCTACTTGCCCTTGGACTTCCCAGCCTCCAGAATCATGAGAAATAAATGTTTGTTGTTTAAGCCACTCAGTCTACGGTGTTCTGTTACCACAGCCTGATCTAAGACCTATAGTAAGACAGATAGTAAGAGCCACCTTTATATTTATGAATGATATAAATATATATACACACATATGTATATAGGTATACATGTATATATACACACATACACACATATATTTGTAATTATAGTGACACAACATACCACGTGCCAAGTTGCAACACAGAACGCGACACTGCAACATTTCACAGCGTGCCTCAAAGGGTCTGACTATCTCCAAATGCCCTTAAGTCTGAACAAACCTAAAAGTCCCCACAAGAGCACATTTTCCCAGGCAGCCCCAGGGGGCACCCTAGATGTGCAGCCGCCACAGCAGAAACAGAACTAAGACCCTTCCTAGGCTCACAGGATCCAGCACACGCTGTTCCCTCTGCTGGAGACACGTGGGGTCTCCCAGTGGACTGGAGCGGGCTCAAAGCAACCACCACGATCATGACCCCTCTTTGGACTCCACTGACCCTTGAAATTCAGCAACTGGTGAGGGCAGATATCTTTTATCACTCTGTTGGCTTTATACGTGCATGTTTTCGTGAAAATGAGATGACGAGGCGAGGCCTTGCTCTTTCTTTCCTAAATGAACAACAAACACAAATTTAAGAACCTACTGATGTGCAAACTGTATTTGGTAAGAAAAATATATACTAAGCGCTGGGGTTCACCGTCGAGCATATATGCCCATCAACCGTCATGGCAGGTAAGGAGGTGATGGGTCCTGGTGGACTCCAGGCCACCCTCCCCTCCTCTCTCTCATCTCTGGGTGCCTGTTACAGATGTGGGTCTCAAGAGCTTCAAGTAGGAGGAGCCCCCTTTCAACGCCAACACTGCCTCTTATCCGTAGCACGCCGGCAGTTGTGTGTTTAGTAAGACAATGTCAAAAGGCTGCTCTGAATTCAGCGATGCATCTCACAGGTTTGTATCTTATAAGTCACAGCACTTACGGACATTTAAAGTAGTACCTTATGAGTCACGATTCAGTCTGCAGACGACGCTCAGATCAACACGCGGGCCACAGCAATGAAGTGAATATTGTGATAAAGTGAGCCACACGAGGCTTTTGGTTTCCCGGCGCACGTAAAAGTTATGTTTACGCTACACTGTAGTCTGTTAAGCGTGCAATAGCATTAGGTTGAAAAAGTGCGCATACCTTAATTAAAACATATTTTCTTGCTAAAACACGTTAACCATCATCTGAGCCTTCAGCCAGCGTAGTAGTGACATCTAAGACCACTGATCACAGATCACCATAACGGAGTAATAATGACAAAGTGTGAAATATTGCAAGAATTACCGAATGTGACACAGAGACAGGAACTGAGCAAAGGCTGTTGGAAAAAGGCGCCCGCAGACTTGCTCAACGCAGGGTTGCCACAAACCTTCAGTTTGTAAAAAGCAAACACAGTGTCTGAGATGCAATAAAGCGAGGACTGCCTGTGAATTCCTCCAGCCTCTGTGGTAGCTCTGAAGCGCAGGAGAGAAGCAGGGCTGTGTCAAGGCGGGGGCCCCCGCGGGCAGGCCTGCCGGGCCCACTTGCTGGCTGCGTGCTCGCCCACTGGTCCCTGGGACCACCTGCTCTAGCCCCCAGGTGGTGGCCCCCAAACACAGAGGCAACTTACTGGACCTCCCGAAAGCACAGGTCCCAAAGGGGAAAGCCAAGTCAGGTCTGGAAGAAGTTGCTAAAAGGGCTAGAAGAAACCATTTTTGTATGGGGGTGCCAACACAGAAATTAGGAAGTGAGAGAGAAATGACTGAAAATCTTGTGCCCAAACTTCCAACCCTGACCTAGCGAGCAAACTGGTGGACTCAGCCCTTCACGTGGAGGACACAGAGACATCCTGATGGAGGCGACAGCACTGCTCAGAAACCACACCCTCCCCGGGCTACCAAAAGTAAAAGAAAGAAGCAAGTGAGACCAGACAACTGAGGCCGCTTAACTTGAGCTGAGTCAGCAAGGTGAGGATAAGTACACACCTCTGGGGATGACCAGCCACTGATGGTGACGCCAGGCGATGCCGCGAACTCTGCTGCTCAATTCAGTTACACGTGTATCTATTCTGTTTCAGATTCTTCTCCTATATAGATTATTACAAGATATTGAGTAGACTTCACTGTGCTGTACAGTGGGCCCTTGTTGTTTAGCTCTTTTATACACAGTAGTGAGTATCTGTTAATCCCAAACTCAATTTATCTCACTCCCTCTCCGTTAACTGAATTTTAATCATTCTTTGATCAAGTATCTAGAACCTGACATCCGTGAAAGTGTCACAAATGCATGAAAAACACACATTTTCAGAGTATTAGGGGTAAAGTTTAGTTAATAACTGTAACAGCAGTGACTAATACTCCTATAGCGCTTAATACCAGCCAGGCACTGTTCTGGGCACTGTGTACATGTCAACCATTTATCATCACTCCTCACTGCTATTATTATCCCCATTCTACGGATGAAGAAACCAAGGCATTGAAAGGTTCCCAAGGTCACACAGGTGGTTAGTAGCAGAGTTTGTCTGCAGAGCTCTCACTCTTAACCACTACGCTATGCTTCAACAGTGATTAAACAATAATGTAAAATCTTCAAGAGAAAGAAAAGCCTTCTCACAAGATTCTGCACATTTCATGGCTGGCGTCTCCAAGCTAAATCTATATACCTTATAATAACCACAGATTTGGTTCTGACTTTTCCACCCTTCACCACTGCGGCAGTCCAAACCCAGTTTTACATCCCACATTTTGTGGTTGATGCCTTATTGCCAGGAGAGAAATAATAGGAATCTCTCCCTAGGTCTTGGGGTAGGGCTCACCTACCTTGTACTTTAGCATGAGCCTGCTAAAACATGCACCAAAGTCCCACTATGGGCCATCTCTGCCCTGGAGATCAGTTTAATCTAGTTTATTACAACCAAGTCCAATAGGTATGTATTTAGAATCTGCTGGGTACACGGCACTGCACTGGTGCGATAAGGAAAATGGAAACTCAGGCAACAAGGAAGAGCGGGAAGACTTTTAAATAAAAAGTACCTTAAAGGTCCAAGTAGAAGAGACTGGAACACAGAAGTGAGGGGAGAAGAGGGGAGAGATAAATCCCGAGGTTTCTCTTCAAGAAGGCAAAATCCGGGCTTCCCTGGTGGCGAAGTGGTTGAGAATCTGCCTGCCAATGCAGGGGACACGGGTTCGAGCCCTGGCCTGGGAGGATCCCACATGCCGCGGAGCAACTGGGCCCGTGAGCCACAACTACTGAGCCTGCGCGTCTGGAGCCCGTGTTCCGCAACAAGAGAGGCCGCGATAGTGAGAGGCCCGCGCACCGCGATGAAGAGTGGCCCCCGTTTGCCGCAACTGGAGAAAGCCCTCGCACAGAAACGAAGACCCAAGACAGCCATAAATAAATAAATAAAGCAAACTGTCAACAAGTAAAAATAAATAAACATTATTATAAAAAGAAGGCAAAATCCTCTGGGCATCGGCCCTGAGGACCAGAAAGCGGCTCCGGAAACTCCCATACCTTCCTAGTGGGAAGAGAAAACAGCCACTCTGTACATCAGTTTGGCAGGTTTTTATAAAGCTAAACACATACTTACCATATGACCCAGAAACCCCACTCCTAGGTTTTTATTCAGGAAAAAATGAAAATGCATGTTCCCATAAAAACCTATACACGACTGTTACTGGAGTTTTAGTCATAATCACCCCAAATTTTAAACAATGCAAATGTCCTGCACCTGGTGAATGGATCAGCAAACTCTACATCCACAATGGAACGCTTCTCAGTAATAATAAGGAACAAACTACCGATAACACACAACAGCTCTGGTGCATCTCAACAGCGACAGACTGCATGATTCCATTATAGGGCATTACGGAAAAGGCAAAGCCGTAAGGATAGAAGACAGATCAGTGGCTGCCAGGGGGCGGGGCTCAGTGAGTACAGTGGGGCATGAGGAACATTTCAGGGGGATGAAAACTTATATTTTGATTATGGTGGTTGCACAACTGTATGCAATATTGAAACTCACAGCTGTATTAAAAAGAGTGAATTTTACTGAACGTAAATTATGAATCGATACGTCCAACTTTTTAGAAGCAGCTCAGAGTAATTATGCTGACAAAATTATCTCATGGAGTGGGGCTCTTAGTATCGTCTACAAGGGTCTACGGACCATTTATCCACCTTCCTGTATGTACCCCCTCCCCCAATTTCTTCTCATATAATATTTACAGAAAGATGATTAGCTGCTCAGTGGTAGGAGAAGAGCCTCCGTTAGTCTGATAACATTTCTTAAAGTAACCTCTTAGTGTTTATGTAATTATGGGAACTCTACTGTACTAAAAATAGACATGAGTATTGGCTCTTTTTTCCTTGTGCTATATACGTGCCTGCTAATCGCTAAGGCAAGTGAGACTCCAGCGGCTCTGTCCGTGGACACATAGCCACTCTAAAGCCATTACAGCACCAGGAAGTCAAGGTCCTTATGTCCACGTGGTACCTGTGTTCCATATGTTTAACTACACTGAAGGGCGACCAAGGTCACTGCTACGATCTTTAGGCAAGAGCTAAATCTAAGATAGACCCTGATCATTGAATTGGAAACCTTATTAGGGTAGGAAAATCAAAACCATCACTGTCCCACTGAACAACGTGACTGCTCAAAGACTTGGTCTGCATGTGCAGACCAAAAGCAACGTGAATGATTCTGGTTCTTTCCTTCATACAACACCCAGCAGATATGTCTTGATTGCCTACGTGTGTGTGGCATGAAAGATACATGTTTATCATCGTAAGTCCCGGTCCTTATGGAGTTTACATTCTCTTCGGAGGGACAGATGAACTATAAATAAGTGAATGGACAAATAAACCAAGTGACGAATCAGTAAGAGACCGAATGTCCGCTACGTAGAGCCAGAAGGAAGGAAAAGCAGGGTAAGAGGCTGGGGGCTTCTCATTTAGCTAAAATGGTCAGGTCTCTGCGGCGGGCACCGCTGAGCAAAGACATGGAAGAACTGGCCAGAAAGCTGGTGGGATGTGGAGGGAGAGGGCTCGGGGCTGGGGGGGCGGGGAGGGGCAAGTGCGAAGTTTCAAGCTTTGAGATGGGGTGAGACTGGTGGGTGCCCGGGACTAGCAAGGTGGCCGGTGTGGCCAGAGCCCAGTGACGGACAGGAAGGGCGCTGGGCAAGCCAGCAGGCAACGTCCGGCAGACACAGGTGAGCACAGATCACAGAGGCCCTGTGCCAGAGAGGGACCTGGGGTTTGATTCGGCGTTACCGGAAGGCACTGGAGGGTGTGGGCGAGGGAGAGAATGATCTTGATTTAGGTTTAAAGAATCAGTCTAGCTGCTCTGAGGAAAACAGACTTTGGGGGGTAGGTAGATGGGGAAGAGGGAAAGCAGAAGCAGGGAACTTGATGGGAGGCTACCACAGCCAGGCAGGCGGAGACAGTCAGCCCCGAACTGGGTGTCAGCGGGGGAGGAGATGCAGAGAGAAGGGGCCGACTGGGCCCTGGGTGCAGGATGGCGTCGCCAACTGAGATGGAAGATGGCGATGCTGATGTAGGAGCTTAGCTCCATACACGAGAGCAGCCCCAGAGCTGCCAGGAAATGTAAATTATGTTGCTTTCAGGGAGCTCAAGAGGTGAGTTAAGATAAAGAAAGGTTAACTTGACCTAAATAACATCGTACCTTATGACCACATAAGCTTTGCAGTGGAAATAACCGACTCAGGACCAGTTTAGATATTAATTTTATCTTGCAGTAGCATTCCCACTGACTAGGTAATTCACTACAGACAGCTAAGGAATGGATTTGTGTAAGAAACTAGATATACCATTAGCGAACTTTCCAGGAAGCAAAGATTTCCAGGGAAGCTAAAAGAACTTCAAAGCTTTCTGTAACGTATCACCAAGGCTTTGAAGATCCCCCTTATTTAACCCTTTGCTAAAAGAAAAGAACGTCAGCAAGATTGTAGAGTATGGATATTCCTGACTATATTTACGTTACAAAAAAGCTTTGTCTGACGGGAAAGAGAAGTCAAGTTATAAGACCCTTTAATGGGCTGACATGTTAAAGCCTTTGGAATAAACACTGTTTGTTAGATGTAATCCACATCAAAACATGTATCTGTTTCACAGATGATTTTCTTCAAGCAGTCCTAAGTTTCTGAGTTTTATGAAGTTGCATGGAACTTAGAAAGGGGCCAGAGACGGCACACAAGGCACAGCTAGAGCATGTTTGATTCCTGTAAGGAAGAGTGAGGGGCAGGAAAGTCACCAAAGCTTCGGACGCTGTGCACGTCCCCAGAATCACATCTGTTTCATCCAAGACAAGATTCGTGCCTAGGATTCAAAACACAAGGAAAAGCTTAACTTGTTTTGGTTGGAATAACTCAGCCTGCTAGCCTCCACAGCGTCTTCCAGGAAGATATCAACTCCCATCTTTTCCATCTTTTCCTCCCTCTTTCCCCCAAGTCAACCTGAAGAGCAACAGCACAGAGCCAGATGGGGAACCAGATCAAAACACACCAGGGGGCGCCGAGCATGGGCACCTCTGGAGACATCCACACCCTTTCAATGGATTCCTGTTGGTGAGAAAATGTTTCCATCCGGTTGGAACCACCCACACTCGTAACCGTCTTATGAACTTTGTCTGCTTTTCATTTTTTAAGTTTTACTCAAAAGAAATAAGCTTCCCAATGTCACCATACTCGTCCAAGCTCTCTCTCGTCAGCCAGGAGAAAAATTTCCTTTTAGTCACGCAGGGCTGGGACAGGTGACCTAAACGGCGTCCCGGTGTCACATTTCTGAATCCTTTAATGGTTTTCCAGGTGTTTTCCTACCACCCTGTATCTCTCAAGATATACTCTTGGAAAGATCTCTTCTCCAAAAAATTCACTGTTTTGCTCTAAAGGATTAAGAAATCAAATGAAGAAACTCAAAATCTCTGAATTAAGTGACTTTTCCCCCCCACACTATTAGCTATTTTTAAAAATAAATTTATATATTTTATTTTATTCATTTTTGGCTGTGTTGGGTCTTCATTGCTGTGCGCGGGCTTTCTCTAGTTGTGGCGAGCGGGGACTACTCTTCGTGGCAGTCACGGGCTTCTCGTTGCGGTGGCCTCTCCTGTTGCGGAGCACGGGCTCTAGGCACGTGGGCTCAGTAGTTGTGGCTCGTGGGCTCTAGGCGCACGGGCTTCAGTAGTTGTGGCGCATGGGCTTAGTTGCTCCACGGCATGTGGTATCTTTCCGGACCAGGGATCGAACCCGTGTCCCCTGCACTGGCAGGTGGACTCCTAACCCCTGCACCGGCAGGTGGACTCTTAACCCCTGCACCACCAGGGAAGTCTCACTGTTAGCTATTAAGGACAGACTTTTTTCTGGCTTGTTGCTTTAAGATGTCAAGATCTATTCTGCTTTTCTAATCTGGACTTGGGATTTCCTTTCACATCACCCCTCAATGTTACACTAACCAGATGCTTCTGCCTCTTTCCAGAAGACAGCCGTATTGAGACTTTACGCTCTAGGCTTCTCCCAGGTCATCCATTCAGATATTTACCTTATTTCTTCCCAATGGTTCCAGACAAATCTTCTTTATTTCCTTTTTTTTGTTGTTAAATCTTAGAGTTAACACACACACATGCCCACACACTGTCAAAGCCTCCGCCAAGACTGCTTAGTGTGGTTTTCTCCTTGGACGCGTCTACAATGACCTAAAGATGGATCACATCTGGATTCCCAGGTCTGCTCAATATTAACCATGACGATGTGCAATGTTAGACAACTGGGTCTGTCTGAAGCTCCGTTATTAATCCAGTCTGCTACTGTTTCTTGGTGAGATTCTATAACCCATTTTGAAACTGTCACTGACCCACCTGTAAAGCGAATGAAACCTATAATCTCCCTCTCCTGAAATATTCTAGAGCAAAACAGTAGCTATAATGGCTGTTCTAGAACAGGGATCAGCAAACTGCAACCCCTGGGCCATATCTAGCCCACTGTCCATTTCTGTCAATAAAGTTTTATTGGCACACAGCCATGCTCATTGCTTTCCATATTCTATATGGCTGGTTTCCTGCCACAAGAGTTGAGTTGAATAGTTGTGACAGAGACAGTATGGCCCCCAAAGCCTGAAATATTTACCATCTAGCCCTTCACAGAAAGTCTGCCCACCTCTGCTTTAAAACCGACAGCTTAGAAGACAATGATTATGAATCCCACTCTGTGATTCTGCAAAGATACTTCATTAGAATATCATTTTTCTCAGGGTAAAAATGAAATGATAAAGTTACATGTAAAAGTGCTGGGACTCAGTAGGCAGTTAATACTTGTCCCTTCTAGTCGCCAAGGTCCTTCTGGACCTTCGGTCTCTTCCTCTCTGCTCTGTTCTCCCTGCAGAGTTGGAATTTTCCTCCTCTTGGCATCACAAATTATTTCAATATTGGCTGTTCCGTCCTCTCATTATCTACACACTTGTCTTTCTTCCCATCTAGAAGGTGGCTTTCTCTGGGAAGTACCATATCTGAGTTACCTTTGTTTCCCCAGAGCCTCGCACATAGCAAAAGCCTAGCAAAGATTTTTTTTTTTCAGGGAATAAGTGAGTCAAGAAATAGCAAATGAACACTAGAAGTATCTGTAATTCTAAAAGATGCCAGGCAGAGATCATTTATAATAGATTAGTATATAGTACCAGGCTCCCCAGACTGTGTCACAAACAACGAGCACTTTGGTGGGCAGGGGGCTGGGGTGTCATGGATGTAAGGCTACAGCTTGCTACCTAGGACAGCTGCTTTACTGACAAGGCAAAGGGCAAGTTAACACCCCTTCCTTGTATAGGTACAAGGAAGCTCCTAGAACCCAAGAAGGCAAAAGGGATTCCTGTTTACACCTAACAATTTACAAAAAAATTCTCCAACAAAACCTCTCATCTCTGAATGACAGTGTAAAGTATGATGTTCTTTGTCTATAACAAGAGCCTGAATTTAAGATTTCTAATCATAAGCGATGCGCTTTAGCATCCAATAATTCCTTTGAAAAGATAGTTGTTTTGGTTTTTCATGGATTTAAATGAAGAGATTCATTTGTTTAAAAATGAATTTTAAAAATGAACTAGGCAGTGAGGGTATAATAGTGAAGAAATAAAGTTCTTGCCCTCACTTTACTGAAATAAGTTAACTTAGAGAGAGCTTACAATTCATTCTGACAAGATTCTTCTCTGAGTTATTTATCTTCCATAGATTTTCCATTATATTTCATAAATAACTAAGAGGGTCTCACATCTCCAAAGTAGAGACAGGTTTCCGTATTGGGCTGTTTCTCATTGCTGCTGTAACAAATTACTGTACACCTGGTGGCTTAAAACAACTTTATTATCTTACAGCGCTAGAGGTTAGAAGTTGAAATGGGTCTCACTGGCCTAAAGACCAAGGTGTCGGCAGGGCTGCATCTCTTCTGGAGGCCCAGGGGAGAATCCATTTCCTGGCCTTTTCAGTTTCTAGAGGCCACCTGCATCCTTGACTCACGGACCCTCCTTCATCTTCAAAGCAGCAAAGCATTGAAGAGACTTTATCACATGGCATCATTCTGACACGCACTCTCCTGTGTCCCTCCATCACGTCAGAGGACCCCTGTGATTACACTGCACCCACCTTGGATCACCTGGGATAATCTTCTCATCTCAAGGTCAGCTGAGACCTTCCTATTTGCCACGTAACCTAATATATGCATAGCTTCTGTGGATTAGAACATGAACCATGATTCTTTGGGGAGTCACGATTCTTCCTACCACACACATCTTTGTAGCAATCAGTTCAACAAGCCCAGGTCACATGCATGACGCCGTGTGAAAGCTGGACACCACGACCGCTTACTAGAATGTCTCTCCTACCCTCGCGGTTCCCCGGCAGCTGCCAGAAGGGCACCACCTCTGTGCCTCCACCAGTCCCTCCACAGTTGCCATTTCCTCTTCATCCAACCCTGCTCCATTCACCCCTCAACGCTGCTAAGAATAAAACTGACTTTCTCCCACCTGTGCCCCCTCCAAGTGAAGGGAGAACCATGCCCTTTCCTCCATCCTTCTGTTCTTGTGAGGGATCAAACCCCCTCTGTTACTGTTAATTACAGTAAACGTCATTCATATTTGATGCTCCCAGTCTACATCCACCATGTCTTAATGCTCCACCTTCAACCCAGAGAACCCCAAAACACGCAAGCAAGAAGGCACCCCAGAGAGCAGCGTTTCCAGCCCCTTCAGTCTATTAGTGAAGAAATGCTTGTGATCCCAGCAGTGAAGCCAGAGTCTGCTTATCTGTAAGACAACAGGTCTAGAATCTCACCTGAGCCCTGCATTTGTGACTCTGTATGTCGGAGGTAAGCTAAGCCACCGTTCCCTGGAGGAGTTATGTCCACAGGATGCAGCCAACCAACTCTGGGTACAGAGAACAAGCTTTTGTCCAAACAGGGACAGCTACACACAGCAGAAGCCTCCAGAGCTGGGTGAGAATTCCAACGCCCTCCTTGCCCTCTGCTCCACCATGGTTCTCCCCTCACACTCAGGAAGAGGGGACCAGGAGCTGATGGGAGCTGACGGGAGGCGTGGCCACCTCCTGGCAGTGGTTTTCACAGCCGCCCACGTGTAAAATGAAAAACACCTGGCCCCACAGGTGTTCGTGGGAATGCAGGGATTCTATCGCTCCACTAAACTTCTACCAAAGTCTCAAATGTGGTGATCCGCCCACACAGCACCGCCCTGGGAGAAAGGCTGCTGACAAAGCCATCGAAGCTGCTTGAAGAAAGAAGGGCAGCCCCGATCTACGTGCCCTGTCTCCCTCTGCATCAGGTGGGTGCCCCGATCTACGCGCCCTGTCTCCCTCTGCATCAGGCGGGTCTTCCTTATTAAATACTTTGTTAGAAAAACAGTAACCTAAAAGGAAAAGCACTGAGTGTAGGGTGGAAGTCTTAAGAATCAACAGTCAGAAAGCAGACACTTTCTAAACACCCGTGTGTGTGAGGGATGATGTCACAGGCCAGGGATCCAGTCCTGCCTTGATCAAAGTCTGTTCAGTGGAGACTGGTGTCGAAAACACACCACCTGGCACGAATACTCTTGAGATGAGTTTTGTCCAGGGCCCCCAGAAGTCCCTCTCCCAACAGGTGCACCTGACCTCCCTTGCTTCCTGGGGGAGGGCCCTGGTGACAGCTTCAGTGACCTGTCAGGTTCAGCCCATTGAGAAGGAAGGGGAAGGGCACTGCAGGCTGTAGGAACAGCGTGTGCGAGGTCGTGAGGTTGAGGCCGCGCCTGGCATTTTCAGAAGGCATGACTAGGACATGGGGCAACCGGGTGGGGATGGAAGCCTGCATCAGAGGGCTCTCTATGCCGGCTGAGACTAGATGTCAGCCCTGAGACTGCAGCCGGAGACTCAGGCGCTAACAAGTGCCCTGAGCATCTCGGGAGGGTGACAGAGTCCGGTGCAAGTGGACAAGGGGAGGGAGAGACAAGGTGGTCGCAGCTGAGGCTCCTGACTCCCCAGCCTGCCGGTCATCACCTGCCAGGCTCGCCCCTCTACAATCTCCCCAGGGCAGCACCAGGCTCTGCAGAGCTGCAACCCGGTGGACTTCCTGGAGGCGGGGGCGGGGCAGGGAGCAGGCAGGTGAAATTGGAAAGGGATGACATGGGGAGAACGGAGCTTATATAAGAGCGTGGAAGGGCTGGAGAGTGAGGCTCAGGGCACACGCGGCAGAGAAGGGAGGAGAAGCTGGCAGTAGGTGTGGGTCACAGAGTGAGGACTTCATAAGTAGTCGGTGATGATGAGACAGACTGTAGCTACCTTAGCACAGAGCCCGACAGGGGCAAGCGTGACCGTTTCTAAAGTGTCAGCCCAGGGGGTTGTGTGTGTGAGAGAGAGAGAGACGGAGACAGTGGGAGAGAGACAGAGACAGAGAGAGAGACAAGAGACAGAGAGACAGAGACAGGGCGAGAGACAGAGAGAGAAGGAGAAGCAGCAGAAGAGGAGGAGTGGGGGGAGGCGCCTAAGGCCTCGGTTCTATTTAATTAGTATCTCACGACCAACCGGCTCAAAGGTTCCCCCCCCCGCTGACCAGAAGGCAACTCCTACTGTGCCTGTGGTTAAAGCCTTGGACCTACGATGTCCTTTCCAGGTAAACTCACGTGGCACAGAGGTTCTAGAAGAGTCTGCCTCCTGCCCTCCTCCTTGTGACCTCCCAGGAGGGGCGCCAACAACCAAAACGGGCCCTCAGGGCAGCTCCTCAAAGGTGTTACTCGCTTGGACTTTCCATCCACCAGACTCCCGACCGGCTGCAAATCACATTCCACGCTGCCTGCGCTCCTTTACTCACTTCAACAGAGGCGGGGCGGGGCCAGAGCCGCCTGAACCCCCATCAGGGACAGACACTGCCGCCACGTGACCCAACCACAGGCTTCCTCTCAGACCCGAGGGCAAGGCTCCGCTGTGACAACCAGCACACGCCCTTCCTGCCTTCGCCTCTCCCCCCAACTACAGCCCATCCATCAGAGACGCTTCCTGGGAGGGGCTGGTGAACACAGCAAGCACGGGCCCCACCAGACACAGCGCTGCCTCTCAGCCCTGCTTCCCTTCCACATCACGCCTGTAGGCATCCTGGAACCGCCCTCAGGAGCTGACGGCTTAACCCGTGGTCGCCAAGGCAGTGGCAACACAGCGCACGCCTCCCCAGCCCCTGCGAGGGGACCAAGCACCAGTGAGCACAGACCAGCGGTCAGTGAGGAGAGCAGCCTCTGTGTCAGCCCAGCAAGAAGTTCATGGATGAAGGGACGGCCCTGCCCTAAGGCATGTGGGTCAGGAAGATGCAAATCGTTAGCTCGTTCAGTAAATGTTCATCAAGCGCCTTCCTTGTACCAGACACTGTTCCAGGTGCCCGGCGTCAAGTGCAGACAAAACGGAAAGAAATCCTCTTCCTCACTGAGTTAATATTCCAGTGGTCAGAGAGGAAACACCTCTTTCCACGTGCTTAGTGAAAGGAACCAAAGCAATGACACCAGGCGAGGACCGAGTGGTGCTCATACAGAAGCAAAGAGGACAAAATACTTTCTGCTGGAATAAGGGAGGCTTGAGGAGGAAGCAGGGGCAGAAAAACCTTGTTAAAACACAAATATGCCTTCAGAGGCTCAAACATATAGACATCTTCAAAACAGACGACCGCACTGCGCTTTCCCTTGTCTGTATGGGCCCCTGCCCCGCCATTCCCCAGCAGACACTAGCGGTTCAAGGGCGGCAGAGCAGGTGGGGTTCAAAGGTCACGTTAAGGTCCTCGTAACAGTCAGGTTTATAATCGACTCCCAGCCCAGCCACACCGACACACCCGCTTCTGACAGCTTGTCATCCACCACCTTGTCTCACTGCCCACCTGGGTGGACCCGAATTGTCATGCACCCCGATCCACCCCGCTCTCCAGGGCACTCTGGGCTCCCCAGCTGCACCCCCTGAGGCCCACGTCACACAGAAGAACACCCGCAGAGTCATTCTCTCCCTGGGCAGCCTTTCAGGAAATACGCTCCAGAATCAGAGGTTAAAGAAAATTACCTTTCAGTAGCTGTGCAGTAATCTAGTTGAATATTTTGCTCAATTTTTTTTAATTATTATTTTTTAAGTTATTTTGTATTTTTGGCTGCACTGGGTCTTCGTTGCTGCGCGAGCTTTCTGTAGTTGCAGAGAGCGGGGGCTAGTCTTCGTTGGGGTGCGTGGGCTTCTCATTGCAGTGGCTTCTCTTGTTGCGGAGCACGGGCTCTGGGCGTGCGGGCTTCAGTGGTTGCAGCACGCGGGCTCAGTAGTTGTGGCTCACGGGCTCTCGAGCATAGGCTCAGCAGTTGTGGCGCACGGGCTTAGTGGCTCCGCGGCATGTGGGATCTTCCCAGACCAGGGCTCAAACCCGTGTCCCCTGCACTGGCAGGCGGATTCTTAACCACTGCGCCACCAGGGAAGCCCCCATTTTTTTTTTTTTTTTTAATTTTTTGGCTGCGCCACGTGGCATGCAGGATCCTAGTTCCCTGACCCGGGATGGAACCTGTGCCCCCTGCATCGGAAGCGTGGAGTCTCAACCACTGGACCACCAGGGAAGTCCCTGTATTTGCTTAAGTTTTAAAATATGTGAATTTAACAAAACACACACACACACAGACCACTTTGCTTCCTTTGGGCCATCAATTGAGAAACTGCAGAATTCCTTTCGTTTGGAACCTAGAAAACCTTGTCCCAAATCCAGCCAGGCTCCTTTCCTGGAACATCCTTGTCAGACAGATGTGCAGTTTCTATAGAAATACCTCCATCAACAGAGGTCCTCCTCCAGGCAGGGCAGCCTGTTCACTAGACAGTCAGAGGTTCAAAAATTCTCCGGATATTTCTTTACACCCTCAGCCCATGGGCCCTAAAATTGATTTGGCTTAAAAAAATGTAGATCGATATTAATTTAAAGACGATTTCTTTTTAGCTATAAATCCAATCACTAAGCAGAGCGACCTGAAGAAGAGGGGGAAAATAAACGGACGCGCCGAGAGCAGGAACTGTCACTGTTCATAAGGCCCAAATACCGCCAAGAGAGTTTGGTAAGACAATCTTTCGGGAAACAGTAAGTGAGCTAACGGTGGTCCTGAGTTTTTGCTGTGAGTTCTGGGAAACGGGAACGAGGGCATCCAGCGAGGACTTCTGGCCTGGAGAGGATACCCAGCTTGAGGATGAGGGGGCTGGGGGAGGGGGCTGCTCCTGGGGTCCAGCCAAAGACAGGGTGGGTCTGGGGCAGGGGGCGGCAGCCGTCGTGGGGCTTAAGTGCCCTGCATCTGGGGAAAGCGTGAGGCAGCTGCCGGTGATTATGTTTGATCAAATCTATGTGTGATTAAAATGAGTCCCTACCCTTTAGCTGTCTTTCTCTAACTTCTATCTTGGAAATTCTTGCATTCTCTCTCTACATGTGGGCATGTCACACAGACCAAGCCTGGGAGACGTGCCCAGGGATGCAGTCTAAGAAAAACAGTAAATGACTCAGCTGGGTCCCACCTTCATGCTCCGGTATACCTACCTGGAAAGCTTATTTTAAAACAATATGCTAAGCTTTGTTTAAAAAAACAAATCCCACAAGTAATGAGAAGAGTACGAGTTGGTTTTTGGTGACAGCGAACATCCAGGACTCCCGGTTACCCGTGTGCTGCCTTTGCAGCCGGTCGGCACAACAGCATCGCAAACACACTGTGAAATGATCGGTACTTACTTTCTATTCTGTGGCTCGAAACTCAAAAAGAATTCATCGTCCCTTCCTGGGCTCCTGCTTTAGTTTCAGGAAACGACCAGTCTCCAATGTAGCTAGAATCTGAAAAATATATATATATATTTTTTTAATTATACGATGTAATTTCTAAAGCTGAGGCATACATACGTGAGATGGAATAAATTCATTTGCCTTAAGTTAACCTCTAAAGACACCGGACTTCCCCCGACTTTATCAATATCCCTCACTCATAAGGCCTCGCACAAGGGGAAGTGAAACTGACAATTTCTGTAACAGTTTTCTTCTGCTTGATCGTTTTGACCACGACTCAAATTGCCTTGATGAACCTGACATAACTCGAAACATTTGCCTTCAGCTACTGTGAACAACCAAGTTACGCCCGACTGCAGCAACAAGGAGTTCCGTTTCTTTCTCAGTAACCACGTCGCCGTTGGGACAAGTTACGTCAAAAAGCATCACAAGCTGTTCACCCGCATACGCAGGCGACCCAACACCCAGAGACCAGAGGGGAGCGAAGGGCGTCAGTTATGCTTTCTTCATCTTGATAAGAGGGAGCAAATCGAATTTTAACGGATGAACAAACTCCTATCCCCCACGGATGCACTGAAAATCTCCCAGATCTAGACTTAAAAGTGCTGCCGTTTTTAACCACGCAGCACCCGCTAATTCAGTCTGTGGCTGCCTCACTGCGGTGAGCGAGCACATCTGCTCCTCCCTGCTGATGTCTGGTGGCTTTGTTCTCTGGACCTGGCTCACTGCAACTTCAGAAGCCAGAGGGCACCAGCACTCCCGGGTGACTGAATACGAGGTGCAGTGTGGCAGGGACAACCCTGCCTCTGAAAACGCATCCAGAACCCGGTTGTGTGTCCTTCCCAGCTTTCTTTATTTACGCCAGACTCCCTGGGAGCTCGATCTGCCCTGCTGGCCGCAGCAAAAGCAATGTCCTTCCAGCTTTCCTTGCACCTCCCCCTGCTTCTCTTAGCCAGAACTTTGCCTTAGTATGTTTCTTCCTGTTTACAGTAGCAACTAAAGGCATTTAAGTGCCGCAGGGCACACAGAACTGTGCTACCAGGATGAGAAGCTCTTTTTACATAACTGTCTACCTACAGAGGTGTCCCCGGTAACATGAAGCCAAAACTCTCTCCAAACTCTAAAGTACAGAGATGCTCCGTTGCCAGGATATACTGGGCAGGATATATCGAAGTATATCAAAACACGTGTACTCAATGGGTTATTATTATTGTTATTAATGGCAGTCACTAGAACAGATCAATGTGAAAAAGAGAAAGATATTAAGATTACAATAGATAGGCAAACACTTATGAGATAACACAATTGAAAAAAGCAGAATTTAAAATTGTTCCAAAGTGCTAATTACAACTCTACCAGAAGTATCATCACATATGGATGCAGCTATGGAAATTATTATATATAGATATATATTTATACATCTTATAATTATATATAGATATCTACAAATCTATAGTTAGCACAAATAAACTACAAGAAAGAGTTGGTTGATGATTATTAAATTCTAGGACTCTGAGAACAGAGTGATAAAGCTGTTCCCAGGCTTAAAGTCTGCAACACGGGGGCTTCCTGGTGGCGCAGTGGTTAAGAATCCGCCTGCCAATGCAGGGGACACGGGTTCGAGCCCTGGTCTGGGAAGATCTCACATGCCGCGGAGGAACTAAGCCCGTGCGCCACAACTACTGAGCCTGCGCTCTAGAGCCCGAGAGCCACAACTACTGAGCCCGCGTGCTGCAACTACTGAAGCCTGCACGCCTAGAGCCCGTGCTCCGCAACAAGAGAAGCCACCGCAATGAGAAGCCCGCGCACCGCAACGAAGAGCAGTCCCTGCTCTCTGCACCTAGAGAAAGCCCACGCGTGAAGACCCAACGCGGCCAAATATAAATGAAAAATTTAAAAAGTATGCAACGCTTCAGAATCACAGAGTCTTGTCACCAGAAGGGACATTAGCTCAACCTTTTCATTTCACAGATTAGTAAATTATACCAAAAGAAGTTAAGTGACTTATCCATGGTCATAAACCTACTTCCTGGCAGAACTGAGACCAGCATGGCGAGGTCCCCACTCACGAATCTGCCTTCTCTTCAGAACACACTGCAATGGACTCATGCAAATAAACCAGGGGGTCCCGGTTATCTGAGCGGTCACTGTCCAAAAACCCACGTGGTTAGGAGCTTTTTTAGGGAAGCACACCTTCAAGACTCTACGGTATTTCCTAATATCAAGTCATTTAAATGACTTGAATTCCCACTCAAAATTCCATCCTTGTTCACTGTCAGCATCTTTCCTGATTGCAAATCTTGCCCTCCAAACACAGAATTTCACAAGGTTAATCAAAACGGCATTAGAGAACTTCCCCAATAACAAGTGAAACAAGGGCAAGTGGGGACTGAGAAGGTGGATGTAGCAACAATCTTTAAGAAAAACATTTGAAGTTGGTGGTGAGACAGGGATTTCCATGCAGAAAGAGTTTGAGAGTAAGGAATCTAAAGGGCCCAAAGGAAAATGACTAGGACCTCAAATATTCCTGTAAAACGGACCATCTTGAAGATGTGATGTCAATGGCAAATGGGGTTTAAAAAGTACCACGATATACTATCATACAATCCTGTCTAAAAATGCATTCCTCTCCAATCAATCAATCCTTGATTTTTGCAGTGCTCATTCTAGGAGTTAGCCATGGTCAAAATGATCTTCTAAATTGTGTTAAATATAAACTAAAAGAATTATTTTCATGATATTCAGAGTTTTGGGCAAGATAAAGTCCCAAAGCTTTTAAAAATTGTATTATGAAAGTTTGGTCCCCATTTAAGTGGATTCAATTTAAATGGCCTTTTTCTGGCTCTAATTATCCTCAGATAGCAAGCACCTGCTGTAGAATCGTCAGAAATAATTTCTTAAAGTATAAGTCAGTAATACGCAGGGTATTTATCTCATTTCAAGCCAAGCGCACACTTTAGGAGCAGGAACTTTAGATCCAGAATATGAAACATCAGGGGACAGTGTGTTTTTAGTGTGTCCCTCTGCCATAAAAAATAATGCATTTTATATTTTATTTTATACAAAATAAAACGGTTACAAAATTACAAATGACTATATTTGTCTCAATTCCTTTAAAAGGTGCGAAAGTGTAATAACGTATTTACCATTCTGAATTACATAATTAAATTTGACACCCTATTTTATTTGAACATAACCATGAAAAAAGCTACATAAGGTTCTTAATAGTGGTTAATTTGCATACTGTGATTGGTTCTATCACCTGCAATTATCTGTGGTTCTGTACAATTCCTGGTCTGAACTTCACCTGAGAACAATCAAGTTGGCCGAGTTCTCCTGTGCTCAAAATGTTTATTACGCGAAAATGGTTGCTATTCAGGGCTGTTTAACAGTCACTCAGATAATAAAAGGGCTTCTAGTATCATGAAAACACAAGGTTTCATTTTAGAAGCATCAATTATTCAGTGGAACGTTTTCTTCTAGAAGAATAAAGAAAGAAAGAGAATCTTTTTTCCATTAAATAGAACTACAATGTTCTATAGTAGAAAGATATTTTTTTCTTCTATTTTCCAAACCCGTAACAATACTAAGCGTCTAAATAATCAATGACAAACACACCTTAAAGTATGTGGGATAATCAATTTGAACGATTCCCTTCTTGGAAAGTTTCTAGCTGCTGTGACCGAAATAATAAACAATTCATGAGGCAGTTTGTTTACTAATCCTGTCTCAAAGGTCAAGGTCAAAATTATTGACTCAGTCTTGCTGTCAAGTTTACTTTGCAAATGAGTACGAATGTATGACTCAGGATTAAGATGTGACTAAAGCTTCCTTCCAGGAAGGACCACAAAGCTCCCAGTTCCCACAGCCATCAGAGGCTGAAGAACAAAGGTGGGGCTTGAATTATTTCACCACTGCGGTCTAAGAACAGTAAAAAGAAAACTGCTCAAAATCACCTTCCCAAATACTTGAGACTCATGCTAATCAATCAGATGAGCCCTCTGCTCTGGTCCCCCTTCCTGGAGTGGAAGCAGTGAACTAGCGGAAATTCAAGGACCAAGGGAATCCCTGCTCTACTGACTCAGGTAAGTTACTGCCAACCTCAGGGGAGAAGTTTGCCTGTTTTACTGCTCTAAACAGGAAGTGTTTGTGCAGGGAAGCTTGACCAAACCATAGGAAACAGGAAACCATGGACTGGGCTCCTTATTTTTGGCCAACTGACTTAGAAGTAGGTGTTTGTCAACATTAAAACTGCCTTTAGAAGGAAATGCACCACTAAACTTCCTATCAGCCCTAAGAGATGACGTCACGAAGATGCTAGTAAACGTGACTAACCCTCGCCTGTCTGCTCAGCATCTTCCAGCCACAAGGGAGGGAGCGTCCCCACACTCTCTAAGCAGGGGGACCAGGTGGGCTCAGGAATCCCACAGATTGCCTTGAAACGCTTCCTAGCTGGGGCACGTTTCCTCACCTTGCCAAACCTCTCTACTCCTCTGTAAAATGGCTATAGGAACAAAGTCGTAAGATTCTTACTGGCTTTAAAGCGTCAAGTGTGTGACACAGTGCTTTGGACACAGAATGTTCAGGTGCTTCATTATTCTTCTTTTTCCTGCTACATAGAAAATAGAGTACCTTTCTACATTCTCTTGGGAGAAGCTGCCTTAGATACTGAATATTTTCTCTACTTAGAGCTGATCCTTTCCACCCAAAACTGTGACTGGGAATGTCTTTTATTACTGTGAAAATACAGCAAAAGGAATACTTCAGAATGCAGCATTCTAAAATCCTTTTCCGTAACAGTTACTCCAGAAGAGAAAGGACCCTTACGATTTGGGTTTACTGATCACTAACGCTGACACAGCATCAGGCACTGTTTTCCATACGTTAACTCATTTAAAATCCATCATATCCCCATTTTACAGATCAGGAAACTGAGAAGCAACTTGTCCACATGCCAGAGCCACACAGGACCTCTGTGCTGTGTATTGATTTGGGGGGATTTGGGGAGGAAGAGTAGGGAGGGAAGGAGGAGGAAAAAAAGCAAAACAGTCTAGAATATTCTTCCCCCCTCCAACACACACACATAGCAAAGAAGATTTTAATTGTGAAGACATCAAATACCTTCCCACTGGCTAGTTCTTCAAATAGAAATGCTTGATTTCTTACTTAAGTATTTTCCTAGGGATACTTGCAGAAACAGGAGGAAAGAGAGGGCTGGTTACCAAGCAGAATGGCGTCAGGTAGCAGCATAGAGAGAGGGACCCCTGCAGGGCTCTCAAGGTAGGAGGGTGAGAGGGGATTGTTCTAGACCTTACCGAAATCTAGCACCAAATGGCTATGGTTCATCGCAACGGCACGCACACAGGACACCTGTGAACTCCAGCCCGTCCTCCCACCGCTAGAAACCGTCCCCAACGCATTCTTCTTAAATATGACGCTTTCAAATGTGAGAAAAGCCAGAGGAGCGGGAGTTGCTACTGAACGAAGTATGGGTACATATGCACGTGGCCTGTGCAAGGTCATTACCAGCATTAGTCAAATCTCCACTCATCATTCAACATGATCCCCATTTTAGAGGCACGCTTAAGGGATGGAGCGTTTTGCCCCAAGCCACCGCAGACTGACTGATAAATTCCAGCTTCTAGACGTTATGATGGACTGAGGAGTCCAGTGAGGTTTCTGAAAGGCAATCATCTCCCCGCATCGCACAGAGACACCCCTGGGAATGAAGACGGGTGAACAGTGCACCCCAGTAAGAAGAGGTATACCTACGTAAACAAGGATGGGAATAACAAACATTAATAGTTACAGTTGCTTCGTTAAGTGTTTTGCAAAACACCATTTAATGCTGTCTTTATATAACCACAGGGGAAAAGGGAAACTAAAGAAGAATTTGGAACGTGTGGGAAGCCTCGAGGTGAGAGGTTGACATGAACTGCACAACGTTAGGGACAGAAACGTAAGGAAACTGAGCTTTTGGAAGTAACTGTGGATTCAGAAGAAGACACGGCAAAAGGGAGAGAGAGGACCAAGGAGCCACTGCAGAGCCAGGCGCCTCTCTCTCCTGCAAATAACCGCACTGCTCGTGGCGTGTCTGAGGCCAGCAGTTAGGAAACTACTGCATCAGAGTCGGGGGCTCAGAGCACACTTTCCGCTAGACGGTGGGCCCCTGGATTCCACAAAGTGAAGAGCGATTAGGAACGAAGATGCAGCAAAAACCAGGGGGGCCTCCGCAGCCAAGCTCTTTAGAATGTTAATTTAAAATTAAATTAACTCCTTTAAAATGCTAATTTGTCATTTCAGAGGGTGAATAAGCTTGATGTCTCCCACGAGAAAACCCCCGCTGCCTGAATCATCTCACTCCCCCCCAAAAGAGGCAAACTTTGAAGGGAAATAAATCCCATCGCTTGTATTTAAAAAGCTGTTCAGGTGGCAAGGGGTGGACAGTGGAGTCACATCCATGTGAGCAAATGAAAAGTTGCCTGAAGTTTCCCTCAAGCTCCGTCTCAGGATCAAGGTGGACGGAAAAAGGGTCGTTAACAGGCGATAAGGTGGGGAGGCGTCCGGTGCCCGTTGGCTGCACATTTAAGCCAACGGGAGCCAGCCCGGCTGGAAAAGCAGTCATCAAACGACACCGTGAGACCACGGATTTGGAAGCGCTCAAGATGGATCTGAACAACTGGCGGGTGGGCCGGATTGCGTCTGAGAGCTGAATACAAGAACGGATTTTAATAACTGAACAACGGCTATGGTTTTAATGACAGGGCCGGACGGGCTGAGGCCAGCCGACCGCGGGTTTTTTCAGCCCGATTTGCTAGACTTTTTAGCGAGTGGTATCGGTGGGCGTGGAAACACTGGACGGGAAGCCAAGCAGGGCCAGTCTCCGGGCAGGAGAACGGGAGACGGTTCAAGTCCAGGCCTCGGTGTCCCTGGGGTCAGGGGCACCCGCGGCGCTGTTTCCTCTGGGTACGTCGGCGGGTGAAAATGCTAGTCTGTGAAGAGAAGACACCACACCAAATGAACAGTGGTTTGGGCTCGAAACCCTCCCTTTAGACAAATCAGAAACTGGAGAGTGATTTTCAAAGTTTACACTGATGGCGTCTGAGTGACCAGGCAAAGATGAAGGGAGATTTCCAAACTCAGGGGAGAACCGCTGTTTTTCTTCAGAAAGGAAAAAGAAGAAAAAGAGGACACGATGAAGAATATAAACACAGATAAAGGAAATTAATTCGCCTAAAATAAAGAGGGGCTCAAAACGTCGGCTTCTTTAGCGGATATTTGACCAAGACGGAGTGCTCACCGCATAAGACGAACTGCTGAAATCAAAAGCAATCAGAAGGACAGCTGGATGAAGGCGGGTCTTGAGGGGACGTCCGAGCTCTACCTTCGTCTGTGTGGGCTGGAAATTCACGGTAAAATGAAGGTCATCCTCGGTCACGTTTTCCACTGAGAGAAAGCCCTTGGATGAGTATTTTCCCCCAACACTCTAACCACCACATGACCCCAGAGGCACCTTCTCACCGAGGAGACATACCTGCATAATCTTTCTGCCAACAGGAGCCTAGGAATGCCACAGGAAGAGCTCTGGGCACCTGCTCCGTGAACCCCCTGCCGCAGCCTATAAAGCAGGGAAGAAATGCACACTACCTCCACGCCTTCTGGAAGACAGCCTCTGCCTGCCACTCTGTGCCGCCCTCAGCCCCGATCTCGTAAGTGCCTCCTTCTTGGCTATTCGGGTACTTACATAAACGCAAGTTGGAGAAGCGCTCTAACTGGGCCCACGAAATCCCAAGGCTCCAACAAGCAGCAGGTCCCCCTGGGGCTGCCATTTTCCTCTTCTCTATCCTCCATCCCTCAAACACCAGGCGCCCTAACAACAGCAGGCCCGTCTTCCTCCTCTCTCCCACCATCACGACCCCCCGACCCCTCACTGCAAGGATGGACCCTGCATGGCAGCCCAGCCCTCTGGGTACAGCCATGGGCGCATGACCCAGGCCAGAGGGACTGCTTTCACAGGACCTGATTAAGCAGCACAGGAAGAAAGAGGGTCTTTCTTCTTTCTTTTTGGGTAGAAGCCGTAAGAACTGCCAGCAGCCATCTTTCAGGCCCGTCCCCCAGAGGGCACCTGAGCCTCGTCTGAAGCCAGGTTCACCCTTGCATCTCCCTAGTTTATAAGCCAACAAACTCCATGTTTTGCTTAAGCTAGTTTGAGCTGGGGGGCGGGGAGATGTGTAACCCCCAACGTTCCTCAAGAAACATAAGACTGTTGCTTTTTTTTAATAGGAAAGAGAAAAAACTTATATCTAATAATATAACCAGTTACCATTTCCCACCCAGAAAGATTCTCCACATTTCAACAGAAAATAATTGTTCTCAAATGCACTCGTAAAACAGTCACTTATTTTAGGCAGAAAGTTGTTCGAACTTGATGCTTGAAACCTTAAAATTCAACGGTTAAATTTATTATAAGGCTCCAGGTTATCTTTTCCTACACTGTGACGTTCTAATAAACTTGAAGGATTGTGTAAAATAGTTTTTAAAGAATTCTGTCAGGCAGGATGTGGCGGCATCTTGAAAAACAACGAGCCACGGTGTTTCCCAGGGGACTGTCCCAGGCTAAAGCCTCATAAAGACAGGATAGAGCAAGTGCTACTTTTGGAATAAATGTCCCATCAAAACCGGAAAAGCTCCTGAAAGAAAAACACTGCACACCCAACAGCACAAGCAGACGTCTTCTGTCTCCCTGTGGCACTCAGACATCCCGGAGGAACCTGAACCAAAACCATCCCTTGGAGACCAGGGGCAGAGACAGTGACCTCCCCGCTGGATCCTGCAGGAGGTGAACTCCTGGATGGGATGGTCCACGGAGCAGCCGCCCACTACAGCCCAAGCTTCTGCACTTATCCCATCACTCACTCCCTGCACCCCGAGGGAACTACAGCCAGAATCGGGATGTTAGCTCCGATCACAAGTTGATGAGGTTGATCAGATGGGGTAGGAATAATCAACGAAGTTATTCCACTTCATAAATAAGGCCACCCTAATGGGCATCAGTCCAAGATATATTATGGTGACAGTGATGAGAAATCCCTAAACCGACAAAGCTCACAGACCTTTGATCTTTCATGACTTTCCAGTGTGTTGTCTGTGGACAATGTGACCACCAGACCCATCCCTGGCTCTGAGTGGCTCCTGTCCCTGGTGCAAACCTTCAACTGGCAGCCCGACGCTGACCCATTGTTTTCTGCAGGTCTGCCCTTCTGGAAGGGCCCACAACTCTAGAGAAGCAGGGATGGAGCCTCCCTGATCTTGCTTCGTGGCCCAGATTCTGAGGAATTTGACAGGCTGCCTAACAAATAAATGTTCATTAAATGGATAAACATTTACTTTCACTTCGCTGTTTAAAAAGAAAGAAGAAAAAAAAAAAAAAAACCAAAACCAACAGAAATTCCAAACTTGGATCTTAGGATCTCAATCAAGATACTCCCAAAATATGAGGGGGCCCAATACAGACTTAGGGGTAATGTGAAATAATCTAGGTGTTTATTTTTAATACAGGAAAGAGCATAGTTTTTGTTAAAAAATAATAATAATAAAAAAACAAAGAAAAAATTTCTAACTTTAAAACAGACCCAGGATTCTTCCCCCACTTGCATGTTTTTTTATCAGTCTTTTAAAATTTCTCTGGGTTCACTTATTGAAGGTCCTAACACTGGATCTGAAAGTAACTCAGGTCAATTCAGGGTCAAATACCAGAGACTGAGCACACCCCCTGCACAGGCTGTCTCTGCTGATAGGGAACTGTCAGCCCTCAGCCATCAACACCACCTGTTGTCAGAAACCCCCCCTCTTGAAAATCGCTTCTTCCACCCCAAATGCATTCCTGTTCTCCACTCATGTGCCCTCCATTCATGACGAGTGAAGCAGAGAAAGGACAGGAGGACAGAACAAAGGCCCCTCTGTTGGCCAGTCCTCAGGGTGCTCCAGCACCTACCGGGGCTCTGGGCTCAGAACAAAGAGCCCAGCGAGGGGCCAGTGGGGCGGACATGTGGCCCTGGGCAGGTGACCTCTGCTAGGGGAAGGGTCCAGACGTTGGTGGCCTCAAAGGGGTAGAGGGAAGCATCAGTGGGCAATCACTGGACCCACCTGCAAATAACAGAGTCCTAAAACATGGGATGTTGCCCATCCCATCTGGAATGCCTCAGCAGCCCTGAAAAACAATCCATTCAGTGGAAAATGCCAAGTCTCTACGGGGAGGTAACTGTCAGATGTGTCCTTGACCTGGGTGTTTATTGCTTTAGACCGAATGTTTTGTCCCCCACAAATTCATATGTTGAAACCTAAACCCCAATGTGAAAGTATTAGGAGGTGGGGTTTGGGAGTTGAGTAGGTCATGAGGGTGGAGCCCTCACAAATGGGATTAGTGCCCTGATAAGAGACACCAGAGAGCTTTCTGGCCCCTTCCACCATGTGAGAACACGAGGAAAAGACAGCTAGCCATCTATGAGCCTGGAAGTGGGTCTTCACTAGACGCCGGATACGCCAGCACCTTGACCTTGAGCTTCCAGCCTCCAGGACTGCAAGAAACACATCTGTTATTTAGGCACCCAGTCTATGGCGTTCTGTTATAGCAGCCCAAACAGTCTAAGACATTTATCAACACAGAAGTTCACTGCTACTTCTTACTTCTGTGGGCTGGGCATGCCCACATTTTACCCCTAAACTGCAACCACTCTTCTCTCAACCGAATCTGTGAATTCCTATTAAGTTTTCCAGTCCACAGAGCTCACGCCACTCTGCAAATCCATAGCATCTCACAAGTGTGTGTGCGTGTTCACTTAGGAACTGAGCATGCACTAACAGGTGACAGAAAATAGGTTGTGTTACAATACTTTGGAAATGTTTACACCATGTCTGCCTCACTAGCAGGGATTATTTTCTCTCTCTTTTTTTTTAATCTCCAAAGCACCTAATACAGGCCCTCATATAGAGTAGGTTCTCAATTATTTGTTCCCCAAATTCCATCTAGAATTTAATTTCTTTGGTTATTGATCATTTCCCCCCAGTTGTTCATTTCGCCCACAACCAAGAAAACCATTTACTGGTGAAACAGAAAAATGAACTACTGTTCACTTTTATTTGAGGGAATAATCCTGGGACACAAACTCTTCCAATAACAAAGCCAGGATAGAAGATGCAACAACTGAATAATATTACCCTGGAGACTCAATCATTCATCCACAAAACACTCAGCTTTGGAGGGACAGTGACAAATGCACTGCCTCTGTCTTGGGAAGGGGAGGGAGGGAAGAAGATGTATGAACAAAAGTACACTGAAGTTCCACACGTGCAGTGAACATATACACACAGGGCTCTTGCACACACAGCCGGTGCCACCAGCAATGCTCTTCATGGTATGACTGCTCCTTAGATTTCAGATTGTGGTTCAGATGACACCTCCTCCAAGAAGCCCTCCCTGACCACCAGTGTAAAGTAGGTTTCTCCCCCCACCCCCTAACCCATTTTCCACACAGCACCCTTCTGAGCACCTAGCACATTTGTAAGCCTGGATTTCTTGGTCCACTGCTCATGTCTGTCTCCCCTTCCAGTCTGAAAACTCCAGGAGGGTAGGGACACCTTGTTCTTTGCATCCCTGCTCAGAGAAGGGGGGTGTGTGACCAGTGGACGCTGTGAGGATACATGTGCCAGGATGGCCAATCCTACCGCCAAGGTCAAAGGTGGAGGAAGTTGGAAAAGCCGTCCTAAATCACAGAGGAAGTTCATGGGAGCAAATCATCACCCCCCAGGAGCAGAGGAGACGGGCAGGCCTCAGGGGGACATCCTGCTCCCTCCTTTTACTCACATAAAATGGGTACAGCCACTGCCAATGGGGCTGTGTCAGCTCCCCTGGCACAGTGCCCGGTACCCAGGGCTCGAGCAGTTACTGCCACTTCTTCCTCTCTTCTCCGGAGCCAGGTGATTTGGAAAAAACACCTACACACAAAGCACGGAATCCTCCCTGGCACAATCTAACGGACCCACGGCCCTGGCGAGGGTGGGAGCCGGGTGGGGGAGAGGCAGGCAGAAAAGAGCGAGGAGGGTTATGTGATCAGAACGTGAGCTCGAGCTCACACTGAATGAGGACTGAACCCCTCCCTGGTCGTTCGGGTAACTGCTCCATTTCATCGCTTCCTCCATCAGCAAAGATAACCCAGAGTGACTCAAGGCCTGGCCTCCTAAACCAAAAGACATGCGCAGATACCTCTCAGGAGTCCCCAGGGGGTGCTACTTTAGCTTTTAATACATTTAAGGAAGCAATTTTTTAAAAATTCCCCTTCATTTATACACTGGTGTTATATTTAAGTTGAGATGCTTGCAGTGGATCTGTTTAAGCCATGTCCATGTGGTACCAATTTTAAACACATTAATACCTTTTGAAACGTCAGGAGAGCAGAAATGAGAGCTTTACAATTATTTTTTGAATGCATGGAACAGAAACCTCAGCAAGTTCAGCATGGAACAGAAACCACCTCAGAAGTTCTTTATCTCTGAATATTGATAATTAAAGGAAAACACGGCGGGCGGGGGGTCATTTTTCCTTTAATTTGCAACTTTCCCAAAGAGATATGCAGTGCAAAGGTAATGTAAGCAGCATAAATATTCATGGTCAGAAGGAAAAAGGTGTGTATGGTAAACTGAATAATTGCTCCTCCCCCCCAAGAAAAAAGACATTCATGTCCTAATAATCCCTGGAAGCTGTGAAGGTTACCTAACACGGCAAAGACTCCGCAGATGTAATAAAGTTAAGGATCTTGAGACGGGGAAATGATCCTGCGTTATCTGGGTGGGCCCAACATAATCACCAATGTCCTCACAGGAAGAGGCAGAGGGATATTAACTACAGAAGGAAAGGATGCGAGGACGGGAACAGACTGGAGAGAGAGGCTTTGAAAACGGAGGAAGGAGTGCAGGGAAAAGCCAAGGAGCGCAGGAAGACACTAGATGTTGGAAAAGACAAAGAAGCAGAAGCCCCTGGGGAGGCCCCAGAAGGAACCGGTCCTGCTAAAGCCTGATTTCATCCCTGTAAGACTCATTCTGGACCTCTGGCCTCTGGGACCATAAAGGAATAGATCTGCATCGTTTTAGCCATTAAGCCTGTGGTCATTTGTTACAGCAGCCACAGGAGACAGATACAGTGTGATTGTGTGTTACTAGATGAAAAATCTAATTTTAAAAGAATAATTATAAATTCTCACCCCCAAACACATAAACTTCTAAGTTGAACCTAATAAATTCTGGGTGCCTTTCCCTTTGCAAAAGCCAGAGCTCTGTTTCATTTCAGACAAAGACTCCTCCAGCATTATCAAATTCACGGTATAGCTGGAAATCTGTATTTTATTTCTTGTTCTATTATAAAGGTATGCTTTCTTGAATCTTATAGTGTTACGTTAGTTCTTAGATATAGTTCTTATCTCGTATTAGGATTAAAATAGGAATAAAGGAGACACGATTTTACAGAAATTCACCATAGCAAACTTTAAAAGTTACAGCTTATCTGCAATCTGCTCTGGTTCAGTCTCAGGCTGTATCTGTTGGCTGAATGATATACACAGAAGTTTGAGTGAGAACTCAAAACTTAATAATTTTATACCCATTGCTTTCCCTCCACTTCTGGAAACCGTTACAGCTGTAAAGGGACTACTGCATTGTGACCAACCAACGTCTGACTAATAAAGAGCATGGCATCCCTCACTTAAGAAAATGGGTACATGTGTTAGCTGACATAATTTACCAAAACCTTACGCTATAACTCAACCTGGAAACATCTGAAGCATTTATAAACAAAATAATACGGAAATGAAAGAGCATAGCCCCATAGTTGCTTAAGAAGAAGAATATGTAACAGTTTAAAATTCTAACAAAGAACAGAGGAAGTAAATTCAAGTGACTGAGCCACAGGGCTTTGATTGTACACTCTGAATAGGCATCTTCTAGTGATGAAAAAGAACTGCAGGAAGTCATGACCCTTACTTGTAGTTTCCTGTTGGCAGTGCCCTCGGAATTGGAATTCAGATACTCTTCTATGTGTATTGCAGGTAGCATAAAGCAAATGAATAAATACACACTTCCTGTTGGAAATCCAGGCTTTCAATGTGGGAAAAGGGAGATGCAAATATGGAATTAGAGAAAAGGGAGGAAGGACCATGTGAAGATGGATTGGAATGGGAGCATATCAGTATGAACTAACTTTTTTCTTACATTTACTTCCTAACTCTGTCCAATGAAGAAGCCTAGACACTGGGACACCACCTCAGCAAAAAGCACACATGGCACAGATCTTGACTTCTAAGTACACTCCCCAAAAGGAACCAGCTCCACAGAGAAATGCCTGATTCCAAATCTGCAGCAATGACGGTACAAAGTGAATCCGGAACTTATACTGTCCCTTTAAACATGGAGCCATTTCATGACTGTCCCGTAAGTGGTGGAGCTTTTGGTCACCTGAAGTGGGATAACCTAATTATGCCTGCCTCCCGTTGTGATTAACTGAATACACAACATCACTCTTGGACAAAAGTGTCCAAACTGAATCTCATTATTAGGTAACAATGAGACAAACCCAGAAGGTGGGACACTTGTCATGACTGTAAGTCCAGAATTTGAAAAAAAAAGACAGTTTCATGAAAAATAAAGAATGGCAATGTCACTATTCTAGATTAGAAGAGACTAGAGAAGCAACCCCCCCAAGATGCATGAACATTAACTGGATGTGGGTGGTCTGGTGCAGAGGGCATAAAAAATTTCTTTGGACAACTGGAAAAAAATTTTAAATGAACTGTGCATTAGATAACATTGAGTTAATGGTAATCTTCTTCCGTGTGATAATGGTATTGTGGTTATAAGGAGACTGTCCTTATTCTTAGGAAATTCCTGAAGTATTTATTCAGGGATACATTTCATGATGCTTGCAATTTAGATTCAAATGATTCAGCAAGGGAAAAATGTATGTGGAAAATCATTGATAAATCCAGGTGAAAAGTACACAAGATTCATTAAACTGCTCTTCACACTTTTCCAGAGGCTTAAACATTTTCAAAATTTAAAAAGTTGGAAGAAAAATTCCAAGGAAAGGAAACTTTAAATGTCTTCAAACCACATGCCATTAATTTTGCCCTAAACTAATTTCTACTAATTACTATGCTTGCTTGTTTGAAGATATTCAGGGAAGTAGTGCTAATAATAACGTCAGCTATAGGAGCTGTAGTAAAGAACCAAAGAAACAGTAGTTTACAGATAAGAAGTGCTCTTTACATAATAATTAAATGGATTCTAACCAATTTAAAATAATGTGGCATATTTACAAATAATAATAAAGCCACTGTGCTAAGTACTTTTCATTATCTCATGAATTATTATTATCTCATTTAGTATTAGTATTATCTCATTTACTCTCATATTAAAACATCTAAGATAGGTACTATTATCATCCCCATTTTATAGATGAGGAAATTAAGACTTAGTAAAGTAATATAAAGTATAGCTAATATGTCTATACACATATACATACATACACACATAGCTAAGCTGTGACTCAGGTACTCAGGTGACTCAGGTAGTCTGACCCACTAAATGATGGTAAAAACATCTTTCTTTTCAAAATGTGTAAACTTACATTAGTGAAAAAAGGAATTAGTTATCAGGAAACGAAAGATTTTGACACAGTTTTGAGACAATGAACACAACCATAAGAACATGCAACTATAAAAGAAGAACAGAATGCAGAATGCTTAGAAAAAATTACAGTCTGAAAATAAAAAGAACTAATGAAATTTTAAAATAAGGAATACCAAATAAAAATGTCAACAGATGAGTTTGAGGATAAAGTTATGGGAATCTCCCAGAACACGGAGCAAAGAGATGAGAAATTAAGGAAAAGATAAAAAGACGGAGCACTAAAGCCAGGAAGTCTAACGTAGGGCTAATAGCAGTCCTAAGAACCACAGAAGAGTGGGGGTAAAAAGAAGAAGAAATTATCAAAGAAATGATATAAGAAAACTTCCCAGAGCTAGAGAGAGACAGAAATCTTCAGACTTGAAGACTGTGCTGGTGATCACTGCACTGCCTCTTAGCTGCCAATCCGCCCTCCATGCCCTCCTTCCTGATCCTGGAGCTGCACGTGGGAAATGTCTCTCCTTTGCCAGCTGCCATCCGGCCGAGCTTTGTGAGGGCGCTCAAGGGGTGGTACACAAGGAAGGGCTTCCCTGCCGGGTGCGTTCTTACCTGCTTACTGCTGAGTGCCCACAGGCCAGCAGCAGGCGGAAGATCCCAGGGCATCCCCTCAGCAGGTACCAGCAGCAGCCTTGCAGGTGGTTCCCAGCCGCTCCAGCGGGTGCCCAGTGAGGTGCCGCGGCAGCAAGCCCAGGAGTGTTGCTCAGTGAGAACTTGCAGGTACCCAGCAGGTCCTGTAGGCACCAGCGGGGGCTTCCTGAAACTTCCATCACCACCCCGGGAGGCAGTAGCCCACCCAGAACTGCATGCAGAGCCTCACAGTGGGCCACAGAGCCACGCCCTCTTCAAGGGGATCCGACTCTTGGCTCTCAGGTGGACGAGGGGCAGCTGCTTCCACACTGGATCCTGCCTCAACCCTAGAGGCAGCAGCTGCTCCCTGTATCCACCATCCCTATATCCCTTACAGTTCTCTTTTCCCCTCTGTAGCTAATCCCCTGCTAACCCCTCTGCAGTTAATCCCCTGCTACTAGTCAGTAATTCTTTAAACTTTCCCTGTCCAAATTTCCGTGTGATTTTTGTCTCCTGAACAGAACCTGACCGACACACCCACTGACTACCAAACACAATAAACGAGAAAAGACTCTCGCCCAGACATGTCACTGTGAAATCACTGTGAAACTGCAGAATACTGAGGAATAAAAAGAAAGAGAGAAACTCTAGGAGCCACCGAAAAGGAAAAAAGAGTCAGTTAAAAAGATTAAACTAAAAATCAGACCCACATATGGCTTTTCAAATCAGTAGCAATGAGGCAAGATTTTGACACTGAGAGAAGAATTGATTTTAAATCTATAAATCCACACCAATCGTCGTGAAGAACGTTTTCTAACGTGCAAGATTCAGGAAGTTTCCTTCAATCCTAGGAAGTCATGTGAGCGTATATTCCACCAAAGTGAGAGTGAAAAACAAGAAAGGGGAAATGCAGCATACAAAAATGGTAGAGCAAAGCCTGGAATTCAGAGAAAACTGACAGGCTCAGGCCCAGAAAGCAATGAGAACTTCAGTGAGTGGGCTGCACAAGGACACAGAAAGGCATTCATTCCACGCGATACATAAGTGAGGTAGAAGCTAGAGGGTCTGAGGGAAATGGTAAAGGAGACATGAGCCTTCCCTCAATAAATAAAAAGGTCAATAAAAACTCAAGGGAAAATAAATGCCAGAAACAAAATGCAAGAAAGACATAGTACAAACGCGCCATGGTTTTGAGTGACTGGTGGAATTTAACAGAATGACCCCATTTGTAAATGACACTAGAAATTTTCTCCTTTGAGCAATGCTGTAGTTGCAATACAAGAACTACAGGGAGGGATGTGTATTCATACCATATTACTGGGCCCTGCCGCAGGGAGTATTTACATTAACACACTCACTGTCTTGTAACCTTCAAACAACCTATGGAAATACTGCCAATACTTCAAACAACTAATACTTCAAACAAAAAATACTTCAAACAACCTATTGGAAATACTGCCAATCAGAGAAGGCAAACATTACCAACCTCAACAATGCAAAAGTAAAGACAACGCGGAGAAAAGTCGAACGATGGACAAGGGGAAAAGAGAGGCAGGCGAAAGGGTGGTGGTACCTAGCATCCTCATCTCACAAAACTTGGCACTTGAAATAAAAGGTAGAAAGTAGATGGAACAAGGTATATAGATTTATGAATATTAAATTTTTTTAACATCTTTATTGGAGTATAATTGCTTTACAATGGTGTTAGTTTCTGCTGTATAACAAAGTGAATCAGCTATACATATACATATATCCCCATATCTCCTCCCTCTTGCGTCTCCCTCCCACCCTCCCTACCCCACCCCTCTAGGTGGTCACAAAGCACCGAGCTGATCTCCCTGTGCTATGCGGCTGCTTCCCACTAGCTATCTACCTTACGTTTGGTAGTGTACATATGTCCATGCCACTCTCTCACTTCGTCCCAGCTTACCCTTCCCCCTCCCCGTGTCCTCAAGTCCATTCTCTAAGTCTGCGTCTTTATGAATATTAAATTTTAAATTGCAAAGGTAACCAACAGAGAAATTCATGTAGCGATAAAACTAAGAAGTTGTGCGTGCTGTGTGCGCATGTGTGGGCTCCATCCATCACAGCCAGCAGTGTCAACAGTGAAACTCAAAGCAGATACATCAAAGAGAGCTGAGTAAGTATGTTGTGAGTTACAGAAGTAATAACCACTACAGGAGCCATCAAAATGTGTTGCCTCAGGAGAATAAGACTCCTGTTCTTTCATTATTAGTGCTTCACAACCATCTGACTTTTTTGTAATCATGTTCATGAATCACTTTGAGGTTAGGGCAAGAGCTGACAAACGTTTTCTGTAAATAACCAGACGGTAAATATTTTAGGCATTGTGAGCCGTACGGTTCTCCGGAAACTACACAACTCTGCCACTGTGGTGCCAATAGACATCTGTAAATGAGTGACTGTGACTGTGTTCCAATAAAACTTTATTTATACAAACATGTGGCAAGACCGATATGGGCTGCAGGTTGTAGTCTGCAGACCTCTGATCTAGTCCAGTGTTTCCCAGACTATGTACTATAGGATGCTCCAATATATTTAAGGATCTTCCTCCACAGAGAGGGCAGGGAGAGGCTGCATGTTCACAGAGCTTAGAAAATGGTGGGTTGAACGATGCTAAGCAGTCATCTTTACCCCAGGACTTGAGCCTCTAATATGCCCATGAGCCTGAATACCCAGCCTGGAAGCACACAGTCTGAAGTACACACCAGGTCTCCAGTTTTCCCGAAGACACTGGAAAAACATCAAAGGCCACAGTGTTCTGTTAAACGGTTTGGGAAACAGTGTCATAACCAAATTCCTACCCTATAAAGGTGAGTAAATAAGCCTCAGAGTGGCACGTTACTTGCTCAAGGCTACTGGCTTGGTGGTGTCAGAAGTGGGACTGGGAGCCAGCACAGGGCACCTGTCGCCACCCCACAGGGCGTCTGCTCGGATGCCCGTGGAACCAACCAGCGCAGAGCTAAGGACATCTCTATCCTGAGCAACTCTAGGGGACACACTTCAAAAGAGTGTCACTACGTTGATGCCACAGTAATACTTACACTTCAAGAAATTGGAAACTATGGGCTTAGATCTTATTATTCTCTTTAGCAGCATCATGAGGTGAGCTGAAGTTATCAGGCTCAACCACTGTGAGTCTGTTTCCTCATCTATAATATGGGAGTGGGAAGAGGAGTAGGAAAAAGAGAAAACAAAGAAGAAGAATAAAATAATCTTTTTTCTCAACTTTTTAATGATTCAAGGTCATACTATTCAGCGGTACTAAACGTACTTCATATCTTACAATGTTAAGTCACAGATAGCTGTTGATTAAGCTCTAAATGACCCTACAGCAACAGTCAAAGCACAGAGCATTGCTCAGGAGATAAAAGCAGGTTGAGGATCAGAGACAAATGAAAAGGGCTTGGGAAACCTCAGGTATAATCACTCATGTTTTGTGAAGATAGTACTAAAATATGAAACAAAGCAACACAGTCCCAAACATGGAAATGTTCAGGATACAAACTGAAACAAAAACAGGTGGTCTAGGCAAGGCGGGATTGAACAGAATTGGGTATACCCACCGTGAAAATATCACCCTGGTTCCTAAGGTGGTTTCTGAATTTTAGAATGCTTTTCAAGATCATTCTTTTCATTCAAAGCCCAACCATTCCATTTTATTCACGTCTTTCAGGTGTCATTTCATTGTCTGTGATTGTAAATGTAGATGGAGTTCTGAAAACACTCTTAGCCACCTGAGCTACAGGGCAGCTCTCGCCTAACACCCTCATTAATGGTGTGGAAATGAAGCCTGCTCCTTCCAGAACCATGGAAACGCTGCCTCTGCTGACAGAATGTCCATCCAACCAAGTTCGGGTGAGATGGAGCCAGGGGTCAATTGTCAGTAGCCCAGGGGAGAGGAAGAACAGTAGCAGTTGACCTACAAACCTTGCTTGACCTTGTCCCAAGGTCACAACCCACAAACTGTCCCTGAGGTCGGATCTTCCCCCCCGAGACTTGTCCTAATGGCCTCCCAGTTGGAAGCTGGCCAACTCCTGAGCCATGGTCACTAGATCCCCCTGAGGCATGGTCACCAGATTCTTCAGAGACCACATACTGTAAGACTTCCTCTGTTAAACTCCTAAATCCCTGGGTGAGGTGGGACCAGACAAGGAGGAAGCAGCTGCAGGACAAGAAAAGTGAGGACCCTTCGGGGTGCTGGTATGAGGTCCCCACATTCCAATGCAAACAAGCCCCTGACCAGCCCGGCCCAATGCAAGAACCATGGCCACACAAGGCTACTTGAAATGTGGTGGGTACAACAGAGGAACCAAATGATACATTTTAATTAATTTTAATTGGTTTTATCTATTTTTAAAAACTGAAACAGTGTACAATATTTTTCCATGAAGCACGAATATATTACTTTGGTGGGACTCCATTTCTCTTTAAACGCTATATTGCTTAAGATGGTGTTGATGTATTGCAGTGCCTGAATCCACACATAAATACATCACTGATCTACTTCATGTGAACAAGGTGATTCCATTTAAATGATTTCATTTCTACACACTGCTGTCCCCTGTAATGTGTTTGTTGGAATATTTTATGCCAATAGCACAGGTGACAGTAATAATTAGGTAAATCCTAATTGGTAGCTAAATCAAAATACTTGTTTTAATTAAAATATTTAATTTAATTATTCTTCTAATTTATAAAATAAATATGGTCAAACTTTCAAATTTAAAACAAAGTCTTTGTACTGACACAAAATCAAGTGGAGATATAAAAGCTAGTACTATGATCACACAGTAAAGGATAAAAGGAGCTAAACAAAGTAAAAAATGTGATTATCAAAGACAGTTTTGGGAACCGTCCTGCACTGTTGGTGGGAATGTAAACTGGTGCAGCCACTATGAAGAACGGAATGGAGGTTCCTTAAAAAGCTAAAAATAGGGCTTCCCTGGTGGCGCAGTGGTTGAGAGTCCACCTGCCGATGCAGGGGACACGAGTTCGTGCCCCGGTCCGGGAGGATCCCACATGCCGCAGAGCAGCTGGGCCCGTGAGCCATGGCCACTGAGCCTGCGCGTCCGGAGCCTGTGCTCCACAACGGGAGAGGCCACAACAGTGAGAGGCCCGTGTACCGCAAAAAAAAAAAAAAAGCTAAAAATAGAGTTACCAAATGATCCTGCAATCCCACTCCTGGGCATATATCTGGAGAAAACTCTAATTCAAAAAGATACATGCACCTCTATGTTCATAGCAGCACTATTCACAATAGCCAAGACATGGAAGCACCCTAAGTGCCCATCACCAGATGAATGGATAAAGAAGATGTGGCATATATACACAAGGAACACTACTCAGCCATAAAGAGAATGAAATAATGCTATTTGCAGCAACACGGATGGACCTAGAGATTATCATACTAAGTGAAGTAAGTCAAAAGAGAAAGACAAATACCATATGATATCACTTATATGTGGAATCTCAAATATGACGCAAATGAAAAGAAACAGACTCACAGATATAGAAAACAAATTTATGGTTACCCAAGGGGAAAAGTGGGGAGGGATAAGTTAGGAGTATGGGATTAACAGATACACACTACTATATATAAAATAGATAAATACAAGGTCCTACTGTATAGCACAGAGAACTATATTCAGTATCTTGTAACAACCTATAATGGAAAAGAACCTGAAAAAGAGTATATGTATATATGGCTGAATCACTTTACTGTGCACCAGAAACTAACACAGTGCTGTAAATCAACTATATTTCAATTAAAAAATAAATAAAGACAATTGCAATTTGCTGTGGCACAGCAAACTGAAAAAGCCGTTTACTACATTTAGAAAAACAGAGATAATAAAGCAGACAATATTGAGACAGTTTCAGCAAGGGCAGTGCATTTGATGCTCAGTCTCCTTCCAACAGTCACAAAGGAAACAGCCAAAACCACAATTAAATGACCAAGAAAAAATTTTAAATGATTTTTAGCAAAACTTGAGCTTGTAACTACGGTCAGCTATAAGACATCTTAGATTCCTGAATAAAAACAAAGGAGCATTTTTAGATGGAGAGATATGTAATGTAAAATACATTATTATTTAGTTATGGCAATGTTGCTCAAATATTATGAGAAGACAGAAAAGATACTGTTGAAAGAGTGAAGGACTTTCAATTAGCAACCAAACAATTGCCCATAGAAAACACACCATTTCTAGCAATACCAAGATAAATAAATTCAAAATTTGAAAAATCACAAGAATTTTCTTTAGCTTTAGATGAACTATGCAATATCAGAGACATTGCCCAATTAGTACTCTGAGTACGTTTTGTCTCAAAAGACTTCCAAATTCATGAAGAAATGTTGTCAATTCGTAGACTAAGAAAACTGAACTCATGGTGAAGGTACTTTTGAACCTTGTACATCTGCCAAAGAAGGATTTCGGCTGGATATGAAAACAAAAGGTTTCTATCATGACAGACAGTACTGCTGCTATGTTGGGTCAAAAATCAAGACTTAGTAGACTTTTCTAACAAGAGACTGGCATTTCTCCTACTGCTTCATTCTACTGTATGATAATAATTTTTAGTTGGCTTTCTAAAGCACAGCCTACGAAAACCATCATGGATATTGTTGTTAAAATTGTTCAGTATAGACATATAAATGCTATGAATTACCACCAGTTTAAAGAACTGCTGGAAGAAATACATGACAATGAATTTAATGATTATGTGTTCTTTGCCAGTGATCTTTGGTTGAGTCATGGAACAGTTTTACAAAGATTCACTGTATACTTAAGCAATTCAAGATTTTCTGTAAACAAATAATAGAGATTAAAAAATTGCTGTGTGGTTTATGTTTTCTCACAGACATTACACTGCATGTGAACAAGCTAAATTTAAAGCTCCAAGGAAAGGAAAAGCTTATTTATGACCTAGCTAGAAAGTGTGAGAATTTATATCAAAACTGATACTTTTCATAAATGAAAAGTAATGGTTTTATGCATTTTCATAACTTGGATCAATATGCAGAAAATTTGACTGAAATAAAAAGCTTTATATGAATTACCTACAATCTAGAAGAAAAATTTGAAGAAGACTTTATTGAGATTGATAAATTTAGAGTTGGTTTTTAATTTTTATAATATCCCTTTGAATTTGACGTTAGTAATTCTGAGTTGGCATGAGAGTTACCAAATTCACATAACTTGAACAGACTTTAAAACTGACAAGCTTTTAGTTTCAAAAAATCAAATCAATTCTTCTAAAAAGATGAACCAGTTTTGTTAACTGAATGGCAAATATTAAAGGAAAAGTATTTTTGACACTTGATTCAGTTATTGGAAAACTTAAGTATGTTTGAAACTTGGTTACACAAATCTACTTTTTCAACTACAAATTTTATGAAATCTAAAAACAGACCCAAGTATTTCAGATGTAGTGCCTGAATTTAGCTATGCTATAATCCTAACATATACACCAAATTTCAAGACTTAGTACAATAAAATAAAGAAGTCTCATTAACATTTTTATACTGTTTACATGTAGCAATGGTAACATTTGGGGGAGATTTAAAGAGTTAAAGAAAATACATTATTAAAATTAATTTCACCTGTTTCTTTTTAATTTTTTCAATGTGACTATCAGAAAAATTTTAAATTATATACGTGGCTCACATTATATTCTATTGAATAGCTGGAGATGCTGGCTACTCAAAGTAGTCTTTTCCCAGAAGCATCAATATCATCTGAAAGTTTCTTAGAAATGCAGACTTTTAGGTCCCAGCTGAAACCTACTGAACAGAATCCGAATTTTATTGAAAATTGGTTTGGCCAATATGAAATAATAGGAAACAGATTTAAGCCTTTGCCTGAGACAAGCAAAAGCAAATAACCACATCCCCGCCTCTACAAAAAGACAGAGGGTGGGGGGAAAGGAAAAGAAACCAGACAAAACGTATGAAATAATGGTTTTCAGGAGACAAGACTTCAGGAAGCAAATGAGGTGAGCCTATGAGTATCCCAGCTTATTGCCTTAAGAGATTTCCTGGCCAAGACACAGAGAAAGAGAATCCAAGAAGAGCCCAGGAGATTCCCTGAGTGGAGGATACAGAACTGAGAGTCTAGGAAGACCAAGGCAGCTAGAGTTTGTAGGAAAGAGCAGAGGGCTGCACAGATATCTGCAAAAGTCACTCTTGAGTATTCAGCAGAATACCGATCACTGCATGTGTGTGGGCAAACTATCCGTGGCTGGGAAACAAATATGGATGGATTAGACGTATCACTGTCTGGTGCTCACACGGGGCCAAGAATAGTACCTATTTCCACCAGACAGACTAGAAAACCTCATAAATCAGCAGCGTTAAGTACTCAGGAAGATCTTGCCTCTTTAGTGTGAAATATTAGCCCTAGATTGAGCACTGCTCCAGTCCCACCTAACAAGCCTCAGAAGCAAGATACAAAAGAATTGCTTGTCCCCAACTAATTTAGCTATGGTCCAAAAAGAAGCTCCAGAATATTTATAGTGATACAAAAATATCCAGAACCCAAGAAGATAAAAATAACAATAACAATGTCTGGCATCCAATAAAAAAAAAAAAATGCTAGGCACGCAAAGAAGCAAGAAAATCCAACCCATGCGGGGAAATATCAAACAATTGAAACTGACCCAGAATTAAGACAGATATTAGGATTATCAGGCGAGGACACAGATTCAAGATTTTAAATAGTGACATGAATTTATAAAACACAATTAAAACACATGAAATTTATAGAGATGAAATCTACAACATGTGAGATGAAAAATACACTGGATAAGACTAATGGTAGAATAGACGTTGCAGAAGAAAAGATTAGTGAACTTGAAGCAGCAATAGAAACATCTGAAATGAGAAAAGAAAAAGAGAGAGTTTAAAAAAAAATTAACAGAGCATGAATGAACTGTAGAGATAGCTCAGGCATTCTGATATACATGAAATTCGAGCCCTCATGGCAGAGGAGGGGTAGAAAAAATATTTGAAGAAATAATGACTGAAAATATTCCAAATCTAAGAAAAATATAAGCCCCAAAGAACAAGGAGCTCAACTAACCCCAAGTATAAGAAATAAATACCAAGGCACATCATAAATTGCTCAAAACCAGTGATAAAAAAAAAAATCTTAAAAGCAATCAGGTGAAAAAGAACACATCATAGAGGAAGAAAGATAACGATGATAGATTTTATGTCAAAAACAATGTAAGTGACAAGACAGTGAAGCAACATCTTTAAAGAACTGAAAGGAAAAAACTGTCAATCTAGAATTCTACACCCTGCAAAAATATATTCCAAAAATGAAGGCAAATAAGGACATTATCAGATATATAAAAGTAGAAAGAACTCATTAGCAGCACTCCTGCATAACAAAAAATGTTAAAGGAAGGCCTTTTAAGCAGAAGGAAAATAATACCAGGTAGAAATATGGATATACACAAAGGAATGAAGAACACTAGAAATGGCAATTACCTAAGTAAATATGACTTTTTTTCTTATTATTTAAATCTTTTTAAAAGAGAAGTGACTTCTAAAACAAAAATAATAATTTATGTGGAGTTAATTACACATATAAAAGTAAAGTGTATGACAACAATAATACAAGGGCCAAGATGGAAGTACACTATTGAAAGGTTCTTATAATATAGGAAAAGTAGTATAACATCCCTTAAGGGTAGATGATTAAAGATGTATACTGTACACCCTAAAGCACCTACTAAAATAACTAAGCAAAGAGATAGAGCTAATAATCCATCAGAGGAGTGAAAATCAGAGGAATCGTAAAAAATTCTCAAGTAATCCAAAAGGAAGCAGAAAAACAGGAAAAGAGAATAAAGGACAGGATAAATTAAAAAAAAAAAAGGCAAGATTACAGACTCCAAACTAATGATATCAGTAATTACATTAAATGTAAATGCTCTAAAACACCAATTAAAAGACAGATATTGTCAAACTGGAAAAATAAAAGCAAGATCCAAACCCCATAATACCTACAAGAAATGCACTTTAATATAAAGACACAAATAGGTTTGAAGGAAAAGGATGGACAAAGATATACCATGCTAACAGACAAAGGATATTTCAGAGCAAAGATTATCATCTGGTATAAAGAAAGTCACTTCATAATGAAAAATGTCCAGTTCATCAATAGGACTTAACAATCCTAAATATCTATTCAACTTAACAAGCATGCTTCCAAACACATGAAGCAAAAACTGATAGAACTTCAAGAAGAAAGGCCAATTCGAAAGAATAGTCACATATGTCAATACTGTTCTCTCAATATTTAATAGGACAAGTAGACAGAAAATCAGTAAATGTAGAAAAGATTTGAACAAGATCCCAAGGCGATCTATGCACATTAAGGTCTAAGAGGCACTGCTCTACCTAATCATAATGGATAGACAGTCCATATTCAGTCAACTTCTAGCAAACTTTTCTTTTGGCTTCTTACTGGTATCATCATAACTGGCACAGGCATACCTCATGGTATTGCATGTTGCTTTACTGCACTTGATAGATGCTGTGTTCTTTACAAACTGATATCGACGCAAGTGGCAACCTTACATCAATCAAGTCTATTGGTGCAACCTCTCCAACAGCATTTGCTTACTTCATGTCTCTGTGTCACATTTTGGTAATTCTTGCAACATTTCAAACTTTTTCATTATTATATTTGTTTGGTGATAAGTGATCTTTTTTTTTTTTTTTTTTTTTTTTGCGGTACGCGGGCCTCTCACTGTCGCGACCTCTCCCGCTGTGGAGCACAGGCTCCGGACTTGCACGCCCAGCGGCCACGGCCCACGGGCCCAGCCGCTCCGCGGCACGTGGGATCCTCCCGGACCGGGGCACGAACCCGCATCCCCCGCATCGGCAGGCGGACTCCCAACCACTGCACCACCAGGGAAGCCTGATCAGTGATCTTTTGATGTTACTACTACAACTTGCTGAAGGCTCAGATGATGGTTAGCATTTTTTAGCAAGAAAGTGTTTTTTAATTAAACCAGGTACATTGTTTTGTTAGACATAATGCTATTGCACACCTAACAGACTACAGTATATTGTAAACAAAACTTTTATATGCACTGGGAAAACAAAGAGTTCATGTTACTCGCTTTATTGTGGTACTTGCTTTATGGCACAGGTCTGGAACCAAACCTGCAATATCTCCGAGGAATGCCTGTATACTTCTGTCTGGCTTCCAGGCTAACCAGGAGTTAGAGGAGAAGGTAACTTTAGGAAAGCTAATCTTAAAGAATAAATCACAGAACTTAGTGAGTAGAGTTGAAAGAACCTGGATTTACTCACCTTATAGACCTAGAAATAACACCAGCTCCACCACTTAGATTTAAGTTTCCTGAGACTTAAGGTACTCATCCGTGGGACTATGTTAAGAGCTACCATGAAGTAATGTATAGACAATGCCCAGCACACAGTCTACCCCAGAATGCATGTTCCGTAAACATTAATTCTTTTCCCACCAGCATGGACTAGTCAGTAAACACTCCTGGTACAGAGATTAGCTTTCCAGCTCATCTGCTTGAATAATCTCAGTAAGGATGGGGAAGGTCAAGATCTTCAACAGCAAAGCCTGCCAGTATCTCTATTCTGATCACTGGATATCCTGACACACCGCTGAACTCAGCCAATACTTTTCCTTCTAACCCTCAATGAAGAGGTTTACTTTATTTATAGTGGTCACTGACATTCTTCTAACTACTGTTGCCTTCCAACTCATAATGGATTAAGAGTGAAAGGAAGAAACTGAAGAGCTTTATAAGAAAGTTTTAAATTGTGGGAAATATAATTTAAAATATTGATATTTTAAGTATCTTTAAAAATCCCATTGGAAAATATCACTTGTTATTGACCTAATCAAATCGAGAGTGAAAAAACAGGGCTAAGAGACGACATGGAATCCAGGCCAGACCCTAGTACCTGCTTCCTTTATGATCTGAGTAGAACAGTTTTCTTTGTGACCCTTAATTTCCTCATCTAGAAAAGAAAGATAGACAAGCCCAGTTCATCATATAGAGTACAAAAAGAATTTAAATGAGATGCATGTGAAACTAAAAAAATACTTAAGTTCAAGGTATTATTATTTTCAATGATCATGGTCATTGATTGTTCCTATTAATATGGAAAATCAAGAGGTAACTGGGGGGTAAAAACTGTCAAGTATCAAGCCACTATTCTTCTTTTTAGATTTATGCACTCAATATTGTGTCAGCACGCATAAGTTTTTATAAAGCTCAAAAATTTCCCAAATCACTACTGAAGAGATTTCTCTGCAAGTAACAGGAAGTGCAGTAACAAGAAAAAAAAGTTTGAGTAATTTTTCTAAGACTATATTACATAAAGCCCAAGAAATCAAGAAATTTTAGCTTAACACAGGCCCAAACTTTCACCCAGACCCCTGTTAGAAAGTTAAGAAACACTGGCAACATCATACCTCAATAAAGCTATAGAAAGAAAGGAAGGAAGAAAGAAAGAAGGGGCGGAGGGAGGGAGGGAGGAAGGAAGAAGGAAAGAGAGAAAGAAGAAAGAAAGAAAGAAAACAGTGGCAATGGCAGTTGCAGAATGCACACATTAAAACACAGCAAAACAAAAACAAACAACCGTGCTTTCACTATGTTGGACACAGATCTGGGACAATCAACATCTTCAGCAAAAAGCAGACAAATACTTGAATCCTATTCTCTAAACCCAATGTGGACTTAAGAGCACTAAAAACTCCAATCCTACTTTGATAGCTTTATTCTTAAAATTTTACATTAGCATTGTGCTGCCTTTCTGGAATCTCCCATTACTCGTGTGCCATTCAGTACAGTGTCACTGCCATTTATTTACTGGCTTAGCCCACTGGAAGCTCAACGCACCTTGGAGTCAGAAGACCTAGGTTTAAATTAAATCTCTATCCTGTCACCTGCTAGATAAGTGATTCTGACCGCAAGCGGTGGTTATGATTAATGACATTAGCAATGTGAAAGTGCTCCTATATGTAGACGCTTAAATAAGCATCTCCTAAATTCAAACGATGACTATTCATGCGAGTCATGTTCGTAGCACTTTAACTGAAACGTCCGGTATTCACTACCAAGAAGGCATTACTCTTAGAAAGAGCTGTTTGTCCTACCAGACCATGAATGATACTTTAGGGAATAAGAATAATAGTAATAATAAGAGGAACCCATCTTGAGAAAAATTATCTGAAGAGTCTTTTCATCTTTTAAATTGTCTCCACTCTCCTATCTATACAGAAACTAAAAAAAAAATATTAAATCCACAGGCATCCTCATTATTATTTTTTTTTTTTTTTGCGGTACGCGGGGCCTCTCACTGCTGTGGCCTCTCCCGTTGCGGAGCACAGACTCCGGACACGCAGGCTCAGCGGCCATGGCTCACAGGCCCAGCCGCTCCGCGGCATGTGGGATCTTCCCGGACCGGGGCACGAACCCGTGTCCCCTGCATCGGCAGGCGGACCCTCAACCACTGCGCCACCAGGGAAGCCCGGCATCCTCATTATTTACCTACACTGAGTGAGGATAACTAATTCGGTAAGCCTAAACACAATGGGGGCAACTCCTTCAGAGCTCCTTAACTCTCCCCAGCTCTCCCTAGATTCCAAAACAATGGGGAAAGCATTTGGGAAATGGGACACCAAGATGAAACAGAAAAGCCATTCTGGGGTAACTATTAGCAATGCGTGTGGATCTGGCAACCAAGAGAGAAAGGTTTGGGTGATGATTCTGCAAACATAGCACTTATCTTCATGAAGGAGACTTTTAGCTGAAATGGGAAGTAAGGGAGTAGAAAATGTGTACAGTCGGCCCTCTACATCTGAGTTCCGCATGTGCGGATTCAACCAATCGCGGATCTGCATATGCGGGAATCCCGAGAATACCAAGGACAGACTGTGTTGCAAACTATGCTTATGGGGCAAAAAACATATAAGTGGGTTTATAAATGTTAGTGGCTCTACCATCAGATAAAGGATACTACTACTTGAACCTAGAACCAGTGTCTGTGCTCAAAATGAAAGTGGGAAGTTTTCCACAATAAATTTGCAGTTTCGTCTAAGGTTTGTTTGCGGTACGCAGGCCTCTCACTGTTGTGGCCTCTCCCGTTGCGGAGCACAGGCTCCGGGCGCGCAGGCTCAGCGGCCATGGCTCACAGGCCCAGCCGCTCCGTGACATGTGGGATCTTCCCGGACCGGGGCACGAACCCGTGTCCCCTGCATCGGCAGGTGGACTCTCAACCACTGCGCCACCAGGGAAGCCCTAAGGTTTTTTTTGTTTGTTTCCCAAGAAGCCTAGACATTAGCGATGGAACTAATTTGTTCATGGAAAAAAATAAAGTGGTTTCACTGCCTGATGTTTCCTTCCAACACCGGGAGAACCAAGTATAGAAAAAAAATGCCACATGATGAAAGCTTTTAGTTTTCTTAAGAAGTGATGAAGTTTTTTAAAAAAAAAAAACACAGATGTTGGGTTTACATAAATAATCAACTGAAACATTTTTCTACTATATAATTTTCTTGTCGAGCATATAATATGCTTTTCTTTTTCCTGGAAATTCAATGTCAGAACTGTATGACGATGACTGTTTTCCAACAGATAACTGGATAATTCTGGGGTCAGAATAAGAATATAAACATATATATACACACACACACACACACACATATCTACATATCACATATATCTTACTTAAAAATCTTACGTCAGATTCATTTTTAGGTATGGGAAGGAAACAGTTTAACTTTGCTTGAAATAAGTTCCTTATACTTGAGGTCACGGTCTATCAGTTTTTCTAGGAACGTAGGTTCTTAGCCTTATTCTTAGAGCTTTTGGACTTAAAATCCAACAGATTAAAAATCTCAGCTCTTCAAAAAAGAAAGCATGTTTACCTCCAAATTTTCAAGCATGGAATTTTCCCCTCATGGCACAGAGTTCGGGAACAGAGGGCTGTCTTTCCACTTACAGTCGTATTAAGAGCCACATCTGAAACCAGACATACAGACACAACCCTGAAGTAGACCATCCTCGTCCAAGTTTCTTCTTGAGCCCCAGAGTGATCCATCCTGAAAGGCCAGCCTGGGTCCCCACAAGCTGATCCAGTTTCCCTTTCAAGCCTCTTTTTCTCCAAGAATCATAGGTTTCACCAACCTGCCTGGCCACAGTATCCTTAAAATCACAACTGGGATTTATCAGAAATACAGACGCTTGATCCTTGAAAGCCACTGAAGATAAGAGCAGTGTCGTCTACACCACGCTGGGTGTGAAGATGAGACTTGAGGGCTCACACACAGATATGCTTCTGATGGTGGGAAGTCCCTCTTCCCTTCAACAGGCCTGAAATAGCAGCACTTTCCTCCCCCAGACACGGTTGAGAACAGCAAGGCGGACACCAGAGGCTGCTGGCTGCGACACACAGCACCACAGAAAGAGGCAGAGCGCTGTGGAGTACAGTCCCTCCCGGGCGACAATATGCCTGGCAGCCAGTTTCTGCAAAGCTTGGCAGAGGGAAGAGGAAGGCTCTTTAGAAATACAGTTGGCAAAACACTGAGTATAAAGGACACTCTGAGAAAATGCATAATTGCAGACTCAGAGTCACTGTCTCGACCAGTACATCCTTTACGGGACAGCGGAGGAAGTCTAGACCCCCACTGGACATCCTGTAACCGCATGGCTCTCCAGGCTTTCTTCTTCCTTCGTTACATGCAGCGGTGCAGATGGACACAGAAGGAAAAGTAAACCTACAAGACGTTGACCTGGTGTCTCCTTGACTGCATAAAGGTTATGACTTGGGATCTGAATTCAAACCCAGACCTGACTACTTACCGTCTTCTCTCATTTGAGGTACTTCCCCTATCAAGGCTTCAGCTCAGAGATGGTGCTGATTGAAAGACGCCCAGCACGTCCAGCCCGAGGCACAGAGCCCGAGGCACGGTCCCAGCCTCGACGCTGCATCACCACGCCCACCACTGCATCCTGCGTGCCCCGTCACACCTGGAAGGTACTTCCGTCTCACCTACAACACGTTCCCGTGGTGGCAAAACCATCTCTGACCGTAAGCCCCACGAGGGCAGGATTCGCTCTGTATTCTCAATGCCAAGGCCGCACACACGTGCACACACACGTGGTTAACAGACATTTGCTGAGCAAACCAATGAATGAATCAACAGTCTGACTGATCACTTTCATATCTTGTTTTCTATATAATCCCAATTTAAAAAACCTTTCCCCAGGTGCTGTTATAGACAGATTACTAGATTACGTGAACTGAACCTGATGCCCACATCAAGATTCTGCTGGACGCCGATTACAGAACATTTGCTGAAACAAAGATCCCTTGGTCTGGGTGAGTCTATAGGAACATAAGCTCCTATTCCGATGCTCTAAGCAGACTCCCCTATCTACCAGGGCAGAAAAATGGGCTCCCTTTTAATTGGGAAGGTCTAGAAGCAAACTCCATGTTGGCACAGGTAAGCATCCTTTCCCTTTGTTTTACAGAATTAAAAAAAAAAAAAAAAGGAGGGCAAGGTGCAAGGGCTCCAGGGCTCCTGGGCAGCACGACCGAGCAGGGGCTGCACCCCAGACGCTCTCCCCACAGCCCTGGCTCAAGGCGTCCTTCCCACTGCTTCCCAACAGCCAACCCGTTCCATCGTGACCCTGAGGATACCCCTTCATGTTCGTAGCTTTGGAGAGAAAAATACAGAGTCCCAAATCAGGGTGAATCTGTGAAGGATCTCCCCAGACCTCCTCTCCAGCATATTTTCATGGACGAGGGATCACCGCTAGGAAATACCCCCCATGAGCCTCTGGAACAGCACAGACTTGAGATGACCAATCACTCAGAACTTACACACAAGCCAGACTGGCCACACAGTACAAACTCAACTTCCTTTCAAGATCTTTCAGAAATATAATTTGAAGGGGTGGGGGGAGGCGGGGGAAAGCAAGTGTTAATTCTGCTCTGTGTATGTACAATTGCCATTTGCAAGGAAGAGGTTATCCAAAAACAAGCTCATGTTTCAGTGACCTTCACGGCACTGCCACGTGAAAGGAGAGCCAAAATAAATCTCAAAGCCATTACCCCCAAAGTTCAACCCTCTGAAATGCCCTGACTTGGCCAGTTTCAAGACTGGTGTTTCCAAGTTTCAATTCCAAGAACTCCCCTTTTTTTTTTTTTTTTACAAACATCTAAATAAAAACTGTGATAGCTTATATAACGTATGTCACGATTATACCCAATGCAGGCGACAGCCAAACAGGATTGGCTTGGGACAAAGACAGAAGGGCCTGCAAAATGTGGGTTTGAAAAAATACAGGAGAAAGAATCTACTTCTCAGGAAGCACAGTCAAAGAAGGGGAGGAAGGACTGTCTATATGAAAGGGACTAAGAAAGTAAATCTCAACAGTGCTCAGCACAAGGAAAAAAATGTGTCACTATGTGTGGTGACAGACGTTACCTAGACTTACTGTGATCATTTCGTGATACACACAAGTACTGAATCATTAGGTTGTAGGACTGAAGCTAGTATGTCAATTACATCTCAGTAAAAAGAATTAAAAGGGTTAAAAAGGGGTGGGGTCGGGGAGGGGAGGCAGGACAGGAACAAAGCCACGTACACACTGGAGGCCTGGGGAAGCGCACACACAAAGGGGCAGCAGGGAGCCCAGAGGAGGGGCTGCGACAGGGCAGCAGAATCAGCAGGAGGAAAAGCCCACAGGAGTCAGCAGCAAGGACAGCAAGGGGGAAAGTCACCCCGTGTCAAAGGGCAGGCTGGCTAGTGGGGGGAAGCAATTAAACACCAATGACAGATGGAGATAAGGGCATCCCAGGCAAGGCCGGCGTCCCTAAGACACCTGACACCGAGACTGCGCGGCAACAGACCAGCAGCAGAGGAGGGGCAGGCGTCAGAGGAAACACAGGGTCCCAGGAGGAGCGGAATGCTGCCTAAGTTTGGGGGGTGCTGCTGGAGGCATATGGGGAGCAAAACCGTGGCTGCACGGGGCACCCGGGGGAGGCCTGGGCCCGGGAGGGGCCTCACGGCTGCAGCCCCAAAGCGTATCGGCTTCTTCCTCCTGCAGGGAAGGGGCTGTCGCTTCCAGCCTCTAAGCAGCGCGATACTGAAGGCGTTACATGGTCCCCACGACCACGAGAGCCGGCGCACTTCCCAGCGCCCCCCTGTGAAAAGGAGGACGCGGTAACTCTGACCATCCGTGAACACCTGACATCCATCAAGAACTGTGTAGCGTCCAGAGCATCAAACGGGGAGAAATACTTCGATGCAGTTAACGTGAAGTCTCCTTCTGAAAGGAGCTGAGCCGGCTGGAGAAGGACAGCAGGTCCAGTTACCATGCTGGGCCTCTGCGTGTCTGCAGGTGTGTGTGCACAGGTGTGCACGTGTGTGATGGGAAGGAGGGATGAACGTGTCAGAAAGCTGGATGGACCTAGAGATCATCCATCAGACTGAGTGACGTAAGTCAGACACAGACAAATATCATATGATATTACTTAAGTGTGGAATCGAAAAACATGGTATCAATGTACTTATTTACAGAACAGAAACAGACTCACAGATATAGAAAACAAACTTATGGTTACCAAAGGGGAAGGGGAGGAGGGATAAGTTAGGAATTTGGGGTGAACAGATATACACTGCTATAGATAAAACAGGTAAACAGCAAGGTCCTACTGTAGAGCACAGGGAACTCTACTTAACACCTTGTAATAACCTATAATGGAAAATAAGCTGGAAAACAATAGATTCATATCTATCTATATCTGTATCTATAGAGATATATATAAAACTAAACCACTCTGCTGCACTCCTGAAACTAACACAACACTGTAAATCAACTACAATTCAATTTAAAAAATAAAGGGGGAAAAAAAAAGAAAGCTGGCAGCTGTGCTCGAAAGCCAAGACTCGAAAACAGAACATGATGAATAAACAATTATAACGTGCGGAGAAGTGTAACAAGGGAGAGAGTCATCCCAGGGAAAGAACCCAGCGAGGACCGGTGCAGTCGGCGCAAGTACAGCGAAGTCTCCAGAAGGACCTCGAGGCCTCATCCTCTAGTTTTGAGCAGGCTGACCCTTCCCAGACTTGGCCAGTGAGGGCGCTGAGTTCTGAGGCAGGACCTTGTGATTCCAGTCCTATAGCCCAGGCAGGGTTCTCAACGGCAGGCAGAGCCTGTTTCCCCTGCTGTACAATACACCCCACCCACTCCCGCCCCCGGTCATCAGCCCTGAGAACCAAACAGAGTTCCCGAGAGTCTCAAAAGAAAACGGCAGCTAAACCAAGCGAAGGCCAAAACGTGGTCAAAAATCTAAGATTCCTAAGCAAGAGGGATGGAGTAAAAGATATGCGAATGTGTCCATGGCGCCCAGAAGGGGATTAAAGGGCTTAGAATGGTGGGTCTAACTCGGCAACTCTGGGTCGCTGGGTGAGCTGAAGCCACAGCCGTTTCCAGCAAAAGAGCCCCTAAGAGTGAGACGAGCATCGGCGTCTGAGGCTTTTGCTCGTGTCCGAGTGATCGGGGTTTACTTTATAACCTCTTCTAGAACAAAGGAACTGAAGCTGACTCAGTCCCTGTAAGGGGCCGGATTTACGCTTGTAGCTGCTAGAGGCCATTCATTCACAGGAATTGGGAGGCAAGACGCTTTCGAGGGCTGGGCAGGAGTCAGGGGCCAGGGGGGCGCAGGTAGAGACAGGTGTGTCTACACGCACAGGCAGGGCCTTCTCTCGTTAGTACACGTCCTCAACATTCGATCAACCCTATAATGCTTCTTCTGTCTTCCCGTACCCAGACACTCCTCCTCGGCTTTATTTGAGCAGACGTGGCGACAACACCGATGGGATTACACAAAGGGCTGCCTGAAGAGGCACTTTCACACAAAAAAGGCGCTGCCTCTATTACAGCCCTCATATAGTACTTGTTCACGTCTGCTGTTTCTGAGCTGTGAGTCCATCCAGGGCTGGGCCCAAGCCCTTGTTCACCTTCAGGCCCGCTGCCATGTGGACGCTCAACCTAAGATTTGCCGAAGTAAACCACCCAGCCAAATCATCTCAGGTAAGTAACCGTAACAAGTTCTTGGAAACGCCAGTTTCCTCACGGATAAGGTAAGGGGCGTGGGCAAAGCACCTCCCGGCTCTAACAAATGCAAAACACCCTAATCTTCTGAAAACAAAAGAGCACTGTCTGGACACGCATCGTAACTTTTACACATTTCAGGCAACAGAAAAATGTATGTGATTAACCTTGATGGATACGGCAATTTAAAAAAACACACATTTAGTTTCAATATGAGACCCGTTCCTTTGTTAGTCAATGAAATAGAAAAGCGACCTAGGTTTTAAGTAGGGAAAAACTATATACACATTGGTCATCCTGAAAATAACTGTATTCGGAACAAAATGTTAATTCTGACATTTCCTTTTAAACCTTCTCCCCTGAGAGGCTCTATCTGGAATAACATTGACATAACAGAAACAAACAAGACTCTTTACGGTGGCTACAGTTTAACAAAGGCATCTGCGGATGGTTACCTTCCTTGGGGACTCTGCTCAAAAGCAGAGAACGGAGGCACAGTTGTCCCAGCAGCTGGCAAGTTCTCCCCCATATGCGGAGAAGTTGTGGAACAGCTGGGGAATGCAAGATGCTTTTGAACACGCTGCTATGTGATCCAAAATAACGCTGTCTGTTCATCTTCCCGACAATGGTAGCGACAGCCCAGCGCAGGTCTGGCGCATGCCCTACAGCTGCTTCTTTCTTCCGCCCTGGAAACTCAACAAGTAGCTACAAATGAAGCGAGATGCACAAAAGGGGAGAAACCCTGCTGCTAACCCTTTCTGTGCCGTCCCCTGCTTACACGGCAGATCGCTTTGCCACGTGGGAGAACGCTGCATTTCGAACCCAAACGGAAAATCTGTGTTTAGCTTTCAACGGCAAGCCCTCCCTGGACTCCACGCCATGCCCATCCTGGCGACAACGTTCACGATTGGGTGGCGTTTAATAACATTATAAGGTCTCCAGTGCTTTCGCCCTGGGTGATTATTTAAAAGATAAATGCAAAATCGAGAACTAGGAAATAGCAACGTCCAGGGGTCTTTCATCAACAACTTGACATAGTATATTTTAAAACAACTGTTTCTCCACTTGTTGCTAAACTGAAAAGCTTCCGAGATCTTTTAACATATGAAATAGCTATCCTGGTTGTTAGCTGGTTCTGCAGCTTAACTGGACATAACCAGACCTCTCTATGTCACCTTCCAAATGTTAGTTTGGCAATTTTCAGATCATACATAGGTCACCATATTTGAGCAAACAGTTCTGAAATGTTATCTCAAACTCTCCTCCCTCCTCTGTCCATTTCGTGGCCCATCTTTAAACAGACTCCAGGCAATCTTCTGTTTTCCAAGTAATGGTCCCACTTGCCAAGGTCGGGCCAGCACAATTTTCACAGACGCAGATATTCTCTTTAGTGTTGTTAATGGCTAGTGAACGAACAAAGAGAAGACCTGCTTCCTTTTCTCCAGCTTGTTTGGTTTTGAGCTTGCTTTTTTAAGTCCTGTCATCGTGGCTATTAGGATACTGGCTTCAAATTTAAAGGAAAGAGAAATGGCTGGAGGGCTGGCCGCAAAATTACACAGTGGTAACACTAGGAGGAAAGCCCGATGGTTCCGGAGCCCCTTGTAAATTCCCTGGGCAACGAGACAAAGTTTTCCATCCCTACCACCCCGCCTCCCACCACACACGGACACACAGCACTTGCTGACAAGAAGAAGAATCGCTAAGCGCATCACACCTTGCTGTAGGAACCAAGAAGATGAAGTTCAACTATCAACTATTCTGCCTCTCTAGACGAGGGAAGGGAAGAAAGAAAGAGTCTGTTCTTAAACATCATCATTATTAGTTAACACTCGTTGGGCGGCTACGACCCCCTAGGCTCTGCGCTACTAAGTACCTTGTATGAATGACCAAATTTAAGCCTTGCAGCTTGAAACCAGGCGGTGCTGTGACTATTCCTGCCCTAAAAGAGCAAAGTGAAGCTCAGAGAAGCTGAGCAACTTGCCCAACGCTACAGACCTATAAACGGTGGAGGCGGCATTCGAAGCCTGCCCTTAGTCATCATGCCTCACTCTCTCCACAACTGGCCCTGCACTAGGACATTCTGAGTCAGAACTGTCACTCCAGGGTTCCAAACAACATCTTTCTTTAAGGCAATACACTTTCAGTACATTCAAGACAACACCACCGCCCCATATTATAAACTTGAGCTCAATAATGCCTAAAGATGTGGAGATGATCTCAGATGTCTAAAAGGAATTTTAGAGTCATAACCCATCAGACAGTTAATGAAGGCTGGCTGCATTTCCAAGGCATTTGAAATACACATTCAGCGTGGTGGCAAAGTCACAGAGCTTAGACAGGGTAGGCACTGCGGCTCCTTTCTGCAGGGAAGGCCCACAGAGCTCCCAGCTACACAGACCTCCTGACCCCAGGCCCACCTGCCTAATGAGACACCACACAAAGCAAAGGACAGCTGTTTCTGACTCTCTGTGGGGCTGTCAGATAATTCTAAGCGGTTTACTTGTCTTCATTATACCTTAAGCTTTAAACTAAGAGTTGGGGGACTTCCCTGGTGGCCTAGTGGCTAGGATTCTGGGCTTTCACTGCCGTGGCCCAGGTTCAATCCCTGGTTGGGGAATCGAGATGCCACAGGCTGGGCAGCACGGGCAAAATAAATAAATAACTAAAAAGAAATAAACTAAGAGTTGGTTTAGCTGAGGCCTTGAGCCACAGAAAAGTCAGCCACAGGTGGAAGGTCAATCTAACCCTAATAACGAACATGATCAAACCGAACCTGGGTTTACAGCCTGCACCCTGACTCTTCAATCAGCAAAACCCGTAACAACTTTTCAGGAACGTCCTTTGGCATAAAACTGGGATGAGCAAACCTTACCCTTTGGGGCAGGAGAGACTCTTGGGCCCAGAAACCTCTTTAGCCTGTCTCCCCACCTGTGAAATAGAAATCACCGCTCTGGAGGAGGCTGGGAGGTTTCAAAGCGAAAGGTGAAGCGCTTTCCCAAGTGGACACAAGATTCTCTCAACAGAAGGCCTTTCCCTACTTCAGAAGGGAGTGGCGGCAGATAAGATAAGAAAACGTGAATTCTATCCACGGATTACCGCGGGATCAGGTTTCACACCAGACCAGAGCGCCCCAGGTTTCTCTCAGGCAGCACCTCCTCTGGGTCCGGCTCCCGGGAAATGTCTGTCGCGCAGGGGAGATGGTGCCCCTGCCATTCCAATGATAGACTCGTGCCTAAGTCTGGGGTTTGCATAACCTCGGGGGAGGGGGAGCGGGGAGGACAGGAGCTCTCTCCTTTCTCGCCGCGGTCCTCTCCCCTTCTGCGGAAATTCCAATGGCAACAAACTGTCAAGGCTGCACCGGAGCTGTACTGCCGAGGCCAGGAGCGCTTAACCCCGCACCTGACCCAGACTGAGACTGGAGTCGCCGGGCCGCTAACTCACAGGAATGCAACCACCGCCTTCTGGAGGTCCCCTCTGGGCGCCCGGGGCCGCCGCTGTCACCCCAGGACTAAGCCCCTCCCTTCCGGGAGCCCGCGGGGAGGGGCGTGGCCCGGCGGTCCGGCTGGGCGCGCGGCGCTGGGACCGTGCGCCGGCGGGGGCCCTGGGGCCCGGGCGGTGGGGAGGGCAGGCCGGCAGTGTCGCGGTTCTACGCACACGCGTGTCGCTCCCCGGGCCGCCCCTCCTGCCCGCCTAACCGGCCGCCCCGCTAACTTCCCGAAACTCCGCGGAGGGAAATCCTGAGACAGCCGGTACCTCCGGACGGCGCGCGCCGGGGACGGAAGTGGGTGGGAGCGGCGGCCGCGCCGCGCCTTTGTTGCTGCGCCGGGACCCCGCGGGCCCACGGGAGCGCCCCATCGCGGCGGCCCGGGGATCGGTCGCCCCTCCCAGCTCGCCGACCCCGGCAGGACCGCCCGGAGCCCGAGCCTAACTGACCCCTCCTCCGGCTCCCGGAGGAGGGCGCGCCGCGGCGCGTCCTAGTGTCTGCCAGCCGGAGCCCGGCGAGGCCGATGCCCGCCCTCGGCCACCGCGCCAAGGGACGCTCCTCACCTTCTTTCCGAGCTTTCCCCAGGCCTCCGGGGGCACAATCGCCGCTCCCCGCCCCACAGCAGCTGGGCAGCCCCGACTCTCGACAGCGCCACGGCCACTCCCTGACTCCCTGCACAGAGTGAGGACCGGGTCCCCCTCCCGGGAGGATTCACCGCTCCTCACCTGGAGCCTCGCTCGAGTCCCCTCCCCTCCGCCGGTCCGCGCGACGACCGGGAGCGGGCGCCCTCTGCCGGGCCTCCCGGCCGGAGCTCCCCAGGCCGGAGTGGGTCGGGAACATGGAGCCCGGCCGAGCACGGGGAACCCCGCGGCCACCCCTCGGGAGCAGGGGCCATTGCGCCGGGACCGTCCCGGGCCGCCAAGCCCGGGCTGGGCCCGACCTCGGGCCAAGAGGACCAGAGCTGTCCCTGAACCCCGGGGCCACTGCGCGCCCGGAGTCACCACCCCACTCGCGGGCCGGCCGGTCCAGCCCTGCCCCCGGGAGGCGTCCCCAGGAACCCGCCATCAATCGCGTGCGCACGGAAAATAAGTTTAAAAGCCCCGGAAAGTCAGTTTCACTGTGTGAAAACAAAGTTTGGGTCCTCGTTCCCAGTAGCCCTCCTCCGCCCGAATTAAAGGGACGGAGGGGAGGGCGGAGGCCTGTCACAACCCCCGGGTCCTAGGACTTGGAAGACGCTTGGGGCGAGCTTCAGAGACAGTCGCAGCCCGGGTGGAGTCCAAGGTCGGCCGGCGCGTTGCCCCCCAGCCGGGGGGTGTGGCTGGCCCATGACTCGCTCTTTCGCCCGGGTAAACACACTTCCAGCAGGTGAGCCTACCCGCCCCCGCCTCTGCCCTGCGCCAGGTCCTGGGTGCAAGTGTGGAGGGGGACCAGGGGGAGCCGAGAGGACACCCAGGCGCGATGGGCCGCGTCCCCCGCCGAGCGCGTCCACGCGCGCGCCCCGCCTCCCCGCACTCACCTAGCCCGCGGGCTCGCCCACCTGCCAGCCGGCAGCCGGCGCACAGCTCCCCGCGGCGACGACGGTGGCGGGGGGCGCACGCTGGTCCCTGCGCGAGCTGGCTGTCGGCGAGGGAACCGGGAGAGTCTGTCCGGCGCCCCGGCGCCGCAGCTGCCCGAGCAGACAAGTTGCGAGGCGGCTCAAGGCCGAGCGGGCGCCTCCGTCCCCGAGTGCGGGCGCGCTAGTCCCGGCGCAGCGGGCGGGCGCCGGGTAGTAGTTGTAGGGCCCCCGGGTGTCGGCCGCCGGGCGTTCTGAGTGGCTCGGACCGCGAGCCAGGCTGGAGGGGCCGGCGCGACCCACCCCCTCGGCACGCGCACGCGCCGGCCCGGGGACGCGCACGCGCGCGCGCCCGGCGGCTCCGGGGCCCCGGGGCTCGCCGCGCTGCCCGCGCCGCCCGCGCTCCAGTCCCGCGTGTTGCCCGAGGGGCGCCGCTGACCTTAGAGACCCCGAGCGGGCGCCCTGAGTGTCCAGCAGATGCAGGGATAAAACCGTCCGACGTGTGCGAAGGTTGTAGCCACAGGCGCTCCGGGCCAGTTGTCAAGGAGACCGCCCTGGCCCCGCGGCTCACAACTGTGAAAAAGTCGCGCCGCCCCCGACCTGGCCGTCTGGACGGGGGACCAACCCCTCTCTCCGTGGCTCTCACACTTCACACTTTGGCGGATCAGAACCGCCCGCCCCCCTGAGCCTAGTCACGACACAGAGTGCTAGCTCCTCCCCACTCTCTCATTCTTTACATCTGCCAGGTGAGGCCCAGGCAGCTGTGCAGACTGAACAGCTGAGGTGCGTGAAGGGCTTGGTAACCTGCAAAGCAGTGGCTAAATGTAAACTTGCGAAATCCACCCGTGCTACTTGTCTGTTTCACTAGCAGGTGTTCCCATTTAATCTCCCTCCAATCCCTGCTTCGTTTCCTCTGAGTGTTAAGACTTACTTTCCTGCTAGGAGGCAGCAAGCTTAGGCATGGCAGCCCCCATGGGAGGAGAGAAAGGCGAGCGCGTCAGCTTCCTAGGGCCGCCATCACAAACTACCAGACGCTGCGGCCTAGACCACAGAAGCTTCTTTTCTCACGGATCTGGAGGCTGGAAGTCCAAGATGGAGGCGTCCGTCAGGAGGGTTGGTTTCTTCCAAGGCCTCTCTCTCCTTGCCTCGCGGGTGGCTGCCTTCTCTGTCTTGGCCTGGTCTTTCCTCTCCATGTGTCTGTCTGTGTCTAATGTTCTCTTTTAAAGACACCAGTCATACTGGATGACAGCCTACCCATAAGCCCTCATTTTAACTCAGTTACCTCTTTACAGACCCTCTCTCCAAATACAGGCACATTCTGAGGTACTAGGAGTTAGTGCTTCAACAGATGAACTTGGGGGGTCGGGGGGGTGCGGCAGGGCCTGGGGACGCAGCTCAACACATAACAAACAGGGAGCGCCACTGCCCCGAAGGTCCTGGAACAGAATTTGAGCGTCAGCCTTCCCTCCTCCCTACTTATCCCTGTACCCTCCCCGTAGGCTGGCCTGTGTGTGGACTGACGCACACTGAAAGGCTGAGATTCAAAGCTGGAAGGACTGAAAATCCAGTAAGGAAACGGCCCTCTTAGCTCAGGGTCCTGGGAAATACGATCAGGACAACACTGCAGTGTGTGAAATGGATATTGGAGAATGTATCAGCAATTTGGAACCCTGACCCAGCAGTTATTTCAGAACCAGCCTATTACAGTTTGTTAATGCCTAAGTACAGAGTCACCCTTGCCTTCGTCCTGCCTTTGTTGGAGCTATGCCATCTCCAGAAGCCTCCTGAACGAGGGACTGTGTTGAATAAACGCAGTAAAGACGCCTCCCTCCTCCTAGCTCCCTGGGAGAACTCTGGCGGCATCGAAACTAGGAAAGGCAGGTGGAAGCAAAGACAAGGGCGATTTGCACAGATCCCAGGCTCACCAGACCCAGCTGATCTTCAGCAAGTCAGTAATAACCCTGAATTTGGGACCTTCCCAGAGCCTCATTCCCAATCCTCTGCTGGTCCCAGCTTTGCTGTGTGGCTTCATCTAACACCAGGCTAGACCGCTCCCCAATCTCCAAATCCAAGTGGCTATTGGATCGGCTTGGGCACTCCAGAGTCGGTGTGTCCATCATTGAACCCTTTCCCCAGACTTTGTCTCCCCGCCTGCACCCTCGATCTGAGTGGATGGCCCAGACGCACATCCGAGACAGGACCTGCTTCAAGGACCCGCTACTGTGTCCTTGATGCCTCACAGAGGCCTCCCCGCTTACCCATTCCCACCACCGTTGCCCCAGCCAAGGCCCTTCGTACAGTTTCTCCTCTGGTTTTCGACACCGGCCCCCCAAACAGACCCGCTGCCCCAGCCTGCCTCTGGCCAGCATCACCCACGCTGCTCCTTTAGGGATCTTTCAAAGCCAGAAACCTCTTTATCCTGTGCCCTTCTTAAAACCTCTCAGTGGATTTCCTTTATGTTTCGGGAGAAAATTCAAGCGCCTTTGCTCCCCTCCTCTGGAGGCTCATCTCTGACCATTTCCCACCTGTGTCCTTCGCTGGCGCGACAGAGACCACTCACAATGCCTGCAGACTCGAGAGGGCTCCTGCCCTCAGAGCACAAACCCCTAGGACTCTCTTGGTCTAAGGAGACGGTGTCACTCCTCTTCCAGCGTCCTCCAGAGAGCCACCAGGTCTAGGAAGCCCACCCACTCCTTCCTGAATTGGGGGGGGGTCCCCACAGCACCCCAGGTGCATCTTGGTTGTAGCAGAACATTGGCCATGATTCCTGGATCACCCTTCTGCATCCTCTGTTAAACCAAGAGGTCCTGGACAGCAGGATCCTTATCCATTTTTGTCAGCCGAAGTCTAGGCTGCACTGAATGCTCAAAAAAAAAAAAAAAAAGTTTGCTTTAAGGAATGAATTAATTCTTAGAAATTCAGAGGATTTAGTCAAATGTGGCATCTGTTAGCAAGTCCCTTATCTGGAGCAAGCTTCACTTTTTCTGACAATACTTGTGAACACTCTCCCTTAAGTCACTTCCTGTTTGAATTATAGGTTCATCCTTTAGAATCTCTAATTAACTTCTATGCTTCCTAAATACCCAGGGTGCCTCGGGGGTTTTCAAGCTGCTGGTCACGAAATCAGTTTTACGGGTAGAGATGAGCATTTTTTTTTAATGAAACAGAATTAGAATTAAACACATGCATCCTGCCGAGTAAGAGTTAGTATTGTTTTCATAAAACTTTTGTTAACTATAATTCTGAATGGTGTGTGTGTGTGTGTGTGTGTGTGTGTGTGTGTGTGTACAAGGTTGCTGTGTCGTCCAATTTATCCCTTCCTGTGGGTAATGGTTAAAAGCTGGGGCAACGCTATCTTACAGAGGGCTGGAGTTGTGCTCTCACCAGATGACATATTTTTAGAGACGCTGGAAAGGGGGGTCATTAAGCAGAGAACATTTTCTGGAAAGAAATTCTGAGCCAGACTTTTAATCGAGGAATTGGCCAAGTGGAGAGTAAAACACAGGACTCCCTCTGGCACACAGTAGGTGCCCCCTAAGTGCTTTGATTGCCTGGTCTATTCATGGAGATGTGTGCGGGAAGTTCTCTTGGCTGGAATCTGTCAAGGAGTAATAAGAAATGAGATCAGTGACACAGAGCGGAGGAAGGAGGCCTGGGTTGTGGCCAGACCTTGCCCTGAGGTTTCATGAACAGGAGGTGGAGTGACATGGGATTTCCTAACCCGGCTTCCATCATGAATGTTCCAAGATCAAATGTTATGAAGCAAACCTTTGCTGAAATAAAAATACCACTTTCCCTGGGTTAGAGTGGGAGATGTAAGTGCTCAAGGCAATGAATTCAGATGAGAAGCTGTATTTTCTCATCTCTGATCGTCAACTCGTCTGGAAAGCCTGTGGGGAGAAGGGCCTAAATGAGACAGGATTATGAAATGAGGAGAAGTAACAGGTGGCCCTTATAAAACTATAACCTTGAGAGATCTGCCAAGTATTTCCATCCATATTAGACGCCTTTAACTGAGAAACCGAGACCCAGCCCACAACTATTCGGAAGGCAAGGTCCTCACTCCCTAAAGTTTAGAATCTGCAAAAGAAGGTTGCCGTGTAAATAAAGAACACATATTATTGCTACTATGTTTTTTCATTGCTTAAGTCGTTCTGATTTGGGCAGATGAGAAGAATGGACCAGGGGGATAGAGATAAGATTTTGGGAGGGTTGTTAACTTTAAAAAAAAATGTTAGACTTTTTTATTTTATTGCGGTAACACTGGTTTATAACATTATATAAGGTTCATGAACCCAATATTCTGTTTCAATTTCAACATACCTTACAGCATGCTCACCACCAGAAATTTAGTTTCCATCCATCACCGTACAGCTGATCCCCTTTACCTATTTTACTCTTCCTCTTACCCCTTCCCCTCTGTTCTCTGTATCTACATGTTTGTTTTTGTTTGGTTTGTCCACTTATTTTGTTTTGTTTGTTTTTTATATTCCACATATGAGTGAAATCATACAGTATTTAGACAAGATTTTTAAAAAGAGAAACACATAGGGTGGACCAGAGATAGCCAAAATTATAATGAAAAAGAAATTCTAGAAGACAATTTCTATGTTCTCTTGCTTCTAAGTAGAAATATACTTGGCCATGAATATTATAGAGTTATATTTTAAATTTGAAAGATGGACAAAATCTGAAAGAAATCAGACTGTCACAAGCATGAGTTTTAATAAAACTTTAAAATGGGTTCCAGATTCTTCTTTCAGCTTTTGAAAACACACACACACACACAGGATGGGTTGGCCAAAAAAATGTGGTTTCAAAAAATTCCTGGGGACTGAAATATTCTTTGATATTATTTCTAACACTAGCCATGTCTCAACCACCTAAACTACCTAGATGGGTGTTAGTTGAATTTTCCCCCTAAACACAGAGAAGAATCTTTGACCATATTTCACCCTCCACTCCCAATTTTGTGTAATTTTACAAGTAATAAACCCTTCTTTAATATCTTGAAAATTAGCAGTAGTTTGGGTACCAACAGGAGTATATAAATGAAGGTACTGATAAAAATTGAAAATATAGGTGGGACAGAACTAACTTAGCAGAAGTTTCTCATCTCCTTCAGAGGACCTGCTGAAAGAGGCTATGTAGTTACTTCCCTGATGCTGCTGTCTCTTTTGGAACTGCCAACTTTTTTTGGCTATGCAAATTGGTAGTAAATCTTCATTCTTTGTGTAGCTGATTTCTGCCCACTCACTACTTCACCTGTCACTTCCTCCTTTCGGCCTCCTGTTGGCTGTGGTCCATTTTCTAGTTTATTTACCTGCTTCTCCATCCTCTGAGGGTTGCAGAGCTAGCCTGCTTGGGTTCAAAGCTGTGTTACTTTGGGCCAGTTATTTAACCTCTCTGTTCCTCAGTTTCCTTATCGATAAACTGGGGGTAATAGTCCCCCTGTCCTGAGGACTTTTATAAAGAATTTAGACCATGCGACTGACAAGTTAATATCCAAAATATATAAACAGCTCATACAAGTCAATATCAAAAAAACAAATAACCCAATCAAAAAATGGGTAGAAGACCTAAATAGACATCTCCACAAAGAAAACATACAGATGGCCAACAGGCACACTCAAAGATGCTCAGCATTGCTAATTATTAGAAAAATGCAAGTCAAAACCACAAGTTAGGGCTTCCCTGGTGGTGCAGTGCTTAAGAATCTGCCTGCCAATGCAAGGGACACAGGTTTGAGCCCTGGTCCGGGAAGATCCCACGTGCCGCGGAGCACCTAAGCCTGTGCACCACAGCCCGTGAGCCACAACTACTGAAGCCTGCCCGCCTAGAGCCCGTGCTTCACAACAAGAGACGCCACTGCAATGAGAAGCCTGTGCACCCCAACGAAGAGCAGCCCCCGCTCGCTGCAACTAGAGAAAGCCCGCATGCAGCAATGAAGACCCAACACAGCCAAAAATAAATAAAATAAAATAATTTTTAAAAAGCTTTAAAAAATCCCCACAAGTTATCACATCACACTGGTCAGAATGGTTATCATCAATATGTCTACAAATAACAAATGCTGGAGAGGGTGTGGAGAAAAGGGAACCCTCTTGCACTGTTGGTGGGAATGTAAATTGGTGCAGCCACTATGGAGAACAGGATGGAGGGCCCTTAAAAAACTAAACATAGAGCCACCATATGATCCTGCAATCCCATTCCTGGGTATATATCCAGAAAAGACAAAAACTGTAATTTGAAAAGATACATGCACCCAATGTTCATAGCTGCACTATTTACAGTAGCCAAGACATGGAAGCAACGTAAGTGTCCATTAACAGATGAATGGATAAAGAAGATGTGTATATATATGTATACACACACACAATGGAATACTACTCAGCCATAAAAAGGAATGAAATAATGCCATTGGCAGCAACATGGATGGACCTAGAGATTATCATACTAAGTGAAGTAAGTCAGACAGAGAAAGACAAACATTATATAAAATCACTTATATGTAGAATCTAAAAAATAATACAAATGAATCTATATACAAAACATAAACAGACTCACAAACATAGAAAGCAAACTTAACGGTTACCAGAGGGAAAGGAGGGGGGATAAATTAGGAGTATGGGATTAAAGATACGGACTACTGAACATAAAGTAGATAAGCAACAAGGATTCACTATATAGAATAGGGAACTATATTCAATAGCTTTGAATAACCTATAATGGAAAATAATCTGAAAAAATATATATATAACTGAATCACTTTGCTGTACACCCAAAACTAATACAATACTGTAAATCAGCTATATCTCAACTTAAAAAAATGCTCATACTATGTGACCCGGAAATTCCAGTGAGAAAAATAAAATTTAGGATAATCCCTCGAACATGGTAAGTGGTTAGTAAACAGTGACTGTTGTTCTTAGTTATTGTACATGAAAACTTCACCCATCATTCTCTCAGTTAATTATTTGCGTGAGAACCACTCTGGACGTTGTCAATGTCAGCAGTCTGGATACTAGGATGGCCCCTCCACGCATCATCACAAGCATTTCACTTGTTTGTTGCAACAGATTTTTCAGCTCCTCGGGCCCTGTGCCGGACCCTCGGCAGAAAGCTATAGGCCGGCATCTTCGTATTTGAGATAACAAAGGAAACAGTTATTATTTGTAGTTACTGACAGGTGAGGTCTGAAGATGTCCAAGTTATATTTATATGGTGCCTTTCCCAATAGACTGTAAAGCCCTTGAGGGCTGACCCCCACTGTCCTGACTGGAAGGAAATTCGCTTTGCCCTGGGTTTCCTTTCTCAGTAACGCCAGGATCCCCAGAGTTGTTTAGATAATACTCTGCCCCCTGTCATCAGCTGAGCCCCTCAGGGAGCCCCTCAAAGCTGACCTCCACAACCTCCGACTTCTAGACATACCAGGGGCTGGGCTCAGGAATGGTGCCTTTGTGCTAGGACCCAAGCAGAGACACCAGAACGGAGCTGCCAGGGGGGACCCGCAGGGGCTAAACTCATGACAGAGGCATAGAAATTAGCCAGTGAAGAAAGAAAGACAGAAAACCCCAGGGAGACAGTCTATTCGCATTTCAAGGGTATTACACACGAATTACTAGTTTCATTTTTCTGCCAGCGCAAAACCACCTAAGTGACCTTGAAAATACCATCCCTACCTTCTGCCTCATGGGTCTAGCGCCAGGTCCCACCTCCACCAGCCGGACGAGAGCTAGTCTGGCCCCTTAGCAGTGAGCCTGGGCTGGGCCACTCCCCACGCTCCAATGGCGGTGGACGTACTAGCACGCAGCACCATCTGTGCTTTTTGGAAAGTTTCTTGAACCCCTTACAATCGCACTCTCACCCAGAGCCCTACGCCTTAATTTAAGCCCTTTGCCTCCAGTTCTATTCCTGGCGAGACAGCAAACAGCCTCATATCAATCGTCGCAGAGATGATATTCCTTTTGAGGGAGCTGGAATCTTCGTGCTTTTGTCCTATCACGTAGCCACTGCAGAGAGGAGATTTTTTTTTTTTTCCCATTCCACCCCTGTTTATTAAAAACAGCCCTTTTATCCTCCTTATCAAATCTTGCCGAACTCTAAACCAGGGTTCTATTTCATGTGACAGGATAAAAAATAAGTAATTCTCCCCTTCGCCTTGAACTGGAACAACCCAGGAAATAAAAGACTAGCCACGCAGTCAGAGGCCTACAGAGCCTTTTCCTGGTATGGGTGCGAATCGAAGATGTGCCTCTGACTCTAACCTGATCTGCCTTGGAGAAGATGATGTCAGAAGAGGCTTCACGAAACCCAACTCCAGAAAATTAAAGCCAATAGCCTTGCTCAGCCAGGACAGAAAGGGCATTGGAACCATTCAGAGGTATCACCCGACCTGATAGAAATCACAGGGTCTCGCCTATCATGCTCAGACACGGTCTGCGTACAAGAGCTGGGCTGGCACACCCAGAAGGCTTGCAGTCATGTTACAGGACTGTCTTATTTCCAGGACCCGGCCCTGGAAATTGCAGCTAAACCCCAGAGGCACATCCCTCAAGAGGGCTCAAAGAGAACCAGCCGGAAATCTGTGCTGAAGATCAAAATCTGGGGTTAATCACCGGTCTTAAGAATAGTGCTTTCTTCCAGACAGTGTAATAGATCTTTCCTAAGAGATTAAGACAGCAGCTACAGAGCCAGCCAGGAACCTGCCCACGTTGCCAGGGCCCGCGGCTGGGTGTTTGGGGCGTGGTGGCTGGGCGGGGTGGTGGACCACAGGCATCGTGCCCACCTTCTGGTTGCTGCCGCTGCTGGGTTCTTGCCCCATCCCCCCCCACCCCCCGCCGTGATGCTAGCCATCCTGGCTCTGCCCCTCTCCCACTCCTCAAGGCCCCTCTTTCCTTCAGTTAACAGGTGGATGGTATTGGTCAGGCTGCTTTCAGCTAAGAGCAATAGACAACCCTCTTCCTGTTAGCTTAAAGAGCGAGGCTCCATTAGGAGTCACGCAGAGGGTTTTAGGATTTGCTCGGTCTGGGGACTTTAAAGTCTGTTTCCCTGCAGGCTCTTTTTGCAAGCTTCATCCTCAGGCTGGGGGCAGGAAGATGCTGCAGCTGTTTGCAGACCTCATGTCTATGCTTGACAATGTCCACAAAAAGAAAGGAAAAGTCACTCCTGGAAGCTCTTTAAGAAGACTGAGAAATGAATTTCCCCTAGGCCTCCAGGAACTTAAAGTCTGTTTGTAGGCCATTGGCTCCAATTACATGTGCTCGTTCCTAAATCAGTCACCAGCAAGAGAGGCGGAGCCCCCCTTGAGCAATTGGGCCAGCCCTGGAGTTGAGGGTATCGATCCTGTTCGTTCCCCTTGAGGCCCTGTGACTATGGGGGGAAGGGGAGAGGCCTGAACAAAACCAGGGTTCTGTTACCAAAAATTAAGGGATGGAAAGGATGCTGACTAGGTGGTTATGGTGTGCTCTGCCACAGGGTATGTATTTATTATCTTTTTTAATCATCATAGATAAAAGCTATGGTAATCATTATGCTTTCCCCCAATATTCTGTCCCTCCTCCTTCTGGGAACACGGAAGCACTGAACTTCTTGACCCCTCCCCCCCTCCCCGTGAGGCTATGTCACCAGATCCGGCCAGTGAGCTGTGAACTGAAGTGATGCGTGTGTCTTCTGGGCCAGAACATTTAATTGCCTGCCCTAGTTTCTCCAGGCAGTTCTTTTCCTCTGCCACAGGGACCAGCAATGGTCCAGATAACGGCTGTCCCATCAGCCTTGTCCTGGAGTGAGGACAGTGGAGACCAGGGCCTCCAGGCCACATGCAATGAACAAGTGGCATGATAAAGAAAAAAACACACACTTTGATGTTTGGAGATAATTTGTTACTGCAGCAAAAGCCCAGTGTATTTCAGCTGATACAGTAGCTTACGTCTAATGGAGTGTTTCCCATGTTCCAGGCATGTGATAACACATTATCAGTAGTTTCAATGGACAGGAGAAGTCAGGAGTGGCGGGGGCCCCTACCCACACCCCCAGGGTGACTTCACTCCCAGGCATTTCCACCAATTGGCACTTGCCTAAGGATGTATCTGAGTTCCGGTTGCTCCACCGCACAACAGATAAATGTCCTAAGGATTCCGGAGCAGAGAACAAGTGAGTATTGGTGCGTGCGAATAGGAGGTCACCAGAAAAAGATAGGAACATTCAGGTATGCACGGACGCTGCGACTTCCATAAGAGGAGAAGGGGGAAATATGCCACTGGAACAAATTCTCCACAGTTCCCTTGTGTTTCTGCACACCTTGTGATCAACGCACTGACCTGCCTTTCGTTCCAACTACCTTGTCAAGGATGTTCGTGTGGCAAATAGTTTGCAGGCTAGAGATAATGCTTCCCCCAGAGCAAAGATCGGGTTTGCCTACCCCCATGGAAGGTAGAGATAGTATCTTTCTCTGAAGCAGAGGCAAGTATACTTACTCTCCAGTATGATAAAGACAATGTCTTGCTTCCCAGCAAAGCAGGCATGCTTCATGCCCATTATAATATGAGTCAGGCTCCTTAAGCTCCAGGCTCCCCTCCGGTAATGCAACCCACTGGGTGTGTAGCTGTCATCACCGTGTGGGAATTGACACTTCGGTGCAAACATTCTGATACACTAGTTACTGCTACTGCTGTGGGTAATAGACTGTCCTTTGTCTCTGACCCAGGAATCTTACCTCTCCTGGCAGCATTAATGGAACTGTGGCAGGCTAACTTTTTAGCCTGCCAGTGGGGTGAATCTCAGACCCTTCATAATTCCGGACACATGTGGTTGTTTATGGACAGGTAACATTCCAAATTAAGCATATAGAGAGAAGTTAGAGAGAAACCTTTTTTATCTCAGGAATTTGCCCAGAGAAATTGATCTTCTTCCTATTAATATCCATTATTTTCCTTTCTTAAAACTGGTAGATGATTAAAAAGAGAATTTTCTCTAGAATCTTCACATCCACCTGAGACTCTAAGCAACCAGCTTGTGAAAATAAACCAGAATGCTACCCAGGGATATCATTCTCAAACTGCCTGATTGCAGGTCTGCTCTTGCAGCCCCTGCGTCTGTCTTCAAATATCAGAAAACCTTGGCACTCCAAGTTTCCAAATTGGAAGTGAAATCTGCTCAGTGAGGATCTGATTTGAACAGAGTGTGGAATTGATTCTAAGGGTTTGGTATAAGCTTTAACATCTGACTTATAAATGCGTCACCTGCTATGTGCTGAATGAAGAAAACTTACTACAGACAACCAGGGCTCAGAGAACAATGGATTTTGCAGAGTTCTTTGCGCGCAACTACACATTTCCCCCCGCAGTATTCAGTGTCAAAAGTTTAAGTAGGGCTTCCCTGGTGGCGCAGTGGTTGAGAGTCCGCCTGCCGATGCAGGGGACACGGGTTCGTGTCCCGGTCTGGGAAGATCCCACATGCCACGGAGCGGCTGGGCCCGTGAGCCATGGCTGCTGAGCCTGCACGTCCAGAGCCTGTGCTCCGCAACGGGAGAGGCCACAACAGTGAGAGGCCCGCGTACCGCAAAAAAAAAAAAAAAAGTTTAAGTAATTCCTTATAAGACACCACAGAGTTATGACAGGTCATACAGGAGATAGGGATGCAAGTATATTTTTACCTTTGCAAAAAACAAAGGACAAAATAAGACAACCTGCATGGAACTGAGACCATCCGAAGGATAATCTTTAGATCCGAGTCACTGAGTCAGACTTCAATGATTAATTTTTATAAATGAATCTGCATTGTGTCAAGCTGCCTCTCGATCATAGATTATCTGAGTCTATGAGATGTGTTGGGGAAAACCTCATAGGATAAAAATGAATCATCCGTATGGCATTTCAGCAAGACCTCAACCCATTTATTTTCCAGTATTAAGTTCGTTCACTGATTAATTCAATCTGAATAATTTCCAGAATGCTTAGTAATGTGTTAGGCTAAAACAGATACAGTCCCTGCCCTTAGAAATGTTCTCTCGAGAAGGTTTGACTTTGACATATGTTAAGTGCCACGAAGAAAAAGTAAACAGTGTTGTGAGAGCTTATAATAGGAGCCCTACCCACTTCTGGGAGGCTCAGGAAAGGCTTCCCTGAAGATGGGACACTGGAGCTGAAATCTCAAGGCTTTAAAGGGATTTACTGTGCAAAGAAGTTGGGGATGGAACAGGGGTGACAGGGGGAGGTTAGAAGATTATTCCAGGCTGAGAGAACAGCATGTCCAAAGGCCTAGTGACAGATGCATCTTTTTTACTTTTAGGGCAATGAAAAGGGTCAAGTCCAAAATCTGGGACCATCTGAGCAACAGAATATATAATGAGAGCAATAGATTATATCATAGAATAAAATAAATACCCACCAGGCCACAGTGATAATCAACAATCAGATAAATAAATGAACAAGAAGATAAGCTATTCTTGCAGCAGAATTCCAATTAATAAACGTAAAAAGGATAATGGACATAGAGAATCACCATTTGAAAAACACCACGGTAATAATTACTGCATGCAAGAATCATCAATTGGTGATAAAACTGGCAGGTAAAACGATGATGAGAAACATTATACTTACATAGATTCACAATGTCTCTTCTCCCCATCCCTCCAATAAAGGGTAACTTTACGACGCAGACACCATCTTGACCAAGGGCTCAAAGTTAACACCACCAGTAATGAGATGTGAATATCATGTACCTCCTAATACGGTACGCTGAGGACACAATATCACTTCTGTGATATTCTTCCCAAATTATCTGTAACTTGAATTTAAACATGAGAGAACATCAGACAAACCCAAACTGAGAATCATGCTACTAGATAACTGTGTTCTTCAAGATTGTCAAGGTCATAAACCACAAAGGAAGAACGGGAAACAGCTCCAGACTGGAGGCCAAGAAGACATGGCACGCACAGGCACTGAATGATCACTGGATCCTGAACCAACTGTTGAGATTCAGGTAAGGTGTGTAGGTTAATTAATAGTATTGCATGTTTTGGACAACGAATGTTGCCTGCCATTTCAGTAAACAAAAATGCTGTTTCCAGCGATCACGCTGGCTGTGGTGAGGAAAATGAATTCAGTTCAAGGCAGGCTGGAATACATGTGGGGAGATCAGAAACAGGTCCTTGCAAGAGAGCAGGGGAGAGGATGCTGCAGGCTTGGTCTAGGGTGATGACAGCGAGAATGGACGAACATGAGGAGACTCTCGAGATATTGAGGAAGTAAAAACATAGAGTGACGTGGGCGTGGAGAAGGACCAGGTGGTGGGAGTCCAGGATGAGTATCCACGTCTGGCTCTGCCCGAAGAGAAACAGAGAAGCTATTCACCAGGAGAGAGCACACGCTGCAAAAAGAAGCGATGTGTGAGTTGAGCCTTGGATACTCTGACTTTGATGTCCCTCTGATGGACCCGGATGGTGATGCCAGAAAAGGCATTTGGAGGTTAGGGGTAAAGTCTGAGGTGGAGATAACAATTGGTCGTTGAAGCAACTTGTCCCAGACTAGTGGGGGAGAGACTTTTAAACAAAGTAGTGATGATTTATTCTAGAGCGTAAAACAATTGGGTTATAAATAAAGATCTGTGTGAGCAGAAAGAGAAGTAGCTGCTGATGTCAGTGAGGGAGTACGGCTTTCTCAGAGGAGGTGCTACAGAGATGAGCTTAGAAGGATGGACAGGAGTTTGTTACACGGATGTAGAGGAATCTTTGGACAATCTGCCTCAATATTCCTGTTTCTTTAGCTAGTGGGGGTCCAGCCCCACAGGTCCAGCTAACAGGCAGCGGCTGTTAGCTCCCTGGGCTCTACAAGTGGAAAGAAGGCAGTGCGTTTGCAGTTGCCCAACTGGTCTTTCTTTGCTCTTTTCCCTAACTGGGCATATTTTGAACTCCATCCATAGTGCATGCACCTCCAGAGTTTTCCTCCTTCCCCTCTTCTGCAATTCCCCTCTCGTCAAAAGTCCCCAAACCCTACCTACAGGGCACTACAGACCATTTCCCAGGTAACGGTTCTTTCAAAAATTACTTGTTGGTTCATGTGTTAACTGTTGGGTAGTGACTGACTTAGGGGCATTTCCATTTTAATGAGGATTGAAGCTTCCCATCGGAACCAGTCTTAAACCGCAGAACAACAGCATTGTAGCAGGAACTGCAGGTTCCAAAGGGCTTTTCTTCAGGGCCTCATGAGAAGTACCCATATTCCAAATGACCCCGCGTCACTCAGGACTGCTTTCCACCTCCCCACACAGAGACATACGCTGTCCTCCCATCAGTGACTCGGCCTGAGGTCACAGCGGTTATCAGAGGGACTGGAGGGAGGATACCTGTCTGAGGATGCATATCAGAATCTCCGGTGGTTCTGAAAAACTGCCCAGGGGATTCTGAGTTGCTCAGAGGAAGGACTTCTTTCTTCCCTCTTCCCCCAAGCTTGTGGACCACTTTCAAAAACCCTTAATTCCTCTTCCCAGGGTCAGACTAACTGAATTCGTATCTCTAGGTTGGTTAACTTACCCTGCAGGGTCACCTGTGATCTTGGCTAGCTTCTATCTGAGCCCTTGTTCTTAGGGGAAGCCGTTTCTTAGGTAGCATTTCCAACCATACACACTTTTCATGAATTTCTTCTGGTAGTTTCCCGAGTACTGCCAGAGACCAGTGCTTTCGCTGATGACTAAAAAAAAAACCAAAAAACAAGGACTAATTTTAGCAGAAAGTCATGTTAAAACAATTTATTAAACTAGCAGGGAGAAGTTAGCAATTGAAATGACAATAAACAGTACCATTTACAGGAGCATAAAAACCTCAAAATGCTTAGGGACAGATTTAGCAAAATAGACACAACACCCGCACAGTGAAAACTATACAATGTTTCAGAGAGAAATGAAGGACACCTGAATAAATGGAGTGAAATATTATGTTCCTGCATTGGAAGATATTGTTTTCATATCAGTTCTTTCCAAATTGATCTATAGAATAAAGGCACTCTCAATAAAAATTCCAGCAGGTTTTAAAAATATATAAATTGACAAGCTGATTCTAAAATTTATATAGAAGTGCAAAAGATCTGTAATAGCTAAAACAGTTTTGAAATAAAAGAGCAAACTTGGAGGACTTACACAGTTGTCCCTTGGTATCCTTGGGGGATTGGTTCCAGGACACCCCATGGACACCGAAACCCATGGATGCCCAAGTCCCTTTTACAAAATGGTATAATATTTGCCTATAATCCATGCACATCCTCCCATACACTTTAACTCTTCTCTATATTACTTATAATACCTAACACAATGTAAATGCTATGTAAGTAGTTGCCTGTGCATAGCAAATTCAAGTTTTGCTTTTGGGAACATTCTGGAGTTTTGTTTTTTTTTAAAGAATATTTTCAATCTGCGGTTTGTTGAATCAGAGGATGTGGAACCCATGGATACAGAGGGCTGACGGTGCTACTCAATTTCAAGACTTAACATAAAGCTATAGAAATCAAGATAATGTGGTACTGGTGTATGAACAGATATACAGATGGAAGAAACAGAATAGAATTCAGAAATAGACCCACACATACACAGACAATTGATTTTTTTTTTAATTTTTTTTTTATTTTTGCGGTACGCAGGCCTCTCACTGCTGTGGCCTCTCCCGCTGTGGAGCACAGGCTCCGGACGCACAGGCCCAGCGGCCATGGCTCACGGGCCCAGCTGCTCCGTGGCATGTGGGATCTTCCCGGACCGGGGCACTAACCCGTGTCCCCTGCATCGGCAGGCAGACTCCCAACCACTGCGCCACCAGGGAAGCCCCAGACAATTGATTTTTGACAAAGATGCCAAGGCAATTTAATGGGGAAATGATAGTCTCTTCAGGGCACTGGTCATATAGTCATATATATGTATTGGCAATACAAACGACAAAGTCCTTGTTTCAGAATATTTAAGAACTCTTAGAACTTAATAATAAGAAACAACTCAATAAAAAATGATGAAAAAATTTGAAGAGACACTTAATACAAGAATGGCCAGTTGGCACATGAGAAGACGCTTAAAGTCATTAGTTATAGAGAAATGCAAGTGAAAGGCACAAAAGAAACCACCGCACACCCATTAGAATGTCCAAAATTAAAGAGACACACCAAGTCCACAGCCAGTGTTGGCAAGGATGTAAAGCAACGGCACTCATGCACTGCTGGTGGGAAAGCAAAACTCTGCAACCACTGTGGAAAGCACTGTGGCAGTTGCTCCTAGAGATACGCTTCAAGGGATCCACCCAGAAATCCTATTCCTAATATTTATCCAAGAGAAATGAAAACATATGTCCACAGAAAGATGTGTAGACAAATGTTCAGAGAAACTTAATTCATAACAGCCCCAAAGTGGAAACAACCCTAATTTCATCCACAGGTGAACAGGTCAACAGATGGAGGTCTAGTGACACAACAAAACGCTAGTCAGCCATAAAAACAAGAACACACTGTACACAGTGGCACGGATCGTTCTCAGAAATGTTATGCTGTGAAAAAATAGCCTGACACAGCAAAGAGTGTGCCCTGTATGATTTCATTTATATGAAATTCCAGAAAAGACAGATCTAATCTATAGTGACAGAAAGCAGATCAGCGGTTGCCTGGAGCTGGGGTGGAAGGACTGAGTGAGAAGCTCTGCAAGGGAATTTTCTGGGGTGCAGCCCGTGATCTCTATCTTGACTTTTCTGGTGGTTATACCTGAGTGTACAAACTTGTCAGAACTCATCACAATGTACACTTTGAAGTCGGTGCATTTTATTGAACTAAAATCATACCTCAATCAAGTTGATTTGAAAGAAAAAGCATTTAGTGAGTAGAAAATACTATGCTACACAAATATCAAGTTGAGAGAAGGCTACATAGAGACAGAGAGTCAGAATTCCTGGGAAACCCCAGTCTGCAAAACGCACTCACTTTCTGGGAGACGTCGGTCCTTCTCAGAGCTGCCCCACGGGCTTGGCGTGGGAGCCGGCTGACGTTCACGGCCACCTTGAGAGCCTTGCACGTGCTGGGTCATGGGAGGAGCTGGGAGCTCTGTTTCAGCCCTTGCTGGAGGACCTTGTCAGCTCTGCTGCCACCCTTCCCAGGACTCCCGGGATGCGCAGAAGCTCGCGCCTGCTCCTACTCAACTTTCCACCTGAGGCCCAAGTCTTCTCAAAGTTCACAGAGACAGGCAACACAAGCCTTCTGCCTTCATTTGCCCTTTTTTTTTGCGGTACGCGGGCCTCTCACTGTTGTGGCCTCTCCCGTTGAGGAGCACAGGCTCCGGACGCGCAGGCTCAGCGGCCATGGCTCACGGGCCCAGCCGCTCCACGGCATGCGGGATCTTCCCGGACCAGGGCTTGAACCCGTGTCCCCTGCATTGGCAGGCGGATTCTTAACCACTGTGCCACCAGGGAAGCCCTTATTATTATTATTTTAAATCCTCTGAAAAGGCAAACATTAATCACCATCTCAGAAATATAATAATTTCAATGGTAAACAGGACATTTTTGTTCATTTTATCTTTTTTATTAAGGTGCAATTGACATACAACATGATATTAGTTTCAGGTGTATGACATAATGGTTCAATATTTGGATATATCGCAAAATGATTACCACACTAAGTCTAGTGAAGTAGACTCTGGTTAAGCAGAGAACATTTTTTCGTGTGCGATTCAGTTATACATACATATATATGTATATATTCTTTTTCATCTTCTTTTCCATTGTGGTTTATTATAGGCTATTGAATCCAGTTCCCTGTGCTATACCGTAGGACCTTGTTGTTTATCTCTTTTATGTATAGTAGTTTGTAGAGAACACTGTTGAAATGTAGAATTAAGGTAAAGGTGTTTTCTCTCGCTAGAGTTGTTTCTGAAGAGGTCTTGGCACAAACTCCTGCAGTGTGTCGAACCCCATCATCACACCGTGTACTGTGAATCCAGGCCACGCCAGAGGGTGAATGCTGACTCACAAAGGGAAACCAAGAGAACTGCCAGCCTCTGATGTATCAGATCAAGTCAGCTGTGAACGTGCTTTTCCTCAGTCCCGTGCGCCCAGGCCCCCGGAGGCTCAGGCAGCTAGTGAGGCTTCTTCTCTGCGTGTCAGTCAGAGGAAGGGCACAGGGACACCTTGCAGCCTGACCTCCACCACCACTGACTCACATTCACTCAACACGTGAAAATCCAGTGGAAATAATAAATGGGTGATAGAACCTTTTACAAGAAATAGAAAATCTAGCAGGACTTTTGAGGATGGTAGGAAAACAAACTCTTGGATAACGTGGTTTATGTTCCTTTCCCTTTTTTTTTTTTTTTTTTGCAGTTTTCTTTTTTCTGCCTTAGGAGGCACTTGTGATTTGTATGTTCTGTAGAAAAGAGGGCTTCCCTGGTGGCGCAGTGGCTGAGAGTCCGCCTGCCGATGCAGGGGACACGGGTTCATGCCCCGGTCTGGGAAGTTCCCACATGCTGCGGAGTGGCTGGGCCCGTGAGCCATGGCCGCTGAGCCTGCGCGTCCGGAGCCTGTGCTCCGCAGCAGGAGAGGCCACAATGGTGAGAGGCCCGCGTACCCCAAAAAAAAAAAAAAAAAAAAAAAGAGAAGAGGAGCATGGAAATTCTAAATATGATCCAGGAATTATCAGTGTCACTATTTCTGAAAAACGGAAGCCAGTTTTTAAAAATGATAAATGGTACTCAAGTCACATTCTGCTTTAAAGGTTTGTAACAAATACAGACGAATTAAAAAGAAAAAAGATAAATGCAGTACATGCATTAAAAAATTTCAAATAGTTGAGAAGGATATAAAAGATGAAAATAAATTTTTCTTTTATGCCTCCTCTACCTAAAGATAACCATTATTAACAATTTCTTATATATCCTTCCAGAGTTTTCCATGCATACACAACATTGAAAAAAACATACTTAAAAATTTGTATACAATATTATGACATCCTTTTTGAATAATTATTTATTATATATTTAATAATATATTGGCATGCCTTATTTCAACACACACAGATTTACTTTATTATTTTTAATAGCTACATAGTATTCTTTCTATAAATGTGCTTTACATACCAGTCCCCTGTTCATGGACAGTTAAGTTAGCTTCAGATTTTTAAAAATATTACAGTGAATATTCTTTATTCATATATTTTTGTACACGCACAAATATATCCATAGGGTAAATTCCTAAAAGCCAAGTCAAAGGGTTTGTACATAAAATTTTTTTACAGATATTACCATGGTCGCCACAGAGGCCTTTATATCTGACCATCAATCAATGAAGGGAGTTTCCCTAAATCCTCACCTATCCTAGGTTTTATAAAACTTTTAAGTCTTTGCCAACTGATTTGGAAAAAGAAAAAGATGTCTCCTTTGTTTCAATTTGCATTCCTCCCATAAGTGTCTCCATTTCAATTTTTAGCAAAAAGAAGGCAAAACATGCTATGCTGGGCGGTTTGCAGTCGCAGAAAGAGCGACCTGTGACCAGCAATGCCGTGCCGAGCGGTTTGCAGTCGCAGAAAGAGCGACCTGTGACCAGCAATGCCGTGCCGAGCGGTTTGCAGTCGCAGAAAGAGCGACCTGTGACCAGCAATATTTTGCGTCCCTTGACCTAATTACGTCCGCTCTCCAGATATTTTCACGAAGCAGGTAGCTTTTGAGAAAATCCAAAACAGGTAGAGTCGGAGATGGTTTATTTATAAACGAGTCTGTTGGTGAGGAAACACTGATGCCGACGTCCAGGCACAGTTCCGGCTCTGCAGCTCCGCAGCCGCCTGCAGGCTGCGGATCGCAGGGATGTCGTCGACAGCTGGAACGCTCTGCGGTCCAGCACTGACCTGGCCTCGGCACCTGAGCAGAGCCAGGCTCGCTGGAGGCATGCACTCCTAAAGCAGCCCTTTGCTTTCACTTCTGGGGAGCTGGCAGGGGAGCAGCTGTTTAGAATTTCATAAATAAGGCATGGATTAACTCCGCTGGTTTTCTTTATCTCACTGCCCCTGCCCCTGTAGTGACCCTATTGGGTGTCACAGCAGGTACAGAACGAGCAGACCCCGGGCAGGGGATCTGTCCATCTGGGCACAGATTTCCAGCTGCTCACCACCTCCCTTGGTCATCTCTGGAGGCCACGTTTGCTCCCTTTGTGACACGGATTGCCACACAACCGACCTGTTCACCCACATGACTCCAGCTGTATCTGGATGGTTTAAACGTGGCCCATCAGGTCGGGCAGCAGGGAATAGGCAGGTTCTAGGTGCTGCACGGATCCCGGCCCCAGAGCAGCCACGTGGCCGCCTCTTCCTTCCCAGATGCTTTCTCTTGGGCCACACGGAAAAGTCACCATATGGCGCAGTGGTTAACACTCAGGTCTTGAATCCCACGTGCTGCGGTTTGAATCTTGTCTCCTCTCATTAATTACTGCGTTGCCTAGAGGAAGCTACTTAACCTCTCTGTGCCTCAGATTCACAGAAGATCATATCTAACTCATGGGCTTCACGTGGGATATGATCACAAACAAGACCAGTACTCGGCCTAAAGTTCCAAAAACGTTGCCTGTTGTTATTACAACCGGCCTGTGAGACTCCAACTCTCCTGATATGAAAAACCTATATTCCATTTGCAGATTGGAGTGGCAGTGAACTAGTAAGTCCAGGATTCATCAGAAATCATTTCTCTTCTTTCGCCTGTCTTGACCTAGTATCTGGTTTATCGCTACACCTAATTTTCACGCAAAGACGCAGACTTTCAGCAGCAGGAGTCATGAGAGAGGGCTTTCGGCCTCAGCTTAGCTGCGTCGCGGAGTTCTGCATTCCGTACACAGCTGTGTTTTCTCCTACACCTCCCACCAAATGTGGTTGTGGACTCAGGGCAGCTATACTCATGAAGGGGCTTGGCATAGACAGTGTCCAGATGTGGGAACACAGCTGCATGGAAACACCCTGCTCACTGGTCAGGATCAGACTGAAAGAGATTAAGAGTCAGAGAGAACTTTCTCCAAGATCTAATCTCATGCCCCTTTGCTTCCACGCTCTTGCTTGTGGCATTCACGCCACGAGGAAGAGGAGGTAGAAATCAAGGATGCTTTACAGTGATTTGTACGCCCCTCAGCCACGAGACAGTTCATTTCTGATGGGATACCTTCCATCTGGTGCAGAGTTAACCCGCTCCCAGAGGCAGTGTGTGACAAAGAGATAACTACCAGACGTGTGCTGGTTAAATAACACATCATAAATTCAAAAGAGTTATGCAAACTGGGAACGTGACTGAGGGTGGCTGTTTTGCAGAGAGAACGGGTTCAATACCATTGAAGGGTGAGGAGTGCTGAGGCCTCAGACCTAATTTACAGCTTCCAGGAAACATAGGGGACAGTGCGGTTAAATTGCCCCAAGGTGCACATGCTGGATCTTTCCTGAAGGTGAAACATACTGCAGGAAAGCTGGCCTGGAATCTTCAAAGTCATCATTATAGGAAAAAATCGGAGAGTGACCTAGGTGAAAAGAGACGCAGTTCCCAAAAGCAAGGTGCAAACCTTAATTAGATCCTTGTTCAAAAAAGTAAAGGAGAACAACCATAAAAGACGTTTAGGGACAACTGGAGATCCTGAAGGATAGGCTGATTCTTAGGCGGCTCTACAGAATTATCGCTAATTTTTCTGGGCACGAAAATGGCCCTGTGGTTACCAGGAGAGTGTTCTTATTCTCGCGAGATGTCTGCCACAGTAATTAGGAGTGAAGCATTATGACGCATGTGGATAACCTTCCAGTAACTCAAGAGTGAGAGGGAGTAAATGCGGCAAATAGGAGAATCGTTGGATCTAGATGGAGGTTGGTCCTGGGAGGGTTGTTCCAGGCTGAATCTAGGTGTTTGTTGTCCTGTTTTTTTTTCAACTTTTCTCTAAGTTTGAAAACGTATACAGTGAGAAGTAGAGAGGGGAAGGAGAGGTTACGGATCCAGGGGCTGGCAGCCGTTTCTGGCAGCCTTTGTGGGACAACTCAGCTTAAGCCTGGCAAGCGCCTTCCCTTGGGAAGGGGGGAGGCCTTTGATACCATGTCCGTTCTTAAGTTGAGAACTGTCTTGCTGTGGGTGCCTCATCCCCTGATGCCGGACCAAGAGGACACCTCTGCAGAGTCAGCAGCACCTCCAGGCCCAGGGCTCTGAAGGCCACCATCCTACAGGGGGAGGGTGTGCCAGGCCTATTTCCCCTTATAGAACACACCCTCCATCTGCCCTCATTTGGTGCAGAAGACAAGGCTAGGTTTCTACATCACCTCCTTTCTATATCACCGTGTAGAAAACAGGATTGTGTGAGAGTTAGATGTCAGATGTTATGTACTTACACAGTGGAGACTTTGCACCATTGCTCAGAGTACAAGGCAATATCAAAATTTTAAGAAATAATTGAACATTGTGTTGCTCTTGTATCTTATGCTTGGACTCCATAATTTAACCCAAGGAAAGAATTCTCTAATAGCCGGCCTTTGGGACACAGGCAGTAGAGGAGCTTTGGGGTAAGAAGGCCTTTTAGAAGAATGGTTCAAATCATTGCACCTTGAAGGCAGACCCCCTCCTTGATGAGAGGCAACAGACCATTCTGAGTGACTGGAATTCACACTGTGTCTCTCACCAGAAGATAAATCTTTAACCAGCTGTAGGAAGCTTGCTTATCACAAAACTAACGAACCTTAACTGGGTATGGACAGCCAAACATGTTGACAGCAGTGGAAACCAATACCCAAGACACTGTTTGGAGAACAAAGCCAGAACTGTGATGCCCAGATGTTAACATCCAGTAAAATATTTGTTAAAAAAAAAAAAAATCCCAAAGACATTGGAGGATTGGCCAAAGCAATCTTGAGAAAGAAAAATGGAGCTGGAGGAATCAGTCTCCCTGACCTCAGACTATACCACAAAGCTACAGTAATCAAAACAGTATGGTGCTGGCACAAAAACAGAAATGTAGATCAGTGGAATAGGCTAGAAAGCCCAGAGGTAAACCCACGCACCTATGGTCAATTAATCTATGACAAAGGAGGCAAGAATATACAATGGAGAAAAGACAGACAGTCTCTTCAATAAGTGGTGCTGGGAAAACTGGACATTTACATGCAAAAGAATGGAACTTTTAATTTTTATTAAGGGAACAAATAAAACCTATCGTCTGCTTCACCATAATTTCATGAAATGAGGTGCACTTTAATTTCAAACAAGAAGTAAGGACATGATTGGAGAATGAAGATGCCTGGGTGGGGGGCCTAGATGAGAAGAACAACCAGATGGGTGAAGGCGGTTAAGGTGTTAGCACCCTCGATTAGAATGCTGTCCAAAAGAACAGAGCAGAAAAGCATCTAAAGGATCAAAGGAGGGATGATTATGGTCAAAAACGTTTCTTGCCCTACATTTCTGACATCATCTTATGTTGCTGACACTTTATAATAAAATGTTAAAGGTTTACTCTGCATCAGAAAACAGCTATGCTGCACATATGTGATGATGTGTGTGTATGTAAATCATTTTATATTTTCAAAATGCTATTTAATTCATTTAAACCTCACAACAGGAATATGAGATTCTCACCATAAACTTGGTCATCCTATGTCTCACTTTACATCGGAAACCAAAGCTCCCAAATGAATCCCTGATGAATCAGCAAACGTCCTAAAATGTGTCAAGTCAACTGGCAAATTGGTCTGGATCTGAACCTTGTGGGTGATGCTTGACTAAAGGAATCCAGAGTTTTAAAAATCAGAAGTGCTATAAATCTTCTTTAATGGACTTCAAGTACCTTCTAACTACACTTCAACCCAAATAAGAATAGAATCCAAATGAAACAGTCCAGAAGTTAACAGTGGCCATGATACAAGTTAATTCTGGAGACAAAACATGCCTGAAACAGATGTGGAAAAAGAACTCATGTGAGAGGATTAGGTCACCCTCACAGCCTTGGGATCCTCTAGAAAGCAGAGGCGAAGGCGGGATCTAGGTGTGGACACTTGTCTGCGAAGAGCAAGTGCAAAGCACTGGGCGGCAGGGCAGCGGGCTGTGAGGTAGGAGGGATGCAGGGCAGCGATGTGGTCCATTGTACCACAAGCCTTAGACGCAGCAGGTCGCATGGGAGCTTGTTCATGGGGCACTTGGGGCTTCTCTGGAAGGGTCTGCAGGGGAGCCACATCTCAGAATGATCCCCGGAAGAGACGCAGGGGTGGTGGTGTCTGCCCGGCTCCCTCCCACCCCCTCTCCCGGCAGCACTATCTCATCCATCCATCTATCGGGACCTTACACCTTACACTTTCCTGTGTGCCAATGGCTACCCGAAAGTCAGAGTCCAGGCCCTGGGACTTGGTATTTGGTACAAGTCTGAAAGAAAAGGGACTTGGGGTTCCAACAGAGAGGACGGAGGGAGAGAGGATGTGGGAGAGAGAGAAGAAGAGGGAGCAAATCTCAAGAGGCTTGTGTCCCGTACGATCAATATCACCTCCTGGTAACTACGAAGCCGCTTAGTGATGTTCAGAATCCTCTGTGCCAGTTAAGACGTGAGGTGGCATGAGGATGGTTTCCAGTGCCCAGAAATACTTTATGAAGGAGCCAGTCAGCAAGAAGACACGGACGCTTTTAAACAGACACGGTTAGATTTTAGCAGGAGCCACGAGCGACCACTTAAAGTCAAACATTTTGCCGAGGATTGAGCATACTGAAAACTACTTAGGTCTCGGTTCTATAAGAACTAGAAGTTGTTTGATTCCAGCTTATATATGAATTATCAGAGGCAGTTGCATTGTCTTAGACTGGGTTCCTCCAGAAGCTGCCCTGAAATATGAGAATGTGAATACAGGCAGCTTATCTACAAGGTGAAGGAGAGACAGCGGACTAGGGAGAAGTGAGGGATGCCGGGAAGACGTGTGGTTTCAGGCAGATCATCACCGCATATTACACTGCTGGGGACTCTGGGGGCCCAGAGTGAGATGCTCTCCAGGGTAATTGCATCCAAGGGGCAAGGGAGCTGGGGTATTTACACAATGGCTGCTGGCAGTGTCCTGTTGAGAGCTTCTCCCAAGGGTTCTTATGTCTCCCGAACTTCCAGCCTGCTTTGTGGGAGGACACAATGGTCTCCAGCTGCCAGATACGCTCTCAGGCAGAGATGCAGATGCTAGCAACTGGAGGCCAGGCCTTTGCACTGGGAGCAGGGCACCCAGACAACAGGCTGTGGGTGACTTTGTCACCTGTCAGGGTGAGGTGACTCAGCAGACACCTCCAGATATGATGGTGCTTTCTAAGTTTTAAAAGTGTTTAATGTTTGCTAACAGTAGATCTCTTTCTTTGTGAAGTAGATGCTTTAAGTCCCTTTGAAAGCATTCATCTAGAATGCTTTCTTCTTTGCAAAATTAAACTTAAAAAAATCACTGTGTAGGTAGTTAAAATCAGAAAACTTTGAGGTTGGAAAATCTGTGTTTTTCTTTTTCCTCTAAGAGGCAGATTCCTACAAAAAACTTAAATACTTTTAGAAGCTAACTAATCTTGCCAGTTGCCTGAATTGTGGAGGTGAGAGATTGTTCAATCAGGATGACTAAAAGTTTTTTAAAATAAATTTATTTATTTGTTTGTTTTTGGCTGCGTTGGGTCTTCGTTGCTGCATGCGGGCTTTCTCTAGTTGCAGCAAGCAGGGGCTACTCTTCGTTGTGGTGCGTGGTGTTCTCATTGTGGTGGCTTCTCTTTGTTGCGGTGCACGGTCTTCAGTAGTTGTGGCAAGCAGGCTTCAGTAGTTGTGGCTCATGGGCTTCAGTAGTTGTGGCTCGTGGGCTCTAGAGCGCAGGCTCAGTAGTTGTGGCGCACGGGCTTAGCTGCTCCACGGCATGTGGGATCTTCCCGGACCAGGGCTCGAACCCATGTCCCCTGCATTGGCAGGTGGGTTCTTAACCACAGTGCCACCAGAGAAGTCCCCAGGATGACTAAATTTAACTAAGAAGGGCAGCAGGCTCAGCAGACTCGTTGAAAATAGGCGCACTAGCAGAGGACTCCCAACTTCAGTCCAGCAGATGCCACGCCAACGTTCAAGGCATCCTGGTCAAAGGCAGATGGAAAATTCTTGGCCACTCTACATGAGCAGAGGATGGTCAAGCAGGTATTGATGAAGTATTAATGCACCTCACTCTTGTTCATCTATTTTATTGCTAGCATGATAAACAGCCACTTTCTCTCAGATGAAACACAAAGAATCCAAGCACCACAATGATGTCCTTGATGTGAAGACCAGCTCTAGGAGGACTCGAGCATAACTGCTGTAGTGTTTTTTTTCTTAATTGAAGTATAGTTGATATACAATATTATATAAGTCACAGGTGTACAATATAGTGATTCACACTTTTTAAAGCTTAGACTCCATTCACAGTTATTATAAAATATCGACTCTGTGATGATTGCTGTAGATTTTGTTGCTTGGTACGTAAAGCCCTCTTGTGAGTGTTCCCAAACCAGGCTTGGGTAAAACCTTCCCATCACGACGACCTCAAGGGAGTGTCTGCAACGCATTCATCTCCGTTCTTAAGGTTTCAAGCTGTGGTCTCACATTTAGAACCCACATTCCCCATGCCAGGGGTTTTCCTGGTTGATGGCTTTTTTAGAGGGTATTAGATCGTTTATTAATTCCACAGGATAATGGATGATACCCAAGGTTCATTCCCCTCTATAACTTTATCTAGTACCATAATTCAATTTAGATGCATTTCACAGGCTGTTCTCACCTGGAACTTGCCTGTGTTGAATCCCACCCCATATCATCCTTCTTGCCTCTTTCTGAGTATTCTTCTCATTCTCCAGTATCCTCTGCTGGTTTGGGGCTGTGTCCTAGGGCTCCTTTCTTATTTCATAAGCGCTTCCTCTACAGTTCTTCAGAGTCTTATGCTTTGTTTAACCATGTTTACATTAAAAAAAAAAAGTTTAAGCAAAAGAATACTCCAAAAATGTGGAAAAGTCACCAATTAAGTAAACAAGCGCGATTCTTATAAACAAACTCAGAAACAAGCACGATTCTTATAAACACTTCTAGGAACTGTATTAAGTTGGAAATAGGTGTTGTAGAAACGTCTCGATTTAATTTTAAGACTGTGAAGTCAACAAATGCTTAGAAATATAAGTACTTTCTCCAAAGAATCACTACCCACGTGTCACCGTCTGTAAATGGACAGCCACAGTGATTCTCTGATGTTTGTGCATTAGCTGCTGAGAGTGGATCACACGAAATCTTATCTGAGCCTCAGTGGTTTTTCTCTATTAAATGGGAATAATAATACCTACCTTGTAAGTTTGTTGTGAGGATTAAAGAAGACCATTCATATACAACACAGCACTGTGCTCAATAAATTATTGTGCTCAATTAGCTATGGTTATGTGAGACATTTTTACCCCTGTTCGTAGTAAAAATTGAAGTGATTAGAAGTTCAGCTTCTGACCACCACAACCCTCTCCTCTAACTGCCTCCCCAAAGGGCTGATGATGTGACAGATGTCCAGGCGATGCTGAAGGAAGCAGAATGCAGGGCCTCTCCAGAGTCCTGTGCTGATGCCCCACTAGCTGTTCTAGCTGTTCTTGCTGTTTCTTGTTATTCTTCTTCCTTTCACTTCCATGGTCAAAAGCATAGCTGACGAAATATGTAAAACATCCCGGCATGATGAAGGGATTTTGGGTGGATGGCGGTCACCTCGAGCATCTTGGACAGTCCCCAGCCTCTGCAGTGAAGGCCGGTTGAGTTACTCCAGAACCCAAAAGAAAACAATTAAATAGGCAGAGACGAATTTTACTTCAAAATCATATTTATGCTTTATTTCATTTTTTTTTGCCACATTGGGTCTTTGTTGCTGCATGTAGGCTTTCTCTAGTTGTGTCGAGTGGGGGCTACTCTTTGTTATGGTGTGCAGGCTCCTCATTGTGGTGGTTTCTCTTGCTGTGGAGCACAGGCTCTAGGCGCGCGGGCTTCAGTAGTTGTGGCACATGGGCTCAGTAGTGTGACTTGTGGCTCTAAAGCGCAGGTTCAGTAGTTGTGGTGCATGGGCTTAGTTGCTCTGCGGCACGTGGGATCTTCCTGGACCAGGGCTCGAACCCGTGTCCCCTGCATTGGGAGCATGTAGTCTTAACCACTGCGCCACCAGGGAATCCCCTATTCATTTTTTAATATTTTAATGTCTCTCCTCCATTCTTTTTTTTAAAAAATATTTATTTATTTTATTTTGGTTGTGTTGGGTCTTAGTTGCAGCAGGAAGTCTCCTTAGTTATGGCTCACGGGCTTCTTAGTTGCAGCACATGGGCTCTTTAGTTGTGGCACATGGGCTCCATAGTTGCAGCTCACCAGCTCCTTAGTTGTTGCATGTGAACTCTTAGTTGTGGCATGCATGTGAGATCTAGTTCCCGGACCAGGGATCGAACCTGGGCCCCCTGCATTGGGAGCACAGAGTCTTAACCCTGTGCCACCAGGGAAGCCCCTGCTTTATTTCATTTTAAATTTGACATTTCCTTTGTGGAGGTAAGAGCAAGCCCATCTCCACTCACTACTTAGACAGTACAGTGGTTTGAACTGTGTCCCCCTAAAAGCATGTCCATCTGGAACCTCAGAATGGGACCTACGTTAGAACAGGGTCTTTGCAGATGTCATTAGTTAAGAATTCCCAGGGGCAATAATCTTGGCTTCAGGGTGGCCTCTAAGTCTAACGACTGGTATCCTTGTAAGAATAAGGTGGTGTGAAGATGGAAAGCAGGGATTGGAGGGAGGCTGCCACAAGCCAAGGGATGCCGAGGCCACCAGAAGCCGGAAGTAGTAGGGAAGGATCCTCCTCTAGAGACTTCGACGGGAATGTCGTTCTGCTGACATCTTAATTTTGGACTTCTAGCCTCCAGAACTGGGAGAGAATAAATTTTTGTTGTTTTCAGCCACCAAGTTTGCGGCACTTTGTTACGACAGCCCTAGGAAACTAATACAGACCGGAAAATCCCACCTGTGCCCACACTGTGGCAAGGGGAGAAACAATCAAAACTCCTCCGCCCCCTTCACCCCACCTGTCTCCTCCGCTTTATTTGCCTACGCGGTGCTCACCACAATGCAACACATTACTGGTTTTTCTTTGTGCTTGTTTTTGTCTCTCCCCCACTAGCATGTAAGCTCCACGGGGCAGGGGCTTCCTATCCTGGTAACTGCTGTATCCCTGCAGCCCAGATCTATGCCTGCCATACAGTAAGTAGATGCTCAGTAAATGTTTGTTGAACTTAGGAATAAATGAAAGAATGAAACAGGCAGGAGTCCCGGGAATTGCCTAGTGTAATTTTTTTCTTCTTATAACACACAAAAATAAGAAGACTAAGAGGATTCGGGGAGAGGAATCAATAAGGGAGTGAATGGCGGAGGGTCAGGAAGACCAGAGCTGCTGGTCTGATGATGGAGAGTTCAGGGTGAGGATGGAAGGATGGACTGGGGCCTGAGTGTGAAAGGCCTTGCATCTGGGTAAAGAATTTGGACTTATCCTGAAGCAGTGGAAAGCCAATGGGTTTATTTAAAGCAGAGGAGTGACAGAGGTTTTTAAGGAATTGCTTGGAAGCAGTGGCAGTGATGAATTCAGGAGGCCAGAGAAGAGTGGCAGGAAGTAAAGTAAGAGATGCCAATGGCCCAAGGGGAAGTCGCCCCATCTGAAGTGTGAGGACAGCCCTGGAGAGGGACTGGAAGGGGGTGGAGGGGGGATCAACCTACAGGGGGCGGCCCAGCATGGCTCCCAGGTGTCTCCCACGGGGGCTGAGTGCCTGGTACTGGACAGCATAAGACATGGAGCAAGTTCAAGGTGGCACATACAAGTCTGGGGCGCCCATGGAACATTCGAGCAGAGATGTCCAGTACAGGTTGGACAGATAGGTCTGGAACTCAGGAAAGAGGGGGAAAGCTAAGGACCTATCACTGGGAGACACTGACAGAGATGCAGGCGGGAGAGTAGATGAGACCACCTGGTTGGGCACAGATAGAAGGAAAGGGAATTCAAGGACAGACCTCTCGGGAACAGGAAGTAAAGATATCTACATGCGAGCACACTGATGATCAAAAGCAAGCTCAAAATGCTTACAGCTCTCCAGAGAAGGGCCGTCCTTTGGTACTAAGTTAATATTTTTAATGATTCTGTTCTATTTGTCTTTTATCAAGCTTATCAATAATGAACCAACAATACTAATGTGGATAAGATAATAGGCTCTACATTAAAAGAAAGATAATTATAACCAGTCTCAATCATCCAAGATAAACACAGGAAATGGGAGTGATGGGCATTAAACTGGACCCAGAACACAAACAGGATTTCCTGTGAGTGGAAGAGGGTAACACAAAGAACCTACAATGCTTGAAAATCTCCTTCATCCTGGATGGGTGGTACGGACAAAGGGCCATCTACTTCTTTCCTGACCGGCATGGAAAAACATCCTTCGTTCTCCTTTCTGTAAACCTACCCAGACCCTTCTGTGGTTCTACAATCACCTATCACTTGTCAACAACCTCCTTGTTAAAAGTTTCATGTAGAGGAAGCACGTGAGTTAGTGCTCTTGCTGTCTGATGCGGGGATTTGGGGTTTGGTTGCAGAATTCCTCCCGGGGGAGGGCCACAGAAAGGTAGGAAGAAGACGTGTGTCTGTCTGTTGAGGCGCCCCTCACATCTGCTGTGGAATTCCTTCTACTCACCAGCTGCTTCTCTTTCAACACTGAGTTCAGGTGTCAGCATTTCTGGGAAGCTGATCACTACATGGCTTCTCACCTCGCCCACCATCTAAACACCCAGAGGCTACATTAGAGCCTCTTGTCTAAGACCCTAGTCATCCTCTCTACATATGTCTATCCCTGGAATGTGATTCCGTAACCATCTGTTTATCTGCCTTTCTCCACCACCAGACATGCGTTCCTTGGGACAAGGGATCTGTCTTTGTCATCTTTTGTAGAAACAATACCCAGAATGGTCCTGTCCTAGAGCTCAGAACCAGTAACACTGACCAGCCTGCATTGCCTGATGGCAGCCCGGGGACCTCTGCCCGGGCAGAAGGTGCAGGTGATCTGACCTTGACCCCTGCCATTGGCCTGACTCAACTCTCTGTGTCCAAGTATCTTCCTCGTCCATCTGCTCTGCCTCTCTTGAATCCAAGGACCAGAGCAAGGAGAATCCAGGGGAGGAGGAAACTGCAAAGTCTCCCTGAGAGAAAGGAGGCACAAGATCTAAGAGGAAATGACAGGCAGCCATGAACTTGGGATGGAGAGCACACCACACATGAAAAAGAGAGAGAAGCCACTGAGACCGGCTTGGGATGGACCACAAGTCTACCTTCTGCCCTCCAAGAGGTTCCTGATCTTTCCTTTACTTGGAGAGCTGGTGACAGGGGCAGTGAGAATGGGTTTACTACCTGGACATGTAACTGTTCTTACAGCCAAATTCAACCAATGAGAGAGAGGCACCCTCACACAGTTATTCAGTTAGAGCACCTGTGTGAAGACAAGCGCTTCTATAGCAAGACTCTGTTTCCAAAGGGTATTACTGTCCACCATCTTGTTGGTGCTACTAGAATGTGAAATGGTATGACTCTTTTCATTTTTGATTATGGAAAACTTCAAACACAAAAGTAGAGAGTAGACGATGATGCCCCCCCAGAAAGCTCCTTCAACATTATCAACATTTCATTTGTCTCTACCTCCCCTCTTTTTCTTTTGTATTAGAGTATTCTGAAGCAATTCCCGGATAACATTATTATTTTCACGATGTCATGATCACACCCAACAAAATTATAAATAATTCTTTGATATCATTTAGGGAATAATTGATTGCAGAACTGGTATCCCTACCCCATTATTTTTAATCCACAAAGACAAAAGTGATTAGCCCAAGGTCACGTGGCTGTCAGGAAGGGCACCGCACCAGACCTGGGCTCCTCTGACCTTATCGCCCAACGCACTCCCCACTGGAGCTCCCAAGCCAGAGAAATGGAAGCGGGGAACAGTCACACGGGCTCAGAGGCAAGGTCCAGCTGGTGTGCTTCTTGGTAGGTAAGATGTTGCAGCTGCAACTCTTTTTTCTGTGGGAGATTTGTTTACGTCTTTTCCCAGAATCAACCCAAATGGTGTGTTGCAGACAGAACACACAACCCCCGGGGCTCGGCCTCTCTGCAGCCACCCGCATGCGGGGGCTCAGGGGGCTCAAGCTGCTTGTTGGAGCGGGAGGGGCTCCATGTGCTCTCTGGATCTCAGAAGAAGAGTCTAGAAGAGTGACAGGACATCCACGTATTACCAACCTCCCCCTGGAGAGGAAGGACAGCCAAGCTGGAGACTTCCCAGGTAATGCTTCGGTGACCAGATCCTGCGTCCAGGTCAGGGTCCCCAGACCTGTCTGTATATTCCATTCCTTGTATACCTGCTCTGGTTCTTTTTGAAGAAGACAACTGTTGGAAAGTTTCTCCCAGACAGGGGATGTTCAATAATACAGGCAGAAAACGGAGTGAGGGATGTATCAGGCTGCACAAGACAACGGGAAAGGATCCTGGAGAAGGAAAAAAGGAAGAAGGTCCAGGATGGGGTGGAGAGGGTGACAGCAGCCTGTGACTGCGGGCGCCAGTGCTACAAAGTGTGTTTATTTCCGTCATCCTGAGTCATCAGCTTCACGGGCTTCCCAGCTGCACGGCTGTGTCACTCCTGATGTTGACATGTGTTTGGGAGGCAGGAAACTTGAGAACAGAGGAAAGGAGGTTTTTAAAAAACAACAACGGCAACCAGCAGCGAGATGGGAACGAGGTCATGGGGCCAAGATTCCATCCTCAGCAGGTCCTGGAACCAAAGGACATTTCAGAGCACAAAAAACAGCCTTACTTTTTTCCTGTCAAAATCCCAGCAAGATTTTTTGTAGATATAGACAAGATTATTCTAAAATTTATATGGAAAGGCAAAGAAAATAGAATAGCTAAAATAATTTTGAAAAAGAAGAATAAAGCAAGAGGAATCAGTATACGTGGTTTCAAGATTCACTGTATAGGGACAGTAGTCAAGGCAGTGGTGTTGGCACAGAGATAAACACACAGACCAGTGGGATAGAATAGAGCCCAGACATAGGCTCATACAGATGTGCCCAACTGATTTTTTACAAAGATGCAAAAACTGCTCAGTGGGGGAAAGACAGACCTTTTGACAAATGGTGCTAGAGCCACTGGGTATCCAAAAGCAAAAAGATGAACCTCACCCTAAGTCTTTAGCTTTATATGAAAATCAACTCCAGAAACACAGTGGACTTAACTGTAAAACATAAAACTGTGATTTTTTTTAAAACATGGGAGTTTTTAAACCTCTTTAAAAACATGGGAACAATCTTTGGGATTTAGAGCTGGGCAAAGAGTTCTCAGACTTAACAGCCAAAGCTCGATCCATAAAAGAGAGAAATGGATGAATTGGGCTTCATCAAAATTAGAATCTTTGGCTTTTTGAGACACCCTGCTAAGAGGATGAAAAGACAAGATACATAGAGAAAATATTTGTAGACCGCATATCCAACAAAGGTCTAGTATCTAGAATATAGAGAGAGAATTCTCAAAATTTAACAGTATAAAACAAAAAATCCAATTAGAAAATAGGCAAAGGATACAAAGAGCCATTTTACCAAAGAGTATATACAGATGGAAAGTAAACACATGAAAAGATGTTCAACATCATTAGCCGTCAGGGATTAACCATTCCGGTAGAATTAAACGTGTTGCCTAATAAGCCAGTGGTTCTCACTCATGGCAGCAACAGTAGAATCACCTGGGGTGGGGGAGGGCAGGGAACGGGTGAGAACCACTGACCCCAAGGGCTTTATTCCAGCTGGACACAGAGGATGCCCATGCTCATCTTCTTGCAGCTTTGGCCTTTCCCAGCTATGGTATTTTTGTGTCTATTTCTGGAGTGGCCTCTGTTTCCGGGGGCTCCTTCCTTCCCAACCGCTCCTCCTTGCATCTCTAGTCTGATCTGTCTTGACTTATCAGCCTGTACGTCTTCCCTTTTCTCATCAATGCTCATCCCCCCTCCACTGGTCCCTACTCATCCCAGTTTTCTTCCTACCTCTACAGCTCCATAGAGCAGGGGAATCTCATATGTCCTTCAACCTTCTTATGTTATGTTTAAATTCTTCTGGGGAGAAATTTTGAACCTGAGTCAACAGGAAAGCATGATGTCTGAAATTGTGGTTGCCTCTCAAAATTTTGGTTGTATGGCCATTATGCCTTATAGAAAACATGTGGTACCCTCTAGATCCCCTGGAACATTTTATACATATACCTATATCCACATCAATGTATCAATATATTTATATATATTACATATATTTAGACATATTATGGAGTAGAATCCTGAGAGTTTTTTGAAGATTGGAGAAATGCAAGTTGAAAAATGTGCAGAAGTCTTCTAATTTATTCAAGATCTTTAGGAAATAATCAAAACCACGTCAGAACCGCTAAAGGTAGATATTGAGTATTCCTAAGACTAACAAGGTTGGTAAAACAAGGAAAGTTTCAAGCTGGTACCTTTTATTATAAGACAGCAAGTAAAGAAGTCTCTGAGAATTTTAGGCCAATCAAAATGTCCTCATACGGAAAAAATATCCAACCAGATAATCAAAATCAATTCTGGCAAATAAGGTTCTGGGTCCTAAAGGTGTTTTATTAAGTAAGATGGCTTATGATAATATTTATTGTAATAATAAATTGTATCAGTCATAGTCAATATACTTCCGTAAGGGTCAGTCTTGTAATGACGAACAAGTTCTGGTCTTGGACCCACTGTGTGCGACACGTGAATAACAAGGAGGGAAATGAAGCTCCCAGGGAGTTACAGCAAGTACGGGCATGGGAGCAATTTCAGAGGGTGACCGTGGGAGCCAAGAGAGCCCTCCCTCACGGGGTAGTGGCTGTGCTGTGAGGAAGGGTCTCCAGTCTCTGACTTCCACTGACAGGGTCTTCCCCAAGAGCTGGGAGTCAGGAAACGTGGCTTCAGGCACTGGCTGTAAGGCTGAAGGGCTCGTCGTTCAACATCCATTGACCTCATGTTTTGAACTGACAATGATATTAGCATTATCTTTATCTAGGATATTCTATAGGACAGGGCATTAAAAACTTATTAGCTACCATGTCTAGGTCACGCCACTTTATCCAATGTCTAGTGGCTTCCTAGTAAAAATAGGTCCCACAAGGGACTCAATACTGTCATTCCTGGCCAGAAAACTCATCAATTTCTTGGCCCTGTGATTTCAGACATCCTCTGAAAGTTCTTCAAGTCCAATTCCTGACGCCTGGAAGGCTGTTGTGAGTTAAGAACAGGGCAAATCTAAGCCAACAGTCACACAACACCATCAAAGTAAAGTGCCCCATCTTGTATCACGAGTCCAGGTGGAAACTAACGGTGACAAAGAAGTTTTCCCATGATGCCATCCGCCTACAAACACCTCTGCATTAGTTACCTCCAGGGATTCAGACAATGCACCACTCCTAGGAGTTTCTTGGGAAACACCACTCGTGTCCCTCTCCCAGGGACTCTGCAATGGGTCTCTGCTTTGGGAGAGTTCTTTTGCCTCTTTTCTACCAGATCTGGAACTTACGTCTCCAAAGTCTTAGCTGAGTTAAAATACTGACTCTTTGTTAAATGCAAAAGTAATATCTTTAGTTTCAAATCACTTCCCTTAAAATACTTACTGATTACAAAGGGGAAAAAAGGGTCTGACAGACATCACCTCATCAAGGGATCAAAGTGAACATCCCCAGTAACAAGACAAACTGAAATCATGAACTGATAGGACGCAGTGAGAAGAACACAGCATCACTTCTGTGATACTCTTGCCAGACACACAGAACCTGAATTTCATCACGAGAGAACATCAGGCAAACCCAGACTCAGAGCCATTCTACAGACGATCCGGACTGTCATCTTCAAAGCTGTCAAGTCATGAGAGTCAAGGAAAGCCTGAGGAATGTTCCAGATGCAAGGAAACTAAAGAGACATGACAACAGAAAGCAATGTGTGATTCCAGACTGTCTCCTTTCACTACCAAGAAAACATTAGGATAAGTGGCGAAATTTTAATCGGGCTGAGGATTAGGGGGTAGTCATGCATCACTGTTAACTTCCTGCTTTGCAAGGTTGTATAATGGTTACGGAGGAGAATGTCCTTGCTTGTGTTCGGGGGGGATAGGGCATCGGATTAGAAACTTACTCGTAAATAGTCTAAGGGGAAGAATTATTTGTACTGTACTTGTTACTTCCTTTAAGTTAGTGATCGTTTTGAAATCTAAAATACATACACATATATGTTTTTAAAAGTACGCCTTACATAGTAGAGAGCTAGAAGAGAGGTTTTTGTGTGTTTTTGTTTTTTCTGGGTCCAACCAGGCTGGATAAAAGTCTTCTTTATTGATATATCTTTCTCAGAGGCGGCTGGTAATACTGCTCTAAGCTTGGCACCATCTTCAGAGGATGAGTTCAGCTTTGAAATTGAACAGACAAATGTGAAAACGTCCAGGACTGTTGGAATTATCAGCCTGGGCTGATAAAAAAAAAAGCTTCATATAGATTGTATGCGTTATTTCAAACCAGGGCCTGGTTCCGGAACCACAAAATATGTGGGGTCCCTACTCTCACACTGAAATGTTAGAATCTACTCACTAAAGAAAGTCCTTTTCACTCATTACAGTTCTCCCAGGAGAGAGAGAGAGAGAGAGAGAGAAAGAGATGCCTGTGTTCCTTTGAAACTGCCCTTCACAACAAAGCACCACCTTTTCCTAATAAGGCCATCCACACTCTCAGACAGAATCAGCCACGCAATATAGTTCAAGTTCTCTGGGCATGCAATGTCGGACAGAAAGCAAAACATCAATTTACATGTTTCGTGATAATGATGTATATCTATTGTTCAGTCATTTCTCTACATCTTACAAAAGAAGCAGTGTTCTTGGGCACAGCCCTGGCTGCATCACTCCTGGCCAAACATGGGGGACTTGACCATCACCACAAAGTTGCCTCTAGTTACGGCTTGGCTTCCAACTTTGCCCTTTTACCCTTTTTAAGCTGAATAGAACTAGTTAATGAGTGAGGCATAATCTGGAGGTGGAGGTAGCAAAGATGAATTTAATTTGGCCAGAGGTCTGCAACTCAGTCTCTTTCCTCCCGAGAGCGGCGTTCTGTTATGTTCACGGTACATTCCCTCTCTGGTTTGTCCCAAACTAAATGGAGAATGGAATGCGCTGCGGTTCAAACAGAACCCAGCTTGACAATAAAACCAGGGCCAGGCCTGCTGCTAACCTACGGGAGTGTTATTGTCAAAAGTCTTTCTGGAGGAGAAGGAAAAAGCCAGTGTCATCGCTGAGATGTGTGAAAACCAGGGGCTGTTCCGGGCCACAGATCACCCCTTCCCCTCCTGTTTCACACAGCTAATGTGAGTGGAGATGCCTGGGGCTGCATCTCCTCGTGGAAGGTGGGGCTTTTGTGATGGGCTTGGAGAAACTCTCCAGGGATAAACTGCTCCAGGAGCAATGGAGGTAAGAAGTGGTTGGGAACAAAAAAAGAGAGAAATGTCACCGAGATCAGTGTTGCAGGAAGCAGTAGGCAAAGTCTCCACGTGGGTTACTGGAGGGATTTGAGAGAGACTCTCTGGATCCAGAGTTTCTGGGCGAAGGATGCTTGTTTCTCCTTTCTTTAAAAGAGACAGGTGTCTTAGGAGGTCTATGGCCTGGGAAAAAGAGGTTTTTTCTCATTCTGAGTCACATGAAGAGCATTCATCCTCTGGGCCAGGTGGGCGATCTCCCAGGAGACAATAAACCACTAACAAGGCTAGGACCCCTCTGTGATCCCACTGGCATGGAGTGACAGAGAAAGCTGACCTGGGCAGCAGGAACCCTGAGTTCCAGCTGCAGTTTTGAGATGAAGCGCTGGTGGGACCACAGAAGGAGCCTTTGAGGATGCGGTGACGCAGTTTCACCACCTGTGTAATGAGAGAGCTGTGCAGGGTCCTGCCTGGCTCCACCCTTCGTGCCTCTGGTCTTGGTGAAGACCCAGCGTGGCAAACAGGAGGTGCTATTCCTTCTGGAACCCTGCTTGAGAACCACATCTCCCTGCTGTACCATGGAGACAGAGCGGATCCATGGAACCCAATCGATGCTGTAGGAGGGCAAGACTCGACCCCTGCCCTGGCTGTGACTGCTTCACCAAAAGCCCGGAGAGAAAAGATGGGCTCTCCTTCCCTGGTGGGAACTCTAGCTCAAATCGCACTTGCCTTGTGACAAAGGCTAGTGACATAACGACGAAAACCATGATGATAATCTTACTCATGATAGCAGGTGACACCTAATGAACGCTCACTGCGTGCCAGGCCCCTTCCCAAGCCCTTCCTGTCTTTACTCCTGTACCCTCTCTCTACCTTGTTTACAGATGGGAAAACCAAGGCACAAGAAGGCTGGGTCGCTTGAGTTAGGACACACAGCCAGTAGGCTGTGGGGCTGCGATGTGAACTCCGACAGGCGGTGGCCGTCCATGCTGTCCACTTTGGGGCATCTCTTTGAATGATCTTATCATATAACACCTTTGCTTAAACTCTTCAGTGGCTCCAATCACCTAGACTATAAGCTAAAGTCAACCCCCTTGGCAAGGAGCGCCCAGCCCTGCATGGCTGCCCTGGCCACCCTGCCTGGCCTCACCTTGCTACGCTGTCCACCTTCATCCGAGGCTCCAGATGTGATGGTCATTTGCCTTCTCCAAGTGGACCATGCCCCCTCCCTGCCCTACTTCTTTTGCTTGGTAACGAGCCCATCACCATGTCCAGCTGGCAAATTCCTGGTCAGACATCACGTCATGAACAGGGTGGCCCCTTCTAAGGAGACTTTTCTGGCTCCTCCTGGTGGAGTGAAGCACATTTCCCTTCTGTGTTTCTCCACACTGTGTCCACAGTGTGCACATCTCTGTGTTACAGACCTGAGCTCATCGGAGCAGAGCTGCCTGCTTGCCCTGGTCTGTGTCCCCACTGAACTGGGACTTCCACTGCATCTCATTTAGTTTTGTATTCCCAGTGCCTAGCACACAGCAGACTTGCAATAAATATTTGCGGGATTCAATCACATGACTTGGTAACTTTGGATTCATATGTCTTCCCGAGGCAAACTTTAGATCGTAAATCCTTGGAAGGCAAGGACGGCTCCTTCCCCGCACACATTTCTCGGTGCTGGGGGCATGGTTGGTGCTAAGCAAGTATTTGTTGAGTAAATGAATAAATGAACAACTACCTTGAGGATAAGCTTTAACATGAAATGAGTAAAAGGGAGATCTAGATCCAGTTATCAGAAGAAACACCCAGTTTTCTGGATCTTATCCACAGAAGTAACCAATGGGGCTAAAAAGGGTGGACAGTGGGAAATAAAGAAATGATTTCAGGAACATAGAGCAAGTAGAAGGTCAAGCAGGGAACATAGCTTTTTAGATTAGGAAAAGAGCCTTGTTAATGTAACAGTAATTGCTATTTTGTTCCACGGGAAATCTGTGTCCAGATTTTATTTTCCTCTTGATGTTGTACTGTTTACATTAAACCAAAACTACTCTGATGCATTAGTACCCCTGACTATTCTTTCCACTAAATACCAAGAAAAAATGTGCTTCCACCAGTCCATAAACAGAAACTCATTTTCTTTATTAAGTCTTTGTTTGCTCTTTGTCCAATTACTTGAAAATAAGCTTTACGCTTCTACAGGGTATGAGGTGATGAGATTTCTGACCATGAGAAAGGGGTTTTCACAATCTACAGATATAAATCTTGGAAACTTGTGCTAAACCACAGAAGAAATATTTAAACAATGACAGATTCCTTTCTTCCTTTTTTTTTAAGGATTTAAATTTCTTTCCAGTAATTCTAATTTCCCACTACAGGTCATTTCAAAGGAGGCCCCAGAGTAAAATTTTCCTGTAGACCCACCTTAATCCCATCCCTCCCTGCAAACACTCCACCCTCAAAGGTGGCCTTATAGTTTAGGTCGGAGTTTGCTGTTGCTGTTGTTTTTAGGTAGCAACTACCTCTCTGGCCCTTTGATTTACGTCGTACTTACTTCAAAAGATACAGTCTTTGAGGGGAATAAATGAGCAAATCTAATGTGTGTTTAAAATATTCTCTTAATTGTTTCTGTACATATTTCTGGAAAGAAGGACATTTTTGGAGGAAGAATGGTCACGAACATTACTGGCAGATACAGGCCATCTGGAAGAGTTTATAAAAATCACAGAGGTTTTGTTCTGGCTGGGGTTGATGGTCTGGCCCTACTTTTTCAGTTGGGGAAACTGAGGTTTCTTAAGGGCCTGGAGGAGATCTCAGATGCTGGCTGAGCAGGGCCCTCATTCCAGCCTTCCTGATGCCCAATCCAAAAGAGCCAATCACAATCCCACTAACTGCAAAAAGTCCTCCTGGTGACCACGACTCTGAAGGGAATTGTTGGTTAGGAAAATTCCAACACTGGGGAGCATTCTCTGTTACAGAAGATGCCAGATAATGAACCTGCTTTACAAGCGTGTGAGCTGTTCCGTTGGAGGAAACAAAGAATAAGGGGCATGGAAGTGAGGCCCGTAATGGGAGAGCACCTGACTTTCAAGAAAATGACTTTTATAGTTAATTCGCAGCCCTGACTCTATGATGCTCCTCCCTCCCCCGGAAGGACAAATGGCCCACCCATTAAAAAAGATGATGTGCTCTCTGAGTTCTAGAAAGCATAGAAAACAGACTAAATAAATCCATCATTAAGTCAGAAGGAAATGATGCATGGGAGATAAGGGATTTTCATATTTGACCTGAACAGTGGAAGTTTAAAGCTTACATTACCATGGAAGTGTTGAAAGGGTTAGAAACAGATAACGTACAAATGGGCAGAAAAAATAAGATACCTACTCCAGGTAACACCAGGCAGAGATGAGAAGCCCCGCCCACCAGATGTGGGAAGCATGGCGTCAGGAATCCTCTGGAGGGCACCAGCCCGTTGGGAGGGGAACAGCTTCCTGCACACAAAGAGCTTCCTGGTGTCACCTGGGGGGATTCAACTCAGCTGCCCTAGGGGTGACCCTGTGGAAAATGGACTAGAGGACAATTCAGCCACACCTATCAACGTGCAACATATGAATAGAGCCTGGGTCCGACAATTCAACTGCAAGGGGTTTAGTCTACAGATATACTCACAAATACACACCAAGTCATGTAAAAGGCTGTATTACTGCAGTATTTGTGACTACGTAATAGGGGAATGACCTAAGTGTCCATCAACAGGAACGGGTCACACAAGGAACGTTTGTATGAAAGGCATGAGGTAGAGATACATACGAGCTTCTCTGCAGAAGAGTCTGCTGGCATGTTACCTTTCATGTAAAAAGCAGGGGATGTACTTATGAATGCATAAACAATGTCCAGAAGGATACATGAGAACCTGTTATCTCTGGTTCCCTCAAAGTCTAAGGAAATCTCAACAATGACAATAACATCAACTCTCCACACAGAGCTTCCATGTGTTGGCGCCCATTTGCAAACTTTACATGAATTAACAAACTTAATCTCCATTTTACAGACAGGGAAACTGAGGATCAGGGAGTTTCCATAACTTGCCTAAGGCCACCCAGGCTGGCAGTGGAGGAGCTAGGTTTGAACCCTGGCAGTCTGCCTGAAATCTATGCTCTGAACCATTACACTGTGAAATTTACTTTTCATTGTATATCCTGTTTATTTGAATTTTTTCTGTTACCGTATTTATTCATATATGTTTTCAGTGAAAAAAAATTTAAAAAGAGACTGGTTGGCCCCTTCCCTTCTTCTCATTAGAGCCCCAGACCGGTCTTTGGGTGAAAGACCCATAAGAGGGAGGATACAGTGCTGGCAGTGGGTCCAGATGCAGGAAGAGTCCAGGGGACTGAGGTGTCTGCTGGGGGTGCACTGGGGTGGCTTGGGGAACGCGTACGTGGGGGGTGAGGAGAAGCGATCACTTCTCCATGGGCTGCACTTCCTTTCTTTGATCACAACTCTCTATCTCGATTAAAGATTTGCTGTTTTCATCCTGCTGCAGAACATGTAAAACTTTGCCTTACCAGCAACTGTCATTGACTTTTCAACATCCATCATGTTTTTAAGAGTCATAACCAATTTTTATTTTCCTGCAGAGCTGTGGGAGCATCTGACTTTCCCACGCCAAGAAGCGGTTCTGAGGGAGTTGACTCCCATAGTGATCTCTGTACACTTCAGGTGGAGGGAGGGTAGGAACTTGATAAACCAGTCTGAGGTCAGAAGAAAAGCAGGAGAGGGGCCCCAGGTAGTGTGTGATGTGACCTCACATGCTCCCAGGCTCCAGATTCACCGAGCCAGGCAGGGAGCATGGCTTCTTCCTGGCCACCCGTTTTTCCCAATGGTTCAACGTATTACAGCGCTGAATGCAAAATCCTTTTGAAATTTTACAATAAAATACAAGAAACCTTACGTGTGTACTATGAATTCTGTATATGCCTCCCCCTTCCCCGAGCATTACAGATGATAAATTCACTGACTTCCAGGTAGGGGTAGCCTGGGAAGATTACTGAGAAATGTTCCCAGCCTGCTAATTGGTGGGTTAAGGATGCTAGGGCGGGAAAGGCAGGGAGGTCAGAGTCTAGCTCAGGACGAGTGCGGTGGAAACCTTAGGATGCTTTTTAAACCATAGGATGGGGGCTTCCCTGGTGGCACAGTGGTTAAGAATCCATCTGCCAATGCAGGGGACATGGGTTTGAGCCCTGGTCCAGGAAGATCCCACATGTTGCGGAGCAACTAAGCCCACGCGCCACAACTACTGAGCCTGCGCTCTAGAGCCCGCGAGCCACAACTACTGAGCCCGTGAGCCACAACTACTGAGCCTGCGCTCTAGAGCCCGGGAGCCACAACTACTGAGCCCGTGTGCCACAACTATTGAAGCCCGTGCACCTAGAACCCATGCTCCGCAGCAAGAGAAGCCACCGCAATGAGAAGCCCGCGCACCGCAACAAAGAGTAGCCCCCGCTCGCCGCAACTAGAGAAAGCACAGCAACGAAGACCCAACCCAGCCAAAAATAAATAGAATTTAAAAATTTTTTAAATAAATAAATAAACTATAGGATGAGAGACGTGATCTGGTGTATGTTTTTAGCTGCTGTGCAGGGAACACTATCGAAGGAAGAGTGGAATCAGAGCAGGTGGGATGCTGTGGTGAGATTCCAGGTGAAAGACGATGGCGACCACAATGGCGAGAGCTGGGAGGTGGTGAGGAGTGCTGGGCCCGGGGTCTGCTTTGGAGGTAGAGCCGTGAACTTTGCTGACGTGGGAGAGTGAAGCGTTCAGGAATCCAGGATGACTCGGGAGGGAAGCGGGTGCGGGCTCTGAAGGGTGGCGTGCGGCCTCCTGCCTCTTTCCAGGCGGCCTCTGGCGGGGGCGGGGGGGGTCTCTGGAAACAGGGGCTGGGGGTGAGGCAGGTGCTGTTGTGATAAGGAGCCCTGGATCCAGGGCCAGGTCTCCTGGTCACCCCCTGGGCCTGCTGGGCACTAGCTGTGAGGCCTTGGAAACGTACTTAACTGCTCTGTGCCTCAGTCTCCCCATCTGGGAAGGAAGGAGGGTTCCTGTCAGGACCAACACACGTGAATCACTGAGAAAAGTACCAAACACACGGCGCGCTCAGGAGACGCAGCCCCAAGAAGATGGAAAGCAGGGGGGGCCTCGCGGGTATGGGGGTCAAGCTGAGGCTAGTTTCTCCCACGTGGAGCGGTCTTTGCTGCGGTAGAGCTGCCCACGGAGCGAGCCTCTAACCGAAACTTCTGGGAAACTTTCAGAGGCTTCAACGTGACCGTTTATCCAGCCAGAAGTGATCTGTGAGGCAAGTTGTTCTCCAATAAACACAGCAATTTGTGAAGAGTTTTTGGTTTTGTTCTTGGAAAGGAGTATCGTTGTTATACAGGCTACAGTGAAGAGAACGATTTGTAAGCCTCCAAGCCTTGGCCTCAAGGTTACTGTTTTATTGAACTGCTCTCTGAAATAGTTCTGTTTTGTCTTTTTTTTTTTTAAAGCAGTATTTAATAAACCAATTTGAACAGGAACAGAACCCCTGCAAACGTAAGAGATGGGACCCTCATACAGTAAAAAGATAGTGTTATAGTTAAGAGCTGTTGTTCTCTAGCATTGAGCTGCCTGGGTTTGGTCCTGGCTCTGCCTTAGACCCACTGTGTGACCTTGAGCGAGCGACCTAACCTCTCTGAGCTTCTGCTTGTCTCAGATACGAAATGGAGACGATAACGAAAGCTTACACATAGCTTGTGGTGAGACTGGAATAGGGTAATGTGTACAAAGTAAAGCTCACCATAGTAAACCTGCAGTAATTAGGAATATTATAGTAGTAACACGTGATATACAAAGTAAACAAACATAAGACATTTAAAACCCCCTACAATGCCCACCCCATTTTCTCACTCCCTATTAGAAAGTATCAGACAGTTTACGCTGCAGTAAGGAAACACTCCGAACCTCAGTGGCTTGGGAGAGGGACAGAGATGGGGGGTGGGGCAGGGTTTCTCCCTGGTCTGTGATGTCATTGGGTGGGTGGTGTCACCTCTGGTGTCTGCGTCTGCACCAGAGGGAAGGGGAGCTGGAGAGCCAGGTACCGCCTCTTAAATGTTTCCTCCTGGAAGTAACACACATCATCTCTGCTTGCGTTCACCAGCCAGAACAAGTCCTGGCCTCGGGGAGCTCCAGGGAAGTAGGGAAGTGAAGTCCCCCCATGGCCGGAAGTAGAGGCTGGACAGTAAGTAGGTCTCACCCAGCCCCCCAGGGCCCCACCAGGCAATGTCCCAGCTCAGCAGGGGAATGAGGCGTGCGTGTCCCCCGAGACAGGGGACTCCATCCCTACAAGGCATCCTCTCAAACCCCCCCAGTTTCCTGCCCTCCCAGCATCAGTGTGGCCCCTAAGAATATTTTTAAAAGTACTGAGTCCTGCAAACTCATCAAAATGGCTCTGGAAGCCTGTCCAATAAGCACCGTGTGACCTGATATTCTAGAATTCCGGGTTTCACTGTAATTTTGATGCCTAGGTGGTCGTCACCATTAGAATTCATAGAAGAAAGGCTGAGAACTAGACGCCAACCACCTCTCGTTTAATATTGAAGCAGAATGTAAGCGAGGTGCTCTCAACATTAGCTCTCACGATAAGGTTTACATTCACCTGAAATCCTCTCAGCGTTTAAAGTTTTTACATTATGAAGATGTCAAACATACTGAAAAGTAGAGATGATAGTGGAATGAAATCCTTATACGAAGACTTGGTATCATTTCCCCACTGCTGCTTCTGGGTGTATCTCTAAAAAATACAGACTTTTATTTTTACATGAGCACAGCCCATCATGACACCGAGTAGGTCCTGGGGCCCTCTTACTCCCAGCCTGTGATTAAACTCGCTCAACCGTCTAAAATTTTTCTTTGAAGTTGATTTGTTCTACGTGGGATCCAAATGAGGTCCACAAATAGCTGTTGGGTGGTATGTGTCTCTTTTTTTTTTTTTAAAAAGGGTTTTTGTTGATTTATTTGTATTTCTTGGATTACTGACGATGCCGTAACACAGTGTCTACCACCTGAGGTTACTTCTCTGTAAGTTGCCTGGTCAGCTGCAATTCTGTTATTTGTGGGTTATTTTCATTTTGTTTGGGGAACGGTCTTATATGTTCTTTTAATTGAAGCATGGTTGATTTACAATGTTATATGAGCTTCAGACGTACAGCATGGGGACTCCATGTTTGTACAGGTTGCACTCCATTAAAAGTTATTACAAAATAGGTTGTTGTGTCTCCTAAACTGGAGAAGCGCATATTTCTGTCCCCGCGCCCCTGCGTGCCCTGGGCTGACGGCAGACGCAGGGTCACTGTCCCGTGGATGCCCCGCTTTCTGGGTTTGTCTGCTCCCTTCCTTGAGGTTCACTTTCTTCTTTGGGGTCCTGTCTCCAGGAGTTAGCTCTGGAGGCATGATTTGGTTTGGACTCAACCGTTCTGGTAAGGAGCTTTCACAGGAGGTGCCGGGCGGCCCACAGCGCATCCCATCCGCAGGTGCGCGGGGTCCCGTTGCCCACCTAGCGGGATGCTCAGCGAGTCTCCCGTTGTCACACGGACGTGCAGTCGCCCCTTCACGTGCAGATCATTCACTGGCGAGGGTGGCTTGATCAATCATTTCATTAGAGGTTGCAAAAGGCTGTTTTTACAGATTCATTACCTTTTCCCATTCCTTAGTGAGATTCCTTCAATAGAGTGGTTTTCCCTCATCCACTTAGAAACGGGGTCTGTTTCATTACCCTCGAATACAGTTCATAAGGAAGGGCTGGAGGGGAGCTTGAGTCTTTCCTTCTGAGGCTCCCTTTCAGAGTAAGGAGTTGGTGCCCTAGTTACTTCCCGTGGTGTCCAAAGGTTGCGTTTCTTGGTTGGTTGGTTTGCTCGTTTTTTTCTTTTTTTGGGGGGCGGATGAGAGTCTCTCTCTCAAATGACGAGGATCATTATGGTGATGGACTCTTGGGTTTTTACCTATTTAGTGTATTTCAATCAATTGCATTTACCAATCCCTTTTGTTCTTCTATTTCACCCTCTTTAGCCACTGGGAGGCCTTCCACTTTGGCTCCTACGTCCTTTTCAGGTGACCCATCAGTCTCCGCTTTCTTTCATCACAACGTATCTCAGCTCCTCTCGCCTGTTTCCTGCCTAGACTTGGCAGTAGCTGTACCTCCAAAGAGCCCTGCTTCCTCCTAGTGGGCCTACTGATTGCATTCCAGAACACAAAATACATGTCTCTCTACGCTCATCAGCCTGGGCATGAGAGCTAACATCTCTTCCTCCCCCACCTCCCCCAGAGCCGCCCACTCAGCAGGTCGGCTTTCTCCCAAAGGTCTGGAATAGATGACATTCTGTGGTCCCCTCATAAAGCTTCACTGCATTCCAAATGGGTAAATAATTGCATTCTTAGTATTTTCCCGATGCAGCTGTGAGTCTGAGAAGTGACAGATGCAGTGAGATGTAAACCAAGGCACAGGCTAGTCAGAGAGCAATGTGGAGTTACCAGCAAAGGGGACCCTGAGGTCCAGGGGGCAGTGAGATGAGGGGGGAGGGGACCAAGACATGAGGTAGTACCGGGTCTTGCCCTGAACACATGTGCCAGCCCTGAGGGACTGGCCTCCTTTCCCTGGGAACATCACCGTCTTGGAAAGAGGGAACACAACTTCCAGAAGGATTCCCTGGGAGCAGAGGAAGAGGAAGGGGACCTCTGACTGAGATCAGCTGGATACACCAAACCATCAATGGTGGGTAGGGGAAACAGGCACCAGAGACAGATCCTGTCGCGTCCACACCCACCAGGAACCAGTGACACAGGAGGGAGAGGACGCTGCCCTTTGCAAAGACAAATGAGCAGATCGGATGAATGAACAAGGGAAGGTCCATGCCAAGTTCCCTTGAACTTGAGTAAGGAAACTTTGTACAAATTATAACCATCAGTCAACGAACTGCCAATTGAGTTCTTGAATCACTGGCAACTTGGAATCCAGAGGAGAGCCCTTCAGAGACGTGACATGGATTCTCTAGGTGCGAGCTGAGACAAAGATCTGATTTAACCACCGGGCCCTCCCTTGGAACAGCGTGTTATCTTTCAGAGAAATGCAATGTTGATCTCTTCTCCTCGAGTTTGGCTCGGGACAGGAAGAATCCTCCACTGTGTGTCTGGAACTCGTGGAGACCGGGCATGGGGAATCTAGCTAAAGTCACGCTCTGGGCCGCACGCCATCTGCTGAGCCCTGTTGTGCAATTAGCAGACCCCGCCTTTGTAACCGTGTGGCCTCCTGCACAGCTTGCTTGAGTCCCTGCCATCAAAATAAGTTTTATATGGGCCGTCACTGCTCAGTGTTCTGCAAGTCATTTCCCTCGCTTGAGACCATACAAGGTTAGGGTCTCTGTCCACTTTGTTTCAAGGGTCACCTAACCAGGTCCTGCAGGATTTCACATCTGATTCAAAGGCACCCGGCGTCCTGGTGTTCCCAGGAGAAATGTGGGGAAATTAAACCCATGGCTGACACATGGGAGAGGCTGCTGGGGGTGCTCCGAGAGTTTGTCCAGGTGGGCTTTGCAAAATCCCGCGTGCAGGCAAAGCCCCGGTATTTTAAACAGACAGGAAGCTGGCAGAGAGAGCGTCCCCGAGTGACCAGCCTGTCGATATCATTTTCTGCCTGTCGTGCCAGTCTGTCTCCTGAGGGCACAGAAATAAGTCTGAGGTGGCTTTGAGGTAAGCACATTCGGGGTGTGCTGACTCGTGATCTCAGTGCTGCTGGGGTCCCCAAATCCAAGGAGAAGCCGCACCCAGAAAGCTCTCGGTGGGCGCGGGGGTGGCTTTGGAGCACCGGGTCCAGCATCTGTTCCTGCTACTTGTACTGTCACCCTCTCCATCCATCACCCTCTCTTTCCGTCCCCCCTCCCCACCCAAACGACCCCCGCCTTGCCAGTGGCCGCGCTCAGTAGGTTAATACTGAATTACGAATGCCAACAATTACTGATACTGATATTACTGAATGTAATGCTGAGCGTTGGAGCTGAAGCGAGACAGCAGCGGTGGCGAGATCTCACCTGGGGTCTCTCTGGGCAGGGGGTCCCATCCCCTTCTTTGTCCTTTCAGGGATATGATACTTTCGAGGACTACCGGGAAAAGGTTTCAATTTGAAAACCGTTAAGATGCACGTTCAGCTGGTAGAAGCCGCCACTCTTCAACTGATGAGAAGACACTGAAGAAGTCGGGAAGGGACTTCCCAGGTGGTCCAGTATCCACCTTGCAAGGCAGGGGACACTAGTTCGATTCCAGGCGGGGGAACGTAGATCCCACATGCTGCGGGGCACCTAAACCCGCGACGCAACTGCTGAGCCCGCGTGCTCTGGAGCCCACGAGCTGCAGCTAAGGCCCGATGCAGCCACGTAAATCAATCAGTAAATATCTTTTTTTTAACGTTGAGAAAACTGCTGGGAAGCTGATTTCAGGGCTGGGCTTCTGGACCTTTCTCCATCTTCAAGCAGGACTGCCAGGGCACTCTATTCTCAGAGCTTCTGTGCAATTCGGGGTGGAGGGCCGCAGGGGAACGTGGGAGGAAGCAGAGACAGGCTTGCTTCAGACTCCCCCGGACTGTCAGCGGGGTAAGCATGTGAGGCTCGACGTCAAGTCAGCTCTTAGCGGCCTTGCTCTTCGATCCCCCCACTGAGCTCATCTGGGGGCCTCCCCTGGCATGGGGGCAGATCTAAGGGCCCGGGGCCCCAGATCCGTGCAAACCGCCGGCTTCCCGGGTGTAGTGTGGGACGGCCTCCTGCAGGAGGCGCTCGGGAGCCCCTCGCCCTGTACACTGGGGTGGCCTGGCCGCGCAGAGGGGGCGGCGCCAGCTCTGCGGGATTTCACTCTGGTGCCAGAGAACAACCCCGTCTTCTCTGCCCATCTTTTCTCTCTCCTGGTCCTGCTGCGTAGGGGCGGTTCCTCCTCCCAGTCTGCGTCCCATCTTCCATTCTCCTGCCCCCTTCTCCCCCTCTCTTGGTCCTCCTCTTTTCTCCTTTCCTCTACCTGTGGTCTTTTCGGCCTGCATCATCGCCCCCGCCCCTCATCAGTCCATCTAATCAGTCAGCTCACCAAGAGCCTGCTGCGTGCCAGGCGGTTCTCCGCACCGGAGACGGGGCAGGCACAAGGCAGAGCGATCCTGGGCCTCTAAAATGGACCTGGTGGGCGATGGTGGGGCAGACTGATGACAAGGAAGCCGAGGGGTGGATATGGTAATCTCAAGAAGCGAGAGATGCAGTAAAGAAGGTATATTAGAGAAATGAGACCGAAAGTGACAGTGGGAAAGGGAGAACTCTTTTAGCCAATTTGGTCAAAAGGAAGGATTTTTTTGAGAAGGTAACATATACTTCGGACTTGAATACTGAAGGGGAGGTGGCTGTGTGAAGAGTTGAGAGAAGGTTTGGTAAGTGCAAAGGTCCTGAGGCAGCGGGGAGCTGGTGTATCTGAGCCGGGAAGGAGGCCAGTGTGGCCACAGCTTAGCGGGCCCCAGGAACCGAGGTGGATGAGTAAGTGGGAAAGCTGTAATCTGCAGGAAAGGGTTTGGGTTTGACTCTGGTTGAGTCAGGAAGACGCTGGCAGTATTTAAGCAGGTGAGTGGTAAGAGAATATTTCTGTCTTAGGAAGCTTCTGTCTGTGCAGAGGGGCAGGGGTGGTGGCCAGGAGGCCAGCTGGGAGGCTTTGCAGTAGCCCAGAGATAATAGGGGCTTAGACCCTCAGTGGGGCAGAAGAGGGGGACGAGAGGTCAGATTCAGGGTACCTTTGGGAATCCGACTGGCTAAGGCAAAGAGATAAAGAGGCTAACTTTCCTTTCCTCCCCTTTTCTCCCCTTTCCTCTTCAGCTTCCTTCTTCTCCTCCTTCTTCTCAATTGAATGGTGCCGTATATTGAGAGTAGCAGGTTAGAGGTGGGGAGAAATCAAAAGATGTACTTTGGTCATGGCCTCAGCTAACCTGTAAGGCAACTTGGAGAGAATTAGAAAGGCACCCCCATGGAAGGTACCTCCTCTGCTCTGCGGTTGGAGCCCACACCTGAGCTCAGGGCTTAGGAAGCTGGACATGGGCTGCACGCCCGTCGGGCTCCCTTGGCTGGCTGCCTTTGGCAGTACACAAGCTGGACAACGGTCCATGGCGACCCTGGTCTGGCCCGTATCACATCTGAGATACCTGTTAGGCATCCAAATAGAGATGATAGGTAGACAGCTGAATAAGCGGGTCTGAATTTCAGGGAGAAATCGGGGCTAGAGATGTGAATTTAGGAGGCATAAGAAAAGACGGAATTTAAATTCAGGGGGCTGTTTGAGATGCCCTAAGCTGTGAGGGTGAAGGAAGAAGAGAAGCAGGCTAGGAAGCAGGCATGGGACACTCCATGATGCAGCAGTCAGGAAAGAGGAGGGGAACGCAGCAGAATGACCCAGAAAGAGCTGCTGGTGACACGGGGACAACTGGGAAGCGATGACCCAGACAGCAAATGAAGAGAGGATTTGAAGAGGCAGAGATGGGCTCTGTCAGGTGACGCTGAGGCTTAAGTAAGATGAGTGGTGAGCGGAGCATCTGGTCAGATGGAGACTCGGGGTGCAGAGTGCGGGAAACGGGGCAAAGCTTGATTGGAATGGGCTGGGCACAGAGAAGGAGACAGAGGCGATCCTTTGGAGGCGTTCTGATAAAAGGGGGAGAGAGAAAAGCAGGTGAGTGCGAGCACAGGGCAGGCAGCGAGGTTCAACCAGAGCAGACCAGGAGGGCAAAGAAAGAGTAAGGGAAGCAAGGGACCAGAGGGTGTCTGCAGAGTGATCATTAGAGCATAGGACACAGACTCTTATTAAGAAAAAAAAAAAAAAGGCCTGAAATACACATAAGAGAATATATATAGTCAAGACCTTTCCTAGCTCAATCGCAAGGGCAGAAAGTATTAATAAGAGGACTAGGTGATGAAATGATACATGTATCAAAGTTACTGTAAAGGAATCTGCAAGCAACACTTATAAACTGACTTTGAAGCACTTGCTAAGTCCAAGCTCTGTAGTGAGAATTTTATACGCATTATTATTTAATTAATTTACTTATTTATTTTTGGCTGCGTTGGGTCCTCATCGCTGTGCGCGGGCTTTCTCTAGTTGCGGTGAGCAGGGGCTACTCTTCGTTGCGGTGCGTGGGCTTCTCATTGCGGTGGCTTCTCTTGTTGCGGAGCACGGGCTCTAGGCGCGCGGGCTTCAGTAGTTGTGGCACGTGGGCTCAGTAGTTGTGGTTCACAGGCTTAGTTGCTCTGCGGCATGTGGGATCTTCCCGGACCAGGGCTCGAACCCGTGTCCCCTGCACTGGCAGGCGGATTCTTAACCACTGCGCCACCAGGGAAGTCCCTATATGCATTATTTTTATTTAATCTCAGTACAATACTTTTTTGTAGGCACAGAATCTGAACTTTCAAGGCTGTGCAGTTAACTGAGTTATAATGCTTCTTCAAACTTGGAAAGGATATTTACAACATATATGACAATTTTAAAAGATTGAATATTCATTAAATATTAAAAGCTCTTATATATCAATAAGAAAAAGAACCACTTAATAGAAAGATAAAGCAAGGAGCCACAAACAGGCAATTCAACAAAAGAAAGAAATACAAGAGGCTAATAATATTCTCCTCGGCATCCCTGAGATACAGGAAATTCAACAATGATAAAAGCCTATTAGTTTAGCAGAGATTAAAAACATACCGGAAGTTGGTACTGTCGTGCATTTTGCCGGAGCTTAAATTGGTACCAGCTTTGTAATGTGGCCAATTTGGCGATATTTGAGGTCCTCTCCTTTCACCCAGTGATTCCTCTTTAGAGTTTATTGTACAGAAATCAAGCAGGTAAAGATATATGTTCAAATGTTTGGTTTACATTATTTATTATAGAAAAAAATCCAAATGGCCACCAATCAGGAACTGGTGACATAAATTATGGTAAACCATGGAATGAAATATAATGAAAAACTTTCAAATATTGAGGTAGAAGCTAACGAACTGACCTGTGAAAAGTCTACAGCATATTGTTTAGTGAATAAAAGGGATGTATTCAGTGTGTAAACGATGGTTCTGTTTAGCCTCATGTCTACTCGTTTGTGCAGAGCCAAGGTATAGAATAGCACACACGCCATTGTAAAGCAATTATACCCCAATAAAGATGTTAAAAAAAAAAAAGAATAGCGCACACGGAACTATTCTCCTTTGGGGGGTGCTTTTCGGGAGGCTTTCACTTTTATTTTCTATGTTTCATTGTTTATCTTCCACTGAATATATATTATTTTTATGGTCATTAAAAAGGAAATAAAATGTCATATAATTAAGACACCTCATCAGGATGGGAGTTCCTTTTTTTTTTTGCCTCTGTCAGTCGTTACCATTTTCCCTCTCCCCCTCCCTCTGCCCCCACTTCCTCCCTCCTCCTTCCTCTCTCTCTTTCTACTGATTCCAGTTGAGTAGCTGTGTGCCACCCTGCGCAGATTACAGCTGTATCACCTGTGGAGGGCGGGACTCTATCCATCAGGTATTCTGTAGCCGGCACAGTGACCAGCACCCCTCCAAGTGCAGGCAGCCTCGGTTAGCACTTGCTAATTAGCAGTGGGTCCAATGATGGTAACACATCTACTTTCCACTGTCCCCCTGGAGCAGTGAGGCCGTTACTCTTGCTGGACCCACTGTGAGCGGAGAGCTCACTACACCGAACGCTCCAGGTCGGTTTGTTGAAGGGCTCACAGAGAACTCGGGCTGCCTTGAGGTCTACGTTCGGCTCAGCTATTTGCCCTGTGCTTAGCACAGAAGCCACACTGCACGTACTCCATAAATGCCGGATGCGGCGATTATTATAGTTAACACTGCCGTACGGTTACTCGCAAGTTATTCAGAGGGTAGATCCCAAGAGTTCTCATTACAGGGGAAAAAAACCCATTTTTTCCTTTTTTTTGTATCTATATGAGATGATGGATGTTCGCTAAACTTATCGTGATAATCATTTCCTAATATATGGAAGTCAAATCATCATGCAGTCCACCTGAAACATATACAGTGCTGTACATCAATTATATCTCAGTAAAACGGGAAAACATGACTAAGATAAAAAGTAAACGTTGAATGAATGGGTGGACAAAAGAATAAAGACCAATGTATCTTACCGTTTGTGGTTCCTGAAATATTCTGTGTTCAAAACCATCATACATGAGACTGCTCCTCGAGATGTGGCCTGAGGGCAGCAGCGTCGTTTCACCTGGGGCTCATTAGAAATGCAGCATCGTGGGCACCCGCAGGCCTGCTGAAACAGACGTGCATTTGGACGCGATCCCCAGCAATTCGCACGCGTGTGTGGGGCCTGCTTTAGAGGGGAAGTAGGTGGCTGCTGTTGTTTGAGTTTCTGGGTTTAATGTTCTCTAGCTCTTCGGCACTTAATTATGAGACTTTAGAGGTTTCACTGGAGGGCAGGCTAGGAGGAGGTGGCCCTGCATAACCGCAGGCTTCGGCGGCTGGGGAGTTTGCGGAGCAACTTCTAAGTCAAGGATGAAATGCCTGCCCCACGATGTGGCTGGCCCTCCATTCCCGCTTTAGCCGCGCCTGGTCCCAGCCGCCCCTGGGATGGGCAGGATTAAGGCAAGGCCTCCTCTCTGGGTGAGTGAAGCAAGCTGGCTGTTTGCCCTCCACAGCCTGCGCCTGAAGCCAGGTCAGTGGTCCTACGAAGCCACCCGGCGGTGGAGTGTTTTCCATCTGGGAAGCAGCTCAGAGCCCGGCGCAGCTGCCAGGGACAAAGAAGGCCGTGGCTCCCGCCCTGCTTTCTGCCCACGCTCTCAGAGCCCCATGAAATCAGCCCCCTCCATCCAGCTCTCTACAGACAGGCGGGGTGTCCAGGATTATGATGGAGGAGCCCTGGCAGGGAGGAGTGGAAAACAAGTCCTGATTCCAAGCCCAAGTCCTGGTTATGAGCCCCTTGCTGCTTTCCAGAAGACTGCTGATGCAGGCTGCCCTCGGCCAGGGCTGGTCCAGCCTCCAGAGCAAGGCCCAGGCTGATGTCCACTGGGGGGGGGCACACCCACTCCCCATGGGGAGGAAGGTGGCTTCACCTGGTCCATCAGCTGAAGAGCTAGGAAGTAGCTGGGCTCTCCCTCCCTCCTTCCCCCTCCTTCCCCCTCCCCTCTCCCCTCCCCCCTCCCCCTCCCATATCCCCCTCCCTCTCCTTCCTCCTCCCCACCTCCTCCATGCCACCCCAGCCCCACCTCCTGTCCTTCTCTCTCCCTTTATCTGGGGGCAGGCAGGAGCGAGCTGAGCTGGCCTCTGATGATTCTGTCTTTGGCTGCAGAAACTTGACTTTGGGTCAGGATCAAGATTCCAAAAAGACGGCCTCTCTGCCGTCCTGATTTTATTGAAGGGCTCCTGCCAGTCTGTCTGAAACAGCAGAGATAAGTATAATCCACTTTCATCGCAGCCAAGGTCGCTGGATAAAGTTGGAATTTGGTAAAGAGCTAAACTGCTGTTGAAACACGGGAAACCTTGCTGAAGCGAGTTCTTCTAGCTGCTTCCTCACGCAGAGTGAGTGCAGGGCGCCAGGTCCAGCCAAGACAGATTCCTGGGCCCCGCAGCTATTGACTTCAGCTGCTAAAAATTCAGTTGCTACTTGTAACTCCCTCACTCACCTGCTGGGAGAATCCCGATAACCGGCGAAAGCTGAGTCCAAACAGCTCTCGGGGAGCAAAGCGTAGATGCCCCCGCCCCCCGCAAAGCCTCAGGGGCTGAGAAGGCAGTTCCCATCAGGGGCAAGAAGCGTCCTCTCCGTGAGCATTTGCAAGGTGTGTTCCACGTGGCCTCTGCGGCTGGCAAGCGTGACTGCAGGTGTGCTGGAGGATGGGCAGGTACCGCCCAGGGAGCATTTAACCCCGCCCCTCGCCGGCAACTGTTATCCTTTTGGAGTCCCAGCTCCTTTAGTTGTAAAATGGGAACAGCAACGCCCACTACAAAAGTTTGTTGGTTAAATGAGGAAAGATCCGCCTTGCTGCACCGTGGGTGCCAGTAAATATTTGTTCTCTTTATTGGCACCAAAATTCGTGGCGGAGATGTGGGAGAGAGGATTGGGGGTATCACGGTGACTTTTTTTCAACCTACATACCTCTATCCCCCCAACTCCCTGCTGCCTGAGCCGGGTATTCAGATGTCCTCCTCTCCTGCCTTCGCCTCCAGGTCCTTGCAAATCACGGCCACACGCACAAACATCCCCAGTGGGAGTAGGCCTTTGTCAAAGTGCGAATTCTCCGTGGAGGAGAAGCAGGCTGCGTCCCGCCCCCAGGGCATGAATGCACGTCTTGGGTGTGCTCTCCTAATCCCCACAAGTGCTTCAGCTTCAGGAGCAGACCAAGCCGGGGAGGAGAGGGAATGGTGAAGGGGGAGAGGTGAGGAGAAGAGGAAAAGACGGGAAATGGGAGGCAGAGGCAGCACAACGATGATGCGGGTTCTCGTCCTCTGATGGCAAATCATTTAGTTTGTGGAGGACAAACCTGCTGCTCTATAGGGGACTCTTCCTACACTGGCCGTTAGAGGTAATAGAGATTTTCTGCAAGATCCAGTAGGAACCTGATTTTACAGTGAAGCCAGATTTGCACCACGTGACGCCATCTTGAAACGAAATCTGCCCCCAGATATTCCAGGATATCAGCTTTCAAAGCCAACATTTTCCTTTCATAGACGCAGGTAGAAAACTTTTAAAAATGATTTTAAAAAATCTGCAAATCTTTGTTTTCCATCAAGATGTATTAAATATTGAAGACATTCAAAAAGGAATAAAGAATACTATAATGAAGGTTGTCATATCTCTCAACCAGTTTAATTGTATAGAGTTAAAGACAAAAATACAAAATATTTTCCTAGAATATGTATCAACGAGATAACAATGTGTAAAAAGGGTAGCAAGGGCCCAGTGAACAGACTTGGGGATGGTGGTTACCTTACGTGGGGACATCGAGGGAACAGGGTAGGGGGGACCCACGGCTCGGGGAGCTGTTCAGGTCTTAGCCTTCTTAGACAATGGCGTGAACCAAAGTCTGTTAAATTCTGCCTTCAAAATTCAAAAAACAAAAAGCCCAAGATGCTCAGCGAGAGAAAATTCTAGCTCTTTGCAAAGTCACAGGTTAAGAAAGGACACTGGACTTCCTGAAGTGACATATTTCATTCAGCGACCAGGCAATTTGGATTCAGTTCAGATTTGGGCGTCGAGCCCACGTTTTTGCTAACGCAGTTTACGTGCACAAAACGGGGTGGTGCCTAGCGAGGCCTGTTCTATTTAGGTGACTAAGGAAGCGTTAAACAGATCACACAAAAAGCACAAGATAAAGCCTGTGTGAGCAGCACATATGGAACTTTGTATTATAGACCACTCTCCCTTCTTTGCAAAGGAAAGGCATTTCCATAAAGTGAGCGAATTTACTGTACATCTGGTATCAGACCTATTCAAGATCGCCGTGAAAAGATTATTTATGACTCAACAGCTACTCTTGTTTACTACATAGATGACATCATCATCCCAATATTGTTACATTACATCAGCCTTTGCCCCACTTTTATTGCCTTTGCTATCAAGCCCGTGGCTCAGGCAAAAATGCCTTCCAAAGACGAGCCCAGAGACTAATAAAAACATGCAATTCCAGCCTTCTCTGAGCTTGAAGGCTTATTCCAGCCGGACCACCCTTGGCCCAAAGAGAAGCCCCCTCTCTATCTGTTGTCTTGAGCATTCGTCCCCCTTAGTGGGAGCATTTCTCAAGGAGGGGCAGAGTAACATCTTCCAGGGGTGCAGAGCCTAACAGGAGTATGAGAGCCAGCATCCATTCATCTTCCTCAATAACACCACCCCAATTTCGTGGAGGGAGGATGGAATTACTCCTGTCCTGCGAGATGGATCTGGGAGAAATTGTTATTCATGGCACTATGCCCTCCTGCGGTTAAGAGACCGTCATTTGACACAAGCTGGACCAAATAAGCTCTTCACAAGCCAGGACCACCTCTGGATTTTGAATCGTAATCTCCCCTTGTCACAGGAGGGAAAAACAAGGGGCAGAGGTGAAAAGACAGAAGCCACTGGAGCTCATTTATGTGAGTGGCGGTGCAGTCAGCCCTCGGCATCCACCAGGGATTGGCTCCAGGAGCCCCGTGGATACCAAATCCAAGGATGCTCAACTCCCTCATATAAAACGGCGTCCTATTTGCATATACCAAAGCACATCCTCCCGTAACACTTTACGTCTTCTCTAGATGACTTATAATACCTAATACAATGCAAATGCTATATAAATAGTTGTCTGCGAGAGGCAAATTCAAGTTTTGTGTCCTGGAACTTTCTGGAAATTTCCCCCCAAATATTTTCAGTCCAAAGTTGGTTGAATTTGCAGACGCAGAACTGGCAGATACTGAGAGCCGACTGTCGTTGGGTTTATCGAAGTAAATTTCTAGTCCCTAGATGGAGACACTCCTGCCCTGGGTGCCCTGACAGCCAATGGAAACTACGCCCTATCTTATGAAAAGGTCCAGGCTTCTGCCCCATGTTGCAGGTCCCTGGATTCTTCCTTGAGAACGGGGACCACCCGTATCATGAGGTGTTGAGTAGAGTTTGTTTGTATCACTTACGTTGCTGTCTTTAATCATCTTTAACAGGCTACACTGACGCCAAGTTCTAGGTCCTGTTCCTCCCAATGAATTCCCTTTATCGTTAATGAAGCTGGCGTCTCCGTCTATCGCTTGCAGTCAAAGACTTGAAGCCCAGCCCCTGGACTGCTCCGTAGCTGTGTGGACACCCCAACTCCAGGGACAAATATGCTACAGCCTGTCCTGAGGAGTCAATCACGTAGCCGGCAAATGTGGCAGCCCCAACAGGGACAGCCCTGTGGACGGCGCTCAGGCTCCGTCACACCCACCCTGAGTGCCTCGAGGCTGTGTGCTGTACAGAGGATCAACTCAGCCTGCAAACCGAATGCTTACAGGTACCATCAGCTCCTGACGTTGGGTATATCCTCCCCCCACTGGAGACACAATCGGCAGTAGCATTGCTCTCTCGGTCCCATAAAGGACTTGAATTCTGAGGTGAATCCAGGGGCCGTCCTGTAACTGTCCCCAGGGTTGTTGTTTTCCTTCCCCCCTCTGCCCACACCAGGCAGCCATTCATCTCCCGGTAGCAGGAAGCTCTGCCTGTCCCCTCATCTCCTGGCAGCTCTAGGAAGCAACGGTGGCAAAGGGGACACGGTCACCAGCACCCCCTTCCAACCCCACTGGGGAGATGTGCCAGGGCCAGCCGCCTTCATGGAAGCCGGGAAGGACCCGAGAAACGAATGCTCTCGTGAAAGGAAACCCAGAACAAACAAGTGAAGCTGGCTGGGAACTGGGCTTGTCCCACCTGGAGTCGTGTCCTGCTGAGGGCCATCCAGGACGCTTGTACCTGGCTAGTCATTAAGCAATTCAGTCCTTGTCGCTGAACCCTCACTCACTCAGCAGAGCTCTCTGCATCAATCCGCTTGAAGCACAGGCCCCGAGACAAGTGTTCTGGTTACTGGCGCGTGCAGATTGGGACGGCGACCCGGACGGGCCCAGCTGGGCTGGCTGGTCCCCGCTCCGCAGTGCCTGGGGCCTCGCCCGGGGCTGACTCCACAGGCTGGGGGCTGGACAGTGGCGGCGGCGGGTGGATGCCTTCTGAGATGGCTTGGTCACGGTCACGCGCATCTGGCGCAGCGTAGGGACGGCTGGAGGGCCAAGTCCAGCGGGACTGCAGGTGCAGAGCCCAGTGGGGCAGCCCTGGGAGGTGCACCGCACTGCCTGCCTTGTGTACTCAGCCACTACCTGTTGGTGGAAGTAGCACCACCCGGCCCAGGTTCAAGGGGAGGGTGTCAACGAATTGGGAGCCATGTTTAAAGCACCTGTGGGCTGGAGAGAGACTGTCCAGGCGGGATGTCGCTGAGGGCGGGAGCCCCGGAGAAGCCTGGCCTCGGTCACTGTTTGCATCGCACACCTCTCCCTCCTCTGGGCTCCAAATACAGCTCTCAGAAGACTCTCTGCTGCCCTTCAGCCTTCAGGGTGAAGTGCACGGTCTGAGGACTGAGGTGCGAGGGCAGCACAGCTGACCCACATGCTGAGCCTCAGAGCACCCGCGAAGGAGCCGGTCCATCCCTCCCGTGTCGGGATCCGGGTGGGGAGTGATGCAGCGGGGCTGGGCTGAGGCAGGGGTCGTCCTTCCTCTCCCTTGTCCCTCCCCACCAGGCTGCCCTTGACTGTTCCCCCTCCCCGACAATGGGGGTCTGACCCTGACCCTGACACGCAGCTCCAGACTTGGGACTCCGTGGCCTTCATCCGCCTGCCGAGTCTGCAGCCCCCAGAACCTGCGGTCCCTGGAGCCAACTCTGCACAGCCTGAGCTCATTCCCTCCTGGCAGCCCCGGGATCCGCGGGCTCAGGTTAGGATGGGCTGGCGGCACACAGGTGACACCGTCTAGAAGGGCCGGCATCCAGCAGAGCTGGGCACCTGCTCCTGTCTGCATGTGACACGAGTCAGCCCGGCACCAGCCCGTGCAGGACGATGCCTCTGCCCACCCGGTGCCTGACGGCCGGGCGAGTCCCCATGGCACTTTAACTGGAAAAGGAAAGAAGGTGTATTGGGGATGGAAGGAGTAGAAAGATGTTACAATCAGAGCTTTCAAAAAAAAGAATAGTAAAAGTCTCTGCAGCAAGGAGTGAAATTCCAGCAGGCTGGTGGGGATACAGGGCGAGGGAATGTAAGTGTCGCGTAAGAACCCGGCACAGAGCATGGAGGCGCACAGGTCAGTGTCGCTCAGTCTGGATGGACCCTGGGCCCCCACCACCGCTTGAGGTTCTTTCCCTTCCAGAAAGCACAGTGTGTGGTCAGCCCTGTGGGCTGTGGGCATGACTGTCCCCAGAGGCAGCCCCTGGCTCTTTGCAACTCCCCGCATAAAATGAGCTGGACCTTAGATTCCACATATAGATGTTAGCATATGGTTTTTGTCTTTCTCTTTCTGACTTACTTCACTCTGTATGACAGACTCTAGGTCCATCCACCTCACTACAAATATCTCAATTTTGCTTCTTTTTATGGCTGAGTAATATCCCATTGTATATATGTGCCACATCTAAGGAAAAAAAAAAAAAGGTCATGAAGAACCTAGGGGTAAGACGGGAATAAAGACACAGACCTACTAGAGAATGGACTTGAGGATATGGGAAGGGGGAAGGGTAAGCTGGGACAAAGTGACAGAGTGGCATGGACATATATACACTACCAAACGTCAAATAGATAGCTAGTGGGAAGCAGCCGCATGGCACAGGGAGATCAGCTCGGTGCTTGGACCACCTAGAGGGGTGGGATAGGGAGGGTGGGAGGGAGGGAGACGCAAGAGGGAAGAGATAGGGGAACATATGTATATATATAACTGACTCAATTTGTTATAGAGCAGAAACTAACACACCATTGTAAAGCAATTATACTCCAATAAAGATGTTTTTAAAAATTCATGTAAAAAACCAATATTTTAATGAAGACAGTGTTATTTTCATTAAAAAATTATCTTACAAAAAAAGAAAAAAAAAATGAGCTGGACTCTCGTGAAAGGTCACGGCCTCTTGCACTGACAGTTCCTACAGGCCTCACCGCGAACCAAGAAGCAAAAACACAGTATAGAACTGAGGCCCGGTGGGACATTCATGTTACACACTACGGCCCTGAGTGCCGGGGGGAGCTCCCCAGCTCTCAGCCTCAGGAATCTCCAGGGTCAAGCACAGAGCTCCTCCGGGCTCCTCTGCCCAATGCGGAGAGCTACCACCCAGGCTGCCGAGACCCCATCACACACCATTCAGGCTGCGTGCCTGTTTCCTACCTTGCTAGTAGAACAAAGTGTATCGTCTGAGTCTTCATTCTCAACAACCCCTGGACCTGGCTTAGCTTTGTGGCTGGCAGAGCGCATCTCTGGATCCTCACGTGGTCCACTCGAGCTTTGAGTCCCTCTTAGCCCTTTCCCCCACAAGCTCGCGCTCTCCTATCTGTAACTGGGTTAGCCTGAACGGTCCTGTCTTTAGGTCTTGCCTGTCCTGCAGTTTGTACCCTGTGTCTGGTTGGGTTGTCCTGATTCTTCACCTGTCTCTTCTCATCTATAACCACATCTCCATTCCCTCACTGTGTGAAAGAATTAACAGTACATATGTGGAATCGGCCAAGCAGTCATCCTCATCCCATTAATGTTAGGTTTGGGCACCTGACTTGTTTGGCTGGTAGAATGTGTGTGTGTGTGGGGAACATGATGTGAGTGTGTGGGGCTTGGCTCCCTCTCTTGTACTCTGGTTCCAGAACAAAATACACAAGAAACTGACATAAACCCAGGCAACCTGCAGACCCAGAAACAGGAAAAGTAAATGCTTGTAAGCACAGAATTTGGGGATTGTTTGTTTTACAGCATGTTCGATGCAAAAGCTGACTGATACAGACCCTGTGCAGGGCAAGAGCCTGCCTCATCGCCAATTTTGTTCTTTCTGATTTTGTGACTTCAGCTGATGACTTCTTCTCCCATGACCAGCCACTTACACCAGCTGGGTCAGTGCTTTCCTCAGTCTCCCCTCCTCAACTCCTTCCCACCCGGTGGGCTGACGGAGGACCCCAGCCCCTTTGATACTAGGTTACGCAGCTTATGATAGATGAGGCCCATGGTTCTACAATACAGACCACACAACTGACACAGAACTAAGACCCTCTTGGCCATCCTTCTCCCCTGGTTAGAGATGTCCTAGTGATAGGGGGAGAGCACAGTTATCCCTCCTGGTAGGGCCAGTGCTGTTTCTTTAAATTGTGGTAAAATATATAAGCACAAATTTCCCACTTTGGCCATTTTTAAGTGGACAGTTCTGTGGCCTTAAGTACATTCACATTCTCTTTCCACCATCACCACCAGGCACCCATCTGAAAGTCTGTTCCCATTAACATTAACCCCCCATCACCCCACACCCCCAGCCCTTGGAAGCCACATGCTTTTTCTGTTTCAATGAATTTGACTATTGTGGGTACCTCGTATCAGTGGAATCATACATGTGTCCTTTCATATCTGCCGTATGTCACTCAGCATGATGTCTTTTGGGTTTAACCATGTTGTAGCATGTGTCAGAATTTATTCCCCCTTTAAGGCTGAATAATACTCCACTGTGTGTATATATCACATTTTGTTTATCCATTTGCCTATCAGTGGATATCTGGATTGCTTCTACCTTTGGCTGTTGTGAATAATGCTGTAAAGTACATGCGTACCAAAGGCTGGTGTTTCTTAACTATGGTGTCTGCAGCTGGAGGGTAAATACCAGTACTTGTACTTTGCAGGGAGTGCTGGGAAAATGAATCAGACCATGATGTCTCCCTGAAACCCCTCTCACTAGGCTCAAGGTGAAAGACAAAGAGGGGAAGAAAAGTGCCTCTGCCTTCCAACAACTCTTTCCAAAGAAACTCTCTAATTTCTAACCTCAAACACTTTCAACCCTTGGCCGGTACAGAGCTAAGGGTTGCATAGAGTCTTCAGTCCTCTCCTTTGCAAATCCTGCACAGGCAGATGCTGTATATCATGTCCACCACTTCCTTCCCTCCCTGGACGTTCACCCTGCTGCACCTCATCAGGAAAGTGGACTCTCTTCCTGCCCTGCCCCTCTCGGTCTGGCCTGGCCCTGCCATGTGCCTTGACACCCTGCACGTGGCGTAAGTGATGCTGTGATGGCGCTGAGCCTCGCCTTTAGGAGGCCTGGCGTCTTCTGCTTCCTTTCCGGGGAAGGGTGAGCAGACCTGTAAGCAGTCCACCACCGGGCCCACCATGCCGCGAGGAAGCCCAGGCTAGCCGTGTGGAGAGGCCACACAGGAGCTCTGAGGACCCAAACTGACGGGAGAATCCAGGCCCCAGCCACAGGGCCCCGTCACGCCACCTCAGCCCCCCTCGCCCCTTTCCCTGATGTTCTGGGGACGCCAGCTGAGGCCCAGACATTAGAGGCACAGGCGAGCCGTCCCCTCGATGCCCTGTACAAGTTTCTGACTCAAAATCTGGGGGGAAAATAAAATAGCTGTTTTATTCCTCTGAGTTTCGGGTGCCTGTTTATGCCGCCACGGACACCCGGAGCAGAGGTCTCACACTTCACTTTGCAACGTGGGGACACTCGGCCCTTACGCTTTTGTTCTCAGCCCTTGGGCGCCTCAGCAGAAAAGGGGACAAATTCCACGTTAACATCCTGCTACATACATTTCAAGACATTCTGAGAACACTTAGACGTGGTGCTTTGTTTTTTATATTTTTTCACTGTAGTAACTTTTTTCTAAGTCCCCGTGGCTCCCCAAGCCCGCAACACCACGGGGCCAACAGCAGGTACAGGCCTTGAGGCTGTGAGGCTACAGGGCATACGTGGTGGTATGTTTCCAGCACTGAAATGCACTTCTCCCCCCGCCACCCCCCCCCCCGGTCCTGGGGCGCCGGAAAGGGACCCCTGGGCGGTGGGAGCGCCCCCACCTATTACCCGAGAAGGGGGTTCGACGCGCCAGAATCCCGCCGTTACTGGCTGGAGCACGGCGGGAGAACCCAGCCTCACCCAGCCTCCCGATTCGCGGCGGGTCAGCACCCTAAAGTTTGAGAACGGTCGCAAGGGAGGGGCGTGCGAGGGGCCTGAGGCTGCTGGCAACAGCGCCGGGGTGGGGGAGGGGTGGGGAGGGGGAGGGGCTTAGGGGTGGGTGGGGAGGAGGGGGAGGGGTGGGGGAGGAGGGGGAGGGGTGGGGGAGGAGGGGTGGGGGAGTGGTTGGGGGGTTAGGGGTGGGCGGGTGGGGGAGGGGTGGGGTGGAGGGTGGGGAGGGGGGAGCGGCTGGGGGCAGGCGCTTACGGGGTGGGCGGGTGCGGAGGGGGAGGGTGGGTGACATGCCCTCGCGGCCCCTCCCCAGGCCCACCCTCCGCCGGGCTCTCACCGTCCACCTGCCTGCTGCTGGAGGTTAACGTGCCGGGAGCCCCGCAGACCCGGAGGCCAAGGAGGGGCCCGGCCGGGTGAACTTGCCGTGGAGCATGGCCTGGGTCCTGTCGGGGTGTAGGTCCCCCACGCAGAGCCACGCCGTGGGGTGGCTGGGGGCACAGGGGCTCTTCTCGGCACTGCTGCCTGCAGGGGGCCGGAACACGAAGGGACACAAATCAACCGGAATCGGAAACTCCTGGACGGCCCGCAGAACCTGGTCCATCCGCCCAGGGAGCCCGGGTGGCAGGGTTCGGTGGGGCAGCGGGGAGACCTCCGTCTCTTGGTTCCTGCCTGGAGTTGGCGGGGCCGACGTGTTACCCTTTAGCAGCCTGCGGTAAAAGATGCTCTCGTGAGGAAGGAGCCTCAAAAAAGCAAAATTCTGGGCTTCCCTGGTGGCACAGCGGTTGAGAGTCCGCCTGCCGATGCAGGGGACACGGGTTCGTGCCCCCGTCCGGGAGGATCCCACATGCCGCGGAGCCGCTGGGCCCGTGAGCCATGGCCGCTGAGCCTGCGCGTCCGGAGCCTGTGCTCCGCAACGGGAGAGGCCACAGCAGTGAGAGGCCCGCGTACCGCAAAGGGGAAAAGAAAAAAAAAAAAAGAAAATTTCTGACCGTCAGCAATCAGTGGCCCCTCACGTTTCATAGCCCGGGGTTAGGAGTACAGAGACATGCACGCCATCTGCCTCTTAAAGGCAATAAGTCAGGCTAACAACTTATTACATTCAAGAAAATATGTTCTATCTCCCTGTTGTGACAAAAAAACCCACAAACCTTCATAACCATCTCGAAGGCCAAGTTCAAATTCAGGATTCTCGACCCTTGGGAATTGGACACCGAAATATGGTGTTGGTGGCCCCTGGGCTTTGTTCCATTGCCGGCCTCTTCCCAGGGTGTCGTGGTCATGGTCCGCATTACCCGCTCCAGGCCATGGCAGTGGGCACAGGGCACTGCCAACCAGGGAAGCCTTCCAGGGCATGGCTTTGATTGCGCCTCCATCTCGTACTGCCCACGTGGCTGACCTCTAGTCTCCAACCCCTCCTGGAGTCTCGGCCTAATATCTCCAGAGGTTGGAACTGATACAGTGCATCCTGAGTCCCCATCGTAGATCATGTTGTCATGATGCGCAGTGGCTAAAACCTTCAGGAAAACAAAGACCCTCTTATTAGGAAGAACATTCCAGAGGCTCAGAGGTCCCCTCCCAGTAGCCAGGGCAAAGGCCAGACCTCACTCTAGGTACGGCTAATTCTTCACCTCACAGGGACCCAGAGTTGGGCCCCTCCTACCTAGGTCAGGGGTGGTATTGATCAGAAACCCTCCCCAGGAGGTGACATAATCCCAGGAGGAGCGACACAGCAAAAGAAGCAGGGTGGCAGCATCACGAATTCTCAGAGGAGCCCACGTTTCAAAAGGGAACAAGGTAAGGAAGGAGATTCCCAGTCCAAGAAGAGCAGCCCAGAGTGGCCAAGCCTGGCAGGGGTAACGTCAGGAAGGCCTAGATCGTGCTGAGGCTCACGACAGTCACCAGTTGGAACAGCCCTTCTAGCCACATTCCAAAAGCACGCAAAGGACCGCCTGCTCCGGGCACCAGGGGCAGCGAGGCAGATCTGCTCCCTCCTCCGGAAGCGCCAGGGAATGAAAGCTGTCCACTTGTCCAATGAGAAAAGCAAGAAAGCTCTGAGAAAATCAAAGCCAGAGAGGGGGAAAGGCTGAAAGAAGCCAAACCGTTGCATCCCGGACTTGGATTCAGCTGGAATCTGAAAAACTCCCTCCTGGTACCTCGTGTGAGGTGAGATACGGAGACAGAGACCAGGTGACGGCAGGTACAGTCACACCTGGCTCCAGGCCCCTGTGCTCAAAGGTGGACGGCTGCTCTCACCTGCAGTCACCTCTAACCCTCTGTTTGGGTTCCTCATTTTTATTGTCAACTCGGATCAGGAGAGCAAAGGTATTCTTATCACGTAACAGATGACGTGAAGCCAGAGGGGATCCCTGACACCTGAATAGAAGAATCAGGACTGAGAAGGGTTTTGGCACCACAGCAAAGGAAGTTTAATGGAGATGACTCTTATCTCTGTAAGCTTGAGCTGGAGGAGACCTGGCTTAATAGGAATTCACACGAAGAAACAGCAGAGGTTTTCAGTTTTTGAGAGTCCTGTACGAACACACAATATGGTTATTCCCAAGTATTAACCGGATCTTAGAATGCATTGAGAGAAAGAAAGCAAATACATCAATGATATGCTTGTCAGATGGCTTTGGAGGACTGTGCCCACCTGCTGTTTGGGCTTCCTGTTTTAATGGTCAGGTCCAGAGAGAAGTGGTTCAAGTGGTGATGACTCTGGAAATCACATCATTTAAAATTTTTGAAGAAGCTCAGGGCTTTGAGTCTGAAACAAGAAGGCTTAGAGGAGACTTGTTAGCTGTCCTCCAATATTTAGAGGACCATCACGGGGAAGGGATAATAGACTTATTCGATGATACTCAAGAGGGGGAAGATTAGAAGGAATGAGTGAAGGATACAGGAAGGGCTTCAACTCAACACAGGGAAGACTTTTCCAAAATGAATGTCTTATATCGTAGTTAACTCCCATCCCTGGAATACCCACCCAGGGATATTACAGAGAAGACTTTTGGAATTCAGCGAGGTATAATATCTGACCAAAATGCGGGATCCCTAATGGTGGAAATCCCAAGCACTGTGGCAGGCTGCAGTGCTCATCAAATTGGACCACGAAAGCAGCTATCTCCTGCCCCTACAGTAACCAAAGGATGGCTTCAGTCCCAGAATCAGATTACTTTTCCCCTTCGTTTTGAAGGTTGGTCATAAATCAATAGCTTTGTTGTGGCCAGACTGAGGTTCTGGCTTTCCACATTGGCAACAACAGTCTCTCATTTGAGTGGAATGCAATTGGAGTAAAATTAACTCACTTTCCATATGTTCAGGTGTGCAAAAAGCCCGTGTTCGGATTCATTTTTCCTGGATTGTCATTCTTTGTATGTTTCAAACATCTGCACTCTTCGAGGTCTCCTATTTATAGCTGATGAGATGCTGAGATGGCCCAGGGGTTGACTTCTTATGCTCGTTCCTCTGTAGCACTCACAGCAGCTATAAAAGCTAGCTATTTTCTAGGAATGGTACCTCTATTATTTTTTTGTATACACGATGTGGCACCTGCAAAGACATATCAGGGCTGACCCTGTAGAAGTTCAACTTGGCTTTTCTTTTTCCTGCAGAGCACATCTGATGAAAGTCAGATGGGGTTTAGGTCATCAGTGGGAGTTTGCCAATGGAGCTGTACTTAAAGGGATGGGAAAATAACAATAGATGTGTGTGTGTCCTCAGGCTAACACACTACTTTGGTGAAAAGGACACTTTCTGAGGAAACAGGAGGCTTTATAAATTTACATAAACTTAGGAGAGCTCTTGGGTGTTTTGAGCTCGCAGGGATGGATTAAAAAATTCCCCCGATAGTTCCGAGGCTGACTTTGCTGAGAATGCGACTCATTTCCCCTAATGTGTGTGTACGTGTGTCATGGCGGCTCTGGTAGACGTGTGCTCCAGCAAATTCCCACAGCTTATCAGACAAGTCAGTAGACTACGGTCACGCTGCCGCCTCTGTTCCCAGCCCAAGTTGAAGATGGTCTTGTAGCTTCATCACCTGATATTAGCACATCCGAATGGGTGTATGATGCTTGGCATTTACTTTCACCCACACGCTCTTTTCTTTTTTTTTTTTGGCATTTAAAAACGACCTTTTAACGTTTTAAGAATTTCTAACAGTCTGAGAAAAGCAACAACCTCATCGATGCCATATGGAGTGTTTTAGCTGATGCATGAACTTTGGTAAGTACTCATCGGGACATACACTCAATCTTTTCAAAAGGCCAATCAAGAATTAACCCCATGGCTACAGGGACGCCCTTGCCCTACCTTCTTCATTAAACCCTTGGATGAAAGAAGAGAGGACAAATGACAGCATATGTTGTCACTGGAAGTCGCGACGTGGCCTCGAGGAAGGCTCCACTCTCTGTGGGTGCAGACCCGCCGGTGTATCGGGGCCAGAGGGTGTGCAGGTGGGTGGAGCAGCTCTCCTGCTGTAAACATGCAGGGGTCCTCGGCTCCTACACTGTACAGAGTCTGAATTTGGAACAGGAAAGGGTCTTTAGAAATAACCTTGCTGCATGTTAGAATCTGCTGGGGAGCTCTGAAGACAAAACCAAAACGATACGTACTGTCAACTGAAAAAAAAAAACGCACAACCTAGAAGTTGAGAATTATGTTTTATTCGGTAGACTTTCTGAGGACTTAAGCCCAGGAAGCAGCCTGTCAGGTAGTTCTGAGGGACCATCAGAAGAGGTAAGGGAGAAGCCAGGATACGTACGGGGTTTTGCAACAAAGACCAGGTGGTCAGAACTTCAAAGATGACAGTTAATTCAATAAAACCAGACATCTCAAGTTGAGGAATTTAGCACTTTTCTATTTATGGGAAGATGCAAGAATCTGGACTTATTGAAATCATTCCCTTGATGGGCATCTTAAGTAGGGCCAGTATCCTGTTACTTCCCATCCTGAATCCCCTCAGGGTACACAGCTTGGTGGAGGTGGGGTGGGGGGTGGGGGGCACTACAGTGGCTGATGGCCACATGATGGCCATATCCTTTGTTTACTTATATGACAGATGACTTTCTTCATCAACACTACCAATGCCTGTGCTATAAAGCACGTGAATAAGACTTTCTGGGGATAGGGCCCAGGCATCTGTATTATCTAAGCTACTAGGTAATTCTGACATATATTCAGGCCAAAAAAACCCCATTGATCCTGGCTTAATCCCTTCATCTTACATATTGTGGTCACACAGTTAACTAGGGCCCAGACTGGAGACAGATTCTCTGGTATGTTCTCTTTAAATATCAATAACCCACAAGGGGAAAAACATAAGGTTGGTTCTGGTGTCTCCAGTCTTCCCACTCTTCTGTATTTACTTCTTTGGCTATGTCCTCACTCCCAGCCAACCCTCTTGGGTTTCTGTGCCCTCAGATTTCTTCCCTTTCCTGCTACCCTTTGGTGCTTAGGAAAGACCCATTTACACTCATGGTGATCGGTGTGTATCATCTCCCTTCCCCGGGTATATGCATTTGAACACTTGCAAAGCCTTGAAAGCCACTTCATTCTTCTGGGATTTCAGTTCTATCAGCTGTAGATAGAGTTTGGGGTTCAAGAATAGGGTTCTCACAATAGAATTGTAGATATTAGCGAATGGGTCATTAAGGAATTCTAATTTGAGGAAGAGACCTTCTCTCACCCTTGAAATCACACTCACTTAGTTGCCCGCACTCCACATTTTAAGGGGGACTGTCCCAACGTGTGTTCAGTCCACGGCACTGATTTCGTGCCGCTTCTGTGGCGTCGAGGAACCCACAGCATCCGTCACGTTACTCCACCGAAACAAGCTCTTCCATGTTTCTCTGGGAAATCAGGAATTAGCTGTGAGGCACCTAAATGGGAAAGATGGGCTGAAAAAAAGTTTTTTTTTCCTAAAGGAGAAAATTAGAAAAATGGACTAGAGGGAGAGAAAGAAAATTTCGAAAATGTGTGAACAGTGAGCTGGCAGGTGCTTTCAATGTCTTTTTAAAAAATATAATTTTATAACCAAGTTTTTTATAAGCATGCGTTATTTCTATAATCAGAAACACAAATTAATATTTTAAAAGAATAGACCCATTGCTGGGGGTTTGTGGGCCTCCAGGACTGAACATTCAGGCTGTCTGGTTGGCCAGACGCCGGCCTCTTATAGGTCAGCTGGTAAAAACGCTGACCGGCAGTAGTCTAACCCTTTGACTGTGAACTTGCCTGGGGAAAGCACAGCAGCTCTAGGAGAGGAAAGCTTTCAAGTCTTATGCAGCAGTTACGGCTCCGAGTGGCAGAGTTGGTAAGATTCTTCCTTGGGGGCAGTTCCTGGAGGTGATGGTTCAAGGCACTCGGGGCAGGGTGGGGGGCAGGCCCGCAGGCTGCTGGGTCGCTGGTGTTTCATCGTCCTCCTTGAGTTGTGGAACTGCCCTGCCGCCTTGGAACTTGCGGGCTTGTGGTCTGAGGAGGTCGAGTGAAGGACTGACTCACTTTCCCTAAGAAGGTGGAGGGAGACTGTGGTCCTCCAGACAGAGCAGTTAGGGAAGTGACGGGAATAGATAGGGTGACTTCCTTCCTCTCTGCACGTGAAGAGAAAGTGGCTCTATTTGTAGAAACGGTTGAGGGAAAGAAACACGGGGCATATATGCTTGAGGGGTGATCTTTGTGCGTAAGAGACACATTCAATGAGTATTTATGGAAATTGCATCTGCGCTAATGCCTGACCCAGGAGCCTGTTCCTTCCTCAAGGAACTTGCATTGTAGTGCAGGGAGGCCGGCGACAAGCAACGATCATAACAAACGAGGACGTGGCGTGAATAGTAAAAGGTGCCAAGTGTGCAGAAAAAGCAAGGGGTGAGGAGGCAGCAGCCCTGGAACCGACCCCACTGGGTCTGGGGAAGAAGTTGGTTCTCGGCTTCCTTCCCAGGTTGGGAGGGAATGGGAGGCAGCCGGAGAAGGGCTTGTTGGTCTTGGGAGGACAGCACATTCCTCCGAGGGGAGGGTGGGGGTGCTGGGGGCGGAGGGATGCAGATGTGCAGGTCAGGAGTTCCATTCTTGCGGGCCGAGGAGGAGAAGAAGTGGGCGCGCCCTGTTCCTGGGCTGGATGACCTAATAAGGCCTCTTCCATCTTGCCCGCTGACAGTCGGGCCGCAGAGAGATCTCCCTGTTCTCCCTGGCAGGCGCTGCAGAGGCCACAGTGTTTAGGATTTCTGAGCACCACTGAGTGTTCCAGCCAAAGACTTTCCATGTGACCTTCCCCTGAGCTGGGGGGAAGGGTATGGGAGGGAGGGAGGGAAGGGGGAGGGTGTAGGGGGGAGGGGGGTGTAGCGGGGAGGGGGAGGGGAGGGGGAGGGGGAGGGGGAGGGGGGAGGCGGAGGGTTGGGGAGAGGAGCTTCCCATTTCAGCCTCTGGCACCAGGCTTTCTGCTGAGACCAGGCAGACAGGGAAGAGACAGAAGGAGAAAATGCCAGGGCTCCAGCTGTACACGGAAGCTTTTCTAAAGTAGCTGGAGCTGAGAAGAAAGGTAGTTGAGAAGGTAAAGAGAATAAAGGCCTGTTGAAGCAGGGGCGTTTGGGGCTTGGAGGCATTTCTGCAGCCTTTCTTCTCGCAGGAGCCCCGACGCAGGGCTGGGGCCGCGGGTCACACTTCTTTCACTGCCTCTTGGGAGATAATTCGGGAAAGGACTTCTCCACCTGGGGAGGGGAAGAGTGGGTTGTGTCCTATCTCTTTCAGACTCCTTGCGTGCTGAAGCTGGAGGAAGCTTCTAGATCACAATCACTGCGTCACATGCTGGGGCCTTGGCGAGCACCGTACAGGGAGAGCCGTCCGTCCAAGGCCAGGCCCGGGGTGTCATTTCTGCGAGGCCGGTCTCTGATCTGCCTCCATAAATAAAAACCTGGAAGGGAGGCTTTGCTTGTGTTTGCACGTTCTTTTGCCATTAAAGGGCACATTTGGAGACCGGAGGTCCAGGCTGGTGAGAGTAGATGCCCGAGGTCTGAAGGAGGATGCAGTCGGGGTTCTCAGGCTAGAGCTCAGGTTTTATGTTAAAGTGAATTTCATCACCTTTACGTCGGCTGCACATTGAATGAGGCACGGGGTGTGGGATTGTTAGCACGATGCGTGAGTCCACAGCCTGCCTGGGTCCTTTGGGACCAGGCGGCGGCCTTCCCTGCGTGGAGTTGCCCCGGGCTGGCGTGTCCTTCGTGGCTGGTGGGGAAACGGGTATGGGCTGTGGAGAGACGCGGAGTCCTGAGCCAGGAGCGGCCTGGGAGAGTCACTACTCGCTGCTATGGGACGCTGGCTGAGTCCCTTCCCTTCTCAGGCCCTTTGTTTGCCATCGTTGCGGGGAGGGGTTAGAGGAGACCCGTGTTTCTGGAACTCTGCTACTTGGAAGGTGAAGGAGGGCTTGGGGCTGGGGAGACAGCTGCCACATGTCCCCATCCACAGCCCTGACAGCTTTTTTCATGTCATATAGTATGTGGTATGTTAGAATATGTTTAGAATAGAATATTACCGAGCTGGACTTCAGGGTAAGCTTGGTTTGCAAGAAGGATTCCGTTACCTGAAAAGTTTAAACACCCCTGCGTCAGGTGACTTCAGCGGTCCCTGGATCCATGATTCTATTTCTCCTTAAACAGTCCTGAGCAGAGCCAGAGAAGACTGGCAGTGTTCACGCTGCTTACTTAGAAGCCTGAAAAAATGCCAAGAATTCACAGTCAGAAAAACACCCTCTGGTTCCTCATTTATCTGGAGGGCAAAACAAAGTCGCTTGACAGATTGTGTGGTTCTGGGGAAGCAGCGCGGTGGGAGAAGACCTCGCTGACGCTCGGGACGTTTGCGATTTCCAGCCCATCCGGCGCTCACTGCCCCGGAACGTGCTTGAGCGCGGGAGCCCCGAGCCCCCCCGGGGCGGGCGGCGGCAGCTCTGCAGAGCCTGGGGCCTTTGCCACCTGCGGACGCGAAACTGACTTTTCTCACGGTTTACAGGGAGATGTAAGATCTGTGACGCGTGGTGAGCCTTCGGTCTCCAGAAAGGAGAGGTCGCGCTGTTGAAGGTTAAGTGAAGTGACCGGAGGTGATGGGGGGCTGTCTGAGGGGGGGCTGATTGCCGGTCACCTTGTATGTAAAGCCACACCGCGAGGCCCTCTGCTAGTCTGTCCCGTTAAGGAAAAATGTGAATTTCAAGCTGCAGGACCAATGCCTGGAGCAAGTCTCTGGGCCAGCTCCGCCTCGGCATCTCAGGGCGGCTCCCCAGTTCTCTACTTCACTCAGCAAATATTTATTAAAAGCCCATCACGTGCCTGGCACTGTTTGAGGAGACGGGCTACATCCTTGGGCAAGACACATGCAAATTCCTGCCCTCAAGGAGCTTCCATTCTGATGCCCATTCGCGTTCACGGCCACTTGCTGGGGGGTGGGGGTGGGGATTAGGACACAGAGGTCAGAGCTTGGCGGTTGGTGTCAGACACCTGGCTTCAGACCCTTTGCCTATCCTCTGGCTTAGTCCTCTCCTTAAGCAGGTTCAAGGCCCGTGGCCGTTCCCTCGTCTGGTAAAGCGGATGGTGCGAGGTGTGGTGGGTGGATTAGGCAGGTTGGGGTGGTGCCTGGAGCTTAGTCAGTGCTCCGTAAGGAGGGGGCCAGCTGCTGTCAGTTCTCTGCCTGCGTCCAGCCTGCAGGGCTTTAGGGACTGTGCCCTTAACCCTCTGTTTGGTTACCACGGGCGCTGTATCCGTGGAGGGCCTCAGCAGGATGCGGTGCTGTCAGGTGTGGATGCGTCCTCTGTCGCTGTCAGGCCAGCAGGTGCTGCTGTCTGGGAAGGGAGTGGTCGACTGTCCCCAGGGCCACTATGCCCACCTCCCCTGGGCAGATGGCCAGGGGGCCGCCTTCAGCCTCAGGGCAGCGCCCACTCCCAGCACTTTGGCTTCTTGGTCCGGGCAGGCCGCCTGTTCTGTGTGAGAAGACCACGCTCCTCCTTGCAGTCGCCGTGCGGCAGGCCCTCTGCTGTCCTGACACCCAGCCCAATGCTGCCCTGAACGGGCTGTGTGACCCGAAGCCAATCGCTTCACCTCTCTGGTCTCAGTGTCCTCGTTGTCAGAACGGAACCAACAATGCTCGTGGCTGAGGGGCGCGTTGTCAGGTGACACGAGGAGGTGAAGAACCGTAGAACTGTACGCAGGGCGCTCATCCCCCCATCAAGTCTCTATTCTGCCCAATCTTTGTCCCCCCCAAGCACCCGTGACCTGGCGACGCTCCCTGCCCTCAGCACAGCCTTTCAGCACGTTTGGCCGCCTCTGCCGACCGTGAAGCCGGATGGGCCCCTGGGGCGTAAGAAGCATGAACTTCTGTTGGACTGGGAGTTTCCTGAAGCAGGGCCAGCTCTGTTCCTCTCTGAGGTGCCCCCTTCCTCTCCCGCAGAGCCGAGCCTGCAACAAGTGCCCGGCACACAGACGTGTGGGACAGACGTACAGACGGACGTGGATGAGGAGCTGGCCCCTCTCTCCTGATGCCCCGTTTATGTTGTGTCATGTAAGGACATTGTTTCTGAAACTGTCGCTCAGAGATCTAAATTTAGACTTCCCAGGAGCCCTTCTGCCAGGAATGGGTCTGAAGTATAGTCCTCAAGGCTTGCCTTTCTTGGTCTCTCAGAGGCACCACCAAAGAGCCAAGTCGGGGCAGCGTTCAGCTCGGAGTCTTGGAGGAGTTTCTGGTTGAGCACGGACGGCTTGTACCACCACCCGGCTGCCTGGGAGGCCTCGCGCCCCGGTGATCCCGCAGGCTAGCCGGGAATCCCGCGGCCGCGCCCCCAATGTGCGTGCTTCCTAGCCTACCTGTCCTGCCCTCCTGGCCCTCAGGGCCACCTAGATGCTCGTCTCAAGGACTGCCGATGACACGGCAGCTCAGATGCGCTTCTCGTATCTGGAGTTGAGAACTAAGGAGGTTTCTCTGCCAACACCTCGCAGGTGAGCTGGTCACAAGAGCCAGCAGAGAGTTACGGCTATCTTGGGGTCACGTACCCAAAGCTCCAACTTTCCCCTGATTATTTGAGTGATACGATGAAGACATTAATACCTAATATAGGAACTAGCCTGCCCGAAGGACCAGATTAATTACTCTCATCCTCCATTGCCCACTTTCAGTGAGGATCTGGTTTCAGTCAATCATGTAGTAAGTGGTACCAGATTAATCTGGGCAGGGAGAGTAAAATGGTACAGACAGAGATGATGGATGCGGAGGGCTAATGAGAAAACAGAGCATTCGCAAGTGCCTCTAGGATTTAATGAGACTGAGTCTGTGGGTCAGAGAGGAAATCCATCTCATCACCCTGGTTTTTTGTTGCCTCCCACGTCTCAATGTTTTAAAGCCAGTCGGTCGCAACAGCTCTTCTGGTGACACAGCTGAAGGGAATATTTGCGTGATGGCCCAGGCAGGCTGTTGATAAAATAAAGTCCTCAATAAACCATGCCTTCCAGCATCCATGCCCCTGGGCAGTGCTCTCCTCAGATCTGGGCTCGTCCTCTAATTTGCCTTAACCAGTCAGCTGTGATGGGATTTACACTCTGACGATTCTGGGCTGTGGCCTTAAGGAGGCCTGGCAGCCTCTGCTTTTGCATTTTTGGATGCTCTGAGCTTCTATGTAAGAGGTCACGCTCCCTTAATGGAGACCACTGGAGGGACATGCGGAGAGGTCATATGGAGGGAGTGCCGCCCTGAGACTCCACATAGAGAGAGAAGCCTGACTATCTCAGCATGCCAGCGGAGCCCAGCCTGCGGACTCTTTGGACATTGCACATATATAATAACATCTGGGCATGTGACTCAGCCACACTGATACATAAAATTAACCATCACATCATCTATTGGCAAAAAACTAGTGCTCTTTAATTTCACCAAGAGGGTAGTGTGTGCTTTTTGGAGAAAGAACCTGACTAGGGAATAAGAAGACCTGAATTGTGATTGAACCACTGAACCACTGTATCATCAGTGAATCTGTTCATTTCTCTGACCGTCTGCCCAGGTTATGCAGCTAGCAACCGGCAGAGCGAGGATTTGAACCCAGGGAGTCTAGATCCAGAGTCACTGCTCTCAACCACTATGCTAGTGCTGAAGTGCTGATTTCAGGCTCTTCTGGGGACCCAAGAATGGAGGGGACCTGTGGCCTGCTTTGCAAGGCAGAGTCCTGGAGTTAGCGCTGTCACACACACGTTGTGCCTTGTCCAGGCAGATGGGCCGGGGACAAACTTGCCAAGGGCTCTGTGTGTCTCCCCTGTCCCTGCCATGGCACAGAAGTAGCAGAGGGACCATGACGCTCCCCCTTAATGTGGCTCAGCTGTGGTGCAGGGGCCCAGGGAGGTCACATGCCCTGCAGCGAGGGTCAGCTCTGCAGCCACCTAGGAGGGGTCGTGACCACGTGTCAGAATGGGAAGAAGGCTATTCCAGGAGATGCTTGCCTTCAAGCCTACATGTGCCCTGAGTGCCTTGGCACTAAGAAAACCTACTAGAACTCAGATGTGACCCCAGGGAAAATGGGGAAACCTCTAATTAATTGATACTCCCCTCTCTGCAAAATTGACTTTTTTTTTAAATTAATTAATGTATTTATTTTTGGCTGTGTTGGGTCTTCGTTTCTGTGCGAGGGCTTTCGGCAAGCGGGGGCCACTCTTCATGGCGGTGCGCGGGCCTTTCACTGTCGCGGCATCTCTTGTTGCGGGGCACAGGCTCCAGACACGCAGGCTCAGTAGTTGTGGCTCACGGGCCTAGTTGCTCCGCGGCATGTGGGATCTTCCCAGACCAGGGCTCGAACCCGCGTCCCCTGCATCGGCAGGCGGACTCTCAACCACTGCGCCACCAGGGAAGCCCAACTCTTGTTTTTGACAAACCAACCATTCACAATCCCATCAGAGGACTCCGCATAGGTCACACTTCTTTTTTTAAGATCAACATTATCGAGACATAATTGAGGTACTACAAAATGCACCCAATTCAATAACTTTTGACAAATGTATCCACCCATGTGGCCACTACCACAGTCCAAATGTCCAACATTCCCATCACCCTCCAAGTTCTCACATGGCCCTTTGCAGTCGTCCCTCCCCCCAGTACTGGCCCGAGGCAACTTCTTCTGCTTCCTGTCATTCTATATTCGTTTTGCCTTCCTAGGAGTTTTTCTTTATAAGTGGAATCACATGTCATCATGTTTTAAGTATCTATAAAATAAATGGGAAAACCAGAGAAATCCCATCAGATGGAGTGGGGACCACTGATGTGAGTCTGCTTGGCCAGCTTGCCGGGCGCTGCTGGGACCAGAGACAACCCGCCTCTCAGAGCCAGCATCCCTCTGTTCCTGGTCTCAGGATCCTTCCCTGTGGCTCTCTGTCTTCACGACCACTTCCCCTCCCTCGTTCTTGGAGCCATATTTCCTTTCTTGGCCCACATCTGCTGACTAAGTAAACAGCCAGTGCAACCCCTGGAGAAGCATCTTTGCTGAAGAGTTTGCTCATCTTTGGGGAGAAGCAGACAGGAAGTGTGTGTCCACTCAGCTCTCACCAACAGCCCAGATAACGTAAACTCCTCGTTTCTTCCACAGCTGGGTCAGGGTTTGGCCTCTCGTTATCAAACAGCTGGAAGCCCCTTGCTCTCCTGGCACCTGGGGCTAGCTCTCCCTCTCCTGTCAAGAGCTTCGATTTGTTTTTTTTCTTTTTCTTGATCTTGTTCACCTCCATACTGAAAAGAGTGTGAGGGAGAGCGATGGTCTAGTGTTTGAATCATTTCCTCCTCTCCCTAAAGCTGTCTGGTTCTTCACTCACGTGAAGAAGATTTTTTATGGCTGAGGAGACAGACACGGGCTTCTGGAGTCCAGCTAACGGTTGACATGTTGTTGTTATTCTTCTCAGAAAAGGTACTTCCACAAAAGAGTGACTGGTGGAAACCGAAGACGTCTGCAGAAAAGAGAAGATGTATAAACCCGAGAGCCTGACCCTCCCCTGCATCTCTGGGCATCGTCAGTGCAGGCAGGGGCTGAGCCTGTGGCTTCCACAGCATGTAGGCTGGACAGTGGGTCCCAAAAGGTGATCTTCAGACCAGTGGCCTCAGCATCCCCTGATGTATTTGTTATCTGTTATGTGTAACAACTTGCCCCCAAACTTGGTGGCTTCAAGCACCAATAAATCTTTCTTATTTCTCACAGTTTCCATGAGTCAGGAATTTAGGAGTGACTTACCTGGGAGATCTTGACCCAGGGTCTCTCATGAGGGTGCAGACAAGGTGTCGCCCAGAGCTACAGTCATCGGAAGGCTCGACCAGGGCTGGAGTGACATCTTCCAAGGTGGCTGACTCCCAGGAATGTTGGCCTTCCCCAGGGTGTGTGACCTGAGAGACACAGAGAGCCAGAGACAGAGACACAGAGAGGATAGAAGCTGCTGTGCCTTCTAGAACGTTGTCTTGAAATCCATCACGTCTATCAGATACAGTTAGAAGCGAGTCACTAAATCCAGTCCACTGTTTTCGGGGAGGAGTGTCAAAGAATTTGTGGTTGTATGTTAAAGATCTCTTACCTGGTTTAGAAACCTTACCTGGTCTTGGGCCGCCCAGACCCCCTGAATCAGAGTCTCTGGGGTTCACATCCAACAATCTGTTTCAACAAGCCATCTGGGTGATTGTGATGCTGGGTGAAGTTGGAGAACCACCAGACTGGACCAAAGAACACTGAGAAAACCTCAACTCACTCGTTGGTACCTGGCGTGAAGCCTTACTCACCAAGGCTACCTTCTAGAAGCTGAGTTTTTGTGAATTTGACAAAAGGTATTGGTCTTACTTCAAGGTAATCCACAAGAAAGATGCGGTAGGCAGGATAAGGGGCCCCCCAAAGACGCCCGCAGCCCAGGAGCCTGTGAATATGTTACCTAACGTGGCAAAAAGGACTTTGCGGTTGTGATTAAATTAAGACTCTTGAGGCGGGAGATTATCTTGGCTTGTCCCGATGGGCCCAAAGTAATTACAAGGACCCTTGTAAGTGGGAAGAAGGAGGGTTAGGGTCAGAGAGAATCAGAGAAGGAAAGTGCTGATGGAAGCAGGTCAGAGACAGATTTGAAGATGCTCCACTGCTGGCTTTGAAGACAGAGAGAGGGGCCACAAGCCAAGGACTGTGGGCCTCGAGAACCAGGAAATGTCAAGAAAACAGATTGTCTCCTAGAGCCTCTGGAAGTGCAGCCCTGCCAATACCTTGATTTCAGCCCAAGGAGACTCATTTTGGACTTCTGACCTCCAGAACGTAAGAGAATTCATTTGTGTTGTTGGAAGCCACCCTGTCTGTAGTCATTCATTAACAGCAACGGTAGAAATCTAACAGGAAAGGGTTCTAGTCCGGGACTTCCTTTGGGTGGAATAAAGAGAAAAAGAAGAATGGGATGATCTGCTCCCTTAGGTGTTTCCACGGGAAGGGTAGACGTGTGTCATTGCAGAGTCTGTGCTTGTATTTTTACCTGCAGAAGAGAAATACTGTAGCACTTCATTGTCTAATATAGTAGCCACGAACCAGATGCGGCTATAGATAAATTTACATTTCAGTTAATTAAAATCACATAATATAAAAAATTTAAGTTCCCAGTCCTCCAGCCACACAGCAAAGGCTCAGTAGCCAGACATGGGCAGGGGCTAGTGTACTGGTCAGCATGGACACAGGATATTTCCAAAATGTTCTATTGACATTCGTAAACGTTCCACTAGACAGCGCTGCTCCAGCCTCTTTGATCTTCCCGAGTTTGAAATAAGCTTTTGCAAAAATCTTATTTTACGATTAAATCTTATTCTGTGGCTGTGACTTCCAGTCGAGACTATCAGAATCCTTCAGCTCCATCAGTTGTGTGTATCTGCATTGCTCATTCCCTAGGTTTTACAACCTCCGCACTTCAAGGGCTCCTGGGGATTCAGAGATGCTGTGTGGACCAGAACATGGGTGAGGGGCATATCTGTGCGTCCATGTGTGTAGGGGGCTATGGGGACAGGCCTTCACCCTGGCTTGAACTAGAGCAGCTGCCCTCGGCTGTGTTTACCTATTGAGCTTATTGTACCGTTTCATTTGGAGAACGGTCCCATGACTTCCAAAAGAAGAAGAAAAGTCTGAAAACCCTTAGTGTGGAAGGAGGGTCCCTACCCCCCCTTCTTTGTCCCCCTTCGTAGTCTCCTGGAAGTCATTTGGACACGGTTCCTTCTCACTTCAGACCATGACCAGAGCAATAAATCACTTGCCCCTGGACATTTGCATGGGGTCATCATCCAGAATTTCTGGGTTTATGGAGAATTCTTCAAAAACTTGAACTAAAAGTTTATTTTAGAGGATGCAGTTAATTTGAAAAGTAAGTATATTGGGTTGATCATTTTCCTCCTAGGATTAACTCAACTATTTTGTATTTCTATTCTCAGAAACATTATGTTCTGTCCCACTTACAAACACACACGCCCACCCGCTCACCCACACAAACATGCATTTTATAGAGCACACTGTCCCTGCCTGTTGTAGTAAAGTTTTATAGTGCTTCTGGCCCCAAACAATAAACTAGGGATACAAATGGAGGGCCTTTGGAAGTTTCTTCAAACTGCGTAATTCTCAGCCCCCAAGGGGCTTCTCAGCAGAACTGACAGCCCCTTGGCTCAGCAGAACCTGGGGGACCAAGCGGTGGGAGCCTCACCTTAATAGATGAGGTTGTACAACTTCTTATATTAAACATTAAAAGCGTTTAATACAATGAGATCACACTTCTCGCCTCTGACAATAATTTCACTTTTCTCCGATATGACCTTGCATTCAATACGTACAAATCCCCCAATGAGAGCCAACTTCGCTGGGAGTGGTGAGCGTGCCTGTCCTTCTCCTTCCCCAGAGGAAACACTAAACACTGGCCGAGGTCATTGTCATGGTTCTTGTACAGACGAGTGTCTGTCTCTCTAGCGTTAGCCTGGGCCTCAGTTTTCTCATCCCTGAAAATCCAGGTTTGTAGATTAAAGGAGTTCTGTCTCTTTCCAGCTCTGAAGAGCTTTGGTTACGTGACGGATGAAAATAATTAGACTCAAAGAACTCCGTTTTCAGGTAAGAAGTGAAATCTCTCATGCGTGATAGTAATAGCAGGAAAATTAGGCCATATTTGATAGCAATCATTATTTCTATTTAAAAGATGAATGCACCCGTAGCCAGATGACAGTGAGAATAAATCTCATTTAAAAATACCACTGAGCAAGGTGGGGCTGGAGGAGCGCTCACCTGCAGCTGCGGAAGATACAGCTTAGGTGCCCTCACTTCAGTGGGTCCCCGCCACAGCCCTGGGAGGGGACTCTGCAGCATGATTCCGTCTTCATATATTTTGTAAACCTTGAAAAGTGCAGGCTTTCGGCTGTAATATGTTAAGACTGCCGTCTCCTTCCGTCCACGCTTTCTCCCTCTTGGGTGCAGTTGGGGTGGTCTTGGGCACTTGGGGGATCCAGCTAAAAGCAGATGAGCTGGCCTGCATTTACTCTGAGCTCAGTAGGATACTTTGATGTGGTTTATTCCGAGGACTCTAGAAAGTCACTAAGAGTTCAGGGTTTTTCCCATTCCCACAAAACCTCTGCTGGAGAGGTTAATGAGTCAGAGCCATTATTAGAATGTAGGAGCACAGGACGGAAGAGAAACATGAAACTGCCTGAATGAGTACTTTGAAGAATCAGTCCTGTTTTTTTTTTTTTTTTTTTTTTTTGCGGTATGCGGGCCTCTCACTGCTGTGGCCTCTCCCGTTGCGGAGCACAGGCTCCGGACGCGCAGGCTCAGCGGCCATAGCTCACGGGCCCAGCCGCTCCGCGGCATGTGGGATCTTCCCGGACCGGGGCACGAACCCACGTCCCCTGCATCGGCAGGCGGACTCTCAACCACTGCGCCACCAGGGAAGCCCATCAGTCCTGTTTTACTAACCAGCAGCACTTTGGAACTAGGCATGTTGAGAACAAGGATTTAGAATAAGGTTAATTTCAAGTCTCAGCTGTGCCAAGTGTTTACCTTGTCATCATAGACTCAGTGTTTTTCTTTGAATTTGTTCCCTCCTCCATGAACGGGGAAAGGAATATTTATCGGGGAAAAGAATATTTATCTCCCATGCTTGTTGGGAACTTTCAATGCTGTAAAATAATGTGGAATATTATTCCAAATAGGAATTCCATAAATTACAGCTTGTTTCTTTCCTTAATCATACCATGGAAGGTTCTTGCATGGTACACTTAATTTGAACACCAAACATTCCAAGCAAGGGGGAAGGTCTCCTTCAAAGACTGTTGAAGTGGGGAGGGACCTTGAGATGTTTAAGTGAGGACATTGGGGTTTTGCAGAGCTGTGACGTGGACCAGCTCATGCCCCTAGGGAATGGCAAAGCTGGTCTTAGAACCCACCTGTTCTAACTAGGAGTATAATCAGGACAAGCTAGAAATGTGTGTACCTACATGTGGGCCTTCCTTACCGACTGGTGTTTGCTGGAACAGTTGTTTAGTTGTCTTCAGAAAAGGACATTCTCATTTGTTGTTGTTAAACTCAGCTGTTTTCAGGGCAGATTAGACTGTTCTCTCTTTTGCTAAAGCCCTAGACCCCCCTTGACTAGAGTTCACGTCTAAGGTCAGATGTGTTTTGGGGAGAGTGTCAGCTAGACCCTCAGAGATGGGGCTGCTGTCAGGGAAATCCACAAGACAGCATTGAACCTGGCTCTCGGTCAACAACACATATCTGTTGGATGAATAAATGAAGGATATATAATGCTCCTAGCAGAAGAAAACATTGAGAAAATCGCGTCTGCGGCTTTAAGAAGAAAGAGAAAGGACTTTTTGGCAATAGCTCCGAGATCCCTTTAAGAATTGGGAGAATTTAAGTGTTCAACAGAGAAGGTGGCAGTGAAGTGAGAGGGAAGTTGAGTACGTAACGTGAGTGAGGAGGGAGCTCAGAGGGTGAACAGACATCCCTGTGGATCCCAGAAAAAGGCTGCTTCACTTCAGAGCAAAGCACCCTGCTTGATCTCATGATGCCATTTAAAGAAAGCAACATTTCTTTACTGCTTGAATATTGGAGTCGGAGCTTAAGTTTTCAAATGCTGTATACAAGGAGAGGCTGTAAGAATTAATATGATACTAAGTTCATATGTGGGTGGGAAAGGAAAGGAGGCAGGGGAAATGACAATTTCATGGCGTGTTCTCCCCCTACCCTTCCCGTGTGCTTTGAGCATCTGGTCCATGGCCACCGAAGCTGCTTTCCTGTCCTGGACTGATGGGGCTGCAGTCAGCGCTGGGTGCAAGGCAGCAGTGAGCATTGCCTGACAGCTGCTTCATTGCAGGAGCAAGAAGTTTAGGAGGAGGATGGATTTCTAATCGACTTGGGCAAAGGAATTTCTCTTCTGGGAGAAGCAGAGTCCCTGAGTCCACAGTGGCACCTGCAGGGAGTGGGCTGGTCAGGGAGAGGTGACGTCACAGTCACCTGGGAAGAGTCGATTGCCAGGGGACCCTCTGTCCATCAAAACTGAGTCAGGGCATTTAGGAAAATCTGCTTATAGGCTGATTGACACTGATTTGCTCAGGGAAATGCCGTCTCCCTTAACTAGGACTTATGCTATCCACTGTGTCCTCGGCTGGTGGCAAGTGTCAGGGACCACGTCACAGGATGTCTGGCCATCACAGGCATCCCTCTCACTCCAGACTGGGTATGACTTTCCCAAGGGTAAGCGGGTGGGAGAATCAGCTCGGATTGCCACCATCCTTGACAACCACGGTGAGCGCATCCCAGCTCCCCGCTAGCAAAGGAGCCAGGTGGGTGCCACAGAAAAGTGGTCAGGGCACTGGCTGTGGTCTCAGCTATTCTTAGATTCAAATCCCAGCCAGGGCAGGGACAGGATCCGACAGGGCTGGGATCGGGGTCAGGCAAGTAAGGCTGAGTTCTGCCAAGTACAAGGTCAGATCCTGTCTTTATTTAGAATTTTGATGTTTTGCTCATGCCGGATTTTTTCATTCATTTTGATTTTCTAAGTATGGCATTTAGAAGCACATTCTTTGCCCTGATGGCTGAGTTTGGGGCTCCCCTTTACATTTTACACAGAAGTTGGGCATCTTACTTGCCCCCCTAGTCCTGACTTTATCTGGCCCAGCTGCTCACCAGCCCTGTGAGGTTGTGCAAGTCACTTTAAGCCTTGCTTCGCTAGTCTGTAAAATGGAACCATTCATAGGGTCTCTTGTGTTTCCATACAAATTGTGAAATTGTTTGTTCTAGTTCTGTGAAAAATGCCAGTGGTAGTTTGATAGGGATGGCGTTGAATCTGTAGATTGCTTTGGGTAGTAGAGTCATTTTCACAATGTTGATTCTTCCAATCCACGAACATGGTATATCTCTCCATCTATTTGTATTATTTAATTTCTTTCATCAGTGTCTTATAATTTTCTGCATACAGGTCTTTTGTCTCCTTAGGTAGGTTTATTCCTAGATATTTTATTCTTTTTGTTGCAGTGGTAAATGGGAGTGTTTTCTTGATTTCACTTTAAGATTTTTCATCATTAGTGTAGAGGAAAGCAAGAGATTTCTGTGCATTAATTTTGTATCCTGCTACTCTACCAAATTCATTGATTAGCTCTAGTTGTTTTCTGGCAGCATCTTTAGGATTCTCTACGTATAGTATCATGTCATCTGCAAACAGTGACAGCTTTACTTCTTTTCCGATTTGGATTCCTTTTATTTCCTTTTCTTCTCTGATTGCTGTGGCTAAAACTTCCAAAACTATGTTGAATAATAGTGGTGAGAGTGAGCAGCCTTGTCTTGTTCCTGATCTTAGTGGAAATGGTTTCAGTTTTTTCACCATTGAGGACAATGTTGGCTGTGGGTTTGTCATATATGGCCTTTATTATGTTGAGGAAAGTTCCCTCTATGCCTACTTTCTGCAGGGTTTTTATCATAAATGGGTGTTGAATTTTGTCGAAAGCTTTCTCTGCATCTATTGAAATGATCACATGGTTTTTCTCCTTCAATTTGTTAATATGGTTTATCACATTGATTGATTTGCGTATACTGAAGAATCCTTGCATTCCTGAAATAAACCCCACTTGATCGTGGTGTATGATCCTTTTAACGTGCTGTTGGATTCTGTGTGCTAGTATTTTGTTGAGGATTTTTGCATCTATGTTCATCAGTGATATTGGCCAGTAGTTTTCTTTCTTTGTGACATCTCTTTCTGGTTTTGGTATCAGGGTGATGGTGGCCTCGTAGAATGAGTTTGGGAGTGTTCCTCCCTCTGCTATATTTTGGAAGAGTTTGAGAAGGATAGGTGTTAGCTATTCTCTAAATGTTTTATAGAATTTGCCTGTGAAGGCATCTGGTCCTGGGTTTTTGTTTATTGGAAGATTTTTAATTACAGTTTCAATTTCAGTGCTTGTGATTGGTCTGTTCATATTTTCTATTTCTTCCTGGTTCAGTCTCAGAAGGTTGTGCTTTTCTAAAAATTTGTCCATTTCATCCAGGTTGTCCATTTCATTGGCATATAGTTGTAGTAATCTCTCATGATCTTTTGTATTTCTGCAGTGTCAGTTGTTACTTCTCCTTTTTCATTTCTAATTCTATTGATGAGTCCTCTCCCTTTTTTTCTTGATGAGTCTGGCTAATGGTTTATCAATTTTGTTTATCTTCTCAAAGAACCAGCTTTTAGTTTTATTGATCTTTGCTATCATTTCCTTGATTTCTTTTTCCTTTATTTCTGATCTGATCTTTATGATTTCTTTCCTCCTGCTAACTTTGGGGGTTTTTTTGTTCTTCTTTCTCTAATTGCTTTAGGTGTAAGGTTAGGTTGTTTATTTGATATGTTTCTTGTTTCTTAAGGTAGGATTGTATTGCTATAAACTTCCCTCTTAGAACTGCTTTTGCTGCATCCCATAGGTTTTGGGTCATCGTGTCTCCATTGTCATGTTTCTAGGTATTTTTTGATTTCCTCTTTGATTTCTTCAGTGATCTCTTGGTTATTAAGTAGTGTATTGTTTAGCCTCCACGTGTTTGTATTTTTAACAGATTTCTTTCCTGTAACTGATATCTAGTCTCATAACGTTGTGGTCGGAAAAGATACTTGATACGATTTCAATTTTCTTAAATTTACCTGGGCTTGAATTGTGACCCAAGATATGATCTATCCTGGAGAATGTTCCATGAGCACTTGAGAAGAAAGTGTCTTCTGTTGTTTTTGGATGGAATGTCCTATAAATATAAATGAAGTCCATCTTGTTTAATGTATCACTTAAAGCTTGTGTTTCCTTATTTATTTTCATTTTGGATGATCTGTCCATTGGTGAAAGTGAGGTGTTAAAGTCCTCTACTATGATTGCATTACTGTTGATTTCCCCTTTTATGGCTGTTAGTATTTGCCTTATGTATTGAGGTGCTCCTATGTTGGGTGCATAAATATTTACAGTTGTTATATCTTCTTCTTGGATTGATCCCTTGACCATTATGTAGTGTCCTTTTTTGTCTCTTGCAGTAGTCTTTATTTTAAAGTCTATTTTGTCTGGTATGAGAATTGCTACTCCAGGTTTCTTCTGGTTTCCATTTGTATGCAATATCTTTTTCCATTCCCTCACTTTCAGTCTGTATGTGTCCCTAGGTCTGAAGTGGGCTGCTTGTAGACAGCATATATACAGGTCTTGTTTTTGTATCCATTCAGCCAGTCTATGTCTTTTGGTTGGAGCATTTAATCCATTTACATTTAAGGTAATTATCGATATGTATGTTCCTATTCCCATTTTTTAAATTGCTTTGGGTTTGTTATTGTAGGCCTTTTCCTTCTCTTCTGTTTCCTGCCTAGAGAAGTTCCATTTGTTGTAAAGCTGGTTTGGTGGTGCTGACTTCTCTTAGCTTTTGCTTGTCTGTAAAGGTTTTAATTTCTCCATCAAATCTGAATGAGATCCTTGCTGGGTAGAGTAATCTTGGTTGTAGGTTTTTCCCCTTCATCACTTTAAATATGTCCTGCCACTCCCTTCTGGCTTTCAGAGTTTCTGCTGAAAGATCAGCTGCTAACCTTATGGGGATTCCCTTGTATGTTATTTGTTGTTTTTCCCTTGCTGCTTTTATTATTTTTCTTTGTATTTAATTTTTGATAGTTTGATTACTATGTGTCTCAGTGTGTTTCACCTTGGATTTATCCTACATGGAACTCTCTGTGCTTCCTGGACTTGATTAACTATTTCCTTTCCCATATTAGGGAAGTTTTCAACTATAATCTCTTCAAATATTTTCTCAGTCCCTTTCTTTTTCTCTTCTTCTTCTGGGACCTCTATAATTCGAACGTTGGTGCATTTAATGTTGTCCCAGAGGTCTCTGAGACTGTCCTCAATTCTTTACATTATTTTTTCTTTATTCTGCTCTGCAGTAGTTATTTCCACTATTTTATCTTCCAGGTCACTTATCCGTTCTCCTGCCTCAGTTCTTCTGCTATTGATCCTTTCTAGATAATTTTTAATTTCATTAATTGTGTTGTTCATCACTGTTTGTTTGCTCTTTAGTTCTTCTAGGTCCTTGTTAAACGTTTCTTGTACTTTCTCCATTGTATTTCCAAGATTTTGGATCATCTTTACTATCCGAATTCTTTTTCAGGTAGACTGCCTATTTCCTCTTCATTTGTTAGGTCTGGTGGGATTTTATCTTGCTCCTTCATCTGCTGTGTGTTTTTCTGTCTTCTCATTTTGCTTAACTTACTGTGTTTGGGGTCTCCTTTTCTCAGGCTGCAGGTTCGTTGTTCCCATTGTTTTTGGTGTCTGCCCCAGTGGCTAAGGTTGGTTCAGTGGGTTGTGTAGGCTTCCTGGTGGAGGGGACTAGTGGCTGTGTTCTGGTGGATGAGGCTGGATCTTGTCTTTCTGGTAGACAGGTCCACATCTGGTGGTGTGTTTTGGGGTTGCTTTATTGCTCTATTGCTTTATTATGATTTTAGGCAGCCTCTCTGCTAATGGGTGAGGTTGTGTTCCTGTCTTGCTATTTGTTTGGCATAGGGTATCCATCACTGTAGCTTGCTGGTCGTTGAGTGAAGCTGGGTGCTGGTGTTGAAATGGAGGTCTCTGGGAAATTTTCACCGTTTGATATTACGTGGAGCTGGCAGGTCTTTTGTTGACCAATGTCCTGAACTTGGCTCTCCCACCTCAAAGGCACAGCCCTGATGCCTGGCTGGAGTACCAAGAGCCTGTCATCCACACAGCTGCTGTGTGCCTCAGTTTTCCCCTCTGTAAGCTGGCGGGAGTAGGGCAGCCTCCAGTTTATGCTTTCAATGAACATTTTAGCATATCCGAAGAACACTTATTGGGTGTCTCATATAAATATGCCATATTAAAACTGGATAGATTTCATGCTTACCAGTAAAGTTGAAATCATCTCTTTGAAAATTTTGGAAAACTTCCAGACAAGAGATTCTCCATGGACTAGTGAAATTTGTGGACTTGTTCTACGTTTAAGGTTTTAGGCATTGAAAACTTCTGTCCTATTTCCTAGGATAAAATTCAATTCTAAAAGGAATGATAAGGAGAGAAGTGATTGATGAACTTATGATTTCAAACTTCTTTATGACTTGAGATCTGGAAACATCTTGTGTGACAGGCAGAAAAATGGTCCCAAAGATGCCCACGTTCTCATCCCCGGAACCCGCGTTACCTTCCATGGCAAAGGGACTTTGCAGGTGTGGTTAAGTTAAGGATCTTGAGATGGGGAGATTACTCTGGAGTATGTGAATGGGCCCAGATTAATCATGTGGGTCTTTAAAATCAGAGAACCTTTACCTGCCGTGGGTAGGGACAGATGTGACTGTGGAGGAAGGGTCAGAGAGGTGCAACTTTGATGGCTTTGAAGCTGGAGGAAGGGGCCACAGGCCAAGGAATGTGAGCACCTCTAGAAACTGGGGTGGGGGGGGGAAGTAATGGACTTTTCCCTAGAACCTCCAGAAAGGAACACAGCCCTGCTGACACCTTGACTGTAGCCCAGTGGGACTGTGTTGGACTTTTAATACACAGCTGAAATCATGTCACTTTTCATTAGTCACTTTTATGACATATTACAGATTTATTAGATGTTTAGAAGCAAACCCTAGCACAGTAATTTTTTTATGTTATTATGTTCATTGCTGGGTTTTCCATCCTAGTTTTCCACATTTATCTCAGGATACCTCAGGAGGGTGCTGATGGACTTCTAGACATGAAAAAGGACCCTGGAATTACTCTCCGGGAAGCTCCTTCTTCCCAGCCCAAGAGACGAGAATGTGGCCGTGCACCAGGACATGCCCAGTGAGAGGAGAGGCTGTAACCGTGGGAACTGGGCCTCTGTAGAACAAGATGTAAGCGTTAAAGTCGTTTTTAATGAAACATAAACACGGAGTTAGCGTGAGGGCCACAGTTTCTGGGTGGTTGGCTCTAAGTTTGGCAATCAGGATTTAGAGGGAAAATTCACCAGTTTAAAGGACCTCCAGATGTTCTTCTGGTTCCAGCCAGAACGTTTTCATCCTTTATGGTTACTTTTTTATTGTCAGCAGCAGAATTTTCTCACAATATCTCCAAATTGGTGGAAGTGGCCGTTAGTCAGCAAACAAACCCCAAATAAGAGTTTAATCTTGGGGTCACTTTAAGTGTCGCATCGCACCCCATTTAACTGATAATTTTTTAATAGTGTAGTGGCCAGAATTTTCAGTTTGTATGACAATGGACCAAATGAGTGTTTGATGACAAATCAGTCACTGAGCTCGTATGAATACAATGTCCCATTTTAACAATGGTTGGAAACTGGCCGATGTTTAGAAGGAGGAAACAAGGATGTCAGAAGGCCGCCATCTTGTGTGAAGAGGCAAAAGGTTTATTGCAAATTACAATGAACTACTTCGTCATAGAATTTAGATTAAACACTCCGTTCGCATCAGTTGCGAAACACTGAAGCAGTTACTTTTCAGAAGCACTCTTTGGGAAATTCAGAACTTAGAAAAAAAAAGACAACTTCCGTTTTCTAGAGCAAGAATTTTGTGACCACCTACACTTAATAAAACTTGACTCTATAGGATTCGCTCTGGGATTTGGTTTAAATTACGTGACGTAGTCTAAAAAGAAGTAAATCACTTCTATTCATGCTTCACTTTCCTCTGAAGAAATGAGAAGAATGAGAAGAGCAGTTCACCTTTCTGGAAGTCTCTTCTGAGAACCGCCGTCCACGTGCCGTCTTGGATTCATAAGGAAAGGACTGCATTGGGTGGCTGCAGTGAGTTCTCATACGCTCGCGATGCCACAGCAGGACCTGCTGGAATTAGGGTGAAAAGGCGCCTGAAAAGCCTTTTTTACTTGCCTATTTATAAAGGACTGGCTTTATAACTTGTTAATAAGTCACATCCCGCTTGTCCTGGCGCTTTTATCAAGGGCTTTTATCTCTGCTTATATTCATTTGTGTCGCTGGATAATTGTTGAGCTTGACTCACCAGGGCCTATGGGTTCATGGGTAATTAGGGCCTGGATGATAGGCCCCTCAAGCCACTTAGCTACTGAAGCCTTGTGGCTACGGACGGATAATAGAATCTCTTTGTTTTTACAAAATGGTAATAAATCATTTGACTCTGTACTAAGCCTTTAATCAGTAGCCCCCCACCCACGCACCTAGCAGAGCAGTTGGGAGTTTTACTACTTACAGAGAGGAAAGGTTCTTCCAGAATGTTAGAACAAAGGCGAGATGTCACTTCCGACCCTAAATGCACATGTAGATTTCACTGGGGAAGACTCCTCCCTCCCCGTGTTGTTTCCGTTCTCTTGCTGGTTCGGGGTCCACACAAGCTCTTCCCAGCAGGGAGACGCCGTAGCAGGGGGCCCAGCCCCATCTGGAGGGACGGGCAGGGCACGCAGCTGGAGTGGACAAGATTTTAAAAATACAAGTTTCAGCGTTCATAAATTCTCTCCTCTGCTGATAAGTACTTTGGAAAATGTAAACTGCAGACGCATTCTTTTAGGACATTTTCCAGCAGGTACTCACTGTATAAAGTCTTCTTAGACTACCCCTGGCCCCCTTTGAAGCCCAAGGCTGATTTCCAACATCTACAGTCTCTCCAGGGCCCTATAATTACCAAGGCAATGAGCGTCAGTCCCCGGTGGTCTGCGGAATCCGACCCTCTCAGGCAAGGAAAGGCATCCTTTGCTAATTGGAGTCCTGGTTTTTTCCTCCTTAAAATCAGCACGTGCGATATGATGGGTCACATGTGTGATGATGTGACGTGATCACATGAGGGGTAATGAGAAAGCAGTTCTGTTCTAAGACGATGTGTCACTTCATGTCCTCCACCCCTCCCCCATCACATTGTTGAAAATGACAGCAATGAGAACGATTACAACAGCAATGAAGAGAGCCAGCATTTGTTAAACCTTGATTGTGTATCAGACACCCTGCCGAGTGTACAGCCTTCGTTGTCTCCTCTAATCCTCAGGACCTACGAGCCAGGCACCATTAGTATGTTTACCCTATTTTACAGATGGCCCCGGAGCGGCTAAGATACTTGACTTTGGGGTCAAGCATTGAACCCGTTCTTCTCTTGCTTTTAAAATGTATTCATCTGTTCTTTCAACAAAGATGTATTGAGCACCTTCTGTGTCCCAGGCCCTGTTTTAGCCTTAATACGCTCTTGGGAAAGATGTAATGAGCTCAACAAACCCCTTTGTTGTTCGAGAAGAAAGGCGGTTTTGTAAGAGCGTGGAATTCAGAGGACAACGAGGGAACTAACCTCAACTTTAACTGCCTTCCTGCTTCTGCCTCAAGCGACAGTAATAAGAGCCTCATCTCACAGGTGTGTGTCTGTCATCCTCACCTTTTCACCTGGGTGGGGAGACTGTTATCTGGGGAATGTGAAACGTTCTTCCTCCCGGCTTTCTGCGAAGTCTGCTGGGGAGTTTAGGGCCCAGAAAGGTCGGGGGAGTGTCCGGGTCTGAGAAAACTCACTGATGAACTTAGTATCCTGGTATCTCTGTCTGAAAGGACCCCAGAGGCCCTTGCGTCCAGCCCTTAAACCAAGCAAGATCCCCCCTTGGTAAGGGGTCAGAGCACCTCCGTTTGCATACTTTCTGGGGAAACTGGGGAGCTCTCCCTCATGAGGCGGCCCATTCCGGCGCTGGAGGCTGTTCTTCATCCTACTGAGCTGACACCTTTCTCCTCATCACCTGTGCTCGCTGGTCCCAGCTCTGCTCTCTGATGGCGTGCACAGTACATCTAGCTCCTGCCTCACAGGAATGTAGTGCCCTTAAGTGTCTAACCTCAGAGATCTCATCCCCACTAAGACCTTCTTGCCGCCTCAGCCTTCTCCTATGCGCTATGATTCCGAAATCCTTCAGCCTCTTAGCCGGAACGAGAGAAATTGGAAATAAATGGGCTGAACTAACTCAAGGCTCCCTGGGAAGAACTATTAATCAGCACACACTTAATTGACAAGAGGCAGTGAAGGAGGTGCAGGGGGGCAGCCCCTCTGGCCATGAACACAAGGACAAAGGGTCTTCAGAGTCGAAGAGGTCTCTGAGGTCAGGGCTCATCTGGCTGGTACTTGAGCCCCTAAATAATGCGTAGGGCACTCAGAGTCGTTTCTAGAAGGCCAGGCTGCAGAGTCTGCTATCCTAGGATTGGGAAGCAGATCTAATGTTTCGAAGAGCATCCTGGCTCCTGAAGTTTATGCAGCTGTCTCTGGGGGGAGTTTTATTTACAGGAGGAAGGGGACGGGTGGAGTTAAAGCTACGGATGCGCTAAACTCTCTTGGAAATGACAGCTACCGTGAACCCCAGTTCCTTCACCCGCATAAACATTTTCCCGATCTTTTGTAAAGAACTGAAATTGAGAAAAGGCCACCCGTGGCACCATAATAACGCCCACTCCACCCAATGACGTCATGGACTCTAAGAGTGAGTAAGGGCTTCATTTTTTAAGGTTGCTTTTCAGTGATAAAACCAAAGGAGCTAAGTGTAGGTCGCATAGGCCAATCTGGCCCCAGTAATAGAAACACATTTTTTTCTATTTATATGAAGGCAAGTTAGTTTGCTGTTTGCCTTGCTGACGTTGTCGGAGGAATTTGTCCTGGGTGAGCCCATGAAGCTTGGCTACAACCTAATGTGTAGGTTCAAAGCCATGTTGATGTGAGGCAAGTGTCATTTTGTCCTAATTCCTTCCGCTTAATAGAATGACGCTGCTTGCCTGTGTTAATCGTTACTACACGTTGCCAATAGTTCCGGTGATGATGACAAGGCCTCCGATAGGAGGGTAAATAGTAGTAGCTCCCTTTCGCAGGTCAGGTAAGCTGAGGCTGAGAAGGGTTCAGTGACGTGCACAGGGCTTCGTGCCCCTGAATAACAGACCCCAAATAATATCCCAGTCTACTGCCCAGCGCTATTTCCCTTGCAGAATTCTCCAGAAAAATGAGCAAACTAAAACGGAGGTGTGAGCGTTAAATCCACAGAGGCGCATTTCCATTCCAGACCAATGGAAAACGCTGGTGACATCCATTAGACCTATCCATTGCACAATTAAAAAGAAAACAAAACTTGATCGTTATGTCCTAAACAAAATCAGCAAAAGGCGAGTCTCTACATCTTTGAAAATCTTAACGAGGGTAAGTTTTTAAAAGACAGTGGTCTCCCGTGGCATGTAAGCCACGAGGTAGGGTAAGCACTTGATCATCCTAGATCCTCTAGATACATAGAATTTTCCTTCTCTCCATATCTGGGCAGTCTTTTTTGGAGTCTGCAAAAGGTAAGGCACACAAACTGCTTTAATTCCTCAAAAGATGAATATACCAGAGATAGAAAACAGGCCTGTCACTGAGGTTTGATGATGGCTCCACCAAAGCCACAGATCTGGCTACCCTCAAAGTGGTCTGTTAGTTAAAGAGTAAAATTTAAGGAGAGCTCGTCTAATTCTTTGGAGGTTTAAGATAAGCGCTTGTCAACTGGATACCGTAATCTATTTCTTTGGGAGTAACTGGAAATATTCTTTTCACTTTTATGTAAGATATATGTTAATGTTGGCTCTGAAGGAGAAATTTATATCCAAGGTTCTCAAGGAACTCTTCTGAGATTAATTCATTTTGGACAAGCATAACTTACTTGCTTCCATTTCGCAGAGATTTAAATGAGTCCTGGCAGGGGAATGTTCCTTCTCCAAGGAAGGTGTCCTACATTAGAGGCTGAGTTCTTACTCAGCTCAGAGTCTGTTATCCTCCTAATAGATACTCTTCCACTTCATTTTGAAACAGAAGAGTGTTAAGACCCACAATTCACGTTAAGAACATAAATCTTACATATTGATGCCATAATTACATAAAAGAGGTATCTAATCAGTTACTGGGGCTAACGCCTTCATCTGACCACCTACCACCCACTCATCCATCCGTCCATCTTCCATCCACCATCCAGCCAGCCAGCCATCCCTCCATCCATCAATCCATCCATCCACCATCTGTCCATCTACCATCCATTCACCCACTTTCCATCCATCCTTTGATTCATTTAGCATTGGGTAATGGTAAGTGCATGCAGTCCAAAGCCTCACCACAGATCGTCTGACTTTTAAACGTTTGCACTTAACCAGCAAGGCAGGACGGCTCTAACCCAGGCACAAGGCAGGACGGCTCTAACCCAGGCACAAGGCAGGAAGGGTCCTTGTGGAGCAGGGTGGCCAACCATCCCAGTTTGCCCGGGACTGTCTTGGTTTTAACACTGAAAGCCCTCTGTCCTGGGCAAATGGGATGGAGGGTCACCCTAACCTGAAATTACTGTTGGCAGATAACTTGACAGGAACAGTGTGGAACGGACGGCCTGAGTGGTATGCAGTGTGTTCACCTCTCTTAAACCTATTAAACTTTATTTAGGATTATTTAGCCCGTTTATTATTTATTTAAACAGCAGAGGGGTGTGTGTGTGTGTGTGTGTGTGTGTGTGAGAGAGAGTGTATTACACAGTTCTGGTCCCTGTAGAATTATTTTCATGGAGATTCCCTTTTTCAAGATGCTCAGGGTCTCCACAGCCGGGGGCGGGTGTGTGTGTGAAGAGCCCTGGGAAGCTCACATATGATTCCCTGTATGGGTATCATTGAGACCTAATTCTCTATGTTACGCTGTGTTGCCCTCCTGAGGACCCTGGGGGCAGTTTCAGGACTGGGGAGACCTCAGAGTCCCAGCTGCTGGGAAGGTGGGTCCTCTCTGTGGCTGTCCTGGAACCAGGTGGGGTGAGTTCTTCCTGATTCGTCTTATTTTCTTATATTTACATCTAGAAATGGAATGAAATTAATTGACGTTTCTGGCCCCACCTTACCTGTGCCGTGTGCTGTGATGGAGGGAGATGTGTCAGCTCGTCTGCCTGTGGTCAGTGCCACGGGGACCCTCTCGGGATGGTGACGGTAGGTGGCTGAGTCCCGACCCTCAGAGAAGGGCTGAGTGGCCATCAGTCTTCGGAGGAGCACCTTGTAGTGATTCTGTGCAGACGGAAGGAAGTTATGTAGGAGAATCATCAAGAAACCCACGTCGGGAACCTTCTACCGGGGCTGAAGTGAGAGACTCATGTCTTCAGGCCGGCAGCAGTGGGATAAAGCTCTGAACTAGTCCTTAGTCTTAGACCCCATCTATCCACAGCAGAGAGCGAGAGAGTGACACAGGGGGGCTGTAAGGCGTGTACAGGAAGGTTTGGGTCTCAAGCAAAGTGGGTCCTACGCTCTGCTCTCCCCAGGCCTACGGAAGGGGAATGACAGATCTCAGGGAGTCAGTTGGCAGAGGGGTCCTGGGTCTCAACCTCTCCTGGACCCAGCTCTGGGAAAGGGACGAGATCCCCAAGTGGAATGAGCCCTATGAGAGCCTCCCAGGATGCCCACGCAGGTCGTGGAAGAAGCTGGAAGAGACCTGGGCCTGAAGAGGTGGCAGCTACCTGTGCGCTGAGACCACACCTGGATCTCTGGGGTTGTGGACCAGCCCCGTCCCCAGCACCTTGGCTGTGTGGAGGTCAACCCTCCTCCAACAAGGAAAGGAGGTGAGGCTGGATCGCCAGAGATGCATTTTCCTCCAAATGGGGGCTCGAAATAGATGGTGAATTCAGTTTTAGAAAAATAATGTTACATTTCCTTCACACCTGACCTTGTGGACTGAGATGAGAGTCGCTCGGGTAAAAGGATGATGACAATGGTCATGGCGGAGACCCTGAGAGCTGATATCCGTGGAGCATTTGTGACGGGTCTCTACCTGGATTAACTCGTGAAATCCTTACAGCAGTTAGGTACTACTTAGTCCCCACGTTAGAGGAAACTGGGGCACAGAGAGGATGAGGAACTTGCTCAGAGTCACAAAGGAGGATGCAGGATTTGAACCTGGGTCCTCTCCACAACCCTTTAGCGGCACACTCAATGTTCACAAAGCAAGTGGTCAGAAATTCTTCCCTAATCTCCAACTGAAGCCCTCCTGGGGGAGAGTAAACCACTCCTTCGTGTCTTGTTCTTAACAGAAAGAGCTAATAGTTACTCACGTGATCCATATCTTTTCTCCATTTCCTCTTTTTCAAGCCAAATGACCTCAGTTGCCTCAGCCTCTCCGCAGAGTGGCTGTGACCCGAGGCTGTCGCTGCTGTGCTCACTGCTTTGGTGTCTGAGCCTGAATTGGAACAAAGGTTAGTACCTGATGAGTATTCTAGGAAGACTGCATCTTTCCGATTCCCAAATCAATACATGCTGGTGTTGGATTTGACAATTTCTTTCAACAGGGACAGATCACTCCCGTGGTCTCCCACGGTCCTGGCCTGAGCCTGCGGTGCTTTTATGAAGATGCCCTAAGCCTTTCTCCAAGGCTTCTGGGAAACAAGCTATTTGGCCTTACGGATGTGGCCGATTGCCAGGCCTGTTCTCTGTCCATCTAAATTATGATGGCAGAGAAGATAAAAATACAAAGACCAAAAAGTCATTTTTCTCCCCCCAAAACACCACAATTCTTTGAGCCTTTCATTTTCTTCTGCGTTTTTTTTTGCTGATAACAATGAATAATGGTTTCTGCCTCTGCTTTTATTGGCTTAGCATTTGGGGTTATAAGAATGTAAATGTTTCCCCAAGGAGAAATACATTTGGGGGGATTAACTAGATTGTTTCTTTTATTTTTAAAATTTTAGTTATAAAAGGAAGAAAGAATCTGCGAACTAAACCAAGTCATGATCCCAAACAGGAACTGGAGAGCAGAGACCACCATTCATTTGGGTCGGTCAGCTCTGGGGGTCCCATTTTGGTTGGCACGCCTTGAAACAGTTCTATTTTAAATCCAGTGACAGTCATCTTTAAACATATTCACATTTGGGTCAGATCACGTGATGATAAACCCGATTTCGTTCAGCATTTTATCCCTTTAACTGACTGTACCACCCGATTTCCACAGCAACTCTTCAATGTGGGTATATTTAGCAAATGGTTATTACCTTTTCCTCATCACCTGTTTTCCCCTCGAGTCCCTCATAAGCTGTCATTTACCCTCACCCCTCCATTGAAACTGTGCTCTTAGAAATCAGCAAAAACCTCCTTTAGGTCAAATGGAAAGAACTCGAGCTCTTTTCTGTTGCTCTACCTGAGCCCGTCAGCCCTGTTACCCCTTCTCCTTCAAGGCTCCTCAGTCCTCGGCCTCTTTGATACCATGTGAGCATTCCTCCTCTGGGGAAGCGTCCATCCTCCCTGGATCCTCCGAGGCTTGGCACCCGTCTCTAGACTTCATTTTCTCTGTGTTCATCTTAGCTTAGGCTCCTATCTTCAGCTGTCAACACTATTTATGTCATTCCCACGTCCACATCTCCCACCCCGCGTCTCTGAGCTCCCAAGCAGCATCTCCGTCAGCTTCTGAACAATTTCATTTGTTAATTTGCTTTACTCTGGCACCCGAAACTCAGCAGACCGCCTGCCCAAATCATCTTCCCTCTAAGTTCACTCTTCCTGAATTCTCTCCCAGCAGCACCATCATTTCATCTCTGAATCAGTGGTCCTTGTAGACTCCTTTCCCCAGACTTTAAGCTCCAAGGGGAGCAGAGGTTGTTCCCAGCGTTTTCACCACCACCCCCTGGAGCCTGGCACAGTGCTTGGTGCATAGGAGGAAATACAGTAGGTCTTTGTTGTTTATCGATTTTATACATAGTAGTGCATACCTGTTCATCTCACATCCCTAATTTACCCTTCCTCCCTCCTTTCCCTTTTGGTAACCATAAGTTTGTTTTCTATGTCTGTTATACTTTAGTTCTGGTCATAAAGGGAGGGAAATAATAATACCTACCTGTGTGTGTTGACGTGAGGATTAAGTGAGAGAATGTTTATTAAATGGATATAGTAAGTGTTCGATAAGCTTTCTGGATGATGGTGATGTTGGTGATTATGATGATGATGATGATGATGGTGGTGATGATGGTGATGATGACGACAGTGATGGTGATGATGAAGGCAGTGATGTTGATGATGGCGATGATGATGGTGATGATGATGATGATGGTGATGATGAGGATGATGGTGATGATGAGGATGACAGTGATGATGAAGGTGGTGATGATGGTGGTGATGATGATGGTGATGATGAAGGTGGTGATGATGGTGATGATGACGACAGTGATGGTGACAATGGTGATGGTGATGATGAAGGCGGTGATGTTGATGATGATGGCGATTATGATGGTGATGATGAGGATGACAGTGATGATGAAGGTGGTGATGATGGTGGTGATGATGATGGCAATGGTGATGATGATGGTGATGATGAGGATGACAGTGATGATGAAGGTGGTGATGATGGTGGTGATGATGGTGATGATGAAGGTGGTGATGTTGTTGATGATGGCGATGATGATGGTGATGATGAGCATGACAGTGATGATGAAGGTGGTGATGATGGTTGTGATGATGGTGGCAGGGGAGAGGCACAAGTTGGGCCTGGTGAGGTTTGGAAGCAAGTGAAATGCTGTGAGGAAGGACATCATGTTAGGGTGTGGGCAAGCAACTGCAGCAGCTGTCAAGGTCCAAGGTATGTTCAGGGCAGAAGATCGAGAACTCCGACGGGCATGAACGTGGCTGGAGAAAAGGCAGAACCGAGCAGACTCAGTAGGGAAGTGGGCTCCAGCCGTGCTCCTCAAGGTCCTGGGGTTTTCTTGGAGGGTCTCAGAGACTCTGTGGGTGGGGACAGGGACGGGTAGGGTGGCTGAAGGATTAGGCAGGTGTGGGCTGACTAAAGGGGGAGAATGTGCTAGACGTGTGCAGATCTGAGCCAAGCTGCTCTGCTTTTGTTTTACCTCTTGGTTTTCTAAGATCACCTTTGAAGGAAGAGTCTTGCTGCTTTATATAAAAAAGTGAGAAAATCACCGGTGTGGGCCTTGAAGGCGAGCTGAGAAGTTTGAGCTTTCTATGTTCAGCACTGGGGAAGCTGATGAGATTTGGATGGAAGAGTAGCAGGACCAAAGCGACGCTTTGTCAAAACTCTTCTTCTTACAATTCATTCAGTGGTGGTGGTGTAGCTAGCTGGGCAGGGGAACGAACACATTGCCCAGGCAGGAAGGGCCACTGTGAGACTGATTCTCCCTCCAAAACACCCGCCCTCTGCCCCCTGCCGGGCGTTCTCTTGGCCAGCAGTGCGGTGTGGTCCCAGCATCCTGCGTGGAGCATGGCAGCCGCCCCCTAACCCTCTGCCCTCGGACTCTGGCCCCCTATCCAGGTCAGCTCGACAGAACTTCCATCTTGTCGTTCCATCCATGTGCCAAAGCCCCCCGTGGTTCTCCCTTGTTTGTTGGAGAAAAAGCAAACTCCCTTGCTTGGCATTCAAGGCTCCACAATGGAAAACATTCTGTTCTTTGAGTCCTCTCTGCTACTAGCTGGTGTCTGCAGCTGGTGAAACCTTCTTACAGCACCGATACCCCCAAACACAGGGTGTTTATTTTCTCTTGTGCATTTCGTGCCATGCCCTGGTCCTGGGATGCACCCCCCATACACACACACACACACACACACACACACACACACACACACACACACACACCTGTACTTAGTTTTCTATCCTTGTAGACTTCACACAAATTCTCTCAGCCTTCCTGACCACACCTGGTCATAACTGTCTCTCCCCGTGTGAATTCTCGAAGGAGCCTTGCCTCTTAAATGCTCATTCTGCAGCCATCAGTAGATTAGTGGTTCCAAGTGTCACCTAACATTGTGCTGAGCTCATTGCAGACCGACAAGCCTCAGTGACTTGGTCCACTGAAGGGGGAGCATCCCCGATTCCTTCACTCCTTCTCTGCCCGAGGCCACCTCATGCCCCGCCCACCCCCCTTCATGCAGCACCTCTGGCCCTAGCCTGACGTCCTCCTGGGTCTCAGGACAGGACTGCTCAGGGATTTTGTGCAGCTGCCTGTGTTTTCAGAAATGGCTTGATTCCAGCCAGCATTCCTTCCCAAATGGGGCTTTTTATGAAATGTCTTCTCGAGAAATGCTGGCAGATTGGAGATTCACCTCACTGTTCATCAAAGGAACCAGAGCCCTGCCCGACAGACCTGCTGCTCCAGGCTCTCTCGGCCTACATGTTCTAGTCAGAAGCCATTGGGAGAAGGTTCTGAACAGGCAGTAGAGGCCCTTCCCCTCCCCACAGGCAGGAGTGACAAGAACAATTTCAAGACACGCAGTTGAGGCAGAGAAGAAGCATTTCCTGTTCCGCACTTGGCCGGGTCCTCATTTGTCAGCCCCCAAGCAGTGCATCTGCATCTATAAAAAGCATCCTTTGCCCCGAAAGTGCCAACGTTCTAGTGACAGACAGACTCATTATAAACCTGTGTAGCCGGCTTCCTCTTTCAAGACACAGGAACCATGGCACAGATGGCTTTGTTGTCATTGATGGACGGCCCCCAAGGACTCCTCTGGCCTGTGCCAGGGATGAGACATGACAGGCATGAGATGTGCCGGGTTCTGGTCTTCAAGGAGCTCCAAATTAGGAGGGGTGATGGGAGCTGCCATAGAGAAAATAAAATAACAACAACAACATCAATAAAATAAACAAAATAAAGTTTCTGGCTAGCTCAGGCTGAACGCCAGAGCAGTTCAGAGAGGGTTGCAGGAGGTGGAAGGGGACACACGCCATGGGTGTTCTACCAGCAGAGGGTCCAGGAGCAAAGCATAGGATGGACTTGGGCTTGAACAGCCTGAGGTGAGAAGAGGGAGGAGAGGAGGCTGGATTCTTCCCCAGACGCTGTGCCCAAGGTTAGGAAGGGGACTCAACCTGCTTGTAGACGCAGTGCATTTCTCCTCTGAGCAGAGAAGGAGCATCTTTCCCTCCAGGCAGCCCCGCTGTGAAGTGTCAGCTTTGCAGAAGACAGGCCCGAGGGCCCCATCAGAGAACATCAGAAAGGGGACAGGGGAACGTCCAGGCTTCTCCTGGTCACACCACATGGCTTTGATTTCTGGCCACATTTACCCCATTCTCTGGGGTAACCCAGATATCAATGATGAGGCCAGATATCAGGAATTACCATCTGAGCCTCAAGTTAAGATGGGCCTACTTCACCTGAGCTGTCACAGGTGGGACAGGTAAAGGAGGGTGACAGGTGACAATATATGAAGGGCCACCAGCCTAAATGACAGAAGCATCCCACCTTAGTCGCCTTCTGTGCAGGAATCCCGTATTTTTAGGGGAAGCTCAGACACAGCTCTCAGTGTTCGCACCATGTGGGTGAAGGGAGAAGCATGGAGAAATTCAATCCACGGACAGATCTCAGTCCCAAGTTTTAGTCCTGGTTTCCAGCATCTTCCTCATAAAATCTTTGCCCAGAGCCATCACAAAAAGGACAAAATTGTCTGATTTCCACATTGTCTTTCTGTCTCCCGTCAATAAGTTGGCTGACCTTGAACGAGCCCATTTGGTGCTCACTCTTTCCGGTTGTATAATGAGGATGGCGTTGGTCTGGGAGCACAGAGGTCACTGCCAGCACTAACGCTTTACGGTTGTCTCCCAGTAACGCTCTTCCCTCTGCCGGGCTGGGAGGTGGGGATAGCTGAGCAGGCGGCAGTACTAGGCAGTGGTTAGAGCTTTGCCTCTAGAGTGGGAGAGACTTGGCTTAGACGTTGGCCCCTCTCCGGGCTCAGGGCACCTCCTGCTCTGATAGAGGTCGGCTGTGAGCGTTAAACCAGCTAGCTGGCCTCCATCAACCAGACCTACACGCCAGGTCAGGATTGAACTGAGTCAGCACGAAGATTGTCTAAGGGATTTGGGACAGGATCATGGCCGTGGCTCCATCTCAAAATCAGGAGAAAGTCAACATTCTTATCAAAACAATCTATCGTAAAAACAACACGAATCAGAATGAAGCCTTTCCGATGTGGACCCAGCTGCCAGGAGGGATGAGCATTGGCCGGCCTGTGTGGTGACCCTGGGGCTCATGGTGTAAGAGGTCAGGCTTGGGGGGAAGCCAGCACCTCTCAGTGGCCTGAGGGTGGGCGAGGGCCCTGTGTAACCATCCATCCAGCTAAGGAGGGGCTGGGAGGCAGATGGGTGAGGGGAGAAGTCCTGCATGAAACCTTTTCACTTTTCTGTAGAGCGAGGACTCTAATGGTAAAAAGTGAAAATAATCACTTCCTTTTCCTCAGGCAGAGGATGACACCTTTTAAAGAGTTTCTCCTAACTGTTCCCTCAGGGACTAGATCCAAGGTCCCTTTTGTGCTCCCTGTTTAGACTTGATGTTTTAATTGGGAACACTTAGCGTTGCAAGCACGGGGAATTTCTGATCGCCCACTGTACCTGAAAGCTGAAAAAGCAACTCTATTCCCAGCAAGCCCGAGGCTCTGGCTCTGTGATGGAATCATGCAGCTGGACTGTGCAGGGGCCGGGGAGAGACGCAGATCCCTTCCTCAGGCCACAGGCACATCTGTTTCCCACCGAATGGCCCAGCCCCGGGGGTCTTTTTTCAAAGGCTGTCTTATTACTGGGGCTCCCTCCTATTTTGTAAGGCAGCCACTCCGCCCTGGCCCGTTCTTCCACCCACAAAGCACGTCCCCTGCTCTTGGTGAGGCTGTTCTGTCGAGCAATAACAGATGCCCCTTTTTATTCCCAAGGGGATGGGACGAAGCACAAATGAATGACAGCCATGAAGCCTTCAGTCGGATTTTCTTGTCCAGTACGCTTCACATGGATGGGGGACTGTGTTTCATCTAAGAAGCAGTAAACAGGGGAATGAGGTTCTAGAGACATTTAAAGGGAACCTAGAGGGTTCTGACATTCCTAAGACGAGGAAGCATTTCGCTCTGAAGTTTCAGGTCACTAAGCGGGGCTGAACCCAGGAAGTTGATGCTGGTGGGAATGTCCTGGCAGAAGGACAGGAGCCCCAGGCTGGTCCGACACTCCTGCTACTTGGCTGGGAAGCCCCGGCACTGGGAAGACAGCTCATTACTTATGTCTCTGTCTATTACTTGCCTCCATGTGGAGGCCCCGTGATGAGTTGCACTGACATCAAGAAAAAAAGTTGAGGGGGAAATATACCGGATAGTGACAAGCTGGGAAGGCTGGAGGACTCTTAATGTTTGAAATGTTCACTAGATTTTTCCTGAAAATGAGGTTGGGTGGGAAGAGAGTGGCCTGTCCCCTGGCTTGGCTCACTGGCCAGGTGGGCTCTGGGCATCGTCAAGGCCACCAGCAGCAGGGTTTTCAGATGTCCTACAGAGCACATGGCGGTCCTAGGGCGTCTCAGAGATTCAGATCCAGTAACTCCAGTATCGCCCAGGAAACGGTCTTCTCTGCAAACGCACCAAGCCTGAGAGCTGGACATAACAACGCCTATCGCGTTACGTCAAGTTCAGGACCAGCTTATTTCTGTCAAGTTCAGGAACATCTTCTGGTCCTGCAAGTTTTCAAGGAATAGGACATAAATGGACAGGCATGTGCCTCTCACCCACTCAGGGTAGGTCCAGGATTTGTGGGACCAATGCTTATTCAATTCAGAAATAAGGGAAATAGTACCACATCGTCAGTGCAAAATCAGGGGCAGGGCCTTGGAAGGGACTTGTACATGGCAGAGACTCAAGCTTCAGCGCTAACTTCACAGTATATTATCTCTGTCCCCTGCCATGGTTCTCAGCAAAGGGCAGTTAGGTTACTCACCGCAAACTTACCCTCTGGTCGTGGAGTCACAGAACATGGCGACAGTGGCCCTTGGTGGCCTGAACAGGCTTTGGTTGCCCCCAGCAACTAAGGCAGCTCCTAGAATCTCTGTTACAGAAGATAAAGCCAAGAAGGCGTGCGTCCCATGTCCTCCAAGCGCACATCATGCTCCCCAGGGGACAAGTTTCTCGCACCCTTGCCTCTCCCGGGGCCTGGCCGAGTGCTGGCACAGAGCCAGCTCATGGCTGAATGGATGCGGAAGTGAAGAATTAAACTGAAGGAAAAAGCCCAGATCCCCAGGTGAGAGTGAAATTCCCAGACTGGGCTTGGAGGTGAGGGGCAATTCCCTTCCTGTGCCTACGAGACAAGTGCGCTCCTGCTTTGCCTGCAGTGGGATGATAAGCCTCTCCCCGTCTGTCGAGGAGAGGGGTTCTTCTGGGTCGTGTTCAGGGCCCCCAGGGAGCCCTTGGGCCTGGGCTTCCCGGCACGTGGGAATTTCTCTCTCCAGAGAAGGTGGTGCTGAAGGGGCTTGCAGACGTGATCCAGCTGTTGTCCCTCGGCTTCCAGCCCCTCACCCTTGGCTCCGCTGCTGAGTTTGGACAAGCAGGCCCCTTCCTGCTCTTCCTTGAGATGGTGCCTGGACCAAGTGCCTTCCACTGTGGGAGACGGAAAGATGAAGGTCTCTGCCTCGGCCTATGAGCTGACAGGGCTTCGAGCCAGAAGTCAGTGCGTGGAAGGAAACCTCGTGCAGGGTCGATTTCGTCTGGTAGAAATTGGTACGATGTGGGGCGGGGTCTGGACATGGGGGTGGAGGTGCTGTCGACAGCAAAGGCTTCAGGTGGGGCTAACCTCTGTCCACAGGCTGGATGAGGGAGGGCGTCACTGTGTGCCAAGCCCAAGTGATGGGTGAAGGAGAGTGTTCCACGGGACACTGACGCAAAGAGCCACTGTGCCGGGAAAGAGGGTCAGTGGGTGTGGGGAGTGGCAGACGCCATCGCCTGCTGGGACGTCTGTCCTGTGTGTAGCGTATTAACGTCTGAAAAGGCTTACAGCTGAATAAGCAAAACAAAACAACGTTCACTCTGCCAGCATTTCCCAAGTGTGCTGGTCACGGCACCCTTGTTCGGGTCACACCACGGACATGCCACGGGCGACACTGGAACTGAATCGAAACCCAGCTGAGGCTGAAGACGGGACTGACTGAGCGGGAGGGTGGCCCCATGTGGCTTCGGCTGGATGGAGGGATGGCGTGGGGTGTGCAGAACACTCATTGAGCCTCGATGGTCAGGACTCTGCCCTGCAGTCGAAGGCAGGAGTCTGTAGGGGAACCTTTGGGAAAAGGTGGGGCAGAGAGGGTAAAAAATTAAAAAACCTTCAGGCAGTAATGCACGTCTTGCTTGGGCAAGAGATATGGGGGAAACAGGGTCCCACTGTGTGAGGCCAAGGAAAGGGAGCCCACGGGGAGACTGAGAACCTGCTGCGGAAGATCTACTAGGATGACAGGTGTTCCCAGGATGGGTGTTACTAGGATGAGGGGTGTTAGTGATACACCTGAAATATGACTGTGATTATTTGCTATATTTATTACCACGAGTGGTGATGCTAGCGTTTATCTGAAGCTTTATTGTTTGCAAGGTTATTTAATCTCCTTGGATCCACAGAAAAACTGTGAGACGGATGACGGTCCTTAACGTTATTCACTTGGGGTGAGATAAATTGAGTACGTTGCTGACTTTCACTTAAGCAATAGATGCTGGAGCTTGGACTCAAGCGCTGGGCTCGAAGCTTCTGGTCCTTTCTTCGGGAGGAGCCAGCAGTCCTGTGGCCCTCTGGCTGCCCTTCTTGGGGGACAACCCGCAGGAGGGGGCCAGGGCCCCGGGATCCCTTTGGGAAGGATAAGAGGAAAGGCTGCCCGGGTCCTTCAGCTGCCATGTTGCCCAGAGCCAAAGGCACAGAGGTGGTAGGAGATTGTGCCCTGTAGAGGTTCCCCTAAAAGTTGGGGATGGCCAGGGTGCGAGGCCAGAAAGACAGCTCTTTTCCCTCACATTTACCTCTTTGGTCCCTGCTAAGCCAGAAGAAGAAGTGAACAGGGCTCCGGCCTGTGCAGGGTTTTCTAGCTTTGGAGGAAAGACACAGACATCTGCCCTAATTATATAGCAGGCTTCTCCCCGAATTGGAAAGGCGGAATGAAGAAGCCTGGATCCATTTTCAAGCTGTCTTATAGGCTTGTCCTGGGGTTCTGAGACCCGAAGGGGACGAGCTGATTCCAGGTGTTCAGCCCCAGGGCCCTGAGCTGCAGGTGGACCGGGGCACAGGGAGGGGTCCACGTGTAACCCCAGCCCAGCCTTGGGCCATGGGTGGATCTCGAAGCCAACCTGGGAAAGCTGTGGCTGTAAAGACCACCTGGAGATGATCGTGAATCACCCCCAGGGAGCAATAGGCCTGATCCACAGGCCACCTGGGGCACGTTCAGATGCTCTGAGCGAGGGATGCGGTCACAGAGCTGAGCGAGGTGCAAGCCTCGAGGCTTACAGGAGGAAGGTTCCGACCACGGAGGGGCTGAAAGCAGAGCCCTTCCGGACAGTGGGAAGCAGCCCGGCAGGGGGTGGGATTGCACCGAGAGGGGCTCAGTTGGAGGGGAGGGACCCAGGGCCAAGAACTGCCGGGGGTGGGGAGACAGCTGAGCGCGCTCTGGAGGAGAGAGAGAGCAACGTGTGAGCAGAGGACCAGCGAGGCCAGGGCTGTGGGCTGAGATGAGACAGAACGAGTGAGACAGGCAGGCGGAAGCACGGTGGGGGCGATGGAGTGGACGCCCCGGGGAGCCCCTCCTGGGCACCGTGCTGGCGGGCTTGAACTGCAGCGGTGGGTGGTACCGCGTATGGAGGCGGGGGGGCAGAAGGGAGGAACAGAACCAGGAAGCGGACTCGGCGTGCAATGCGAGAGCCTCGTGGGCTGCACTCCCGGCCAGGGAAGGCTCGTGGGTCACGGCCAAGGCGGCAACAGTTTGGCCTCCCGTCACCATGAGCGATGGGGCAAGGTGTCGTGAATGCATCTTCTAGAACGCCCAGTCCACTTGATGTCGACCCGCACCCACTCCTCAGGCCACAGAAGGAAAAGTCTTGCGGGTGATTCCGAGTGTCCTGCCTGGGGAGCTCTGCACCCATGGGCTCCCGGGTCAGCACACAGCCTCCTCGTCAGCCCTGACGGCCCAACGTCTCCTCCAGGAAACCGTGCAGACCCCCTTCCAGCGGGAACTCCCTTACGAGGGCATCCCTACCGTGTCTGTACCTTCTCAGCCGCCTTGCGTCCCATACCAGGCTCACTGCCCCAGATCCCCTTCTAATTGTACCACCTGCCTGCCTGGAAACGCAAAGTGATCCATAAGGTGAAAATAAGGCAAAGTAGAGATGCGCGTCCTTGCGGTGTCATGCTGGAGGCTGACCCAAAGGCCCTTCCGAGGATGGTTCAAAACCCATCCTTTGCTGGGCTAACCATTTGCTACAGATCAGGACCTAAATTCACGGAAGTTACTCGGAGATTTATGCCAGATAGCGATGCAAATTATTTCTGTCGGATAGAAAAGTCAACCCCAAGCGGTATGGTTATATGGACATAAACCAATTTAGAAAACTCTAACCTGGTGTCTAATTCCACACGCTTTCTTCAGTGGCTGTAAATACTGTACTTCAAACGCTCTTTAAATCAGCTCGTCTGTTTGTTTCCTCATTAACGAGTTAAATGAATCTTTGACGCAGGTTTATTCTGTTTTTATGCATTTGTGTTTTTAACATTTGGGAGATTTGGCACTTTTAGAGATTGTTTCATAGAAAGGCCCTCATGGGCTTCCTTGTTGAAGCCCATTAAACTGTGTCACCCCCAGAAGAGTCCCATGTTCTGCTTGGTCCCAGGCATGCGCTTTCCTGGGTCCCAAAGTCAGTCTCTAGGAGCGAGAGAGCGCCGTCTCTGGTGATTCTCTGGTTTTCTGGGGTTTCTTGGATTTTTGGTTTCAATGTTTCAAATTCTGATTCTATGTTTCTGCTTTTGTTTCTGGTCTGTGTAAGCGTCTCTTTCCACTGCCCGTTCCAGTGAAACCAGTTTTTATCTTGGGTCACTAGTTGGCCTTGACGTTCTTCTCATGTGTCAGGAAACTCTGGGTTTGGGCCACACTGTCTTCAAGACCGGTGGGTGTCTGACCACTAGTCTGGTCTCCACTGCACGGGGAGAGAGCACCCTGTGTATCTGGTCTGTGCACAGCTGCTAAGTTAAGCCTCCTCGGTGAAAGCAGGAATTGGAAATCTGCCTTGATGGGCTGATCTCTTGGTGACCCATTATGGTCTGTTGGGCTGGGTGGATGATGGGAGAATCTAGTTTGTTAATTTTTTGTTGTTTGTTTATCTATTAGGAATCAAATCAATTAAGAAAATATTTCACGCCCACTGGAACGGAGAATGGCTCTTTGAGAACTGGATGGGTGAGTTTCACTATTTCTGTGATTACCTTTGACCTGCAGCTCAGCGTATAGAACTACAACTGCAAGTTCTCGGTGGGTCTGTACATCTGTCATTGAGAACAACCTCTGTTTCTCGTTGTTTCCGTGTGAAATATATTCCGGAGAATCTTAATAAATTGAGGATATAAATTTGATGATGTATTTTCTAAAAGAAGCTCTATTCAGATTGGTTTATAGAGAATTGTAAACACTCACCTGTATCTAATATTCCCTGAATTTCTAGAAAATAAAGAAACTGAACTTCTAGTACTTTAGATGTGCTGGTCTTTTAAGGAAAAAAAAAAGCCCCTCTTACAGAAGCTGCTAGTTAGGAATCTTTTAATTAAGAATCTCAGTTCACATAAGCAAGGTGAACTGTTAAATAAATCAAACTGGTTTAATAATTTTGGTTTAAAAACCAGCTGCATGACTTTTCCTCAATTTTATAAGCGAGGACTGTAATACAAGGATACATTTTGCTTAAAGATTTCGATTTGTTTTCTCATGAAGAGACTACTTATAATGTAAACTTCCTGAGGTGTTTTTATTTATTTATTTTTTTACTGGTTTCCTGGTCAGGTAAACTAACATTACTTCTATGTAATGTTTAAATTAAGAAAAGTATAAAATTACATGTTCAACTAATTTGGATTCTCGTTCTGACAATTCTTATATCAACTTTTACTATATTCTATAGTGTATCAGCTTAAATATAAGTCTCAAAATCCTTAGTTAACCTAAAACCTTGAATTACATTAAATCAAGGTAATTAATGGACAGTTTTTGGATGCCTGAACAACTTTTTAAATAAGATAGACTGTTGAAACACTATAATTTAGAATAGACGGCCTCCTTTCAACCAGGATAAATTAGGCAAAGTAATTGTGCAACCGAGGTCATGCCTGGAATGTCACCATTAAAAATTGTTATTTTATCAGATATGTATGTATATATATCTTCATAATTTCTATATAGATATATATATAAATTTTTTAACGAGGAGCCTGTATTTTCATTTTGGACTGAGTTCTGCAAATTATATAATCAGTTCTGTATGTATTTGTGTGCATGTGTGTACATACACATATATGTATTCATATCTTTGCTTGTTATTGTTATATATAACAATATATATAAGCTGTTCCTTTGGGTTTTACTTATCAAACATGTTCATTTTCTGCCATTTTATAAAAATGTGTAAGGATGTAGGTAGCTGTAGGGGATCCTAGTACGTGTGTTTGTGAGATTTGCGAATCTGCTGAAATACTTGTGTAGGACGGAGAATTTTCAATTACTCACCTTTAAGTTTTCTCTCTGGTTCAAGTTATACTTTATATGAATATATAATCAATATAATATGTTTATCTGAGACTGTATGAGGAATAATAATGGCAAATAAACACAACTGTATGTGCCAAGTAATAAAATGTGGTTTTGCTTTTCAAGAGAGAAAGAGGATAGCTTTGTATTAAAGTGTCAGGTGGCGCCAGAACGTGGAGGACTTTAGCAAAGGGTAGAATGCTAGTGGCTGCAGCACCTGTGGAAGGTGTGGGTGGAGGTGGTTGATTGGCCTTGGATTATAATACCTGGAAATAACAAATCTAAAAAAGTGTAAGAGTGTGTCTGAATTTGCCAAACTCTACTCAGTTCTCATGGGTTTATCCATAAGATAATTTTATTAAAAGTCCTGTGACTCCCTTCCTTGTAACAGACCCATGTAAAATTAGAATTTGGTTTCCTTTCTGTTAAAATGACTATAGGTCTTAGAATATTTTATCTGCTTGTAATAAGCAGTAGCAAAAGACCTTTCTTTACCTTTATCATAATTTTCCTAGGCAGGCGAGATGCCATATGTTAGGAGTAACTTTTCGTGCTCTGTGCTGACTTTTATCTTGATTACTTTTAAAATTTCAAAGTTCCTCGCATCTGAAAGAACTAAGATCCCTACCTAACAGCTGTGTTATCTTCTCAGTGTGTTTCGAAATATCATATTGTCATTTGGATGCATAAGTAGTCAAGCTAAAATCACATTTTTCCTAGGTAACTATGATCCTTTCAAAATCCCCTCTAATAACTTTAAAACTTAAATGAAAAATTAAATTTTGCCCCCCACACTATTTAATATTTTTAAATTTCAAAATAGATTTTACACCTAAACTACATATGCTATTTCCCAGAAGGTCCCTGGGCAGTTACAAAGATTCATTCTTTCATATTATATACAGAGGCATGATAGAAATGATTGGGTTTGTTTGTACGTTGTCTATTTGGTAAATAGGTCAACACTAACAAGAGCTACACAGGAAGACAGTCAAGTGAAAAGAGAACTCAGGTTGCCCAAGTTAATTTTTCACAGGTAGTATGTTATTAATATAAATATATTTCAGAGATTTTACGTTTGACAGGAACTCCTACAGGTCTGCCAGCGCTCTCACTGCCTATAATACATCCCTCCCCTGAAGGTAGCCATGAACCAGAGCCTTGTGGACCAGTGAGGTTATTACACTTAGTAACTGTAATAAATTAACCATCACTATTCAGAGTTTTTCTCAACAGGTGGTTTTTGCTTTCCCCTCGTATTTGCCGGAATTTTCTATAATATCCAGGTTAGCAATTGGATCTTTAACCAAGGATAGTCTCAAAGCATTAGTGGAAAGGCTTATAGCAGGTGCACTAAACTATTGATTCTTGGCAAAATACGCTCATGTGTACAGGTTTGGGAGTTTAATCAAGGTGGCATCACTTACACAACTCTGACAGCTTGTATCAGACAAGAGTCACGTTTCTCAGCTCTCTCCAGTCCAAAAGCAAATAACTCTGCAAAAGCAGCTCGCTGACCCATGAGCCAGTGGTACAAGAATTAGTTAAAGAGAACTGAACGAACAGATGAAGGAGATTTAATTGTGTGGGGCTTTTTAAGGATTATTGAAACTGTTTTTAATATTTTATTAAAATAAAATATTTTATTTTAAATAATTTTTTAATAAATAATTTAAAAAACATTTTATTTTATTTTAAATAAAATAAAAAATTTGATGTCTGTATGGGGGAACTCTTCTTTTTCGCGGTAAAATATACATAACGAAATAACCGTGCTGACCATTTTCAGTGCACAACTCCATGTCATCAAGTATGTTCACAATGTTGCACAACCATCACTACCATCCATCTGCAGAGCTTTTCATCATCCCAGACAGACGTTCTGGACCCGTTAAACAACAACTCTTACCACCCCCCATCCCAGCCACTGACACCCACCATCCTACTTTCTGTGTTTGGGAATTTGACTACCCTAGGTGCCTCATATAAGTGGTATCATACAATATTTGGACTTTTGTGACGGGCTTATTTCACTTAGCATAATGTTCTCAAGGTTTATTCATGCCGCAGCATGTGTCAGAATTTACTTCCTCTTTAGGGCTGAATAATATTCCATCTTATGGATAGGCCATGCTTTGTTTATCCATCCAACTGTCCGTGGACTTTGGGTTGCTTCTTGCTTCAGGTTCAGAAGCCATCTCTTTCCCCACCGTTCTGACAGTTTAGGCAGGCTTGTCTTTTCCATAATCTATGAAGGTTGTAGATTTCCTTTATCTGCAAGGCCGGCTATACTGGGGTTTACATAGCTTGCACCAATTTCCAAGCTCACTCATCCTCAACTCATAGAATATTAGAGCTCAGTGGAAGGCCTGCCTTCCCTCGGTTATAAAGAGAAGCTGAAGCTGAAAGAGAAAAGGTTTAGGTAGGTATGATAGAAATACTGTAATTTATTTCTGGCCGTGTATTGACATACGATCTCTTCCTGTCCATGTATCTTTTTTCCATATGTTTGCATCTTAGACTGTGAGTTCCAAGGCCATAGGGACCATATGTATGACTTCTCTCCCTGCAGCTTTACTGCTTCCCCAGAGGTGAACGGGTATCGTGTAAGTACTTTTCGATGGGGATGAAACAAAGGAAGAAATGTTTCTGGAAGCAGACATTGTGGACATTTCCAGAGAACTCTGTTCAGAGGTCAGAAGGTGACTATTCCTCTGTCTGAAACTGCTCTAACGAACCCTCCCTCCCTGGGGAGATGATTCAACTCATCCCTGCCTTTAAGCTCGGCCCAGATGCCTCCCTGAGGCTCTGCTTGGGGAAGTATTATCAGTGTCACTACCTAGGAAGATTTTTGCTTGGAGCAAAAAGTTTTGTTACTTTTGGCAGATATAGCTAGAGAATGACCAAGAAAGGATGTGACATGAAAATGCAGCAATTTAATTCTGAAAACCCCGTGGTTTCAAGGCTGTTCATTTCTTATTAGAGCTTTGTTTTTCCTCTCTGCTCTTAACAAGTGGACTTCCAGGGGAATATTTCTTCTTACAAATTAAGGAAATTTTCAGAGCCAAATTTCAGGTCTTTCCTGATCTAAAATAAAAAACAATGAAAGGATAGTGGGCTTGGCTTTGAATAGTAGCCAGGGACACTACCCAAAAGGATGACTGTTATCACACTTCCTAACAAAGCAATGCTATTTTTGAAAAATAAATTCTTTTGTTATTGAGGAAAATCTAACACTTTTATGGAACCTCCACTTGGAGGTTCTCGTAAACATAATTCTAACTTTAGAGGAGATGGGAACGTCACAGTGCAGGGAACAGATTTCTTTCTAAAGCAAATTTGGAACCCAAGCTAGAGATGCAGGTATTACAGCGTTTGACCCCATCCGCCTTGAGGTCTCCCGGTGTAAAGAGCTTAACCCAGTTGTCCTTGACTCCTGGCTCCTTGTCACCAAGGGAAAGTCACCGCTTGAGCCTCAGCTTCCTCTTTGGTGAGATGGGGTCGTCACACCAAGCTCACTGCAGTGCTGGGAGGATCAGTTAAATAGGAGGACAAGAATAGCTAATATTTGGGCTCCCCTGGTGGCGCAGTGGTTGAGAGTCCGCCTGCCGATGCAGGGGAAGCGGGTTCGTGCCCCGGTCTGGGAGGATCCCACATGCCGCGGAGCGGCTGGGCCCGTGAGCCATGGCCGCTGAGACTGCGCGTCCGGAGCCTGTGCTCCGCAACGGGAGAGACCACAGCAGTGAGAGGCCCGCGTACTGCAAAAAAAAAAAAAAAAAAGAATAGCTAATATTTTTTGAGAGCTTGCTATGTGCCAGGCACCTATGTAAGGACTTAACACATTAATAATTTAAGGACTTAGCACATATTCTATTACTGAATCCTCACGGCAACCTCCGATGCAGAAACTATTTTTCTTCACCATCTTACAGACCCCTATCCGTAAGACTGAAGCACAGAGAGGGCAAGTTACTCAGTCAAGGTCTCACAGCTACTAAGTGATGGAACCCATGGTCAAATCCCGGCTATCCAGCTTCAGGACTGTGTACCCAGACACTGGGCCATGTTCCATGTCCAGACTGCACGCGTGGATGTATCTAACACAATGTCAAATATAGTGAGTATTCAAGTAATTTCAATCTCGTGCTTACAGATACCACAGTCCGTTGGATGCTGTGTTGTGCCCCCCAGATGTCCCTTTGGAGGAGGACTCACTGCCCAGCTGCTGGCAGTGCCCCTGGGGGCACCCCTCAGCTGTTGGCCACCTTTGGTGATTGGCTCTGCTGAACTGAGCTACCTTGTCCAAGGTCACGCTTCCTTCTGGGGATGGGCCACAGCCAAACGATGACTGGCCTGGGGATGTAAAGGCCTGGCTGTTTCCCCACACTCAGGACAGCATTGCAGGCCCATCTCATCTTCAGAATCCCTGCAGCCCCATCTGAGGCCACCCCTAAGACTGCACCGCCGCTTGCCCTCCCCCGTCTGATCCTGCTTCCAGCCCGTCCCTTCTCTTCCCCAGGTGTCGATCCTAAGAGCATATGTCCTCAGAATCTCCTTCTGTGCAAAAGTGCACCTCAGCAGCTGCTTCTAGAACCCAACCTGTGACCAAAAAGAATTTCCCAGATATATTGGAATACGGAATCTTCATTTTTATGAAACACCTACCCCCTGGGGAACATTCAAGAAGACAATTTTGGGAAATGTAACTCCAGCAGAGGAAATACTTGCAACCAAAAGAGCTGATGTGTATTCAGACCTGTCTGTTGATTGGCTATTTTGATCTTGATCAAGCTTCCTGTTCTGCGGGAGCTTCAGTCTATCATCGTAAAATGAGCACAATAAAATCCACATTCCAGGAATGCGAACAGACCTACCAGTGCTTAGGTGATCCGTCCAAAAGGCTCCAAGAAGCAGGCATTTTGGCCTGGTTTATATACTACTGTGTCCCGAGTGCCTAGAACTGTGTCTGGTACGTAGTAAGCATTCGATAAATATTTGAATTCATTAAGTAAATAACACACATCGAACCTTGAAAGTTTTTATTGAGGTATATTTCCAGTCTATATTGTTGAATCGGTCATTTATGAAAAGAACAACTGAAGATTATTTTCAGAAGATCTGCTTGCTGACCTTTCCCGCACTGACTGCGGAGCCATAAAAGTATCAGCGCCGTTACTGCTGAGGCTTCGTGGGCAACGTCCCACACACCTTTAAGTGCAGCTACCCATTTAGTTTGCTGACCCTTCCTGTAATTTTTGGTGTAGGTCGTATTCTCAAGCAAATAAGCCAGAGAGTCACTTGCATTGACAATTGTATTAGAGTAAAGCGAGCTTCATAAAGTCCCAGTGAAATGAATTCTGAAGGCTTATTAATTTGAACTGTAAAACCTCTTGAAGCTTACTGAGAAGAATCAAAATGCCATGGCACGCTGGCCTGCCGTAGCATGAGTAGGACAAAGGAATTCCAGCTTCATTGAGCACATCCCAAGGCTTATGTGGTGAGGAATTTCCTGCTGGCAGTGGCATCAGAGAGCCACAGTGAACAGAATTCTTCAAGGCGGCATTGTCTGAGTTGGACTTTGTGCACGATTTTGCTAAACGACGTAGTCTCTTCCCAGAGGAAGACTTCAGCTAACAGCAGCAGGAGGTCTAACACCTTCTAGAACCAGGAAAGGTTTGGGGTCTTGCTCTTGACTCTGAGGCATAATTTCGTGGGAGAAAAACACACCACCACAAACTTCTAGAAGAAGAACAAATAAAAGATCTGTGTGGAGAGATCCCATCAAGTAGAAAAGGGACCCAGAAGGAGGCTACCAATTGTAGCCTGAGCTTGGAAAGACATCTCGAAGAAGCTGTCACCTGAATTGTGTCCTGAAGACTAAATATAATTTCTGATGGAGGGGTCATGAGGGAGGGGCATTCCAGGCACAGTACAAAGGGTACAATCTGGAAACCGATCGAGACGGGATACTGGCGCCAAAGGCTAATACGATGGGCAATGAGAATGCACTGATGGTGCCGGGAATTAAAGACTTACGAACATTTCATTACGTGTGATCGGTCACTGAGTTAGGAATTATCTCTTCTGGTTCTCACAGTGTATCTCGTGCCCCAAGTCTTCAGCCAAATTGTAGTTCTTCTGTTCTCACTCCGTGCACTGGCTGGACTCAAATGAGAGTTTTGCTCACCTTGCCTGCTGGGCGTTGGGTACTCGGGCAAGGATGTTACCACAGGGAGAGTCTCCAGGAACCGTACACAATTGCCAAGAGGCCGGCAGGGGAGGGCGGGGCCAGCAACGCAGACATGTGTCTACAGGACACACTGCGCATGCTGGGCCACATCTTAAACCACAAAGAGGATGCGGTCAATGTCATAAGCGTGTCCCCGAGTTGATACGAAAGGCTGAATTCCTTCATTCAGTCCAAGCACCTTCCATAACCAAAACATCGGGAATGACGTGGGGATGATAGAGATGAATGTGACACTTGTTTTAAACGGAGCTGGCAACAAGTCGGGCACTCTACACACCGCTAGGACATTTTCCATTCCAAACAGTCAAAATGAGCAAAAGTTTGAGTCATCTGAAAAGAAAGAAAAAAAACGTGCTTGCGGAGGAGGCTGATTTCCCAGCCTTGTGGATAAGCCTCGTGGACGGCTTATTTCCCAGCAGCATTTCACGATGAATCATCGGCTCTGCTGCGCAAGGCTAGGACCAGGTGCTCATGGGTTGATTGCCAATTGAACGGGTTCTGCTTTGCTTTTGCTTTGCGCAATAAAACGGGTAAGCACCGGTTTTTCCTCCATTGGTAACTAAACTTCGTCGCAGAGAACGGGTGCTCCCTCCCCATTCCCTGTTCCAACTCCTGGCACTGCCGTCCTGAGCCTTCCAGACTGGACATGGGGGGCGTCTTCAAGTCTTCCCTGCCCCTCACCACCTTGCCCAGATGGTCGGCCCAGTCTACAAACCCTTTTCTGTAACGTGTTGTCCATTCGTCCCCTTCTCCTCATTCCTACTTAAGCAGGTAATTCTTTTCTACCCGGATGGTTGCAACAGCCTTTCGGAAGGCAGCTGTACCCCATTAGCCTTTAAATCCATTCAGTCCTACACCCTCTACCAGAAGATGCTCATCTGAGAATCCGGCTGGGACCCGCCCGCACCCTGGCCATCAGCACCTCTCATAAAGCACTTCCAGTCACTGCTTCTCAGCAACGGGGTCAAGGCATGCTTCTCAGAAGTATTGTTGGAAGGGACAGTGTCACTTCTGGGCAGAACACTCAGCACCGGGGTGAGACCCTCCAGAGCTCTTCTTTTCCTTCTCCCGCAGTGACCGGTGTGCCCCAGACGGCAGCAACCCCACCGGCCCGAGTCCTGGGGTAAGGACGGTGTAAGGACGGTGTGCAGTGCAGCCCGCAGCTGAATGTAACATACATGGCAAGTCCCGCTTGCAGTCTTAAGCCATCGGGGTTTAGTGGTTGCTTATTACAGCAGCAGCACTGAGTCCATCCTGACTGATGCAACCCTCCCAAAGGCTTCAAAGAATCCCCGTTACTTTGAGACTCTCTTTGAAACCCCTTGACACAGCATTGAAGGACCCTTGATGCAGATCTGTCCTTCCTGCTCGCTCCCCCGAGATGTCCCTTTACACACTCTGTATCTCAGTTAAACTGGACCAGTTTCTGCCCCCCAAGACTCTCTCCACCTCCGTCCCTCTCCTCACAGGATACCCTCTTAATATGCTTTTTCCCATGCCTCCCATTACCAGTCAAATTCTGCCCATCCCTTAGTACCTCCCTCAAACATCCTTTTTTTTTTTTCAGACCAGGGCACGAACCCGTGTCCCCTGCATAGGCAGGCGGACTCTCAACCACTGCGCCACCAGAGAAGCCCTCAAACATACTTTTTAAGATGTAGCCTTTCCTGATTTCTCCTGATGCCACCTTTGTCCCCTGTGAGTGTCTCTGTTGCCCTAATCACTTTTTAAGGTCCTCGAGTGAGAAACCTGTCACCCTGGGCATTACGTTATCATTACCTAGAAGCCGAGCTCAGAAGCAACGCCATTCACTGCTCCTGGAGGGGATTCCCGCCGCTATGGGCTTTACCAGTGCGACGCCCCCAGCCCATGGGGGGCAGGTTCCACAGGAAAAGCTCCTTGCAGCTGATTCCTGGAGAGTAGGGCATACGTTTTTTCTCTGAGGTTTTTGTTTTGTTTTTAACAAGGAAGCTCTGGTCACGATGAATAAGCCCTTTAGAGGACACTATTTCTTTCCTTCTCTTTCTCACGTCCCCCAAAAAGAAGGGGGAAAAGAACCCCTGCGGGGTGAATGGAAGGTTTCCGAAGATATTCAGTTTTTCAGCATTTTCTAAGCAGACCACAAATCAGCCTAACTGATTCCAGTTGTGGGCTGATGGGAGTCCAGGTTCACATGTTGTCTGCCAAGCAGACTGGGTCAGGCTTTAGCCAAGTCTGCATATGGCTGGTGTTCGGAACATATCTGTGATGGATCGACTGAGTTCTGTGTGCCAAATCCAGCCGTTTCCAAAGTGAAAAAGGAATAACGATGGCTCTCTCTTTTCCTGCGTGAAGGAGTACAGTGTGTACAATATTCCGTAGGTCCCTGGGACCGGCCTGAACGTCTTCCAGGGTAATCAGATCCCTGACTTGTTCACACTTAGAGGATGTGGTAGGAAAGCAGAAGATAGAACTTTTCGATTCGACTCTCAAGCGCTAATTAGTCTCCGAGAAGCCCGTGGTTTCTCCTGCCTCCTTGTTACCAGTAGCCTCTTTAGAAAGGGAGGCCCTGACCTTCACAGGTGAACACACGTCCCCTGTAAGTCAGGGCTCGTAAAAGGAACCGACTGCGTAAGCAGAAGTGGGATTTACTGAAAGTACACTGGGAAGCTGAAAGAACTGGAAAATCTGAGAATCAGGTTCAGGGCCTCCATTGCCACCCAGAACCATCTCATTGTGGACCAGCCCCGGGTGAGACCCACCATCTCGCCTGTGGGTCCGGGGTCTCCACCTGCTCCGCCCTCCTGGCTGGAGCTGTGATCGCTCCTCTGCCCCCCGGAACCTTGCTCAACGGCCCCCCGCTCCAGCGAGACTGGTTGCCTGGTCCAGTGTGGAGAGTGACTGAAGGGCAAGGCCAAGGTCACAGGCCCACACTCTTAGCTGGCACTCGAGGACGTGCCATTCTCGGGGGGTCTCACTACTCACAGTTTGGGACGCGGAGGAAAACGTAATTCTGGCATCGCCTGGCTCCCACCAAGACTCAGGGTCGGGGAACCTCGCTTCACACAGAGAGGGGCTCGGACGCAGGGTCGCCAAGAAGAGTGACAATGTCCGGACTCCTCAACCAGATACGCAGCACTCGCTGCGATATATGTCCGTGTTGTTTGGTCTATGAAACTCCTTAGGAAGCAACTGGGAACAGGATGTGAGGGGAGAGGCTGAGGTGACTCCCAAGCACGTTTTGGGGCCCCCCATGCAGTCCCAGCAGTTAAGGTGCCCGAGTGCCCACGTTGTACCCAGCATGGCAGGAGGGAACCCTCATTCTGTGGGGCTCTTTGTACCCCTGGTTGGGAGAAACAAGTCCACCTCTCAAACCAAATGGAGAATTAGGACGGCATCGCAAATTTTGTACCAACCTCCTGGGGACCTTGTGAAATGTACAGATTTAAGGGTTGAGGCTGGGATCCTGCATTTCTGACAAGCTCCTGGGCGATGCTAGTGCTATAGTTCGTGGACGCACCTGGAACAGCTGAGCACAAGAGAACAGCACGTCACGAGTGCCACAAACCAGGAGAACATTTGGATGGATCACAGCGCCACGGACCTTCTCAGAGGGGAGATCCCAGCCTTGACAAGCAGGCAGGAATTCATCAGGTAGCCTGGGTTGGGCCTGGATGTGTGTTACACCAAGTCCCGGTTTGCCCTGGACTGTCCCGGTTTAAGTGCCGAAGGCCCTGTGTCCTGGGAACAAGTGATGTGCTTCTCTGATATCTGCCCGGTAACACCAGCCAAAGTCACACAGTCACCACGTGTTATTTGCTTGACAGATTGGCCAAGTTTACACTCTGGAGGCTAAAGTCACAGGGAGTCTGTTTCACTTCTGGTCCTAGTAAAGGCTCCGAAAGGAAGCAGTGACGCTTTTGGTATTTTTTTCCTTAATATCGTTGTGATGTCAATGCTCACATCACTGTTTTACAGTAGCAGGGTTCCTGAGGCTTTCTTTTATTACCGAGAACACTTTAAATTCCTGTGCATATATTCCCACATGCGTATGAAATGTCAGCACCACTGTCGGAGGCCCCAGAAGAGGCAGTCTCGGTGCTGCCTGAACCATGCCGCCACAGTGCAGCGCATCAGCTGGGCCGGGCATCCAAAGCGTCTGAGCTGCCGAGGCCCCGCCACGTCCCCGGGGTCACAGCTCCGTGCAGGGGTTCAGGAAGCCGGCTGGCTCGGCACCTGGAGAGAGGCCCGTTCCACGGCTGGGGCTTGTCCTCAAGAAATGGGCTTATTTGCTGTGATCAGGTTCCTCCTTACCCACAAGCATGTTTTCCATTCCTGGTGAGCCAGAAGGACGCTCATTAAACTTGACATCTAGGTTCCCTGCCCCAGAAACCGAAGCAAAGTCCGAGAAAGACCAGCTGCCCCTTTTCACGGAGCAGATCCTCCAGCCAAGCTGATAAGCACACGTGGCCTGGGCATGGGCTGGGGGAGGCGAGGGGTCACCTGCACAAGCAGCATCCAGGCGCTGGTCCTGCAAACAGTCCCTTCCTGCTTCGCAGCTTCAGCGGTCTCCTGCTGGTCTGGGAACGCACTCCTATTGGAACGTGGAAGCCCCGGTTTCAGGAGCACAAGTCAGCCTGTTCTTCCTCTCCTGCCCCCTTCCCTTCTCTCCACCTCCTCTTCCCTCTCCCTCCCCCTTCCTCTTCCCCATCTCCCCTCCCCTCCCCTTCCCCTCCCCTCCCCTTCCCCTCCCCTTCCCCTCCCCTCCCCTTCCCCTCCCCTCCCCTTCCCCTCCCCCTTCTCCCTCTCCCCCTCCTCTTTCCTCTCCCCTCTTCCCACCCCTTGCCCCCCTCCCAGCCTCTCTCCTCCTCTCCCCCTCTCACCCCACACACACTTCTCCCTTTTCCCTTTCCTCCTCCTGAACCTTGAGGGCCCCAGCTCCAGGTCTTGAAACTGTCACTATCTTTTCCAAGCTTGATCCCCCCCGGAGCTGAGTGGCCTGTTCCGGTCCACGCATGGCTTGTGGTTTGAATCCCTAACTCTCCCAGCCTGTGGCTGCCTCTAGTCCTAACCTGCAACCCGATTGCAGAGATCAACGTGTCTCCACGGGACCTAATTGTGACACGAATCCCACGGTTCCCTGGACTCCCTCCTGGGCTTAACTTCTCTCCGAGCTACTCGGGGAAGTCACCCAAGTTATTTTTCACCGAGTTTTAGGAGATGGTGGGGAAGATTGGGGAATAAGCCGAGGGCAAAGGAAGGCTACAAATCGACCTTTGTTTGGGGAACATGCTGTGCTTTGGGAGCTGAACGTTAAAGAATTTGGGTGCATCTGAGACCCAGCGCTCGCTACAAAGATTAATCCGTCAACTCTGCTCAAAGCCCAACCTCCACCTGGATTCCTTCTCCTACTTGGCCCCGGGCTCTGACCACTATCCCAGGAGCACCGCCTTGGCTAACGAGCCTCACTGGCCTGGGTGGCTGCTGGACTCTGCACTCAGGGACTGTGACCCTCCAGTGGCTGCAGGGACCAGGGTGTGGATGGAGGGGCCGGCGAGGTCGTGACGAGTGTGTCCCAGACTCGGGCTGGCTCTGGACCGTTTCTTCCCCCCTGGAAGCCTGCAGTTTCTGCTGAGTTTTTAAAAATATGCACAGTTGTCTTTCTGTCTGATCTTGTTAGAAGTTGCTGTCCCCTTCTCTCTGGGGCCGTTTTCACCTTTGTGACTGGGTTCGGGCCCCTGAGCTTTCTGTAGGAAGGGTTACTGCTCGATTCAGCAGAATCTCGCCATTGGTGGCGGTGTTGAGTGTTAAGTGCCCAGGAGAGCGGGGTTCCGGGCCTGCCGTGGGTCCCCACACCCCAGGGCGGGTCGGAAATCCAGGAGGCGAGGGCTGGAAACCTGGCAGCGCAGCCCTGCTGGGACTCACGGCGCCCCTTCAGGACACCCTGCCAGAGCCATTCCCGCTCCGTCCTGGGGCCCCGGGCAGGCCTGGAGAGGCTGGGGGAGCAGGCTTAGAGGAGCACAGGGCTCCAATCTTGACCCGAACGCGCATTAGCTGTGCAGCCTTGGTCAAGGTAGGCACCTCTCTGGGCCCACATTTACTCCTCTGTAAACTGGAGCTTATAGTCTCTCCTTCTGGAGGGTGATTGTGGAGATCGGATGAGAGCCTCTGCACACTTCCTGACCTAGGAGCTTGTCGACGGTTGCAGTAAGTGCCCAGTAACGGACACTTGGCTTAGAGAGCAGAAGGGAGAAAGAGGCAGGAAGCAGTGAATGGCGGTGAGGGAACGGCGAAAATATCAGAACAAATGCAGGAACTGACCCTTAACCTCGAGCCTTAGGTATGGTGTCTGTTTGCATGAGGGATGCAAGCAGAGACAGCTTGCCTGTGGAGCCACCGGGGGCACCAGGAAAACCGCTCCTGAGAGCCGGGGCAGCGCCGCCTACAGCAGTTAGGAGCGAGGGCGCTGGATCTGCACAAAGGACTCGAGGCCCTCGTAGGGGAGCTGCCAGCCGCCTCCTACATACAGTGCTCGTGGCTGACTTCTCCGAGGCAAATAGCAGTTTTCTCAGTTCAGAACTGGGAGCTGGTGGCTGGGGACGACAGGGTCCTTTAAACCTTTTCCTCTTGCTCGACGGAACATCTGTCCCCATCTCAACGCACAGGCTCCCCGAGAAGCGTCCAGCCCTCTTGGAATTTCTCGTCACAATTCCAATCATCCCAGCTGTCGCTTCCAAGCACCACTATTTTTGCTAACAAGGGCCCGAGTGCCTGGGGACCTCTTTCACGTTGAGTCCACACCCTTGTGCTGGTTACACAGTGGCCCTGAGCTGAGTCAGGCCTGCAGAGCAGTGTGTGTGTGTGTGCGTGTGTGTGTGTGTGTGTGTGTGTGTTGGGGTGAAGGCGTTGACCCAGCTCCAGGCCCCAGCATCACCCTCACCCTGCTCTCTTCCCATCTAAGAAGGTAGCTTGGGGCTTCGAGGTAGCTTGGAGGAGAGAGATTTGGCCTTGAAAAGCATTTCCTGTCCATGAGTGAAATCTCTCCACTCTCTCCCTCTCTCTCCCTCAGACCCAGGGTAGCTTTTTTCAACTGATCTCAACCAGGAAGGCTGAGTTTTAAGTCTACTCATTTATTTTCAGACAGATTCCTTCATGGACGCCTCCTAGTGGTTTAGAGAAGGCGCGCTCTTGCTAAAGCACTGTCTCTGGGCAGGGTGTGGGGTATCAGTCTGAAAAGAGGTGATGGGGTAAGCGTGGGCATGGCTGTGTGTTAATCACCTTCCTTCCCCCTTCCCTTCCACGAGGCTCTAATTTTGCGTCTCAGAACGAAGATAGAAGAGGGCGTGGCAGACACACACACACCCGTGTCTTCTCTTGAAAATTCTCTAGCACAGCGCCGCTATTTTTAAAGGGCACATGGATCTCTGAGGCGGCTGAACAATGCAGGGAGCTATTTGCGTCTAGTCCCGGCTTAGCACAGGCCTGCCTGGGATGCCGGCGTTTTCAACTCCAACGGGAAAGCACGTGCTCACCCGCAAATGCCTGCCTGGGCCGGGGGAGAGCTCCAGCTGCAGGGGAGTTAGCTGTGCGAGCTCCGACCTGGAGGAGTCTTCTCTCGGCAAATGGGAGGCCGCGGAGGGTCACTGGGCCCCGCTGCAGGCTCCCGAAGACAATTAGGAAAAGGAAGCAGGATGCGACACCCATAGGATGGAGGTCCTGGGGGGCCCTGACAGCATCAGCCAGCGTGTGCTCCTGTCCTGTTTCCTGCTTTTCCCTCCCATCCCAGCCTCTCTGCCTCACTCTGAGTGAGAATGTCTTCAAATAGACCGTCTCTCTCGCTTCCCATTGTTTGACATCCCATCAGAAAAGCACCGGGGAATTGTGTCAGTCTGTTCAGGCTGCCGGGACAAAACACCCTGGACCGGGAGGCTTGAACTGGGGACATTTCTTTTCTCAGTTACTGCAGGCTGGAAATCCAAGGTCAAGTGTGGGCAGGTTGGTGTCTGCCGCAGGCCCCCTCCCGGGCTTGCAGACGGCTGCCTTCTTGCTGTGTCCCCCCCGCCCCCCGGCGTCCGTGCCTCTTCTCACGAGAACACCAGGCCACCCGCATGACCTCATTCACCCTTCATCACTGCCTTAAAGGTCCTACGTCCACACACAGTCGCACTGGAGATTAGGGCTTCGGCGTAGGAATTCGGGGGGAGCACTATGCAGTCCAGCAGGGGTGTTCCTGAACTCACACGTGGACACAGCACAGCCCACAGATGCCCCGTGCCCCCTGCGTGAATGTGGGCACGCTCCCACGGAGGCCCCAGCACACCACGACAGAGGCTCACGGGCCCAGGGACAGGGCCCGCACTTACACAGGCTGAGGCGACCAGCAGGGGGCACACGTGCTAGGACGTCCAGGGACACCAGCACTGGGCAGGACCCAGAAAGGGCACCTTTGCCCTTTAACCGGAACCCTGAATGGCCTGGAGGTTGGGTGTGGAGCAGAAGGGCCAGCGAGCAGATGTTCCCGGGCCGGTCGGAGTGGGGACAGGAAGGGTCAGAGCCAGGCCAAGCCAATCCTGGACCTCGCCCCTGCCTCCTCCCAAGGGCTCCGTCTGTCCTGAACGGGCAGCCGAAACCCTGAGGGAGGGGACGCCTTCCTGAGGCCTCAGGTCTGGGCGCCCCGCCAAGTCAACGTGGGCAGCCCCATCCCTGAAGGCACCAGCTCTGCGGGTACCGGGGGCGCCCGGGGAAGCCTGCCTCGCGCCCTCCCCATGCGGGAGGGGAGCCTGGAGGTCAGCCGCCCCGCCCCACCGCCGTAGGGGATCCGAGGAGAAGCCAGCGAGAGGCACTGCCTGGAGCCTGTGGGCAAAGACAATCACCTGGCCTCGCCCTGCAGGGCTGCTGCCCTTGGGGGGAAGGAATCAGATGGAAAGAAATAGAGTCCTGCCCCCTCCCACCCTACCGAGCGGGGTACCCCTCAAGGCTGGGGGCTCAAGAGAAACGCCTGGCCTGCGTTACCGCTGACGGCCAGCAGGGGGCAGTTCCCGTTTGCCTGAGGGCGGACGGGCAGTGAAGTTTCTGGACATCACATCCTCTCCTGCAGGGAAAACGGTAAAATATTGCAGAACGTTGAAATAGCTGTCCTAGGAACAGAGTCTTAAATGCTCCCGTAGGCCTCTGAGAATCTCAGGATGCTGCGGAGGGTTACGTTCCCTAATTCTTCTTGTTTTCTCCCAGCGTCTACCTCTTGCATTTCCAAAGATGGAGTCTAACGGAGCTCCTGTTAGGCTCAGAGTAAACGCCGAAGTCCTCCTAAAGGCCGCAAAGCACTGTCCTGGAGCATCTCTGAGCACATCCACAAGGACCCCCGTGGCCCACCCCACTCTGGACCCTGGGTCCCTGCCGTGTCCGAATGGCAGGTGTACATCTTCCCAGGGCCTGTGCACTTGCTATGTCCTCTCCTGGGAGCCCCCAATCCCAGATATCCACACGGCTTGCCCCTCCACTCCCTCAGGTCGTGGCCAAAGGTCTGCTTCTCAGTGGCGCCCTTGCCACCCGTCTGAACTCTCACTCAGGCTCCCGCACCCCCAGCTCCTCTGCAGCACTTCCCGCACCTAACAGCTCTGCATTTTCCTTATTTACCGTGAGTCTTTTCCCCATTAGATTCTAAGCTCCACGTCTGGCTGGCTCCTCGCAGCGTCTCCAGGGCCCAGCATAGTGGCTAGCAGATGCATAAACAGTTGTTGAATAAGAATGCGTCCTTTTAACTTAAAAGCCCATTTCTCTCTGTGGTGGATGCAGAAGGCCAACGTCGTTGGAAGGACTGCCCTGTGGACTGGGATTGTTACTGAAAGTGGGTCCGGGCGCTCACCGCTCAAAAGCCAATAAAGAAGCAAGGCTGGTGGAAAGGAAAGTTTGCTTTATTTTGGAGGCCGGTAATTGGGCAGGGGAAGGGGACAGGGGTGGACCCCTGTCCAGAGGCCAACTCCCCTCCACACACACCCTGACAATCAGGGGGCAAGACCTTTTATAGACGGAGAGAGGGGGCTCCGTGCAGCTCTGACGGTCATATTGACATTAGTCGCGCGGTGGTCTGACCAGAGTCATCTTGATCGTTTAAGTCCAGTTAGTCTTTAGTTCCAGGGTTGCTTTGTTCCCATTTCTTGGAGGCCAGCTCTTGGAATTGTGGCAGCTTCTGTCATGGCTACAGTCAGGTCATCATGTGGTTAACTTCTCCCACCTGGTGGGGCTTCAGTACCTACAGGACAGCTCACAGGACATGGCTCAGAATATACGGTTCCTGGGCTTCCCTGGTGGTGCAGTGGTTGAGAATCCGCCTGCCAATGCAGGGGACACAGGTTCGAGCCCTGGTCTGGGAGGATCCCACATGCTGCAGAGCAACTGGTCCCGTGAGCCACAACTACTGAGCCTGTGCATCTGGAGCCTGTGCTCCGCAACAAGAGAGGCCGTGACAGTGAGAGGTCCACGCACCGCGATGAAGAGTGGCCCCCGCTTGCCGCAACTAGAGAAAGCCCTCGCACAGAAACGAAGACCCAGCACAGCCAAATAAATAAATAAAAGAAATTTATAAAAAAAAAGAATATATGTTTCCTCCTTGAGAAAGAACTAAAGGTCCTTGACTCTGCTTAAAGACTAAACTACTATTATTTGGTCTTATTTGAGTGCTGTCCTTTGTTTCTGCATCTTCTCCCTTCTCTGATTCAACTTATTCTTGCGTCAAAATTTGTCCACAGACAAAAGGCAGGCCGAGGACGTGGGGGAAGGACTGTAGGGTCCTGCTTTATTTCAGGATGGCCTTGGGAACTCCTTGCCTCCAGGGCGGATGGTGACTCCCCAGCGATGGAGCTCGTGCACCCCTTGCAAAAATCAAAGTATGCAGAAGTACAGTGCTTTCCATTTGTCCACATATCAACTTGGTTTCTGCTTCCAGATCACATCCTGCTGGGACGATGGAAACTCCCCCTTTCTTTTCCCTGAGGTTGTGGCTTCTATCACCCAAGTTCCAGGGGGCTGACATTCCACCAAGGAGCCAGGTGGTGGGTAGCATCTGGCCAAACTGTCATCTGCTCACATCAGCACCCCCTAGAATGTTCAGCATCCGTCTTGGCCTTTGCCCTTGGTCCACACAGGTAGTGCGGTGAGATCCTTTGCTCGCCTTCACGTGCCGCGGCGTCCTGGGGGCTGTGTTACTTCCACACGCACCTTTGCTCCCCTTCGCGTGCCGCGGCGTCCTGGGGGCTGTGTTACTTCCACACGCACCCAAGGTCACAGAGGCAAGTTGTTGTTTCTGCTTCGTGCTGGGTGAGCGTGACAAAGGCCCAGGGTTGACCCACTGCACGGACCGCTGTTCTGCTCCCAAGGGCTCTGCCTGGAAAGCAGGGGGCAGGATGTCACCCAGCTTTCTGAGACCTGCCGGGGTCTGATAATCTCATAACTTGTCCTCTATAAAATCAGAGTTTTCTCTGGCTGGTGGCAGAAGGAGAAGTCAGAGATTCAAAGCACAAAGAGGAGGCCACGTATGCCGTTGGTTTTGAAGATGAAGGAGCTGAGAGACCCCTCAGTGCCCGGCTGCAAGGACCTGGATCCAGCCAGTGACCTGAAAGAACTCAGGGTGGATCCTTTCCAGAGGCCCCAAGAAGAGCCCGCCTGAACAACACCTAGATCTCAGCTTGGAGACCTTGAGCGGAGCGCCCAGGGGGACAACGGGACATCTGCCCTGCAGGGCTGGGAGTCTGTGAATGGCGGTTGTACGAAGCCCCTAAGTCTGTGATGACCTGTGACACAGCAACAGAAAATGAATATGGGGACAAAAGTCACCGTGCCTGACGCTGAGACGGCACTTAGCAAATTCCACGTGATTTCCTCTCCCTTTTGCTTCTCGATGTTTTGTAGATAGACTGTGCAGCAACAGGGCTCAGCAACGGATTCTTCAAGCGCATTTCTCTGCCTTTCTCGCCACTCGGATGAGGCCGTATCATTAACCTAGGCCCGTGGACCAGAAGTGGAAGGGATGGGTGTGCCCTTTCCGAGCTGAGGCGATTAAAATTGGGTGCTTCGTCTCCTCTTTCTCGTACTTTGCTGGGGAGCACGTGCTCCAGACGGTGCAGCTCCCAGAGCTCTGGCTCCATCCACCAGACCCTGCGTGTCTGCGTGGAGCTGAGGGCCTGCCCACCTGTGGCACTCGTGCTTTGCATCTGTCATGCCGGCAGCGACGCTTGCCCTGGTTAACACGCATGCGGTCGCCCCGTGAGCACTGCTGTTAAAGCTTACAAAACATAGGAGAAGGAATGCTTCATGTCAGGAGTTCCCTTGAACAGCAGCCTCTCCACTGCAGTTCAGTTTTTCCTTATAGGTCACCCTGATTGGTCGGGAAGGGCGGGGTGGCCAGAGCAAAGGGTTTGCAAGCACTACCAAGAGAAAATCAAACGATGAAGAGAGAGCCATCACTGAAATAAGTCAGTGGGGAAATACTCGTTCTCTAAAGTCTATCCACAGATGTTTTCCTAGAGCCTTGGGCTTCTTCTAAAGAGTCAAGCCCATTTCTGAAAGCTTCAGCATTTCTGGCCCATCATCACTGTCTGACGGCCTGATCTCTGGCATCAGCATGGACCTCACCCCGCGAACATGTTGCTTCCACCTTCTCCCTACAGGTTTCTCTGGCTGCAGCTCTCTGCGGGCCCCTGTGAGCTCCACACAGACAGCGACCTTCTAGGAGATCAACAGGCCAGTTCACTCCCTGCCTGAAAGTCTTAGGAAACAGCCAAACCCCACAGCACGTAAGAATCTGCTGCTTCTGCCGTGACCGCTTCCCCCTTCATCTCAGGACACAGCTCTCTGTCACTTACCATCCCTGAATCCCGTTGGTGTTTTCCCTGTTCCCCAAACAGACCTCAGGGTGTACGTGCGGTTCCCTCTGCCCGGGGTTTTGGGCCTCATGCCTTCTGCCTAAACCCTCCCTTAGACGCTTGAAATGGCCCCACTCCTAAGAGGCCGCCCTCACTGTGGTACGTCCACCTTGAGACACGCTGTCTGTTTCAGCCTCTGATCTGTTTCTCTCTAGTCACTCTGACAATTCAGATTACTTTGCTTGGTTACATGTGTTTTTCTTCCTCCATCAGAATGTAAGCTCCAGGGGAGGTTCAGACGCTGAAGGGGCTGAGGTTTTATCCTCCTCACTAGCTAACTGGCTAGCCTGCCCCAGCTGAGTGGATGCTGGCAGAACACGAGACTCCTGGGTCAGAGACAGAGATGCAGCAGCTCCAGCGGCGGCAGCAGCTTCAGGCTTGACCCTCAGCTCCCCTCGTCCGTCAGGTTCAGGTGGACGCTGCACAGGCAGGGCTGGCATCACAGCTCAGGAACCCTGTGCTTAAGGAACCCCAGTCATTTATCACGGGCTGCAAGCACACCTGACCTTGGCCTTGGACAGACTCATCTTTATTATACGGGATAGTACAAACCGCCCTTTTCTCTAAAGGGAGGGGCTATCTCTATTTTCCGAGCTGCCTGCAACACAAACATCCTTGAGAAGACGTTGCCTCTGCTGGCAGGGGTACAGAGATGTGAGAGACCACGGAGAGCCGTCTCCCTGCAGGGGGCAGAGCTCACGAAAACGCTGGTCGCTGCTCTGGCCCGTCAAACCAGGGGCCACTCTCAGCTGTCAGCCACAGAAATGAAGCCACGGGGGCTGCGTCAGCCCAGCAGAACTGGTTCCATTTTCAGTAACACTGAAGAGCCATGCGGGCTAGCGGAGTCCTACGAAAAAGCACCTTCTTTATTGCTTTCCAGCACCTTGGAATTCCATTCTGGAATCTGTCTGGGCTTGCTCCTGCCCGGAGAATGGATAACGTGCTGTTTAAATCTGACATAGACGTGATGGGACAGAGCTGTCTCCAGGAGATGCTTGAGTATTCTGGTAGAAGATCATGATTTTAAAGACGACTTTTGTTTAGGAAACTCCAAGATTAAGACAGACACTGTATAAGGACGGAGGGTGAGCGTCCACAAGAGGAAATAACTGGGTGAGTGTTGGCGGAGGGCAGTGGCTACAAATAGAAATGGTGTTTATCTCTGCTGTCTGTAAACATTCAGAACCTGGGTTATCGTCCTGGTCCTGGGGAGGTCAGCGGGCATGAGCCCAGAGGCTGACTGCAGAACTCTTCCGGACACCGCAAGTCCTACACCTAATCAGTCACGAAGGCTGGTCTTGTGTTCCTTCCTGTCCCATCCCCGTGGCCCCTACTCGATTCAGACCATCTCAGACCACCATTGCATCATTTCTTCACCCTTCTGGTAGGTTTCCCTGCATCCAATCCACACCTCTGCCTTGGAGATCTTTCTCAAATGCAATTCTGATCTTGTCATTCCCCGTCTTAAAACTTTTCAGTGATCTCCTCTTGCCGTAAGGATAGAGCTCTAACTGAAAAGGGCTCATGAGACCCTCCCTCTTGCGTGACTTCTCCTCCCCGCCCACCTCATTCGGACTGTCTCTCCCCCTCTTCAGCCACAAAACAAGTGTTCCCTTGGGCAGGAATGCCTTCTCCGCCATTCTTGGGAAATTTATGTTTTTCAGAATCCCAAGAAAAATCAGTCCGGGAATCAGGAAATGATCATCTTACAAGAATTAAGGCTTAACCATCCACATAGGAATGTTACCAGTTTGGAAGCATCCACGACTACCAAGTGGAAAGTGAGAGCAGGAAACGCTGACACGTAGAATCCGGAGTCAGAGTCCCATTGCTGGGGACCCCAGGACAAGAGCCAGCAGGGGAGACGTGGTGGAAATCGCTCGGTCTTGCTGGCAGCCGTGGCCACGTGAGAAGTGTGCTTATGGCTCTATCTCCTAATTAACAGTTGATTAATTCTTGCAAATTAAAAAAATTAATTACTTTATATACATAGTATACCTAACACAAATCTTACGAGTAGCTTTCCGAGAAATAACGAGGCAGAACAACAGATGTCCCTGACATGCGTCCCCATCCTTCATGTCTGGTTAAGGTCTGTGCCTCCAGGAAGTCACCTTGAACTTTAAACCTGGGCTCCTTGTCCCTCCAGCGTGCTCCTACTGCTCTCGTAGTATTTACATCAAGTGGAGGGTTATTACTTCGTAGTCCCCAGAAGAACCGCGCCTCCTGCTTCGCATAACCTTACGTGGCCCCTCCCACACTGACTGTGGGCGTGGTCGTGTGACTTGCTTTGGCTGTCGGGACGTGAGTCAGAGTGATACAGGCAAATAATTGGTAGGACCTCTATCCTGGAGCTTGTTTCCTTGGAACACTCCTTCTTGGAAGGCAGTCACCACAGCCTCAAGTAGCCCAGGCTAGTCTACTAAATGATGCGAGACCCTGGGGGATGACAGGCCATCTTGGACCTTCCAGCCCCGCACTCCACCCCACCCCCAGGCTCCCAGCTGAATGCAGCTGCTCCAGAATGTGGAGCAGAAGAGCTGCCCAGCTGAGCCCCGTCCACCCAGAGACTCCTGAGAAACAAAAGGCATCTTTTTTTTTCTTTTAAAGCCCCTGAGTTTTGGGATGATATTTGACACAGCAATAGAAAACCCAAACACCCTGTGTTGCCATTACCTGTTGCTTCTCCCTTTGCAGATAAACGCTAAGCTCTAGGAAGATAAGTTCAGGCCTGCCTTGTTTTAAGTAGAGGCTCATTATACACTGTTGCTCCCTAGCCTCAGGTTAGTTCAGACCCAGCAGCACTGCCAACTCAAGCTCAGCTGCGTGAAACAGTGTGTGATTAAGCGTTTTGTTTCTACTTGCACCAATGTTATTAAAGGGTACAGGCTGACTTTCTGTATCTCGTGCTGAAACTAAGTTATGACATCAAGTGAAGGAGCAGGATAACTTCAGGACATTGCTACTTTGCTGGGCTTTCTTGTTGTTCTTTGGAAGCAAGTTTAGACGGACAACCCTTCTTAGAACTTTGCTTGGAAAACACCTCTGCTTCCAAACACCCAGAGGATCTGGGGGGAGGAGAATGGAAGGCGGTGAAAGGAGAAAAAAATAGTTTGGACTGAATCCAGGCTACACTTTTTAATCAAGTCCGCCTCTGACTCAGCACCGGTGTGAGGCAATCACGCTTCTTCTGAGCTCCTGGGAGGTTTTTATCTGGACCATCTGGCAAGTAATCACGGCGCGCCCTGTGATCTCCTCCTTTGTCTTCTTTGCACTGGGTCCTGCCATGTCATTTTTCACAGGTTTGTGCCCGGCCTCTTCGCTGAGTTCCCACAGAGTCCAGCACATTGTAAGCACTCAGTACATAGGTCCCAGGGGTTGGTTTTGCTCCAAGCAACCCTACCAAAAACTGGATGGGAAGGACTTTGAACAGCCCAAGGTAAGATTGCAAAGGTCCACCAGGGCTGGAGTGCACTGGTGTTCAGAGCGGGTGAGTGTCAGCCTGGCACGGGGAGAATTGTACACGATTTGTCTCTTGGTCTTTGGAGACATCTGACCCCAAACCCGAGGCTTTCTCAACCTTAGGCTGAGGGATGGACGATTCATTGTCTCTCTCTGCCTCTGTGTCTCTTTCTGGCTCTTTCTCTCTTATCTGTGAATCTATGAATCATTTTCTATGCCTTCACCGAGGTTACAAAAAGATGAGGATTTCAGTCAAACAGAGTCTGTCCTGCCGGCTAGAGATACCAACCTGGGTAATAGGGTCTCGGGGCAGCAGGCGTCTCTTTCCAAGGATGTCTTCAAAGAAGAGAGAACTTCTCTGCCGGCTGCCATGATGTCTGTCTGCATCCAGTTATCGACTCCTCACTCTCTGATGATACCACGTGTCTCAGGAGTAGACCTGGACCCACATTATTCTGAGACGCAGCAGCAAAAGCAACATCCCCCCCAATATACAGTCTTTCTTTAAAAATGACCGACACACCCATGATTCTAAAGGAGACTCAGGAGATAAACCTGGCCGGGGCTATTCTAGCTTTAACCCCAAAGCTCTTCTCATGCTGTGGAACTTCCTAGAAGCTGGGGAGGTCTCAGAGCCTTATGCTGACTGTCAGTAGCCCAGCCCTTTCCCCTCCCTGCCGGCCTGATGCTCTGAGCCCATTTCTCCCAGGCCACATTCTAAGTTCTCTAAGATGGACCGCAAGATCCTGCCCCCTAGTGATCACATGCTATATAACCCCCTCCCCCAAGTACCGGATGAATAGGATGGCTGGCCTCTTCCTGGATAAGGTTATATCCTACTGGCAAAGCGATGGGATGATTTGGTCACATTCTATATATCACATATTATGTGCCCTTCATAGCTGACTGAAGGGAGATTTGAAGGGAGAGCCATTCTGTTGGCTCTGAGCATCCCTGTTGGGGGTGGTCAGAGGCTAGGACCCAAGGCGGGCCTCTAGTAGCTGAAGGTGACCCTCCGTGACAGTCAACAAGAAAACGGGACCTCATTCCTTAAAAAAACATATGATGCAGCAATCCCACTCCTGGGCATATATCTGGGGAAAACTATTATTCAAAAAGATACGTGCACCAATGTTCATATGTTCATATGCACCAATGTTCATAGTAGCACTATTCACAATAGCCAAGACATGGGAACAGCCTAAGTGTCCATCAACAGAGGAATGGTTAAAGGAGATGTGGTACATACACATTATACAATGGAATATTACTCAGCCATAAAAAAGAACAAAACAATGCCACTTGCAGCAACATGAATAGACCTAGAGATTATCTTACTAAGTAAGCCAGACAGAGAAAGACAAATATCATATGATACCACTTATAGGTGGAACCTAAAACAATGATACAAATGAATTTATTTACAGAACAGAAACAGACTCAGACATAGAAAGCAAACTTCTGGTTACCAAGGGGGCAAGCGTGTTAACATACACACACTGCTGTATATAAAATAGACAACCAGCAAGGACCTACTGTAGAGCACAGGGAACTCAGCTCAAGACCTTGTAATAACCTACAAAGGGAAAAGAATCTGAAAAGGAATATATGTGTATAACTGGATCACTTCGCTGTACATTTGAAACGAACACACATTGTAGATCAACTATACTTCAATAAAAACAAACAAACAAGTAAATAAATAGAAAGAAAATGGGACCTCGTCCTACCCCTGAAAGGAACTGGATTCTGCTGACAACCAGGGACCCCGGAGGGGGCCCTGGTACCCGGATGAGCTCGGAGCCCCTGTGGACACCTTGATTTCAGCCTGGGGACACCGTGAGCAGAGGCCCCAGGTTTGCCGGGTCCGGACTCCTGACCCACAGACCCTGTGAGATGAAAACTGAGTTGTTCTAACCACTCTCTGTGTGAGTTGTTACCCAGCAGAGAGGATGAGTGTAACCCTCTCCCCTCATGGCAACCCTCAGCCTGCTTGGTCACGCAGAGGCCCTCGACCAGCGATGGGTAACTGAGCAGTGTTTTTGCCCCGGGATACCTGCTTTTGAATGGGAAATGCCTTCAGTCTCCTCCATCTTGTACCATCACCCCCTTTGCCAGACCCCAAATGCTCGGTGGGCACCAGGGTACACCAGGAGTTCTCACACCCACCGCGAGGCCCCCAGAGCCTCACAGCCATGCTGCCCTTGGGGCCTGGGGGACACTGCGCTCCCAGAGACACTGCCTTCCTGCACTCTTAACACCCAGACAGAAGGGAACACAGAGACTGGAGCCCAGGTTTTCCCAACTCCGAATTCCATGCTGCTTCCACTCTGCACACTGTGGAACTGCAGACGATTTCTGAAGGCTTGAGGAGGGATGTTGGAAAGGGGTGGTTTTCCAAAATTACAAACTAGACCCCAGCGCTAGGACCCTGGGTGGAGGGACCTTGCCGGAGGGAAGAGCCGGGGAAGGGCTGAGTGCCCGAAGCATGGTTTCTGCCTCTCCGTGGTCCTTATCTGTCCTCAGTCCTCCCCAGAACATCACACACCGTCCAGGAAATTTGCTTTCGCTTTGGGAGTGGCTCTGAGGCTCCCTGAGAATCCTCTGGCCTCTGCTTCCCTTCCTGTGATGCCATCTTTAAGTGTGACGCCCGGAACAGTCCTGCCTCAGCAGGTGGGAGTGATCTCCCTGTTCCTGGAAGGCAACAAGGCCAGAGAGGAGAATAGGGGGAGAAAGCGGGGTACTTCCTAGTAATCTCTTCCTTCACCACTGATCCCTTCAAAAAGCAAGTAAAGGAAAGAGGAGAAAAGGGAACAACATGGGTGGAGTGGGGTAGAAAAAAAGGGTTTCTGCCCTAAGCACCGATAGGGACAGATTTTAGGGGGGTGGAAAAGGAACTTACCAATAAATGACAAGTTCCAAATACCAGTCAGCATTATGTCTCCATTATCCACCAATCACTGCCCGTGTGGGCAAACCGTGTTCTTTTTATATATTTATTTATTTATTTATTTTAGTGATAAGAAGAAATAACATGCAAACGGTCATAGTTCAGAATCTGTGGATTCTTCCTGAAAAATGCCGAAAACAAGTTGATGAAGCTTTAATTCCCGGAGAGATTAGCCTCTGGTGCTGGCTCGGCCACTATCTCTCCTTAACACAGCTTGTCTCTGCTGATAATGTGGGCTAATCTCTTGCGGGGTGAGGGGTACATCTGTGCTTTTCTCATTGCCTCTTTTTCAGGTGTTTGTTTTGTCTTCCCCAAAGCTGGAACAGGAAATTGTCTTTTGTTTCCAGCAGTCTTTCTGTCTGTCGTTGCCATAGAAATATTCCTGGATATCATAACATGGTCCACAGTACGCCCCAGTGCCAGCCCTGCGTCCTTGCTTCTTTCCGATGCCCAAAGGGTCCTGAATTATGAAGATGCCTGCTCTCTTCTGCTCTGCTCGTACATGGCTTTTCCCTCCAATATTTTATTATGAAAATGTTCAAGCATACAGCAATGTAGTAAGGAGTTTTAATGGACACCTACCACCTAGCTTCTATAATTAACGTTTTCCCATACTTGCTTCACGCCCTGTCTGTCCAACTCCGTTATCCACCCAGCAAGCTTCCTTGTTTTAAACAAGGCAGTGCCAAGTAAGTTACAGTCATCGGTACAGCATCCCCTAGATATTTCAGCATGCACGTTATTAATGAGGGTTCAATGTCTGTTTGTAATTTTTCCTTTGGATGTAACATTTGCATGTGATGAAATGTGCACATCTTCCATGTCACTGGCTGTGTTTTGGGGATGTGCATACACTCTGGTAACCTAAGCCCCTAGCAAGATAGAGAGCTTTACCTCCCCCGCCATGGGGACATTGCTCTGTGCCCCTTCCCAGTCAATTCCTGTCCCTGCTCTGCCCCCAGAAGAGCTTCTTTTCTGATTTTCCACCATAGATTAGTGTTTTCTCTTCTAGAAGTCTGTAATTGAAGATACTTCCACGTAAAGCTTCTCAGCACAATGACCGTCAGCTCCATCTACGTTTTTCCTTTCTTTTGGTCGCTGCGTTGATTCTCTTCCATGAAGAGAATATCCATTCTTCTGGTGTTTCCAGGTTGGGGCTACTCTTTACAGGTATTGAAGGGAAGACCAAGTTGAAATCACAAAAAATTAAACCAACAACAATAAAAATTAAACGAAACATACCCGACACACACACATTCATGAAGTCTTATCTTTGGGCTAGAATTTCATTACTTTTTCTTACATACAGTTCCTAACAGTATATATTTGTTAACACAATTTTTACACTAGAGAGTCTATTCGGATAAACAGACTAGGATTACAGGCCATGAGCACGTTATTTAGTTACATAAAAATGGGTACAAAATGGTAGAAACCAATTTGTTTTTCCTAAGCCAGTCTGGCATTTTAAAAATTACAGCTCAGGACAATGGGAAATGATCATCAATGTCTAATTATTGACGTCTAAATGGACTATAAAGGCATAGAGTACTATCCTCTGGTCTAGAAATGGGATTCTAGGGTACAGTTTTATAGCTATTGGTCCTTCTATGTGTTGAACAACATTTTTCCAAGTAAGAGGTGGTGTAGTGTCTTAGAAAGAGTGTCACATGGGGGGGGGGGTCCAGGCTGAACCCCAGCTCTGTGGTCCTGGGGACACCAATTACCATCTCTGGGCCTCAGGCATCCTCTTAAAATGAAGAGATCAGAATGGACGATCTTGAGGGTTCTTTCCAGATGTATATACATGCTGATTTTATGGTATTTTTAGGTGCTTTTTGTCAAGGTCTGTTGATTTTAAGGAACCGAAAACCTACAAGAAATTATACATTGGAATATAACTCAGCCATAAAAAGAAATGAAATTGAGTTATTTGTAGTGAGGTGGATGGACCTAGAGTCCGTCATACAGAGTGAAGTAAGTCAGAAAGAGAAAAACAAATACGGTATGCTAACACATATATATGGAATCTTAAAGAAAAAAAAAGAAAGGTTCTGAAGAACCTAGGGGCAGGACAGGAATAAAGACACAGACATGGAGAATGGACTTGAGGACACAGGGAGGGGGAAGGGTAAGCTGGGACGAAGTGAGAGAGAGGCATGGACATATATACTCTACCAAACGTAAAATAGATAGCTAGTGGGAAGCAGCCGCATAGCACAGGGAGAGCAGCTCGGTGCTTTGTGACCACCTAGAGGGGTGGGGTAGGGAGGGGGGGAGGGAGACGCAAGAGGGAGGAGATATGGGGACATATGTATACATATAGCTGATTCACTTTGTTATACAGCAGTAACTAACACAACAATGTAAAGCGATTATACTCCAATAAAGATGTTAAAAAAGTTTATTCAAGAACAAAGAGGGGAATTAACATGACATTGTAAATCAACTATACTTCAATAAAATAAATTTTTTAAAAAAGAATAAAGGGGGGATTTGTCGTAAGGCCAAAGAGACAGCCTCACGGCCCTCCAAAGGCCGGCCGTCTGGTCCCCTGGGTCTTCCCAGGATGATCTGGGCCCTGGTGGGTTGGGGCCCAGGACTCTGTTCCCAGGCATTTCCCACAGCATCCGTGGTCCATGGACACAGCTCCCCTTCCTCCCGGATGTGGACCTGCCTTCTCTTCATCCTCTGCTCACACCGCCTGCCACCGCCACTCTCTGCTTCAAGTCCCACTGCCAAATTTTATTGCTCCACAAGTGCTTATTTGAATGAAGAAACCAAATCCATTAATTTCCCGTGTACAATCGCTGTTGCCCTTGGAAACTGTTATTCCTTTGTGGGGATGTGACTCGGACACCCTTTCAGGAACTAGAGTGGGTTAAGAGGAACCCCACTGGCATCTTGCCAGTTGGGACTCTTTGGGGCACTTAATAAGAAAAGGTCAATGAAACAGGTGACGTGGGGCTTAAAGAATCAATGAAGAGTAGCTGTTCTGATGATTGTAGAAAGGATCGCTGTTCGCAGTTCACAGTATCATCTGCAGAGCACCTGTTTTAGATGGGAGGGGGAGTTTTGTTAGTTGGACTGGTTTGGTTTTTGATGGTTTTGAATAGAGTAGAGAGCAAGGGCAGTCCATCTAGGCTAAATAAAGCTTAATTTAGCAACTATTTTCACAGCTTAGTGCCATGTTTATTTGGAAAGATGTGGGTTAATCCCACCAGCTTTGGTGACAAGGGTTTCCAGAGTTCAAGCTCACCTGGCTTCCACAGGGCCCTGGAGTTTGTACTTGAGTCTTTTCTAGGAGCCTAAGATGCCAGCCGGTAATGGCGGAAACATCAGCTTTCTTCTCCCGGGCTGGGGAGCTGGGACAAAGAACTTGTCCTGGGGAGCTGCTGACAGACAGTCCCCCGTGGGCTGAGGCTTCCCGGGGCCTGCTCCGTTGTCCCATCAGACTTTATTTACAAAATACACATTCAAAACTAAAATTTAATCATCAAATTCATTATATGAAGGGCATTAAAACCCAAATGTCAGGTCCTTCTGAGCACAGGGCCCTGGACGTCTGTACTGGTGGCTAGCCCGTGAGCCAGCCCTGTCACTTAGGGACACTTGACAAGAGTGGGGGGACCCCAGCGCTCACCACCGCATCTGCCCCACCTCGGCTTGGCCCGTTCCCTGCCGGGCCTCTGGAAGGGTCTGGATTGCAAGCCCTGGGTTCAGCCTCCACAAGGCAGGGACAGTCACACGTTGCACTCTGCAGAGTCTGGCCAGGCACTGGCGTGTGTCTCACAGGCTTGCGACAGTGTTTGCTGTGTTTAATTGGCTCCTACGCACGGGGCTCCAGCTTGTGCTGTCTCTCTGGTCCCCTGGTAGGGTGGACGGCCTCTCCTTCCTGGATCCGCCTACCTGGGCCACTTCTCAGGAGTTAGCCTGAGAAGCCCCCAGGCAAACCGTCCTGCACGCTCAGAGCTTTAGTCAGTGTGTTTTCCTGAAAAAGGGAGATTAGGGGATATCTAGCAATTTTAGGGGGAGCCTGGTAAAGAGGGCTTCCACTATAGTGGCAAATCCATAAAAGAAGTAGTGAAAACAGAGAAGGAGGGTTTCTGGTCCAGCGTGCAGGCAAACAGTCGACACACAGCTGGAGATTCCTTTCCTGCCAAGCCGCCCAAGCTGCACAGCAGGCTATTATGCAACCATTTCCATGAAGCAAGTTTTCCAGTGAGGCAGGGTTGTTGACGATCCCAGGAAAACCACTCTCCTTGCATTCAGGTTGGTTGGCGACATGGCCTTGGTGACCCCCGGCTGTGACCAGCACACTTCCGCGTGCCCCTCCCATCCCTGGACTTGTTAGATCGCACGTCCTCACTTTGCTCTTTGGAAGGAAACTCACTGGGACGGGACAGAATTTTCTGGAGTGACGCTAGTATAGTTTTCTTGTCCAGCGTCTTTCCTGGTCAAAGCTGGGTGGAGAGGCAGCCCGGGATTATCTTGGTTTTGGTTTGAACCTGAGTATGTTCTTTTTTTTTTTTTAAATAAATTTACCTATTTATTTTTGCCTGCATTGGGTCTTCGTTGCTGTGCACGGGCTTTCTCTAGTTGTGGCGATCGGGGGCTACTCTTTGTTGCGGTGCGCGGGCTTCTCATTGCGGTGGCTTCTCTTGTTGCGGAGCATGGGCTCTAGGCGCGTGGGCTTCAGTAATTGTGGCACGTGGGCTCAGTAGTTATGGCATGCGGGCTCTATAGAGTGCAGACTTCAGTAGTTGTGGCTCTCGGGCTCAGTACTTGTGGTTCGTGGGCTCTAGAGTGCAGGCTCAGTAGCTGTGGCGCACGGGCTTAGTTGCTCCGCGGCCTTGGGATCTTCCCGGACCAGGGCTCAAACCCGTGTCCCCTGCGTTGGCAGGCAGATTCTCAACCACTGTGCCCTCAGGGAAGCCCTGAACGTGAGTATGTCCTGAACCTCCACAGGCCCACTTCTTCATCCCATGTGCAAAGGACCCCAGCGGTATTTCAGTCTGGACGCGCAAGCCCCGTGCTCCCAGTCCCGCCCTCACCTACCTGTCAGCTCCCCTCCACCGCCTCAGCAGAGCCCTCCTCACACCCTCCAGACACACAGCAAGAAAGTAAATCTTTCTTAGGAGAAGATAAATCTTCTCCCAGGAGTTATTGCCTGACAGAGTCTGACGCAAGCTTCAGGATAGGCTGCCTTCTCCTAGAAGGACGTTCTTGATGTCCCTGCCTTGTTACCTCCAGTATCCGATACTCATGACATCCTGTTAGCTTCACCTCCGCAGTAGAGGGGATTTGACTGCGTTCCCTCTACCACTCCCCGTGACTCCCCCTCACTTCCAGCCCTCCTCACCTCTCCTCTGGACCATCGCCAAGGCTCTTAGCTGGGTGTTTTGCCTCTAGACTCTTCTCTACCCACCCCTTTCTTTAAGAGACTCCAGGTGCAAATTTGATCATGCTACTTTCCTGTTTGAAATCCTTTACAACAAATCAGAAAGTGCACGGGATAAAGCCTAAGTTCCTTGACCTGGCACACGGGGCCCTCTAAGATCTGGCCTTGCTTTATCTTCGCAATCTTCTGTCCTGTCGTCTGAAGCGCAAATCCCCGGTCTCATGTGGTCCAGAGAGTCAGTTTCACTCGTCCTCCGAGATGGTTTCCAGCCTCCATTTTCTGAGAAACCTCCCTCCCTGTACCCGTCTGCCCTCAGCCAGGACTGTGCCCTGCTCTGGGTCTGTCATAGCCCCGATCACAGTCACTGTGACCATCTGTCTTCTTCTAATAAATGGTGAATACCTCCTGTGTCCAGGGCCCATTGTAGAAATATTCAGATGAAAGCACTTACTTATTCAGAAATATGCATGGAAATGTTGATTGGGACACCGTCAGACATTTGAAGACAACCCCAAAATATATATTTCTTAATTCGGCAAGTGGTTTATTTTGAGACAGCTATAAGTCGACATTTTTGTTTTTAAAGGCTTATATATTGTAAACTAACTATACTTCAAAAAAATAAAGAGCTTGTATATAAAAAAGGCCCAAAGACCGTTTTTAAAAGAGATGCGCCCCAGTCTTTTAAAAACGTGACCGCTGAAGCAACGCAGTGTTGTGAAGTCTTTCACCTTCTGCAAGGATGCCCAGAAAATTATCTTAGATGGATAGATGCAAGAAAAAATGGACGAGTCAAAGTGGAGTATGATCTTTCAGCCTCCTTAGCAATATGGGGGAAGGAAGACTGGGGAGCCCCGCCGAGGGTCAGAAACAGAAACGTCTTTCTGTGCTAAGACCATGAAAGCTGGGGCAAACTCAGAGGCAACACTCGTTTGCCTGAGAAGCCTTGGTGACCGTCAACCTTCCAAGGAGGATGACGCTGTAGGGGGGGTAGAATTACGTCGCATTCCTAGAATAGGGCAGCAGAAGTGCCTCTATTGAGCAAAAGTCACCATGCTGAGCTGAAGGAGTCTGCTGGCACAGGACAGAACGTTCCAGCACAGGGATGGCTATGTCGGAGCACAGGTTGTGAAAGAGGTGAGTGTCTTCTATGGGGAACAGCTCGCTGTTACCTACAACACCAGGTAAAAGGCTACCATGAAGCCGCCTTACTGAGTCTGGGGTCCCACACCGCAGCTGTCACGGATGCCATGAGTCTGAGGAACTTCCCTGTGAGTGAACCAGGAAAGTCCAAGGCTGATGGAGGCAAGGCAGGCTGGCCTGACAGAAGCCTGGCTCCTGCCCTGCAGAGGAGACACCAGCCGTTGTCCCCTCACCCCCGCCCTGGAGGGAGGCACGCTTCCCTGGGCCTGTTTGAGGGAGGTGACCTGAGCCCTGGTGTCACGAGGTTCCTGATGGACAGTTTGCTCTCACTTCCTCGTGCAGCTTCAGCCTGGGCAAAGTCAGGCCGCAGCCGCGGCTGAGGTTCCCCGGAAAGCATCCTCCTGTCCCTCTGCCGTCCCTGCGGGCTCCTGCCCCCTCTGGTTTTGACTGTGTTTCACGAACACGGCCCAGCAGCTTGCTGGGATGCCAAGGTCAGAGCCTGTGGGAACTGCCCTCACCTGCGGCTGTGGTCTGAGAATAAACGTGAGGTCCAGAGGTGGTCCTGGTTAGGGCTAGGGTAGGATTAGGGTTAGGGCTAGGGCTAGGGCTAGGGTACGGGTTAGGGCTAGGGTACGGGTTAGGGTACGGGTTAGGGTTAGGGTTAGGGCTAGGGTTAGGGTTAGGGTTAGGGTTAGGGCTAGGGTTAGGGTTAGGCCTAGGGCTAGGTTTAGGGTTAGGGTTAGGGTTAGGGCTAGGGTAGGATTAGGGCTAGGGCTAGGAATAGGGCTAGGGTTAGGGCTAGGGCTAGGGTACGGGTACGGGTTAGGGTTAGGGCTAGGGTAAGTGTTAGGGTTAGGGTTAGGGTTAGGGTAGGATTAGGGTTAGGGTTAGGGTTAGGGCTAGGGTAGGATTAGGACTAGGGCTAGGGGTAGGGCTAGGGTTAGGGCTAGGGCTAGGGTACGGGTTAGGGTATGGGTACGGGTTAGGGTTAGGGTTAGGGCTAGGGTTAGGGTTAGGGCTAGGGGTAGGGTTAGGGTAAGGGTAGGATTAGGGTTAGGGTAGGATTAGGGTTAGGGTTAGGGTTAGGGTTAGGGCTAGGGTTAGGGTTACGGCTAGGGGTAGGGTTAGGTCTAGGGGTAGGGTTAGGGCTAGGGGTAGGATTACGGCTAGGGGTAGGGTTAGGTTTGTGTTAGGCCTAGGGTTAGGGTTAGGGTTCAGGTTAGGGTTCGGGTTAGGCAGAATGCTTCCTGCCATGATGGGATGGGTCTAACCCATATGAATTTTTCACAAATTTGCCCAAGTTGCCCAAAGTTCTTATCGTGGGAAGCCCCTTAGTCCTAGGCAAATGGGGATGACGGGTCTCCCCTTCAAAGCCCCCAGGGTTTCTCAAATCATCATGCTTCTCCTGCGCTGTTGAGCTCTCCTCCTTCTGGCTTCTTACAGGAACGCGTTGTAGGTTCCTCTTTGCAGTGAGCATGGTTAGTTGCTGCATCGCCCTAACAAACACGTACGGGGTCATGAGATGTCTTTAGTGTGTTATCTTTCTCCTGCCAGCCTTTTTCTCTGTAGTTTCCCTTTGGCTTATTTTAATACTTATTGTACATTGTACGTCCTTTTGTTTGATGGTCTGTCTGAAAGACCTACATATTGTTAGTTCCCCCTCAAATCTCTTGCAAGAAATCTTTCCTAGCTGTCCAGGCGCTCATCTGAATGCCCCAGCCCTGGCCTGGAGGCACAGTTATAATAAAATCCACCTTATTGGGCATATGGAGAAGAATCACTTTTCTTTTAGTGTTTCTGGCTACATACAGAGCTATTTTCAAAAATGCCTTGGCTTGGGAATTCCCTGGTGGTCCCGTGCTTAGGACTCAGCACTTTCATTGCCAAGGGCCCAGGTTCAGTCCCTGGTCGGGGAACTGAGATCCCACAAGCCACGCAGCTCTGCCATCAACAACAGCTGCAACATAAAATGCCTGAGCTTAAGAAAGGTCTTAAGGGTCCATCAATGAACAAATGAATGCGTATATATATGCAATGAAATCTTATTCAGCCATGGGAAAGAAGGAAATCTTGCCATTTGCCACACGGATGGCCCTTTAGGGCATTTTGCTAAGTGAAATAAGTCAGACAGAGAAAGACAAATACCATATGGTCTCACTTACATGTGGACTCAAAAATAATTAATAATAATAATAATGATAATAATAAACAGAAAACAGCTCACAGATACAGAGAACAAATTGGTGGTTGCCAGAGACAAGGGACGTGGGGTGGTGGGAAGCAAAATGGGTGATGGGGGGGTCAAAAGGGGGATGCGACATATGGCGCGATGACCGTGGTTAATCATACTGTCTTGTATATTTGGAAGTTGCTAAGGCAGTAGTTCTTAAAAGTTCTCAACACAAGAAAAAAAAAGATTTGTAAACTCTACGTGAAGAGAGACGCTAAGTAGATTTATTGTGGTGATGATTTCACAATACATACCAATATCAAAACATTATGTGATACACCTGAAACTCATAATGTTATATGTCAATTAGACCTCAATAAAAATAAATAAAATACAATTTAAAAATTAAAAAAAAGAGAAAGGATACTTAGTCCTCCAATTGTGCTCATATTCTGAACACGCCTGATAATTCGTTCTGTCGTAGCAGCAAGGTGAATGAGTCCAGCTGTTACCCCGAACTATCACTAGCGTGGTTCCCGTGCACTGATTTTTCTCTAGTTGGAAGACGGTAGCTTTTCCCGCATGGGAAATTCTAAGTACAGAACTACTGTTTAGGTTTCTTGGGTTGAGCCGAAGGAAACCAGCCCAGTTAGGCTCTGTGAACACCAGGCTGTGTCTGGATGGACGCTAGGGTTGGTCTGGCTTTGATGAGGTGTGAGGAACACAATTCCACCGGCCACAATGTGGCTCCAAGAATGGGCCTTCCAGTCGCAGTGTTACGATTCTTCACCCCTGGCTGTTCAGATTCTCAGTCTGAGAGGTACTCTTGGGCTAATGAACTCTTCCTTTGGCGCTTGTAGAACGAATCCAGGCACCGCGGGGCAAAGGAATTTGGACGTTTCTTAACTGAGTAGGATTTGGACACGGGATCAGCAAATTTAGGAAAAATCACTTAGAAAATGCGTCCTAGGTGTGTTAGCGGCAATCAGCCCCCTTTTCATGTACCTTCACAGAAATTCACTCCCTGCCTCAATCCCATTCAGATAACAAGTTCATCTTTAGATCTGAAAAAACGTGGGCTGTGGTCTCGCGCGCTGTTATCTGAATCGTCCAAGTGGCCCCAGGAAGAATGGAGGTACATCTGACTGAACCCTCTGACTTCCCAGAAGGTTTATGATTCATTGGGAAAATGTTTCCTGTGGTTTTTAGAGCATTTTCAAGCCACAGCCCTAGTGAAGAGGTCTCGGGCTATGAAGACCAGATACTAAATGACACGTTATCAACCCTGTTGCTGGGCAAATGTCTTCATGAAACCTGAAACCTCAGTTAGCTCTGGGTTCAAGCCAAGCAAAGCACTTTAGCTGACTTCACCAAAATCTCTCCCAGACCTTTGACCTTTATTAGAAACCATACTATGAGGGCTATGCCCCACTCAAAAAACGTACTTTTGTTTCTTCCCATGAAACGTTGTGGTTGTACAGAGAAACTTGGCAGAGGTACCAGGTTTATGTTCAGTTTAAGATAACTGTGCCCAAGACGATACATTCAACATGATACGTGGTTTCCTTTTCTTGTGAAATTTCGGTCACCAGACCTTCCCAATTAATCAGAGCAGCTGAGCTAAACCAAAATCCCTTTTGGGGGTTGGTGTTCCACTCTCCTCGTGGTTGGGACCTGCCCGTAACACAATGGGACAAACTCTTATAACCCCGCCAATACCCCCTAGATGAAAACTACTCAGTCCAAATACAGTCCATGCCTTTGCCCAATGGAGGTCCATGGGACTCTGTGACTTTGTCAGGGAAAGGAGAGAGTGCCTAGAAGGTCACCTTAACCCCATGAAAGAAAGGCCAGGAAGAGAGGCATCATGTAACATGCAGAAATCCTGGCCAGATGTGGCGGCCAGCAATGTTCTCCCCCATTTTTACAGAGACCAGGACCCTTTTAGGAAGTGTGTACAAAGCATGTCACCTGCCATTTCAGTAAAGAAAGGGTGTTCAGGCCATCAAGCCATCAGCCATGGCAGCCCCCCTGATGGTACGCCCTGAGGGGAACTCAGGATGGAGAAAAACAAGATACTGGCCCTAGAGAGCTAAGATGCTTATCAAAGGAATGACTTCAATGAGCCCAGACTCTTGCATCTTCCCATACACAGAAAAGCACTAAAATCCTTAACTGAAGACGTCTACTTTTTTATGATTAGCAGTGATCTTTTGATGTTCAACTACATTTTTTTCCCCAGCAAAAACTCCTATATAACCTGATTCCTCCCTGACCTCTTTGGAACAGTCCCTCGGAGTGATCTGAGAGGCTGCTTTCCTGGGCTATAGTTCTCAGTAAGGTCCCCAAACAAAACATAATTCTCAACTTTTAGGTTGTGCATTTTGTTTTGTTTTGTTTTTAGTTGACAGAAGAATCAAAAATTAGATTCACTGTGGTAGGAGGTAGTACTATACACATACTTTCTTGGGAGGCTGAGTGGAGGGAAAGAAGGAATTTAAACATGTTTTTGGTGGATAAACTCCCAGAATTATTCTCCCAGATATGGAGCAAGGATGAGGGGCATTAGAGTAGTTGGGAGTGAGAGAAGAATTTGAGAATTTGAGAGAAGCTGTTACCCACTTTTAAGGCAAAATAGAGTCACCATAGCACAGGATTTTTGAAAGCTCTGTGCAAGATTGATTTTAATGGTACCATTTCACTACATCTTAACACTACATCTAAACTCTCTGCACCTTCCAAATTTCTGTCTAATTCATCCCCGAGCTATGAAATTGTTACAGATTTCATCCCTGAGGGGTTAGGGAGTAGCTTCCCATTGTAGAGATAAGTAAAGCAAGGTTCTGTGGATTTTGTTGGTTTGTCTTGTGGAGAAGAGACCTCTATTCTCTTAGGTTCATACACTGAAATTTTTGCCAGCATTTGGTTGGTATATAACGTGATGTCCTTTTCTTTACCTTCTTTCTCTTGGGAACGTGGGCCTGACACCATCCTTTACCAAGGACTACTGGCAGATGAATATATTGAAAGGTGATGAGTACAAAGGAACTTGACCGCCAACCACTCGGCATAGTGAAAGGATGAGCACGTAAGATGTGGATGGATTAGAACTGGCTGGGATTTTCTGATCCCCGAAGTTGCAGTTTGCCACGCAGGGACAAACACGTGCCTTCCATAGCCCTTGGTGTAAACAGGGTATTAATCGGGCTGTGACTCCGTGTGCTGGGAGCAGATCAGAGCTCAGGCCAGACCAAGGCTGCGTCCCCTGCCCTTGGTGCGTATGGACAAGTCCTGGACCAGCAGCTGTGGCCGCTCTCAGGTGACAAACAGGGTGCAGCTGGAGGGGCAGCGGGCAGCCTAGGGCCTGGGCTCTGTCCCTCGGGCCTCCTTGTCTCTTTGCTTTACTGGGATCCTGGGAACGAGGAGTGGTGGTCACGGAGAAACCAGAGCCTCCAGATTCCTTTTCTTACAAACCTTTGTCCACTTTATTTAGAACACAAGCAGGGCACGGGCAGGCCATCCAGCCCTGGCCTCACATTACACCACACACTGCTGTGTGTCAGCAGCCCACCAAATTCCTGAAAAACCAGGTAACTGTAGAAATCTGTCACGATTCCTTTCAGGGTTATCAAGATTATAATAAATATTTCTAGAGGGGACAGCCAAACACTTGTCTTTAATATAATAATTATTTTTAATATATTTATAATTGTAACAATAAATAATAAAACGTCATAATCATAATAAAGCATAATGATAAAATATATAATTATAGACATACTAAATTAAATTATAGTAATAAAACATAATAATTATATACTTAATCATAATAAATTAGAATACAAATAATATAAATAATTTCTAAATATAAATGTAGAAATGCATATTTTAATAAAGAGGCGTATGTTATACTCAGTGGGGTATGGTGTGTATAAGTAAATATATACATATATTTATATTCAGTTGTTGTTGAATTTATCAGCGCCCACCTCGGCCTGCACCCCAAACAGCAGAAGGAGATCAGAAAGCTGGGGGCTCCCTTGCCGTCTGGCGGCGGCCGTCCGGTGAGCTGCGATGGGCACCTGCGCGTACACCCGGGAGCTGGGGCCGAAGCAGCCGTCGGACGCGATGCGCTTCTGCTCAGGGGACGCCGCGGGCAGCACCCCAGCTCTCGGCGCTGTGCCGCCCCGCGCCCCGCCGGCCCGACAAGACGCGGCTGGGCTGCGAGGCCAAGCAAGGCTATGTCATGCATCGGCTAGCGTGTGGCGCGGTGGCCGCAAACGCCCGGTCCCTAAGTGTGCCTGCCACCTATGGTACGCCTGTCCACCATGGCGTCCACCCGCTCAGGTTCGCTCGAAGCCTCCCCTCTGCCGCCGAGGAGCTAGCTGGGCGCCGCTCTGGGGCCTGGAGGGTCCTGAAGCCTTACTGGTTGGTGAAGATTCTACGTACGGATCTTTGGAGGTTGTCCTCATTGATCCATTCCATAAAGCTAAGAGAAGAAACCCTGGCACCCAGTGGATCACCACGCCAGTCCACAAGCACAGGGCGGCGCCTGCAGGCAGGGAAAGCCACAGGGTCCTCCGCACGTCCGGTGGTTCTCGCCGCGCAGCCTGGAGAAGGCACAGTGCTCTCCAGCTCCACCGCTACCACTAACACAAGTAACGCTTGTAAAATCCTTGCCTAATAAACAGTTTAGGACATCCGTGTCTAATCTGTCTGTTAAAACTAGTTGTCCAGGGCTTCCCTGGTGGCGCAGGGGTTGAGAGTCCGCCTGCCGATGCAGGGGACACGGGTTCGTGCCCCGGTCCGGGAGGATCCCACATGCCGCGGAGCGGCTGGGTCCGTGAGCCATGGCCGCTGAGCCTGCGCGTCCAGAGCCTGTGCTCCGCAACGGGAGAGGCCCGCGTACTGCAAAAAAAAAAAAAAAAAAACTAGTTGTCTGCGGACTGTTTCACTGAATGCATTGTCAAGTTCTGAAAGTGCAATAATGTTTGAAGACCTTAAGTGATGGGGTATCTTGTTTCTAATAAGGGAAATGCCTTTGTTTTTGCTTTATTAGGGAGTTGATATGTCCGTGTTTAAAATGCCTTTTGGTACAATAGGTGTAAAATTCTGGAAAAGAGGAGTGCAGAAACTAGCCGTGTAGATTTGTTGGTGCATGTGATGAAACCTACAGCTTTATTGGGGTGATGCAATGCTCTGCTGGTTTACTCTAAAGTGGCTGTTTTATGGAGTTTGGCAAGGACAAACTTTCAATTGGGTTTTCCTTGGAAATGTGAAGGGTGTCGTGATCCTTTATCATAATCATATGCAGAAAAATAAAGTTGAGTAGGGCCCACATTTTTAGACTTAATCTGCTATTTCATATATGGAACTGCTGCTTCCAAAAGGCGAAAAGTAAAGGAATGCCACCATTTTTAAAGAGAATTGAATAAAGATGTTTCTCTTACCAACTGAAACAAATCCTGGTTAACCTAAATTAAATTGCCTTGGCCTTGATGGTACCACTGAAGTTCACATAAACGGTACGAGGGCTTCCCTGGTGGCGCAGTGGTTGAGAGTCCGCCTTGCCGATGCAGGGGACACGGGTTCGTGCCCCGGTCCGGGAAAATCTCACATGCCGCAGAGCGGGTGGCCCTGTGAGCCATGGCCGCTGAGCCTGCGCGTCCGGAGCCTGTGCTCCGCAACGGGAGAGGCCGCAGCAGTGAGAGGCCCGCGTACTGCAAAAAAAAAAAAAAAAGTAGAATTTCCAGCAGAATGCAAATGTCGGCATTTTAAAATAAAACAGTTCATCACTCTTTAAAATATATCTAATGAAAGGGAAAAGCTATAGTGATTTTGTCTACTATCATGCATTTAAAAAACATACCAAATTCTCTTCTCTAGGTGTTGGAAATTTATTATCTTTAAATTGTATTTCCATTCCTCTTCCATACAGGATCTTATTCCAAGAGAAAATATTTTTATGATTGAAAAATCTCTCAGGGAATTCCCTGGTGGCACAGTGGTTAAAAATCCGCCTGCCGATACAGGGGACACGGGTTTGAGCCCTGGTCCAGGAAGATCCCACATGCCACAGAGCAACTAAGCCTGTGCACCACAACTACTGAGGCTGTGCGCTAGAGCCCGCGAGCCACAACTACTGAAGCCCGTGCGCCTAGAGCCCGTGCTCCGCAACAAGAGAAGCCACTGTATTGAGAAGCCCACGCATTGCAATGAAGAGTAGCCCCTGCTTGCCGCAACTAGAGAAAGCCCGCATGCAGCAACGAAGACCCAACACAGCCAAAAATAAATAAATAAATAAATTTATTTAAAAAAAGAAAGAAAATCTTTCATTGATTGCCCACTATACTTCTTTGTTACAGAAATATGAACAAATTTCCACAAAAGTGGAAATTAAAAAATTATTTCTTCTGGATTTAGTTATCATTTTAACATTAATCTACATGTGATCAAAACAAATACATTGTAATAAGCTTCAATTAAAATAATTATTAAATATAAAAGGTAAACATTTTTGGAAAAGTATCTTTGATGAGATGGTTGGGGTGTCGCAGTGCCTTCATTAAAAGACATCTTGCTGATGCCAGTATTCCTAACTGTCCCTTCCTTTGCTACCCAGTATGGCAGATAGACCCTAGGGTGGCCTCCACTTACGCCACTTCCTGGTGTCCACACACTGCGTAATCCCCTCCCTGAATGTGGGTGGGACCTGTGACTTACTCCTAACTTGTGAAATATGGGAAGGGTTTTGGGGTGTCAGTTTTGTTACGTAAGCTTGCAACTTCCATCTTCCCAGAAGACTCCCTCCGTCACTGGCTTTAATGAAGCCCATGTGGCAGGGAACACAGGGCAGCCTGCAGGCGACAGCCAGCCGGGCTCTGAGGCCCCCAGTCCAACCACCCGCAAGGAACCGAACCTGCCAAAACCCTCAGGAGCTTGGAAGTGGATCCTTCCCCAGCTGAGCCTCTGCTGAGAACCCAGCTCCAGAAGACACCTGAGTGCAGCCCTGAGCAGAGGACCTAGCTAAGCCACACGGGGACTCCTGACCCACAGACACCATGAGATCATATACGTGTGTGGTAAGCCACTAAGTCTGGGGTAATACTTTATGCAACAAGTGCCCCACAAGTGCTCCATAAGCGCCCACGTCCTGAATTAAGGGCTCTAGCTTTCTGCCCGCATTGCACATGAGGGGGGCGAGGCAGGAGGGGGACACCCTTGTGACAGCCAGGAGGAACTCCTTGCTCTTGCGAGAGATAAAGACCTTTGAGTGCTTTCGTTTATTTTGCTATGAGTAGAGCCGATCTCCCCAACAGGGTATGGGAGGGAGGGTTCTGGAACATATTCTTGCCTCCTAGGGGTGGGAAACTCTTCCAGGATGTGTCTGGTCTGCCATATGGCAGAGAAACCGAGCCCAGTGGGGCACTGGATGACTTGGAGTGGGTGGCCGTCCTGGGCAGACATCCTGGGATAGGAATTCCAAGGGGTGGATCTAACCAGATTGCTCCTTCCCAAGAAAACAAGGCACTGGTGGAAAGTTTAATTACAATACCGACCAAACAACATCAAAGATGCCACAAGGCAGTGGGCAGATCCCAGAGAGGAGGCAGGCAGCGGGGCTTGGGGACTCGAGGAGGGGGGGGGGGGCTGCGGTGGGGTTAGTGGTCAATGGGGTTTCTGGGGTTCAAGGGCATTTGAGAGAGATGGGTTAGGCCCCCTGGCTAACCACAGAGAGCCAGGTCTGTGGAAAGCCAGACTGACTTCTGAGGAAACCTTTAAAAGAAGCAGGAATCAGGAAGATGATTCCAGCCAGAACCCCTAGGATTTCAGCCCAGGACAGGAGAAGCCCTGGCTGCTGGGAAGGCGCTGGCTTCTCACAGGACGGGCCCGTTTCCTCCGTGGAGCGTAAGTCCCTGAAGCTTGGTTGACGGACCACACCGTGTACTCCCTCCATCACGGCTGAGAGGAGAAACCAGGCCACAGAATGTCATGCTCAGACGTGGAGTGGAAACCAGATGGTGAAGCCTGTAGCCTGTGGCAGGCGTGAGGGATGCTCCCAGGTACCAGTTGCAAGGTTGGGGGTTTGTGTAATGACTCTGTGCTTCCAAGCCCCATCCAGTGGCCTCTCTTCAACCCCCTCCAACAGCCTTCTCTGCCTGGTCCCAGCTGTCAGCACACAGGTCAGTTCTAGTGCCTGAAAGGTGATCTGCCAGCGAGGCTGAGCAAATGGAAGCATTAGATGTTGGTGAGACTTGCGGCGGAGTTAGCAAAGGTGGCCAAAGCAGTGCACCATGATATGGTCAGATGTGCTTCCAGAGAAATTCTCTGAAAAGGCTCTTTGGAGCCTGGGTAGAGAATAGCCATTTAGAGTGGATCTAGAGAACAAAATGCTTTATTCTCTTCCTCCCTTCCAAGCGGAATCCATCCTTGTGTTCATTTATGAATCCATTATTATGTTCGTGTATGTATTTCTTCTCAGTGTGCACCAAACTTTTTTCAGTGTGCACTGAACTTTGTTGGCCTTGTGAATATTAGAGTACATTTTATTGGCATTTGTAAGCATTGCAATAAATTAGACATTTTAAAAAAATACACATCTCTGAAAATAATTACTGGAGTTTTGGCTAAGGGAGAGGTATCCCCAAGAGAAGCATCAATTTCTTTTGTTGGAGAAAAGGCAAATATTTTTATGAAAACAGTGCTCACTCCACATAGCGGTAGATGTGGGAGTATACACAAGAGATGATGCAAGTTCTTTTCCCACGCAGCTGAACTGAAAAACAAGACCAATATTTGAACAGCTTATATGTCAAGGAGACATGTGCAGACTCCACTTGTTAAAATAATAATGGTATCGCGGTGCACTGAAGTGGTACTTTCATCTTCAAAGCAATTTATGAACGTTCATGACCGGGAACAAAAGATCAGAAATTGGCGGGAGGTCCTGGGTATATGATTTTAAGAAGAATGGGTGGGATAGAGATCAAAGAAACAGCCCTCCACCCCCGAGGCTTTGTTAAGTGTCCCTTGGAGCCTAAAAGGAAGCCCGTGATTCTGCCCTGGGGGTGGTTTCTTCTGCCTGTGGAAGCCGACAGTTCAAAGGCAGGAAGAAAGGTTGTAGCCGTTTTTTTACCAAAGCCCACTTCCCTAGCCCCATGTGGTCATGGTCCTAGAACCAGGGTGGGCCAGGAGACACATTCCCCACCAGGGTCCCAAGGACCACCTCACACCCAAAAGAGGGAAGAAATTTCAGCTCCTGATATGGCCTCTACCTCACTCCCATCTCGTTGGGCCAGGATGGGCCGTACAGCTTGGATCCGATGTCATAATAGTGATTCTGGAGGCAGGTAGGGGTGGGAAGGATAGATTGGGAGCTTGGCATTGACATGTACACACGGCCATATTTAAAACACATAACCAACAAGGACCTACTGTACAGCACAGGGAACTCTGCTCAGTATTCTGTAATAACCTAAATGGGAAAAGAATTTCAAAAAGAATAGATATAGGTATATGTGGAACTGAATCACTTGGCTGTACACCTGAGACTAACACAACATTGTTAATCAGTATAAAATACTGATACTCCAATATAAAATAAAAACGAAAAAAAGTAGTGATTCTACTTACTGAGAGCCTATAATGGGCTACGCCCATGTCACTCTTCATGTCCCCATTGTTCAGATGGAGACAGTGTGGTTAAGTAGCTTTCCGAGGTCAACAGCTACAGGCCGTGGAGTTGGGACCCATTTGCTGGCAGTCAGCCTTCAGGCCTCACACCAGCAACCCTGCACCACGATGCCTCCAAATGACAGAGAAAGAAACCTCAAGTTTCTAAGCTTCAATATTCTGTGCACAATAAGCTTGTCAGAACCGCAACTCTAGGTTTGTATTCGATTGTTAGGCTGTCCAAGGTTATTTAAGAATGTTGATGCAAAGGGCAAAAAATCCTAAGTGGCCTTTGGTACATCACATACCAGGGGTGACAGGGAGTTGAGCAGTAGACTTTTTTTTTTTTTTTTTTGCGGTACACGGGCCTCTCACTGTTGTGGCCTCTCCCGTTGCGGAGCACAGGCTCCGGACGCGCAGGCTCAGCGGCCATGGCTCATGGGCCCAGCCGCTCCGCGGCATGTGGGATCTTCCCGGACCGGGGCACGAACCCGCGTCCCCTGCATCGGCAGGCGGACTCTCAACCGCCGCGCCACCAGGGAAGCCCGAGCAGTAGACTTTTGATCTTGACTTGCTGGGTCAGGAAACAGTAAGAAGAAATCTTTGAACTGGCCCTCGGTAAAACGTGTGCCTTCTCCCCGGTCCCGAGCCGGCTGCCTGCTCTGTTCGTCCCCTGAGCTGTCCTGCTTGTCCCTGGGCCTGGGCTTTCTATTTGTCCTCTTCCGTTCTGCGCAGAGCTGTCACCCTTTGCCCACCTGTCTCTGGGCTGAATGACTCTCAAGGTCCCAGTCACCCTCACTTCCTTCCTTTTTTCTGTTAACCTCACCTGGTGCCCGGGAGGCGGAGCTGATTCCATGGGCACCCCCTGCCTGGATTTGTTTCCATGTGTCTTTAATGGAGTGTTCCCGGAGTCCCCACTGTGCTGGGCCCCTTGCTGGGTGCTGGGGCCATGGTGTGAATAAGGCAGCATTGTCATGGCCTTCATGGAGCTTCTGGTCTCAAGGAGTCAAGCATCCCACGCGTGAATGAGCACTAATTTATCAGGGGAAACGCGCCCTATGCGTGACGACTCCAGGGAGCCAGGAGAGCCAATAGCAGGAGGTCCTGACCTCGTCTGTGGGTCAGGAAAGGCTCTCTTGAGACGGTGTTTGCGGAGGACGCTGTGGAATGAAACGAGAGGAAAGAGAGGTGGGGTGGGGGGAATCCCGGGAAGAGGCAAGGCCTGAGGTGGCGGGAGCCAGGGAGCCAGGGGGACTTTACAAAGGTTAGCGTGGCTTGAAGCCAGGGAGGGAGAGGCAGTGGGAGAGCGAAGGGGGGCTGGGCCAGGCCCTGCAGCGTTCTGGGGGTCATAGGGCAGACTTGGGTTTTAAGCCGAAAAGCAGCGACAAGTCAACAAAGGATTTTAAGTAAGAGGGTGATAGCATCCGATTTACATTTTTAGAAGATCACCCTGGCTTCTATGTAGAAACCAGCTGCACAGGGTGGGGGCAAGGGATGCCTGAGCAGGACCCCACTGTAGCCGTGCAGTGGGAGAGGGTGGGCTTGATGAGGAGTGTCAGAAGGGATGGAGGGCACTGGAGGGATGTTAGTTTCCACAGGCTCAAGAGAGGGTGTTTGCATATATTCTCGGTCAATAATAAATGTTTTACAAATGTCAACCATCATCATGGTTGTTATTGGTCCACGTATTTGGTTTGGAAATACATAAAGTAACATAACCTCATTAAGGGAAAGAGCATTCCAGATCAAGAGCTGGCAAACCACAGCCCATCTTGTGGGCCAAAGCTGGCCCACTGCCTGCTTTTGTAAATAAAGTTTTATTGGCACACAGCCATGCCCACTTCTTTCCCTATGGTTTATGGCTGCTTTCACCTGGCGAGCTGAGCAGTTGTAACAGAGACCACATGGCCTGCAAAGCTTAAACTACTTACAATTTTACAGAAAGTTTGCCAGTCCCTGTTCTAGATCTTCATGCTTCCTGTTGACGAAAGCTGGATTTCTTAACCTTTCTCTCTGGCTTTGCCAGTCCTGAGAGCTGTGGGCTCCTCTCTCACTTCTGCCCTTGAGGTGAAGGCAATTGTCAGTCTTCCTGGGTAAAAGGACAGCTGTGGATAAGTGCATACACTAGTTATAATTCTATGTCTTCTTGTTTTACAGAATAAGTAAAAATATAGAAGGAAGGCCACTGGCCCTGGTATTTTATTTTAGGTTGAAGTTATGGGTAAACATACTTAGAATATTTTGACCAGACCCTACAAAAGTCCAAGTTGCTGGTAGGCACTTTAACAGAGGGTCTGCCCCATGGCTGCTGTCAGAAGCTCCTGGTTATCCAACAGGTGGGAAGCAGTAGCACACCTGTGTCTCACGAAGTGTTTTTAACAATTTTGCCCCTAATAACAGGCAGGTTGAATAGCTCAGGTTTGAAAACATTTCTCAAAAAAAAATGGGAGGATGGGTAGCTACCAGAGAGTTTTAAATGTCCATGTTCCATGAGGCTTAAACAGACAAACATATGTACACATATGCATCCAATCACAGACGTATTTTATTTGATTTTCCAAGAAGCAATGACCATCAACAACTATGGTCAGTGGGAAACTTCGAAGGGCAGAATCCCCAGCTTTGTGTTACCATAGAAGGAATTAGAGCGGTGGCCTGGGGACAGCACAGGATTTAGAGGGGACAGAGCAGGATTCACCACTCGCTGGCTGCATGAATTGGGGCCATTAGCGAATTCCTCCAAAACCTTAGTTTCCCCACTTGTAAAATAAGGATAATGACAGCACTAACCACATGGGGTTGTTTCAACGAATATTCATTGGATACCTACAAGGTTCTAGGGACTGTCCTTGTTTTGGAGACTACAATGTGAATAAACCAGATAATGTCCCTGCTCCTGGAGCTTCCAGGGCGAGAAGAGGCATCAGTAGTGCCCAGCAGGGACAAAGCGCTGGGTAAATGAAGCTGGTACAGGTACAAGGATTACCCATCCCACCACACCATTACCCGTCATCACCTGGACCTTGGTAGTAACCCAAGCTTCCAGGCTTGTTGCCATCTGAGAATCGTACACAAACTCAAAGCCAGACTGAGGGAGAGGCAACCATTTCAGATGCAAACTTTAAGGAGACCCCAAAAAACTCCAATTAATGAGACATCATCAAAATAAAAATTAATGCAGGGGGCAGAGTCAAGATGGCATACTAGGAGGACGTGGAATTTACAAACAAAGCAACTGACAAAGGATTAATCTCCAAAATATACAAGCAGCTCATGCAGCTCAATATCAAAAAAAAAAAAAAAAACCACAACCCAATCCAAAAATGGGCAGAAGACCTAAATAGACATTTTCTCAAAGAAGATATACGGATGGCCAAGAAGCACATTAAAAGATGTTCAACGTCACTAATCGTTAGAGAAATGCAAATCAAAACTACAATGAGGTATCACCTCACACCGGTCAGAATGGCCATCATGAAAAAGTCTACAAACAAGAAATGCTAGAGAGCGTGTGGAGAAAAGGGAACCCTCTTGCACTGTTGGTGGAAATGTAAATTGATACAACTATGGAGAACAGTAGGGAGGTTCCTTAAAAAAATAAAAATAGAACTACCATACGACCCAGCAATCCCACTCCTGGGCATATACCCTGAGAAAACCATAATTCAAAAAGTCGTGTACCACAATATTCATTGCAGCTCTGTTTATAATAGCCAGAACATGGAAGCAACCTAAGTGTCCATCGACAGATGAATGGATAAAGAAGATGTGGCACATATATACAATGGAATATTACTCAGCCATAAAAGGAAACGAAATTGAGATATTTGTAGTGAGGTGGATGGACCTAGAGTCTGTCATACAGAGTGAAGTAAGTCAGAAAGAGAAAGACAAATACCGTATGCTAACACATATATATGGAATCTAAAAAAAAAAATGGTTCTGATGAACCTAGGGGTAGGACAGGAATAAAGACGCAGACATAGAGAATAGACTTGAGGACACGGGGAGGGGGAAGGGTAAGCAGGGATGAAGTGAGAGAGTGGCATGGACATATATACACTACCAAACGTAAAATAGATAGCTAGTGGGAAGCAGCCGCATAGCACAGGGAGATCAGCTTGGTGCTCTGTGACCACCTAGAGGGGTGGGATAGGGAGGGGGGGAGGGAGACGCAAGAGAGAGGGGATATGGGGATATATGTATACGTATAGCTGATTCACTTTGATATATAGCAGAAACTAACACAACACTGTAAAGCAATTATACTCCAATAAAAATGTTAAAAAATAATGAATGCAAAAGAATCCATGACGAACAAACCATCGAAATTTTAAATAAAAATGGAATCACCTTTGCTGAATTTTCCTTTTGCCTCAGGGTCCAAGATGGCTTGGCCGCAGCTGCACAGACTCACAGCCACAAGTCCGAGTGCGTTGTTCTGCTCTTGGGCACGCACGACCCTGTCCTGTGCTGCAGGCACGTGTCCTCACTTCTTCGTGAAGCATAACCATTAGATGGAACTCCGATGGCTGAGCGTTCCGTGTTCTGAAACCTCTTTCCCTTTCCCCTCTTTGGATGCCTCGGAAGTGGAGTTTTGCTGTGTTTTTTTTGCTTTGTCAACGTTTGCCAGAACATAAACCAGAGAACTTCCCGTCGTTATTGGCTTGGCCTAGGAAAGTAGAAACATAAATAATTGAAATGGCATCCCATCAATCTAGAGACGCAGCCTCAGAGACCTACGGGCCCGGCAGGGGGGACGCGCAGACCTCACAGTCGGGTGGGAAAGAACCCAGCCTTGAGACCTGAAGCAGAAGCGCCTTCTCCTCTCAGGTTCCCGGGCGTCCTGTGAGTCTTCCTCGTCTGTAACACACACACACTCCCACTCACACGCAGATACACACACACTCGCACACACACACACATAGACACACACATTCCCACACACTCACACACACTCTCTCACACAGACAGACACACACATATACACAGAGACAGACACACTCACACACAGACACACAAACACAGACACACACACATCCATGTTGGCTAATTATTTGTGTTTGCCAGAAAATTGAAACTCACCCTTTTAGGGAGTTAAAACAGCAAAAGTTGAAATGATTTGTGTCACAATCAGTATCTGTATTAATGCAGAAGACTGAAAAGTAAATTGTGTGTGCATGTGTGTGTGCGTGTGTGTGTGCATGTGTGTGTGTGTGAGAGAGAGAGCAAATCCTCCCAAGAGCACTGAGGACCCTGATGATGTCATCCAGTGGCTATCGCGGTGCAGACGTGGGGTTCAGGGCCGAGCCCCTCGCGGCTGCCGCAATGCCGGGGGTACAGCGAGCACCCCCACGTGGATGCTGACATTGGGAGCAGCCCGGCGTGGTCCGGCTTCTCAGTAACCCGGCCTGCGGACCCCGCTCACCAGAAGGGGATGGTAGGTGTCCAGCGCTTTGCTATAGATTTTGCTTCCAGGCGCGAGGTCTTCTTTGTTGCAGGCAGGAGAAAGTTCGATACATCACGTCCAAGAGGAGCCCCATGGTGATGAAAGATGGTCCAGCAGGTGAGGGGGCGGGAGGGAAGACTTGGCGTGTCTGCCTTCCCAGGGATGGAAAAGCGCACCTTAGGAATCAGTAGATGGTGGGGGTTGGTCTATTCATCTAGAAAATTACCTGTTCATCACATGTTCATTACCACTTGTGGTTGGTAATAAACTCAGGAGAGAAACATCCAGGAAGGCTTAGGAGTTACTCTGTCACCTTAGAGGCAAGTTACATGTGCAATAGCGGATAGAAGAGAGGAGCTTGCTTTGTACGAGACACTGGGGAAAAGGTTCCACAGATGGGCCACAGAAGACACCCCACCATTAAAACCAGAATGTTAAATCTACAGGCACAGTGGAGTATGCAAAAAGAGGAATTTTAGGATAGAAATTCTCGAACTGATCAAATAGTCTGTTTGTAATATCAATTTCTCACATGACAGTATTTCTACTTTTTTATTGTGGCAAAATATATAGAAAATTTGCCATTTTTTTCATAAACACACTTGTCTGAGTACTTTTTTTTTTTTTTTTTTTGGCTGCGTTGGGTCTTCGTTGCTGCACACGGGCTTTCTCTAGTTGTGGCGAGCAGGGGCTACTCTTCATTACGGTGCATGGGCTTCTCATTGCGGTGACTTCTCTTGTTGCAGAGCATGGGCTCTAGGCACGCGGGCTTCAGTAGTTGTGGCACATGGGCTCAGTAGCTGTGGCTCGCGGGCTCTAGAGCGCAGGCTCAGTAGTTGTGGTGCACGGGCTTAGTTGCTCCGCGCCATGTGCGATCTTCCCGGGCCAGGGCTCGAACCCGTCTCCCCTGCATTGGCAGGCGGATCCTTAACCCCTGTGCCACCAGGGAAGTCCCTAACTGTCACCATTTTAACCATTCTAAGCGTATAGTTCTGTGGCATTAAGTACATTCACATTATTGTGCAGCTATCACCACCATCCATCTTCAGAACTTTTTCCATCTTCTCCAACTGAAATCTGTACCCACTCAATACGAACTCTCCCCCAGCCCCTGGCAACCACCATTCTACTTTGTCTATGAATTTGACAAGAATTTGACTAGTCTAGGTACTTCATATGAGAGGAATCGTACAGTATTTATCTTTTGTGACTGACTTATTTCAGTTAGCATAACGTCTTCAAGTGCATCCAGGTTGCAGTGTGTGTCGGAATTCCTTCCTTCTTAAGGCTGGGAAATATTCTGTTGTACGCCTCTACCACATTTTGGGTATGCATGCATCTACCGACGGACAGTATTTTGACTTTCAGTCTCCTACATGCTAACTACGTGGAAAGGTGGAAAATAAATGAGGTGCCTGTAATGCACTTTGCATAGCTGGAAGGGAGTCATTACCCGAGGCGGTGAGTCAGTGGGCAAGCTCATCCCAGATGTCACTGCTCACGGCTGGCTTGAGAAGCGATGGAAAAAATGTGACCTAAATGTCCATTCGTAGAAAAACAGATATGATCAGGGTAATGTGAGTGGTGATGTCAGCTTTTCTGTCAAGAAGCTCCCAGCAACAGCGTCTTGAAACACCAGAAATAATGGCACCGTGGTATGCACTTATCTGACAAAGGTTTACATGCATACACTGAGCCTGCGTCCACTAATAGTGATGACGGTGATATTTAGTGTCGGGGTTGATGATTCTATTTTCAAATTAGTACTGTGTTTATTTCAGAAGAGCTACCGTCTTTCTAAGTGGTGTATCAACGCTTTTAGGATGGAAATGTTCAAAGTGCTGAATCATTGGGGAAGAAAACAGTGCAGTTTTGCTTTCTCCTTTGTTCCAAAGTCTGCCTTATTAGGGTCCTAGCAAAGAGTTAAATTTCTGTTCAACTAAAAGGGAAGCCAGGAAACGGGGGCTACCAACAGGCTGACCCTCAGTGGGCAATGGCTTGAATGTGTCAATCAATAAACAAGAAGCATCACTGTCTATCGGCCTGCGATCCTGTCTCTGAAATGTCCCCATTGCCTCTTTTGATAAGAAACAGGCTGCTCCCAGACCTCGCCGCCCTTGGTCCCTCACACACCAGCTTCCCTCCCCGTTGGCCCCTGTTGCAGACTGAATAGGATGCAGGTGTCGTTATTCAGGGTCTGCTTACTCAGCAGAATGGAAGGGGAAAAGAAAAGTTCACTCCACATGTGCGAGGAAGCAAATGGCTCTCCAGGGGGGAGAGAAAACCCCCGGCCAGCAATTGTGTAGGAAGAGCTGTGTGCTGGGGGAATATTTCATTCATATGAGCTAGTGAGGCAGCAAAAGGGTGATTAACATATTATTCACCTCAAATCAGGAACCTAAGGGAACCAAGAGAGGTGGATCCCTTTCCATCCCTCATGGGATCCCCCAAAGAACAGGTCCCGTCGTTTTCCTTTGCGCCTCTATGTTTATTAATAAAGAACTGGACCAATGTAGACCTTTCAGGTGTCTTACTCACCACATCTGGGCTGAGCAGGTGAAATGATTCAGGGTTATCCCCCATCTGGGACAGTTTCAAGCACATAACTCATGGAAGTCTACACCCTTCACAAACTGACCCCATGCAGATCCTGATGCAATGCAGTGGGAATGGCACACATCACCAACGTGGTGTCCTAGTCCCTAGAAGCAAGGGTTGGAAGAATTCCTTTAGAAAAGCCCATAGTTGAAGAATGCCAAATGTCCTGCTTCACTTTGGGGGACTTGAAATTCCCACCCGGCTATGAGTGAAGACATCCCATGCTCTGTGCTTTCCTGTACACTGTTCCTTCCTGTAGAAAGTTCTTTCCTCACTTCTCCCCCTAGAGATCACTTGCTCACTGTTCAAAATGCATCCCAAACTCTCTGCTCCTCTGGGAAGTCTCCGTGGGCCTCGCCAAGCGTTGAATTGTGTTATCTCCCCCGATTCCAAATCCATTTATTTATAGATACCTCTACTCTGCTGCTTAGAATCTGCTCGCTGCACTGAAATTCTCTGTCTCTCCGTCTCTGCCTCTTTCTCAGAAGACATTGAGTACCTCTGGCCTGGGGACTAACTGCGTGTTTGGCAGAAGGTAGCTGTTGAATGAATGAACAGTAACTCACCGTGCACCTCCAGAAGGCCACGTGGAACTGCAGAGCTGGGACACAGAAAGGAGCAAAGCATTGGTCCACCAGCTTATCGGTTCAGTTGGCTGCCGCCTGGCACAGAGCAGAGACCTGACAAAATGGGGTCTAATCAGAAGGGAGGGACTTTAGGCCTCCCAGTGCCTGGGCCCTACCGCTTTCTCCACCTGCCATGCTCGGAGGAGCCCGCCTGCAGTGGGGTAAGGACACGCAGTCCCCGGTTTACAGGTGTTTCCAACACGAATGTCTGCACCACATGTTTTGGGATCTCCGGGAAGCTCGGCCATCAGACGGCATGCCGCGTTCTGTTCTCGTCTGTCCCCGCCGTGGAGAACCCAGCCCTCCCCCCGCCCCTCTCAATCCGTCACTGCCACCTTCCCCGCGCAAATGCGCCCCTCAGCCTGGAAGCAAGCGGTTCAGCACAGAGCAGGGAACACCTGAACTACGACAGACTTGAGCTAGAATTTCCTACCTGAGACTTCTGGTGGCCCCGCAGAGGACCGCTATTCGGGAATAATTCTGTGTTGGGCAAAGACCAGGGGGTCCCCGGTTTGTAAACGGGGACTCTTTCCTCAACCCCTTGAGGATGTTTGGACCCAGCAACTGCTGCTCCGGGGATGGGGAGGAGAGGATCGCTGAGGACCACTGTCAGCTGCGGAGCGTTAAACGGTCGCACGTGTTGCACACGCACATCATCACGGCCACACACGCACACGCAGTGCGCGCACGAGGAACGCGCTCACGTCACGCGGGCGCACGGCGCACCGCGCACACCCAAGGGCTTCCGAGACCTGGCTGGGCTCTTCCTACAACTGGCCAGCAGGGGTCAGCATTGCGAAGGCTGGAGGTCAAGGACTTCGCGTCAGAGGCGGCGAGGATTAATCAACCGGACAGCCTGCGTCCAGTGCGTATGTGCCAGGCCCTGAGCTGGGTGCTTCGGAGCCCGCGATGAAGAAAACGGGAACACCTCACCTTCCTGCCAAACCTCTTTAGAGTGGGCTTCATCCAGAGCCAGCCATGTGGCCGCCTGGCTGAGGCAGGAAGGGTAGGGGAGTTGCTGCCTTAGATGCAGACGCTGGGTTTGTGATGCTGGGTGAGCCCGTCATCCCTGCCCCTTTCCTGGAACACGTCGTGGCCGACAGAAAAGCATCACCCAGTAGAACCGTAATGTGAGCCACATAGGCAAGCCGCATTGGTGACTTTCAGAAAGGAGAAGAAGCAGGTGCAACTAACTTAGTGCTGTGTTCTATTTGACCCAATATACTCAAGTAGTATTTCCATGTGTAACATACAAATACCGAGCTATTTTGCATTTGTTTTTTGAAGCCTTCAAAGCCGGGGCGTAGCTTACGCTTTGACAGTGTACATCCCCGCGAGGACAGCACACCACAGGGGCTCCTCCGTGTGGAGCAGGCCTGGCGGCCGTGGGAACCGCTGGGCACTCGCCCAAAGCCCCCGAGCCTGGGAGGAGGGACGAGAAGCTGCTCTGTGCCCAATCCCCACAGTACGAAGCTGGTGTCGTTCAAGACTTGTCACCAAAGGACCACATGCCAGCCAAGCCCATTTCTTTTCCTCTTTCCAGTGTGTTCCCTATACCCTCCTCTGCACACACGCACAGGTACACACACACAAATACACACAGACACACACACAAATATACACACACACAGACACACACAGACACACACACACAAAATGTTTGGAACCTGCAGTCCGAGTTTCCTCAGAGGTCTCTTTTATTAAAAAATATACAACAGAGGGACAGAAGGGTGGCCACTGTGCAGAACAGGATGGAGGTTCCATTAAAAACTAAAAATAGAACTACCATATGACCCTGCAATCCCACTCCCGGTCGTATAGCCAGAAAAGATGAAAACTCTAATTTGAAAAGATACCTGCACCCCAGCGCTCATAACAGCACTATTTACAGTAGCCAAGACATGGAAGCAACCTAAAAGTCCATTGAGAGAGGAATGGATAAAGAAGGTGTGGTACATATATACCATGGAATACGGCTCAGCCATGAAAAAGAATGAAATAACGCCATCTGCAGTGACATGGATGGACCTAGAGATGATCACACTAAGTGAAGTAAGTCAGACAGAGAAAGACAAATATATGATATCACTTATATGGGGAATCTAAAAAATAGTACAAATGAACTTATGTACAAAACAGAAACAGACTCACAGACATAGAAAAGAAACTTTTGGTTACCAAAAGGGAAGGGAGGAAGGATAAATTAAGACTATGGGATTAACAGATACTCACTACTATATGTAAAATAAACAACAAGGATTTACTGGCTAGCACAGGGAACTATATTCAATATCCTGTAATAACCTGGGCAACAAACAGTAACTTGAAAAGATATCTGCACCCATGTTCATTGCAACGTTATTTACAATAGCCGAGATATGGAAACAACCTAAGGGCCCATAGATGGATGAATGGAGGAAGAGACTGTAATAAATAAATAAATAAATAAATATATGGAGAGAGGTTTGGAGGAAATTCTGTTTTTAATTAGGTAATTAAACTCTCCAGATGTCTCCTCTGATGTGTGTTAGCTGGCTTTGGAAGTATCTCTAAACTTCCTGAACCTCTGTTGCTTCACCTGTAAAACAGGAATAAAAGTATCTGCGTACCTGGCTCGCAGGAGTGTGGTGAACAAGGGTTTCGGCTTTGGCTGAAGGGGGTTCAGGACTGTGAAGGCTCTGAGGTCGTCGCCCGCCCTGTAAGCGAGGCTGGCCCGGTGTCACAGGTGGCGGCAGAACACAGAAGCATCCTGGGCCGGGAGGAAGGGCTGCGCAGCTGTCAGCAATGGTACTTAGCCGGGTGCCGGCGTTTTCTTGACCCGGATCCAGATCCCTAACCGCCAATAGGCACAGGGCGGAGTGAAGAGGGCCAGGTGACACCTGCTGCGGGACAGGAGCCCTGCGCTTAGGAGACCCATGTGGTCGGAGGGGCGCTCAGCCTGAGCTTGGGCCCCCAGGGACACGGTCTTCATCCCGCTGAGCCGTCAACAAACCTGCGCTTTGCCCGGGTGACAGACACTGTCTCTGTCTTTCCAGACTGTTCGTTCTGTGAACATCCTTGGAAAGCTGGTCGAGAGCAAAAGCTAGAACCAGAGCCGTCAGCAGAAGGGCAGGGGGCCCGCAGAGAGCTGTCCCCCGATACAAGCGCCACGTGCGGTGTGGGTACTGGGCGTCCGCCTGGTGCTCTTGCTGCGCGGATGCTGACAGCGGTCCCCTGTGAGGGGCGGGGCCGAGACGACCCCACTGTGTTGCTTACGCGGATGCGGAGCTGTGGCAGGAAGAGGTGAAGCAGGTGCCCCAGGCCACCTGGCTACCTGGTGAATCGCCGAGTCTAACCCTGAGAAATCTGGCGTCCGGGGCCCCCGGCAGGATGATCTCTGATGTCGCTCGAGCCCCATTCATCCCCGCGACAACCTACAAATTACAGCGCCGGAAGCACTCAGCAGTCACTGCCCTTAGAAACTTCGGAGGCGTCCGAGACTGAGCACCTATGAAAACAGGTGAGAGGTGTGCTGAATACCTGGGCTGCGTCCCGGCCATCGTGCTTGCAGGGGTGGCAGAGGGCTACAAGGGCGCTCGGGACACCCAGAAGCAATCCGGACCTGGAGCTGCCCGGGCGATGGGGCTGAGCCCGGCTGCGGGACGGGGTGTGTGTGTGGGGGGAGCTGGTGGTCAGCCAGCCGCACTCATGCCTGCACGGCCGGAGCTGCTTTGTCCCCCAAGGATCCGTACCGAGGGGCAGTTGCTATGCAGTGAAGGTGGCCAGGCTCGAGAGGTCGAGGGGTCTGGCCTGAGGTCTGTCTTCGTGCTTCAACAGGTGTCGGCAAGGGGCTCTCGCCCGGGAAGCGGGGAGCGGGGTGCCTGCAGGAGCCCCAGTTCCTGCCCCGTCTCCTCCGGGGCTCGTGCTCGGCCTGGCCTCTTCTCCAGGCCGCAGCGTGACTGCTGATGAACTTTGATTGAATAGGGCTTTGTGAAGCTCTCCGCGCGCGTTATTTTATCTGATCCTCGTGAAACCCTCTCTATGACAGCATGCTAGAGTCACACAGTAAGTGACAAGACGCCTATCCATCCAAGGCCCCAGTGGCTCTAAGGCCCGTATATGCTTTTCACAAAAGGTTTCTGGTTATCTGCATATTTTCACAAATCAAGTCCGGGTCCAGCAGCAGAATCCCTTAAGAGCCTTTCTTTCGTGCCGGCCCATTGCAGCAAAGTACCTCAACCCAGATCTTAGATGAGTCGGTCTGGGGGTCCTGTTGGCGGGAAAAGCTGCCGGCCCTCCCCACAGCCCCGAGGGATCAGATGCTCTGGACCAGCTCGCTTCTCGGCACGAGCCGACGCTGCCCTCTGGTGTCTGAACACCGGTTGGACACCTCCTCTAAGGATGCTCTGGACGGCGGCCCCCGTCCTCCCTGGAACCACAGAAGAGAGCCCACACCTCTGAGCCCTGAGCAGTGGGCCACTTCCCAGCGTCTGACCACACAGCCAGCCAGACGCTTCCTGCAAGTCCCAAGCACGCCTGGCCTGAGCGGGGCTGCCAGCACTCTCCAGCAGGCTCTGCTCCACAGAAGGGCTTTTTTCTCTGGTGGGGATTTGGGGACACCCTTTGCCACAGTCGGTCATCCCTGAAGGCATTTATCCCAGTGGCCAAGGGCCAGTGTTGATATTTGGCTGGAATGCCAACTCGGATTCCATGACCCTCAAATGTTCTGCATCTCCTAGTCTCTCCCAAGTGACCATCCCTTTAGAAACCAAGGATATTTCCAAAGACATGGATCTGAGCACTAAGAAACACAGCAGCTCCTTGTGTGAGGCCTTTGGAGAATGCCCCCAAAGCACAGATGCCTCTCCTGATTTTTAGCCTTTGAAGAAGGTCAGAGGAAGGCTCCGGGTCAACTTGACCCTCAGGTATAAACGGGGCGGGTGAGAGGTGAGATATCCCAAGGCAACCAGCCCAGGTCAATCTAGCACTGATGGTTGCCAGGCAGGCATAGGGTCAAAGGGCAGAGAGCCAATCTCTTGAGCACACCCCCTCTCCGGGTGACTCTTCGTATCCCTGAAGGCCCTGACCTCAGGCATTTGCAAGTTATAAAAATTCCTGGATGCCTTGAGAGCGCACGGTTCTCCCTGTGAATGCAGCCGCATATAATGAACGATGGAATTTGCCCGCGTCCCAGTCAGCAGCTTCGTCACTGTCACGCTGTGTTAACAAGAGACCGAGAACATTTCAAGAACGTGCACAGTAAGCACTGGTTTCTCACTCACACTACCGTGGGTCAGCTGAGCTGACCCGATTTCAAGCTACAGGTCTTTGGATTGACTGGGGTAAGAATGCCATTCATGTTTCCAGAATGAGGGGCTGCTGGGGTGTGTTTTCATGGCAATGGGGGTCATCCAAACATCACACCCTGTGGACCCCAATGTGCCTTTGAACTAATTGGTGGGTGGAACACACAGAGCTGTGGGGAGGCCCGTGCTGGGCTGGCTCCCCAGTCAACGATGTACTGAGACCCACCAGCTTCAAACCGGAGGATTCATGTGCAGCCTCAGCAAAATGGCCAAATGCCACTTTTCATAAATATCACTCAAGAACAGACAAAACTGTGTAACCAACTCGCAGAGGCTGAGGAGCGGCCCAGTTTCCTAGGACTGGGAGTCTCCGCCCAGGCAGGCCCTCGCTGTTGTCACTGTGGGGTTGCCTGTGGAGATGGCCGCTCCGTGGGAATCGTGGTTCTGATCCCAGAGCTCACTCGAAGCAGGTGGCCCAGCGGAGATTCTTCGATAAGCCATGAGCAAGGCATATTGAAGAAACCTGCCCCAGACAACCACCTGTTATTTTCATAAGAAGATGTTTTCTCTCTATTGCATGTGATGGCAGGATCTAGGCAATGATTCTGTGACTTGAAACGTCTCTGGATAAAGAAAAAAATGAACCCCTTCACAGACACCATCCATCGGAGGTACCCAAACTTAATAAAGATGATCTACTGTAAATGAAATAAATTCTGCAAACTTTAGCTTGTTATCCTTCATAGTACAATCTTATGTATGTGGATTGTATCTGAACCAGATATGATATGGGCATGATTATAACTTTGACAGGGGACTGACCCTCTGAGAGTAACAGACACTTATAATAAAGAGAGTCATTTTAACATATTGGTATAACCTGTGTGGCACAATATTGGTGTGACTCAAACACAGAGTTCTGTCCAAGTTCATCCCTGTAGGGCTTCCCAAAGCAAAGCAACTCTCCTGACAGCTTGTATACAAAAAAGGCAGACCCTATGGTAAAATTACAAAACTCTCAAAATGAATCCTCCCAGGACCCATCTTACATTTCTTATTCTTTCCCCAATAGCCATCATAAGTTCCCCTTTTGCTTTCACTTGTAACAGAACCCTGATTATATTCAGATTCATAATAGTGTCCAACTTAAAGTATTACATTTCCCAGCCTCCCTTGCAGCTAGTTTGACCATGTGACTAAGTTCCAGCAAATGGAATAAAAGTAGAAGAGTGTAGGACCTCCTGGAAGTCTCTTTAAAGGAGGCTAACCTACCTGGGAGGAGAAGTCTTCCTCCTGTCAGCTACCTGGAAAGTGTCTGAGATGGCTGGCACTCTGGCAGCTGTCTTGGACCATGAGTTTACCTCGAGGATGGAAGCCACCATATGAGGATGCTGGAACAGAAAGACGTAAGGAGCCTGGCTCCCCATTTGCCATGGAGCTGAGACGCTAGCCCTGGACTGCCTGCCTCTGAACTCTGTGGAAGTGTGAGAGACATAAGCTTTTATCTCATTTAAGCTACATTGTTTCCAATTTTCTGACATAAGCAGCTGAGCCTGATTCTAACAGATGCATTTAGTGTGGTAAGGTGTTACCTTTGAATTTCCTGACTCACTGGAGGATCATTCTCTCATCCTCCTGGGATGAAGCAAGCTAGGATGAACAGCATGCACTTTGGGGTAAAGAAGTAGGTTTAAACCCCTCCCCTGCTGCGAGCTGCATCTGTAAGCAATTATTTGTCTTCTCTGTACCTGTTTGTCTTTTGTAAAGCACTGTACATTAAATTAATGCTATAACCTACCTGGCGCACAGTAGGGACCCAGTGATGTTGGTTTTCTTGTTTTCTTCCATCCCATGTTGAGCATTTAATTTTAAATACTCAGAAGAAACTCCAGGTAAATGCACTTGGGTTTGTTTCTACACGAGCTGACCCTGCTGTGATAGCCTTTGAAACTCCAGTGGGGTGAGGCGAGGTAAAAACAACCACAGTTAATGCAGCAGGAAGCACAGGACAGAAGGAGGAACCACGAGAAGGAACAGCAAATAGAGCCCCTACGTGATCTGGTACAAACCTCCTCTACGTCAAAGAAGAGCTGGGCTCTCCCACTGAATCCAGACGAAACACCTACTGGGCCCAGGAAGAATAACACTCAGTTTTCCACGGAGCTGTTGTCCCCCAAATGCTGAGCGATGGGGTGACCGACAGCATTTCCAGCCTGGGAAATACAAGCTGAGCGTCTGGGGGGAGATTTGTGCTCGGGGCAGAAGCGGAAAGGCCGACTTAGCTGGTGAGACACAACTTCTCCCAACCTGCGTGCATTGAAATCGTGAGAAAAGAAGGCTACTCAGACACTGCAGATTAACGCCTGGGACTGACTGCCAGGCTCATAAACATCCCGGTGCCCTGCTCTAACCTAAGAAAAATGTTTGGGAGAATTCAATGTTGTCAGTCTCTTGGCTGGCCCGTAACTATGGCAGCGGAGAGAGAAGCATGATAAGTTATTGGAAGAGGGAAGTGGACCACCCCGGTGAAAGGATAAGTCATGGCCGGGCTCCCTACCCCAGCAGTGACCCGGTCCTCTGTCGTGCACAGCCGTAATTTTCAAATTATTTTACTCCTGGACTGTTCTGACAGGGCAAAAGACCCTATGGACTCCCAATTTTGCCAAAAAATAGTTATATCATCTTAGAGTTGGAAGGAACCGGCTAATTTAGTTCAATCCCTTCTCTCCACTTGTGAAGTGTTTCCAAGTGGGTAGAGGAGGTGGCCTCAGTCACAGAGGGTTTATGCGGAGCCTGGCCCAGGACTGGGCCCCTGATTCCTGGCTTGTGTGTTTCCTCTCATAGCATTAATTTGGTCAAGGGACTCCTTTTTCAGTTATGTTCTAATGTGTGCCTTGAACTACCAGCTGGCTGGGAGTAGCTCTTATTTTAAAACCCGCATCTTAACATGATCTGAAGTTTCAGGCTACCGAGAGGGCACTGGAGCTCCTGAGCTTTGAGGCCCACACAGGCGGAGCCAGGAAAGAATGAGGACAACGGTCTGAAAAGCTAACGGGAAAGAGGAAAAAAGAACCACATTTTCTTACAACTCAGAAACAGCAGCTTAGCAGTTTGCTGGGCTGCTGGAAACACACCGAGAGCCCGGTGGGGTACCGAATTTGCATCTACCCCCAGACCCGCGCTACTGAAAACAAGGCAGTGAATCCCTGCAGGACCCAGGCCTGGATTTGAAAACCTTCTGCCCGCTTCCCATGGGTTGCAGGTCTTCGTGCGTTTCTGTGCACCGAACACCCATCACGGGTCAGGCAGGGGCTTTTTCATACACTTGATTATTATGTTCAAGGGGTAACAGAGGCAGACAGGGAAACAGAAGTCAGGGAAGGGGCGTGTGCAAGGCCACACGGTTAGTGGTAGAGTCGAAATACAAACTCAGTCCCCAGATCGACTCCAGGCCTCTCCCCACCTTGCGGAAGATGCAGAGGCGCTGGAACACCCAGGAGGCGCTCGGTGGGGACCAGAGGTGCCCCAACTCCCTGGGCCCCATGTTCCTGCGTCTCCAGCCCCATCTGAGCTGCCCCCCCCTGCAGCCTGCTACCCTCCAGGGGCCAGCCTTTAAGGCTTAAGGGACAGCTCTCACCCACAAGGCCAAAGACAACAGACGTAGGTATTTTCAAGCGAAGTCTTTATTTGGAATACGTGTCACCTAGCGGGTCAACCATCCCGAAGTAGCCAGTATTTACATCGTGCGGAGAAACACAAGAAGAGCCCCTTGACGGCAGTCAGCTGAGCTCTGCTGGGGCCACTCGTCTCCCCCGCTTCACCTCTCCCCAGTCAGGGTCTCGGGGGCAGCCTGATGGGGGCCACGACCGCGGCTGGGAATTGGCCGTGACCTGCTGCGTCTTTTCCTGGGACCCTCTCTCCCCGCCTTACTGTGTTAATACGTTATACCGGTGCCCAAAGAAATGATGGGATTACGGGGCGCCGCCTTCACCAAATCCCCTGCGTTTGTCGGTCCCGCTTTGTGACTTGAGGGCTTCGGCGTAGCTTCGCGCAGGCCGGGCGCCGGGCTGACTTGCATCGCGCGCAGGCGACGCTCCTCCCCGGGCTGCTCTGGCTTCCCTGCCGAACGCACCTGGACTTGGACTGGTCTTCTGTCTCCCTCGGTCCCCCCGACACTGGCCCTGCTGTGCGTGGGGTGAGGGGCCGGAGACGGGGTGTGGGCCGCCCAGCAGCCTGGCTGCCCCCTGGAGCGGGCTCATCTCGAGCGGAGGGCTCCCTTCACCCCCCAGTCAAGGCCCTGGGACGAATCGCTCGACGACCTGGACTTGCCGGAGGTTCAAGTCCAGTCGCTGAGCAGAGGCCACAGAACAAGGACCTCCCTGCCCTGTGCAGTGCACACCGCCGTGATGGGGCCCTCAACAGCCACGGGCGGGGCTCTGCAGGCGCTCGGCCCCTTCCCTCGCAGCCCGCGGACCCGAGGCTCTCCCGGGGAGCTGTGAGCTGGGCCCCGTCCACCTTTTCCAGAGGCTGAATTAGAGTCTTCACCACTCCCCACACCCCTTTTTTCTTTTTAAAACAAAACATGCAGGCTGGGGGACCATTCTATCTTTCGTGTTGTTTTATCATCTCCCCCGTCTTGGCTTGGCGGGTCCCCAAGTGGACCAACCCACGTTCCTGGCAAAGGACCTCCCACCAGGCAGACTCTTAAAGGTCACTTGGAATCTGTCTCTTAAATCTTGTCCTGAGAAGCAACTCTCCTCCCACACACAGATGTACAGAATCTGCAGTTCAAAACAAAATAAGAAGAAAATGCAAAAACCCCCCAGGCCTGCAATAGCTTCAGCTTAAGAAACACACTCCCACCCTTCACTCCATCCCTGGGGCACCGTCTCCTGCGCGCGCACACGGACCTGGGGGAACAAAGACAGTCCCAGCAGTAAAGTAACTGCGTACAAGTCTCTAAGCCCAGCTCTTCAGAGAGGGATTCTGCTGTGCTGGTCAGTTACTAGGAGATGTTGACCTGACACTGAATTGTGTATAATTTAGTCATTTTAAACAAAAGAATAGCCAAACCACACAAACAAGATCTTGGAGGGTCACGGATGAGATGGTGGGTTGATCTTATCTTCCATCAGCCCTTTTTGCTCAGAGCTGGGAAGGAGTCGTGTCAACAGAGGATCAGGTTCATCACTTTTCCCCAGAAGGCCTAAACCAAGGTGCTATCAGAGCAGGTCATTTCACTGCGGGGGAAAAAGCGGTCGGTGTCTAGTTTCAGAGTCATTTGAGTTCAAACACTCGGACTTCCATTAACGACAGACAGCTCTTCACCAACAGTCACGTGGAAAAAGAAAGATCTACTGAGAATTTCCACATGAATCAAACCTCAACCTACAACTCTCAGAAGGAAGCCAGGATCTCAGAGAGCACATACATTTTTAAGGGAGTTTTAAAAAAGGAACCCAAAGAGTTAACGTACAACGTGGAAAAGGATTCTGAAGATGCCATCAGGGGCTGTGCATCCTTAGGTGTTTCCTGTGGTCTGCAGAAACGGAAGGTTCAAAACAATACTAAAGATATTTGGTTTTCAATCATTCAGAAATTTTCTTCAAAGAAAGGTAATTACAGCTATATTAACACAGTCCCCTTCTTTTGCAAATCGA